>NC_062229.1:12632811-13832811 GCF_902686445.1 Sciurus carolinensis
GAAAACCTATACAGGGGACTATAACACTGGGCTCACAGCATTTGACTCCTGTGCTGATATTTAATAAAAGTTAGATGTAAATATATAGTAAGCAGTAGGTACAGTCACTGTGCTAGAAAACTGCAAGTGACATAGGGAAATTTTAAAAAGGGGAATTGTCTTTGCTTTAATAGTACTTCTGTAGGCAAACTGGTAGAGAAAGCTCTAAAATTCCCATCTGAGGAAGGGATTTCCAGAATGGAGGAAGTGATTTTATAATGAGAAAAAGACACCTGAGATGGAAAAATACCAAACATGGTATCAACAAAATACTTGACCATGTTATTAGAGAAGGTGTCAGAATATAACAGATTAGGGAGTTTAGAAGTGTCACATAAAAAGTTAGAAACTTTCACATCTTTGAAATTGGTAAATTGTAAAATAGTCAAATTATGCAGCTGGGAATTCAAAAGGCTAAACAGAAAAGATGTCAAAACTAATAAGCCACAGAATCGAGGGTTCATAATGACAGAGTAATACAGGGGGTGACATATGGCCACAAAATGGTCAAAGGCTATCACAGTCAGAAGTCATCCAAACATCCAAAAAGCATAAAAAAAAGACATCTGAGTCAGGGAGCCTGTATAGGAAATGACTCTACTATGAGTCTGAATGTGCACAATCATCTTTGGGACTGTGGTGGAGATGAAACCCACATCAGCCAAGGACAGGTTGGAGAGGAAGAAGTACATGGGGGTGTGGAGGTGGGAGTCAGACTGACAGCCAGGATGAGGAGCAGGTTCCCAAGCACTGTGACCAGGTACATGGACAGGAACAGTCCAAGGAGAATGATCTTCAGTTCTGTATCATCTGAGAATTCCATGAGGTGAAATTCTGAGATGTGTGTTAGATTTTGTGCTTTTGTAGTGCTAGAACACCTTTAGATAGGAAAGAGGGTCAGAAAAAGCAAAGACATAAGTGGGCACCAAGTACTTTATATGTATTTGAATTCTAGTTAAGTATTCACACTGGAGGTCCATACACACAAAAAAAACCTCCTCAACTGTGGAAAATTTCATCTTCTTAGCTTCTTTCATTATTGCAGGCTCTTCTATCCACACCCATTTTAGAGGCATTGAATACAACAATGTTAGAACTTGAGGAGCACTATCAGTCTTCACTGATACATGAATTGAAATCCTCTTACTTTAGTTACATGAAGAAAACCTGCTTCATTACTTTGTCAGGTCTTGCTATGGTTGAATTGGGGGAAAGGCAAAAGAGAACAAAACAGGTAATAATGAAAATCACATATGCAATTTCCACATCTGTACAGTGGGTATAATATATACCTACCTTACAAGGTGTTGCAAGAAAGTAGTTAAAAATCACTTAAATTCTCTGATATGCAGATGCTAATTTTGGACTAGACAGAGAGGAGTCAAGGAAGAGGTGGGGTGTGGGGATAGGAATGATAGTGAATAAGTCAGACATTATTACCCTATGTGCATATATTATTACATGATCTGTGTAACTGCACATCATGTACAACCACACAAACAAAAAGTTATACTCCATTTACGTATCATGTGTCAAAATGCATTCTACTGTCATGTATAATTAATTAGAACAAATTTTTAAAATATTTTAAAATCATTTAAATAGCGTAACTTGTGGTTCTCAGTCTCATTAATTTATTCACCGGTGGATATTTTATAGTATCCAGATACCCTTGCCTCAGACTAAAATCGATTTAATCAGAATTACATCTAAAGACTTGAGTAGTCCTTTCTTATACAGACTGAGAACCAATGCCTTATAATATTTCCTGACACTTAGAACATTCCCTATGAATATTAACAATTGCTATTGTTAATAATACCCACTGTCTATACTAAAGTACAAAAATTTGATAAGAGCCACATATCATATTGGGGACTAACATTTGATAGAGATGTGAATAATTACCTATGAAATTTGAGTTCTTGGTATCTCTCTGCAGGATTCCATACTCTGTACACCTGTACCCAAACACAGCTACAGTCTTGAGTTGGGTGAGTAAAATGTCTTGTCAGTGTTGTTGTGTCAATATTGATTTATATGTTCATAAGTTGATTTCCTTTTAAAATTTACCAAAAGGTACCTAGCATTCATCTAAGTAATCTAAACACAATACCTATTGCCTTTGAAATATACTAGTTCACATTAACATGTGGCTTTAAGTCTTTCTGTGAAGGTCACACTTGTACTTGGAAGGCCTTTTCTGAAAGTAGGCCCAACACTTTAACATAGGTTTAGGAACAGAATTCCTTAAAAAGACACTTAAAGCACAAGAAGTAAAATCAAAAATCAATAAATGGGATGGCATAAAACTAAAAAAGCTTCTTCACAGCAAAGGAAACAATCAAGATCATGAAGAGAGTCTATAGAATGGGAGAAAATCTTTGCCTTCTGCACCTCGTATAGGCCATTAATTTCAAGGATACACAAAGAACTCAAAAAACTTAACACCAAAAAAAAAAAAAAAAACCCAATCAATAAATGGGCAAAAGTTTCTAAACAGAAGAAATATAAAGGTGTCTAAAAGAAGAAATACCAATGGTCAACAAATACTTGAAAAAATGTTTAACATCTCTAGCAATTAGAGAAATGCCAAATTAAACTACACTGAGTTTCCATCTCACACCAGTTAGAATGGCAATGATCAAGAATCAAATAACAATAAATGTTGGCAAGGATGTTGGGAAAGGGGTACACTCATACGTTGTTGGTGAGACTGCAAACTGATGCAGCCAGTCTGGAAATCAGTATGGAGATTCCTCAGAAAACTAGGAATGCAACCATTATTTGACCCAGTTTTCCCCACTCCTTGGTATAGATGCAAAGGACATAAAACCAGCATACTACACTGACATAATCACATCAATTTTAATAGCACAATTCAAAATAACTCAGCTATGGAACCAACCTAAGTGCCCTTCAACAGATGAATAGATAAAGAAAATGTGGTATATATACACACACACAACAGAGTATTTATTCAGCTACAAAGAAGAATGAACTTATGACATTTGCTGGTACATGAATGGATCTGGAGACTATCATGCTCCATGAAATAAGTCGATCCCAAAAACCCAAAGGTCAAATGATATGTGGAAGCTAACCCACAAAAAGGGGTGGGGATGGAGGATAGAAGTTCAGTGGATTAGACAAAGGGTAATGAAGGGAAGAGGATGAGAGGAAAGGGAAACACAGACAGTGGGATGAATCTGACACAACTTTCCTATGTATGTATGTGAATACACCATAGTGAATCTCACCATTGGGTACATTCATGGATATCAATTTGAAAAAATAACTATGGACAAATGGTAGAAATATCAACAGAGGGAAGGGAGTAAGGGGTAGAGAAAGAGTAGGGGAAGGAGAGTTACTGGGATCAGAATCAGAATAAAGTATATTCCATGCTGGTATAATTATGTCAAATGGATTCTACTGTCATGCATAACTAAAGGAACCAATAAAATAAAATAAAAAAGAAAGGATTTTTCTGATGTACACCTTTGCCTGAAGGAAGAGCATCATTTAAATTGTGAGTTCGTAAGTCTATTACTATGACAATCCTTTCCAAATTATTGTGCCTCTCTCCAAATCACAAAAGTGAGAAGTTCTATAGAATACACAGGTGGAGGATAATTCTTTGATTTCCAGAAATGGATGCATGTTCAATTCTACTGTTAATCACCTACATTTGTGTCCCAATTTAAAAAGTATCATTATCATCCACACCCTCTTAATCTTAAAATGAGCCATCAAAATACCCCTACAGTCTTTCCAATAATAATCTCTCCATAACACTAAAGAAATGTTCCCTTCTATAGGGAATAAGGGTGCCACCTGGTTCTAGTAGAAGAGACAGTGCCCTGAGATGAAACTCTGGAAATCAGTATTTTAGTCTCTTTTCATTAACCTGCTACTATATACAAAATGTGTACAAATCTTTCAATCTCTCTGTGATCATACTGATTAACAGAAAGAAAAATAGATTAATAGAGAAAATAACATGCATTCCCACAGTGTGTATAGTATGATGTCAGGAATTTAATAAGTATTTGGTCATTGTGTTTCTTTTAAAATCAAAGATTCCACCTTTGTGGAAATATCAACTTTATTGACAAATGCCATAGTCAAAGAGCACCAAAGCTTGCAATGATGTGAAGCTGAAACGTGTCTCATGCTAAACAAAATAAAGCAGCCCCCTTCTGTTTTCGCCTTTCCCCCCTTTTTCATATCCATAAAAATCTCAGTCATTGTCTTTTAAAAACTGAGAGTGCTGGGGAGTGATACTGGCCAAATTATATTGTTATATACTGTATTGTGTGCATGTGCACACACGTAACAACAAATCCCATCTGTATGTGCAACTATAATACACCTATAAAGAAATGTGGGGGGGAAATGAATGTCTTTGAATTTGTAATCCCAGTTATATAGGAGGCTGAGGCAGGAGGATCACAAGTTTGTGGCCAGTCTCAGGAACTTAGTGGGACCCTGTGTCAAAATAAAATAAAAAGGGTGGGGGATATAATGCAGTGGTAAAAGGACTCTAGGTTCAATCACCAGGACAGAAGAAAAGTAACTTGTAACTTTCCAGGAAGCAATGAAAGTGCAGACAAAAAGACCCAAGTGTTTAATTTAAATTGATTCGGATCCATTTTGGTGGTTGAAGGAATGGGCAATTCAATGGTTAACAGATTTGTGTGTACGTGTGTGTGTGTGTCTCCTCTGTGCCAAGGAAAGCACAACTTTGGGGAAATGAGAAATGGAAGAGTTAAGACATTCTCCAAATACACAACATAAATATCTACAGGGAAGAAAATAAAATATCCCATCCAAAACAGGAAGATAGTACCTTCAGGTCACAGGACATTTTACTCAAAGTGTGAGAATATTAACTTTACCATTATAAATAACATAAATTTCCTTTTGCCCTTTTTTTATACATACTTCACAAATTAATTCCCCAAGAAGCATCCATTTCTGTTCAACCCATACTCAATGCAGTTGTGCCCACTAGGACACAGACAGGATTCAAATTTAAATTGTCAGGTTCTGGGTCTGATCCACTAAATGTCTTTATTTTTCCAGCCAACAGAATATACTAAGCAAAGGGCCAGTCATCTTAAATGCAGGTACATTTTTTAATTCTTTCCAGTTTCCAGTGTAGGAATGAATCAAGACTGACTTCATGTCTCCTTTAGATTGAGTGGGATAATAATATACATGGAAGGGGGTGTGGTCAGTTACACGAAAATTCTGCAAGAGAGCGTGAGAGAGATCAGTGCTAAATTATTGTGTGCCTATATTGTTTGTAAACATTGCTTGTGATCTCTGTCTACCCTTCCTGTGATGGATGCAACTGATGCCAATCACTGCCCTGCCCTCTGGTCTACCGGAAAACCCCAAAAGGAAGGTAACAATAAACAAGAGGTCTCCTCCTGGAGTGAAAAGAAATGAAATAACTGGTGGGTTGTCAATAGGGACAATCTGCCAGGATCCTCCTGGTGTGAAGCTTCTGTATTAAACATGGCTCAATTCAAACAGCCCAATTCAAACATGGCTTCTTTCTTTTCTATCTGAAAAATTAGTACAAGTTATATAAATATAATGTACTCTTTCATTTTTCTGTGAGGTAATAATAACATTAGCATATATAACTAGAGTAAGACTGTGCACATGAAATAAAACAAGTGACTGAGCATTTTGCTCTGGACCTGGCACTTAGGAAGCCCTCTACATCAGGCTATGAGGTGATGGGTACTTTCATCCTCCTCAACATCTTTACATCATCCTTATAATCATTTTGGAGTGCTTAAGACACAATTTAGAAGGTTCCATTTTCTACTATTGTGAGTAATATTTCTATGATTACCAAAACTGTCATGTTTGTCCTCAGAATAAGGAAAGAATAATTCCAAGAGCAAGGAGTTTCTTCCTGGAGTGGCAGGGAAGTGTAAAGGTGTTAAGAGGTCCAGGGTACAACCTGCCAGGACTCTTCTACCCAGATGCTCTGGATCTCTAATCACACAGCTCAATCCAAACACAGTTTCCGTGCATTCAACCCAAACACCCAGCGCAAGTTACATAAAAACGTTGAACTCCTGTATTTTCTGTAAAATAAAAGAATGTGGCATTTACAACTTGGGGAAGACAACAACAGATGCAGTCAAACAATCTAGAACATGTAGTTCAGCACCTGGCCCTCGGGAGTATCTCAAGAGTGGTTCATGATGTTGTGGTTACTGTCATCCTCTTCCTCAGCATGTCCATCATAATCTTTCGGGGGTGCTTAAGAAATAATTTAGGTCCAATTTTCTGCTATGGTAGATGAGGTGTCTCTGCGAAGTGGATTCAACGTATAAGGAAAGTAAAATCTAGAAGATTTCTAGGACACCTGCTATGATCCCATACATACAGGTCACAGTCCTCACAGTTAGAATTTTTCACATATTCTCCCTTTGGGTTACCCAAACCTCTTGATCATCAAAATAATAGGAAACAATGCTTCTGACAGTCCTTACTCCACCCTTCCTCTCCCTCAGTACTTACTGGGTTATGATGCTTCTCTGCTGGGTCATGGCAAAAAAAAAAAGGGCAGACTTAATGCCCCTGCCCTGCTGTTGCCCACTGAGCACTTCTTTGTCTACCGGACTGGTATCAGTACAGTCTCAGACAGGAGGTCCCTGATGCAGTTACTATGGGAGGAGGAGCCACCAGTGGAGCCGACTGTACTTGAGACATCAAACTGAAAGGCTAAAGGCAGAGGCTGATTATTCACTATGATAAGACCTTGGAGACTCAATGCACAGAGCTCATAATTAACCAAATTGGTCCAGATTACCACAAACTCTAAGGACTTCCTAATATTAATACAGAAAGAGAAAGAAGAGGAAAAACAAATATTGACAAAGAGAAACCTCATGTGTACTCTTCATTTCTGTCACTTCTTTTTTTAAACATTCATTGACTTTTTGAAAAATTCATTTCTATTTATATTCGATAAAATTTAAATTCCAAAGATACATTACAATTCTCACCATTGTTAAGTTCAGAGAACAACGACATTCATTACACTCACATTGTGGTACATTCATTGCCAACATTCATCTCTAGGAATTTTTAATCTTATCTTCTCAAATCGAAATGCTGTATCAATTAAAAACTCCACATTCCTCCCACCCCCAACAATGGTTACCATCATCAACTGTGAAACATGATGAGAAATTAAAGCCATTATATTCCCAAAAAAATGTGACCGTGGAGGCAGAATTTAGAGATCTAGATGTTTAGTTTTGCTCTTTTCCACCCTACATTTCAATTGGATGCCTCAGGTCCTGAGAATATACTGCTCTCTTGCAGAGCCTTCTCAGGGGTCATATAAAGTCTTTGTTCCTCAAACTGCAGTTAAAGGGATTCGGCATAGGAATGATCATGGCAAAAATGACAGAGGCCATCACACCCCTTCTTAGAGAATGTGTTATAGCTATACAGGAACATTTCCAGTGCTTGTTTCATAAAATAAGCACAAAACTGACAAGTGTGAGACCCTTAGGTGGGGACAGTATACTTCCCACCTGGTGGTCGGATTCTCAGAATGGAAGAAATAATTTTATGGTAAGAGGAAAGGATACCTGGGGTGGGAAAAACAACAAATATGGCCACAGCAAAATACTTTACTGTATTATTGCATGTAGTGTGAAAATATAAAAGACAAAGGGGATTTAAAGGTTACTGAAGAAATCAGAAATTTCCACACCTTGCAGTTGTATGCCAATTAAATTGTGTAACTGGGATTCCAAAATTAAACAAGAGACAAAAAAGCTAAGAAGGCACAGAGGCAAGAGTTCATGATAAGTGGGCAACAGGGATTGTGAGATGGCCACACACCAATCATGAGGTACTATAAGAGAAATCTGCATCAGGCAGTCCACATAAGACCTTATTATATATCTGGATGTCCACAGTCATCTTTGGGACTCTTGTAGAGATGAAACAGATGTCAACCAAGGACAGGTTGGAGTGGAAGACAAGTTGAGCATGTAGAGGTGGGAGTCAGAGCTGACAGCGAGGATGATGAGTAGGTTCCCAAGCATGATGACCAAGTACGTGGACAGAAACAATCCAAAGAGGATTGGCTGCAGGTCTGGGTCCTCTGAGAGCCTCATGAGATATAATTCTGAGACATGTGTTATATTTTTGAGAAAGAAAAGAAGTGGGAAACAACAGGCACAAGTACACTTTTTTTCTCTCTCTCTCTATATATATATGTATATTATATATATATAATATATATGTAATAATATATATAAACTATATATATAATATATATTACATATATGATTAATGGTGCTAATTAAGGGTTAATATGCTTTTCTAATAAAAGTTATTTTTGAGTTATTTAAGTTACTTTGATTATTTATTCTTTTATTCATTTATTATTTATTTGATAAGCTATTTAAGTTATTTTGATTACTGACATTTTATATATATAATATATGTAATATATACTGACATTACACACATAATTACATTTATTATGTCAGTAAACAAAATAACTTGGCCTAATAGATTGTTTTCCCCATTTTAGTTCCCAGTGCTGCTGTTTCCCTCCCTCCATGCCTCCCCTATTCCCCTTCCTCTCCTCTTCTGGTCTCATGCTCATCTCACAGTGATAAATACATGTAGTCCTATTCAAGAGTCCCCATAGTCTCAACAGTTCCAGGATGACCCAAAAGTCCAAGTCCAAAGTCTCCTCTAAGACTCAAGGCAAACTCTCATCATGAGTTCCTGAAAGATGCAGAAGCAAGTTACAAATATCCAATATATAAAGGCACAGAGTAAACATTTCCTTTCCACAGTGGAGAAATAGGGGCATAGAAAGAAGGGGTGAGACCAAAACAAAATCCAGCTGGGCAAACAAGACCTGGAGCTGCATGACCAGCATCTGAGGTTCTCTCTAAAGGGATGTATAGCTCTCCCCCTGTGTTTTGACTGGTTGCAGCCCACATGGCCTCTCTGTTTGCTTGTCTCTGCTCAATTTCTGCAGCTTTCTCTGCAGATGTTCTATGATAATGGCATTTCTTGAGCTCAGGGGTCTCTACTGCAACTTTGGCTTCCTCCTCCCATCTCCACACATTGCCCTCTCAGGAGAAGCTCACAGAAAATCTGACCCTGCTGAACTTTGACTGACTTCCAAGGTCTTCCTCTGAAATTTTTTTTTAATTTTTAATTTTTTAATTTTTTACTGATTGCATTTTTATTCATTGTAAACAAATGGGGTACATCATTTCGGTTTTTTGTTTTGTTTTGTTTTGTTTTGTTTGTTTTTTGTTTTTTGTTTTTTAAACAGGCTGGGTTCTTTATTACATGTTAAGTTAATGAATACAAAAAAGAAGATAAAGGAGAACAGAGTGGTTTTTCAGTATCTAACATCTGTATTACTCCCTGTAAAAGGCATCAAAAGCAATCTTTGTGCCTTCTTTCTCACCCCGAGAGGAGAAAAGCATCCTTCAAATTCAGGCTTATGATGAAAGCAGCCTCAGTGATCCACTGATCCATGGAATTCAGTGTGACCAGGTGAGTACTATGAGGAACTGAAGAGACTCCTAGACAGGATGGCCAGTGCACCTTTTCCTGTCCTTCGGTTGTACCCAGAAGAAGGCACTAAGAGTGAAAGGATCTTATGAAAAATTATTGGATGGCTTATATTCAGGGGAAGGATTCTAAGGTGTGTATGTAAATAAGTAAATATAGTTAAGTAAAAATAAGCACACAACCATGTAAGTAACTATAAGCATATGTAATTATTTTTCACCATTTCATTTTATGGTTGTACACAATGTAGATTTACACTGTGCATGAAATCTTGGTAGAAGCCTGTCGGGGTCTTAAGCCCCCTTGCTCTTCTTGACCAGCGGCAAGGGAAGGGGACACTCCCCAACACGGTCAGACCGGGATAGGTAGGGCAGACTGACCGCCTGCTCCCAGCCCTCTGGGCGGAGGACAATCAGATGCGTCAGGGAGACCAGTCACAGCAGGAACTCATTTATTGAGGAAATCACACAGCCTTTATGTAGAGTGGGGGCTAGGTGGGAACCAGTCAGCTTAAAGGTCAGCAAGGCATGGGTGTTCATGCAGGTGACAGTCCCATAGGACTATAAGGCAAGTACGAGTTGATCACATTTGCAGAACTGTTGTTAACCTATCCCTGATGGTGGTCTGATTTATTGTCATTAACTATTGAAACCACCTTTGAGTCCTTGATCTTGCTCACTCGCCAGGGAGTAAGGAGTCAGCCTGAGTTAGTTAACGTGTCATTAGTCCCAACAGAAGCCTCCATGACACCCTAACTCCAGAATCCTAAATTCCTACAGAACCTGCACCATGTGGTTATCACCAATGTCTGTCACTATCTCAAACAAGCTTCCAGGGACCACAGCTGCACTTGCCTCTGAGTACCTGGGCAGCTGAGCCTGATGAAACAACTTCCTAGGCTCCCCTGTGCAAGCAGGTTGCCCCACTGATCTCTTCTCAAAGGAATGTCTAATGGAGCCTAAGATGGGTGTGATATTGCCAATTACATATATGTGTACGGAGCCTAAGGGTGTGATACTGCCTAAGATGGGTGTGATATTGGCAATTCCTGAGATGCCCTGTACCATCTTTCTTATTCTCTCTGGGAAATGTCTTTAGCATTTCTTCAGTGATAGTAAAGTCTTTAACAACTACAACTTCTTTAGCCCCAGTTTTACTCCCACCTTTCAAGTCCAAGTTTTTCGAATCTTTCTGCTCTGCTTTCTTCTTCTAAATACCACAACAAACGGGGCTAAAATCTGCCAGAAATACCCATGCCACTACCTAAATACTATGCTGCCTAGAAATTTCTTCCACCAGATTAAGAAGTCCATCACTTTTAAAATCATCCTCACAGAAAGTCTTAGGACACAGGGAAAATGTAGACAACTTCTTAGCCAGAATATAACATGAATGTTCTCTAACCCAGTTTCCAGTAGAATCCTCCCTTTCCTCTGAAACCTTTGGACTTTGTTCCTACGATCCACAGTTATACCAGCATTCTAGTTGTCTGAGCTCCCACCAGAATTGCCCACTAAGGACCACATACAACATACTAAAACTTTTCCAGCTTGCACTGCTAAACTCTCCAAAATTCCTCCCACAAATTCCCAAAAACTCCAAAAGTTTCTGAATCACCTGGTCAGGTTAGTCACAGTAACAACCCCATTTCTGGTATCAATTTCTGTTTTAGTCAGCTTTTTCGCTGCTCTGACCAACAGACCTGACAAGAACAATTTTAAGAAGGAAAAGTTTATTTGTTATCTAAACCATAACAACTGCCTTAGAATATATCTTGGCATTTAGAAAGTGCTGTTTACAGCACATTAAAAAGTCATAAACCATTATCAAGCTGGTTTCACTCCAGGGATACTGCAGTGGTTGAAAATATGCAAATCAATAAATGTAATCAAGGATAAAAAGCAATCATCTCAATAGATGCAGAAAAATTCATTGACAGAATTCAACATCCCTTTATGATAAAGGTCCTGAAGAAATTAGATATAGAAGTATCTTACCACAACATTATAAAAGTTACATATAAAAACCTATAGTTGACAGCATACTACCTGGGCAAAAACTGAAAACATTTCCTCTAAAATTAGGAATGAGATAAGGATATCCACTCTTGTTACTTCCTATTTGTTATGCCTAAGACATCAGGTGTCCCCCAAAAGATCATGTGTGGAACAATACAAGAGTTTAGAGGTAAAATGAGTGGATTATGAGAGCCTTAACTTAATCAATGCATTCACCCACTAAGATGGATTAATTGGGTAATAACTGACACAGGTAGGTTGTGGCTGGAGGAAGTAGGTCACTGGGATGTACCTTTGGTGTATATATTTTGTCCCTGGTGAGCAGAATTCTCTCTGCTTCCTGGTGCCATGTCCAGAGCTGCATTCTTCTGTCACATCCTTCTGCAATGATGTTCTGTCTCACCTCAAGCACAAAGCAATGGAGTTGGCCATGTATAGACTAAGACCTCTGAACCCAAGAGCGCCAAATAAACTTTTCCTCCTCTAAAATGGCTCTTGTCATATCTTCTGGTCACAGTGGTGAAAAAGGTGACTGAAACACTATTCAATATAGTACTTGAAACTTTCGCCAGAACAATTAGGCAAGATAGAGAAATAAGAGATACGAGTAGGAAAGGAAGAAATCAAACTATGCCTATTTTCAGATGATATGATCTTATATTTAGAATATCCTAAAGACTACACCAGGAGACTTTCAGAGCTGCTAAACAAATTCAGCAAAATAACAGAATACAAAATCAACAACAAAAATTGGTATTTTCTATGCACCAATAACAAATCTGCTGAGAAAGAAATCAGCAAAATGATTCTATTTGCAATGGCTTCAAAAAATAAAGTAAAATACATAAGAATAAAAGAAGTGAAAAGACCTCTACAGAGAAAATTACATAACACTGAAGGAAGAAATTAGAGAAGACACTAGATGATGGTAAGATCTCCCATGTTCATGGATACACAGAATTAATATTGTTAAAACTGCCATATTACCAAAAGTGATTACAGATTCAATGCAATCCCCATAAAAACACAAAGGACATTTTCACAGAACTAGAAAAAACTATCCTAAAATTCATATGAAGCAAAGAAAGATCCTAAATAGCCATGGCAATCCTGAGCAAAGAGAGCAATGCTGGAGGAATCACAATATTTGATTTCAAAATATACATAGTAACAAAAACAGCATGGTACTGGCATAAGAACAGACATATAAATCAATTCAATATAATAGTGGACCCAGAGACAAACCCCTGGCAATATAATCATCTGATCCTTGACAATGGCACCAAAAACATTCATTGAAAAGAAAGCCACTTCAACAAGATGTTGGGAAAACTGAATATACATAGGTGGAAGAATGAAATGAAACCCTATCTCTCATCCTGTATAAAAAGATTAACTCAAAATTAATCAAAGACCTAAATATAAGACCCAAACTGCAACTGTTAGAAACACAGAAGAAATGACAAGACATAGGCAAAAGGAATGAGTTCCTGAATGGGATAGTGATAGCTCAGAAAATAGTGAGAAAAGTCAACAAATGGGACCACTTCAAGTAAAAAAGTTTCTGCAAAGCAAAGGAAGCAACAGAGTGAAAGGACATCCTACAGAATGGGAGAGACAGTTTGTTGGCTACTTTTCCAACAAGGACTAACATATATACTATATAAAAAAACTCAAAAAACTTAACACCAAAAGCATAAACAACCCAGTCAATAAATTGGCAAATGAAATGAACACACACTTCTCCAAGGAAAAAGTATGAATAGTCAATAATTACATGAAAAAATGTTCAACACCTTTAGCCATGAGGGAAACATAAATTACAACTACACTAAGATTCCATTTCATCCCAGTCATAATAGCTATCACCAAGAATACAAAATAAATACATACATAAATAAATAATAAATAAATAAATAAATAATAAAAATAAATAAATAAATGCTGGTTGGGATATGAGGGTAAAAGGAATCCCTACAAACAGTTTAGGAATGTCGATTAGTATGGCTAGTATGGAAATCAGTTTCCTCAAAAAATTAAAAATAGAACTAACATGTGATCCATCTGTACAATTTCTGGGCATACAACCAAAGGAATTAAAGTCAACATACTATAGAGATACCTACATTCCCATATTTATCATGGCAAACTCATAATAGCCAACTTATGGAATCAGCCTAGGTGTCTATCAATAGATAAATGGATTAACAAAATGTGGCATATATACACAATGGAGGGTTATTCAGTCATAAAAATGAATAAAATCATGTTATTTTCAGGAAAATGAATCAAAATGTAGATCATCATGTTAAGTGAAATAAGAATGACTCAGAGATCCAAGCTGGTGGACTAGAGGGAGGCTACATTCCTTGTCGCTCTGTAACTCAGGTTTCAAGCAGAGGATATCTGTTTCTTGGTGAGGCAGTTTTTGCTGCTTATCGATGCCCCGGTGTTTACCCCATTTGTCTGCTGTGATAACCTGCAGTCTGCCAGCATATTGACGCCTTTTTTACAGTTCAGATTGCTCACTGTCAGGTGTCAATTATCCACCATTTGCCTGCCTCTCGCCTGTCCATAGCCTGCCTTACACCTATCCATCACCCAGTGCACGAGGTTCACCTCCTGATCGTCCAACAACAGTCATCAAACTGATCGCAAACCGCCAGTGGAGCACCAGTTGCCTGCTGTTGCCTGAAAGTTCACTGTTATAGTACCTGCAGGTTTGATTACACGTGACTGCCGCCATTTTGAGAAAACAGCCAGGCCCTGTAGGATCCCTGGCCAGATTGACTGAGCCCCATCTCCAGGATCCCTCAGCCCAACCGATCACTTCCTGCCTCTGGGGCCCTCACATCCACTGATTGCTCCCTGTTGCCAGGACTCCCAGACCAACTGATTGTGCCCTACCACCGGGACCCCAGAACAGCTGATTGCACCCAGCTTCCAGAATCCCGCAACCACACCAAACACATCCAACCTCCAAAACCCCTGCCTGACCAACCGCATCCTGGCTCCAGGACCTCCAGCTGACCAGGTCCACACCCTGAGCTGCAGCTCCCCATTCGCCAACACATTTCAAAGCCAGAGAGGCCCTCTTGGATAATCCTGGAAGTCATAGCTCTGATCTTTATGTGGGGCAAATCCCATACTGAGACACCTGCTGGAGGCTTGAAGCTCATTGTCAGGTACCTCTCATGCATCAGGCTACTGAACACTGGAAGGTTTCATTACTATATGAGTGTTATACTGTAGATTTTCTTTTTTATCCTTATAGAAAAAAATTGTTTTTATTTCTTTACTTTTCTTGCTCTCTTTTTCCTATTGTTTACCTATTCCCTCAGAGTCTCTTTCTCCCTTTTTAGCATGCTAATATCCAATTTCTTTTGATTACACTCTCACCCTTTCTATTATCTAAAACTTATGTATATTCTTTTCTTATCCCATTAACAGCCACATTCTACATCCCTCTGCATCCTCTTTGTCCTCCATTAGAAACTGCAGACCTTATTGCAAATCTGTTTGTTTTACTGAAGATAATATTTGAACTCATTCTGCTTATTATGACAAATTTTTTATTGTCCTCATAAGGGCTATTTGGTCTAGGATTGCATAGTGTCTGAATGCTAACATTGATCTCCCCTTAAAGACAGGGTTTTGTAAACCTATAAGGCCACTCTAGGCCTATAGGGGGAAATCTGCAATACCCAAGATCAGCACTGCTAGAGGGGAAGATACATGAACAACATGAAAAAACAGGGGAAGAAAATGATCCAAACAAATCTAGATTTTATATTAATAGAATTCAATGACAGTATGTTAGAAGAAATGTTATAAAAGGACTTCAGATTATATGTGATTAAGATGATTTGCAAAGCAAAGGAAGAGATAAGAGAGCAAATGCAGGCAATGAATGATAATACCAATAAGCTGAAAGAGCACCTGCAGGAAGCAAAAGATCATTTTAAGAAAGAGATAGAGATTCTCAAAAAAAAAAAAAATGGAAATCCTTGAAATAAAGGAAACAATAAACCAAATAAAAAATTCAATGGAAAGCATCACCAAAAGACTAGAACACTTGGAAGACAGAACCTCAGACAATGAAGACAAAATATTTAATCTTGAAAATAAAGTTGCCCAAACAGAGAAGATGGTAAGAAATCATGAACACAATCTCCAAGAACTATGGGACATCATGAAAAGAACAAATTTAAGAATTATTGGGATTGAGGAAGGCACAGAGATACAAACCAAAGGAATGAACAAGCTATTGAATGAAACAATATCAGAAAATCTACCAAACCTGAAGAATGAAAAGGAAAATCATATACAAGAAGCTTACAGAACACCAAATGCACAAAATCACAACATATCCAACCAAGGAACATTATAATGAAAATGCTTAACAATCAAAATAAAGATAGGATTTTGAAGGCCACAAGAGAAAAGCATCAGATTACATATAGGTGGAGACCAATATGGATAGCAGTGGACATCTCAACCCAGACTATAAAAGCTAGAAGGGCCTGGAACAACATATTTCAAGCTCTGAAAGAACAATGTTGCCAACCAAGAATCCTATACCCAGCAAAACTAACCTTCAGATTTGAAGGTGAAATAAAATCCTTCCATGATAAACAAAAGTTAAAAGAATTTACAAATAGAAAGCCTGCACTACAGAATGTTCTCAACAAAATATTCCATGAGGAGGAAATGAAAAAGAACAATGGAGGTCAGCAAAGGGAGGAACTACCTTAGAGAAAAACCACTCAAAGGAGAAACCAAGCCAACTTAAAAACCAACAATAAGCCAAATGACTGGGAATACAAATCATATCTCAATAATAACCATGAACATTAATGGCCTCAACTCATCAATCAAGACATAGACTGGCAGAATGGATTAAAAAGAAAGACCCAACAATAAGCTGCCTGCAAGAGATTCATCTCATAGAAAAAGCCATCCACAGACTAAAGGTGAAAGGATGGGAAAAAACCTACCACGCACATATGGACTCAGTAAAAAAGTGGGGGTTTCCACCTTATATTAGATAAAGGGGACTTCAAGCCAAAGTTAGTCAGAAGGTATAAAGTAGGACATTTCATACTGCTTAAAGGAACCATAAATCAGGAAGACATAAGAATAGTAAATATTTATCCCCCAAACAATGGTGCATCCCTGTACATCAAACAAATCCTTCTCAATTTCAGGAATCATGTAGACCACAACACAATAATTCTGGGTGAATTTAATGCACCGCTGTCACCACTAGATATATCTTCCAAACAAAATCCAACCAAAAAAACCATAGAACTCAATAACACAATCAATAACCTAGACTTAATAGACATATATAGAATATTCCATCCATCAATGAGCGGATTCACTTTCTTCTCAGCAGCACATGGAACCTTCTTGAAAATAGACCATATGTAATGCCACAAAGCAGCCCTTAGGAAATGCAAAAAAGTAGAGATACTGCCTTGTGTTCTATCCAGATCATAATGGACTGAGAATAGAAATCAATGACAAAATAAAAAACAGAAATTACTTCGACACCTGGAGACTAAATAATATGCTACCGAATGAAACATGGATAACAAAAAACATCAGGGAGGAGATAAAAAACAATCTTAGAAGTTAATGAGAATGATGATACAACATATCAAAATCCCTGGGACACTATGAAAGCAGTACTAAGAGGAAATTTCATTGCATGGAGTGCATTCCAGAAAAGAATGAAAAGTCAACAACTAAATGAAAAGAATGAAAAGTCAACAACTAAATGACTTAATATTACAGCTCAAAGCCCTAGCAAAAGAACAGAATAACAGCAAAAGTAGTAGAAGACAGGAAATAATTAAAATCAGAGCTGAAATCAATGAAATTGAAACAAAAGAAACAATCCAAAAAATTGACAAGACAAAAAGTTGGTTCTTTGAGAAAGTAAACAAAATAGACAAACCCTTAGCCACACTAACAAAGAGAAGGAGAGAGAAAACTCAAATTATTAAAATTCCTGATGAAAAAGGAAATATCACGACAGACACCACTGAGATACAGAACATAATTAGAAGCTACTTTGAAGATCTGTATTGCAACAAAATAAAAACTACCAAAGACATTGGCAAATTTCTAGAGATATACACTCCTCCCAAACTGAACCAGGAGGACATACACAATTTAAACAGATCAATATCAAGCAATGAAATAGAAGAAACACCATCCAAGATAAGCCCAGGACCAGACATATTTTCAGCCGAGTTCTACAAGACCTTCAAAGAAGAACTCATTCCAATACTTCTCAAAGTATTCCAGGAAATAGAAAAGGAGGGTACCCTACAGAACTCATTCAATGAAGCTAATATCTCCCTCATACCCAAACCAGGCAAAGACACATCAAGGAATGAAAATTTAAGACCAATGTCCCTGATGAATATAGATGCAAAAATCCTGAACAAAATATTGTCAAACCGTATCCAAAAACATATAAAGAAAATTGTGCACCACGATCAAGTTGGTTTCATCCCTGGAAGGCAAGGATGGTTCAACATCCTTAAATCAATAAATGTAATCCATCATGTCAATAGACTTAAGGATAAGAAATATATGGTTATTTCAATTGATGCAGAAAATGTGTTCGACAAAATACAACACCCCTTCATGCTCAAAACACCAGAAAAAATAGGGATAGTAGGAACATACCTGAACACTGTAAAGGCTATTTATGCTAAGCCCATGGCCAACATCATTCTTAATGGAGAAAAACTGAAACCATTCCCTTTAAAAATGGGACCAAGACAGGGATGTCCTCTTTCACCACTTCTATTCAACATTGTCCTCGAAACTCTAGCCAGAGCAATTAGGCAGACCAAAGAAATTAAATGAATATGAATAGGAAAAGAGGAACTTAAGCTGTCACTATTTGCTGATGACATGATTCTATATTTAGAGGATCCAAAAACCTCCAGAAAACTTCTAGACCTCATCAATGAATTCATCAAAATAGCAGGCTATAAAATCAACACACATAAATCTAAAGCATTTTTATATGCAAGCAACAAAACAGCTGAAAGTGAAATGAGGAAAACGACCCCATTTGCAATAGCCTCAAAAAAAAAAAAAAAACTTGGGAATCAATCTAACTGAAGAGGTAAAGATCACTACAATGAAAACTACAAAACATTGAAGAAAGAAATTGAGGTAGACCTTAGAGGATGGAGAGATCTCCCATGCTCTTGGATAGGCAGAATTAATATTGTCAAAATGACCATTACTACCAAAAGTGCTATACAGATTAAATGCAATTCCAATTAAAAACCCAATGATGTACCTTACAGAAATAGAGTAAGCAATCATGAAATTCATCTGGAAGAATAAGAAACCCAGAATACCTAAAGCAATCCTTAGCAGGAAGAATGAAACAGGGGGCATCACAATACCTGAACTTCAACTATACTACAAAGCAATAGTAACAAAAACGGCATGGTATTGGCACCAGAATAGACAGGGAGATCAATGGTACAGAATAGAGGGCATGGAAACAAACCCAAATAAATACAGTTTTCTCATACTACACAAAGGTGCCGAAAATATGCAATTGAGAACAGATAGCCTCTTCAACAAAGGGTGCCGGGAAAACTGGAAATCCATATGCAACAGAATGAAAATAAACCCCTATCTCTCACCCTGCACAAAAATCAACTCACAATGGATCAAGGACCATGAAATCAGACCAGAGACCTTGCATCTTATAGAAGAAAAAGTAGGTCCAAATCTTCACCTTGTTGGCTTAGGATCAGACTTCCTTAACAGGATTCCCATAGTACATGAAATAAAAACAAGAATCAATAACTGGGATAGATTCAAACTAAAAAGCTTTCTCTCAGCAAAGGAAACTACCAGTAATGCGAAGAGAGAGCATACAGAGTGGGAGAATATCTTTGCCACTCATACTTCAGATAGAGCACTAATTTCCAGAATATGTAAAGAACTCAAAAAACTCTACACCAAGAATACAAATAACCCAATCAACAAATGGGCTAAGGATATGAACAGATACTTCACAGAAGAATACCTACAAGCAATCAACAAACATATGAAAAAATGTTCACGATCTTTAGTAATAAGAGAAATACAAATCAAAACTACCCTAAGATTCCATCTCACCCCAATTTGAATGGTGATTATCAAGAATACAAGCAACAATAGGTATTGGACAGGATGTGGGGAAGAAGGTACACTCATACATTGCTGGTGGGACTGCAAATTAGTGCAGCCACTCTGGAAAGCAGTATGGAGATTCCTTAGAAAACTTGGAATGGAACCACCATTTGACCAACTATCCCACTCATTGTTCTATACCCAAAGGGCTTAAAATCAGCATTACTACAGAGATACAGCCACATCAGTGTTCATAGCTGCTCAATTCACAATAGCCAGACTGTGGAACCAAACTAGATGTCCTTCAATTGATGAATGGATAAAGAAACTGTGGTGTATATATATATATATATATATATATATATATATATATATATATACAATGGAATATTACTCAGCTATAAAGAATAATAAAGTTATGTCATTTGCAGGCAAATAGATGAAATTGGAGAATATTATGCTAAGTGAGATAAGCCAATCTCAAAAATCCAAAGGTTGAATGATCTCACTGATACCGAATGATGACACATAATGGGGGGTTGAACGGGGGCAAGAATGGAGGAAGGAGGGACTGTATAGAGTGAAAAGAGAGATGGGAGGGGTCGGGGAAGGAAAAAATAACAGAATGAATCAAACATCATTACCCTATGTAAATGTATGATTACGCAAATGGTATGCTGTTACTCCATGTACGAACAGAAACAACATGTGTCCCATTTGTTTACAATAAAAATAAATTAATTAATTAATTAATTAATTAAAGAAAGACTCAGAAAGGCAAGTGGTACATGTTTACCCTCATATGTGGAATCAAGGGTGGGGGACATATGAAAGTAGCAGAGAGAGCACTAGAGAAAAGGGGGAGGAGAGCGTAAGGGAGGGTGATGATGAGGTGGATGTTATTTGCACGTGTGAACATGCCACAATGAAACCACTTATTCTATATAATTAAATGCACTAATAAAAAAGAATGTGTACCTAAAAATAGAAATGAGAAAATGCTGTTAGTAGTATTAATAACTCACCCTTCCCTTTCCCCAGGATCAATAAAATTTCTAAGACAAAAAAAAAATAGGAAAAAATTTACTTATTTCTCTTGTAAATAATACATACTTCCTTATTAAAGTATAAAAAGTTAACATTTACTTCAGACCTAATATTTTATATTGATTTGAATTATCATATGGAAAGTTTGTGTTCTGGGCATCTCTGCATGATTACATTCTCCTATACACCTGTCCCCCAAAGGTGAGCACTGTCATGGAATTCAACAGGTAGATTTTCCTCTCAGTGTTTCCATGTCTCTATTGATTTATGTATTAATGGATACAGTAAAAAATAAATCTACCATATGAGCCAGTTGATCCAGTTACTTCACCTCTGTATCCATAGGAAAAGAAACAGATCCGAAGAAAAAGAAATCAGAATACCAAATATATACCCTCATGCCCATGTTAATTGTAGCACTACTCCCAATAGCTAAGATATGCAATTAGCCTAGGTGTCCATCAACAGATGAGTGGATAAAGAAAATGTGGTACAGATATCCACAGTGGAATATTATTCTACCCTAAAAAAGAATAAAATCCATTTAACTGAAGCCAAATGGATGGAATTGAGAATATTGTGCTAAGTGAAAGAAGTCAGACAGAGAATGACAAATACCGTATGTTCTCTCTCTTATGTGGAAGCTAAAAAAAAAAGTAACGTGGAAATATAATAGTGATTGCTAAACATTGGGAAGGGTAAAAGGGTTGGGGTAAGGGTGATTGGAATTGTTTAGTTGATTAGTGCACACTATATGCCTGTGTGGAAATATCGCACTGAATCCCATTTAATGAATATAATTAATATTCATAAATTAAAATTTGTATCTTAAAACTTACCTGAAAGGCACAGTGGCACATGCCTGTAATCCCAGCAGCTGGGGAGGCTGAGGCAGGAGGATCATAAGTTCAAAAGCAGTCTCAGCAAAAGCGAGGCCATAAGCAACTCAGTGAGACCCTGTCTCTAAATAATACACAAATAGGGCTGGGGATATGGTTCAGTGGTCAAGTGCCCCTGAGTTCAATCCCCAGTACCAAGAAAAAAAAACTTACCTATGAAGTACCTAAAGCTCATCTAAGTAGTTTACAACAGAAAATCTATTGCCCCTGAAACGTACTAGTTTACATCAACATGTGGTGATGTAAGCACATACATCAACTTCAAATGCTTTAACAGGTACATGGCATTACCTGAGGGAGATACACTATTTGTCAGTTTATAAATATGACAATCACTTCAAAATTCTTGTGCCTCTGTTCATGTCAAACAAGTGAGAATTTCCAAATACCATGTGGGTAAAGGATGATTGCTTGAATTACAACAGTTGATGCATGCTCAATTTTATTACTAATCATCTGTCTTTGTTGTCACAATAAATATTCATTGCCAACTACATCCTTACCATATATCATAAAAATATTTGCAGAGCATATTAATAATCCCTTCATGATAAATCATGAAGAAAAAGCATCTTCTATGGGAAATATTACCACATGCTTCTAGTAGAAGAGACAGTGCCCTGGGATGGGAATTAGGAAACCCACATTTTAGTCTTGTATTATTGACCTGCTACTATATGCAGGATGTGTGCAAATCTCTCCATCTCTCTGATTAATGGAAACAGAATAACACTAATCTCTATGACATGCGTAGTACATAAAGGAAGCTTAGAGCTTAATAAACATTTGGCCAATATAGATTTTTCTTAAATAAAGCATTTAGCTAGGCACAGGGTGTACACCTATAATCTCACTTGGGAAGCCTATGCAGAAGAATCACAAGTTCAAGGCCAGTCTTGGCAAATTAGCAAGACACTGTCTCAAAGTAAAAAAATAAAAGGGTTGGGGATGTACTCAGTGGAGAGCGCCTCTGGGTTCAATCCCCAGGACCACCAAAAATAAATAAATATAAAGGGGGTTCAGGGAAAGGGAGGAAGGATAGGAAAGAGAGGAATAGTGGAATGACATTAACCAAACTATGCTATGTACAAATATGAATGTACTACAGTGAATTTCATCTTTATATCTATAAAACACTAATTTAAAAAAGAAAATATAAATAAATAGAAGAAAGACCAGTAGAGTAGAGGAAGGAATATGGGGGAGGGAGAAAAGAAAAGGGGAAGTTATGGGGACTGAAGTGGAGCAAATTATAATCATGCTCATATGATCATGTCAAAATGAATTCCAGTATTGCATACATAAATAATACACTAATAAAATAAAATTAAAAATAAAGCAGTCATTATGAAAAGAGCAGGTTTATTGATGAATACAATTGTCAAAATAGACTGGAGCAACCGAATAGATAATTCACAGAAGAAGAAATATAATCGATCAACAAATGTATGAAAAAATGTTCAACATCTCTAGCAATTAGAAAAATGCATATCAAAACTACACTGAGATTCCATCTCACTCCAGACAGAATGGCAATTATTAAGAAATACAAGCAACAACAAATGTTGGTGAGGATGTGGGGGGAAAAGGATACACTCATACATTGCTGATAGGGCTGCAAATTGGTGCAACCACTCTGGAAAGCAGTATGGAGATTCCTCAGAAAACTTGGAATGGAACCACCGTTTGACACAGTCATCCCAACGCCTCAGTTTATACCCAAAGAACTTAAAATCAGCATACTACAGTGACACAGCCATATCACTGTTTACAGTAGCTCAATTCACAATAGCTAAACTATAGAATTAACCTAGATGCCTTTCAACAGATGAATGGATAAAGAAAATGTGTTATATGTACATGATGGAATATTTCTAAGCCTTAAAGAAGAATGAAATGATGACTTTTTCAGGCAAATGGATGGAACTGAAGAATATTATGCTAAGTGAAATAAGCCAATCCCAAAAACCCAAAGACCAAACAAATGTTTTCCCTGATATGGGAATACTAATTCACAATAAGGTTGGGGGAGAATAGTGGTATTTTGGACTAAGCACAAAGGAGTGAAGGGAGGGAGGGGTTATGGGGATAGGAATGACAGTAGAATGAATCAGACATAATCACCCTATGTGCATATGATTACATGACCTGTGTAACTCTACATCATGTACAACCAGACAAATGAGAAGTTATACTCTATTTATGTATGATGTGTCAAAATATATTCTACTGTCATGTATAACTAATTAGAACAAATGATTTTTTAAACTATAAAACAAAATATGCTTAAAGCACCAAAAAATAAAGGGACTGGAGCCAGAATGATGTGAAACTCTAAAACGTGTCTCAGTTCAAGAAATAAGATGTACCTGATCCCTTCTCTTTCTGCTTGTTTTTTTTTTTTTTTTTTTTAATCCTATGAAGATTTCTGCAATGGTCTTTGAAATGCTGCATGTTGCCAATACAACTAAATGGGATCACAGGCACTTTGTCTCAAATTCTATGCAACATCCCTGAAAGGGAAGGAAGTACAGACAGGAAAGTGCCAAGTGTATGGAAGCCACACTGATTATGGGCCACTTTTTGAACCAAGGAAGGGTATACTCAATGTGTAACTGAGATTTTTATGTTTAATACCTCCTCTGTGGCAAGCAAAGTGTTGTTCTTGGGAATCAGAAATGAAAGAATCAATGTGGAAGGAAAGAAATACTCTGAGATTTCTGGGACTCCAACACAACCATGAACATAGACGTCATGGCCCTCACAGTTGGAATTTTATGTATTGCATCCTGCCACCCAGTCACACAAACTGCCACGTCTGACCGGATGGTGATTAATAAAAATCTGCCCTGGCAGTCCCTCCATGCCTGCCTCTCTCAGCACTTACTGGGTTTAGCTGGGTCTCTGTGTTTCAAGGACTACAGCTGCAACGGCCCTTGGCTGCCTGATGCCCAGTGAAGATTCAGGCTCCATCCTCAGGATTGATATTATCAATGTCACAAAAGAGCTTTGTAATGCAAACAACCATGGGAGGAGGAGACGCAGGTGTGGAAGTCACCCAACTGGAGCCGTCAGACCAAAGAGCCCAAAGTACAGAGCTCATGTATAATGTTCATTTCTTTCACTTTTTTTTCAAGCACCATGTGCCTTTTATTGTCATTGTGTGCAGCTGTCAAATATAGAGAACAAAACGTGAACCTTCTTAACCATTGTTAACTATCCAGATCAGTGGCCTTAATCACATTCATGTGCTTGTGCAACTATCACCACCATCCATCTCCAGGAATTTTTCATCTTCACAAACTGAAAATGTACCCATTTTTTTAAAACTCCCTTCCCCTCTCCCACCAAGTGCAGTAACTACTATTCTATTATGAAATGTAATAAATAGTCATTAAACTATAAAATCAATATCTCCAAGGAGGCAGAATTTACTGGACTAGATGTTTGGCTTTGTTGTATTTTCCAAACAACATTCCAAATGGATGCCAGAGGTCCTGAGATTAGACTGATCTGCTGTGGATCCTCCTCAGGGAACTTTTAATGTCCCTGTTCCTCAGACTGTAGATGAAGGGGTTCAGCATGGGGCTGACCACAGTGTACATCACTGAAGCCACTGCTTCCTTTCTGGGAGATTGTGACACAGCTGATCCAAGGTACACTCCAATGCCTGTTCCATAAAATAAGCAAACAACTGACAGGTGAGATCCACAGGTGGAAAAGGCTTTGTACTTCCCACCTGTTGATGGGATTCTCAGAATAGAAGAAATAATTTTACAGTAAGAGAAGAAAATTCCAGAGATGGGAAGAAAACCAGACATGGCACCAACAAAATACTTTATGATGTTATTGGTGAAAGTGTCAGAACAGGCAAGATTAAGAACTTGAGAAGGGTCACAGAAGAAATTGGAAATTTCTACATCCTTGAAGTGGGTAGATCGCAAGGCAACCAAATTGTGCAGCTGGGAGTCTAAAAGGCTAAACAAAAAAGACACCAAAACTAAGAGCGCACAGAGGCGAGGGTTCATAATGACTGAGTAATGCAGGGGGTGACAGATGGCCACGAAACGGTCATAGGCCATCACAGTCAGAAGCATACCATCCATACATCCAGAAAGGATCAAAAAAGACATCTGTGTCAGGCAGCCCACAAAGGAGATGCCTCTGCTGTGAGTTAGGATGTCCACAATCATCTTCGGGACCGTGGTAGAGATGAGAAATATATCAGCCAAGGACAGGTTGCAGAGGAAGAAGTACATGGGGGTGTGGAGGTGGGAGTCAGAGCTGACAGCCAGGATGATGAGCAGGTTCCCAAGCACTGTGACCAGGTACATGGACAGGAACAGTCCAAAGAGGATGGGCTGCAGTCCAAGATAATCTGGGAGACTCATGAGATGAAATTCTGAGACACGTGTTACATTTTGTGGTTCTATATTGTTTGGACAACTTTTGAAAATGAAAAGTTAGAAAAAAATGAAATGAGTATATCATCTCCTAGAACTGTATCTATAGTTTAAACAAAGCAATTGTCTTTTGCAGACCTCACATTTGACCATACACACGTGGTGATAGTTCTGATTTGTCTCAAACAAATTCCTTTTTTTTCTTTCTTTTTTTTTTTGTACCAGAGATTGAATCCAGGGGCACTTAACCAGCCTCATTATATATATATATATATATATATATATATATATATATATATATTTTTTTTTTTTTTTTTTTTTTTTTTTTTTAGGGACAGGGTCTCACTGAGTTGCTTAGGTCCTTGCTAAGTTGCTGAGGCTGGGTTTGAACTCACAATCCTCCTGCCTCAGCCTACTGAGTTGCTGGCATTACAGGCTGCACCCTGCACCCAGTTACAAATCCCACATTCTTGAATGCTTTCCTAGTTGATTTTCTTGTTGTTGCTCTTCATCTCTTTCAATAACATTTACATTAGAGACAGTCCAGTAAAGAGTGTTACAAGATTGAGAACAGACAAGACTCCATTTTCACAGCAAAACACAGTCAACTCTTTTCAGGCAATAAAAAAAAAAAAAAAACATGTTTATAGCAGCACAATTCCCAATAGCTGAGCTATGGAGCCAACCTTGGTACCCTTCAACAGATGAATGGATAAAGAAATTGTGGGATATATTCACAATGGAATATTACTCAGCCATAAACAAGAATAAGCTTATAATATTGAATGGATAGATCTGGGATCTATCATGCTAAGTGAAATAAGCCAATCCCAAAAAACCAAAGGCCAAATGTTTTTGCTGGTACGTGGAAGCTAAACCACAATAAAATGGGGAGAAGAAGAGAAGTTCAATAGATTAGAAAAAGGAGAATAGAGGGAAGGGAGAAGAGAGAGGAATAAGAAAGACAGTAGAATGAGTCTAACATAATTTTCTTATGTATATATATGAAAATAGCTAAGTGAATCCCACCATCATGTACACTTACAAGAATGGGGTCCTAATAAGAATAAGACACATTCCTTGCTCATTTAATTATATCATAATGGATTCTACTGTCATAACTAAAAAGAAAACAATAAAAATAAAAATAAATAAAATGAAAAATTAAAAAATCCTTCCTTCATTAAGAAAAAAATCATTCTAATTAAAGGTAATTGGAAAACTGTCAAACATAGCCTATTTTATTCTAAGACAGTGATACAAATTTCCTGGATGCAGAATATTTATAAACACTCTGTGAGAGCTAAAACCATGTTATTGGAATTCAAACAAAGTTGAAGATCCATAATGACAAGACATTTTTATTTGTCAGTTAAATCCATGGATTTTCATAATTCTTTCACTTTAAGATTTCATTCCTTCATAGAAATAGGGTTTCTTTCAAATATGTAGATTGTCTTTGCAAAACCATTTTTTAGCCCTAGCCTTGGCTTTAGTGGACTTCAAATTTTGATGAATATGCACATAACCACAAAGCATCACTGATCACACACACTAGAGTACAGTGTGCATCTTGTCAATAATTAAACAATAATAAATTTAGGAAACATTTCTGCAATGTTTTATTTTATACAGAGTTATCTATATCAACAACCCCACACAAACATATGAAAACATCCTACATGTGAGACCACTTTTGCTATTTTCCATTTGGGTAGGGTTTTTTGTTTTTTGCTTTTGCTCTTTGTTATTGTTATTTGGCTTTGCTTTATTTTGCATTCCATAGTGTCCTGGTAATATCACTTTTTTATCATGAATCTATTATTTACAAATGAATAATTTAGCACCTGAAGTATGCCCCAAACCAGGTTTGAAACTCAGTCTTCTTAACCCAGGTTAAAAGAATTTCATGCTAATCCTTCCCATGAAGGCAAGGTTCATTGACTAGTAACATGAGGGAGATGCCTACAGGAGCTAGAATCAGTCTAGGAAGAAAGCAGAACTTAGAAAGAGAATTCCTGGACCCCATCCCAGAACATAAACTTAGTCCTCTGAGCTGAAATGTTTCCTATTGGTATCATCCCAACTGTCATGTTGCCCAGTGAAGAAAAGATGTTCCTGACAGTGTCTACTCCTTCCACCATCTCCCACGACACTTACTGGGTACCACCACCTTTCTGCTGGGGCATCACCAAGGAGCATGGATCCAGTGCTCTCTCCTGCTTGGTGTGTGGTGAAACCTCAGGCTCTGTACTCGGGACTTGAAAAACGACTCAAGTTTATGAAGATGCTCATGAAGACAACAGCACTGGAACTGGCAAAGTAAAGGTCTAGAGCACCGGTTAATTGTTTCAACTGTGCAACCGTGGAGGCTCAGTGCACAAAGTACCTAATTAGCCAATTGGCCCGCATTAATTCAGTCTCTGAGGACTTGTTAATATTAAAGGAAACAGAAAAAGAGAAAAGTACAAGTACTTTGGAAAGTTTTCAGGAGGAAACTCACCTATACTCTTCCTTTCTGACTTCCAAGTTGTTGGATCTTTATGTAAAACTCAGACTACTTTTTCTTTGCCACAACAACAGACTATGGGAATTGATATCTGTCAATCCACTGTATTAATCAGAAAATATAAGGAGAATTAGATTTCTTGTTTCAAGAATCTTACACTATTTTCATTACTATTTTTCTCTAAGGAGAAGTTCTTATTTCAATTTATTTTTCCCTTTTATTGGGTTGGTATTTTATGTATTGAAGATGTATGGATTTTTTTACTAATCCAACTGAATGTTGGTTCTTTTTTCTCTAATGAAATTACATTGATACATTACAAAACCACTGATGTTTACATAAGTTTTTTTAAATTTTTACAGACTGCATATTGATTCATTGTACACAAATGGGGTACAGCTTTTCATTTCTATGCTTGTGCACGATGTAGATTCATAGCATTCATGTAATCATACATGTACATAGGGTAATGATGTCTGTCTCATTCCATCATCTTTCATACCCCCGCCCCCTCCTCCCTCTCATTTCCCTCTACATTCTAAATCTAAAGTTCCTCCATTCTTCTCTTACCCCCCCAAGCCCCTCACCCCCGTTACATAAGTTTTTGATAACATACTTCATTTAAACATTCCAGGAACAGCAGGAAGAAGCTATATTCTTTTTAATTTTTTTTTCATTTGTTCTAATTTGTTGTACATGACAGTAGAATGCATTTATCTATATTCTTTATATTAATCTTTTTAAATTTTTAACCAATACATAAAAATTGTACATATTTATGGAATACCAAGTACTCTTTGACTCAGGTATACATTATGTAATGCTTGAATCATAGTAAACATATCTATCTCTTCAAACATTTATCATTTCCTTTTTCTTTCCCTTTTTCTTGGAGGGAGAAGTACCAGGGATGGAACTCAGGGGCACTCGAACACTGAGCCACATTCCCAGCCCTATTTTGTATTTTGTTTAGAGACAGGGTCTCACCGAGTTGCTTAGCACCTTGCTTTTGCTGAGGCTGGCCTTGAACTCACTATCTTCCTGCCTCAGCCTCCCAACCAGCTGGAATTACAGGAATGTGCCACCTTGCCCAGCAAACATTTATCATTTCTTTGTGATGAAAATATTTAAAATTGTTTCTTCTAGCTTTAAAATATTACAGTATATATTTTATTTGCTACTATCAAACTAGAACACTCCTTAATTAATCTTTCCCCATCACTCCCTCCTACTCTCAAGGTCTCTGATAACTACCATGCTACTGTCCACTTCTATCAGACAAACTTTTTAGCTTCCACATATGAGTGATATCAGGTGGTGCTTGTCTTCTGAGTCTGGCTTATTTACTTAGCTGACTTATAGTTCCATCCAGTTTGTCTCAAATAGTAGAAAGGCATCCTTTTATGGCTGAGTAGTATTCATGTGTGTATGTCCCACATTTTTTGTATCCATTCATCCATTCATGGACACTTAGGTTATTTCCATTCCTTAGTTATTATGAATTGTGCTTCAGTAAACACAGGAGTGCAGACATCTCTTCAACAGATGGATTTCATTTCCTTTGGATGCATATACAGCAGATGGATTGCAGAATAATATGGTAGTACTATTTTTAATTTTTTAGGAAACTCCATGCTGTTTTTCACAGCATTATTCTTTTCACTCTTTTCCCAAGAGTAACTTCCCATCTCTTCTTCCAAGTTCTCATTGCTGAAAGAGAGCCACTAGGTTCATTCCATACACAATGGGAGTTACACAAGGGCATAAAACAAAGAGGTAAGGTCATTGGGAATATCTTAGCCCCTACCCACCTTATCTTCTATCAGAACATTGGACTTGATTTAAAAAAAAGGTTAATACACACTTAATGGACATGGGAGAAAAGTATACTATTTAGCTGTACATTGATAAATTATGGAAGGTATTTTGAGGGATCCCAAATGGCAGGTACATAGAGATGTATATGAGAGGAAGAGTCTAAGTATATAGACATTTAGAATACTTGGTCCATATGAAATGTATTGCTAAACTGAAGTCATCCCATATTAGGTAGAGGGGATAAAATGCTGGGGTTACAGCCAAGGATGAATTTACAGGACATGGCAAATAAAACCAAAGATAGTCATATTTGCGTAGCAAAATGCTTATTTTCCACTTCCCCCTCCAATGATCAGTAGCCTTGAACAAAAAAAAGAAACATTAAAACTTTTTCCATTCTATATTGGATGTTCACTTGAGATTTCTCTGTTCATATACTTTATACACTGTGGAGGTCGTTTTTTTCTAGAAAGGGAAGAGTTGATAAATCAACCCTTTATTCTATGAGTCCTAACACTGGACATACTATTGGTGGGGGAAAATAGATCCCACTATTCATAACTTTAAACCATACATTTCTCTCAAGAGTTGAGAAATTAGGGAGCAGGGCATGGAGGCACACACCTATAATCCCAGAAACTAGGGAGGCTAAGGCAGGATCACAGTTTGAGGTCAGCCTCAGCAATTTAGTGAGGCCCTAAGCAACTTAGCCAGACCCTGTCTCAAAATAAAAGGGCTGGGAATGTGGCTCAGTAATTAAGCATCTCCAGGCTCAATCCTTGTCGTCAAAAAAAAAAAAAAAAAAAAAAAAAGAGTTGGGAAATTAGTCTATGGAAGTTTGAGTGGTCCAGGAAGGAAGCACCATATTGAATATGCATGTAAAAATATCTTATGTTTCTCCTCTGAGACAGTGAATAATTTACTTGATGCTATATAAAGTAAAAATGTGCCTAATCTTTGCCCTGTGCAAGATTTGGAATATATAGATAAATGACAGTTCATGCTTTAAACTGCTTAAGCTGTGTAAATATGCTGATGAACCTAAGAAACTAGTAAGAAAGAAGAATTCTCAGTGACAGTTCTTAAATTCCCTCCATGAACTAAGAATAAATTTCATAGTTCTCTGAGCAAAAATTTTGCATTTAGGTGCCATTCAATCTAGCCATTCTAATGACCTTGCTGATCCTCATTTTGAGAAAGCGAGGCTCCCAATAGTATCTCCAGCATCCTCTGCACCTCCCAACTCTCACTGGACTAGGCTTCCTTCCTAGTAGGGCTGTCTTGCTAGTGGAGCTATTGAAGTTCATTCCCTCTTCACACCTGATGAGCAATGAGGACTGAGGATCTTCCCTCATGACTGACAGGAAACCAGAGTCAGGCAGGGGTCTCCTGATACAGATGAATACCCTGGAATGAGACACAGGTATGATTTCCACTGAACTGGAACCAGCTTTCTGAAAGGCTGAAAGGACAGGTATGTACTGTTGTATGATCTTAAGCATGCTGTGTGATCGAGAGTGCTCTTGATGTTGTTCTGTAAGTACCACGAGATTATGGATATGTCCCTCTTCTTTCTGGTATGTTATACAACCCATCAAACCACCATGTTCTCATCCAAACTTTCTAGTAGAATTGTCAGGTGGGAAGAAGTAGCTCTGTATTTGGTATCTTAGCAGATATCATCATGTAGCTCCTTTCCATGTAGTATGAAAAAATGACCCTCGTTTCTCTCCTACCAGTAGGATTCCTCCAGTGACGTCACAATACACTGCAATCATTCTGTCTTCAAGTTCAACACATGTTCCCAGGGGTTCTTATTTTTCCTTATCAAAACTGCTCATTTCACTCCAGAATGTATTGTCTTTAGTTTTCTTTATGTGTATCATCAGCTAATGAAATCTTTCTTTTTATTTTACATTTTTTTTCTGTTCTAGGATCCAATCAAGATTCGCATGTCGCATTCAGTTATCATGCCTCGTTAAACTGCATTAATTCCTTCAGTCTGGGACAGTTCTTCAGCCTTTATCTTTCACAACCCTGACATTTTTTACAAGTAGAGTTTATTTTAAAAGGTGTCCATCAATCTGAGCTGTGAAAATATTTTATACTATAATCTTTGTAGGGTCTTACACCTTTCACAATTAAAAAACAAACAAACAAACAAGAGGCACTTGGAGAGAAATGAAATGAACCCAGAAAAGGTAAACTTCAAGAAGCACTGATAAGCAAAAATATCAGTAGAAACAGCCTACTTATCAGGGTATGGATTGTCTTTAAATAACTATTTTCTCCTGATTATAAAAGCAAAACAATACTAAAACAGAAAACAGCCATTAAAGGCCTCTCCCATGCTAATCACCTGCACTTTCTCCCATCCGAGGAAGAAGGCCACCACCAGAGTAAAAATCCCCACTGCATCACAAACTTTGCTCATTTGCAGATGCCATTTTCTGCCTTTTAATGAAATAAACTTTTGGCCATAATAACATCAGTGAGATGATGAACTGCTAAGGGCCAAACCTTAATTCCTCCACGGAGACACTCACTTAACAACATAGATGGACCAAGTTGCCTTTGTGAGAACTCCATGAACTAGTCAAGAGGTATTAGCACATGAGAGAAACCCAAATCCAGGAAGAAGTGAATCAAAGTTGTCGAGAAATCTTGCTGAATTTGCCCTTTAAGGACCCACCCCTTCCCAGAAGCAGCACGGCAGAATCAGGAGAAAATTCCCAAGTTCTGCCCAGAAGAAGAAGAAGGTAGAATATTCATCTAAAGTAGTATCTTTCTAGTGGGCTGCCAGGACTGGCTTATGTCTGTCTGACTTGGAGCACTAAAGAGAAAGACAATGCACTTGGAATGCCTGGACAGAGGCCACAGAGAATAACGTTAAGGCAGCCTTAGACTGCAGTACCACAAACAGATGACAGGTGGGACAAGAAATGATGGACTCTTGAAAACAAAGGCAAACCTCCTAATGGTTAACATTACACAAACAAGCCAGAGAAAATGCATTCTCTGAAAACGTTTGAGAATTTCTAGGCTTTTTGTTTGTTTATTTGTTTTTATTCTGGGGATTAAATCCAGGTCCTCACATATGCTGGGCAAATGCCCTTCCACTGAGCTACATCCCCAGCCCTAAAGTTTCTATCAGTCTATTGGTGAAAGTCTTCTACTATATGAAGCCAATCCATAAAAACTGAGAAGTAGCTATTTTCTCAAGAGCAAGAGCACAAGGCCTGCACAGAAACATGGAAGCATGACCCGACCAGAGAAATAAACTAAATATTCATAAAATGATTATGAAATCTTCCTTAAATGAAATCTATGACTTATCTGACAACAAATTCAAAATATCCACCTGAAGGATAATCAGTAAGCTAAAAGAGAACACAAACAGACAACAAAATCAGGGAAACAATGCAAGAACAAAATGAGACTATTAAAGACATATAAATTATTAAAAAGAAACAAAAATTTTGGAGTTTAAGAATACAATAAGTAAATTGAAATATTCAATAGTGTTCATAATAGACTCAATCAAGCAGAGGAAAAAAAATCAGTGAACTTAAGGACATATCATTTGAAATTATTGAATAAATGAAGCAAAAGAAAAAGGAATAAATAAAAGTGAAGAGATACTAAAGGTTTTATGAGAAACCATAAAGCTGAATTTTTTGCATTAGTGGAGTTTCAGAAAGGGAATAGAGTGAAAGAGATAGAGATTACATTTTTTAAATAATTACTGTAATTTTAAACTTCCCAAATTTGAAGAAGAAAATAGACATACATATTCAAAAACTAAATAAACTCTGATAAATCCAAAGACACCCATAATGAGACATCTTATAGTCAAATCATCAAAAGTCACAAAGATAGAACCATGGCAGCATCAAGGGAAAAGTAATTCATCACATACAAGGAAACTCCTAAAAGATTATCAGCAGATTGCTTAGTAAAATCCTTGGGCACCTGTTTCAAGCTGTTCTGTTTCAAGCCACACAGCAATTCAATAAATCAGAATCTCTGGTGGTGATACTCAGGCATCAGTGTTTTTAAAGATCCCTGAGTGCTTCCCATAAAGGCAATCTTGAGGACTAGTAATATGCATCCTAAAAGATAACCTGCACAAATAAATTTTTGATACATACAAATTTTGTATGGCAAATATACAGGAGTTGTTGAAAATATGTTAATTATAAGAAATTTTAAGTACATAAAAAGATTTCATCTTTTTGAGATACTTGGATCATTAATCCAAATGCAGAAGTTGCATAAGTATAATAGAATTCAGAAATGCATGAATAACCTATACAAAAAATATTCCCACAGTTTCACTAAAGACAGATTTTTTAAAAAGTAATATTTAGATAGGAAATAGGAAAAGTAATGAAAAGCATAAGAGCTAAAACATGATGTGATGAAGGAGATCAGATTTGCAGGTCTCGATGTTTAGTTTTGCTGCCTTTGCCAACCAGCACTACAAAGGGACGCCACAGGTCCTGAGACTAGACTATTTTTCTGAAGAGCTTCCACATGGCCCTCTTGATGTCCTTGTTCCTAAGGCTGTATATAAAAGGGTTGAGCATAGGCGTAACTACAGTATACACTACTGAAGCTACTGCACCCTTCCTAGGAGAAAGTGAGACAGCTGAACTAAGATACACCCCAAGGCCTGTCCCATAAAATAAGCAAACAACTAACAGGTGAGACCCACAAGTGGAGAAGGCTTTATATTTCCCACCTGATGATGGAACTCTCAGAATAGAGGAAACTATTTTATAGTAAGAGAAAAAAATCCCTGAGATAGGAAGAAAACCAGAGATGGCACCAACAAAATACATGACTATGTTATTGGTAAACGTGTCAGAACAGGCAAGGTTGAGGAGCTGGGAAGGGTCACAGAAGAAATGAGAAATCTCCACATTCTTGAAGTAGGTAAGTTGTAACACCATTGAATTGTGCAGCTGGGAAACCAAAAGGCTAATGAGAACTGACAACAAAACCAAGAAGCCACAAAGGCAAGGGTGCATAATGACCTGGTAGTGTAGTGGGTGGCAAATGGCCACAAACCTGTCATAGGCCATTACACTTAGAAGCAGACTATCCAAACATCCAAAAAGCATAAAAAAAGACATCTGCGTCAGGCAGCCTGCATATGAGATGACTCTGCTGTGAGTTTGGATGTCCACAATCATCTTTGGGACTGTGGTAGAGGTGAAACTGATGTCAGTCAAGGACAGGTTGGAGAGGAAGAAGTACATGGGGGTGTGGAGGTGGGAGTCAGAGCTGACAGCCAGGATGATGAGCAGGTTCCCAAACACTGTGACCATGTACATGGACAGGAACAGTCCAAAGAGGATGGGCTGCAGGTCTGGATCTTCTGAGAGTCCCATGAGATGGAATTCTGAGACATATGTTACATTCTGTGGTTCTATATTGGATGGACACCTGTTGAAAATGAAAAGAAGATTAGAAAAAGTAAATAAGCAAACCAGTATGCAGCACTGTCTATTATTTTGGATTAAGGTAATTCACTAGTAAAGTCTTTTCATATGAGGGCCATATACCCTCAGCATTCTTTCTTAGTTGTGACAAACCCAAACATCTTAGAACTCTTTCATCACTGATTTTTGTGCTATTCACCTTTTTCTGTACACAACACCCTTGGAAACACTCAACTAAAGTTATGTTTTAAAATCAAAAAGCATTAGAGAGAAATACATAATTATGGTAAAATATTTGTTTAAGACAAAACAAAGATAAATATCCTTTTGACTTTAAGAAAAAGACCATTCTAATTATAAGAAAGTAAAAAGCAGTCCTATTTTATTCAAATACAATGCAAGATATTCTCTTAATAAATAATATTGACAAGCTCTATAAGTGCTATAACCAAATTATCTGGATTCTAACTCAAAGTCAAATGTTCATAATCATAAAGCATTTTTATCTTACCAGTTATCTTCATGAATTTTCATCCTTTTTGTTCTTCTGACTTTGTTCCTTTATAGAATTGAACACTCACTCAAAAATGTAGGACATCTTTTTTAATTCTTCTTTAATATTACATCTAACCTTGGTCTAATGTACTTCAGATTTTGACAAACGTGTTGGTTAAATATACTAAATCATACAGCATCACTGATCCCATAGATGTCATCAGTGTACAATAAACATCCAAATCATTAAACAAATAATAATTAGCATTTAAGAAATATTTTCTTTCTAATAATTCTCATTTTATTCAGTATTAAATTCTCAATCTTACACAATCTCAAGGAAACATCAGGTATTTCATACTTGTTTGGCTTGGTTAAAGTACTTAAATGGGATTTTTTTATTTCACTGACAAACTACAGTCATGTTTTGGAGATGTAGAGTGATATTAAGATATGTGTATATAGTGTAGAGTAATTGGGACATTTTCTTCCCTTGTTTTCTTATATTGGTCAAATATCAGTGAGACTCTGAGATATTGAAGATTTCCTCTATTGGCTTGTAGTGTCCCTGTAGATTTCCAGTATATCACCTCCCAGCCTTCAGTAGCCTGAAGTCTTGGAGGAACTTGATAATGCAGTGCTTCCAAAGAAAGCTGCCCCTAGCCTGCTACTGGGTCCAGGGCTGGGGGCTGGTTCTGTGTGGAAATCCTGTCACTGAGCGGGTCTGCTCCAAGAAGCTGACTGTGGATCGCACCTGCCGCCGGAAGGAACAGGGCTGCTTGGGGAAGACTCTTGCTGCCCTGCCCTGCTCCAAGAAGCTGCCCTCTGTCCGGGCCTGCTGCCTGGGCCAAGCTTCACCCGGTGGGAGAGACTCACCCTGTGGCTCTATGTTGGTCCGAGCCTCTCAATACCTCCCCTTCTTGAATCCTGAGTTCTGGAGCGATGGGAGATGCAGTCACCCTCTAGTCCACCATCTTAGATCTCCGGTGTAGAGTAATTGGATCAAGTTTAAATGAATTTCTAATCTTAAGCATGTTGCGTCCTCATGAAATTCAACCCCCTTGCTGACATTTGAGGAATTTAGGGCCATGGGTGCTCCAAACCGAAGCCTGACACCTAGCCTTCTTATGCCTAATTAATAGCTATTCACATCAGTCTTTCCTGATATGAAAATTTCAGTTCTCTTTCACCAGCTCCCTGAGAGCACCTGTATTCCTTGTTTCTCTTGGCATATGGTACAACTTAATTTCAGTAAAAATACAAAAGAAAAAGAACAGACAGGCTAATGTAGTAAACACCAGGGACGTTTCCACATCGGTAAAATGAAGATCATAGTTGAACTTACCTTACAGTGGTGTGTTTAAGAAATTGGATGAACTGAAACAAAGTGCTTAGACCAGTGGTCATCAATCCTTCTTGATCATTATATTTACCTGTGGGTATTTAAACTATACTGATGCTCTACCACAGTTTAGAACCAATTAAATAATTATCTCTACACGTGTGGTTCTTAGTGGTCCAGGGTCAAGAATCAATGTCTTAGAATATTGCCACACACAGAAAATGCTCCATTAATAGTATATATGTTATTAATAATACCTACTACCTGTATTAAAAGTATAAACATTTCCATATTTGCTTCAGAACTTCTATTTTATAGAGATCTGAAATATTACCAATAAATTTTTAGTTTTCTTATATCTATGCATAATCCCATTCCTCTGAACATCTGTCCCCCAAATGCAAACACTGTCATGAATTTGGTAAGTATATTTTGTCAATGATTCTATAACATTAGTATTGATTTACTTATGTGTAATTTTCTTGAAAATCTATGTAACCAATGTATTGTTCTATATTACATCTAACATTTTACTAAAACACTGAACTAAAGTCTTTCTGCAAAGTACATATGCTTAGATATAACACTTTGATGCATAATATTGCCTGAGGACTGGATTTCATTTTATTTATCAATTTCTCATTACAACAATCCTATGAAAATTCTCACACTTCTCTCATCACAGAAGTGAGAATTTGTATATGATGTGTGCATGGAAGATAGCTGTTTGAGTTGTAAAAAAGATATATGTTCAATTTTTACTATTTATTGCCTACATTTATTTTCCCATTAGAAAAAAATCAGTTGCTATCAAATACTTTCTCTTAGGATATCCAACCTCAGTGGCACATACCTGTAATGCCAGCAACTCCGGAGAGTAAGCCAGGAGGATCACAAGTTCAAAGCTGGCCTCAGCAACTTAGTGAGGCCCTAAGCAACTTAGTGAGACCCTGTCTCTATATAAAAAATCAAAGCACCCCTGGGTTCAATCCCCAATACCAAACAAAACAACAACAAAAAAGATATCAATAAGAAATATCCTTGAAGTGTGTCTAATGTAATTGAGAGTTCCATGTGAGAATTCTCATCTTACATAGGGAATTATATTTCCATGTCTCAGATGTCCAAACTTGGTTGTAAAATTCATTATTATTCACTTTAAAAGTTATATACTCATGTCAGAAATGCCCATATAAACCACCGGTTCATTCCCCTACTTCACAGATGAACTCACTGAATTGCAAGAGAAAGAATCAATGTTTCAAAAAAAAAAAAAAAAAAGAATCAATGTTTCTGCCTTGGTTCATGCTCAAGTAGGTTTGACAAGAAAACTAACTTATATCTCCTGAGGAGACAAAGTCCTGAGACTACAGTCAATAGACCAAGGTCTAAGACTCATGTCTTAACACTCACGGTGTGTTACATATAAAAAGAAAAAACTCTCCACCTCTCTATACTAGCTCTCCCTACCTGGAAATGGGGAGAATAATACTAAACTCTAGAGATGTAGGGTCCCTAAACTTAATAAATATTTGTCCATTGTTTTGTAATCAGAATCTGAATCATCTTGGAATTTATTCTAGACTTATTCATAAAATACAATCCTACACAGTTTTAAGCCCTTTTGTTGCTTCTGTGGTAGAGAAGATAAGTCTCTCTGGTCTCAGAGCACTGGAGCACAGGAGACTTGAAATCCTGGTAGGTTTCTCAGCCCATGCAACTAGATTTACCCACCCCTTTTCTTTCTGCCTCTTTTTTTGTGTTTATAATCTCTACAATGGTTTGGGGGAAATTGAATGCTATAGTTGCAATGACATGGAAAACAACAGGTTCCATGGAAATGTCATGAAACGAACTCAAATAAGTGCAATTTGATCTTGTCTCTTTTCCTATGGGACATCCCTAAACATATAAAGGCACAGGTAGGAATACACCCCAGGATGTGCATGCCATATTGGCCACACTAACAGATTTTTATCATTGTTGTTTTTCTAGGCAATTTTGTTTCAAAGATGCTCTAGGAAAACAGAAATGAATGAGATTCAGTCATTTCCTCCAACTTCCTAGTATCTGCTAATACAGGAACAAAAATAAAAAGCTTTTTTTTTTTCAAAAAGCTATTGAAAATCCAATCTTCATGTCACAAGATATTTTAGTTGAATACTGTGAGGCTTAGTTTTAACAACAAAAATAATACCTTATTTTTTGCCCTTGATAATCTATTTAATCTTGACTCAGTGGAGTCTCTCAACTCCTAGGAACTGACTCTGAGGTACAGGTTGAGTTGAGGCTCAGAAATAATAACTTGCTTCATATCACACAAATAATGAGCAGAGCAAAGGTTTCAAAATTATTTTTTTCCTCAGAGACACAATAAATTTCTTCAGTCTGGCTTAAAGCAAAAATCCACAGGTCTCAAAAAAATGGCACTTCTCTTGCACATCTTTTAACAGATTCCAGTTTCCTAAGTATGATGGAGAAGAGCCAAGTTTCAGGAGTGGAAGAGTAAGTAGATAACTGAAGTGCCAGTTCAGGAGAAGGGGCAAGAGAGAGAGCTTTTCTGAATGTTCATGAGCTCTTTCTGTGATTGCCCACGTACAATCTCAGTCATCCTTCCTGTGGTTGGTACAGCTAGGGGCACCCCTGTTCTCTCAGAGATTACCAGGAATCCCTAAAGGGAAGAACAGAGTGAGAAGAGGGTTCTGCTGGGAGCTACAGAAAGAGAAATGGCTGTTTGGGTTGCTGCAGGAGAATCCTGGATAGGTCCCTGTTTGGAGTCAAAATGTTCAATTCACCCCATTCCATCCCAGAATATGGTGCAAGTTACATAAGAAGTTTTCCATTCCTTTCAAGTAAAGGAACAATAATGTTTACACCTGGGAGTGATCATTGCAGATGAAATTAAATTAACTACATAGAGTCTGGCACTTGGGAACGTTTGATAAAGATTCATGACATCATAGTTACAGTCATCTGTCATTCTTATCCTCATGATGGCCTTTGCAATCATTTTAGAGCACATAAGAGACAGTTTAAAGAGATCCATTTCTTGCCCTAGTGACAAAGATACCCACCAGAGCTAGAACTAGTGTGGAAGGAGAGCAGAAGTCTGAATGAGAGGTCTTGGATCCTCATCAGAACCAAGACTACAAACTAGAATAGTGGCCACAGAGAGTGGGAAAAGTAGGAAGAAGTGGGAAAGAGGGAGATTTGATGACAGGTACCAAAATACAGTTATCTAGGAGCAATAAATTCTAGTGTTCTATAGAACAGTAGGGTAGGTAAAGTTTACAACAATTTATTAGATATTTTATAAAGAACTAGAAAAGAGGCATTTGAATGCTGCCAACACAAAGAAATAATAAATGTTTAAGGAGATGAAAATGCTAATTACCCAGATTTGATCATGACATATTGTATCCATGTATCAAATTATCACACTCTATCCCACATACATATTTATATAATTATGGTGTCAATTTATTTTTTAATTTAAATTTTTTTATTTCATGGACCTCTGAGTTAAAACTTTGCATTTGGGGGCCCTCCATCTGGACACTTCAGCTGCTTGTCTGGATAATGAGGAATTGATGCTCTCTGAGTCCCTCCTGCATCCAGTTTCTCCCACCACACTCACCAGTCAGTGCTGCCTCTATGCTGGGGCATGACCAAGGAGTGACGATCCATTGCCTTTCCCCTGCCTGGTAAGTGGCAGAGAGTCAGGCTCCGTCCTCAGAACTGGCAGGAGGACAGACTCAGGCATGGACCTCCAATGCAGACAATGACTCTGGAAAGAGGAGACACACAGATCCAACTGGACTGGGACCCAGAGGCTGCAGGGCACAGGCTGATTGTTTATGATTGTCTGGATCTGAGAGCTCCATAAACAGAGCTCATAATTAGCCAGATTGGTTCATGTTATCCTAATCTCTGAGGACTCGTTAATATTAATGGAACAGAAGCATAGGAAAAGTTGGCTACTCCCCTCTTCTAAAACTAAAACTTCATAAATCTTAACATAAAATTCAAACTCACTTTTTAAATTTAAAATCAATAGGTGAGTTTAATGTCATTAAAAGCATTCAAATTACCAAGAAATTTTCAGAGAATTAGATCGGTATCAAGAATCAGCATAATCTATTTTCAAGTTAATACTTCTGCCTGTAGAATGAACTGACAGAGGTGTCTCCCACGGCAATCACATTATTAGACTTCAAGTAAGCAAAGCCCCCTTGCAAACACACCCCGATAAGGCAGAACATTCCATGGGACTCCTCCTAATAGCTGAGGACAAAGACCTGAATCTCTTGGATATGACTAAGTTTTCACTATACACATCACAAACCTGGCCTTCAAACACAGCTCTCTTGGAGCAAAATGAGCATAGCTGTTGGAACATCTACCTTCAGCATTCCTTTTATATGAAACAAATAAAATGTATTAGTCTGAGTGTGCCTATCATTTGGAGAAGACAGTACTGAGTTGAGATAGTTTTGTTTTTTTAAGAACTAATCTAAGCCTGAGCCTATAATCCCAGTGACTCAGGAGGCTAAGGCAGAAGTTTACAAGTTTGAGGTCAGCCACAGCAACTTAGTGAAGTCCTCAGCAATTTAGTGAGACCCTGACTCAAAATTTAAAAAAAAAGGTCTGGAAATGTAGCTTAATGGTAAAATGCCCCTGAGTTCAATCACCAGTACCAAGATAAAAAAAAGGAACGAGAAGGGGAAGGTAAGAAGGAGAAGAACAATAACAACTAACCTGTCGAGTAAATATTTTATATACATTTTCATTTGTTTGTGCTAATGTACTTTCCCCCCTTAATTTAATGCTATTTGTAGCTGCAATAAACTTGTACAAAACTAGATTAGCTGAAAGTTAACTAAATCCAGTTCAAAGCATTCTAAATCCTGGCACTAAGGTAGTAATGGATTTCCTCCATTAAATACTCCATTTATTCATTCCTCTACCCTTACCTCTTTCTTCCTTTCCCTCTCCTCCTGGCCCTGTCCCACTTTTATTTTTACTCATATTTTTCCACCTTTGTAAGGGACATTACTTTTGGTCAGTATTCTGGTCCAGATTGCCAGCACTAATACTAGTCTAGCAAGTTCCTGCCCCTAAGTCCACTCCCATTCTACAAGGGAAAGTTACACATGTACAAAACCTGAGAGCTTTCAGGACTAGTAGGCAATAAGGTCCATTCACTGTGAACCCTAACTCTGTCAGATGAGTGAACACACAGTCCACCTACTCAGGCCCTAGGAATTCTAACACAGAGGCCTAAAGCTATGCTAAAAGTTTTTCCTTGGAACCACCCCTTCTTCTGGTGCCCAAGGTTTCGATCCTGGTCCTGGTCACTGCATTGGGTAAAAAAAGGGAAGTTGAGGTGATATGGAGAAGAAGTATAGATTTGTGCCAGCATTCTTTCCTTACCTCCTCTTCCCCAGATCCACAAGAAAGGCAGGTGACTCTATCCAGCTAGGAACAAACCTCGATGTCCCTGTTGTTGAATGTGTGTACATACTTACAAAGGCCCTTCATGCCTTCATCCCTGCCTATTTTAGACAACTCAAGTTTATTTCAATTGCCCATTCTACTTTTCTATTAAACTTACTGTGGTTTAGATAAGTGTCCCCCAAAGGCCCATGTGTTAAAGGCTCAGTCCCCATGGTAGCATTATTGGGAGGTGGTAGAATCTTTAAGCAGTAGAGCCTAATGGGAAATTTTCATGGGGTGCACCCACAAAGGGGACAGTGGGACCCCACCCATTCCTCTTCTCTCTACTTCCTAGTCATGAGGTGAATGGCTTTACTTGACCACATACTCCTGCCATGATATGCTGCTTCCCCATAATTCCAAAACAACAGGACCAACTGATTATGGACTGAAACTGTCAAAACTGTGAACCAAAATCAACTTTTGTTCTTTACAAGTCGCTTATCTCAGTATTTGTTATAGTGATGGAAAACTGACTAACATGAAACCGTTAGTCTGAGGATGAAAGTGTGTTCCTTGGTATGCGGAAATGAGACAAAGGGATCCAAACTGGTGCCTTATCTTCTGTTCTAGTTCTTTTATGGTACTCTGAACATTCACTCTTACTATTTAGTAAGCAAGGCCCAGTCCAGAGTTAAGTTTCTATTTCTGTCAGGATCATTTAGAGTCTACAGAGGCTACTGACATAAGTCCAACTCACCAGCCATGTACAGGGCCTTCCTCCTAATGATTCTGTCCCTTAGCCATATGCAACCTCTTTCTCTCTTGTTGACACACAAAACATTTATATGGGCACTCTGTGCCTCAGAGGATGCAAGAAAAATATCTACCTTCAGCTCATCTCTATACTGCTGATGCCCCATTTTAGTCGACTTTTTCACTGCAGTGACTGAAAGACCCAATCAGAACAATTGTGAAGGAGGAAAAGTTTGAGAGCTCTCACTCCATAGAGAGCAGGCTCTGTTCTTTGGGGCTCAAGGTAAGGCAGGACATTATGGAGGAAGAGTGTGGCCAAGCAATTCACATGGTGATCAGGAAACAGAGAGAGATTCTGCTCTCCAGATACAAAATATATACCCTATAGCCATACCCTCAATAATCACTTCCTTCAACCATACCCCACCTGCCTCCAGTTACCACTCAGTTAATCCCATCAGGGAGCAATTCACTGATTAGGTTAAGGCTATAACCCAATCATTTCTCCTCCAAACCTTCTTGCATTATCTCACATGTGAGCTTTTTGGGGAACACCACATCTAAACCATAACATTCCACCCATGACTCCGCAAAGTTCACACTCATCTGACAATGCAAATACATCTAGTCCATTCCCAAGAGTTCTCATAGTCTCAACTATTACAAGATTGCTCAAAGTTCAAGTCCAAAGTATTCTGAGGCTCAAGGCAATCTTGCATTGTGAGCTCCTGTAAAATTAAAAGCAATTTACAAGTATCCAATATATAAAGTTACAGAGTAAGCATTTCCATTCACAAAAATAGGGGCATAGAAAAAAGGGATGAGAACAAAGCAAGACCCAAATCCAGATGAACAAACAAGTCCTGTACTTCTGTGTTCAGCATCTGGAGCACATGGTACAATGTCCTCTCCAAAGGGCTTGTGTAGCTCTACCCCTGTGACCTTGTTGACTGCAGCCCAAATGGCCTCTCTGTTTGTTTGTCTTTGCTCAGTTCCTGTGACTTTCCTAGGATGATATCCAACGTTACTGGTATTTCTTAATCTCAGCGATCTCCACTGCAACTGCAGCTTCCTCCTCAAATCTCCACACCTTGCCTTCTCAGGGGGTGCCTGCAGGGATTCCAACCCTGTTGCACTTTGCCTGGATCCCAAGGCCTTCCCTTGAAATCTTGGTGGAAGCCTCCAGGACCCCCTAACTCCAGCATCCTGCATTTCTGCAGAACCAGCACCATGTGTTTGATGCCAAGGTCTGCTGCCATCTTGAGCCGCAGCTAAGCCTCCAGGTACCATAGCTGCACCAGTTTCTGAGTGTTGGGGTGGCTGAGCACATTGAAAAAACTTGTGCAAGGATTCCCCATTGGTCTCTTCTCAAGAGAATTTTCATTTTTACTCCCTTGAGCCTGAAATGGGTGTGATCTTGCTAACTCCTGAGATGCCCTCAAGCCATCTTTCTTATTGTTTCTGGGCAAAGTATTTAGCATTTCTTTAGTGGCAGTAATGTCTTTAACAACTACAACTTCCTTAGCCCCAGTTTTACTCCTGCCTTTCAGATCCAAGTTTTTCAACTATTTCTGCTCTGCTTTCTGCTCCTGAATATCACAATAAACTTGGCTAAAAGCTGCCAGCAATGTCCATGCCACTTCCTGAATCTTATGCTGCCTGAACATTTCTTCTGCCAGATTAATAAGTCCATCACTTTTAAAATAAGCCTCACAAAAAGTCTCAGGATGGCAGGCAAAATGTAGATATCTTCTTAGCCAGAACATAACAGGAATGACCTCTAGTCCATTTACCAATAGTGTCCTCCTTTTCCTCTAAACCCTCTTAAGCCCTGTCTTCACTGTTCACAGTCCTATTGGCATTCTGGTCTCCTGAGCTCCCACCAGAATCAACCATTAAGCTCTGCTTACAACAACCTAAAGCATTTCTAGCTTACATTGCTAAACAACTCAAAATTCCTCCTACCAATTCCAAAATGCTCCAAAAACTTATCAACCACATGGTCAGGTTAGTCACAGCAACAACCCCACTCCTTGGTACCAATTTCTATTTTAGTCAGTTTTTTCACTGCTGTGACTAAAAGACCTGACCAGAACAATTTTATAGAAGGAAAAGTTCATTTAAGGGCTCACAGTTTCAGAGGTCTCAATTCATAGAGAGCAGGCTCTATTCCTCGGGGCTCAAGGTGAGGCAGGACATCATGGAGGAAGAGTGTGGTCAAGGGAAACAGCTCACATGGTGATCAGGAATCAGAGAGAGAGAGACTTCACTCTCCAGATACAAAATATATACCTCATAGCCACACACCCCAATGAATTACTTCCTCCAGCCATACCCTACCTGCCTCCAATTACCACTCAGTTAATCCCATCAGGAATCAATTCACTGATTAGGTCAAGGCTATAACCCAATCATTTCTCCTCCAAACCTTCTTGTGAGATTTTAGGGGACATCACATCTAAACCATAACTCCTCCAACACCACTCATCTCATAGACTCAGGCAGACACCTCAATGGAGCATACAAGGACATCTACTTGCTGGTTCCAATCATCTTCCACTCCTGGAAAAGGATTTCTGATCAGCACCAACATGTCCTACACTACTACCTCTCTTAAATCCCAACAGGGACTTCCCAGGGTCATGCCCCATATAAACATACCTTTAAGAGGTCAGTTTCCCAGTGATTTTTTGCCCCACATAGCCCAGCCATTCGCAAATACCAATGAGGTAGTAAAAACACAAACAGATGGGCAAACAGCATGCATCTCAGCTCACTGAGATGATTTGTCTCTATCTTCTTCAATCGAGTGACAGCCTACCATCTGTTCAGCTTGGCACTGCCATCCATAAACCAAGTAGTTCTCAGGTTAGAGCTATCCATAGAGAGCACTGCCCAAGTGACAATGGAAGTGAACATTTTCTTGTATGATTGCCAAGGTTACCTGCTCACAAGTACCTTCCTGCGTTTCTCCAGTGATATGTTCCCGTATAAACCATTTCCATTTCATTATGGAACCTTTCTAGATACTCCCCTCCCCATTTGTGCATTTCTCTAACATTACCTAAAACATTATGGATATTTCAGGTTTCAATATTATTTTAAGCCGTTTAGCCTTAGGGATAGTGTCTTAGTCTTTTCAGGGTGCTATAAAGAATACCATACACTAGGTAGCTTATAATCAATAGAATCTTATCTCACAGTTCTGGAGACCAGAGGTCTAATATCAAAGAATTACAGATTTCATGTCTGATCAGGGTCCCTTTCACAGATGGTATCTTCTTACTGTGCCCTTACATGGTGGAAAAGGCAAGACAATTCCCTTGGGGACTCTTTTATAAGGGAATCATGAGGGCACCACTCATACTCTAATAACTTCCCAATGATTCAGCTTTCTACTACCATCACATTGGTGATAAGGCTTCATCATATGAATTGGTAGGTGGATAAATCTTAAGACCACAGCAGACCATTTCAATTAACATCTACTAGCAAGACAGTAATTATCTCTCAAATGGAAAACTTTTAGGACTAAAATTCCAGTGGTCATTATGGGTTAATAATCACAAGCTTTTGCTGTAATTTATAGTCTGAGCTCCCCTCGGGGCTTTCATACAGATTCTGTGCATACCAGTAGTCCAGATTTCTTACCTGACACTAATTAGTAGTCTTTTTTTTTTCCTCTTGGGGAGTGAACCTAGGGATGTTCTAACACTAAGCTACATCCCCATTCCTTTTTCATTTTTTATTGAGAGACAGGGTCTCACTAAGTTTTCCAGGCAGGCCTCAAGCTTGCAACCCTCCTGCCTCAGCCTCCTGAGTAGCTGGGATTACAGGTATGCACCACCATGCCCAGAGTAGTAATCTGTTTTTGTTCACTAGGTATTATATGCCTGAACATGGACTTAAGCTCTATAAGGGTAAGAATTTTTTTCACTGCTATACCCTTAGCACCTAGAACACGCTGGTACACTAAATATTGCCAAATGAATCAATTTGATAAGAACTAACAATCGTTGATAAAAATGAACTATTTAATGTTCAATCCAAGAGTTTCTAAGTTGATTCTTGAATAGCTGTATAGATCGGCAGGAATGCAAACATCAAGCTGAAACGCGGTGATGTAAAAGAAGGGAGGTGGGGAATGCAGCTGAGGGCAATTCAGTGATCACCATGAAAGTCTCAAAGTACTCACAGGGAAATCTTGATCAAAGACACAGAAACAGAGTGGGCGAGGAGCAAAATCCTTTATGATTTAGAGGCAGAATTTCTTTTTTTTTTATTTTTTACAGACTGCATTTTGATTCATTGTACACAAATGGGATACAACTTTTCATTTCGATGGTTGTGCATGATGTAGATTCACACCATTCCTGTAATCATACATGTACACAGGGTGATGATGTCTCATTCTACCATTTTTCATACCCGCCCTCCCTCTGCTGGTACTTTTGCCAGCTCAAAAGCCCAAGACCAGTGTTCTCGTCACTGCACATAGAATGTTCTGCCAAGAAGTTTCTTCAGGGCACTCTTAATGTCTGTGTTCCTCAAGCTGTAGATGAAGGGGTTCAGCATGGGGGTGACCACAGTATATATTACTGAGGTCACCATGCCCTTCCAGGAAGATGATGATGCATCAGAACTGAGGTACACACCAAGACCTGTCCCATAGAATAAAGAAACCACAGATAGATGAGACCCACAGGTAGAAAAAGCTTTATATTTTCCATATGTTGATGGGATTCTCAGGATGGAAGAGACAATCTGGGTATAGGAGAAGAGGATCCCTGAAAAGGGAACAAAACCAAGAAGGCCAGTCACTATGTAGAGTACTATGTGATTGACCAGTGTGTCTGAACAGGCTAGTGTGAGGGCCTGAGCAAGTTCACAGTAAAAGTGTTGAATTTCCCAACTGGTACAGAAGGACAGACGCAGCATCAACAGACTCTGGATCAGAGAATATGACAGGCTGATAAACCAGGATGTAACAACCAGCAGGCCACACAGATGGGAGTTCATGATGACTGGATAGTGTAGGGGGTGACAGATGGCCACAAACCGGTCATAAGCCATCACAGTGAGAAGGAACGTATCCATGCCTCCAAAAACCATAAAAAAGTACATCTGGGTGATGCAGCCTGCATAGCTGATGGATTTGCTCTGTGTCTGGATGTTCACCAGCATCTTTGGGATGGTTGTAGAGATGAAACCAATGTCAGCAAAGGACAGGTTGAAGAGAAAGAAGTACATGGGTGTATGAAGATGGGAATCAGAGACAATGGCTAAGATGATGAACAAGTTCCCAAGCATGGTGACTATAAACATGGATAGGAACAATCCAAATAGCATCAGTTGATGCTCTGAGTCTTGGGAAAATCCCAGGAGTAAAAATTCTAAAGCATTTGTTTGATTTCCTGGTCCCATGTTGTTGACACATCAGCTAAACAATTAAAGAGAAAGAACATGAAATAGACAGCAGACAGGCTCTACACTATCTTGCTTCTTTATTTCCTGAGGTAAAAAATTGGGCATACTATTCTTAATATTACAGAACTTATGAAACCTACATTTTGTCATTCATCATAGGCAACATTTCATGATATTGACCAATCCATGTCCATTGGCCTCTGGGATACTCACCCAGTTTCTTTATCTTAGAATCAATAACTACAGAGAGTTAGGAGGGATTTTAGATCTTAGGGTTAAAATGATCCACACTTGCTCCAATACATATGGGGCCCAGTGACCTAAAGAAAATTCTGAGTCATCTTCCTTGTATGTAGCAGGACTGGGATTCAGAGGAGGGATCATATGACTTTGTTTGAACAGTGAGAAAATTTGAGCGGAGGGGAAATATTTGAACAAAATACTGCAGGATGAGTAGGAGTTCACTTTCTGAGGGAAAGGAAGAAGGAAGAGGAGGCTAAGAGAAAGGAAGGGAGGGAGGAAAAGAGGGAGGGAAGGAGGGAGAAAGAGAAAATGTTTTCAACAAATAATAAACCATGTTGACAAATGCATAGTACATAGTGTACTTGTGACCATCAACATTCTACAGAAACAAGTGCTTTCTGAATATTTGTCACATGATATTACATAGGTGATCTTCACCTATAATAAATCAATGGATTGGTCAAATGGTCAAGGGAAAACATAATTATCAAGGTTTAAACCATTGCAATGCCATGAAAAAAGACACAAAAAGGTTACAAAGGGAAGTGGGGTTTTTTGGTTTTGATTTTTGGTTTGGTTTTTTCATTTTGGTTTCTGGAGTTTTGGAATGGGTAGTTGTTATTGTTTGGGGTTTTTTATTGTTTTTGTTCTGTCTTGTTTTGTTTGCTTGTATCAGGGATCAAACACAGGGCCTCACACACGCTAACACTGAGCTACAACCCTGGCCCTTTTTATTTTTATTTTGAGACAAGTTCTCAATAAGTTGACCAGGCTGCCTCAAACTTGTGATTCTCCTGCCTCATAGTCTCCTCACCACTTCACAGCCTCACACCACCACACCCAGCACAGAGAGAATTTTTAGTAATATCATTTGATGTTCAGAGGAAAATTGCACCAGAATATATACACAGGAACCTGAAAGGAAGGGGGTCAGATACAGCACTCACATCTAAAGCAATGCTTAGAATAGCACTCTAAATGCCCACTTACCTTCTTTTCTTTTCCCTCCAGGTCTGAAGTTCCAGCACCTCTAGGCAGAGGAATGCTAGGCCCTATATTCTGGAAAAGAATAAAATAAAATCATTAAATTATTTTTAGTGTTCTCTTTTGCCTCATTTTAAATATAGTCATCTCTCAGTATCTGAAAGACATTAGTTCCAAGACCTCCATGCATACCAAAATCTAAGATGCTCAAGTCCCTTATAAAAATGGTATGGTATTCACATATAACATATGAGATCCCTTGTATTCTTTAAATTACTTCTAGATTACTTGTAAAATTACTTATAACATTCTGTATAAATAGTTGCTATACTGTATTGTTTAAAGAATGATGACCAAAAAAATATACACTTTCGGTACAGATGAAATTTTTTTCAATCGTATTCTATCTGTGATTGGTGGAATCCACAGACACAGAACCCATGTACACCCAAATGTTGCATCTTATATCAATAATGGATTCACTCTGTTCCTGGATGTTCAACCAGGATGTTTGAAAATGCAATTCTATACTTCACCCAATGACAAGGCAGAAATACTGCCATTAGCTATCATCACTGCCAGTCTTCTAAGCTATAGCAGACCAAAGCAGAGAGTACCTCTGGAGTGACTTTTTTTAAACAGTCCACATCATAAGTAGTTGTTTAACTATGAGTGAGCAGCATTGTTCTGACACTTTAGGAACAGTGTGCAACCATTCGGCTGGGTTCTACTCAGTAGATAGTAAATCGTCAAGACTTATCTTTAAGCTACAGAATTTCATAAAAGTTCACTTCATCACCAAAAAGTGTGACTTTCAGACTTTCAGGCATTCTGATTTATTTTATTGAACAGACTAGGAAGGAGCATGTAGGTGTTACTGGAGTGCACTGTGCTTGTTAATGTCATCAACTGCTTTGGAGAAAAGGAAAATGATATTGTTTCCTACTACATCTATTGCAAGGACTCCTTACCTGGCAGTCAGCCTCACTTTCAATTCCCCACACAGACTCCTAACCAATATTTCTAAAATGAAAAACTGGTCATTTCATTTCCATGCCTGAAATTTTTAGATGTCTTTCTGATGCTGTTCAGGATGATACAACAAAATACCTCAGTATCACAACTGGGTGTTAATAAACAACAGAAATTTATTTCTTCTCACTGTTCTGATGACTGGAAGTTTACCATCAAAGCACTGATAAACTCAGTGTCTGATGGGAACCCATTTTTTGGTTCATAGATGGTACCATCTTGGTGTGTCCTTACATGGCGGAAGAGGGTGAAAGCTCCTTTGGGCCTATTCTTTATGGACACTGATCCCATTCATGAAGCTTCACCCTCAAGACCTAATTAGCTCCCAAGAGGTCCCACTTCCTAACACTGTGGCTTTGAGGGTTAGGATTTCAACACATGAATTTCTTTCAGACTAGTTACTTTCTGAAAATATCTGGATTTCCTGATCTATCATGGATCTACTCTGACCCTACAGCCTCATTTCTCAGCACTTCTCAACTGCTACTCTAAATTCTGAACATACTGAAAAGCTTTCCTTTGTCAAAATGGGACAGATTCTCTTATATAGCCACAATTTTCAAAAGCTCCTCCCTCTTAATTCCTTCCTGTTTTTCTATACTTGGCAGGGTTCTCCCCTGTTTAGGCTATTCCCAATCCCATCCATCCTCAATTCCAACTGATTTCTTGACATAGAGGATAACTCATATTGTTTGGGGCTAAATTAATGAATGGATTAGCAAACAATTTTTTTCCATTTCTGTAACTCATCTAATATAACCTGGGTGTCTGTTACTCCAAAATCTTCAGTGGCCTTTACCCTCAAGAGAGTTAATATACAGAGATGTGATAAAAGGAATCAGTTTTTCAAAGGAGGAAATGGAAAGAGAAGAGGAATATGTTTTCACTCATTAAATAACCAGGCCCTCATCCCAAGTTAGTACATCCCAACTTCCAACAGTGTAACTCATCCTTTTTTGCCTTTCTACTTACTCTTTCACCAGGAATCCTTTCCCATGGAAGCACCAGCAACTTCCTCTCCACAGGCTTTATCTGTGTCAACTACATACATGTCCCTGGGTTTTTCTCCTCTTTTACAATGAAAACAAAAGGTGGAAGTATAAATAGAGGGAAAAAAATAGAGGAATCACACATTTATATGAAATTCACAAAGGATTAATTGTCCCAACAGTTGTTCTGGTGGGATTATAGAGAAGGAGAGTCATCATTTCCATTCCCCTCTTGGAAGTTCCTCAGTGTTTATATTTGTCCTTTCACTTGGCATGTGCTATAGCTGAATACTTTCTATCTCTGAGTGAGGAAACCCTCTCTCTGTGTTCTCTCCTCAAACATCACTTTCCCAAAGACAGCAATAAAGGCAAATGGATGATGACATTCCCTCCTCTGTGTGGTTACAGGAGCTTCAGAACATAGAGAGGGAAAGAGCAGTATTGGGAAAATGCCCCACCTCTCCTCCCCAGTGCTAAGGCAAGCATTGCCCCATCCATACAGGCACCTATGAGAACATCCTGGTGTGATTTCAGTCTTCTACAAGAAATTAATGAGCACCAGAGAGGAGAGTACTCCAAAATATTCTTGTGACCTCTGCTGATCTGAGGAATGGTTAATGAGAGGGTTGACCTCTGAAGCTGGAATCTACTTTCAGCTGTGTATTATATCCCCTGAGAAAAAGATATGTAGTCTACAAACATTCAGGTTTTACAAAGTGCTTTGATGAAAACAAGTAGATTCTTCTCCCTGAAGTATGTCTGCTAATAACCATGGGTACAGGTGAAGTGGGGAAGAAAGACAGGTCTGTCAGGAGAAACAGGGGTGTCCCCAAGCAAGGGACAGTGACAGCAGAATTCAGAAAGGCTTGTTTCTAGGCTAAGGAAGAATGGAAACTTTAGAGTTTTGGGGTCAGACAACAAGAGAAAAGGAGTAGAAAAGACCAAGACTTTACTATAAAGCACCTACAACTCTATCAATACCCTGAGGCATTCATTTGTAAAACTCAGACCAGTAACTATATCACTGAATTGTGTGGTCCACAGCAATTCTGTGATGTCAGAGTGCCCTGGAGGCCAACAAGGACTAGCCCTCCCCAAAACCTCCTCAGCTGTCCACCCAAATAATATATAATTACAGTAAAACTTCACTACACAAAGGCAACTTTAAGCAACTAGTCTAGTCATTCTACTTTCCAACCAAATATCTTGGAGAGTTCCCTCTCCATGAATATCATCTGTTTTCCCTCAACACTTACTAGGCTATGAAGGCTTGGCAGCATGGACCCACCACGGGACCAACTTCCTTGAACAGTGTTCTCTGATGAAGACAGAAGATTTGTCCACTGAAAGAGCAGAGAGACAGAGCCAGGTATATGGTATGGAGCCTGGTTGATTTTTTCAGGAGAAGGCATAAATGTCTTGAGCCTGGCACTTAAAGGCCTTGGTGACTATAAGCTGATGAGTTACAAGTTGCACTCTGGGGGTTATATCCCCATTGAAGTTTATTAAATAAGTTGATCAATGGTCTGTTCCTTCCTTGATCAGTTTGGCTCCTTAAGAGCAGGAATACACAGGAAGAAGTCTCTAACTCATCAATTCCTTATTCCAGAGAGACTAACTGTGGGTCCATCAGGATTCCTCTCTCCTGTGTTCTTCTCCTCTGGGAAGAGTCACTAGTCTTACTAGATTACCTCTTGGTAACAAATGTCACTGTTTTCTGACTTAATGGTTTCCTAATCAGGCAGATGATTGAGTAGCAAAGGGTCCCAGGATTCACTAGGGTAGGGATTCTCAAAAGTTGGCCTGCACCAGGATAACCATGAGGACTTGCTTAAATGCAAAAGTGCTGAGACCCACTCACCACCAGTTTCTGTCTCAGTAGGTCTAACTTTGAATCTGATGATTTGCATCTTGGGCAAGTTTCAATTTTTATATCCCCAAAACATTCTTTTGAGATACACTGCCCCAGGATTTAGGTTTCTCAAAAGTATCTCCTGGGACTTTGCTAATATAAAACATCCCACTCTATCCAAGACTTACCTTGTCAATATCTTCAGGGAAAGATCTCAGAATCTACTTTTTTTAAATATTACCAGTGTTTTCCACACTTCTTATTAATTATATTGTGGTAAAATAGAAATAACAAAACATGCCATTGTAACGAGTTTTCAGTGCACAGTTCAGTGGCACCATGTGCATTCACATGCTGTGCAGCAGCAACACTATTTCCCAGGCTTTTGATCTCCTAAATATAACTTCTATTTCTATCAAATAATAACTCACCATGCTCCTCCACCTCCAGCCCCTGGCAACTACTATGGCTCTTTCTGTGTCTATGACTTCCCTCTTCTGGGTTTCTCCATCCAAAAGATTAATACACAGAGGTGGTCTTTTTATTGCCTGAAGGTCATTCATCATGTGATGGGTAATCAGGAAAAGAGCAAAGTTCTTAAAAGAACAAATGGAATCTTTAGACATATGATGAACATATATCATCTCTAATTTTCATATACGGTATTATCTAACCTCAGTTTTTGGGAGCAATATCAAATTGAAATCACAGAAGGAATCTACCCATCATGATTTCAATTTGGTATTACAGTTTGAGGGATCTACCCATCAGGATTGCAATTTGATATTACATCTTTTGCTACTGACCCAGCATTCTAAATTTTCTCAATATTCAATTTCTCCCTTCCCAACTAACCTCTAAACACATGCCATTTGGTCATCTGTTCTCCCAAAATTACTCTCTGCCATTTGCCCACACAAATACATAGCATCCTTTCTTGTGTATTCATTTTAGTTGGGTATAGATTTGAGTTTTCCTCATGTCAGTTAATGACAAACCAATCTCTCTATCCTCAGAACACATATCTCAAGTGGGCTGCATGGTTAGGGTTGTATATAACCTCTAATTATCAGAGAAATACAAATCGAAAGCCATACACCATAATTCTCATAAATTCCACTTTATCAACTATATAAATACTTATCATAGGTGAAGAACACATTTATTGAAGACTTCAAGAACTACAAATATGAACACGTATAATGCAAGTATATTCCACAGTTACACGAGTCTTTCTAATTAAGCAGAAGTGAGAATTCACTGGGACACTGGTTGACTTCAGGCACAGAATAGCTATGACTTAGACTGAATAATGGGTGGGGGGACTCTAGAGGTAGTCAAAGAGAAACCAGATAGATTCTTCTGACTACATGTAGAAAAATGAAACTGGACACTTATCTCACCCCATATACAAAAATCTCCTCAAAATGAATTAAAAGATTTAATCATAAAATCTGAAACTATAAAGCTACTACAAGAAAACCAGAGAAGAAAAACCCCTTGACACTGGTCTTGGAAAACAGTTTTGTTTGTTTTTGGTATTGGGGATTGAACCCAGGGGCACTTAACCCCTAAGCCACATCCCAGCCCTTTTTATTTTTTATTTTGAGATAGGGTCTTGCTAAACTGCTGAGTCTGGCTTTGAACTCACTATCTACTTGCCTCAGACTCCAGAGTTGCTGGGATTACAGGTATGTGACACTGCACCCCATGGAAGATGTTTTTGGGGTATTAGCCTAAAGTACAAGCAAATGGGATCACATCTAACTAAAAACAATCTGCACAGCAAAGAAAATATTTATCTGATAAGAAGTTAAGATACAAAATACATAAAGAACACAACTCAATAGCAAAAAAATAAATAACTCAATTAAAAGTAGACAAAGGGCCTGAACAGACATTTCTCAAAAGAAGACACAAAATGGCAAACAGGAATATGAAAAATATTCAACAGCTCTAATTATCAAACAATTGCAAATCAAAACCCCAATGAGATATCAGCTCACATCTTTTATGCTGATTATTAATAAAAAGTCAAAATATAACAAATGTTGGCAGGATATGGAGAAGAGGAACCCTTGTACATGGCCAGTGGGAAAGTAAACTAGTATACCCATTATGGAGTGCCACATGGAGGTTCCTCAAAAAATAAATAGAGCCATGTGATTTAGCAATTCCTTTTGAGTATATATCCCAAGAAATAAAATATTGTACTTTCATACTAACTTCAGTATTATTCACAATAGCCAACATATTGAAGCAACATGTCTGCTGACACACATGAATGGATAAAGAAAGTGAGATACACACAATAGCCAAAGTGTGAAAGAACCCAAGTATCCATTGGCAGGTGAATCAATAAACAAAAGGTAGTATATACATACAAGGGAATTTTATTTAGCCTTGAAAGTCTGGAAATTCTGACACATGCTACAATATGGGTGAACCTTAAAGACTTTACAATGAGTAAAATTATCCAGTCACAAAAGGACAAATATTGTATGACTCCACTCATGTGATATCTCTAGAGTAGTCAAATTCATAGAGACAGGAAATGAAGTGGTCATTGTCAGGGGACTGGAGTAGGTAGAAATGGGTAATTATGTTGAATAGATACAGAATTTCACATGGGGAAGATGTAAAAAGTTCTGGAGATAGTGGTGATGGTTGCACAACATTGTGAAAGAATTTAATGCCACTGAATTATGTACTTGAAATGGCTAAAACAGTTATTTATTGTGTTGTATACCATAATTATAAATTAATAAGGCAACAATACCTTGGTAAATTCCAAGACTTTTTAATAATCACTTACTTTTGTTTCAGAGTGGATCAGATACCAAAGTGTCTCATTGCAGTTCATTATAGCCAGTGAACCAGAACTCTAATTTACCCATTTTTAATGAGAAATATCTCTTCTCACTGGCTGGCATGACTTCTTCCTCCATAAATGGCATTCCCTTCTCTGATATCAAAGTTACTGATGAGTGAAGTTGGTAGATGACTAAGCTTAGTAACAAAAAGACAAAAATAAATTAGTTGTTGGTCAAGATCAGATAACAACCTCAGAAACTATGTATTCATCAACATCCCTAAAAGCAAGATGAATACCCCTATCATAGATGCAGACCAAACATCAAAGACAGATTTTGCCAACAGAAGAGGTACAGAAGCAGGGTTTAAAAGTGAAGTCCTAAAGACACTGTTACTAATGAAAGAAAAGGGCTTCCATTTGCAAGGATACGATGATAAATGTAGGGCAAGGTAATGATATTTTATTAACCAGCACAGATGACCAGATATATGTTGGAGGAGGAGAATACAGGTGAATAAACAATATAAATATAAATAAATAATATAAATAATGCTTTAACATATTATTTACCTATATTAGAAATATTGGGTAAAAATCGCATTTTCTGTTACTAAGTGGAGCTTTTTTAACAATCTGCCCTCTTGTAGACTCAGATCACTTTAAGGTCTTCAGTATACCTGTAATCCTGGCAGCTCAGGAGACTGAGGCAGGAGAATTGAGAGTTCAAAGCCAGTCTCAGCAACTCAGTGAGAGTGTAAGTAAAATAATAAAAAGGGATGGGAATGTTGCTCAGTGGTTAAGCATGCCTGGGCACAAAAAAAAAATTCTCAGTACCAAAAAAAATATATCTTCAGTACATTCTCACTAGTAAAAGACTCAAACACACTAATCATCTTTGAACTAATCATAGGGTTAGATCTGTAGTTCTCAAACTTAATGGTACATTAGAACCAACCTAGATGACATAAAAATCTTCATGCTAAGGCCACACCACAGTCACCACAGACCTCAACAGGAAGACACTATGTACTAGTGGTTTTTCTGTTGCTGTAACAAAACACCTGAGCAAGGAACAGTGACACACACCTACAATCCCAATGACTCCAGAGGCTGAGGCAGGAGAATCACAAATTTGAGGCCACCCTCAGCAACTTAGTGAGACCTTGTCTCAAAACAAAAAATAAAAAATAACTGGGGATGTAGGTTGGTAGTAAAGCACCCCTGTGTTCAATCTCCAACATAAAAAATTAATACCTGAGGCTGGGCACTTTATAAAGCAGAGGTTTATGTAGCTTAGTTATAGAGGCAGAAAGTTCAAATAGCATGACAACAGCTCTGTTGAGAGCTTCCCTTGACCATGTCATGTCTTAGCAGATGGCATCAGAAACACACAGAAAGGGAAAGATCACATGGTGAGCAGGATCCCAGAGCAGGGAAGGGCCAGCCTTGTTCTTTATAACAAACTACTCTCATGAGAACTAACTCATTCCTTGAGACCAGCATTAATCCCTTGCAAGAACACGCCCCAATAACATATTTACTTTCTAGTGTGCCACTGCTCAAAGGTTCCATCACCTCCTACATCACTCTGGGGACCAAGCTACCAACACATGAAGCTTTGGGGCACTATATCCAAACCACAGCACCCAGGCTAAGGACCAGTTACATTTATCCTTACACATAACATGCCTAAATATATCTAAAAAGTATAAAAGTAGTATAGAAAAGAGACATGAATTCTGGAAAGGAATGAGGATTGAAATGATTTGTAAAACATGTGTACATTTCTCCAAGATGCTTGAGTCATAGATGAAAATAAAAAAGGTGCTACAGATGTTACAGAATTCAGTTATGCAGTTGACTCTAATGCAGATAGGATCCCACAATACTCCATCAATACCATTACAGATCTATCAAAAGAAGCAATGTTCAGATATGAGATACTGAGAAAATAGAAAAGCATGAGAGCTACAAAAACTATAGAAGCAGAGTTGGGGGTTCCACATGTTTGGTTTCACTGGCTTATCCAATACAAACACCAAAAGAGATGGCCAGGTGTCAACATTATGCTCTTCTTCTGAGAAACCTCTTTATGGACCTCTTGATGTCCCTGTTCCTCAGGCTGTATATGAAGGGGTTGAGCAAAGGAATGACTGTAGTGTACATCACTGAGGCCACTACACCCTTCCTGGGGGAATGTGAGACAGCTGAACTGAGGTACACCCCAAGACCTGTCCCATAAAATAAGCAAACTACTGACAGATGAGAGCCACAGGTGGAGAAAGCTTTGAATTTCCCACCTGTTGATGGGACTTTCAGAATGGAGGAAACAATTTGAGTGTAAGAGTAAAGGATCCCTGAGACTGGAATACCACCAAAGATGGCACCGAATATATAGATGAATATGTTGTAGGTGGGAATTTCAAAACATGCAAGGTTTAATAACTGAGAAGGGTCACAGAAGAAGTGAGGTATTTCCACATTCAAGAAGAAGGTCAGTTGTGACACCATCCAGCAGTGCACTTGGGAGTCCAAAATGCTGATGAAAAGAGACACCAAAACCAGCAAGAAACAAAGGTGGGGATTCATGATGACTGAGTAGTGCAGCGGGTGACAGATGGCCACAAACCGGTCATAGGCCATCACAGTCAGAAGCAGACTATCCAAACATCCAAAAAGAATAAGAATGGACATCTGTGTCAGACAGCCCACATAGGAGATAACTCTGCGGTGAATCTGAATGTCTACAATCATCTTCGGGATGGTGGTGGAGGTAAAACAGATGTCAGCCAAGGACAGGTTGGAGAGGAAGAAGTACATGGGGGTGTGGAGGTGGGAGTCAGAGCTGACAGCCAGGATGATGAGCAGGTTCCCAAGTACTGTGACCAGGTACATGGACAGGAACAATCCAAAGAGGACGGGCTGCATTTGTGAATCCTCTGAGAAGCCCAGAAGGAGGAATTCTGATACAAGTGTTAAATTTTGTGGTTCCACATAGCTGAGACACTTTCTGGAAAAGAGAAAGGTTGGAATAAGTGAAACAAGCAGACAGGCACTCAGTCTCGTGTCTAGTTTGGATTTGGATTTGGATTTGACAGGTGGGGAGCATTCTATTTGAGGTCATATTTATCATAGCAAACCCATTCCCTCAGAACTTTTTATTCATTGGTTTCTTTGATATTTACTCATTTCTCTTTTTTTGAGGGGGTATCTTTTTAATTGTTATTTTTATTGGTGCATTATAATTAGTCATAATTGTGGGATTCATTATGTCATATTTGTACATGCACACAACATAACCTAATCAATCTCTATCTATCCATTTCTGTTCATAACTTCTTTAGAGACACTGAGCTGAAATATGTTAGAGGAGCAAGTAGATTTAGAGTTAATAAATTCATGAACACTGTAAAATGTCATAATCCCTTTACTTGAAAGAAATTCAGAGGTTGGTGAATCTGAAAATTTTTTACTACATTCAGTCTTCTATACAAGATAGAGGATACTCTTGGTATTAATGTAAACTAATGAGAATACACACATGACCATACAATAGAAAGGCCTGCTTTTAAAGGTATTCAGAAAGGAGAATTTTGAGAACTCAGGAATAAAGAGAAGGAAAAACAATGTGTAGAACATGAGACTCCATCAGACTTTCAGAACAGTCAAAGTCCAACTCAGGACTAAGACAAGTCACATAGGTAGGCCAGTCTGGTTAGAAATATTTCATCCTCAAACTGTCTGGAGACTTCTCTTGTCCACCTGAGACTTCATCTTTATTACACCAAGAGGTCCCCTGGGAAATGTCCTTAGCATTATGAGAGAGTCCTTTGAAATGCAGTCATTAAACGTTTTAAGCAAAGAACAAACAAAAAGACAATTCACGACTTTCTGGAGGTGAACAACAGAACTGAGATGCTGGTCTGTTTAAAGGTGATTTCTGCCAGAAAGACACCGATTACAGAAGCATGAAATGCCACGATGTGGATCACAGGCTACCAGGAAGTCAGATATATGGCGATAGCCAGAGTGTCTTTTGTCACAGCACAATGAAGGTGAAGGCCAATGGCTCACCTGCCAGCTAAGGTGAGAGGCCAATGCCTTGTTGTTCTATGCATTATTATAAAGCTCAGAGAGCAAAACTGCCCAAGATGCCCAATAGGCTATTCAGCATCAAGATTATAGTACTGCTGGGCACAGTGGCACACACCTGTAATCCCAGTGACTCAGGAGACTGAGGCAGGAGAATCACAAGTTCAAAACCAGCCTCAGCAACTTAGCAAGGTCCTAAGCAACTTAGAAAGACCCTGTCTCAAAAAATAAAAAGGGTTGGGGATGTGGCTCTGTAGTTAAGCACTTCTGGGTTCAATTCCTGGTACCAGGGGAAAAAAATTATAGTACAGACCCAAGTAAAGAAAACCCTACCAAGCTTATTTGATTAGTTGGGATGCCCAAAAATGCAACAAAAGAAGAGATTCTGAATGCCTTTTGGACCACTGATATGCCTGTAAATAGGGTTGCAGCTGAAGGGGTATGACACAGGTTATAGCTATGGCTGTGTCTACATGGAACTTTCACTCTTGGAAGATGCCACTGGATGCATGGAGGCCAACCAGGGAAATCTAATGATCCATGACAAAGAGGTCACCCTCAAGTATGTACCAAGCCTGGATTTTTGGCACTGAAAACAATGTAAGGCAAGCACTGGTGAGCAGTGATTATGTGCATTCTGCCAGTGCACAAGGGAAGAGACCAAGCAAGAATTAATAATCTACCCTCAGCCTCAGAAAACATTCACATTAGCACCATTGGAAAAACAACCCAACCAGCTCCCAAGACCAGCTGATAAGGATCCTGAATTCAGGAAATGAGAAAAAGGGACAATAATTATGCTTGGGACATCAAAGGAGAGAAACACAAAGGTATCTGCCTCTTCCTCAAAGGGAAGGGTCACTTTCCAAAGAGACTAAGAGAAGGTGCCATTGTCTAGGGAGACACAACAGAAGGAAGAGAGCAAAACAATCGCACTAAAAACATCTATCAACCCACTCCACCTGGAGAGATCACAGGAGTGCCAGGGCCCTACCTCTCCCTTACTACTGCCAATGGCTATATATCATCAAGAACGGAGCCGTCTCATTGACCTCTTTATGGCTTTACAGACTTCAACTCCTCTGCAGAAGCTCTTTGTGTAATAAATTTAAAACCAAAGGGAGTCCCAAAGCTACATCTGAAATCCAGTCTTCTCAAAACTTAATTACAAACTTTTCACGTCCATCCTGTTAACACAAATTACAAATCGCCCTCACCTAGTTCCCTGATGACAAACCAGGTCTTCATTTTCCCTGGCAGTTAATAATGTGATTTACTCTGAGAAAAATGAAAATGAGGAATATATAAATAATAATTTTTTTAAAACATGTACAGTTTCTTCAGCTATGAGGATACAAATTGAACCAACTAATAGGATTATTGTAAGAAATTAAATAATTAAGTGCTTGGACCAGTCATTTCCATTACTGATTTGCCATTATAATTGCCTGTGGATCTTGTTAAATCAGAATTTCCACATTTTTATCTACTGGTGATTCTAATATATAGCCAGGGTTGAGAACCTTTATCTTAGAATATTACCAGACACTTTAAAATGTTCCATTAATGTTACTTATTATTAATGTCACTAATATATACTTGTCATATTAAAAATATGAATGTTCAGTATTACTTGCTCCAGAGTTTGCATTTTTAGAGCTCTTAAATATAAACAATAAAATTTCCATTTTCTGGCTATCCCTTGGTGATCCCACTCCCCTACACACCTGCCCCCACAAGCAACCAACTATCATGAACTTGGTGGAAATATCTTCCTGCCAGTGTTTCCATGGGTTAAGATTGATTTTGTTCTCAGCCTTCCTGAGAACTTCCTGAGCTGAAGAGTATTGTCCTATACGTTGTCTCTGAAGTGTTCCCATTAAAACATTGTTTTAAATACATACAATTACTTATCAATTGGTAACTTTCCAAGAAACAGAAAAATTTTTAAGTCTTTCTGTAATGTACAAACATCTAGTTCAAATGGTTTAGGTGATGCATAGTATTACTAGAAGAAGATATTTCATTTTTTTTCTATTCTATTATGACTTTGCTATGCAAATTCTTTTACCTGTCCATATCACACTAAGTGAGAATATCTATAAGAAAGAGAGAGGCCGGGTGTAGTGGTACATGCCTGTAATCCCAGCAGTTTAGGAGGCTGAGGCAGGAGGATTGAGAGTTCAAAGTCAGCCTCAGCAACTTGGCAAGGCTCTAAGCAACTCAGCAAGACCCTGTCTTTGAATAAAATGCGAAAAAAAAAAAATGAGGGGCTGGGGATGTGGCTCAGTGGTTAAGTGAAGTGCCCCTGGGTTCAATCCTGGTACCAAAAAGAGGGGTGGGGGGCATAGGTATATATAAAGTATAATCGTTTGCACAATAAAAGCCAATACACAAGAAATTATATTATTAGTTGCCAACATTTTCTCCCAACAAAAATCAGACACAAAAATCAGAACTACCTGTTCTTACAGATGAAATATAAAATCAGGAACATCCATAAAATCTGTGTCTAGTGATGGTCATTTCATATCTCACTAATACATTGAGATAGTACGTGGAAATTTCAGATTTCCAAAGTAGGCTGGAAAAAATTACTATTCATAGGAAACTCTACAAAATACAATATTGATCCCAGAAAGATCCCTATGATTCACTTTGCCTTTCCCTTAATTCAAAGTCAACTCCATGAAGTCACAAGAGAGGAAATCAATTATTCTGCCTCCATTTACTCATTTAAAACAAAGCAGTAAGCTTTTTAAAAAATATTCATTAATTCTAGTGGAAGGAATAGATCCTTGGGGTAAGAGTCAAGAGACAAAGGTCCTAGTTCCACATCTCTCACATACTTAAAGAGAATGTATATGAAGATGACATTCCCTACCTAGAATTGGGAAAAATAATGGCCCCAGAAGGTTGGCAATATGGCAATCAGTAGATATTCGGTCATGATATATAAATCAGAATTGAATTACGATTGCAGTACTAGGTTTAAGTCTCAGGAAATATTTGATGTGCTTTATTTAATTATATGGCAGAGAAGTCAAAGCCTTTTTTTTTTTTTAATCACACAGAACTTGAGCATGGAATGACTAGAATTCCTGCATGTGAAATTCAAAAAGATGTCCCAGGCTGGGGCTGTAGCTCAGTTTCAGAGCGCTTGCGTAGCACATGTGAGGCACTGGGTTTGATACTTAGCACCACATAAAAAGAAATAAAATAAGGGCATTCTGTCCATCTACAACTCCAAAAAAATTTTTTTTAAAGATGTCTCAGTCCATTTTTAAACTGTTCAGTTTTAAAATAGTGGTTTTTTTTTTAAACCCTCTCTTTTTTGGTCCTTTAAAAGTTTCATTATTTAAAAATGTCTGCAATTTATTTAAAACTGAATTGAGGCTAAATTAGAGCATTTAATGAGAAAACTAACGGTTCATAAAAATCCCAAGCCACAGAAAGAGCAGCCCTCCTCGTCTCTAGGACAACCCTGACAGCAGTGAGGCAAAAAACATTGCTTATGATCCTGAGAATTAGGATGGGCCCATTCAGCACTTAACAGACATTTGGTTTTGTCTTTTCGTTGCCTACTCTGTGCCAAGCATGATACAGGCTCTGGGAAATCAGAAATGAATAAAACCAAATCATTTATCTCCAAACATTCATTGCCTACTTGTATAAGGTGAAAAAAACATAAAATATTCTGTCAGGAATCTAAGGAAACTCATAACTTCAGGTCATAGGATGGTCCCTATAAAATGTTCTGTCAGGAATCTAAGGAAACTCATAACTTCAGGTCATAGGATGGTCTCATAAAATGGTATGAAACTATCCTGTTAGTAATAATACCTAAGATTTACTTTGCTCTTTCTATATGCATCCATCATACATTTAATGGCCAAAGTAGTTTCCATTTTCTGTTTAATCCTTTTAACAATACAGTAGCATTAATTAGAGATCAACTCAGATATCCAGGTTTAGAGATACTAAAAACTTGCTGCAGATCACATAAGATAAAAAATAAGACACAAATTTAATGTATATGATTGCATGACCAATGTGATTCTATAATATGTACAATAAGAAAAATGAGAAATTACACTCCGTTTATGTATGATCAAAATGTATAAATGCATTCTACTGTCATGTACAACTAATTAGAACAAATTAAAAATTTAATAAAAATGAAACAAAACAAATTTTAAAATTAACTTAAAAGTGTTGGTCTAGAAGTCTATGAACTAAACTTTTTTACTATTTCCCTACACCTTAGAAAGTTTAATACAAAGGTATAGAGATCTTAACCAAAGGTACATCTGAAATACATATTTTAACTGATTTCAGTTTTCTGACTAGGAATGAAACCCAACACCCTGATTTAATGTCTCCTTTTAGGAGCAAGAACCAGACAAAGCTGACCTGAACTACCATGTTCTGACCCTCCTGTGACCCCCTATCTTGATCCCAGACCCCATCGTATTGTCAGTGTAACAAGGGGTACCCACTGGTCTCTTCTGGGGTCAACCAGAAGTTCCTCCCAAAGGGAAGAGCACAGTGAGCAGGTGTCTCTGCCTTGACTGACCTGAGAAGGGAAGGCTGGCTGGGATGTCAGAAGAGATGGAGCCTCGATTCAAAACTGTATTCACCCACATTTCATCCTATGACCTGGTACAAATTACATTTAAATCCCATGCTCCTTTCTTCATCTTTTTTAAAAAATATTTTGGTTTAGTTGTAGGTGGACACATTACCTTTATTTTATTTTTTCTTTTATGTGGTGCTAAGGATCAAACCCAGGGCCTTATGCATGCTAGGTGAGTGCTCTACCACTGAGCCACAATCCCAGTCCCTTTCTTCATCTTTAAAATGATAATAATGTGCGTTCCTCTTTCATGGGGGCAGGTAGGCAGTTACTATGCAGATGAAATGAAGACCTTTCAGCTCCAGCCTGGCACTGAGGGAGTCTTCAGTGGATGTTCATATTATGGTTACTGTTCTCATCCTCCTCCTTATCCTCATCATCACCATCATGACCATGTTGGAGTGCTTAAGGATGTTTAAAGGGAATTACCTCCTGCTGTCATGAGAAGACACCTACAGAAGCTAGACCAGTGTGGGAGGGAAACAAAACTCATGAAAGAGAGTTCTAAGACCACCATCAGAACCCAGAACATAAAATTCATAGACCTCCAAGTTCGAACTTGCATTGGAGAATCCCTTCTTCCAACTACTCCAACTACCCATTTGTCCTGAGTTTGAAGAACCACTGTCCAACAGTCCCTGCTGCACTCAGCCTCTCCCACAGCACTCACTTGACAGGGCTGCCTCTATGCTGGGGCATGACCAAGGATGCTGATCCACTGCTTCTCTTCTGTTCAAAAAGCAAGGGAAGCCAAGGCTCTGTGCTCAGGAAGGCAGGAAAGCAATCCAGGCTGGAGCTTCCTGATGAAAATTTTGAATTTTGGAGGAGTCACAGATATGGAACTCATAGGACTGGGACCAGGAGTCAGAGAGCAGAGAGGTTGATGATTTACAGTTGTGCAGCCTTGAGAGCACAACGCACAGAGATCACTATTAGCCACATTGGTCCATGTGCTCCATTCCCTGAAGACATCACAGTCTTGTGGAAACCACAAGAGAAAAGTCAGTGTCCTTGGACTAGCACAATGACTTCTGGGACCTATTCTTCCCAGAGGGGAAGTTGACTTGGCCTCCTGTGGTCACGTGTTCAAAAGACTCTTCCCATAAAGATTAGACTGTTTCCAGCTTAGAATTCAATTTGGTTTCAAGTCACTGAAATTGCATTTATAATGAAATAATATCAGGAATATTGGCCTCTGTATTAACATTTCCTATGCTAGAACCTGAAAATATTTCCATATTTTAACATGTTTGTATCTTCAAGAAAAGCTGCAAATTTTTAACATAAACCCTTCTCATTTCTTGTGGAATTTATCCCTTGACAATATTTATTGCCAACTTGAATGACATCATTGTTTTCATTTAAGCTAATTAATTTATACTGACATATAAAAAGTTAAAACACATATTTATGTCACCTACCACTGTTGTTTATTCTGAGAGATGGAAAGACCTCCCATGTTCATGAATAGGCAGAATTAATATTGTTAAAAATGGTCACATTACCAAAAGTGATCTATGCAATTAAATTCAATGCAATCCTTTCAAAATACCAATGACATTCTCCATTGAACTAGAAAAAAGGGGCTGGGGATATAGCTCAGTTGGTAGGGTGCTTGCCTTGCAAGCACAAGGCCCTGGGTTCAATCCCCAGCACCGCAAAAAAAAGAAAAAAAAAAAAGAAAAGAATGAACTAGAAAAAAGTTCTAAAATTCATACATAAAAGTAAAAGGCCAGAATAGTCAAAGCAATCCTTAGCAAAAAGAACAATGCTAGAAGCATCACAATATCTGATTTTAAATTATACTATAGAACTATTATAACAAAAACATGTACTGGCATAAGAAAAGACATGAAGACCAATGAAATGGAACAGAATCAAACCAATATGTATACAATCATCTTATCCTTAACAAATGCACCAAAAACATACATTTAAAGACAGCCTCTTGGGGACCCAATGAGAATCAAATAGATTGGCAGCACCCAACCAAAGAGGATGAATGTTTAGCTGTTCAAATGTGAACCAACAATGTACAGGTATACAAGTTTTTAAAGTAGGGAATTTATCAAGCTGCTATTCTCCAGATTAAACTTGTCTGTAATGAAGCACTCACTCCCAGATGACTTTACAACCTGCTCTTCCCCAACCAGACTTCTACCTTGGATCCCTCAATTGACCCAATTTGAAAAGGGAACTCCAAACTGTTTGCCCCTCGCTGCCCACTTTCAGCTTCAAAGCAGCCAGAACGATTGGCGCCCCCTTTCCTCACAGCAGTAAGGAGTTCCTAAAGCAAAGGGAGGGAATGAAGCCAGAATTGGGGACAGGCAGTTAGTGTAGAAATAGGGGATCTGTTCAAATCAAGGAAATGAAGGCCATGAAAGCCATCTGTCTCTGGAAGTTGGACTAGCTTTTGTTAAGGACCATGTAAGCACAGTCCAACTGATGGTGCTAAGGCAACAATACGAGAGAATACCAGCCCCTGAGGATGAATATGCATGATGCCCGAATGAGCATGATTCCTCATTACAAACAACTGAAGGGGGGAATGTTGAGAACAAGGTGACATCTGTGCAGCCATGTTGTATGAACAAGCCATTTTGGGAACTGGCCCATAAACCCCACCCCAGGAAAGGGCACGTAGGTGCTACCCTCAAGAGCCAATACAGGACAAACAGGATGTACTGGGCCCCCGGGGTTCATCAAGGCTGTTAAGAGATATCTGTCCGAGAAATGGGCAGCTGCCTGGGAACCTTATCTATCAAGGACAAGGGGGCCTAGCCCCGACTCATCTCCTGCAAAGTTCACCCCTTCCCTCCTCCCTTCTTCCTCCAGGACCATTCAGTTCTGGTGGGACCCAATGAGAATCAAATAGACTGGTGGGACCCAACCAAAGAGGACAAATGTTTAGCTGTTCAAATGTTAACCAATAATATACAGGTCTTTGTGTGTGAATGCTTGAAAATCTCTTAAATAGAGTGCTTTCTCACCCCTCGGGGCTGTTCCCCTCAGCCATTGTAGTGGTCTGAGAGGCTGGTTGCAGTCCAAGCTCAAGCTTGCAATAAAACCTCATTGTGTTTCTTGAAAAAAAAAAAAAAGAACAAACAAACAAATAAAGACAGCCTCTTGGGGGCTGGGGATATAGCACAGTGAGTAGAGTGCTTGCCTTGCAAGCATCAAGGCCCTGGGTTCAATCCCCAGCACCGCAAAAAAAAAAAAAAAAAAAAGACAGTCTTTAAACAGAAAATGGGAAACCTGTATATCAATATGCAGAAGATTAAAACAAGATTCCCAACTCTCACCTTGCACAAAAGTCAACTCAAAATGGATCAATTACCTAAGAGACCAGAAACTTTGAACCTGCCAGAAGAAAACATAGGGTCTACACTCCAACAAATAGGAACAGGCAATGACTTTCACACTAGGACCCCTAAAACACAGGAAATAATACTGAGAATTAATAAATAGGATGACATCAAATTAAAAAAAAAAAAAAAAACTTCTGTACAGCAAAGGAAACGAGCATGAAGAGGTAACCTACAGAATGGGATAAGATCTTTTCATGCTACTCTTCAGAGGATTAATATCCAGAATATGCAAAGAATTAAAAAAAAACTTAACACTAAAATAAAAAAATCAACCCAGTCAATAAATGGGCAAATAAACAGAAATTTCTCAAAAGAAGAAAAACAAATGGCCAACAAATACATGAAAAAAAATGTTCAACATCCCTAGCAATTAGAGAAATGCAAATCAAAACTACATCGAGATTTCATCTCACTCCAGTTAGAAATATCAGTCATCAAGAATACAAACTATAGGGCTGGGGAGATAGCTCAGTCGGTAGAGTGCTTGCCTTGCAAGCACAAGGCCCTGGGTTCGATCCCCAGTACTGCAAAAAAAAAAAAAGAATACAAACTATAATAAATGCTGGTGAGAATTTGGGGCAAAAGTAACACACACTGTTGGTGGGATTGTAAATTAGTACGACTATGAAGCTCAGTATGGAAATTCCTCAGAAGACTAGGTCTAGAACCACCATAACCTAGCTATACCACTGTTTGGTATTTATCCAAATGAATTAATGTATGGCATACCATACAAATACATGTAAACATTTTATGAGTATGCATGCAATGCTATTTGCAATTCAGAATAGTCAAGTTGGAGAACCAGCATAGGTGTCCATCAACAGATGAATGGATAAAGAAAATTTGGTATGTGTGTGTGTATATATTTGAGAGAAAGAGAAGAGAGAAATCTCTCCACTTGTGAATGCCTAGCACATGACAAATGTTTAACAAATATTCGCTATCATAAATTACTATTTAGAACTGTATTTTGTGTGGTGAATTTAACTTGAGAAGAGAACAGTCTGGAACTTCTGACACATACTATGAAGAGAGCCTCACTGGAAGAAAAGTTAATGGAGGTGGATGCAGAGTCAAATCACTCAGATAGAACTTATTCACCTACCTTTTTTAGCAAGAGAATCCAGACTGAAGCTTAATTACACCCAAGGACTTTTTAGGAATCAAACCAATAAATTCACTTTATAGAAAAAACATTAAGGGTGAAGAGACTAGACAAAGACTGGAAAAAGTTATCTGATATGCATATATATATGTATTTTTACATATGTATACATGGCATGTCTATATATATATATGGGTATGTGTATATATCTATAAGGATATGTATGTATCAAGATACAAAGATACATATAACACATACATAGAATAAAGACAAATACCCAGAAGGAAAGCCTTCAATTTTAAAAAAAAAGGGAGGACAATAAATGGGTGAATGGTTTCAAAAGGAGCCTTCATAAAGATATCCAAATAACCAATATGCACACAGAAAAGTACTCAAAATCATGACATACCAGGAAAATGCATATTAAAACAAACAAACAATATCACCACACACTGTGCTAAAAGGGTAAAGTTACAAAGTGTGGGCCAGGTATGTGGAACTGCCAAGACTTACATGCATTGTTTGGGATTATTGGTGGAATCAACATTTTAATTTTTTTTCACAGTTGTAGATGGACAGCATGCCTTTATTTTATTTGCTTATTTTTGTATGCAGTGCTAAGGATTGAACACAGTGCCTCACATGTGCAAGGCAAGCACCCTGCCACTGAGTCACAGTCACAGTCCCTGGAACAAATATTTTTCTTAATTTTTTTTAGTTGTAGATGGACACAATACATACATTCATTCATTCATTCATTCATGATGCTGAGGATCAAACCCAGTGCTTCACACATAATAGGCAAGCATTCTACCACTGAGCTACAACCCCAGCACCCAGAACCAACATTTTTGAAAAACTAAAGTACTTAGCAAAACTACACTGAAGTCTACCCTATCATTCAGTAATTGCATTCCCCAACAGAGCACATATCAAGAGAAATAAGTGTGTAAGTCTACCAAGAGACCAACTAAATGACAAAACAGACATTGTGTTGCGTGAAAGAAGCCAAACACATAATTGTACATATTATAGTTCAACATTTATTTGAAAAGGAAGAACAAGCAAACCAAATCAAGTGTAATAAGAGCCAAAATTGGGTTTCCTCTGTGGATTCATTATTGAGAAAGGGGATGAATGAACCTCCTGGAATCCTGGAAATGTGCTCACCAGGATGAAATTTCATCAAACTGTACACAGATTGGCACCTCATGCATGTTAGCGTATATATACCTTGATAAAACAGTAAAAAGTGATTAAGGGAAATGGTGTAGCTATGCTTTAGGAGATAAAATATGATTTTTTAAAAAGGGGGAGGAGAGTAGCAAAATGTGCCTGAAACAGCTCACAGCATTCCTCTTCTCACATAAAGGCAGTAAAATCTTCCCTGCCTGAAGGTATCAAATATAAATCCTCCTCTACCAAAATGGGATGACACCTGTCTGAAGCTTGCCTCAATGACAGCCAGCATAACTTCATCATCCACAGCTCTTCTCACCTTTTCTGAGACCACAGTAGGCTTGCACAGACACCGATCCCCCTGAGCAGAGTCCAGCATGGAACTGGACTGTGTGCATGAAGACAGTCCTTCTGTGAACTGGGTCAACTCTAAAAAGGCAGCGAAGGTGGCAGAGGGAGTGCAATGAGAATCAAAAGTGCGAGAACGGCAGTGCCAGAGCTTCCCAGAGAAAGCCAGCAGCTGTGCTTGGCCACGATGCGGGAGTTTACGGAGGTGTTTGTGGAGCTGCAGCTCCTGAGGTGACTGAGGTCAAGTGCTTCATGTTCAGTCTTGAGCAAGTGTGGATCAGTGTGTTCAATGCTCAGAAAATTGAGCTGAAAACCGGGTCCCTACTCATCGGTCTACCTGTCTGGTGGTCCTAATAAGTGGACAATAGTGGCTTCTTCCCTAAAGCCTTCCAAACCTCATGAAGACTCTTATCATAGACAACTCTAACCTAGAATTGGAAAAAATAAATGATCTGGAAAATGTAGTCCCCAGCCACATCCAAATTAATAAGACACTTTTGTAACTTAAAAAATTGGATCGAAATCCTAGCCATGAGTAAGGAACAAAGAACAAAATTTAAAAATCACATATCAGACAAGACCATCATCTTGCAATTCTTTTCTACATAATTTCTGAAATTACATGATACATGAAAAGTTTTTAATAATAAAAACTGATATTATCAAAAAATCAGTTCTTTTAGTTAAAAAAAAAAGGGGGGGACACAGGGGTAGAAGGAAATTACTAGGTAAGCAACTTCCAGGATCTACCAGGATAGACCAAAAAAAAATTAACAAAACTGAAACTGTACATAACATAATGACTACTTACAGAACAACAGGCACTTAAATTGTTTAAAGACCACTCTCCTAAAAGTATATGAATATGAGAAAACATACTTAAAATATCCCATGGGTCCAAAAGATTTTATTATGAAAATAATATTTATATCTGAGCCAAAATGATTCACCTCCTTCAAAAAGTAAAAGGTTACTTCATCACCTTAGATCTTCCTCTTAGAAAACAATGGAAATCAATGAGCAGGCAATCCCCTTTAAGGATGAGACACTGATCTGCTTTTCTAGTATGAATAAGTGAAGTGATATCTAGGAAGGCTTTAACACATGGCTTACATACACATGGTTTCTCTCAGGTGTCCTCAAATCTCTGAAATCAGAAGCAATGATCTCCTACTTTGTCTCACTCATAGGGAGTCTCCAGAGAATGAGATTTACAAGTTACCTAAGATTTGAAGGAAGCCCTACAGACAGACATTCCTGTACTCTTTACATTCATGTTTTCTCTAGTGTGAATTTTACACATCTTCAAAAGAAGATTGAGCAAATAAAGTTCTCCCACTTTCCTTACCTCATACAGTTTCTCTCCAGTGTGGCTTCTCACATGTCTTCAAAAGATGGAAAAATGGAGACTCCTACATTCCAGACATTCAAAGGATTTTACTCCAGTGTGAATTCTTGCATGTATAATAGGAAGAACGTCAAAATACTTGCCCACATCCTTTATATTTTAGTGTTTTCTCCATGTGTGAGTTCTGTGTGCAGTAAGATAAGAGGAACTAACAAAGGTTTTCCCACATTCTTTTCAGTGATAAGGTCTCTTTCTGCTATAAGTTCTTTCATGTGGGGTGAGGGATAAGAAAAAATTAAAGGCCTTCCCACAATCCTTACACATATACTGAGTCTTGAGGACTCATAGAAGGCTTTCTCACACTCTTTATATTTATAAGGCTTCTCTCCAGTGTGAGTTCTTACATGTGTTACAGGGTGAGAGGAACAGGCAAAGGTCTTCCCACATTCCTTACATTCATAGGGCTTATTTTCACTGTGAATTCTTCTGTGTTCTGTGAGGTATGAAGAACTACTGAAGGTTTTCCCACATTCCTTACATTCATAGTTTGCCTTTTCGCTGTGAATCTTCATGTGTGCCCTGAACAAGGAGGAGCAACTGAAGGCTTTCATACATTCCTTACATTCATATGGTTTCTCTTCAAGTGGGAGTTTTCATGTGCTTCTTAAAACAAGCAAGAAAATGGAAGGCTTTCCCACATTCCTTACACTGATAGGGTTTGTTTCCAGCATGAGATCTGCTGTGATTCTCAAGGGATGAATGGAATAGGAAGGCCTTGCCACACTCATGGCATTCAAAGGATCTGACTTCAGTACTTCTCTTGAGCATAAGATTTGGAATTTGTCCACGTTGATTTTCTTCATTGTATTCACAGATGTTCTCCACCATATGACTTTCAAAAGTAAAAGACAGATTATTAGTAATAAAATTTACCATTTTCAGTAAATGTGTATGATTTCTGCCACATCAACTTATAAACTGAAAGTACTAAAGAAGGGTCTTCAACAGCCAAAATTGTCACTGAGTTTTTGACATACATGATTTTTCTGATAAATGTTTACAACCAATGTGTGTCAAACATTCAATATCTCAGTCTCATTTGTAGCAAAAATTATCCAGACAAAATTCTTAGTGAAAGCATAATTTTAGACATAGGTTAATGGTCAAAACATGTTTCCTAAATCTCAAGACATTTTAGGAATCTCTTCTGAGGAATTCCCTGTTCTTATACAAAAGACATTCACCTCAAACATGTCTCATGGCTCTTATTCCAATCATCAGTACCATGAAATTCCAAGGTTTCATGTAAAACAGAGGACCAGGAACCATTTCTTTTGAATCTCACCATTTTCTTTTCATTGGATATTTTATTCTCCATTGTTATAATGAGGAGCAACTAATTCAATAGAATTAAGTAAAGACTCAAAATCTGAAACAAAAAAGTGATAAAAGTAAAGGTACCTACAAGCAAAGGACTTTTAGCAGTGTATCTGTTTCAGGACTTCATTATTAATAGGCACAAGGATCAAAATGGAAAGCAATTCACTAAAAAATAGTTCTGTGAAGACTAATACTGATGGTACAATAAGTGGAACTAGCAGGAGAGCAAAACAATAAGTAATTGGATAAAATGCACATACCAAATGCTAACTTAAAAGGAGCAAATATGGAGGTCTTCACCAAGAACAAAGAGAATGTGAGAGGACTGATAAGGGGTCAAAATAGGTATCTGAGTTGTCTGTGGACAATCAGCTTCCTCAGACAAAACAAACTACTGTTTCTATTTTTTCCCCTCCCAAGCTGGTTTCTCCCAGGAATTGTTGCCCTCCTGGTGCTGCTCTGTACAGACACACTGGATGTGCCCCCTCTTCACTGTCTGTAGGTCTTCCTCTTGTTCCAATGGGGAGTCAGAGGGGATGTACATAATGGGTATCCTACACAGGCAGAAGGTATATCATGAGGGGAAATGATGAAGAATCACAAACATTTCCATAGGCAGGACCAACACTTTGATCTTCTGATACTCTGAAAATGAACAAATGTAGTTTTACTACAAGAAAAATGCCAAATCTATGGAGAAGGAAAAGCAGAGGCAGAGAAATAAAAGTAGCCTCTGATGTCCAGAACTGACCTGAGTTTCACACCTGAGCCTCAATATTATTATAAACTGGTCAACAGAGCCAGAACATTTTATTCTCCTCAGGAATTCATGGGAGAATGCCAATCTGGACAAAAACTCTGAGATCATGGTAAAGCATAAGAAAATAAGTCTACTTCCTAATTCTAAGGACAGAAGGGGTATTTCTTTTTTAATTTTTTTTTTTTTTTTTTTAGTTGCCAATGGACCTTTATTTTACTTATTTGTATGTGGTACTGAGGGTCGAACTCAGTACACATGCTCACACATGCAAGGCAAGTGCTCTACCACTGAGCTACAACCCTAGCCCCAGAAGGGGTGTTTTAAAAAGGCACTATGCCACTCTCAGAATATTCAATACTGTAATTGCCTGTTTTCAGTTCCCATACAATGTAGAGTGACCACCTATATACCAAGCTGAAAAAGATGCCCCTCAAATCTTTCTCCAAATATATCAATGGAACAAAACAGGCCAGAAACAGATCCACATAAATACAGCTGGCCTTCTGGATACATGGATTCAACCAACTATGGACAGAAAATACTAGGGGAAAAAGTTACATTTGTACTGACCACGTATAGGTTTCTTTTTTTCCTTCTCATTATTCCCTAATCAATACAGTATACCAAGTATTTAAGAAGCACTCACATTGTATTAGGCATTAAAAGTCATCTAGAAATCATTTAAAGTATATAGGACAGTATTCATAGAGTGCATGCAAATACTATGACATTTCAAAAAGATATTAGAACATTCACAGATTTCAGTATCTGAGAAGGTCTTCAAAACAATCCTCTGTAGACATCAAGGAAAAACTGCACAGTTAACAGATCTTTGACAAAGAAACAAAGGCAATTCAATGGAGAAAAGACGGTCTTTCCCACAGATTTTTAACAACTGGACATTCACATGCAAAACCAAATGAATCTTCTTTCAATGGATCACAGATACAAATGCAAAATATAAAAGTAGACAATCCTTAGAAGACAGCAAGAAAATCTAGTTGATCTTGGGTTTGGTGATGACTTTTTAGATAACAAGATGAAAACATATGATCCATGAAATAAAGAACTGATACATTAGATTTATTAAAATTAAAATGTTCTACTCTGTGAAAGACAATGTCAAAAGAATAAAAAGATGGCCTGCAGCCAATGCTGCTTCAGGATCCCAACCCACAAGCGCCCCACACAAACTCCACACCCATGGTCCAACCTGTTTGGAAGCTGGTGCAACCATCTTGGATTATCCCTGAAGCAGAAGCTGCCATCTTTAGGTGGGACAACTCCCATACTGCTGGAGACTGGAAGATCATTGTCAGGTACCTCTCATGCACCAGGTTACCAAAGATGAGAGGTTTGAATATTATATGACCATTACATTATAGTTTTTTTCCTCTATATTTTTTTTATTTTTTTTTGCTCTTTTCCTTTTGTTTGTTCCTCAGAGTCTCTTTCTCCCCTTTCTCATGCTAACAACCAACTTCTTTTGATTCCACATTCACTCTTCCTATGATCTAGTACGTCTATATACTCTCTTCTTATTTCATTAACCATTACATCCTACATGCCTCCCATCCTTGTTGTCCACTATTAGAAATTGTAGACTTCATTGCAAACACATTGGTTATATTGCAGATAATAATCTAACTCATCCTCTTTGTTTATTATGACAATACTGTTAATGTCTTCATAGGGGCTATTTGATTTATGGTTGCATATTGTTTGTATTGGGTGCTGCTAATATTTATCTTCCCCTTACAAGTGAGGTACTAGAAACCTGCAGGGACACTATAAGCCTATGGGGGGAAACTGCAATGCCTCAGACCTGCACTTCTATAGGGGAAGATACAGGAACAACAAGAAAAACAGGTGAAGAAAGCATCCCAAACAAACCAAGCTGCTATTTTAATAGAATCCAATGACAGTATGGTAAAACTAATGTCAGAAAAGGAGTTCAGAATGTACTTAATTAAAATGATCCACAAAGTAAAGGATGAGATAAGTGAGCAAATGCAGCAATAAATGATCACTTCAATGAACACTTAAAGCAGCAAATGCAGGAAGCAAAAGATCATTGCAATAAAGAGATAGAGATTCTGAAAAAAAAATCCTTAAAATGAAGAAAACAATAAACCAAATTAAAAACTCAATAGAACGTTTCACCAACAGACTATATCACTTGGAAGCCAGAACCTCAGACAACAAAGACAAAATATTTAATCTTGAAAATAAACTTGACCAAACAGAGAAGATGGTAAGAAATCATGAATGAAACTCCAAAAATTATGGGATATCATGAAAAGACCAAATTTAAGAATTATTGGGATCGAGGAAGGCACAGAAATCAAAACAGAAGGAATGAACAATATATTCAATGAAATATGAGAAAATTTCCCAAAACTGAAAACTGAAATGGAAAATCAAATACAAGAGGCTCACAGAATACCAGATGTACAAAATTATAATAGATCCACACCAAGGCACATTATAATGAAAATGCCTAACATACAAAATAAACACAGAATTTTAAAAGTTGCAAGAGAAAAGCATCAGATTACTTATAGGGGGAAACCAATATGGATATCAACAGATTTCTCAGCCCAGACCCTAAAAGTTAAAAGGGCCTAGAATAACATATTTCAAGCTCTGAAAGAATACGGATGACAACCAAGAATCTTATACCCAGCAAAACTAACGTTCAGATTTGAGGACAAAAAAAAAATCCTTCCATGATAAACAAATGTTAAAAGAATTTACTAATAGAAAGCCTGCACTACAGAACATTCTCAGCAAAATATTGAGGAGGAAATGAAAAACAACAATGTAAGCCAGCAAAGGGAAGAACTACCCTAAAGGAAAAATCAATCAAAGAAGAAACCAAGTCAAGTTAAAAACCGAAAACAAGCCAAAATGACCAGGAATACAAACCATATTTCAATAATAACCCTGAATATTAATGATCTAAACTCATCAATCAGAAGACACAAACTCGCAGATTGGATTAAAAAGAAAGACCCAACAATATGCTGCCTTCAGGAGACTCATCTCATAGGAAAAGACATCCACAGACTAAAGGTGAAAGGATGGGGGAAAAACTACCACGCACATGGACTCAGTAAAAAAAGTAGGGGTTTCCATCCTCATCTCAGATAATGTGGACTTCAAGCCAAAATTAGTTAGAAGGGATAAATAAAGACATTTCATAGTGCTTAAGGGAAGCATAAATCAGCAAGACATAACAATCGTAAATATTCATGCATCAAACAATGGCACATCCATGTATGTCAAACAAATACTTCTCAATTCCAGGAACCAAATAGACCACAGCACAATAATACTGGGTGACTTTAACACACTGCTCTCACCACTGGATAGATCTTCCAAACAAAAACTGAATAAATAAATCATAGAACTTAATAACACAATCAATAACTTAGACTTAACAGACATATATAGAATATTGCATCCATCAACGAGCAAATACACTTTCTTCTCAGCAGCACATGGATCCTTCTCTAAAATATACCACGTTATGCCACAAACAGCCCTTAGTAAATACAAAAAAAATAGAGATAATACCATATATTCTATCAGATCATGATGGAATGAAATTAGAAATCAATGATAAAATAAAACACAGAAACTACTCCAACACCTGGAGACAAAATAATAGGCTACTGAATGAAGCATGGATAATAGAAGGTATCAGGGAAAAGATAAAAAAAATTCTTAGAGGTAAATGAGAACAACAATACAACATACCAAAATCTCTGGGACAAAATGAAAGTAGTACTAAGAGGAAAATTCAATGCATGGAGCACATTCAAGAAATGAATAAAAAGTCAACAATTAAATGACCTAACATTAAATCTCAAAGCCCTAGAAAAAAATTGATCAACACCAAAAGTAGTAGAAGACAGGAAATAATTAAAATCAGAGCTGAAATCAATGAAATTGAAACAAAAGAAACAATTCAAAAAATTTACAAAACAAAAAGTCAGTTCTTTGAAAAAGCAAACCAAATTGATAAACCCTTAGCCACACTAACAAAGAGAAGGAGAGAGAAAAGTCAAATTACAAAAATTCATGATGAAAAAGGAGATATCACAACAGGCACCACTGAAATACAAAACATAATTAGAAGCTATTTTGAAAATCCATACTCCAACAAAATAGAAAATCTCAAAGACATTGACAAATTTCTAGATACATGTGATCCTCCCAAATTGAATCAGGAAGACATATACAATTTAAACAGATCAATTTCAAGCAATGAAATAGAAGAAGCCATCAAAAGCCTACCAACAAAGAAAAGTCCAGGACCAGAAGATTCTCAGCCGAGTTCTACGAGACCTTCAAAGAAGAGCTCATTCCAATACTCCTCAAAGTATTCCATGAAATAAAAAAGGAGGGAACCCTTCCAAACTTATTCTATGAAGCTAGTATCACTCTGATACCAAAACCAGACAAAGATGCATCAAGAAAAGAAAACTTTAGACCAATCCCTGATGAAAACAGTCATAAATATCCTTAACAAAATTCTGGCAAATTGCATACAAAAACGTATTTAACAGATAGTGCACCATGATCAAGTGGGATTCATCCCACAGATGCAAGGTTGGTTCAATATCTGGAAATCAATAAATATAATTCATCTCATCAATAGACTTAAAAGTTAAGAATCATATTATATCAACAGATGCTGAGAAAGTGTTTGATAAAATACAGCACCCCTTCATGCTTAAAACACTAGAAAAAATAGGGAGAGTAGGAACATACCCGAACGTTGTAAAGGCTATCTATGCTAAGCCCACAGACAACATCATTCTAAATGCAGAAAACCTGAAAACATTCCCTCTAAAAACTGGAACAAAACAGAGATGATCTCTTTCACCACTTCTATTCAACATCATCTTTAAAACACTAGCCAGAGCAATTAGACAGACCAAAGAAATTAAAGGGATTTGAATAGGAAAAGAAGAACTTAAGCTGTCACTATTTGCTGATAACATGATTCTATATTTAGAGGATCCAAAAAACTCCACCAGAAAACTTCTAGAACTATTAATTCAGCACAGTAGCATGATATAAAATCAACATGCATAAATATAATCATTTCTATTCATAAGTGACAAATCCTCTGAATAAAGAAATTAGGAAAACTACTCCATTCACAAGAGCCTCAAAAAAATATATAAAATACTTGGGAATCAATCTAGCAAAAAAGGCAAAAGACCTCTACAATGAAAACTACAGGACACTAAAGAAAGAAATTAAAGAAAACCTTAGAAGTTGGAAAGATCTTCCATGTTCTTGAAGAGACAGAATTAATATTGTCAAAATGGTCATACTATCAAAGGGGCTATGCAGATTCAATGTGATTCCAATTAAAATCCCAATGACGTCCCTCATAGAAATAGAGAAAGCAATCATTGTTCCATCCAGCGGAACCAGCGCAGAGAAAGGAGACACCACCAATCTTTAGTTGATGAGATTTATTGTGTCCTCCCTATTTTCCTGCCTCCTTTGTTCTCCCACTATCTTCCTTCTTATTCCTTCTCCCTCTCCCTCCCTCTCTCCTCCCCCAGGCTCCTAGCTTATCAACCAATTATAGCAAAGCTTTTTCTCACGCAGGAGAGCATGCAGAGGAATGCCAGCATAACACTATATAAATCACGAGCTGTCCACGTGCAGCATGATACTAGATAGCCAATCCTTGAGCCTGGCGTTAACACGTCATAAGTCTCCAAGGAACTAGTAAGCAAGCAGCCTTTTTGGGTACTTCCTTATTTTGGTATCCAGTGCCCTTTGGCTCACTGCCAGGCGCCATCTTGTCCAAGACGGCCCTCAACAGCCTCTCCCTTTTTATTATAAAAAAAAAAAGGACAGTGACTGTGTCTGTCTTAGGTGCCAGAGTCAGACTTTATCCTTACCCGTCATTGGGAGTCAAAGAGCTGTTGGTATGCTTTGATCCCTGTCTTAGGTTGGTATAAAGTCCACCCTGTGCTTACCCGTCTTTGACTACCAGCCCTGTCATTGGGAGAGCCAAATCTGCAGATCAGAGCCTTGGTCCATGGCCATAAGGGCTTGCCGTACCACTAAGGCTTGCCGTCTTTGATGACTCCTTAGAGACAACAGATATCTGAGCAGCAATAATAACAGCAAGAACAACAATCCCATCATAGCAAAACTTCCCATCCATTGTTTACCAAATTGTAATGCTGACTGTAAGAAACTAATGACTTCTGGCATACCCGGGACCTTGACCTGAGTACTATTTACCACAAATATAGAATTTCTTAATAGGGTAGTCAAATTAGTAAACTCTTTAGTCCATGTCCCATTAAGCATGCTTCCAAGCTGTTTGGACAGATTTGCAGCAGCAGTAATATTAGAATAGGGTATAGGGGTAACACGTAGTGCTTGGGCATGCACCAGACAGTCCGTCTGTGTGGTAACAGTCAACATGTCCACTTGTTCTTGTAGTAAGTCCACTCTTTGGTTTAGAATCAGGATTCCCGTGGTGAGATGTGCATTGATGTTTTCCTGGGCTGTCAATGCTTCGGCAGTGGCTCGTGACAGGTTGTTGAGCACGTGAGCAGTAGGAATAGCAGTTCCTAGGGCAAGTCCAGCAGCAGTGGCAGCAGCTACAGCAGCCGCCGCAGCAACAGCGATGGCTATAATGGCTGAGATACCAAAATCTCTTTTTGCTCTCACGGGTAGGAAATTCCACTCACTAAGATTTAAGGTCACTGGGACTGGAATAAGTGTAGGAATCCTGGCAATCACAGCCAGAGGAAATAATGAAGCATCCCAACAACTAGACACATAACACTCTTGGTTAGTGCAGTTAAGGACCTCAGTATCATTATCATTGTTATTAGTAATGTTAATATTAAACTTAGAACTGTTAGACAGAATGAACACAAATGGAGACATGACACATACAGGAGTAGGGGGGAAAGATTGATTAAAGGAAGTGAAATTGGCCTTGCACCCTGTATAACTATAAACAGGTGTATAACTTCCCTCTATATAGGCTTGATTGCACCTTTATTGAATGAGAGAGAGATAGCCTCCCTGTATCATGGCGGTTTCTGAGGTGGTTAACCAGAAGAAGCAAAGACTATCTCTTAACTTGAAGTTCAGACTAGTAATAAGTGGCTTTACAGTGGAACCAGCTGGTAGGTAAGGGATACCTAGAAGTTCTGTACTAGGAAATAATTGAGGGAAAACTTGTGTGCCATGAGTGATATATCCCCAAAAGTTTTAGGACGAGCTAACAACAGCAGGCTTACCACCACCACCATCATTTTGTGTTTCAGTGCCATTTTCTTTCTTATGGATAGTTCTTACCAAGCGCTCCAGGACTCAGATAGGTTGTTCTTGGTCCTGAGGAAAAACACAAACAGATCCTCTCCCCCAAATTAATACTGAGTCAGGTCCTTTCCAGGACCCAGTCAAGATGTCTTTCCACATTGCTTATGGATGACCACCAGACTTTCCACTAAAATGTCTATTAGCCACAGTACGGTCCATAGTATCTAAATTTTAAAAATTGAGGGTGAATAAAGCAAGGTTAAGTCTGTTCTTGGGAGGGGCTAATGCTCCTAGCCCCCCTTTTTGTTTAGTTAAGCAGACTTTTAATGTTTGATTAGCCCTTTCTATGATAGCATGTCCTTGTGGATTGTAGGGCAATCCTGTAGAATGATAGATATTAAACTTTGAGCAAAACTGTTGAAATGAAGAAGTATATGCAGGTCCATTATCTGTTTTAACTGATTTTGGCTTTCCCATAGTAGCAAAGGCTTGAAGGCAATGACTGATTACATCTTTTGTCTTTTCCCCTGTATGGGCAGTAGCAAATATATATCCTGAGTAGGTATCTACAGTTACATGTACAAATCTTAAAGTACCAAATTCAGGAATATGGGTGACATCTGTCTGCTATAAATCATTTGGAAGGAGTCCTCTAGGATTGACTCCAAAATGAGGAACAGATAAATGAGGCACACAGGCAGGACCCTGTTTTACTATATTTCTGGCTTGTTCTTTTGTAATGTTATATTTTATTTTGAGAGTAGTAGTATTGACATGAAAATCTTTATGGAAATTAATTGCTTCTTTTACAATATTAAATATATGAGGCTCTGGAGTAGCTGAGTCTGCAGTAGAATTTCCTTGAGCTAAAGGCCCAGGTAAACCTGAATGTGCTCTGATATGGCCTATATATAAAGGTTCTTTGCGAGCCCACAGAAGAGTTTGTACTTGATAAAAGCATTGTTGTAAGGTAGATCGAGGACTAATGGGTCCAGCTATCTCAAGCCGGGGCACAAGCTGGGCAATATAGAGACTGTCAGTATAAATATTTACAGGTTCCTCAGGAAATGTTTGTAAGGCAGTTATTATTGCTTCTAGTTCAGGTTTTTGAGCAGACTTATGAGAAGTAATAATAGTCTGTACTTTATCAGAAACTACTGTAGCTGTACCAGAGGAGGAGCCATCTGTAAAGATTGTTTTTGCTGCTGGGATAGGTTGAGCCTTAACAACCTGAGGGAAAATAACAGGATGTCTTTTGAAGAAGCTGACAATAGGTGAACTTGGCAAGTGATTATCAAATGTGGCCATGGTGGAACAATAGACAATTGCCCAATCTTCATTATTGTTAACTAGTATTTCAATCTGTTTTGCTGTGTACGGGACAATAACTGTCTGAGGATGAACTCCAAAAACTCGAAGGGCAGTCTTAAGTCCTAATGCAACTAGATTTGCCACCCTTACAGGATACGGGGAAACATTTTGGGGGGACACTGGCAAATGGATCCATATCAGGGGTCCAGTTTGCCACAACAGACCTGTAGGAGTATATTTAGAATCTAATACTATGAGATTAAAAGGCAAGGCTAGATCAACTCTATCACTATGAGCATTTTCTAAAGCTTATTCTACTAACTTTAAGACTTTTCTACCTTCAGGAGTTAAATTTCTGGGGGATGTAGGGTCTGATTCCCAATTTTGGCCTTATCAAATTTATATCACCTAATAATTTTTGGAAATCATTTAGAGTCTTAAGCTTTTCTGTGGTTAATTGAATCTTTTGTGGCCTAACACAGGTATCTAATATTTGATGCCCTAGAAAGGTAATAGGGCTGCAGGTTTATACCTTTTTTGGGGTCACATGTAATCCCCATTTTTCTAGGGTTTCAATATTATCAAATACCCCTAATAAAGTCTCCTGTTCCCTATGAGCCAAAAGAATATCATCCATATAATGGAGACAATGAAGTTCTTTATAATTCTGTCTAATCTGTGATATAGCCTTACCAATATATATTTGACACATAGTGGGACTATTTGCCATTCCCTGGGGAAGGACCACCCACTGGTATCTAGTATTAGGCCCTTCATTATTTAAAGAAGGAACGGAAAAGGCAAATTGAGGACTATCCTCGGGATGAACAGGAATGGAAAAGAAACAATCTTTTATGTCTATAGAGATGATATGACAATGTTTTGGAATAGCAGCTAATGAGGCCCAGTTGCACCGGGCCCATAATCTGCATACTGGAATTTATGGCTCTCAGATCTTGCAAGAGTCACCATTTCCCAGACTTCTTTTTTATGACAAAAATGGGTGTATTCCAAGGGGAACTGGAAGAATGATATGGTTTTTCTTTAATTGTTGACTAAATGTTTCCTGGGCTGCCTCTATTTTCTCTTTAGAAAGGGGCCACTGGGGGACCCAGATAGGATTATTGGATTTCCATGTTATCTTTAATGGTTCAGTGGCCCCCGATTTGGCCCATGAAGAGCAGCAGCTATTACTTGTCCTGTTATGACTGCATCGATATCCCTGCAGACCTTTACATAGGTACTTAAATCTTTATTTTTCCATGGTCTTATAGTTTCTTTACACCATCTATTTGCTTGCTCATAAGCTAATTGTTTTATTAAGGGCATTGCTTATTCTGAATCCCCAAATACTCTAGCAGCAGTTTGGATTAATCTATCAACAAAATCTGCAAATGGTTCATTAGTTCCCTGAATCACCTTGGACAACTGTCTCTAAGTCTCCTGTCCCTTGAATTAATTTTTAGGCTTTAGTGGCAGCAGCAGCAATTTGTGCGTACACCCCAAGATCGTAAATAATCTGCTGTTGAATACCTTCATAGTTTCCTTCTCCTGTTAGCATTTCTACATTTCTTTGGGGAAAGCCTGTAGCAGCATTACAGCATGCCGTTTTTAATGAGGCTTCCTGCCACGCAGTTTTCCACACTAGGTACTGCCCCCTTGATAATACAGCTTTACATAGCCTTTTCCAATCTTCCGGCACTAGATTTAGTCCCAATACTGATTCCAACATACTAATTGTAAATGGAGCTTGAGGACCGTATGTAGCCACTGCTTCCTTAAAATTTTTTACTGTTTTGAAATCTAGAGGTTGGTGGAATCTTTGTCAATTTAGGTCCTCTAGCACAGGGAAGAATTGTGGGACTGCTGAGGTTTCTTTAATGGGGGTTTCTTCCCCCATGGTGAAAAACCCATCTGATTTATAGCATGAGATAACTCCTCTCAAGGATACCTTGGGGGATACAGGGGGCAGGCTGCTTGCGGGGGAGCTGCTGCCTCCAGGGAGGGATTGGTGTTCCTTCCTGACATAACTGGTGGGGGTGACCGTGTCCCTGATGCTCTTTCTAATTCCTCCCAGGTAAGCCTCTCCTCCTCTTTTTCCTCTTTTTGAGAAGTTACACTTAGTTGTTCCTTTATCTCTTCCAAACACATTTTTTTCTTCTACTAAAGTTTTTATTCTGCCTTTCTCAGATGTTAGACATTCCTTAATGAGCTACCACATAGGAAAAGTATCTTCTAGGTAACGGGGATTGCTTTTCTGCTTTGATAAGATCCTCTTTATGATGTTCCCATTGTGGAATATTTAGGACTCCCTCTTCCAAAAACCAAGGAGTCACCTTGGCCAGTGTGGTTACATATGCTGCTACAGTAGATTGTTTTACGGCAGTCCCATTAGCCTTAAGCACATCTTGCAAGATTCTTATCATCTGATTTCTAGACACTTGTGACCCCATTCTGGAGTTATGTGACCCCTCCCCCAGGGTTATGTGACCCCTCCAACGGGGTTATGTGACCCCTTTCCCGAGGTTATGTGACTCCTCCGCCAGGGTTATGTGACCCCTTTCCCGGGGTTATGTGACCCCTCCGCCAGGGTTATGTGACCCCTTTCCCGGGGTTGTGTGACCCCTCCAACGGGGTTATGTGACCCATTTCCCGAGGTTATGTGACTCCTCCGCCAGGGTTATGTGACCCCTTTCCCGGGGTTATGTGACCCCTCCGCCAGGGTTATGTGACCCCTTTCCCGGGGTTGTGTGACCCCTCCAACGGGGTTATGTGACCCATTTCCCGAGGTTATGTGACTCCTCCGCCAGGGTTATGTGACCCCTTTCCCGGGGTTATGTGACCCCTCCACCAGGGTTATGTGACCCTTTTCCCGGGGTTGTGTGACCCCTCCAACGGGGTTATGTGATCCCTTTCCCAGGGTTATGTGACCCCTCCGCCAGGGTTATGTGACCCCTTTCCCGGGGTTATGTGACCCTTCACCGGAGTTATGTGACCTCCCCCTTATACACTCTGGCCAGAGATTCCCGGGAGGTTATCCTACAGTTTTCCTATAGCTTACCTTAAGTTACTTAGTTTTCCTATAGCTTACCTTAAGTTACTTACCTGGGAGGACACAGAAGGAGAAAGAAGTTCCCCGTATGGGCCACCACTTGTTCCGTCCAGTGGAACCGGCGCAGTGAAAAGAGACACCACCAATCTTTAGTTGATGAGGTTTATTGTGTCCTTCCTGTTTTCCTACCTCCTTTGTTCTCCCACTATCTTCCTTCTTATTCCTTCTCTCTCTCTCCTTTCCCAGGCTCCTAGCTTATCAACCAATTATAGCAAAGCTTTTTCTCACGCAGGAGAGCATGCAGAGGAATGCCAGCATAATACTATATATATCACGAGCTGTCCACGTGCAACATGATATTAAATAGCCAATCCTCGAGCTTGGCGTTAACACGCCATAAGTCTCCAAGGAACTAGTAAGCAAGCAGCCTTTTTGGGTACTTCCTTATTTTGGTATCCAGTGCCCTTTGGCTCACTGCCAGGCGCCATCTTGTCCAAGACGGCCCTCAACAAATCATAAAATTCATCTGGAAGAATAAGAGACTCAGAATAGCCAACGCAATCCTGAGCAGGAAGAGTGATGCAGGAGGTATCGCAATACCAGAAATTAAACTATACTACAGAGCAATAGTAACAAAAATAGAATGGTATTGGCACCAAAACAGATAGGTAGACCAATGGTACAAAATAGAAGACACAGAGACAAACCCACATAAATACAGTTATCTTATACTAGACAAAGGTGCCAAAAAATACAAGGGAGAAAAGATACCTCTTCAACAAATGGTGCTGAGAAAACTGGAAATCTGTATATAACAAAATGAAATTAAACCCCTATCTCTCAACCTAAACAAAACTCAACTCAAAATGGATCAAGGACCTAGGAATTAACCAGAGGCCCTGCACCAAATAGAAGAAAAAGTAGGCCCAAGTCTTCATCACATCAGCTTAGGACCAGACTTCCTTAACAAGACTCCCAAAGTTCAAGAAATTAAAGCAAGAATCAATAAATGGGATGAATTAAAACTAAGAAGCTTTTTCTCAGTAAAGAAAACAATAATGTGAAAAGAGAGCCTACAGAGTGGGAGAAAATCTTCTCCACGTGTACTTCAGATAGAGCACTAATCTCCAAAATTTATAAAGAACTTAAAAAATTTTACACCCAAAATATAAAGAACCCAGTCAATAAATGGGCTGAGGAACTGGGCAGACACTTCACAGAAGAAGATATACAGGTGATCAACAAATGTATGAAAAATTGTCCAACATCTCTAGTAAATAGAGAAATGCAAATCAAAACTACCCTAGGGGAGCTGGAGAGATAGCTCAGTTGGTAGCATGCTTACCTCCTAAGCACAAGGCCCTGAGTTCAATCCCCAGCACTGCAAACAAAAACAAAAACAAAACTACCCTAGGATTTCATCTTGCCCCAGTCAGAATGGCTATTATCAAGAACACAAGCAATAATAGGAGTTGGTATGGATGTGGGGAAAAAGGCACACTCATACATTGCTAGTGGAGTTGCAAATTGGTGTAGTCAATCTGGAAAGCAGTATGGAGATGCTTCAGAAAACCTGGAATGGACCTGCCATTTACCCATTTATCCCACTCCTCAGTTTATACCCAAAGGACTTAAAATCAGCATACTACAGTAACACAGCCACATCAATGTTTATAGCAGCTCAATTCACAATAGATTGTGGAACCAACTAGATGCCCTTCAATAGATGAATGGATAAAGAAACTGTGGTATGTATATACAATGGGATGTTATTCAATCATAAAAAATTTAAAAACTATGGCATTTGCAGGTAAATGGATAGAATTGGAGAATATCATGCTAAGTGAAATAAGTCAATCCCAAAATACCAAAGACCAAATGTTTTCTCTGATAAGTGGATGATGATACATCATGGGGGAAATGCAGGGGAGGTTAGAGAAGAATGGAGGAACTTTAGATTACATAGAGGGAAATGGGGTGGGAGAGGGTGGGGGAAGGAAAGACAGTGGACTGAGACAGACATTATTACTCTATGTATATGTATGATTACACGAATGGTGTGACTCAACATTGTGTACAACTATAGAAACAAAAGGTTGTACCTCATTTGTGTAAAATGAATCAAAATGCAGTCTGTAAAAATAAAATTTAAAATTTTTTTTTTAAATTTTTTTAGAAAAGAGGCATTCCACCAAAAAAAAAAAAAAAGAAAGAAAGAAAGGAAGAATAAAAAGACAAGCCACAGTGTAAAAGAAAACACTTGCAATAGACTTATGGGTTAAGTGAAGCTGTTTTCCAGAACACAAAAAGAACTCATAAGGCTCAACAATATAAAAACAAATAGGCCAAAATCCTAAACAAATATCTCACCAAAAAAGATGTACAAATGGTAAATAAGCATATTAAGAGATGGTCCAGCACACTGGCACACACCCGTAATCCCAGTGGCTCAGGAGGCTGAGGCAGGAAGATGCAAATTCAAAGCCAGCCTCAGCAATTTAATGAGACCCTAAGCAACTTAGCAACACCATGTCTCAAAATAAAAATAAAAAGGGCACAGGATATAGCCTAGTGGTTAAGCAATCTTGGGTTTAAATGACATGTTACCCAGGAAATGCAAATTAAAACAACACACCACTACACACCTATTAGAATGACCAAAATTTAGAACATTGACAATGTCAAATGCTGGAAACCATGTGGAGCAACAGGAACTCTCATTTATTGTTAGTGGAAATGCAAAATGATACAGCAATTTTGGAAGACAATTTGGTGGTTTCTTATAAAATTAAATATATTCTTCCATTTGATCTAGCAACAAATTATTACTTTTGCTATCCAAGCAAGGATTTGAAAACTTAGTCCACATAAAAAAGTACATACATATTTATGATACATATACATTTATTCATAATTGCCAAAACATGGAAATCCCCAAGATGTCCCTCAATAGGTGAGATGATAAATAAATGATAGCACACCAGACTATAGAATGTTATTTAGCACTAAAAAGAAATGAACAAACTTTGGATTGTGTAGAGGAAATGAGAGGGGCAGGGGGTGGGGGTAGGAAAGATAGTGGAATGAGACAGGTATTATGTACATGAATGATTAAACAAATGGTGTGAATCTACATCGTGTACAACCATAGAAACACAAAGTGGTACCCCGTTTGTGTACAATGTATTAAAATGCAGTCTGTAAGAATAAAAAATATAAATAAATAAATAAAAGTAAAATAATCTTAACAAAGGAATGACCAGGTGCGATGGCACATGCCTAAAATCCCAGCAGTTCAGGAGGCTAAGGCAGGAGGATCAAAAGTTCAAAGCCAGCATCAACAACTTAGTGAGGCCCTAAGCAATTTAGCAAGACCCTGACTCAAAATAAAAACAAAAAAGGCTGGGAGGCGGCTCAGTGGTTAAGTGCCCATAGGTTCAATCCCTGGTACAAAAAAAAAAATCTAAATACAAAGCATGAATTCTCAGTGATGATGATATATCATCATAGGTTCATCAATTATTTTAAAAAATTATCATTCTGGTGAGGCTATCCAGGTTTGGGGACAGGGGTTATAAGAAAAATCTCTCTACCTTCCACTCAATTTTGCTATTAACTGAAACTTCATCTAAAAATAGATTGACTATTTTTCAAAAAAATATCCACCCAGAATCTCAGAATGTTGCCTTACAGGAAAACAAGGTCTTCGTCAATATAGTCAAGTTAAGATGAGGTTATTCTGGGTTAAGGTGGACGCTGAATCCAATGACCAATGTCCCTATACAGAGAGAGATTAGAAACAGGTATGCAGGGATGGCAGAGGCAGAGACTGAGTGATGCATATATAAACCAAGAAACACCAAGCACTGCCAGCAACCACCAGAAGCTAGGAAGAGACAGGGAGGGACTTTTTCCTCAGAGCCTTTAGAAAGAACATAGCTCGGGCTGGGGAGATAGCTCAGTCGATAGAGTGCTTGCAAGCACAAGGCCCTGGGTTCGATCCCTAGCACCGCAAAAAAAAAAAAAAAAATATATAGGTCCGCTGACACCTTGATTTCACACTCCCACACACCAGAAATAAGAAAGAATGGGCTGGGGAGATAGTTCAGCTGGTAGAGTGCTTGCCTCGCAAGCACAAGGCCCTGATGCTCGATCCCCAGTACCGCAAAAAAAAAAAAAAAGAAAGAATAAATTTCTATGCTTTTTACCCACCAGTCTGTGGCACTTGTTCACACAAGGCCTAAGGAACTAATACAATCGACCCCACAGACTAATCTCCAAATCATCCAACCAAAGCACAAATCCTCCAATAGCTACTTTCTAATGCCCTCTTACTAAGATGCCCTACACTCCCCATGGGGTACATTCTCCCATGATACACTGCAAAATAAACCCACTTGTTTAACTTATGGGTGTGATCCTGGTGACCTCTGAGTAAAGGGCATTCACAGCAGTACAATCCTAAAGGTCTCACACCACAAACTCTCCCTGTGCCCCAGAGTGACCCCTCAGTGCCCACACTTGCAACACTTAATGAGCCTCAAGGCTTTCAACCACAAAAAGAAAAAGGAAAAAACAATGTTCATTTTCATGATGAAGCCTCCAGACTGTGAGCACCCTGCAGTCTGTGACCACATCTGTCTTATTTACCAACACACGCCCATTCCTCAGTTCAAATCCTGGAACAAGGTCAACCAGTGAGATAAAATTGTTTTCTAAACCACTATGTGAACTAATGTTGCCCATCTTACCTAGTGAGGCCAGGTTCTGGAAGGTTTCCAGCATCACATCTCTGTAGAGGCTCCTCTGAGCAAGATCCAGCAAAGCCCACTCCTGTTGGGTGAAGTCCACAGCCACATCCTCAAATGTCACCAAGTCCTAAAAGATGCCACAAATTCTGTTCAGATAGGTACAACTCCTCCAATGTGTGCAAGAGGATGGGTGAGGCTGACAGCACTGGGGACCTGAGAATCAATTCAGAGAAGTTCAGAAGACTCTGTGGTCTCCCAAAATTTATATTAGTTAGTACTCAGATAACAGATCTCTCTCCCTTTCTGCATACTTTCTGGTTGAACAAATTCTGTCTGATAGAACTTAGCAATTATAAAAGAGTAAATTTATCTCTTCACAGTGTGATAATGAGGTCATACACAATCGCTCTTAATCACCTAGTGTAGCACAGAATACATTTTTAATTTTTTTTTATTTTTACAGACTGCATTTTGATTCACTGTACACAAATGGGGTACATTTTTTGTTTCTATGTGCACGATGTAGATTCATACCATTCGAGTGATACCAGATGTCAGGGGGATCCACACACACAAGCAGTTTGGCAGATACCAACTGAGTATCCTATAATTCAACAAAACTATTTTACCATCTAGCTGGAAATAGTGTCATTCCACAGGTTGAGGGCTCAGTCCCACAACACTTCCCCAAGTCCAGAAGCCAGTCACATGTACCTCTGACCAACTGGCTACATCTTCCTTGAGTTCAATTAATTTGCTGGGACCACTCAAAGAAAGCAAGGAGATACTTTCCTATGTTTACTAGTTTCTTATAAAGGATATTATGAAGTACATAGATGAAGACAGATGAAAAGATAGATAGGGCACAGAATGGTGGAAAGAGGTGCAGAGCTTCCATGCCTGAGGACCTCAACATGTTCCACTATCCTGAAGTTCCCCAAACCCACACTTTTTTGGGCTCTCATGGAGGCTTTACTTGTAGTCACTGGTTATCAACTTAAATTTCAGTCCCTCTCCCTCCCCCAGAGCTTGGTGTGTGGGAGTGTGAAAGTTCCAATCCTTTAATTATGCCTCAGTATTTCTGGACCAGCACCAATCCTGAGATTATCTAGAGCCTACCAGTCACCGGTCATCTTATTAGCAAATAAAGATATTCTTATCACTCCAGATATTCCACAGGTCTTAGAAACTCTGTGCTCGGACACTGGACTAGGACCAAATAGAGACCACACAACATCACACAAGGTGACCAAGTCCAGTTCCATATTACTCCAGAACATATGGCAGAAACAAGAGAAATACTCTTAAGAAATAATTTCCATAATGACACCATTAATTCCTTGTTACAGAAACTATTTCAACTGCTGCTACCTTATTTACATCATAGCACTCTGCACAACATGAAACACAAGATTAAATTGCACTGTGTTTTTGTTTGTTCCTTCCCCACCTCCCTGGGGACTGAATCCAGGAATGCTCTATCACTAAGGTACATCCCCAACCCTTTTCATATTTTAATTTAAGACAGTCTTCCTAAGTTGCCTAAGATGCCCTTAAACTCAGGAACCTCTTGCCTCAGTCTTCCAAGTACCTGGCATTACAAGTATGTGACGAGATTTTAATGAATAAAAACACACTGAGGGAATGGGAACTTTTCCTTTCTTCTCCTCACAAACTTGAGAGACCTAGGAGCCTACACAGGCACATCTGTATGGCAGGCCCACAAGTGGCCATATTTTCTTTATTCTAGGCCAGGGTTTGGCAAAATCAAAGCCTAGAATATTTACTACATGATCCAATAAAGAAACAGATGGCCAACCTGTGTTCTAAACCAGCCAGAAAATACCCATCACAAGAACCAGAATTGTTTCCTCACTGCCTAGAATATAAAAACACTTGAATATCTGATGAATGAAAAGTGCTAATGGAAGAATGGATGTATTACATGAAGCCAAGTATGTAAAACAGGAACCTCTTCTGTGAAACCTTTGTAATAACATTTCAATTGAAAGCCACATCTTCCTTTTAATAAATACATAAAATAGCTAGAAAGTCAGACACATTGGTAGGCACGGAAATCCCAGTTACTTGGGAGGGGAGGCAGGAGAATTACAATTACGAAATTGCCAAACCAAGGTATGGCAAATCTACTTGTCTTCAAAGTAGATTCATGCACCGCCCACAAATGCCTAATGAGTGCATTTCTGAAGCATGCCTTGCAATTTAGTTGTTATAGAGCCCTTTTCCCCTAACATTACCAGAATTTAACCTAGAACACTGTTGAGCACTGTAGAATCAGATGAGAGACTTATTCAAATGTGCAAACGCTAAGCTCCTTTTCCCGACTAAGCCATAGGCCTTTGGCAAGGTGTTTTCCTTAGTACCCTCACTTCCCACTCCTTAATTTCATATTTATTTAGGTAATATTTATGCTCACCCTATCACATGCAGTCATGGGGAATAAAGCACTGAATATAAAAATCCCAAGTGCCAGGGCCAGTGCTGCACACCTGTAACCCCAGCCACTTGGAAGGAAGAAGCAAGGGGATCACAAATTCCAGGCCAGTCTGGACAACTCAGCGAGAACCCAGTCTCAAATTTTAAAAATACGTTTAAAAAGGCTGGGGATGTTGTGTGAGATTCTTGGTTCAATCTCCAGCATCACAAAAACAAACAAGAAAACTGAATCCCTGATTAGTAAAATTCACAGCATTAATAGAGAAAGATTATTTGGCTCGTCCCCTTAGCCATAAAATGACAAATCGGTTTCAATATACGTGCCCGGGCCATTATAATTAAGCCCGCCTGGAAGGAAAGGACCAGCACAGAGGCAGCGCGAGGCTCGGGCCCCGGGACCCGACGCCAGCGAGGCTCTGCGTTCTGCGGGGAGAGGACGCCGCCGCGCGGCTCTCGGGCTCGGGCCTGCAGGAGACGCGGCAGCCGCCGGCGCAGCCCCGAGTCCCCGCTGCGGTCACCGGGACCAGCCCGGCACCGGCGGAGCCCACCAGGGCTCTGGGGCCGCGTGGCTGAGGGAGGCCCAGGGGCGGCGGGACGAGGCGGGGATGCGCCCCAGGCCGGCCCTCGCCTCCCGGGGCCGGGGACTCGGGACAGGAGAGGTGGGAAACCGACTGAGGAAACGCCACGTAAACCAGACACCAGGCCGCGGGACGCCGAGCGGGTGCCATGTACCCGGAAGCCCCGAGGTGCCTATGCAGAGGCACACTTCCGCTTCCGGTTTATGCACCGCCCACAAGCAAGGGGCAGGGCCCCGGGGCCTGGGGATTTGGGGTAGTACATCTCTGCAGGGGAGAGGCCTGTTTCTGACAAGTGGTGGATTTTGCCAGGGTTGCGGAAAAAGAAAGAAGAATCTGACCGTTTGCAGAGGCCGAGAATGATGGCGACTCTCTTCTGGCGACTGAGGCTCACACATAGGAAGTTGAATGGCTATACCCGCTCCCCAACCACCTTCAGAAAAGCCGAGGAAACCAAGCCTGGTGTGCACCCTTGTAATCCCAGTTATTCGGTAGGCTGAGACAGGAAGTTCAAAGCCAACCTGGGCAACTTAGCAAGACCCTATCTCAAGATAAAAATTTCTATTCGGGCGTGGGAGCGCATGCCTGTAATCCCAACTGCTTGGGAGACTGAGGCAGGAGGATTGCAAATTCAAAGCCAGCCTCAGCAACAGTGAGCTGCTAAGCAACTCAATGAGAGCCTGTCTGTAAATTAAAAAGACAAAATAGGGCTGGGGATGTGGCTTAGTAGTTAAGGCCCCTGAATTCAATCCCCGGTACAAAAAATTAAAAAATCAAAAATCAAAATTTCCAAAACGAACTGAAGATTTAGCTCAGTAGTAGGGCATTTTCCCAGCCCGGGTTCATCCCCCAGTAGGAAAGCAGTGGGGGGGTTAAGAAACCTAGTTGAGAGATCATAGTGCCTGCTGTTAGTAGAACAGAAAGAAAAGATGGTTGGAGAAAATACAAAAAAGAGTTGCCAGCATCATTTCTCCTCATCTCTAAGCAGCTCAGCATGGAAAGATACTATCCACCTAGGTGAGGGAGAGAGAAATAAATTTAGGCCTTAGATTTGAAACCCAGTACCAAGCCCATGTGAAACCTGATGCCATGCTGGCGAGTGGCACATGCCTGTAAGCCCTGTAATTCCAGCAACCTGGAAGGCTGAGGCATTAGGCTTGAGAGTTCAAAACCAGCCTCAGCAACTCAGTGAGACCCTGTCTCTAAATAAATACCAAAAAAGGCTGGGGATGTGGCTCAGTGGTTAAGCATCCCTGGATTTAATACCTGGTACCAAAAAAAAAAAAAAAAAAAAAAAAAAAAACCTGCTGCCATGCACAGTCCAGCAACCTCTATGGTCCAGCCAGTACCGGTTGAGTGAGTTTGCCAGGGCACAGAAATTCTCCATAACTCCTCCTACCACAGTGGGCAGATGAGTGAGAAGCAAAGCTACATCCACAGGAGAGCAGGTCACCAAAGCTACTACAGGTCTTTGTCTCAGAGCCCAGTGCCGGCCTGCAACTGTGAGACCAAGCACAGTAGAGAACAAGGCCCCTGTGTAGGCCAGAGCTCACAGAGGGAGCCTCTAGACCTGCACCAGGCAGACACTTGCACGGCACCTAGGACAGACTACATCATTTAGCCTACATTGCCAGCCTTGGAGTGGGCCTGGCACACACACCATACCCTCCCCAAACTGTACCTGTCCTCTGGATGTGAGACTCAGATGCAACCCAGCTGTCAGTCTTGGGATCTCTCTCTACCACCAGTGCCCCAGTCTTAGGCAGCACAGCTATTGTGAGGCCAGAGCTTACAGATGAGACTCTAGAACCTCCTCAGCATCAGAGACCTGTGCCCCACTGGGATAAACTAATTTCTCTACCTATATCACCACCAGCCTCAACCTTGAAACTCTGAGAATTGGATATGACCCAGTTTAACACCAGCCTGGGTGGACAAGGGGCTGCCATTGTTACTGGAGACAGGATCTTCTGGCTTGGAAACAGGAATGAGATCCAAATATTGTGGGCACATACAGGCAAGTCTTTAATTGGGGCTTCACCAAAAGGAGACAGCACTGATTGAGGGACTAGGCTGTTTCCCCAAAGTAAGATGTGTAAACTTTTATTGATTTTCTGGGGTGAGCCAAAGTCCAATAATTTTCCACTGATCAGGGGCATGATTCCAAAAGATGTTTCTTCTTGCAAGAAACTAGAATACTGGGCCAACAAGAGTTTAAGAAGAAAACAAAGTGGAAAAGGCAAGAGAAAAAAAAAAGTGGGAAGCCAGGCATGTTGCCACACACCTGTAATTCCAGCAACTTGGGAGGGGAAGGAGAATTATAAGTTCAAGACCAGCCTGAGCAACTTAGCAAGACCCTGTCTCAAAAGAAGAAGGGCTAGGGATGTACTTCGGTGGTAGAGTTCCCCTGGGTTTAATCCCCAGTACCAAACACAAGAACAAAAACAAGCAGAAAAAAAAAAAAATCATAGACATATATTATGATAATGTAAAACAAACATCAATATAAATACATTTTTAAAGGCAGCATGTTGAATCTAGCAAATTAAAAGGTTAATAGATCAATATGTACAAATTTAATATATTCCATTAATACATGTTGTTTTACCATCTGAAAATCAAGGAATGTATAGTTCATCATGTTAACAGAATTAAGAATTTTTTAAAGACCCTGATACATGCAGAAAAGGCACTGGATAAAATCCAATATCCATTAGTGATTTTAAAAACATTTGACAATCCAGGAACAAAACAGAATTCCCTTAAAATTTGATAAAGGTTATTTATGAAAATTTACAAGTAGCATTATATTTAATGGTGAGATATTAAATATTCTTTTATAATTTCAGGAACAAGAAAAAGATGTTCATTTTCATGACCTCTATTCATTAAATAAAGCAAGCAAAATAAATAAAAGGCTTAGAAAACAGGTAAGATTGCAAACTACTTGAGTAAGTTATGTCACTAGCTATAAAGTTGATGTAAGAAAAAGATATTGCAAATCTCTGTACTAATCAAAAAATTGAAAATATTTACAAAGCAAAATATGGCACATACCTAGAAATAAATTAAACAAAGGCATTCAAAACTTCTACAATTAAACTATAAAACATCTCTCAGAAAAGTTAAAGACAACCTAGGTAAATGGACAGTGGAATCATGTTCATCAATTGCAAGATGCAGTACTGTAAAGATGTCAGTTTTCCTTAGGTTATTCTATAAAATAGTCCCTGAATATTTATTTATAAAAATTAATGGGCTGGGGAGATAGCTCAGTCGGTAGAGTGCTTGCCTTGCAAGCACAAGGCCCTGGGTTCGATCCCCAGCACCGCAAAAAATAATAATAATAATAATAATAAATTCTTTATTACTAGATTTCCAAAAAATACCATGAAGTAACACAAATTAAGATAGTATGGTACTGCTGCAAGAAAAGCAGATAAACCCAGGGGCACATCGCCTACCTAAGCAGAGGGAAAACATGATCTAGTTGATAAATCTGTACACATACACCTTCATCCTACCTCACACCCTATCAAACAAAAAAAAATTTGAGATAAACCACAGACCTGAATATAAGAAGTCAAACAATGAAGGATCTAGAAGAAAACAGAATAAATTCATTATCTTGGTCTGGGCAAACAATTCATAAGAACTCAGATCTCTACTTATTTTTATCCTCAGTAAAGACTGAGAAGCAATTTTTAGCAATCTAAAAGACATTAACATATGGCATCTGACATTTCTAAAAGAGTTTCTAGGAACAAACAAACCCTGGTTAAGCTCCCAGACTTCATAGTTCCTGGAGATAGCACAAGGTACAAGCTCACAATATTGCCCAGATTTGAGCTCCCACCTGCCCCCAGCTGCCTCTCAACACTCTCCATATGCATCATAACTGCCAGGGCTCTATGATTTAGGGGTGCCAATTCTAACCTCAGTTTCTCAATGAGCCTGAGAGCTGGTCCTAAATAAATCAGAGTATTACATTCCCCTGACCACAGTGGGCAAAGTAAGTCAATCAGATTCCATTCAGATACTTATACTGGAACTGTTCAAAAAAGACAATCACTCTTCTCCCTGAAGCATTACCTTGGGAAGAAGGGAGCCTAGAATCTCTCAAGCCTACTGTGAAGAGACACCCCCAACTGGAAGAAGAGATAATGCAGGAGGATGCTCAGTAAGACATGGAGACAGACAGATTCACATCTTTTAGCTCCAGGATCCAGACTGAAACTTAGTTATATCCAAAGACTTTTTAACAGCAAAGAGACACTTCAAAAGAAAAGAGGAAATAAAAATGAGTGAAATGTTTCAAAAGGTAGCCTCATAAAGATATTCAAATAACCAATAAATACACAAAAAAATTACACAAAATCATTACATATCAGGAAAATCCATATTAAAATAAAACAAAACAAAACAAAAACAATATCGCCACATGCTTTGCTAAAGGGTTAAAGTTACAAAGTGTGGGCCCAGTAATGTGGAACTGCCAAGATTAACATGCACTGTTGGGGATTACTGGTGGAACCAACATTTTTGAAAAACTAAAGTACTTAGCAAAACTACACATGAAGTCTACCCTGTCATTCAGTAATTGCATTCCCCCACAGAGCATATACCAAGAGAAATAAGTGTGTAAGTCTACCAAAAGACCAACTAAATGACAAAACAGACATTATGTTGAGTGAAAGAAGCCAAACACATAACTGTACATACTATAGTTCAACATTTATTTGAAAAGGAAGAACAAGCAAACCAAATCAAGTGTAATAAGAGCCAAAATTGGGTTTCCTCTGTGGATTCATTATTGAGAAAGGGGATGAATGAACCTCCTGGAATCCTGGAAATGTGCTCACCAGGATGAAATTTCATCAAACTGTACACAGATTGGCACCTCATGCATGTTAGCGTATATATACCTTGATAAAACAGTAAAAAGTGATTAAGGGAAATGGTGTAGCTATGCTTTAGGAGATAAAATATGATTTTTTAAAAAGGGGGAGGAGAGTAGCAAAATGTGCCTGAAACAGCTCACAGCATTCCTCTTCTCACATAAAGGCAGTAAAATCTTCCCTGCCTGAAGGTATCAAATATAAATCTTCCTCTACCAAAACGGGATGACACCTCAATGACAGCCAGCATAACTTCATCATCCACAGCTCTTCTCACCTTTTCTGAGACCACAGTAGGCTTGCACAGACACCGATCCCCCTGAGCAAAGTCCAGCATGGGACTGGACTGTGTGCATGAAGACAGTCCTTCTGCGAACTGGGTCAACTCTAAAAAGGCAGCGAAGGTGGCAGAGGGAGTGCAATGAGAATCAAAAGTGCGAGAACGGCAGTGCCAGAGCTTCCCAGAGAAAGCCAGCAGCTGTGCTTGGCCACGATGCGGGAGTTTACAGATGTGTTTGTGGAGCTACAGCTCCTGAGGAGACTGAGGTCAAGCGCTTCATGTTCAGTCTTGAGCAAGTGTGGATCAGTGTGTTCAATGCTCAGAAAAATGAGCTGAAAACCGGGTCCCTACTCATCGGTCTACCTGTCTGGTGGTCCTAATAAGTGGACAATAGTGGCTTCTTCCCTAAAGCCTTCCAAACCTCATGAAGACTCTTATCATAGACAACTCTAACCTAGAATTGGAAAAAATAAATGATCTGGGAAATGTAGTCCCCAGCCATATCCAAATTAATATAACGCACTTTTGTAACCTAAAACATTAGATCAAAATTCCAGCCATGAGCAAACATGAAGAATAAAGCATGAAAATACTGCATATCAGATGATGTTGGGAGAAATCCTAGTTCTTGGCTCACAGCAGTTAATGTCTCAAGTGTGTAAACTTGCAGAGAGGAGCATTCCGTTCTGACCACCTAGGAATGTGAACAACTGCCCCCAAATTGACCTAGTGTTACCAAGGGAACCTGTATAGGGGCCTGGTGGTCTGATCCCCCGTGGCACATTGTGATTGGGCAAAAAGTTTATAAAATGTATGGGTATTCCTGCAATAAACGAGTTTGCAGGCTGCTCGCCACAAGCCTGCTTCTACCCAACTCCTGGAGTCTGGGTCTTGCCTCTGCGGCCCTTACTTGTGCTTGAGCTAGCCTGGCACCCCTACAAGATGAGACCATCCTCTTTCAAGGCCTTTGTACTAATTAATTTCTACTAAAATTTTGTATTACACATGAAAAGTTTTGATAGTAAACACTGATATTCTCAAAAGCAGTAGGTGCTCTTAGTTTAAGGATGAGGGGGACATTATTGGGTAGACAAGTTTCAGTATCCAGACCCAAAAAAAGGAAAGAAAGAAAGAAAGAAAAGAAAGTGCCCATACTATGCGTACAAATTTAGAGAGCAATGGAAATTAAGTAGGTGGGGAAAAAAAGACCAATCTCCTGCCTGCAAACCAACAACAAAATGTACTTCAGTCAGACTCAATGGTACATGCCTGCACTCCCAGATACTTAAGAGTCTAAGGCAGGAGTCCAGGAGTTCCAGGCCTGGACAACATAGCCAGACCCTGTCTCAGAGGGGAAGTACACATGTACAAACACACACACACTCACACACACACACACACGTGCATGCACAATCTTCCAAGAGTCCAAAAGACTGTAATGGAAATAACATTTACATCTCAGCCAAAGAAAGTCACCTCATACTCAAAAGTATGTGATATGAGCTAAAACAGGAAATGTATCACCTTAAATCTTCCTATTAGAAAACGCTGGAAATCAATGATCCTGTAGTAAAAGTCCCCTTTAATGAGACACTGATCTTCTTTTCTAGTTTGAATTTTAACTTTTCTTATACACAATACGTGATGTTCAAAATCTAAAGGCTTTATCATATAGTTTACAAACACAGTTTCTCTCTCCTCAAGTCTTCAAAATGATGCATGATAATCTCCTAATTTCTCACATTCATAGAGTGTCTCCTAGTATGAGACTTCACAACTTGATTGGGTTCAGAAAAAGCCTTGCAGAGATTCCCATACTCCTTATTTTTATATGTTGTCCCTAGTGTGAATTTTCATGTGTCTTCGAAAGTAGGCTGGACAAATAAAGGCTTTCCCACAGTCCTTACATTCATATGGTTTCTCTCCAGTGTGGCTTCTCACATGTCTTCGAAAGGATGAGGGACAGCTGAAGGCTTTTCCACACTCCAGACATTCAAAGGGTTTTTCTCCAGTGTGCATTCTTGCATGTACAGTAAGGTATGAAGAATGTCGAAATGACTTCCCACATTCCTTACATTCATAGGGTTTTTCCCCCGTGTGGGTTCTCATGTGAATACTAAGGGCTGAGAAATAAATAAAAGCTTTTCCACATTTCTTACATTCATAAGGTTTCTCTCCAGTGTGAGTTCTTCTATGTACTATAAGATGGGAGGAACTTATGAAGGCTTTCCCACATTCCTTACACTCATAAGGCTTCTCTCCACTGTGAGTTCTTAGGTGTTCAGTGAGGGATGAGGAACGACTAAAGGCCTTCCCACACTCCTTACATTCATATTGCACTTTACCAGCATGATCCCTCACGTGTGCTTTAAAGGATGAGGGACAACTGAAGGCCTTCCCACATTCCTTACATTCATAGGGTTTCTCTCTACTTTGATTTTTCACATGTGTGTTCAGGGACGTAGGAAGGTAGAAGGCTTTTCCACATTCCAGACATTCATAGGGTTTCTCTCCAGTGTGTTTTCTCATGTGGATGCTTAGGGAGGAGGGACAATTATAGGCTTTCCCACATTCCTTACATTTATAGGGTTTCTCTCCAGTGTGTGTCCTCACATGTACAGTGAGTTTTGAGGATTCACTGAAGGCTTTCCCACACTCTTTACATTCATAAGGCTTCTCTCCAGTGTGAATTCTTAGATGTATTATAAGATGAGAGGAGGAGCTAAAGGCCTTCCCACATTCCTTACATTCATAGGGCTTATCTCCACTGTGAATTCTTTTGTGTTTAGAGAGTGATGAGGAACAACTAAAGGCCTTCCCACATTCCTTACATTCATAGGGCTTATCTCCACTGTGAATTCTTCTGTGTTCTGTGAGGTATGAAGAACTACTGAAGTTCTTCCCACATTCCTTACATTCATAGTTTGCCTTTTCGCTGTGAATCTTCATGTGTGCCCTGAACAAGGAGGAGCAACTGAAGGCTTTCATACATTCCTTACATTCATACGGTTTCTCTTCAGTGGGAGTTTTCATATGCTTCTTAAAACAAGCAAGAAAATGGAAGGCTTTCCCACATTCCTTACACTGATAGGGTTTGTTTCCAGCATGAGATCTGGTGTGATTCTCAAGGGATGAATGGGACAGGAAGGCCTTGCCACACTCATGGCATTCAAAGGATCTGACTTCAGTACTTCTCTTGAGCATAAGATTTGGAATTTGTCCACGTTGATTTTCTTCATTGTATTCACAGATGTTCTCCACCATATGACTTTTAAAAGTAAAAGACAGGTTATTAGTAATAAAATTTAACATTTTCAGTAAATGTGTATGATTTCTGCCCCATCAACTTGTAAGCTAAAATTTCTCAAGAAGGGTCTCCCACAGCCAATATTGTCACTGCATTTTTTATTCATATGATTTTTATTTTTTTAATACTTTATTTATTTTTATATAGGGCTGAGGATCAAATCCAGGGCCTCACACATGCTAGGCAAGCACTCCACCAGTGAGCTACAGCCCCAAATTACATGATTTTTCTGATAAATCTCTGTCAATCCAATCTTTGTGTCAAACATTCAACATCTCAGTCTCACTTGTAGGAAAAACTATCTAGATAAAATTCTTTGTAAAAGCACTGTTGGCATCAGATCTGCTATTTTGCTGCCGCCATTTTTCTGTCTCCCCCACATCACTTTACAACCCAGATTGTTAGCCCACGAACTTCCTCATCAGTCATTGGTCCATTGTTATTAGCCAGTGAAATTCCACTACTTAAGAACAGCTCCCCCACCATTTTCTCTCTCCCTCCTCCTCACTTTCATGCTCTCTCCTCCTCACTCTTGTGCACGCTCACACACTCTCTCTCTCTCTCTCACACCCTGCAGGGAGACACTCTGCCTGTCCACTTAATAAAATCTCTTGCATGAGTTCCCACATCTGGAGTGGTTTCTGGGTGTTTTCAAGTACTTTTGTTGTTGTTGTTTTGAATTTGCATCCTTTTATTTCTTTTTTTTTTAATTTAATTTTATTTTTTCATTTGTACTTGTTCTAATTAGTTATACATGACAGTAGAATGCATTTTGACACACCACATACAAATGGAGTATAAATTCTCATTCTTATGGTTGTACATGATGTAGAGTTACACCAGTCATGTAATCATATATGCACACGGGGTAATAATGTCCAATTCATTCTACTGTAATTCTGACCCCCATACTCCCTTCCCCTCCCTCCACTCCCCTCTGTTTAATCCAAATACCTGTAGCCCCAACTCCCTTATTATGAATTAGCATTCATATATCAGAGAAAACATTTGGCCTTTGGTTCTTAGGGATTGGCTTATTTCACTTAGCATGATACTCACCAGTTCTATCCATTTTCCGGCAAATGCCATAATTTCATTCTTCTAAAAGCACAATTTTTTACCTAGGTTTATGGTCAAGATATGTTTTTTAAATCTCAAGATTCTTTCCTGAGGCACTACCTGCTCTCACATGAAGGGCACTCACCTTAAACATCTCTCATGGCTTTTGTTCCAATCATCCACACCAGGGGAGTCCTGGTCTTCGTGTAAAAGAGAGGAGCAAGATTCATTTCTTTTGAATCTCACCATATTCTGTTCATTGGATATTTTTTCTCCATTGCTATCTTGAGGAGCAACTAATTCATTAGTATTAAGTAGAGACTCAAAACCTGAAACAAAAAAGTAAAACAAAATAAAGGTACCTATAAGCAAAAGACTTTTAGAAGAATGGCTGTTTCAGGACTTCACTATTAATAGGCACAAGGGTCAAAATGATAAATAGTTCACTAAAAAAATTTCCATGAAGCCTGGCATGTTGATGCATGCTTGTAATCCCAGCAACTTGGGAGGCTGAGGTGGGAGGTTCCCAAGTTTAAGGACAGCCTCAGCAACTTAGACCCTGTCTCAAAATAAAAATAAAAAGGATAAAAGATACAGTTCAGTGGGAAAGCACTCCTGGGTTCCCCGGTGCTGAAAAAAAAAAAAAAAAAAGTTCTAAGAAGAATGACAGTGATGGTAACATGAGTAGAAAATTATTAGGAGAGGAAAACAGAAAGGATAAAATGCACATACCAAATACAAACTTAAAAAGAGCAAATATGAAGGCCTTTGCCAAGAACAAGGAAAGTATGAGAGGACAGATAAAAAGTCAAAATAGTCATCTAAGTCATCTGTGGATAATGAGTCTCCTCAGACAAACAAATTTTTGCTTGTTTCTATCTGATTTTTTTCACCTCCCAGGGATTCTTGCCTTTCTGGTGCCGCTCCATACTGATGCCCTGGATAAGTCCTATCTTCATCATTTGCAGTTCCTCCTCTTGTTCCCACTGGGAGATCAGATTGGGTGTGAGTAGTGGGTACCCTGCACAGGAGGAAAGGAATATTATAAGGGAAAGCAATGAAGAATCACAAGCATCTTTCCTTAAGATAGGGTCAAACTTTGTTCTGATACTCTAAAGACAGACAAGGATGAGTTTAACTGAAACAAAGTAGCAAATCCATTTAAAAAAAAAAAAGAAGAAGCAAAGGAGGGAGGAGGAGAAAGAAAGAAAAAAAAAAGCAGAGAAAGTGAAAGAAAAGGCAGAGATGTGGGAATAACTGATCTGAGTCAGGCATGGGGACACACACCTATAATCCCAGTGACTTGGGAGGCTGAGGCTGGAGGATCATGAAGTCAAGGGCAACCTCAGCAACTTAGCAAGATCCTACCTCAAAGTAAAGAAAAAAAAGTTTTAAATGACTAGGGATGTAGCCCCCTAGGTTCAATTCCCAGCACAAAAAGAAAAAAGAAAGAAAAAACCAATCCATATTCACAGTATTATTAGCTGATCTAACACAGCCAGAACATTTTGTTTTCCTGGTAAACACAAACAATCTCACAGAATACTTTGATACCATGATACAATGCAACAAAATAACAGCACTAGATAATTCTGTCTAAATAAGAAAAAAAAAAATGTACCTGGCACCCACAAAATATTCAACCCTAGAACTGCCTCTGCTTCATGTCTGCATCCCATCTAAAGTGACCACTTGTGCATCAGGTTGAACAGGGTTCCACCAAAAAAAGTCATGTCCAAATATATCAGTGGAACAGTAGAGAACCAGACACAGATCCACACAAGTAGAGTTAGCCCTCTATATCTGTGAATTCAAGCAACCATGGATGAAAATACTAGAGGAAAAAATTACATCTGTATTGAACGTGTACTTTTTTTGTCCTTTTCTACAAACCAATACAGTACAATAAGTAAATACGAATAAGATAGGATAAGTAGTAAAACAGGCAGACAGTTAAGAAAATGCATGTCCCCCCCAAAAAAAGAGAAACTTTAAATGAAGAGACTACTCCACACAATTAACCTGTAGAAACATTTCAAACATTACAGCCAACTCTTTGTCCCATGTGACAAGAAAAGGAAGGTAGAGCGGAGGTGAGCGAAGACCACAGACTCAAGAGCTCACTAATCAGAATGTTACAGGCTGAACCAATAGCCTTGGCACTTTTCCAAGACCTGATTAGCACAGATATTGATGGATGCCCCAGTAGCTATATAAGTCCCTAGACTAGTTCACATAAGTGGGAACCTACTATTAGGTCCTCTTCTCACCCCCTGAGAGTTCTGCTTCTTTTCTTTTTACTTAAATAAATACTACACCTTTTACTCCTACCTTCTGTTATCTGTGGAGTTTAGTCTTCAAATCTGTGAGACAAGAACCTGGGAAAAAACTTAGCAGCCAGCTGCTGGGATCTGCTGCAGTATTTGGGGGTACAGTCTGCCACTGAGAGCTTCAACACACTGCTCAGTAATAGTGAAGAAAATAAGGTTCTGCCAGCTGTGTGTGACCTATGGAGCTGACCAGGCAGGCATTTCCCTGCTGTGATTAGCTGCAACACTAAAATGGGCTCTAAGCTGCAGAGGCCTGTGACTTAGCTTCCCCATATGAGAAAAAACATTTGACCCTTGGCTTTCTCTATGTGGCTTATTTCACTTAACGTGATGTTCTCAATTTCCATCCGTTTACCAGCAAATGCCATAATTTCAGTCTTCTTTATGGCTGAATAAAAATCCATGTGTCTACATACTCTATTTTCTTCATCCATTCATCTGTTGACAGGAACATGGGTTGGTTCTATAACTTGGCTATTGTGAATTGCACTGCTATAAACCTTGATGTGACTGTATAACTACTGTATGCTGTTTTTAGTTTTTTTTGTTTTTGTTTTTGTTTTTGTTTTTGGATAAATACCAAGCAGTGAGAAGAAAACTGGGTCATAGGATGGTTCCATTCCTCCAAAGTGGTTATACAATTTGCAGTTCCAACAACAATGTATGATGTACCTTTTTCCCCACATCCCCATCAGTGTTTATTATTATTTCTATTCTTGATGATTGCCATTCTAACTGGAATGAGATGGAATTTCTATGTAGTTTTGATGTGCATTTTTCTGACTACTAGGGATGTTGAACATTTTTTTCATACATTGTTGACCATCTGCATTTCTTCTTTTGAGAAATCTATTTAGTCTTTTTGCCCATTTATTGATTGGGTTATTTGTTTTTTGTTTGTTTTTGTTGTTTTGGTGTTGAGTTTTTTTAGTTCATTATATGTTCTGGATGTTAATCCCCTGTCAGAGGAATAGCTGGAAAAGATTTTTTCTCATTCCATAGGCTCTCTCTTCACACTCAGTCATTTCCTTTGCTGTGTTACACAAAGAATTCTTGAAGATTAATAATAAGAGAACACACAACCCCCTAAAAATCTCGGCCAAAGACCTAAACAAATACCTAACCAAAGACATACAGATGGCAAGTAAACATATTAAAATATGTTCTACAATATAAGTAATCCAGGAATAACAAGTGAAAACAGTGACACACCACTACACACTTATTTGAACAGCCAAAATCCAGAACATGGACAATGTCAGATGTTGGCAAAAATGTAGAGAAACAGAACTCTCATTCATTATTGGTGATATAGCTACTTTGGAAAATAATCTGGTGATTTCTTATAAAATTAAAAATACTCTTACTATGTGATCCAGCAACTAAATAGCGTTCCTTGGTATTCACCCAAGGAGTCAAAAATTGCACACAAAAGGAGTCAAAAATTGCACACAAAAGGCTACACATGTTTATGAGAAAATAATTCATACTTGCCAAAACCAGAAAGCATCCAAGATATCCTTTACTAAATAGGATGATAAATAAACTGTGGCACATCCATACAATAGAATGTTATTCAGCACTAAAAGGAAAATCATAAAAAGACATGGAGGAATCTTAAATCAAGTGAAGTAAGCCAATCTGAACAAGCTACATACTATACAAATTCCAACTATATGACATTCTGCAAAATATAAAAGTATAGAGATGATATAAAGATCAGTGGCTGCTAAAGGGTTAAGGGAAAGTAAGGGATAAAATGGAAGCACATAAAAAACTTTTAGGACAGGAAACTACTCTGTATATTACTATAATGGTACATGTCATGGTATATCTGCCCAAAGCCATACAATGTACAACACCACAAATGAACCTTAATATAGGCTATGAACTCCAGCTGATGATGATGTGTCAATGTAGCTTCATCAATTGTAAATTAAACATGGACCATTCTGGTGGAAGATGTTCACAGGGAAAGAGGCTGGCTGTGTTGTAAGGGCAGTGGTTATTAGAAATCTCTCTACCTTCCAGTCAATTTTGCTTTGAAACTGAAACTGCTCTAAAAACTAAAGCCTATTAAGCTGGGGTGTGGTGGTGCACACCTATAACTCCAGCTACTCAGGAGGTTGAGGCAAGAAGATCCCAAGTTTGACACCGACGTGGGCAATTCAGCAAGACCTTTCCGCAAAATAAAAAATAAAAAAGAGCTGGGGATTTAGTCAGTGGTAGAGAGCCCCTGGGTTAAATTCTCAGTACCACATAAATATATACATAAATACATACATTTTTTTAAAACCTATTTTTAAAATGTTCACCCACACTCAGAATGTGGCCTTATAGGGAAACAAGGTCTTTGTCAATATAGTCAAGTTAAGATGAGGGTATTCTGGGTTAAGGCGGACCCTGAATCCAAAGACCGATGTCCCTATACAGAGAGAGATTAGAAACATGTACGCAGGGATGGCAGAGGCAGAGACTGAGTGATGCACCTATAAACCAAGAAACACCAAGCACTGCCAGCAACCACTAGAAACTAGGAAGAGACAGGGAGGGATTTTTTTCCTAAGAGCCTTTAGAAAGAATATAGCTCTGCTGACACCTTGATTTTACACTCCCACACACCAGAAATAAGAATAAATTTCTGCGCTTTTTACCCAGTAGTCTGTGGCACTTGTTCACACAAGGCCTAAGGAACTAATACAATCGACCCCACAGACTAATCTCCAAATCATCCAACCAAAGCACAAATCCTCCAATAGCTACTTTCTAATGCCCTCTTACTAAGATGCCCTACACTCCCCATGGGGTACATTCTCCCATGATACACTGCAAAATAAACCCACTTGTTTAACTTATGGGTGTGATCCTGGTGACCTCTGAGTAAAGGGCATTCACAGCAGTACAATCCTAAAGGTCTCACACCACAACTCTCCCTGTGCCCCAGAGTGACCCCTCAGTGCCCACACTTGCAACACTTAATGAGCCTCAAGGCTTTCAACCACAAAAAGAAAAAGGAAAAAACAATGTTCATTTTCATGACGAAGCCTCCAGACTGTGAGCACCCTGCAGTCTGTGACCACGTCTGTCTTATTTACCAACACACACCCATTCCTCAGTCCAAATCCTGGAACAAGGTCAACCAGTGAGATAAAATTGTTTTCTAAACCACTATGTGAACTAATGTTGCTCATCTTACCTAGTGAGGCCAGGTTCTGGAAGGTTTCCAGCATCACATCTCTGTAGAGGCTCCTCTGAGCAAGATCCAGCAAAGCCCACTCCTGCTGAGTGAAGTCCACAGCCACATCCTCAAAGGTCACCAAGTCCTAAAAGATGCCACAAATTCTGTTCAGATAGGTACAACTCCTCCAGTGTGTGCAAGAGGATGGGTGAGGCTGACAGCACTGGGGACCTCAGAATCAATTCAAGGAAGTTCAGAAGATTCTGTGGTCTCCCAGAATCTATGTTAGGACCCAGTCAGCAGATCTCTTTCCTTTCCACCCACGTAAACTTTGTAACTGAACAAATTTTGTCTAAAAGTCAAAATATTTCTAAAATACTAAATTAGTCTCTCTGCAGTTGATGGCAATGATATGAGAAAAAAAACATCCAAGTGATTTTCCTACAATCCTGCACAGAGCACTGGACACCAGGTGTGTGGGTAATTTTCCCACCTACATCAAGCAATTTTCCACGGACACTAGCTGGGTTTCCTAATATTCAATAAAATTCTGACTCTATTTACATGGACCACTTCATCCCATGGGTTGAAGGCTCAGTCCCACAAAAATGTCCCACACTTACAACAATCACAATTAGTAGGTGGTCACTGATACTTCTGACCAAATGCCTACGTATCAGGGTACTCACTACACTCTCCTTGAGTTGGGTAATAGCTGGGATGGCTTACAGAACCTAAGGAAACACTTCCTCAAGCCTGTGATTTGTAATAAATATAGAGAAATACCCATATAAAGAAATATATATGGCACGGCATGGTAGGAAACACTGCATGCCTATCGGAGTGCCTCGTTCCAGGAACCTCTACATATTCAGCAATCCAGAAGCCCCCTGAGCTCACTCTTTCTGGGTTCTCACAGAGGCTTCACTAGAAAGTATAACTGCCTAAATCACTGGCCACTGATGATCAACTTAACCTTCAGTACCTCTCCCCGCAACCTTGAAGTTGGGGGATAGGGTTGAGAGTCAATCATACCTTAGTTCTTTGGACCAGCAGTGATTCTGAGGCTATCTATCCTAGTCACTAGTCCTCTTACTAGCATACAAAGCCACTCTTATCACTCCAGACATTCCAAAGGTTTTAGGAACTCTATGCCAGAATATGGGATCAAGGCCACATGTTGTACAATATCATATTATTCCTTATTCAGAAATTTTTTCTTATTCAGGAATAACTTCACCTGCTACTTTATTCCTATTACAGCATTCAGCACAACATCAAACACAGGTTTAAATCTTGATGAGGTTTTAAAGAATGAAACACACTGAGGGAATGGGAACTTTTCCTTTTTCCCCCCTCACAATCCTGAGAGGCCCAGGAGCCTGCACATCTTTCAAGTCACGCCCACAGCTGGCTCTGTTTTGTAGTATTGTAGGCCAGGGCTCAACAAACTATAGCACATGTCCTAATTCCAGTCTGGCACCTACTTGTGTAAACAAAGTTTTATTGCAACACAATATGGTTTATATACCCAACACAAAGGGTTTATGTACTCTGTATGAATGATTTTGTATTAAAATGATGGAGTTTCCTTGTAATAGAAATTCTATGGCCTTCGAAACCTAAAATTCTTACCATATGATCCCAAAAAGAAGCAGTTTGCTAACCTCTGCTCTAAAATAGCAGCAGGATATCAAATGAAATGGAAATAGTCTTTTGGAGCAATTATACCTTTTACTTACCTGTATCATACTTTTCTGAAACCCAGCAGTTCTTTTCTCCTCCATGTCACCTTCATGAAGAAAAACAAAACACTGAGAAGTTACAGGAAGACAGAAGCTGACATGAGAATCCAGTCCTCCAGATACTGTAGTACATCAAATACCAGTAACAATCCTCAAAACACACACCAAGACTCCCAAGTAAACACAAACTGAACCTGTTTTGTAAAGCTGGAGCAAACTTATCTCCCCTAGAGATACAAAACAACACTCTCATCCTTGCCAATGATACAGAAAAGGTTAATAGTAACATTGTATTAGTAAATTAACTCAAGTCTTAAGAACATCTGGCTGTCAATTTGCCCATGATAACAAAAAGCATAAAATGTATCAAGCAGTACCTTCAACCCTAAAAACATATATTCCCTGACTCATATCCAAGAAAGCACTAATTTATTTATACACTAGACTTCTGGGGGCTCCTTGCCCAACATTTCTTACTTGCATACCATTTCACAGGCTAACAGGCATTACTGCTAAGCCCTGAACACTGCTCTCACCCCCATCCAATGGGCTCCTCAAAACCTACTTTCTGAGAAAAAGCATCAAGCCATTTGTTTTGGTTTGAATCTGGAATGTCCTCCAAAGCCTCATGTGTTGAAGATTTGGTCTCTAATGCAGCATTGTTCAGAGGTGGGGCTTTGGGGAGTGACTAGATTATACAGGCTCTGACTTCATCTGTGGATTAATCCATTTGATGGATTAAGAATTTGAATGGACTACTGGGAGATGGCAGGAACTGCAGAAGGTGGAACCTAAAAGGGATGAGAAAGAGGAAAAGGAAGAGGTAGTGGAGGTGGTGGTGGTGGTGGTGATTGTAGTGGTGCAGGAAGAGGAAGAAGAAAATTTCATTGTATCCAGTCATTAAAAGAAAAAGAATCCATACTTCAAACATGCACAAGGAAACAGAAGTCGCCAATTGTTTTAAAGGCAGGTTCACTAAATAAGTAGTGTGAAAGAGTAGAGACCACCTTACAAAAAGAAAAAGGTAGAGACCCTCTGATATAAAACAAATATATCTAGTTAAGATTGACCAAACCAAAATGGGTGCAAATAAAATCACTGAGTTGTGCTGACTGTGGTAAATACAAGGACAGTACCCAAGATAAAATAGTGTGGCCATGAGTTAAGGACATTGTGACCATTTGTGTGAAGCAACCCATCCCTCCGGAGGCCCCAGAAGCTGCCGGTTTCAGATATGGGTAGTCTAGCTCCCCGGTTTAGCCCGCCCTGCTAACCTGCCAGGTGCTGCCTAAAATAGATAAACTAAAGCTTGCTGTTTGCATTCCATGAGAAAAAGAAAAAAAGATCACTATTGTGAGCCTGCTAAGATTTTTTTTGCCTATGATCACTGCCACTGCAGCTCCTTCCTAGTTGGAGTGGTGGTCCTGACGCATCAGCCTGTTTTTTGTTCTCTTTCCCCAAAATAAACTTTTTTCCTACTTTAGTTTCTGGTGGTCTCACTAGGGGTTGATAACCAGACCCCACAACAGTAGGAAATTCATATTTCCAATGTAGAAGGGGAAACTATTTTCCTGCGAATCTCCAAGATCAGAAGGGTACAACTAAAAAAATATGCCAGGCCACAAAGTACAAATAATATGAAAATATTGGTAACACTTGAGAAATGAACAATAAGAATAAATCACAAATGGATTTCATCCTAGGAATGAAGGATGCTTAAAAACTGAAGCACTGGGGCTCAGGGTACAGTGCCTGACTAGCATGCATGAGGCACTGGGTTCAATTCCAGCACCACAAAAACAAAATAAACAAATATTGAGTAACCGATTAATGAAATTCACAACATGTATAATAAGATTATTTGGAACATTCCCTTACACACAAAACAGTGGCTAATCTATTTCAATATACACTGGTAATAATAATTTAGACCACTAGAAAGGAAAATATTTTATTATGTTAAAAATGCAAACATCCTATTTAATAGTGAAATACTAGATTAATTTTGTCTGAAATCAGGAACAAGGCAAGAAATTATATGCTAGTCTCCATTCCACTGGGAGTCCTGGCAAGTGTAGTAATTAGAACAAAAATCGGAAAATACAAAGATTTAAGAGAAAAAGTTCAAACTGGCACATTTTCTGTGCGAAATTTAAAGAATCTATAGATAGGTGACCAAAATGTATCTTTTATCCCCCCTGCATTTTGCGGTACTGGGGATTGAACCCAGGGGAGCTCTACCACTAAAGTACATCCTCGACCTTTTAATTTTCTGTTTGGAGACAGGACCTGCCTAGATTTCGCAGGCTGAACTTGGGATCCTCCTACCTCAGCCCCGAGGAGCTGGGATTGCAGGCGCGCAACACGCGCCAGGCTAAAATGTATCACTTTATTCAGGATGAAATGCACTTGCTCAAGAAGCGGGTTGACAGGATTTTAAAACCAGCTCGCTCGTGTATCTTAACGCAGTGCCCAACATGCCCGCGGGCCCGCGGGTCGGTCGAGACCCCGCGCTCCGCAGAGCCGGAGAAGCGCAGGCGGGGCCGAGCTCCCCGGCGCCGGGTCACTGCAGACCAGCGCGGAGACCGCGCGAGGCTCGGCCCGGGACCGGAGGCCGGCGAGGCCGCTGCGTTCTGCAGGGCGAGCACGCGTGCGGAGCGGGCCACGTCCCGGGGCTCTCCGGCTCCGGCCCGCAGAGGACGCGCCCCGCCGCCCGCGCAGCCCCCAGTCCGCGCTGCGGTCACCGGCCCGACCCCGGCGCGGGCGGAGCCGACCTGGGCTCTGGGGCCGCGCGGCTGAGGGAGGCCGGGGGGCAGCGGGACGAGCAGGAGCGGGTCCTCCGCCTCCCGCGGCCCATACCTGGATGGCGCGGGGCCGGGCGGCTAGGTTGCGGACTGAGGCAAAACTATATCTCAGACGCGGGCTGCAGCGTAAGGTGACATGGCGACCGCGGGCACAAGGTGACAGGGCTGCGGCCTCGCGCGTGCGCAGACGCGCACTCGGCCCCCGATTCTGAAGCGCCCTGCGTGAGGGGCGGGGCTTCGGGAGCCAGGACTCGGGGTCTGGGAGGCTCCGAGGGCCCGCTCTGTCCGTCAGCCCCGGAGCGTGCGGGTTTTCACCGGGTGGGTAAAGAGAACCAGAACGGTGGATGAGGCTGGGGAGGGACCAGGCTCGGCCTGCCGAGTGGACTCAGGTGAGAGCAGACCTGGGGCGTGGCTTTTAATATTCCAGAGGCCAGGTAAGATGGGACCTGGTCGCAGGGCGAGTCCGTTGGGAATTCCTAGGGGCCGGGCTGAGGTTAGAGCCAGGCCTACAGGTTCCCCTGGGCCGAGGAGTAGGATGCTCATCGCCTGCATCAGTGCTGACCCTTGCCCATGGTAGAGTCCTGTACACTGGACTTCATACTTAAAAATCTGAGCCTACCAATCCGTGCGATAAACACTTTTCCATTCATTCAGTCCTTTTAGGTCTTTAATTTTCCCTTTCATTGTGTTATTGATTATTGCTCTGCTGAAGGAAAGCTATTGAAAAGTATTTAATTAGGTTCTTTTATCTGGAAACGCTGCTGACCTTTAACATCTGTAAGTTCATTATTTTGGACTTTAAATATAAATAATATTTTCTGTGCATTTTTATTATTCTGATGTTCATAACTCATTTATTTGTCTTCTTGTTTGTGCATGACCTCCTAAACTATAAGTTAGATAAGAAATTAAGTATTCTCTGGATTAATAATGATCAGCAAGGTTCCTGTGTTAGCTGTTTGCTGTACTTTGTGGCCTTTATTAAAGTTAATGAAGTCCTGTTTTGAATCTGCTTTGTGAAGACATTTTATCGATTTTGATTAACATTGTGCCATGTCTATGCAACTATTAAGCTGATAATAATTTACTCCAATTTGATTTATGATGTCATGTCTGTACGAAACAAGACAACACCCCCCCACACATTACAGTTAGCATTTTTATCCCCTAGTTCGCAAAGTCCTTCCCCAGTTACTCATTGACCAAGTATAATGGGGTTCACAGACTTTCCAAAAGTCACCTAGGTTTTACTGTCTTCTATTGGATTATTACAAGAAATATACCTTTGGCTGTTCCCACTTCCCTTTTTTCGCTTATGGTGGGAAAGTCTTCTTGTGGCAAATGTATTCTGGCATGTATGAAGCTCTTACTTCTTTACCTAAATTACTTTTTTTTTTTTTTTTTTTTTTTTTTCCTTTTTGGTGCTGGGGATTGAATCCAGGGGGCACTAAGCCACATCCCCATCCCTTGTTTTTATGTTTGATTTTGAGACAGGGTCTCGCTAAGTTGCTTGAGGACCTTGCTAAATTGCTGAGCCTGGCCTTGACCATCTATCCTCCTGCTCAGCCTACAGAGTTGCTGGGATTACAGGGAGTGGGTGTGTCTTGCTCTTTTATAGACCCCAGAATCCCCTTCATCTCTTTCCTCTCCAAGTACATACCTGAGGGCAGGAAGGAGCACAGGGAGTGATCTATAGCAACTCCTTGTGCTGGGAAGTACAATCTGGAGGTGAGCTGTTAGCAACCCATTGAGCTGGGAAGTACTATCTAGGGAGGTTAGCTGTTAGCAACTCATTGTCTTTGATAACCAGCTCTCATCTTCTGAACCCCCATCATTCATTACCTATGTTGACTGCCAGGCCTTCGCCCCTGCCTCAGTGTGTTGAGGAATATGACATATCCTGTCCTCTCAGACCAGGCAGGGCCACTGATATCAGTCTTTGAAATCAGGAGAGGGTTCTGTTCCCTCAGTGTTGAAGATTAAACACCCAAGAAATGCTGTGGCATGCGTAAAAAGCAAGTTTTATTTAAGAGAGGGACAAAGGTGCAGACTTCTCCTGAGAGAAGTGGGGCCCAGAGCTGGGGTGCCCGCAGGAGTGGGTGTGTCTTGTTCTTTTATAGGCCCCCAGAATCTCCCCACACTTTCTCTTTCTTCTCTTCCTAAGTGCCAAGGGCAGGAAGGAGCAGCCCAGGGGTCAATCACTTGTGCATCCCCAGAGGTGTTTAGCAGTGATTGGGGAGGGGATGCTCTGGAACTGTCAGCAACCCTTTGAGCTGGGAACTGTGATCCCAGACGTTAGTTGTTAGCAACCCATTGATAACCAGCCATCATCCTCTCTTAATTCCCTTCATTCATTACCTACACTGCCCTGCCTCAGTTTGTTGAGGAATGTGATACTTCCTGTCCCCTAAGGCCAGGTGGGGCTGCAGGAAGATTGTTTTTTGGCAAAGAAAGCTCCTGGAGAGTCGGTACAGTGAGCTCATTTTATAGAATCATTCTCGTGTTCCCATCATCCTCATCTACTTGCCCCCTTACACCACTATTTAAATCTGTCTGTCCCCTTGATATAGGACAGATGAGCTTGGACACCCAAGGAATTGTTAGGAAGCAGGTTTATTTTAGCTGCCTGCAGCAGTCGAGAGAAGGCTAATGCCTAAAAATCTGTGGACCCTGAAGTCTGGGTTCTTTTAGATTTATACTCAGTGGGGTGGTTACATGTCAGTGGGTGGGTACATAATAGTTACTCTTGGTCGCACATTTTTAGGCTAGACAGAGGTTTCACAAGTTTTGTATGCAAACTTGGCATTTACAAGAACGTGGAAGCTACAAACCACAATGCTGTTTGCAGAAATTTTTGTGGATATCCTGTTGATGCTCTTTTTAAAAATCTTTCTGACAAGAAGAGAAGCTTAATTATGGCAAGGGTCTTTTGGGTGGGGGTACCTGGTCTGCTTTACCCTTACAAAGTGGTAAAGAATTTGTTTTGTTTTGTTTTGTTTTTCAGTGCTGCTCATACTAGGCAAGTGTTCTACCACTAAGATATAACGCCAGTCCCAAACCAGATTTTATTTAGGACAAATGCAGTAGGGGATAGAGACCATAATAAAGAACTGGACTCAATTCTGAACACAGGATGAGCAAGTGGAAATTTATAAGCTAAGGAACATGGTGATGGTTCTAGGTAACAAGTAGACCTGAGCAGTGGGAACATGGAGTTTAAAGGGTTAATTCTATACACTGAGCCTACATGCCAACTCTCTGCAAGTCTTTCTTTGAAACAACTCACACAAGGCCATTCAGCTGTGTTTTAAGAGATAATAGTATTTGGGCTACGGTTGCTCAGTGGTAGAGCACTTGCCTAGCATGTGTGAGGTACTGGTTCGATCCTCAGCACCACATAAAAATAAATTAATTAGTTGAATAAAGATAAAAAATTCAATATGTTAAAAAAAAAATAGATAACGGTATTTACAACCCTTGACTAACAAGCTTATTATTTTCAGGGTGTTCTGGTCCTTGCTCCTAATACCATTTCAATAATGAGGAAACAATTTTGTGGAAAAGGAAAAAGAAGTTTTATTGATTTACTTGCAAAAGAAAAACACAGGGGACTCCTGTCCCAGAAGGTATGATTCTGCCTATGATTCAGGGGGAACAGACGATTTTTAAAGAGGTGATTCAAAGGCCACAGTCCACATGTACCCTGGTGTATTTCACTTGTTAATTTGAAAGAGAGCCATTTCTTAAATCTTCTGGTGCCATCCCTGGAGTCTGAATTACTTCATTCCTGTGATTGATGTGTGCTCAAGGACAGATAACTGGGCCTAGGATGGGGAAAAGGGTAATCCTGATTGTCCAGAGGTTAGAGAGGGGGAAAGGGAGAAGAGGAAAAAGTCAGTTTTGAAATAAGCTTCAGTGGCAGAGCAGCAAGCATGACATGAACCACTGCTATATTCTTTTGTCTTAGAGCTGAAGAGTATAGGTCCAAAAACTCCTCTACTGACAAGAAAAAGGAAAGGAAAGAAAGAAGCACAAGTTATACTGATCTGGGATGGGTCTGGATGAAAGAGGACCTTTGTGACCTTTACCCAAACCAAATTGACCTAGAGTTTCCTTTAAGGTGAAATATGCACAGTAGGGGTTAAAAATATAATACGATCCTACCAGCAGTCAAAAGAGGTAGTGCCTAGGTGGAATTCTCTAGAAACCTTCCCTCCTGTCCTAATAACAGCTAAGCTCACAAAGAAGCAAGTTGTGGTTCTCCTGAGAAAAAGCACTCTCTCCTATGAGGGTACTTTCTCCTCTAATAAACTCTGCTATTCTTTCACTATGTGTCATGGCTTGCTTGAAATCTCGTGCAAAGACACAAAAGCCAAGAATACAACATGATTTCCAGCATGATCTTATCTCGGATATCATCATCTTATGTTCTTATCGGTTGGTTGTGGGGAGGGAGTCAGAAAGGAATATTGCTAAGAGAAACCATCACAGATGAGGAGGAATTTTAGTTAAACCAATCTAACAGACTTCTTGCTGAACACAGGCCAGAGTGATCATATATCACCTCCAGGATGGTAGAAGCTAAGAACCTGGTTAGATATTGTTAAATTAAGTTTGGCCTCAAACGGCCCCTGCAATGTGAACTGTAGTTTAAGCAATTTGTATCAGCCAATTACAGCAGTCAAGCTTCAGCCAACCTCAGGCTGCCAGCTGATCAGCCCATGCTCATTTAAAGCAAATGCTTCAGCCAAACAGTTTATTTCTGCATTTCACTTTCTCTTCTTGAACTAAATATAAATAAATAAATAAATATAACATGGGGAGGGGCACTCTGAATTGTAACCTAATACAACAGGGTCTTCTCTTGGTCAATGTGAAACCAGTGAGCACAACCAGAAGGTAAAGAATAGAGAAAGTCAGGCGGGGTGTAGCACGTCTGTAAGCCTAGCCGCTCTGAAGGCTGAAGCAGGAGGTGCAAGAGTTCAAATCCAGCCTCAGCAATTGAGCGAGGCCCTAAACAACTCAGCAAGAACCTGTCTCTAAATAAAATATTTAAAAGGGGATGTGGCTCAGTGGTTAAGTGCCCCTGGGTTTAATCTCCAGTACCAAAATATAAAGATTTGTACCCTTAGTGAGGAATGAGAGCCCTGGAGTTATTTGCAAAGCTTTGCTCTCCCTGAGGAAAGGAAGTGTGCACATTTTATTTTGTGAGCCTATGCATATATATACAGACAAGCACATGTAGGGTTGGGCACATTTCTGAGTATACTCAACTGGAAGGGAGGATGGCAGACATTGACGTTTCTGGGCCTGCTCAGTTCAATATTATAGTGAACCAAGTTTACTGCTAGGTGCCTAACAGAATGACTGATTTGTTCACCTTGGCTGGTTCTAAGTTTCTCCAGAAAGTTTTATCTGAAACAAAAAGGACACTTTCAAGGTGCATTAATGTAGGAGTGTGTTCGTAAAGGTGTGAGCCTTCACTTATAGTATCTAACAGAACAAATTTCATTCTGGAACACCGCCTATGAGTTTTGGAACCTTTTTCTTGCTCAAATAAACTTCATTTTCAGATTTTTCTTTAACATCAAGGACGATCAGATAGAGGATGGGGAGGAGGGAATTCTGGATAAACTGACTTAACAGGGTTCTTGCTAAAACTGGGTTTCACAAGTAGTTGTGCAGATGAGCTTCAGAAAAGGTTCAAGAGGCTGAGTGAAGTTTGATCATGCAAGGAATCATTGTCGTTAGGGCAAGATCAAGGGATTTTCATGCTATCTGGGTGCTAATTTTTGGAGAACTCAAGCGAAAAATGCACTCCAATCTCTGGGTGTCAAATGACCCCAAATCACGTATATGCAGGACCATGGACAGGAAAGAGGGAGGCCAAAGCCAGCCCATCCTCTGGAGCCACGCCCCCCACGGACTTGCGCGTCTGCGCTTGCGCCGCTCATCCGTGTCTGCGCGTGCGCGGGCTGGCAGCCATCTTAGCCTCAGGCTCCTTTCCTCGTCTAGGGTAGGTTTCTGTGCGTCAGCGTCTGGCCCTGCCCGGAGCGGCCGCCTGGGAGTGGGAGGATCTAAAAAGGAGGCGCTGCGTGCTCCGGCCTCCGGGGGGCGCTCCGGAGCCACAGTTCCCACTCCGAGCGCCCTGGCCGATCTAAGCGGCCGCTTGGTCCCCGGGCGCGGGCGAGTCCGCGCAGCTTCAGAAGCCTCCTCAGCAGACTTTGTGACCTTTTTCGAAAAGGAAAAGCATCCCTACCCTCCAGGCCACGGTGACCCCGGCTCCTGGCAGTTAGTGTCTCGGGAGCCTTTGGAATTGTTCTGGCTGTGGGGTCAGTTCCTTACGTGCAAGTGAGGGATACACCGGTTCAGGCAGTCAAGGGGCATGTGGATCCGAGGTCATCGAAAGTGTAAGTGGAATGCGCATAAATAAATGCAGAATTGCGAATTAGCTTCCACATATCGGAAAACATTCGGCCTTTGGTTTTTTGGAATTGGCTTATTTCACTTAGCATATTCTCCAACTCCATCCATTTACCTGCAAAAGCCATAATTTCATTCTTCTTTAAGACTGAGTAATATTCCATTATGTATATATACCACATTTTTTTTATTCGTTCATCTGTTGAAGGGCACCCAGGTTGGTTCCATAGTTTAGCAATTGTGAGTTGAGCTGCTATAAACATTGATGTGGCTGTGTCACTGTAGTATGTTGATTTTAAGTCCTTTGGGTATGAAATGAGGAGTAGGATAACTGGGTCAAATGGTGGTTTCATTCCAAGTTTTCTGAGGAATCTCCATACTGCTTTCCAGAGTGGCTGCACCAGTTTGCAGTCCCACCAGCAATGTGTGAGTGTACCTTTTTTCCCACATCCTCACCAACACTTATTGTTGCTTGTATTCTTGGTCATTGTCATTCTGACTGGAGTGAGATGAAATCTTAGTGGTTTTTGTTTTTGTTTTGTTGGTGGTACGGGGATTGAATGCAGGGGCACTTAACCACTGAACCACATCCCCAGCCACCTTTTTATATTTTATTTAGAGACAGGTGTTGCAGAATTGCTTAGGGCCTCACTAAATTACTGAGGCTGTCTTTGAACTCCTCATGCTCCTTCCTCAGCCTCAGCCATTTTTTCATATATTTGTTGATCGTCTGTATTTGTTCTGTGAAGTGTCTGTTCAGTTCCTTAGCCCATTTATTGATTGGGTTATTTGGGGTTTTTTGGCGTTAAGTTTTTTGAGTTCTTTATATATCCTCAAGATTAACGCTTTGTCTGAGGTGCCTGTGGTAAAGATTTTCTCCCTATCTGTAGGCTGTTTCTTCACATGATTATTTCTTTTGCTGAGAAGTTGTTTTTAGTTTGAATCCATCCCATGTACCCCGCCCCAATCGAACCCAGGGACTTATGCTTGCAATGCAAGCACTCTACCGACTGAGCTATCTCCCCAGCCCCATCCCATTTACTGATTCGTGATTTTACTTCTTGTGCTTCAGGGGTCTTGTTAAGGAAGTCAGATCCTAGGCTGACATGGTGAAGATTTGGGCCTGCTTTTTCTTCTCTTAGGCACAGGGCCTCTGTTCTAGTGCCCAAGTCTTTGATCCACTTTGAGTTGAGTTGCAGATGCTAATTCACAATGGGGAGCGGGGCTAGGGAATAGAGTTAACTTTAGATTAGGTAGAGGGGAGTGAAGGGAGGGGAGGGGATATGGGGATAGGAAGGATAGTTGAATGAGACAGACATTATTACCTTAAGTACATATATGACTGCATGACCAATGTGATTCTCCAACATGTACAATCAGAAAAATAAGAAATTATACCCCATTTATGTATGAGATATCAAAGTGCATAAATCTGTCATGTGCAATTAATTAGAACAAATTTAAAAATTAATGAATAAATAAATAAATACAGAATTGCCACTGAGAAAGAGCAGGACTACTCTGTTCCCAAATCATCACCTCTATCCCAGTTTAGAACCTTCTAAATTCCCTAGAGCGTTTTTGGTAGTGGTGTGTTGGGAATGGAACTCAGGCCTTTAAGCATGCTAGGCAAGAGCTCTACCACTGAGCTATGCCCCGACCCTTGCTGGCCCTTGAGCTTTAAAATAGGGGAGTGTATGGGAAGACAGGAGTTCTGGGTAAACTGACTTCAACAGGGTTCTTGCTAAAACTGGGTTTCACAAGTAGTTGTGCAGGTGAGCTTCAGAAAAGGTTCAAGAGCCTGAAGGAAGTTCGATCATGCAAGGAATCACTTGTTAGTATATGAGGACAGGATCAGGATTCAAACCAGGACAGAGGGGTTTTCATTGCTATCTGGGTGCTAATTTTTTGATGATTCTTAAGCAAAATGTGTACCCCCAATCTCTGGTTGTCAAATGACCCCAAATCCTGTGTTAGGCAGCATTATCTTCCAGTCTCTGACTATAGGATGGCTTCTTCAATATTGTGTAGTCGGCAGTGTACAGACCTTTGACCATCTTGGTTAAATCTATTCCTAAGTAGTTCATTGTTTTTTATTCTGTTGAATGGGATTGTTTTCTTAATTTCTTTTTTGGATAGTTCATTATTAGTTATAGAAACCCAATTGATTTTTATATATTATTATTTTATCTTACAGCTTTACTGAATCTACTAGTTCTAATAGTTTTTTGGTAGATTCTTTAGGGATAGATATGGATAAAATCTAGTTGTGTTAATCACCTTTTTGTCACTGTGACCAAAATACCTGACAAGAATAATTTAAAGGAGGAAAAGTCTATTTTGGACTCAGAGTTTCAGAGGTTCAGTGCATGATCAGCCCCACTCCAGAGGCCAGAGGGGAGGCAGAGCATCATGGCAAAAGGACGAATTGGGAAAAGTTGCCCAGCTCATGGTGGCCAGGAGATGGAGAGAGTGAGGAGCTAGGGACAAAATATAATCCCCAAGGGCACAGCCCCAGAGATCTACTTCCTCTAGGCACACCCTGTTTGCCTACAGTTATCACCTACTATTCCATTCAAATTACTAATGCATCAAATGGATTAATCCAATGATGAGCTGACAGCTCTTATAATCTACTCATTTCACTGTTAAACATCACTTAACTAACATTCCTTCACTTTAGAGGTACTCCTCATATCCAAACCATGACAATAATCATGTGACCTTATGCTGCTACTGTTTCTGGCATACAAATCACAACTGTTATTAGTTATATCTGTGAGGTATAGTACTCTACAGTTTCTAATGGCATAAACATAAATAATTTCATCTTCTGCAGAAAGGTGACTAATGAGTGATGGTGACAAATGAGTAATGCCTGTTGCTTAAAGATTCATGGTATGAGACAAGACTCCATTATTACTTAACCAAAAGGAATCGAGAGTAACCTGTTCACTCATTTCAGACACGCTGGCCATTGGTCTTTCCCCATGTGGTAAGTCAGTTCCCTTCTTTAACTAGCCTGTGAACAGCTTGTTATCAGAGTCCAGTGTCTACTCTGTACTGCTTCTGAGCAGCGGGGGGCTGAAGTAGATATAAATATCCTGTTGTCTAAATCCTGGGATTTGGGAAGGAAGAACGCTTTTGTGGGAGAGGTTCTGCTAGACTTTCATTTCTTTTTCTAGAAAATGACATTAATAAATTCTTCTTCCTGGTTATCAGAGCCTTAAACCCTTTTTCTGATTTCAGGTAAGACAGGCTGCTCAGCATTTTATGGCAACTTAGAATTTGTACGGAGTGGCTTCCAGGCTTGTGAGTATGGAAACTGTGGGCATCCTGGGGTCTCAGGTTTTATTTTCTCTTCTCAAGATCCTCAAGACCTTTTCTGTCTTCATGAGGCAAAATCAGAAGAAGAAAGTATGGTGACCGAGTGGTTGACAAATTATTCTCAGGTAAGTAGGAAATTGACTTTTCAGTGGAAAAATATGCTGCTTTCTATCAAGTAACTGTATTTCCTCTAAGTGGAAAAGAACTTTTTCAAACAAAGAGGACTTAGGGACTAAGTTTCCAGTGAGATTTCCTCAAGTTATAGCCTCTCATGTGGTTAACAAATTACATAAGGAAGTAATACCATTATTCCAGTACTTACTAATCTAAATTTCATTTATGCTTGATTGTACACTTTCATTTTTCTATGGTAGACTGCAAAGGAGAGAATGAACGTACTTCTCAGAATTTATGTTCACTGAACCTTTTATTTGAGTGCCTGTAATGTGCTCACGACTACAGTAAAACCTGTTAGTGGAGAAAAAGAAGGCCAGAAGGGATCACTGTTTAACATGGTAAGATGCAGTTAGGTGAAAGAGATGCTCTTAAAGCCATGTGACTAAATTAGATCACCACTGAATATGAACAGATAGAAAAGAGAAGAGCAGTGAGGACCATCAAGTGATAGAAGACCATGGAACCCATCAAAGCAGTGGGTCCCTCATTCTCCTCCAAAGGACATAGTAGAGATGGTAACTTGTCTCATGCCAGCATGTTTGTTATGGTTTAGGACTCAGTGTCCTTTGAGGATGTGAACTTGACCCAGGAGGAATGGATTTTGCTGGACCAAACTCAGAGAAACTTATACAGAGATGTGATGCTGGAGAACTACAAGAATCTAATTGCATTTAATAAGGCTGGTACCATTTCTTCAATTTAGTTTTTCCTGAATAAATATGAAGTATTATATTTTAGGCTCTGCAAATTAATAGCAGTACAATCATAAACAAACCAAACACGCTCTTTTCATAGACCTTAGTGTCTAGTGACTTTTTCATGAGCATGGAAATCTATTTGTTGTACTGGTTTTCTTTTCTCCATGGATAAAAGACTTGGGGCTTCATAACTATGTGTACAGGCTTAAGCCTGTGTTACAGAGGAAAGATCCCTGATCTTTTTGTTACACAAGGAAAGAGAAAACTAGTCTATTTGTATTTGCAGTTCACGTGAAAGCTTACTGGCTGATTATGCTGGACTTGAAGATCATGCTGTTTCTCAGTTATGCCTGAAGTGACTAGAATGCCAGAAAAGCAGAACCTTGGCCCGTGGTTTATGGAAACATCCGTCATCCTTGCACCTTCTTCTTACATCATGTCTCTTTCCCTCAGAGCAGGGAACCAGCCATGTAGACCTGGTCTGACTTTTCATGTGGTGCTAGAAGAGCTGAGGACAGTGAGGAAAGTTCTCCAAGGTGAAAGAAAAGGCAGATGTGATTCTTTGAGAAACAGCCATTATCTAGAAGAGGTACAGTCCATTTGGAAATGTTAAGTAGAAAACTTTTGAAGAGGCACTTTTTTCCTGAGAATATTGAGGCCACGTGGTTTCTGAGGTTGCTTGGGTAACTTAAATTTCTTCATCTTTCACTTTGCATCCATCTTCAAAGCTTTTGATCTGACAGAGTAAAGAAATTTATCATTTGCACTTAGCTCTTTGTCCATTTTCTTTCAACTTCCTCTCCCTGATTATGCCTGTAACTGTTTTATCATCAATTTTAGTGTTTCAGGGACTGGGGCATAGCACTTTCCTAGCATACATGAGGCCCTTGATTTAATACTCCACACCAAAAAATTTAAAAATTACCAATCTTAGTGTTTAGGGAATTATTTCTTCATACATCTACCAATTTGACCATAGACCTTATTATTTCCAAACTCTTAAACAGCCAAATCTCTCCATTTTCAGGTTTGGTTTGGTTTGGTTTTTAAAGGGAAAACTATATTCCAGGTCAGTGTTTGAAAGTATATACATACTGGTATCGTACTTTTAATACCTTCCTTTCATCATTTATATCTCCAGGAACTTAAATTTTTTCCCCTTAAAATCATATGCCTTCTTGATTGAGAGTCTCCATTTGTTTTCCCCAGGGCAGTGTCCTGAAATGTTCACGTTTGTGTTTCCTCCCCAATTCCATGGGGTCAGGCTGGTCTACACAAGCACGTGGATCCACTGATCACCGTGGTGCAGTTAGGCAGCAGGCTCTGTTCAGCACCTCCATTCTCAGGTCTTTTTCTCCAACAGAGCTGAAACTTCTCTGCTGGCCTCCTAGACTTCCCCAGGAGAATCCCTACCGCAAGGCATTCTCATCATAGACGGTTGGGCTAAGAGTGTCAAGAGAGATGCACAAAGGTAGGAGTTCTCAGGAGACAATGTATAATCACATATGGGCACCGCAGACAGGGCCTTGAAGGTGGGCTCCTGAGTGAAGGAGATCTGATTTCAAATCCTAATTCTGTTATGGGGTTTGGCAGCATTAATTTTTTTAAATTATTTTTATATATACTTTTAGTTGTTGATGGACCTTCATTTTATTCATTTTTTAATATGCGGTGCTGAAAATTGAACCCATTGCCTCACAATTGCTAGGCAAGCACTATACCATGTGCCATAACCCCAACCCAGCAGCATTAAACTTTGATGACTTCAGATATACAGCTAAGTGTGATAAACATTATCACACTTTAAGGAATATGATCCTTTTATTATTAAATGAAACTATGTTTCCCTGTATGGAAAAACAGGCAAATGATAATTTCTAATTTCTACAAATCTCTATGGATTGCCAGTTATTGTTCTGAGTAATTGACATACGTTAACTAAGTCAGTCCAACCCTAAGAGGTATGTCCCATTTTAAAGATGATTCAACCAGGGGTGTGGTACAAAAATACTTTAGATCTATCTACCTTGAAGATTTGTTTTTCTGTACTGGACTCAGCTCTTTCCCTAGTGAGTCCTGATTTCTGTCATTAGTAAATGGCATTTAGAGACAGTTAGACACTATAAAAGTATACTGCTCCTGAACTGTTACTGACTATAAACCTTTGCAGTGGTTCAGGCCAGGAAAAACTTCAAAAAGAAAAAATTAGTAAGTACATACTATGTAAGAATTACATTATGTTCTTGCATAGGAAAACACATCTTAACTCTTACATAAATATGAGGAAGCTTCCATGGCTGTAGGTGTTGAATGTGAACATCTTTCTTCTCTCTAGCTCTGTTTGCTTAGGACCATGTCCAGCTAGGACAGAAATACAAGAGAGAAAGAATGGCTGCAGGCTTGCTGCCAGCTTGGTCACAGGTATGTAGGAAATAATTCTGTTTTCAGTAAAACATTACTTGTGCTTTAAGCACATCTCTCACTCGTGACTTGCAGCTTCACAGCCCAACTGTGGCTGACCCAGTCTTCTTATAAATAGTGGGTTTTTTAAGAGAGAATGTCAAGAAAAGCTACTACATTAGTTAATTTTTTTTGGATTCTCATTCACATCAAGTGTGAATTTTGGATTCCATACTCTGCTGGGTGCTGTGAAAAAAAATTTTTTCACAAGGAAAACTTACTAATTTCTCAAGTATTTCATCCTGCAGCCTGATCTATCTGTATTGGATCTAAGTAAGACAAAGAGTCCACACAACCTAATTGTGCAAAGATCAAATCAATCATGTCTTTAAAAGCCTTATAAAACTATAAGCCTGGATGAAATGGCCCAGGGGATTAAGACTGAATGAGAACTGAGCCTTGGGGCTGTAACCGAAGACCTCAGATACTTGTCTAAGCTTCCATGCCCTGGATCCCTTCCCCAGTGCTATCAGCTTCACCCATCTTCCTGGTATATTAAGATAAGTCATTGGCTGAGCCAGAATGTGTATCTGTTGTTTTAGAATTCAGTGACCTTCCAGGAAGTGGCAGTGGACTTCTCCCAGGAAGAGTGGGCATTGCTGGACCCTGCTCAAAAAAATTTATACAGAGATGTGATGCTGGAGAACTTTAGGAACCTGGCCTCAGTGGGTAAGGCTGGCCTTAACTTCATTTATTTATTTGTTCACAAAGCAAGTGAATAGTAAGCACCTATTGCATTCCATTCTATGAAAAGAATGGCAATACTTGGTAAACACAGAATGGATGAACTCTGTCATTAAAAACTTTTAGGACTTTCTTTCTCCTCCTCGGTTTCACACGCTTTTTTGCACATGCCCTTTCACCTTCCTTTCTCTTTTCCTCTCATTTTCTCTCTTACCCTGCAGGGAGACACTCTGTTTGCTTAATAAACTCCCTTATGTGATTAAAAAAAAAAAAAAAAAAAAAAACAACTTTTAGATAATCTGTAGTCTGCGTATGATCTTGGGCCTAGATTTCAAAGGCCACTTCCCTATGGGGCACAGAGTGTCTCCTTCTTGGGCCTTGTGAGGAAACTCTGCTCTGATTATTGCTGCTCCTAAAGCTGAACTTAACCATCTTCAGCATCCTTTGAGGCCAAAGTATTAGAATCAGTTTTGTGGAAAGTCTTCTTGTCTCCTGCACAGTCCTCCCACATCATATGTCTTTCCTTGCATGTAGGGTATCAGCTCTGCAAACACAGTCTGATCTCCAAAGTGGAACAGGAAGAGCTGAGGACAGATGAGAAAGGAATTTTCCAAAGCACCTCTAAAAGTGAGTCTTGGGCAGAAAAGAGTTACTGCATGGAACAGCCTTGATCAGTGAGATTTGGGGATGAATCAGTGCAGGAAAAAAAGGGTGAAACCATTACTGATCTTCCTTTAATCAGTCCCTTCATACATATTTTCATTAGGTCTTAGAGAAAGAACTGTTTTGATTTCTCTTTAAATTCAGTACCTCATGAATGCTTTGTTTTCAGGTGTTCCTATTTTGCTTTCCAGATAATACCACATCTTATTTTCTCAAACCGCCAGAATCCTTGCTGAGTAAAATTCCTCTCATTTCCATCGAATTTTCTATCTTCAGCATCTCTTTCCAGAGCCTTTTGTTTATTTGTTTTTTGTCTCTGGTTGCTTTTTCTCTTTAACATTTTCTTGTATTTGGAAACCAATCAACAGGGGCCTGCTTCTTTTTCTTTTCTTATCAGCCTTTTCTCCCAATAATTATTAAAAATTTTTCCTTATACTTTTCAGACTGGGAAATTCCACTAAAGATACAATTCCTGTGCAGAATGTTCCTGGAAATACAAAATTCAGTGGCATAAAAATGGTAAGATGTACTGGAAATGATGCCAGGCATGGTATCACACTGAGGATCACAAATTTGATGCCAGCCTGGGCAACTTGGCAAGACTGTTTTGAAAGAAAGGGCTGAGGGTGCAGTACAGTGGCACAGTATTTGCTTACTGTGTATAAAGCCCTGGGTTCAGCCTCCAGTACTTAAAATTTACTAAGAATGATTCCTGGTTCTTCATAGAAGTCTGAGAATTACAAGTTAAAACAACATCACTTGAATCAGGGGCATGAGTTGAGGAAGTGGCATTTACTCATCAGAAAACTGTCCTAGAAGGCAGTATTAGAAAAATCTATAAACCTAATTCATCACTCGCTGCCTTACAGATAATACCCACAAGTAAATATTTACTTAAATATCGTTCTAGTATTAAGTATTTAAGTATTTTCACTCCTTATTAGAGAAACTGTGTTGAACAGAACATTGAGCTTATTCACCTTGAAAAATTAAGAGTAAAAGTCATACCTATGGTCCCAGTACTCAGAAGGCTGAGGCAGGAAGATCACTTGAGCCTCAAGATTAGCCTTGGCAGTATCGGGATGCCTTGTCTCCTTAAAAACAAACAAATTATGAGTTATAACCAACATCAGTCATAATCATCTACTTCTTGTAGCAAAATCCACATACAAGAGAATTCCTATGGGTGAGATTAAAGTGAGAAAACCTTTAGTCATGACCTATTCCTTATTCAATAGGTACCAACCCAATCTGGCAAGAAACCTACAGAATATAGTCATCGTAAAAGATTCTTCAGAAAGAACCCTTACGTTATTTTTACCAGGCATCACAAGGAAGAGAAGTGCTATAAATATACAGAATATGGCAAAGCTTTCAAACATTCCTCAACTGCTAGAAGTCATGTGAATATTCACACTGCAGAGAAAATTTTAAAATTTAATGACTGTGGAAAAGCTTTCAGTCAGGAGTCATGCCTTAGGAAACACTTAAGAACTCTCACAGGAGAGAAGGCTTACAAGTGTAATCAGTGTGGTATATCCTTCAGCCTGCACTCTTCCTTCTTGGGATGTGAGCAAATACATACTGGAGAGAAATTCTGTGAACTCGCTGACTACAGAACAAAGTCGTCTCTTAGTGTTCATAAAAAAATACAAACTGTGGAGGAAAGCTTGGAATGTAACAAATACAGGAGAGCTTTCTCTGACCCCTTGTCCCTTCAGAAATGTGTCAGAACTCACACTAGAGAGAAACTCTATGAGTGCAATGACTGTGGAAAAGCCTTCATTTTTCAGTCCTCCCTTAAGAAACACATGAGATCCCACACCGGAGAGAAACCTTATGAGTGTGATCATTGTGGGAAATCCTTCAGCCAGAGCTCTCATCTCAATGTACACAAAAGAACTCACACTGGAGAGAAACCCTATGATTGTAAGGAGTGTGGGAAGGCCTTCACTGTTCCTTCATCCCTTCAGAAACATGTGAGAACCCACACTGGAGAGAAACCCTACGAATGCAATGACTGCGGAAAAGCCTTCATTGATCAGTCATCCCTTAAGAAACACACACGATCTCACACTGGAGAAAAGCCATATGAGTGTAATCAGTGTGGAAAATCCTTCAGCACAGGCTCTTACCTTATTGTGCACAGAAGAACTCACACAGGAGAGAAAACCTATGAGTGTAAAGAATGTGGAAAGGCCTTTAGGAATTCCTCTTGCCTGAGGGTACATGTGAGAACACACACTGGAGAGAAGCCCTATAAATGCATGCAGTGTGGAAAAGCCTTCAGCACAAGCACTAACCTTATAATGCACAAGCGAATACATACAGGGCATAAAAGTCTATGAATGAAATGACTTTGAAAGTTATGTTGTCTCATTCTTCATTCTAGAACTCACACTGGAGAGAAACTGTATTGTAAACAATGTGGAAAAAGCACTGAGGCACAACTCTTAATGATCTTACCAGTAATGACTGTTTCATCCTCAAAGTGCCATAACTCATTAATTTGTAAGCATTAAAGACAATGTATCAGTAAACTCTGCTTGACTCACGCCATAAAAGTTTTGATAATGTAATATTATAAGTTAGTACTAAATAATGTCTGATTCCCATCAAGATATTTTAGACCCACAAATAATTTACAAGTGAGTTTATTAATAGGCAGATCCTATACATAATTTTAGTTAATTTATTTTAACTCATTTTGGGCAGAAAACATAGTCTTCATGGTATAGACCCATGTACAAAGTTGGTAGACACTTGCTGTGTGGCATACTGTAGCTGATAGAACTGGTTATTGTCCCACTATTCGTCCCCCACCTCCTGACCTTGTTCCTTAAACTCTTAGACAATTTTGTTCAATTTGGCAATATGGAAATGGGGTTTAAGCACTCATTTCCCAGCTTGCCTTGCAGCAGTATGATTGGCCAGATGTGTCCACAGTCCTTACCAATGAGAAGATAGATATCACTGAATGTGGCTTCTGAGGAAATTCATGGAAAAGGGAACATCTCATCTAGCATTTTCTCTTTACCATTTGCCCTTTCTCTTATGCTTTCTTTTTTCCTAAGAAATACATCATCAAGAGAATAACAGTTACAAGATATTAATGACACAACAGAGGATACATAATATCTACCTGCACCAATCCTGGACTGCTTATCTCTAAATTTCATGTTACATGAGAAAATAAACTCCTAACTGGTTTAAACTATTCTTTTTACTGGGGATTGAACTCGGGCACTCGACCACTGAACCACATCCCCAGCCCTATTTTTGTCTTTTTTATTTAGAGACAGGCTCTCACTGAGTTGCTTAGCACCTTATTTCTGCTGAGGCTGGCCTTGAACTGGCAATCCTGCCTCCACCTTCCAGGCTGCTGGGATTACAGGTGTGCACCACTGCGCCTGGCTAAACTACTCTTGTGAGATGTTTTGCCTGTAACTGATTTCAGTCCCAGCTGTGATATCTGATGTGCAGTCAAGTTTTATGAATTCTTCATATATGGTTGAAACCAGTGTTTTCTAATTGTTGGATGTAACAGGCTATCTATCCATGTATCCATTGGGTAAATATTCTTGTGTTTTAAATTTGTATAATTACAAGCTATCTCCTGATCTGCCAATTATTGAGAAGTATGCTACAATGTCACACCATAACTAAGCTGTCAAATGTTTTTTTTTAAAGAATTTCTCTTACTTTCAGGCACCATAATCGAATGCATATAAGTTTACTCATTTTTACATGTTTCTGCTAAACTGTCCCTTTATTCTTACGTAGTGCACATCCTTTTTCCCTGATAATTAAGTACTCATTAATTCACTTGATACAGCTGTGACCTACTGACCTAACTAATGCCATTTTCTCCACACCAACTTGTAAAGATGAGAGCAACATCTTTTCTCAGTACTCAGTTAATGCTGTTCCTACAGTAACATCTCAGTATTCAGCTGCAGCTGTCCTCTATATTGATGGTTATATGCGATTGGCCCTGAGAAAAAAGGAAGTATCAAGTACTTTATATGCCTTAGTAAAGTACATAGGAATGATAGGACAAGAAGTAGACCAAACCTAGTAAAGGAATTCAACTGTCTGCAGCATGCTGAGATGTTCTTGCCAAGGTGAAAGGAACTTGTAACACCTAATTCAAAGAAATAGCACAGTGCTTGACATGCTTTTTTGAGTTCTGGAAGCATTATATAATACACTTGAGTATTCTACATTGAACTATCTACAGATGACTATACTACTGAATTCTGCCCTATAAAAGAAACAAGCAATATGGAAACAATTTGAGAATCAATTTGAGGAACACATTCTGGCAATATATGAATGCAACATAACCAGGAAAGCAAACCAAGACAAAGACTGTATAGAACACAAAAACCTTCAAAAGTCATTTATAAAAGTAGGTAGTTTTCAAAAAGAGAATCTATCATGTTCAGTTTAACTTTATCCAGAAAAAGAAAGTTGGTTTTATACTAGAAGAATCAATAAATATAATTCATTTTTTAAACAGGACTCTTCCTCATTTAACCATCCTAATAATTATTTGGCACATAAAATGAATAAGGCAATGTTGTATATATTTACTGCATTATTAAATATTATCATCCTAGTAGAATTTTGGTAAATTTGAGATATTTCTGAGTTTGACACAGTGGCATATGCCTGTGAGGCAAGGAGGATCACAAATTTGAGGCCAGCCTGGGCAACTTACCAAGACTCTAAATAAGTAGACTGGAAATAAAAAGGGGAGGTATTATAATTCAGTGATAAGAGTACCCCACAGTTCATTCCCCAGTATTTTGGAGGGAGAAGATTTATGTGAAAACTTCTCAAAATATGATCAGACTATGTACCAAAAAGGAAAAGAAGGTTTTTTGTTTTGTTTTGTTTTGTTTTTTGGTGGTGCTGGGGATTGAACCCCAGGCAAGCACTCTACCAACTGAGTTATATCCCCAGCCCAAAAACACAAGTCTTAAGTTTAAAAAGAAAATTAGGTCAGTAAGAAACCAGGTGTGGTGGCATTATCTGTGGTTCCAGTACTGGGAGACTGAAGCAGAAGGATCTCTTGGGTCCAGGAGTTCTAGACCAGCCTAGGGTGAAATAGCAAGTTTGGTTTAAAAAAAAAAAAAAAAAAAGATGACATGTGTGCCCACTATTACAAACAATACTTAATATATACTTCAATCCTAAATGTGAGACTAGGGAAAGATATAGAACCCCTAAGGACTAGAAAGGTAGAATGTCTCATTATTTACAATGATACAATTATCTAAGTGAAAAGTTGTAGAGAAATCGATAGAAAAATTATTAGAATTAATGAAAATGTTAGGGCCAAGACTGTAATTGAGTTGTAGAGCACTTGACTGGCATGTGCAAGGCCCTGGGTTTGAACCTTAACACCACAAAAAAAAAAAAAAAAGGAAAATTTTTTCAGTAAAATTGCTGGAAACAACATCTTAATAAAGACCAACTTTTAATTTATCAGAAATATAAAAACAATTTTAAAGTCAGTACCATTTATAAGAGTAACAACAATAACATGCAAGAATAATTTAAAATTCACTAAACTAAGCTGGGCATAGACCCAGCTACTAGGGAGATTGAGGCAGAAGGATTACTAAAGCCCAGGAATTTGATAACAACCTGGGCAACATAAGGAGACCCTGTCTCAGAGAAAAATACCACTTACCAAAACCATTTTGAAGCCAATCTAATATTTAAAATGACCTTAAAAAATACATTTGGGGCTGGGGGTGTGGCTCAGTGGTAGCATGTGTGAGGCCCTGAGTTCAATCCTCAGCACCACATTAAAATAAAATAAAGGTATTGTGTCCACCTAAAACTAAAAAATAGATTTAAAAAACCCCACCTTTAAAAAAATACATTCATTGGAAGATTCCATTCTGAAATGATTCAGTTCTCCTAAACTGATCGATGCAAGATTTTAAAAGTTCCAAAATTGTACAGCTCTACTTCCAGATTGGATGGGGAAGGTTTACAGGAATCCATTGTAGCAACTGAAAAAACAAACAATTGTGGTTTAGCATCTTTTAAAGACATTGTAGATCTGTAAACAGAAAGAAGGTACACGAATTACATGGCAGAGAAGGATGAGACCTTCTGGTCTTTTCCTGGTTGAAAATAGGCAGGTGGAAGATCAGGCCTGCCACAGGCAGAGGAACTACAATGGAGTGTGAAAGGCCAGTGAGGCATTGTAGCCACACCGGGTTACTGTGACAGTGTAATAAGGACCATACTCGGAACTGTTCTTCCTGACAGTACTCTATCCCTCTGATGCTTTTGCCGAGTATTCGGCAGCATGAGAGACTGGGCACTAACCTAGAAAAAAATGAGTATTTCCTGTTTAAGGTGGTTCCCTTCCAGGAGAAAAATCTCTTTTTTTCAATTTTTGAGATTCTTTTATATGTAATATCCACACACACAATTTTAAAAAATTAAATGACATAGGAAGCAGTAGGACAATATTACCAATAATCAGAAGAAAAAAGAGCCAATATAAATTGATCCATAGACAATAGGAATTAGCAGACAAGGACTTTTAGAAGAATTATCACAAGTATAGTAAATAAAACCAAAAAAATGTTAAATGGGTGAATACATGTAGAACTACAATGTAGAAGTGTAGAATATCTAAAGTAGAAACATATCTTAGAAGTGAAAATTATCACTGAAATAAATTCTGTAAATGGGCTTAATATAGGAAGTGGGGGTAATCAATGAATTCGAAGATATGTTACTAGAAATACTCCAAGCCTAAGAACATAAAATGATGAGTGTTTTCTAAAACTGAACCCAGAGATTCAAGAAGTTCAACACATTCAAGCAGGATAAATGCAAAGAAAACCATACCTAGATAAATCATAATCTGTTAGAAATCAAAGAAAATCTTAAAAGCATAGAGAGGGACAAAAAGACATTCTGAAGAATCATAGCTGACTTCTCAGCAGACATGAAAGAAAGCAGGAGAAAATGAAATTGTATCTTTAAAACAGTAAAAGAAAACTCAGAACCAGAACTATATACTCTGCAAATCCTTCAAATGTAAAGACTCAGGGCTGCGGGGACAGAGCATAGTAGAACACTTGTCTAGCATGTGCAAGTCCAGGGGTTCCATCCCCAGCCCTACAAAAATAATAAACACCAAATGTATTTTCAGACAAATAAAAGCTGATGAGATCAACTCCTGTAGATTGGTGCTACCAGAAATACTGTAGGAAGTGTTTTTCACTGAAGGGAAATAATCTCAGATTGAGGCACAGATTTATGGGAGGAAATTGAAGAACATGGAAAGGCAAAGAGGTGGATCAATATAAAATACTATTTTTGAAAAATTTAAAAACTACTGATTGTTTAAATGTGGTATAAATTTATAACATAAGGAAAGGTAAAATATGACAATGGCATTAGGGATAAGGAAGAAAATAGAATTATAATCTCATTTGTTGAGGTGATAAAATACTAAATGTAGATTTAATAAGGATAGTTTTTAATTAATAAAGATTTTCTCAACCACAGTTATGCAAGGAAACCCCTCAGAAAATTATGCGGGTGACTATTTTCTGAATTCCTGATGCACAACAGAGAAGTAATTCATAACATGCAATGAATGACTTAGGGCAGTAGGGTTTAATTCTGTCTCTCAGACCCTGCTTTAGAGGAACCATTCATCTGTCCCAAGTTTTCAATTCAGCAAATATTTCAATGAAATTGACACAACTGCATTCAAATAGGTTGGAAACCATAATTTAGAGCTTGTATGTATTACTATGTTAGTTAATATTATAATTACATTCATCATTATTATATAATTATGTCACATAATTATGACTGGTCTTAAATTTGCAATCCTCCTGCCTTGGCCTCCCAAATTGTTGGGATTACAGCTATGTTCCACCATGTCTACTAATAGATTGTTTTTTGAAATAAGCTGTTTATGAGAAACACTTTAAACATTAGGTCACTATTTTTTTTTTAATGTAGGAGGAAATACCATGTATGCACTATACTTAAGAAAACTGGTCTAGCAGGTTAGTGGCCCATGCATGTAATCCCGGCAACTCCGGAGGCTAAAGAAGGGGGATCACAAGTTCAAGGCCAGTTTTGGCAACTTCATGAGACCCTGTCTCAAAAAATAAAAGGGGCGCTCAATTCGGCAGCATATATACTAAAATTGGAATGATACAGAGAAGAATAGCATGGCCCCTGCGCAAGTATGACACACAAATTCGTGAAGCGTTCCATATTTTTTGCAACAGAATGAAACTAAACCCATATCTCTCACCCTGCACAAAAATCAACTCACAATGGATCAAGGACCTTGGAATCAGACCACAGACCCTTCATCTTATAGAAGAAAAAGTAGGTCCAAATCTTCAACATGTCGGCTTAGGATCAGACTTCCTTAACAGGACTCCCATAGCACAAGAAATAAAAGCAAGAATCAATAACTGGGATAGATTCAAACTAGAAAGTTTTCTCTCAGCAAAGGAAACTATCAGCAATGCGAAGAGAGAGCCTACAGAGTGGGAAAATATCTTTGCCACTCATAGTTCAGATAGAGCACTAATTTCCAGAATATATAAAGAACTCAAAAAACTCTACACCAAGAATACAAATAATCCAGTCAACAAATGGGCTAAGGATATGAACAGACAGAAGAAGATCTACAAGCAACCAACAAATATGAAAAAATGTTCAACATCTCTAGTAATAAGAGAAATGCAAATCAAAACTATACTAAGATTCCATCTCACCCCAATTAGAATGGCGATTATCAAGAACACAAGCAACAATAGGTGTTGGCGAGGATGTGGGGAAAAAGGTACACTCATACATTGCTGGTGGGACTGCAAATTAGTGCAGCCACTCTGGAAAGCAGTGTGGAGATTCCTCAGAAATCTTGGAATGGAACCACCATTTGACCCAGCTATCCCACTCCTTGGCCTATACCCAAAGGACTTAAAATCAGCATACTACAGAGATACAGCCACATCAATGTTCATAGCTACTCAATTCACAATAGCCAGATTGTGGAACCAACGTAGATGTCCTTCAACGTAGATGGATAAAGAAACTGTGTTATATATATATACAATGGAATATTACTCCGCAATGAAGAATGATAAAATTATGGTATTTGCAGGCAAATGGATGAAATTGGAGAATATCATGCTAAGTGAGATAAGCCAATCTCAAAAAACCAAAGGACGAATGATCTCGCTGATAAGCAGATGATGACACATAATGGGGGGTGGGAGGGGTTAGGGTTAGGGATGGGGGCAAGAATGGAGGAAGGAAGGACTGTATAGAGGGAAAAGAGGGGTGAGAGGGGTGGGGGGAAGGGAAAAAATAACAGAATGAATCAAACAACATTACCCTATGTAAATTTATGATTACACAAATGGTATGCCTTTACTCCATGTACAGAGAAACAACATGTATCCCATTTGTTTATAATTAAAAATAAATAAATAAATAAATAAATAAATAAAAGGGACTGGGGATATAGTTCAGTGGTACAGCACTCCTTAGTTCAATCCCCAGTACTGTAAGGAAAAAAAAATAAAATAAAACAAGCAAGCAACCCAGGATAGCTATATTAATACCAGACAAATATAGTCTAAGACACAGAAGAGCAGTTAATGATAAAGGAAATAGTGATATGAGTAGCTCCTGCAGCCATCTTGCAACTAGATACATGCTGAGATAAGATGAAAGACCAACGAGAATCTGGGTTCTTGATGACTTCAACAAGTCATTAAATAAGCCAATCCTGGAATTTCCCTTCTTGTTCAGCTGGGTTTCTTGTCTGTTTTAGAGGACTCAATTTTGTCAACCAATATTGTTTTCCTCCACACTCTCCTTGAACCAATTCTGAGAGAAATCGAGGAAGAGGATGTTCCTCAGTAGAAATAACTTAAAGACCCTTTGCCAGTTAATACATCTGAAGTTTTTCACCTTGAATTTAGAGGAATCCACCCCCACCCATGTCAGGAACTTGGGCTCGGGCACTACTTAAAAAGCTATACTCATATTTTCTGTATTGCGATTCATAACAAACATCTAACAAATCTGGAGGGACACCCACACCCATGAACAACTCTTATTTGCTGATTAAAATTTGAAATATTGAAGCTTCTGAAGTGAGAAAATGAAAATACCCATCTACTTCTGGTCCTGGACTAAGTTCCTTAATACTGCAACACACTACCAACCTTCAGCAGTCACATTCTTCTAAGTACATGCAGTCTGCTTGAGATGAACTTGATTGCTGCTGTTCACATAACCAAACTTCTTCCAATTGCTGATGTTAAAGATTCAAGGGTGTTTCCCTCCCCCTAGGGAAGGAATGACAGCATAAAGCAAGACATCTGTGTGAATAATAATCCCTCCCCAACACTTCATAGCATTATTTGTAATTAAAGGGAAAATAGTAAATTTGACACAACATCAGGACAAAGGGCTTTTCTGAAACATTGTACCAGAATCTTCTGTAGTTTTGCATTTTCAAGTAAAAATATCAGAGTTAAACTGTGCAGGCAAATTTAAATTTAATATGATGTTAAAGTCTGAGCCAGCAGGATCTATGGTTTAACTGAATTTTTTCTTTAATTGCAATAGTAGCATCAAACTGCTCAGCCAGCCTATTCTCATAGATCTAGCAACTTTCAGAGGTTACTAATTTTTACATCCTGCTGAAATAATTTTGATATCACATCCCTATCAGGCTATAATCTGACTGTGAGACTCATGCAAGAAAGATCAGCAAAGTGGAGGAAAGGGAAACGGAAAGTACTGTGGACTGAATTAAAGCAAATTATATCCCATGTTTGGATAATTATGTCAAAATGAACCCTAATATTATCTATAATTAAAAGAAACTAATAAAAAATGTTTACAGACTCATGCAATTTAAAATACTATTTCATATTAGCCATGAAATAGTCCATTAACTTTCCATTACTATAACAAACCCAGGATAATCACTCATAAAGTTTTAAAAAGCTGGGCTGGGGAGATAGCTCAGTTGGTAGAGTGCTTGCCTTGCAAGCGTGAGTCCCTGGGGTTCGATCCCCAGCACCGCCAGGAAAAAAAAAAAAAAAATGAATGGGACTGGGGATATAGCTCAGTTGGTAGAGTGCTCGCCTTGTGAGCACAAGGCCCTGGGTTCAATTCCCAGCACCACAAAAAAAAAAAACGCTGATTTCAGCTCACAGTTTTGGAGGTTTCAGTCCGTAATTGATTGGCACCAGTGCTTCTGGGCTGATGGCAAGGCAGCACATAGGAAGCACATGGTAGACCAAAGCTGTTCACCTCATGGTCAGGGAAAAAACGAGAAGTGGCTGGGGTCCCACTCTCCCCTTCAGGGGCACACCTCCTAGTAGGTCCCACATCTTACAGTTTCCACTGCCCCCCCCCATAAGACCAGCCTGTAGACTAACACCTTAATATGTGAGCTTTTTAGGGACATTCCAGATCTAAAGTGTAGCATTTGGCTCCTAGCCTCATGTGCATCTTACATGGAAAATGCGTTTAGTCCATCTTCAAGCATCTACAAAGTCTTACCAGAACTGCAATGCTCAAAAGTCCAAGTCCAGGACTGGGGGGAGACCTCAGTCAGTAGAGTGCTTGCCTTGCAAGCATGAGGCCCTGGGTTCGATCCCCAGTACCGGGGGAAAAAAAAAAAAATTCCAAGTCCAAAGTCTCTTGAAAGACTGAAGGCAAACTCACTGTGAGATCCTATAAAAATCAAAATGAAAATTACATGCCTACAGAACCAACATCATGTGGACGACACCAAGTACTACCACCAGTCTGAGCTGCATCTGGATCTACCTGAACCATAGCTGCAGTAGCTTCTGAGTGCCTTGCCAACAACAGTTCCCTAAATGATCCTAGGTGTTATGGTTTGGATCTGGACTGTTCCCCTAAAAGCTCATGTGTTGAAAATATGGTTTATATATGTGGTATCCCCCAAAAGCTCCAGTATTAATGCAGAAATGTTTGGAGGTGAAATTACTGAATTTTGAGGACTGTAACCTAATCGGTCCCAGGATGGGGATGTGGCTCAGTGATTAAGTGGCCCTGTGTTCAATCCCTACTACAAAAAAAAAAAAAAAAAAAAGGCTGGATAAACTAGGGATAAAAGGATATTACCTCACCATTGTAAAGGCTACATATGACAAACCCAAATTAACATCATACTGAATAGAGAAGAACTGAAAGCATTTCCTCTAAAATCAGGAACAAGGATGTTAACTCTCACCAATCCTATTCAATGTAATTCTTGAAACTCTAGCCAGAGCAATCAAGCAAGAGAAGGAAATTAAAAGGATACAAATAGGAAATGAAAAAGTCAAATAATCTGTTTGCTGATGACCTGACACTATATCTATTATACCCAACAACTCCACCAGAAGACTTCGTGAGCTGATTGATTCCACAAATTAGCGAGATACAAGATCAACATGCATAAATCAATGGCTTTGTATACATTGACAGTGATTATATTGAGAAAGGAATCAGAAAAACTATTCCATTCATAATAACCTCAAAAAAACTTGGGTATTAAATCTAATAAGGAGGTAAAAGATCTCTACAATGGAAACTATAGGGTATTGAAAAAAGAAAATGAAGAAGACCTTAAATATGGAAAGACATCCCATGTTCTTGGATAGGCAGAATATTGTCAAAATAGTCATATTATCAAAAGCACTCTATAACTTTAATGCAGTCCCTATCCAAATACCAATGATATTTTTCACAGAACTGAAAAAAAATAGTCCTTAAATTCACTTGGAAGAATAAAAGAACCAGAATAGCCAAAGCAATCAAAGAAGAACAATGCAGAGGCATCCTAATACCTGATCTCAAATTATACTACACAGCTACAGTAACAAAACAGCATGGTAATTGGCATCAAAATAGACATGAAGACCAATGGAACAGAATAAAAGATACAGAGACAAACCCACATATGTATAATCATTTGATGTTTGACAATGTTGCCAAAAATAAAATGTTGAGAGAAAAGATAGCTGTTTTAATAAATTATGTTGGGAAAACTGGATATCCATATGTAGAAGATGAAGCTAGATCCCTCTCTCTCACTCTGCAGAAAAGTCAACTCAAAATGGATCGAACACTTAGGAATTAGACCAGAAACTTTGCAACTACTAGAAGAAAACAGGGTAAACATTCCAGTATATTGGCTTAAGCATCAATTTCCTTAACAAGACTTTTAAAGCCCAAGAAATAAAACTAAGAATCAATAAATGGGATGCCATCAAATTAAAAAGACTGTGCACAGCAAAGGAAATGTTTAAAAACGTGAAGAGAGCTTAAGGAATGGGAGAAAATCTTTCCCAGCTGCTCCTCTGACAGGAAATTAATATCCAGATTATTTAAAGAACCCCAAAAGCTTAACATAAAAAAACAATAAATGGGCAAAAGAAAGTCTTTTATTTCTTAACCGTATGCGTGTCAGGCCTGAGGGTCTCTTCCATCCTTGTCAAGGGGAGTGCTAACCTTCTCTCCTTTCATACAACACATCTTTTATTTCTTAAAAGAAGTAACATGAATGGTCAACAAATATATGAAAATGAAACAAATATTATGAAGTCAAATCCCATCTCTAGCTATCAGGGAAATGCAAATCAAAAACTACACTAAGATTTCACCTCACTCCAGTCAGAATAGCAATTATCAAGAATATAAGTAATAATAAAGGTTGGCAAGGATATGGGGAAAGTTTCTTCATACATTGTTGGTGGGACTGCAAATTAATACAACCACTCTGGAGAAGAGTATGGAGATTCCTCAAAAATCTAGGAATGAAACTAACATATGACCCAGCTATCCCGTTCCTTGATATTTATCCAAAAGAACTAAAATCAGCATACTATAGTGATACTGTTTATAGCAGCAGAATTCATAATAATCATTCTGGAAACAGCCCAGATGCCCTTCAATTGGTGAATGACTTAAGAAATATATACATATATACACACAATGAAGTTTTACCAGAACATAAAGAAGAATAAAATTATGGCACTTTCTGGTAAATGGATGTAAATAAAGAAAATCATGTTAAGTGAAATAATCCACACTCAGAAAGTCAAGTGTGAATGTTTTCTCTCATATGAAGAAGCTAGAGCAAAATAAGGCAAGAAGGAGTAGGGGAGGGGGTCAGATCTCATAAAGATATAGGGAAGATCAGTGGAATAGAAAAGAGATCAAGAAAAGCAGGAAGAAGAGGAGGAGGGAAGGAGAAGGGGAAGAAGTGCAGAATAAATTTAACAAAATACGCTATATGCATGTATAAATATACCTCGGTGAATTCTATTATCTATAAAGCACCAATCAAAACTAAACAAGTAAAAAAAAAAAAACTAAACAAGAGAAATGAAGATCATTAGAGGAAGGAGAATAGGAGAAGGGAGAGGTAGGAAAGGAGGGTCCAGAGAATGAAATGGAGTAAATCAAATCCCATGCATGTATGATTTTATCAAAATGAACCCAGTTACTGCATGTAACTATAATGCACTAATAAAAGAAAAGGACCAATGGAACCATGATCTTCCTAAGTCACTTGAGAAATCACAGCATCCACCCTCACAACTGCAGATCGGGCCAGATCACAGGTTGCCTTAAGTGCTATGAAGCACTGCCCCTGTCCCTAAAGGAAAAGGTACTTTTATTATGCAATTTTATAGGTGGGAAAACAGGCCACATTACTTGGACAAATTCATGAGATGATTAAAATAAAAAGTCTCTTATAAAAGACTCTTAAACTGTATCATATGTCACTTGTTGCTATACCCCATCCTCTGGAGAATATGATGAATATCAATCTTGAAGCAAAGAAAAAAATTGGAATTGAATGTCCTTTGTTGCTATAGTTACTAATACTGTATTTCCACAATGAAGGAAAATTTTGTAAAAACCCCCTTTGTACATTTTCTAAATATCCCTATGAATAAAACACCTGCCAAGTGAATGGAGAAAACATTATGTCATAAGTTTGTTTGATTATACTTGCTGCCTTGGCCTCCATTCTCAGGCCAGATGTGAACTTCCCCTCATGTGTTGTTTGCAATATAGTACACGTGTTCCTCATCTCAAAATGCCACATGCCCACAGACGCTGACCAAGATGAAAGCAAATAGCCAACAGCAGTCATGTAATTAAGCCCCCCTTTCCATGTTTTTTATTTAACTGGCCAATCCACAACTCCTGAGGGATGATTTCCATGACCCTGAATAAAGACATAGTGTCACAGATTTTCTCTGCCTTCTTCCATATCTCCCCTTCCCTCTCCCCCTTCCTCCTCATCTCCCCACTGGCTGGTTGAGCTCCTGCTTGCCTCCAGAATTTTCCTGGGACTCCTCTCCACACTCCTAACACTTCTGGGACCTGTGAGTGATAAATTCGTTTCCTAAACTGGGGTTTCATTTCCTTGTTCTGTCTCACCTGAAAGTTCTTGTAGAGAGGGGCTAACTTAGGACCAGCCTCAAAAGAGGGACATCAAGACCAAAGGAGAAACAGTTCTACCACTGAAGAATTAAAAGACAGGTATGATCCAGCAATTTCACTTTGGGGTATATAACCAAAAGAATTGAAAGCAGGGATAGAAAGAGCAATATGTACACCTACATTCATACCAACAGTACACAATATCCAAAAGGTGCAAGCAACTCAAAATGATGGTAAATCCACACAACAGAATATCATTCAGCCTTAAAAAGAAAGGAAATCCTGGCACATGCTACAATATGGGTGAACCTTGAAGATATTATGTTTAACAAATATATGAACCACACAAAGTCAAATATTGTAACTTTTTTTCATGCTGGGAATTGAACACAAGTAGGTAAGTGCTCTACCCAGTTACATTGCCACCCACTGTGACTTCATTTTTTTAATTTTTATTGAAAACAAATGAGATACATGGTGTTTCTGTTTGTACATGGAATAACAGCATACCATTTGCGTAATCATACATTTACATAGGGTAATGATGTTTGGTTCATTCTGTTATTGTTTCCTTCCCCCCCCACCCCTCCCACGCCTCGTTTCCTCTATACAGTCCCTCCTTCCTCCATTCTTGCCCCCCTCCGACCCCCCATTATGTGTCATCATCCGCTTATCAGTGAGATCATTCGTCCTTTGGTTTTGTGAGATTGGCTTATCTCACTTAGCATGATATTCTCCAATTTCATCCATTTGCCTGCAAATGCAATTTTATTATTCTTTATAGCTGAGTAATATTCCATTGTGTATATATATATATATATATATATATATACACCACAGTTTCTTTATCCAGTCATCAATTGAAGGACATCTACGTTGGTTCCACAGTCTAGCTATTATGAATTGACCAGCTACGAACATTGATATGGCTGTATCTCTGTAGTATGCTGATTTTAAGTCCTTTGGGTATAGGCCAAGGAGTGGGATAGGTGGGTCAAATGGTGGTTCCATTCCAAGTTTTCTAAGGAATCTCCACACTGCTTTCCAGAGTGGCTGCACTAATTTGCAGCCCCACCAGCAATGTATGAGTGTACCTTTTTCCCCACATCCTCTCCAACACCATTGTTGCTTGTATTCTTGATAATCTCCATTCTAATTGGGGTGAGATGGGATCTTAGTGTAGTTTTGATTTGCATTTCTCTTATTACTAGAGATGTTGAACATTTTTTCATATGTTTGTTGATTGCTTGTAGATCTTCTTCTGTGAAGTGTCTGTTCATATCCTTAGCCCATTTGTTGAGTGGATTATTTGTATTCTTGGTGTAGAGTTTTTTGAGTTCTTTGTATATTCTGGAAATTAGTGCTCGATCTGAACTATGAGTAGCAAAGATATTCTCCCACTCTGTAGGCTCTCTCTTCGCATTGCTGATAGTTTCCTTTACTGAGAGAAAGCTACTTAGTTTGAATCTATCCCAGTTATTGATTCTTGCTTTTATTTCTTGTGCTATGGGAGTCCTGTTAAGGAAGTCTGATCCTAAGCCGACATGTTGAAGATTTGGACCTACTTTTTCTTCTATAAGATGAAGGATCTCTGTTCTGATTTCAAGGTCTTTGATCCATTGTGAGTTGATTTTTGTGCAGGGTGAGAGGGGTTAAGTTTCATGCTGTTGCATATGAATTTCCAGTTTTCCCAGCACCATTTGTTGAAGAGGCTATCTTTTATCCATTGCATATTTTTGGCACCTTTGTCTAGTATGAGAAAATTGTATTTATTTGGGTTTGTGTCCGTGTCCTCTATTCTGTACCATTGATCTACCTGTCTATTTTGGTGCCAATACCATGCCATTTTTGTTACTATTGCTTTGTAGTATAGTTGAAGTTCTGGTATTGTGATACCCCGTTTCATTCTTCCTGCTAAGGCTTGCTTTAGCTATTCTAGGTTTCTTATTCTTCCAGATGAATTTCATGATTGCTTGCTCTATTTCTGTAAGGTACATCATTGGGATTTTAATTGGAATTGCCTTGAATCTGTATAGCACTTTTGGTAGTATGGCCATTTTGACAATATTAATTCTTCCTATCCAAGAACATGGGAGATCTTTCCATCTTTCCATCTTCTAAGGTCTTCCTCAATTTCTTTCTTCAATGTTTTGTCGTTTTCATTGTAGAGATCTTTTACCTCTTTGGTTAGATTGATGCCCAAGTATTTTATTTTATTTTTTTGAGGCTACTGCAAATGGAGTTGTTTTCCTCATTTCCCTTTCAGCTGTTTCGTCACTTGCATATAAAAATGCTTTAGATTTATGCGTGTTGATTTTATAGCCTTCTATTTTGCTGAATTCATTAATGAGGTCTAGAAGTTTTCTGGAGGAGGTTTTTGGATCCTCTAAATAGAGAATCATGTCATCAGCAAATAGTGACAGCTTAAGTTCCTCTTTTCCTATTCATATCCCTTTAATGTCTTTAGTCTGCCTAATTGCTCTGGCTAGAGTTTCAAGGACAATGTTGAATAGAAGTGGTGAAAGAGGACATCTCTGTCTTGTTCCCATTTTTAAAGGGAATGGTTTCAGTTTTTCTCCATTAAGAATGATGTTGGCCATGGGCTTAGCATAAATAGCCTTTACAATGTTCAGGTATGTTCCTACTATCCCTATTTTTTCTAGTGTTTTGAGCATGAAGGGGTGTTGTATTTTGTCGAATGCTTTTTCTGCATCAATTGAAATAACCATATGATTCTTATCCTTAAGTCTATTGACATGATGGATTACGTTTGTGACTTCATTTTTAATGAGGTACGTACATTAGTGAAATTGACAACACAGAAGAGTGCACCAGTGCTGAAGGAAGAGGATAATCTAGAGTTATCTCAGTGTCTTTTTTTTTTTTAATTGTAAACAAATGGGATACATGTTGTTTCTCTGTCTGTACATGGCGTAAAGGCATACCATTTGTGTAATCATAAATTTACATAGGGTAATGTTGTTTGATTCATTCTGCCATTTTTTCCCTTCCCCCCGCTCCCCTCCCACCCTTCCCCTCCATCTATACAGTCCTTCCTTCCTCCATTCCTGCCCCCCTCCCTAAACTCAACTCCAACCCCAACACTAACCCTTCCCATCCCCCATTATGTGTCATCATCCACTTATTAGCGATATCATTCTTCCTTTGGTTTTTTGAGATTGGCTTATCTCACTTAGCATGATATTCTCCAGTTTCATCCATTTGCCTGCAAATGCTATAATTTTATCGTTCTTTATGGCTGAGTAATATTCCATTGTATATATATACCACATTTTCTTTATCCATTCATCAATTGAAGGACATCTAGGTTGGTTCCACAATCTGGCTATTGTGAACTGAGCAGCTATGAACATTGATGTGGCTGTATCTCTGTAATATGCTGATTTTAAGTCCTTTGGGTATAGGCCAAGGAGTGGGATAGCTGGATCAAATGGTGTTTCCATTCCAAGTTTTCTAAGGAATCTCCACACTGCTTTCCAGAGTGGCTGCACTAATTTGCAGCCCCACCAGCAATGTAAGAGTGTACCTTTCTCCCCACATCCTCGCCAACACCTGTTGTTGCTTGTATTCTTGATAATTGCCATTCTAATTGGGGTGAGATGGAATCTTAGGGTGGTTTTGATTTGCATTTCTCTTATTACTAGAGATGTTGAACATTTTTCCATATGTTTGTTGATTGCTTGTATATCTTCTTCTGTGAAGTGTCTATTCATTTCCTTAGCCCATTTGTCAGTTGGATTATTTACATTCTTGGTGTAGAGTTTTTTGAGTTCTTTATAGATTCTGGAGATTAGCGCTCTATCTGAAGTATGATTGGCAAAGATTTTCTCCCACTCTGTAGGCTCTTTCTTCGCATTACTGATAGTTTCCTTTGCTGAGAGAAAGCTTTTTAGTTTGAATCTATCCCAGTTATTAATTCTTCCTTTTATTTCTTGTGCTATGGGAGTCCTGTTGAGGAAGTCTGGTCCTAAGCCGACATGTTGAAGCTCTGGACCTACTTTTTCTTCTATAAGATGCAAGGTCTCTGGTCTGATTCCGAGATCCTTATTCCATTTTGAGTTTAGTTTCGTGCATGGTGAGAGATATGGGTTTAGTTTCATTCTGTTGCATATGGATTTCCAATTCTCCCAGCACCATTTGTTGAAGAGGCTATCTTTTCTCCATTGCATATTTTTGGTCCCTTTGTCTAGTATGAGAAAATTGTATTTATTTGGGTTTGTGTCCGTGTCCTCTATTCTGTACCATTGATCCACCTTTCTATTTTGGTACCAATACCATGCCATTTTTGTTACTATTGCTTTGTAGTAGAGTTGAAGATCTGGTATTGCGATACCCCCTGCTTCACTCTTTCTGCCAAGGATTGCTTTAGCTATTCTGGGTTTTTTATTCTTCCAGATGAATTTCATAATTGCTTGCTCTATTTCTGTAAGGTACATCATCGGGATTTTAATTGGAATTGCATTGAATCTGTATAGCACTTTTGGTAGTATGGCCATTTTGACAATATTAATTCTTCCTATTCAAGAACATGGGAGATCCTTCCATCTTCTAAGGTTTTCTTGAATTTCTTTCTTTAGTGTTCTGTAGTTCTCATTGTAGAGGTCTTTCACCTCTTTTGTGAGATTGATTCCCAAATACTTTATTTTTTTTGAAGCTATTGTGAATGGGGTAGTTTTCCTAATTTCTCTTTCTGAAGATTCATCGCTTATATATAAAAATGCCTTAGATTTATGTGCATTGATCTTATATCCTGCTACTTTACTGAATTCACTTATGAGATCTAAAAGTTTTCTGGTGGAATTTCCTGGTTCCTCTAAGTATACCATCATATCATCAGCAAATAGGGATAGTTTGAGTTCTTCTTTTCCTATTCGTATCCCTTTAATTTCTTTGGTCTGTCTAATTGCTCTGGCTAGAGTTTCAAGGACGATATTGAATAGAAGTGGTGAAAGAGGGCATCCCTGCCTTGTTCCAGTTTTTAGAGGGAATGCTTTCAGTTTTTCACCATTTAGAATGATATTAGCCATGGGTTTAGCGTAGATGGCCTTTACAATGTTAAGGAATGTTCCCACTATCCCTATTTTTTCTAGTGTTTTGAGCATGAAGGGGTGCTGTATTTTATCAAATGCTTTTTCTGCATCTATCGAAATAATCATGTGATTCTTGACTTTAAGTCTATTGATATGGTGAATGACATTTATTGATTTCCTGATGTTGAACCAACCTTGCATCCCTGGGATGAAACCCACTTGATCATGGTGCACTATCTTTTTAATATGTTTTTGTATGCGATTTGCTAAAATTTTGCTTAGAATTTTTGCGTCGATGTTCATTAAGGATATTGGTCTGAAATTTTCTTTCCTCGATGTGTCTCTGTCTGGTTTAGGAATCAGGGTAATATTGGCTTCATAGAATGAGTTTGGGAGAGTTCCCTCCTCTTCTATTTTCTGGAATACTTTGAGAAGTATTGGAATGAGTTCTTCTTTAAAAGTTTTGTAGAACTCGGCTGAGAACCCATCTGGTCCTGGACTTTTCTTTGTTGGAAGGCTTTTGATGACTTCTATTTCATTACTTGAAATTGGTCTATTTAAATTGTGTATGTCCTCCTCGTTCAGTTTAGGCAATTCATATGTCTCTAGAAACCTGTTGATGTCTTCGAAATTTTCTATTTTGTTGGAGTATAGATTTTCAAAATAGCTTCTAATTATGTTTTGTATTTCAGTCGTGTCTGTTGTGATATTTCCTTGTTCATTCCGAATTTTAGTGATTTGGGTTTTCTCTCGTCTTCTCTTTGTTAGTGTGGCTAAAGGTTTATCAATTTTGTTTATTTTTTCGAAGAACCAACTACTTATTTTGTCAATTTTTTGTATTGTTTCTTTCGTTTCAAATTCGTTGATTTCAGCTCTCAGTTTAACTATTTCCTGTCTTCTACTACTTTTGGTGTTGGTCTGTTCTTCTTTTTCTAGGGCTTTAAGCTGTAGTGTTAGGTCATTTATTTTTTGAGTCTTACTTCTTTTATTAAATGCGCTCCATGAAATAAATCTTCCTCTAAGTACCGCTTTCATAGTGTCCCAGAGATTTTGATAGGATGTTTCTTTGTTCTCGTTTACCTCTAAGAATTTTTTAATTTCCTTCCTAATATCTTCTGTTATCCATTCATCATATAGTAGCATATTGTTTAATCTCCAGGTGTTGGAGTAGTTTCTGTTTTTTACTCTTTCATTAATTTGTAACTTCAATCCATTATGATCTGATAGAATACAAGGTAGTGTCTCTATCTTCTTGTATTTGCTGACATTAGCTTTGTGGCATAATATATGGTCTATTTTAGAGAAGGATCCATGTGCTGCTGAGAAGAAAGTGTATTCGCTCTTGGTTGGATGGTATATTCTATAAATGTCTGTTAAGTCTAAATTATTGATTGTGTTATTGAGATCTATGGTTTCTTTGTTCAATTTTTGTTTGGAAGATCTGTCCAGTGGTGAAAGAGGCGTGTTAAAATCACCTAGTTTTATTGTGTTATGGTCTATTTGGTTTCTAAAATTGAGAAGGATTTGTTTAACATACATGGATGAGCCACTGTTTGGGGCATAGATGTTTATGATTGTTATATCTTGCTGATTTATGCTTCCCTTAAGCAGTATGAAATGTCCTTCTTTATCCCTTCTAACTAACATTGGCTTGAAGTCCACATTATCTGAAATGAGGATGGATACTCCAGCTTTTTTGCTGAGCCCATGTGCATGGTATGTTTTTCCCCATCCTTTCACCTTTAGTCTATGGGTATCTCTTTCTATGAGGTGAGTCTCTTGCAGGCAACATAATGTTGGAACTTTCTTTTTAATCCAATCTGCCAGTCTATGTCTTTTGATTGATGAGTTCAGGCCATTAACATTCAGGGTTATTATTGAGATATGATTTGTATTCCCGGTCATTTGGTTCATATTTAAAATTTTATTTATTTATTTATTTATTTATTTATTTATTTATTTATTTATTTTTTGACACATCTTGGTTCCTCCTTTATTTGACAGTTCCTTTAGGATAATTCCTCCCTTTGCTGATTTGCTTCTTTGTTTTTTATCTCTTCCTCATGAAATATTTTGCTGAGAATGTTCTGTAATGCTGCCTTTCTTTTTGTAAATTCTTTTCGCTTTTGTTTATCATGGAATGATTTTATTTCATGGTCAAATTTGAAGGTAAGTTTTGCTGGGTATAAGATTCTTGGTTGGCATCCATTTTCTTTCAGAGCTGGAAAAATTTTGTTCCAGGCCCTTCTAGCTTTTAGGGTCTGAATTGAAAAATCTGCTGATATCCGTATTGGTTTCCCCCTGAATGAATTTGGTTCTTTTCTCTCACAGCCTTTAAAATTCAGTCTTTATTCTGTATGTTAGGTATTTTCATTATAATGTGCCTTGGTGTGGGTCTGTTGTAATTTTGTGTATTTGGAGTCCTATAAGCCTCTTAGACTTGAATTTCCATTTCATTCTTAGATTTGGGAAATTTTCTGATATTATTTCATTGAATAGATTACTCATTCCTTTGGTTTGTTTCTCTAAGCATTCCTCAATCCCAATAATTCTCAAATTTGGCCTTTTCATGATATTCCATAGTTCTTGCAGATTCTGTTCATGATTTCTTACTATCTTCTCTGTTTGTTCAACTTTGTTTTCGAGGTTAAATATTTTGTCTTCAATATCTGAAGTTCTGTCTTCCAGATGTTCTATTCTATTGGTTATGCTTCCTATGGAGTTCTTAATTTGGTTTATTGTTTCCTTCATTTCAAGGATTTCTGTTTGTTTTTTTTTTCAATATCTCTAACTCTTTATTGAAATGATCTTTTGCTTCCTGAATTTGCTCTGTTAACTGTCGATTGGTGCGATCATTCAATGCCTGCATTTGCTCTTTCATCTCATCGTTTGCTTCCCTAATCATTTTAATTATGTACATTCTGAGCTCCCTTTCTGTCATTTCTTCTGCCATACTGTCGTTGGATTTTATTGATGTAACATCTAGATTTTTGGGGGGCATTTTCTTCCCTTGTTTTCTCATATTGTTCAGGAATCAGTGGGTCATTAAGATATTGCAGATTTCCTCTATCAACTTATAATGTCCCTGAAGATTGCTAGTATATCCCCTCTTATCCTTCAGTAGCCTGAGGTCTTGGAGGAGGTTGATAATGCAGAGCTCCACGAAGAAGCTGCCTCTCTAGGTGTGGTAACCCTCAGGTGGTGTATATTCCCTGCTAGTGGGCAGAGGTGCCTCCACTTGTTGACCAATGGTCATCCAATGGGGAACTAGACTGCGGGCTGAGGCAAGGCCTGTTTGTGCCTATGTCTCTGGCTTTACCGTCCCTGTGGGAAAACCTCCCCTGGCCGGGAAGAGTCACTCGGTGGGGACGTCTCGCTGGTCAGTTGCCCTCCTGGAGGTTCCCCTCAATCTACAACTACCACCTGGGCTGGGCTGTCTTCCTCTGCAACGATCCCAGGGGCCCGGACCTACGTCCTGGGCCTGGGAGCCTCACCCTTCGCAGGCGAGTCTCCTTAGGCTGCCTCTCCCAGAGAATCTGCCCGCCGCCCTGGAAACTTCGCTCCGCCCCTAGGCATGTCTCTGTGCGGCTCTTCCAGCAAGAAGCCCCCTAGCTCCTGGGACCCTTGTCTGCACCAATCACCTGGCTATGCAGCCCCTCCCCTGAGCCACCACCTGGAGCCCCGTACAATAGCTCCGAGACCCAGAGACCCGCCACACACCTCCTCCTCCGGACAGCCGCCCGGTTTCCGACGCAGTCACTAGGAGTCCAAGCAACTCACTTCGGGTCTCCTCCTCCCGCCAACCACCCGTAGCCCTAGGCAGTCACTCCAAGTCCAAGTGACCCGCCCTGTTCCTCCTCCTCCTCCTTGGGGTAGCCCCCCAGGTGTTCAGGAGCGGTGGCTCCTAGACCAGGTGACTCACCATGCTCCTCCTCCAGGCAGGCCACCGGTGTTCAGGAGCGGTCGCTTTTAGTCCAATCAACTCACCACTCGCCTCCTCCTCTGGCAACCGCCTGTGGCTCTGATGCTGTCACTCCCAGACTAAGCGTCCCACCGCTCTCCTCCTCCAGGCAGGCCACCAGTGTTCTGGAGCAGCTGCTCCGAGTTCAAACAGCTCATCACGCAGCTCCTCCTCCGGCAACCACCCGCGGCTCTGATGCAGTCACTCCCAGATCAAGCAACACGCCGCGCTCCTCCTCCTCCTCCGGGCAACCTCCCGGCACTCAGGAGCGCTCGCTCTGAGTTCAAACAGCTCACCACGCAGCTCCTCCTCTGGCAACCGCCCGTGGCTCTGATGCAGTCACTCCTAGACCAAGCGTCCTGCCGCGCTCCTCCTCTTCCTCCGGGCAACCCCCGGTGTTCAGAAGCGGTTGTTCTGGGTCCAAACAGCTCGCCACGCAGCTCCTCCCCAGGCAGCCGCCCGGAGCCCCAGCGACTGCTCGAGTCCAAGCGCTATGCTGAGCCGCCTCCTCTACGATGATCCCAGTTGTCCGTGTTTACCGCTCCAGCGGGGGGAGGGGCGTCTCGCCGAGCAACTCCACTTCACAAATTCCCTGCGTTCCGGGGCTACCGCCCCATCCGGGATGCCTCCCCAACAGGAGAGACTCACCCGGCAGCTTTGAGTTGGTCCCAAGTCTCTCACTATCTCCTCTTTTGAATCTTGCGTCCTGGAGCAGCGTGAAATGCAGCCGCCCTCTAGTCCGCCATCTTGGCCCGCCTCTCAGTGTCTTGATAGATGCTGAGTTTCCGTTCTGGAGAGGGATAACAAAAGTTGCAAAAAATAATGAGTGTAATCAATGCCTATAAAGTGGACACATAAAATTATTGAAAAGGTAAATTTTATGTAATGTATATTTTTCCATGAATTTTTAGAAGAGCAAGGGGAGTCAAGGTGGTATATGCCTATTAATCACAACTACTTGGGAGGCTGAGGCAGGAGGATTTAAAGTTTGAAGCCAGTCTGGGCAATTCAAAATAAAAGGACTGGGGATGTTGCTCGGTGGTAGAGCACCACTGGGTTCACTCCCCGCAACCAATTTTTTTTTTTTAATTGATGTATATATCAGAAATGAAGTTTAAGGCATTTTCAATCATCTGATAAATTTTAGATTTTAAAGGATTAGATTTTTAAATTAGTACTAAATTAGATGCTGCACCAAGGAATTTGTTAATTTTTTAAATTATTGATCATTCATTGGATTAAGTAAGCAAAACACCTAACACTAAACATCTTTTTGGGGGTGGGGTTGCTCTTGGAGATTAGAGATTGAACCTAGGGCCTCACACATGCTCAGCATGTTACACCACTGAACTACACACACAGGCCCCCAAAACACTATTTTTAATGCTTTTATCCTGTGTCATTCCTGTAGATCCCAAGGGCAAAATGGTCACTGGACTCAAAAACTGGCTACTGCACCCAATCAAAACTAAGAATGCCCCATTACTAGGCAGATACTACTAGATAGGCCGAATAGGGAGTCTTGAACACAGACATTTCTGTGCACCAGTGGCTGCCCAGGAAGGGTGTGCTTTTCCCTATGTCAGCCAGTGAGATTCTTACCACAGATGAAGGCTGTGATATAGGACTGGGGAGATCAGAACCTCCAGGAGCCACCTGTGTAAAGATACCACCGGTTTCCATGTCCTAGAGTGATCAATCACATGACTCTCCAGCTCCACCCTGCAGCCCAGTCCTCTGAGAGTCACTGTGGGTTGAAGACAGCTCCACACTGGATAAGGATGTGGGCTCTCTGAGCATGTTTACTAAGCCCAAACTGGGTTTTGCTCTAGCAGTCAAGACATGGCCTGCTGAGACAAAGGTAAAGTCCCTACCACTACCCTGCACTTTGCATGACCTTTGCACCAGACATTTGGATTCATGTACTATATGATAGCCCTTAAAGGCACTTGTGTCAGACAAACCCACATATGTAGTTATCTCATAATAGACAAAGGCACCATAAACATAAATTAGAAAAAGATAGCCTCTTTGACAAATGGTGCTAAGAAAACTGGAAATCCATATGTAATAGAATGAAATTTAACTCCTGTCTCTTACCCTACACAAAATTCAAAGTGGATCAAGGACCTAGGCATCAAACCAAAGACCGTGTGCCTACTAGAAGAAAATGTAGAACCAACTCTCCATCATATTGCCTTAGGAAACTACTTCCTCAACAAGACCTGTAAAGTGCAAGAAATAAAATCAAGAATCAATAATTGGGATGGTATCAAGCTAAAAAGCTTCTTCACTGCAAAGGAAACAAGAACATGAAAGGAGAGCCTATAGAATGGGAAAAAATCCTTGCCACCTGCATCTTATAGCATTAATCTTCAGGATATACAAAGAACTCAAAAAACTTAACACCAAAATTAATAATAATAACCCAATAATAAATTGGCAAAGGAATTGAACAGGTGCTTCCCAGAAGAAATATGGTCAATAAATGCATGAATAAATGTTCAACATCTCTAGCAATTAAATGCAAATTAAAACTACACAGAAATTCCATCTCACTCCAGAGTGGCAATTATCAAGAATACAATTAACAATAAATGTTAGCAAGGATGTGGGGGGAAAAGTACACTCATACATTGCTGGTGGGACTGCAAATTGGTGCAACCACTGTGGAAAGCAGTATGGAGTTTCCTCAGAAAACTTGGAATGGAACCACTATTTGACCCAGCTATCCCACTTCTCGGTCTATACCCAGAGGACTTATAATCAGCTTACTTGTGACCCATCCACATCAATGTTTATAGCAGCTCAATTCACAATAGAAAAGCTATTCAACCAACCTAGGTGCCCTTCATCCAGATGAATGGATAAAGAAAATTTGGTGTATACACAATGGAATTACTCAGATTTAAAGAAGAATGAAATTATGGCATTTGCTGGTAAATGGAAGGAACTGGAGAATATCATGCTAAGTGAAATAAGCCACTCCCAAGAAACCAAAGGTTGAATGTTTCCTCTGATATGTGGATGCTAACCCACAACAAGGGAAGGGAATAGAAGTTCTTTGGATTAGACAAAGGGGAATGAAGGGAAGGGAGGGGGGATGGAAATAGGAAAGACAGTAGAATGAATTGGATGTAAATTTCTATGTACATATCTGAATACACAACCAGTGAAGCTCCACATCATATACAACCACAAAATGTGATCCTAATTAGAACGTTATACTCCATGTATGCATATGTCAAAATACACATTACTGTCATGAATATCTGAAAAGAACAAATTTTTAAAATTTGTAAAGGCACTGGTGTCCAGAGGAAATGCCCCAGTGACATGATTAGTGATGGGAGGGACTGAAATACAGCCTAGAACAAAGAATGGTGAACTTGATTCCTTCTTTAACTGTGAAGGGAGTGGAGGAAAGGAGGTCAATTCCTCTGGGTCAGGAGTTACATAGTTCAGAAGCTTTTCAGAACAGAACAGTCTCTTCACATCTTGTATGCAGTGCAAGTTGCCCCCTCCCTACTCACATCTCACAAGAAACATCTGACAAGACTCCTCTGCTCAAGGGCTGCCTTTCAGCTGTTACATCTGTGGAAGGACACAGCTCTCTGGTCCTTCCTAATGACCCCATTAAAGAACAGAGTCCACACTTTGTGAGAAATACAAGAGCTGGGATGGAATGCTGCTGGCAAACTAAGAAAAAAAAATGGACAGAGGGGCCGGGTGTGTAGCTCAGTGGTAGAGTGCTTATCTAGCATGCTGAAGACCTTGCACTCATACCAGCACCAGGTGGGGAAGAGAATGGACTGAGGCCATTGGCCTCAATGGGAATGGATTTCCAATGGGAAATCCAGCGGCTAGCACTGCTGAGGGGTGACGCAGCCAGCCAGGACTAACAACATCCCAGATAGATGTTAATGTCAAAGCCTCATGCCCCGTGCCAATCTCCTAAGCAGTCAGACCTGTTCTAATCACCATGGCTGTTTTTTCACAAAACTAAAGATACCATACAATCCAGCAATTGCTATCCTTGGCATTTACCCATAGTTGACAACTTATACATGCACCAAAATGTCTATAGCATTGTAGTTTACATCAGCTTAATTCATAACTGCAGAAACTAAAATGTCCTTCAGAAGGTGAATGGATGAACTGTGGCACATTCAAATAATGGAATATTGGCCAGTGATGAAAAGAAATGAGCTATCAACCCATGAACAAACTGGAGGAAACTTAATAGCTTATTGCCTATATAAAGAATAAAGACTTCATACTGCATAAGTCTAATCATGTGACATTCTGGAAATGACAAAATTACCAAAACAGTAAAATGGCCAGTGGTTACATAAGAGAGCAGGGTGGAAAGACAGAGCACTGACAAATGCTGTTTATTATAATGGTGGATATCAGTCACCATACATTTGTCCAAACCCTCAGAATATATAACATCAGGAACCCCAATGTAAATTATGAACTTATGAATTATGAAGTGTCAGTTCTAATAAAAGTACCACTCTGGTAGAGTACACAGATATGGCAGGAGCTACATAGGGTAGCAGTGGGTATACAGGATGTCTTTCCACCTTCTATAAAATGTTGCCATGAGCATAAAACTGCTCTAAGTCTATTTTAAAAAAAAAAACTAGCAACTATCAGAATGGCTAAATATATTCTAGGTCATTTTTTAAAAATTATAGTTCTAGCTAGATGTGGCACACCTGTAATTCCAGTGATTTTGGAAGCTAAGGTAGGAGGATCAAAAGTTTGAGGCCCCTAGGTTTAATCCCCAGTACCAAAAAAAAGAAAAAGTTTAAATTTACATGTGTGTACAATTTGCTCCATTCTACAAGTGAACATTATTGTCTTCCAACATTATCTTAAAATAGTTTTCTCCAGGGGCTGGGGAGATAGCTCAGTTGGTAGAGTGCTTGTCTTGTAAGCACAAGGCCCTGAGTTCGATCCCCAGCACCCAAAAAAAAAAAAAAAAAAAAAGTTTTCTCCACTGCAAAGTCTTATTAGCTCCTGAGACAGCAATGAAGGACTTTCTACATTTTGTAGATTGTGTGGTCTGTGACTTATTATATGCTGGACTATTAGGAGATTCTGACAACCTTTCCCATACTCATTTTATTTGTACAGCTCTGAATTGTGGTATCTTAAAATGCTAAGATGTGAGGACCAAGTGAAGAATCTTCTGAATATATTTGAAGGGCTCTCCACCAGGGTGAATTCTCACAGACATGAAGCCTTATGCAATAAGCCTTACATGGATTTTGCCCAGTGAAATGTTTATTATGCCACGTGAAATATTTAAAGGATGTACTACATACCCAGGTTATTTACAGTAATTTTAGATGTGCAAAATAAGGCTTGTAGGCTTAGTAATCCTCACACATATCTTAGCAGCAGAGGTCTCTTTATAGTTTAAGCTCTTACACCTTACGTAAGGTCTAAAAATCTAATGACAAGCAAAGTTGTGGATTCAATCCTTGACAGGAAAAAATTTTTTATTTCAATTAAAAAAATTGCAATCAAGCTTTTACATTTCCAAAAAAGGAACTTGTCTACTCTAAGTGACTAAATGTTTACGAGGTGACATTTCTTACTTTCATAGTAAGAAACCTCTTTATTTCCAACCATTCTTTTCATAGTCTTTTGGAATTAGAAGTGCACATTAAGATCTGATAAAAGAGTAAAGGCTTTTTCACATATCTTAACATTCTCTCCTATGTGATTTCTTACATTTTTTTGAAGGGTTGAAAACTGAATGAAGACTTTCCTACATTCCCTCTGTCCCAAGGTTTCTCTGCACATTGGGTTTGTATATGAATACTGCCATTTGTGGAATATCTAAGGCCTTTCCACATTTTTTTTTGCTGTATTAGTTTTCTATGGTCGTCATAACAAAATAGCATAGACAGAAAGATTAAACAAGACAAACTTATTGGCATTTATTTCTGGAGACTGAAAGTTCAATATCAAGGTGTGGGCAGGTTGGTTTCCTCTGGATCCCATAACAGGAGGACATGTTCCAGATCTCTGTCCTGGGTTTGCAGAAAGCCAGTCATCTTTCTAGTGACTCCTCATGGTCTTGTGGGGGTAAAGGTGTCCTTTCTTTTCTTATGGGGATACCAGTGATGTTGTATTGGGCACTAAGAGCCTCATTTATTTTCTCCAACCTCATTTAAATTACTCACCTGTGTAATGTCCGTTACATTGTGAGGAACTAGGAGTTAGGACTTCAAAATATGAATCTGGAAGAAAGGGAACCATAACATTAAACACAAACATTCTCACCACTGAGTTTCCATCAGCATATTAAGGTTTGTGAAATTAAGGAAGGACTAACCAGTCTGTCTACATTCATAATGTTTCCCTCCAATGAGATTACTGATGTGTACAGTAAATCTTTAGAGTTTAGCAAAATCTCTTCCACAATCCTAACTACATATGGTCTGGCCTCAGTGTGAAGCCTTACACGTTTGTTAAGACCTGAGTGAAGATGTTTCCAAATTCCTTACACTCACAGAGTTTTTTCAAGTCTTTGAAGTGAACAGGGACACCTTGAGGTTTTCCCACATTCCTTATATTGACGGTTTCCTTTCTACATACCTTCATTCATGATTCTGAAAGGAACTGGAAGAATTGAAGACTTTCCCACACTCCTTACATTCATAGGGTTTCTCTCCAGTATGAGTTCTTTCATGTAATTGAAATGAATTAGAATATCTGAAGGTTTTCCCACACTGCTTACATTCATAAGGTTTTTCTCCAGTGTGGATTCTCATGTGAAGGGTAACACATGTGGGAAACTTGAAGGTTTTCCCACACTGTAGACACATGTATGGTTTTTTGGCACTGTGGGTTCGCATGTGATTGTTAAGACTGGAGGAATGTGTAAATGCTTTCCCACATTCCTTGCACTCAAAGGGCTTCTCTCCAGTGTGAATCCTCAAATGTCCACTAAGATTAGAGGAAATAGCAAATGCTTTCCCACATTTGACACATATAAAAGGCTTCTCTCCAGTGTGAGTTCTTATGTGTTCGCTGAGGCGGAAGGATCTAGCAAAGGCTTTCCCACAATTCTTGCAGTCATATGGTTTCTCTCCAGTGTGAGTTGGTAAATGTTTCCTAAGGCCAGAACGCTCTGTGAAGGCTTTGCCACAGTCTTTACATTTGAAAGGTTTTGTTCCAGTGTGAATTTGAAGGTGATCATGAAGGCATGAGGAATTTCTGAAGGATTTTCCACACACCTTACATTCAGAGGGCTTCTCTGCAGTGTGGTTTTTCACATGTTCAGTGAGTTGTGAAGACTCTTTGAAAACAGTCCCACATTTCTTTCGTTCACAGGGTTTCTTTTCCATGTGAATTTTAGCCTGTTGACTTAAGCAAGAAGAAACAGTGAAAACTTTCCCACATTCTGTACCTTTATAAGGTTTTTCTCCAGTGAGTTTTTCTATGTTGAGTAAGCTGACAAGACCTGGTGAAGGCTTTCCCACATTCCTTACATACATAGGTGTTATCTCCACTATGGGTTCCCATGTGAATATTTAGGTATGCAGAATATCTAAAGCCTTTTCCACATTCCTTACACTTATAGGATTTTTCTGCACTGAGTGTCTGTATATGCACAGCAAGGCTGGTGGAGTGAATGAAATTCATCCCGTATTCCCTCAGTTCATGGAGTTTGCCTCCATTGTGAGTGCTTCTATGGGCCTGAAGGTGCAGTGGATCAACAAAAGCTCTCCCACAGTCACTGTGTTCAAAGGGTTTGTCCTGAGTGCACATTTTCTGGTAAGTAGCTTTGGGAGGCAAGCTGAAGGTTTGGCTACGCTGATTCAACACAAAAAGTTTTTCTTCAGTAGAGGTTCTCTTGTGCAAAGAAAGGAAGACTATTCCATGTTGATCACAATGAGCAGTGGTCCCTGTATTTTACATTCTCACATATGACTTAAAGCAAGTACGCCCACTGATGAATTCGCCACATGGCTTACAGTCACAGAGTTCCCCTTCACTGTGGCTTCTTGCCTGTTGATAAAGGGATGAATAATGATTAAAGTATTTTTCAGACTCATTAATAGATTACATGCATCTGAAGACTGAAAATTATGATGGTCTCCATTCTGCCATTGTCATTATATGCATACAGCTTCTGCTCTTCTGATTTCTTTTTCTATCTTTCTTTCTTTCTTTCTTTTTTTTTTTTTTTGTTGTTGTTGTTGTTGTTGTTGTTTGTTTAGAGACAGATTCTATGTTGTCCAGGCTGGCTTTGAGAACTGTGGGGTTCAAGTGACCCTCTGCCTCAGTTTCCTGAGTAGCTGGAACTATAAGCAAGTATCATTTCTGGCTTACTGATTTATTTGTTCTTTTTCTTTTTCCTTCCCACCTCCCCATGGTATGGGAAATCAAACCCAGACATGCGCTACCACTGAGTTACATCCCCAACCCTTCTTACTGAGACAATCTTACTAAACTGCCAAGGTTGATCTCAAATTTGTGATCCGCCCACCTTGGTCTCTTGCTGGAATTACAGGTATACACCACCCTGAATGGCTTATTGATTTCTTTAAAGTGAAATGATGGAATATTTTTGCCAGTATACTCTGTCATCTATTCTAAACTTAAAAGATTTCTATAGATTAATGACAGTCTTTTAAAAACTATGTAGTAGGGCTGGGGAGATAGCTCAGTCGGTAGAGTGTTTGCCTTGCAAGCATAAGGCCCTGGGTTCAATCCCCAGCACCGCAAAAAACAAAACAAAACAAAACAAAAAAAACAAAAACTATCTAGTTACATATCTGGTAATGTACTGATGGGAACTCAGGAGCAACAAGTTTCTCAAGTTAGGTTTGGGACACCCCCAAATTCATCATATTCCAATTTTCCCTCCAGAGCCACTGGTCCTGCTCCTTCTCTCAAATCTCCCTCACTCTGATTTTCTATAATGGAATTCCCAGTCTTCTTTGACTTTAGAAAATTAGAAATATCCCTTGTTAGTCTTACCATGAGTATCTCACTGAAGGTCTGTTCCCTCAAAAAATCCTGCTGATGTGCAGCCCCTTTGATTTTAAGTCCCAGTTTCCATTCTAAGTAAAAGAGGAAAAGATATATAAGGGTCTGGAGACAGAAATGATAGAAAGGTGAAAATGATAGGGATCATTTACACTTGTTTTCAAATTAAACACAGTAAAGCAAAAAAAAAAAAAAAAAAAAAAAAAAGAATTCACAATTTTTACTATGTCAAAACTCTGGCAAAGATATGGACATGGGATCAAAATTTTAGATGCTTTATTATCAATAGATCCTATGAAAGTTAAAAATTGGTGATGAATACAAAGAACATTTATCTTGGAAGGAAACAAACAAAAGACAAGAATCATACATCAAAACAATGAATCTAAAGAAGAAATGCAACAGGTTATATTTTGAGATTATATAGGAAAGTCTGAGTTGGCACAGTAAGAGTACAGAAGGCTGAAGATTTCCTAACTTCTCATAAAAATGACCTGATGCTTCTGAGATCAAGTGCATCTTTAAAAGTTTCCTCTTTATACTTAGAGTGAATTTACTGACCAGGGGTATTCTCAATGAACACTCACCTTGAAGAACTCCTCCTTCCACTATCCTTGACTCTTCCTGCTCCAACCAAGAGATTAGGCTGGGTTTAAGGAGTTGACATCCTGTACCTAGGGAAAGACATATTCATGGAAGAGGCTAATAATGGAAGAGATGATAAACCTTCTCATGATTCAAGAACTACAGTTCTAATGAAAGCAGTGAAATTATTTCAAAAGGTTAAAAAAACAAATATCTCCTCTGCCTATGTCCCACAAAATTAGTTGTCTCTGACCCCTAAAACCCAAATTCAGGCTTATGTTCACATTTACAAAGCACTAAGACCCTCCCCCCCCCCCTTTAATCCAAATAGGAAATAGAGTGAAACAGTCATCTTCATTCATGGAGAATGAAAATCACACCTGATTGTTTTTTGTTTGTTTGGTTGGTTTTTTTGCAGTGCTAGGGATAGAACCCAGGGCCTTGTTCATGCTAGGCAAGCACTCTACCACTGAACTACAATCCCAGCTAGTACACCTGTGATCTTTAAGTGTGTAAGATTCATCTGGAGAACTTGCTCAACACATATGACAGGGCCCTGACTGCAGAGTTTCTAAGTATGTGAAAGGTGGAGACTGAGAAAATACAATCTCAAACAGTGATGGTGATGTTGCTGCAGATTAAAAGCTATTATGATAAAGGCTGTGTCTCTATTTTTTCCCACTATATTCAGAGTTGACTTCACTGATACTGCAACACAGTAAATACACACAAAATATATTTCCTAAGAGGCTACCCAGAATGATGCTACTGTGGCCAGGTTCTCATAGTTCTCCAGCATCACATCTCTGTACAGGTTTCTCTGAGTTGGGTCCAGTAAAATCCACTCCTCCTGGGTGAAGTTCACAGCCACATCATCAAAGGTCACCAAGTCCTAAACCATCATACACATGCTGGTTTGAGCCAAGTAACACATCTGCCAATGTTCACTAGAGGATGAGGAAGTGAGACCAAAGCCTGTACAGAGTTCAGAGGTCTCTCATTGTCTACCCCAGGGTTCAGTGGGGCTAGGAACTCTTCTCTATGCACACTCACTCACTGTCCATCTCCTCTAGTTATATGGCTCCGACGGCACTTCTTACATGTGATCTTCTCTCAACACAACCAGATTAGGTACTCATCTCATTTCCCTCTACTGTAGCACATTCTTGAGTACCATGTAAATACTTAATAAACAGTAACAAATGAACATATTCTTTAAAAAAAAAAAAAACACTTTCATTTCACCATCTGTCAGAGCACTCAGCAAAATAAGAAAGTCAGCACCATGAGGGAACATAAATTAGTAAACATGAAATACTAGGAAGACTTTCAGGGTGATTCTATGCCAATGAGTGGCTCTACTCCCTGGGGAAATTCAATTAGGGACTTAAGTTACTGAGTGGTGCCTTATCTGCTTTAAGGAGTTCTAGAAGTCAGGTATGGTGGTATATGCCTGTGGTCCCAGTTACTCAGGAGGCTGAAATGGAAGAACTGCTTGAGATCAGCTTAGACAACATGTCTCAAAAAAAATCCCAGGTGGGGGAAGAAACACCTCTCAGAACCCACCTCAAACAATAAGAAGCTTGAAGATAATTATGAGTTGAAGAAAACAAGTCCCCTTACTAGAGGCATGTTCAGGATTTTGTACAAGGATATGTGTTCTGCATACCTGATCACAGTTTGGCAGACAGTCATCTTCCTTTCTGCTTCTATCTTGTCTTCATTAAGGCAAACTGGGTCCCTCTACAAAAGACCTCAAGGAAAAGAAATAAGGTATGTGTTTTGGTGTGGCTATGAGGTGTCACCTGAGAAGCTCACGTGTGAGGCAATGTTCAGAGGCTGTAACCTCATCCATGGATTAATCCATTTGACAGATGAATAACTTAAATGAATCAGTAAGTGTAACCGTAAGCAGGTGGAGCACAGCTGGAAGAAGTAGGTCTCTGGGGGGCATGCCCTTGGGGATTGCATCTTGTCCCCAGCTTTTTGCTCTCTTTCTCTCTGCTTCCTGGTTGCCATAAGTTAAGCAACTTTCTTCCACCACACCCTTTCACCATGAAATTCTGCCCTGCCTCAGGCCCACAACAATGGAATCAGCCAACTATGGACTAACTGAAACTGTGAGCCCAAAATGAACTTTTTCCCCTCTAAATTGTTCTTGTCATGTACTTCGATCACAGCTTTTCATTGCAATGAAAAGCTGACTAACACAGCATGAGATCTCAGAGCTGCCCATAACTTCCACAATTCACATGCCTGGAAGTCATTCCATCCTAGTTTGAAATTCCGTGTAACCCTGCACACTCAATATGAAGTACACGATACTCCCGTATGGACGTCACAGCAGTCTGCCTCACCGAGAGCCAGAAAAGGAGACTGTGTGCCATGCTGCCCACACAGGAAAAGGATGGCAATCCCATTAAACATGAGGAAAGTTCTAGCCTTTTGAGAGGTGACTGTTCACCCACAGCAATAAAACTCATGAAAGAGTGGGAGGAGGGAAGCGAGGGGGAAATGCCGGGGAGTGATACTGGCCAAATTATATTGTCATATTGTGTGCATGCACTAATATGTAATAAAAATCCCACCATTATGTACAACTGTAGTGCACTGGTTAAAAAAAAATCATGGGGGCTGGGGAGATAGCTCAGTCAGTAGAGTGCTTGCCTTGTAAGCACAAGGCCCTGGGTTCAAACCCCAGCACCCAAAAAAAAAAAAAAAAAAAAAAAAAATCATGAAGAAGTTCTACAGCACTTCTCCCCAAGGGATTGACTGAAAACAAAATTCCCTGGCCAACTTCATTTCCTGAGAGTGCACTGGACTCTACACAGGGAGAACCTTAGAGAATCTCTGAAAAATATCATCAGTAGGACTTACCACGGGACAAATCAATGGCTGCCATCCTATGACATTGTGGCATCTGAAAAATTCTTTCCTGAGTCAGAGAGCACTTCAGGACAGCTTATGAAGCTACACCAACAGTGCCATCTTCATTCCTTCATCCCTCTTTATTCAGGATTAACTTAGTCCTGTTCACATCACCATCAATCAACAGGTATTAATTATTAATAATTAAACATCATACATTAGCATTCCTTGTAGATGTCATTTGTGAAAGACTGAAAACAATGTACTACATACTCTCAGTAACATCAATTGCTATTTACGAAAGACCAGACTAGAGTTATAATAGCAGCTTTATGTATATAATATAAGGTCACTTATAATTAATAACCCTTTACAGTAGATATTATTACCCTCCCCACTTTGGGTACTGAGGATTGAACCCAAGAGCACTCTACCACTAAGCCACACCCCAGTCCTTTGATCTCTGAGACAGGATCTTGCTAAGTTGCCCAGGCTGTCCTTGGACTTGCAATCTTCCTGCCTTATCCTCCCAAATTGCTGGAATGACAGGTGTGCGTCCCTGTATCTGGCTTTATCTATTCCTACAAGTACTGAAAAACTCAGATTTAGAGGATGCTGGTAATGGGTTCAGTCTATTATCCAGTTAGGAAGTGGTGAATGAGGACTTGGATGCCATCACGGTGCCTCTAACACCAGATCTACTACAACTGTTGTTACAGGTTGAGTATTCCTTATCCAAAATATTTGGGACCAGAAATGTTTCAGATTTCAGAATTGTGGGGGACTTTGGAATATTAGTAGCATTTACTGGATTCAGTCATGTGCTCACAAAGTTTTGGATTTTAGGTTTTTGGATTAGGAATGCTCAATCTGTACTTCCTAACCTGAACAGCAGTCAGTCTAGACCTGCCCTGTGTGACACAATGATCACTAGTCACGTGTCCACTAGTGATCACTTCATATGAAACTAGAACTGAAGAACAGTATTTTTAAATTTCACTTAATTTTAATAAAAATAACAATCTTGAGTAAGTAAAGCCCACATACTGACTTACGTGGTATTCAAATGATGACAAATAATGACATTTCCATAGTTCCATTAACCAAGAACCAAATTCAACCTCACAAAAATTACACAAAGCTTGTTCTATAAAAAGACAGAAACACTGAAGTAACATTGGATTACAAGAACCACCTACCCAGATTCCTAGTATAAACTGTACCCACCACCATGGGTCTCACCCTGGAGCTCCTTGGGCTAAACATGCCCAAATATGTGTAGTCTTTTGGCACTACAAAGAACACTGGATTTTTTAAAAATTGAGGTTGATGTATAACCAAATACACATTCAGAGGGTGAACTCTGACCATTGCATACACCTGAATAATCAAAAGCCTAAACAAGAAACGAAACATGTTCATCTCCCTAGAAAGCCCTCTCACCCCTCCCAGTCCATTCTCATACCATTGTCTCCTGTGATTTCTTCCCATTTCTACCTACATATAGATCCTGGGTGTATACATTAGGTGCTGTGCTCATCTATCTCAAGTGCATATCCTAATTTTTCTCTATTATTTAAAGAAACAATTTGGGAGAAAATGTTAAAATCTACTGGAGTCATGGTCATGTTTATATCTTCTCATGTCTGTAAAGCACTTTTATACATCTTGTAACTAAATTTATTGGGTGGATACACATTGAACTCTAATATTTCTGGAAGGAAAAAAAAACCTTAACAAACTCTATGTTCCTCTAAGAATGTTATAGATGATGTCATGTGACACAGCAACCACCTTTCCTTTGGAGAGTTTTTGCATCTCAAGGTACAGCACTGTATCCCCTTTGGACACCAATGTCCCCCTTTAGCTGGCAAAGCACCTGAGTCATCCAAGACATTCTATAATTGTTGGACAACAACTGAAATTCTTCTCAACACTGCTAAAGCATACCTAGATTAGAGCAGCAGGTGTAGCTCAGAGGTAGAGAACTGGCCTAGCATGTGAGAGGCCCTGGGTTCCATCCCCTAGATTAGAGCTAAATAACTGTCCATGACAATATACGTCAGTTTTCAGGAAATGTACTGAATTATTCAAAAGTGCAAGGGTGGTAGGAACACTGTCTCCTATGCCTTACATATCAGCCCCAGCTCGTCTGACACCAAGAAAGCAGTCACATGACCTCCTGCTGTGCCCTTGCACCCATACTGGTGCCCTCATTCCCTCTGGGCTTCCTGCTTTCCCTGAGGCTGCTCCTACCTTGCACCAGGCAACCCAGCAAACTTCACCTCCCTGGAGGCTGCAATAACACCATTTCCAACAAGGTCTGAGGCCCAGTGTTATGGAAGGGGCTCCCTCCAAGTACAGCCATCTTTAGAAACTCTATCAACTATAGGATATATGTTATTAGAGTTCCCTTTCTATCTCCAGACCCAGTCTCTCACAAAACTGAGACAGTGTTGTCAGGAGATAAGAATTTGGAAGTAATCAGTCAAGCCTTTGGGCCTGACCATAGAGCTGGGTAGGTTTCTTTCCTTTTTTTTTTTTTTTTTTTTTTTTTTTTTTTATACTAGGAATTTAACCCAGGGGTTCTTTGTGCTTTATCACTGAGCTATATACCCTGTCATTGTTTAGTTGTAATTTTGAGGAAGGGTCTCACTAAGTGGCTTAGGGCCTAAGTTTCTGAAGTTGGCCTTGAACTTGCAATCCTCCTGCCTCAACCTCCCAAGTCACTGAGATTAAAAATGTGCATCACCACACCTGGTTAGAGATGGATTTTTTTTTTCTATTTTTTAGTTGTAGATGGACACAATACCTTTATTTTATTTATTTATTTTTATGTGGTGCTGAGGATTGAACCCAGTGCCTCACACGTGTAAGGCAAGGGCTCTACCACTGAGCTACAACCCCAGCCCTAGAGCTGGGTTTCTTCAAACAAAAAGCATTCGGCAGGATCGTATCAACCAGGCTACTCTCTGTGTTTGATTGTGATAAAGCACTTGCCTTAGAAATCCAAATAGCCAGGCACTGTGGCCCACACCTGTAATCCTAGCAACTCAGGAGGCTGAGGCAGGAGGATCAAAAGTTTAAAGCCAGTCTCAACAACTTAGTGAGACCCTGTATCAAAATAAAAGATTAAAAAGGGTGGGGATGTGGCTCAGTGGTTAAGCATTCCTGGGTTCAATCTCTGGTACTAAATAGAAAAAAAAAAGCTCGGGGGGCTGAGATAGAAGGATCAAAAGATTGAGGCCAGTCTTAGCAACTTAGTGAGGCCCTAAGCAATTTAATGAGACCCTGTCTCAAAATAAAAAATAAAAAAGCTGGAGATAGATCTCAGTGGTAAAGCGCCTCTGGGTTTAATCCCCAGAATCAAAAGGGAAAACAAAAAAAAAAGAAGTGGGTTCAAGTAAATGCTACCCTTAACCATTACAACTGTTACAGAACTAACTACATAATTACAATTACAAGGACTTTGTGGTAAGAGATGAGATTCCTCTGAGAGGACTTGTGATTTGCAGTTCAATTCAAGGTCTGACAACCAAACAGCCCCTTAGGATTAACTTAACAATAATGAGTGTGTAGACTACAAAAACGGCACTGCTGACCATCATTCATGAAGACGCTTAGCAGAGAGTTGCTACTCTTCATCCATTAGCCAGGATGGTCTAGCAAAGGATGGGACCCAGGAAACAACAGAAGCTTTAGGCAGTCAACAGGTCCCATGTCTGAGTTTACTGTCAACTATGGGACCAGCATCTGAAAATTTTTCCTTTCAAATTGTTCACTGAGGTGAAAATTCAACCTAGTGGAGGAAAAATGAGAGAGAGAATTTATTTGGTGATACAGGGTTGCAATCAGGGCAATACCAAATTCAAGCTTGAAAACATACTGGTAGGTTTGAGATGTGGTGGCTGTTTTTAATAGCTTAAATTGCAGGGATGTTTAATTGGAGCTCATCTGTCAAGAATTGTGATTGGTGCAGCAAGAACCAAACTGTCTTGGAAGAAAGGAGTTGGACACTCTCAAGAAGCAAAGGGGATGTTTCACAAACTGTTAGGAAGGCCAGTGAATTTCCTTCCAAAGTTGTAGTGCAGCCCCATTCACAAAGTCCAGTATGTATTCAGATGGGTATGCGCAAGCAGCTCAGTTCCACAGGTGAGCTGTGGATGTGCCTAATCCTGGTTTGACATGGCCTCTGACTCCACTTTAAGTGCCCTAACCAATATTGCTCCATTTTGATTTTTCTGACAATGGTTCAATAAAAAATTTTAAAAAAATAAAAAATCCTCTGGGAATCTCCTACAGATACCCAAAGTATAAACCAAAACGGTACTTCTTCACATATATCAGAACCATAACAAAACACATCTTATTCCGTTAAAAGTTGCAGATGTTTTAAGTCGAAAATCCTGTATCCAAAATGCTTTGGACCAGAAGTGTTTAAAATTTCAATATTTTCAGATTTGGGAACATTTATGATTGAGTGATTTATGTATTTATTCATAAATGTGTATTCGTGTTTGTGTATTTATTTGTGTGTATTTATTTATACATACATACACGCATACTGGGAACTGAACTCAGGGGCACTTAATCACTGAGCAACATCCCAGCCCCTTTGTTTTTTATTGTGAGACAGGGTTTTGCTAAGTTGCTGAGCCAGGCGCCGTGGCACACACCTGTAATCCCAGGGATCTGGGATGCCGAGGCAGGAGGATCCCAAATCCCAGGTCAGACTCAGCAATTTAACGAAACCCTGTCTCAAAATTTAAAAAATTAAAGGAATGGAGATGTAGCGGAGTCACAGAGTGCACCTGGGCTCAAACCCCTGTGCCACATAAAAATAAAATACACCTAATGACCAACACAGAGTCATATAAATAAGTTCTTCCCACTGGAGTATTTTCTTCAAACTGACCTACCAAGACCCGCTGAGGGATCCTGAGGGCTAACGCCCACGAAGCCTGGTAAAGGTGCAGACCACAGGCGCCGTCTCTAGGTGCCCACCTGCTGGCGCCAGTCTACACTCACAAACAGAAATACGCACACCCTACACACCTACAAAAGCAGCTTTATCTTTCCACCTCATTGCCAAAAACAAGGGATGTGCAAAGAGAAAACCGAGTGCTCGGATGAAACCTCTGCAGCAAAAGCAGGAAGAAGCCCTCGGTGCCAACTTCCCCCCGGGGCTCACCGGACGCGGCGGACGCGCCAGGCCGGGCAGCGGGAGGACGCGGGCCCGCGCCCACCTGACCCCACCGCGGCAAACTGCTCTCCTCCGGGGGAGTCCACAAGGCCTGCGGGGCGGCGTCGGAAGAGGCCAGCGCAGTTTCGGGAGGCGGCCGGAGGAAGTGCCTCGCCGCACCGTCGCCGCCGACGCCGCGCGGCCTCTCGGCCCGGCGAGCGCCGCCGACGCCGCGCGGCCTCTCGGCCCGGCGAGCGCCGCCTCCTCGGAGGCCCGCGCGGCCCTCGCACTTCCACTAGCCCTGCCAGCGTCCCTCCGCCCTGCCTCCCCAAAGCAGGGAGATCAACCACAGCTAAGCGAAAAACCGAACTTGGCCGCGCAGAGCCTACGCCGGAAGAGCCCGTTGGTGACGTCACTTCCGCTCCGCCCTTCCGCCCTCGAGGGCCGCAGGGCGGGGCTCGGGCCTCGGGCACGCGGGGCAACTTAGGGCGGAGCTGGCAGATTCCCAGCGTGAGGGTGCAGATGGCCCCGTTGGAGCCTGAACCCCCGGAGGCCAAGGACGAGGGGCTTGGCTGCCACCCCAAAAGAGAAAGTTCCCATAAAACACAAATCCCCCACTTAAAACTATACCATTTAATCCTTTTTAAGGCATGTACAGTGTTGTGAAACCATAATTTTAGATTTGCATTACCCAAAAGAACCCTTCAGATGTCAAGACCCTTCGCTTACCTCCCCCCTCAATCTCAAGGCAACCATAAGACTACTGTCTGTCTACTGATTTACCTTTTGTGGACATTTCATATGAATAAAAACAAGTTTTTTTGAACAGCTTTTTTCACCTAGCATGTTTTCCAAGGTTCATCTGCGTTGCAGTAGCTATTTCTTTTTATTGCCAAATAATATTGTTTATGGATATATACCATGTTTTACTATCTATTCATTAGTTGATATCTGAGTTTTTACTTTGTATTGAGACTAATGCTGTCATGAAAATTCACATATATCCCTTGGTGCATACATGGTTTTCTCTTGAGTATATACCCAGGAGAGGAATTGCTGATTCATAGAGTATGTTTAAAGATTTTTAAAACCTATCAAACTATTTCCAAAGACACTGCAACATTTGGCATTCCCACCAGGGTTCCAATTTCTCCACACCCTTTTGCTAATCTTTTTCATATTAAACATCCTAATGGTATTAGATTTGCTAATCTTTTTCATATTAAACATCCTAATGGTATGAAGTGATATTTTTATTAGCATTTTCCTCAAACTAGTAATGTTGAGCATCTTCTCACTTGCCTTTTAGCCATTTGTATGTCTTTGGAGAAACGTTTATTCAAATCCTTTGCAATTGTTTTTTTTTTTTTTTCTTTCTTTCTTTTTAAGTTGTAGATGGACATACCTTTTATTTTATGTGGTGCTGAAGAATGAACCAGTGCCTCACACATGCTAGGAAAGCACTATACCACTGAGCTACAACCCCAACCCGTTTGGTTTCTTGAGACATGCTGTCCAAATGTTGCCCAGTCTCTCCTTGAATTTTGGGGCTCAAGTGATTCTCCTGCTTCAGCCTCCCAAGTAGCTGGAACTACAGGAGCACACCACGGGCACTCTGCTCATTGTACCTTTTAAATTCTTTTCATTTTATCAAGGTGAAGAAGTTCTATACACACGTGTGTATGCACACTCACACTACTGTGATATTGAAGAACCACCAAAGGGCACTTAACTGCATCCTCAACTTACCAAGTTGCCTAGGCTGGCTTCAAACTTGTGATCCTCCTGACTCAGACTTGTGAGTCACAGATTATATGGCATTCGTCGCCATGCCCAGCTTAATGTCACGTTTGGATTGATAATGTACTGATAGTACAATATATGTGAAAAGATAGTGTGTGAAAATACAATTGATTTTTACTTATTCACCTTGTTACCTGTAACCCTGCTTAATTTACTAGTTCTAATAGTGTTTTAATGGATTTTATAAGAACTACTATATAAAAGATAATGTGCTCTACTAATGTAGATGGAAACTTCGTTCTTTCCAATGTGGTTGAAATTATTTGTTTGGGTTCACAACTCTAGAGGTTCCAAAGACTGGGTAGCCCTGCAGCACTGGGCACTTGGCAAGGATGGTACATCAAGGTGGAAGCACACAGTGGAGCAAACCACTTACATTATGAGCCAGGAACAGGGACTCAAAGGCAAAGTTCCCTTGATCCTCATCAGGAAGATGCCCCAAATGACCTAAAAAACTCCCACCAGGCCCCACTTTAAAAAGGCACTACCTTGGGGATCAGGCCTTTAAGACATGGACCTTTGGGACAGAGTCACCAAACCACAGAAAACTGTTAAAGGATACTACAAAAAAAGATGGCAAGCAGATCCAGACTAGCACACTATTCCCACAAACACATACTAGAAGCCATTCCACATTAATGAGTCATCGTGCACGGATTCGTACACACACACTGCTCCCATGTATTCACGTATCACCATCTGGGGCTTGAGCACCTGCATGCAGTTAATGAAGACAATGACCAAGAAAAAAACTGGCAGAAGTCCTGAGTGTATTACCTTATCTAGCCCAAGAAAGTTTGAGACTGCCAGTCAAGACAGGGCATGCCTATAATCCCAGCAACTGGGGAAGATGAGGTCCTAAGCATCCCAGGGAGACCCTATCTCAAAATAAAGCATAAAAAAAGGGGTGGGGATGTGGGGGTTGCGGGGAGAGAGAGGGGAGAGGGGGGGAAGAGGAGGGAAGAGGAGGAAGAGGAGGACTAGAAGTAATTGTTGAAGTTCAGGCTGTCCCTTTCCTCAGTTCTTAATTTAGGGTTAGGGTGTAGCTCAGTGGTAGAGCACTTGCCTAGCATGTGCAAGACCCTGGATTTATCCCCAGCACTGAAAACCAAACAAAACCTTAAACTCCTAGGAGATGGAATATAACTCAGTGGTAGAGTCCTTGCCTGGTATGTGCCAGATCCCAGGTCCAGTCCCCAGCCCTGCAGGTCATGCACTAGGCTGAACAGGGAGCACACAGATTCAATTCAGTTAAAATGCCAAATGAAATTATAATTTTAATTAATAATTTTTAAAAATTACAAGGTCAACCAAGAAACAAAGGAAGAAACAGACTCCATCTCAATAGAAAGAGCTGCAAAAAACTGGAAACAATTCTTCAGAGATCACAATATATCTCTGAGTCTGTTCAATGTCCAGGTCTAGGGATTGTCCCTGGTTATCATGCATGCCCATTTGTGTACTATGCACACTACTCTCAGGGATTAGCACTGCTTAACTTTGTGCCATTCTAGAGCAGCCTATAAGTCAACTAGCTAGTAGTGTTCAAAATTGTTTATATACTATATGAGAGAGGAAAGATATTAAAACTTAAAGTAGAAAGGTCTTAAGGTAATGGAGCACATAAATTTCAGACTTTAAAAATTAAAATAGGCACAGAGTGAGTTTGCTCATTTGGCATGACCAGGGCTCACAAAGTCCAGCTGGTCTTCAAGCACAGAAGGCCTACTGGCTGTGGTTGATATTTCCCTAACTAGCTTAACCTGGGGGAAAAAATTAGATTTACTGTCTACTTTTACATGATTTTAATGAATATATTCATTTGCATTGAAAAAGCTGCACATGAGTCAAAGAATCATAAGCAATAGGCCAGATTTTCCTCAATTTGTGCCAGAGAATGCACAGCACGCACTCTGTTTTCCTTTTCTCTCCTTTCCTACTAGCTTCCACAAAGGGGAGCAACATCCTGGTGGGTCCAGAGTGCAGGCCAGGCTGAAGGATAGCTCCCTGCTTGTCTGCAGGGCACAGGGAAGGCCCCATTGCCTTGGAGTCATGGAACTCTAGGAAGCTTGCTGAGAGCATGTCCACCAGGTGGGACTCAGCAAAGTTAGAGCCCTTTACTCATTTAGCATCCCACAAACACCTGTGGGGGGCCTGCCAGTTTGTCATGCCTGGTAGACACTGGAGTTGCAAATGCAGAAAGGAGGCGCTCCCTCAGCTCAGAGCTCTAGACTGGCTAGAAACCAGGCAGGAGAGCTGCCTTCCTCCTGGCAGTCCTTACAGGCTGTGTTCTATAGTGTTATCTCAATGAATTAATAAGTACAGAACCCTCGCTCCTAGGGGAAACACAAAATCAGGTCCCGAGAGCCTGTAGTGATGGCATTTTTTTTTTTTTTTTTTTTTTTTTTTTTTTTTGTGCGGTGCTGGGGATTGAACCCAGGGCCTTGTGCATGCAAGGTAAGCACTCTACCAACTGAGCTATCTCCCCAGCCCCGGCATTTTTTTTTTTTTTTTTTTGTCACAAATATGTAACTTTTTTATGTGTATTTCTGTTTAAAGACACCTTATTCAATATATATATATAGTTGATCCATTGACCTTGAACTTTTGACAATAGCACTATTCTTGCACTTGAAAAAAATTAAAATAATTTAATGAGGAAAAAATCCATTAAAAAAGAAAAAAAGGGGGAGGGAAGTGCTGGGGAGGGATGCTGGCCAAATTATACTATTATATTGTGTGCACATACAAATATGTAACAACAAATTCCACAATTATGTACAACTAAAATGCACAATAAAAATGTGGGAAGAAAATAGTGTGTGGAAGAAAGTAGGGGTGCCAATTACTTTTAAAAAGAGAGAGAAAAATGAAAATCATTAAGAGGACTGAATTAAATCCAAACTCATCAGCAGCCATTAAACAAGCATAGTTACTGTGGATCTAGTGGCTCAAGATCAAGGTAATGTAAAATTGTGTTGAATTCTGATCCTAATGAAGGATGAGTGACAAAATGTGAAATAAGATGGAGCATGTCCCCTGTGCACTTGAACAGAATGTGTATTGTTAGTTTTGGATGAAATGTTCTGCCAAGTTCTGTTGTCCACTTAATATAAAGACAAGTTCAGGTCCAATGCTTCCTGATTGACTTTCAGTTCAGATAATCTATCCATTGTTGAATAGTGGGGTATTTAAGACTCTAGGATTGCATTGCTACCTATTTTTCACCTTGTTACTTGCTTTCTATATTTTTTTTTGCCTGGGGGTGGGGGGTGGTGGTTCCAGGGATTGAACTCAGGGGCATTCAACCACTGAGCCACATCCCCAGCCCTTTTTTTATATTTTATTTAGAGACAAGGTCTCACTGAGTTGCGTAGGGCCTTGCTATGTTGCTGAGGTTGGCTTTGAACTGACAATACTCCTGCCTCAGTCTCCTAAGTCTCTGGGATTACAGGTGTGCACCACCACACCTGGCTCTATACTTTCTTCTGCTGTTAAGTACATATATATATACTTACAATTTCTTATGGTTTGGATCTGAAATGTCCCCTAAAGTCTCATGTTGAACACCACCCCAGCTGGTGGTGTTATTGGGAGGTGGTTATTGAGCCGGTAGGGCCCAGTTGGAAGAAATAGGTCACAGAGGTGTGTCCTTCAAGGTTCAATATCTTGTCCCTGGCCCTTTCTTTCTCTATCTCTCTACTTTCCAGGCACCATGAGATGAGCAACTCTGCACATGGCTCCCTACTATGATGTTCTGCCTCATCACAGACCCAGAGCAATAGGGCCAAGTGGACATGGATTTCACATCTGAAATCACAGGCCAAAATAAAACTTTGCTCCTTTAAGTTGATTTTCTCAGGTATTTTATCACAGTGACCAAAAGCTGACATACAACTGTTATATCCTCTTAATGAAGTAGCCATTTCACCATCCTATATCCCCCTTTCTCCCATTACAGTTTTTGACATAGTCTATATTCTCTGATGCAAATACAGACACCCCTATTCTCTTTTGGTTTCCATTTGCGAGGAATATCTTTTCCCGTCCCTATACTTTCCATATACTTATATCCCTAAAGGTAAAGGGAGTCTCCTGTAGGCACCATAGAGTATGTCCTGGATTTTGATGCAATCAGTCCCTATGTCCTTTGATGGGCAAATTCAGTCCATTTATATTGGGGGAGGATACTAGGGATTGAACCCAGGGACACTTTACCGCTGAGCTACATCGCCCGTTCTTTTTATTTTTTATTTTGAAACAGAGTCTCACTAAGTTGCTGAGGATGGTCTTGACCTTGAGATCCTCCTATTTCAGCCTCCTGAGTCACTGGAATTAGAGGCATGCACCACCATGCCCAGCAGTCCACTCACATTTGAAGCAGTTATTAAATGTGGCCAACAGGGATTTATGCCTATAATGTAAGGGTAATTCAATGCATGTAAAAATCAATAAATGTCACATTTCACATAACAAAAAGGGAAAAACTCATCACTGAAAAAAAAAAAAAAGCATTTAACAAAATTCAACATCTTTCATGTTACCAGTTCTCAACAAATGAGGCATAGGATGAATGTACCTTATCATAATGACTATATATGACAAGCAAGGGCTATCATCATAACTAAATGATGAAAAGTTCAAAGCTTTCCTTTAAGATCAAGAACAAGCCAAGCGTGGGGGCACATGCCTGTAATCCAAGCAGCTCAGGAGGCTGAGACAGGAGGATCGTTTCAAAGCAGACTCAGTAAAAGTGAGGTGCTAAGTAAATCAGTGAGACTGTCTCTAAATAAAACATAAAATAGGACTGGGATGTCGCTCAATGGTCTCTGAATTCAGGTCTGAGTGTTCCAGAGTTCAATCCCTGGTACCAAAAAAAAAAGATCAAGAATAAGAGCATCCATGCTTGCAACTTCTATTTGTCATACCAGAAGTTCTAGTCATAGCAACTAAGCAAGAAGAAATAAAAAGAATCCAAATACGAAAGAAGGAAAATTGCAAATGACATAATCTTGAATAGAGAAAATCCTAATAACGCATTAAAAATTTGTTAGAAATAATAAATTCAGAAAAGTGGCATGATACAAAGTCAACGCAGATAAGTCAGGATGAACAATCTAAAAAATTAAGAAAACAATCTCAATGACAACATCAAAAGCAGTAAAATACTAATACACTTTAACCAGGGAGATGAAAGGGTGACAAACTAAAACCAACATAACATTGATGAATGACATTAAAGATACAAATAAACAGAAAGATGTTCATGGACTAGTAATGTTGTGAAAATACCCATCACTACCTAAAGTAATCTAGACACTTAATGCCATCCTCTTCAAGATTCCAATGGCATTTGTCACAAAACTATTTTAAAATTCCTAAAATTCATTCCTAACCACAAGATATTCCAAAAGGCCAAAAGAATAAAACAAAACCCTAAACAAAAACAAAATTAGAAGCATCACACTTCCTGATTTCAAATTATATCAAAAATTTACAGTAATCAAAACAGTATGAGCCAGTTGTGGTGGTACACACCTATAATACCAGCAAGGGAGGCTGGGGCAGGAAGATTGCAAGTTTGAGGCCAGTCTCAGAAACTTAATCAGACCTGTCTCAAAATTAATAAAAAGCTGGGAATACGGCCCAATGATAGAGCATCACTGGGTTCAATTCCTATTACTGGAGGGAAAAAAATCCAAACAGTATGATATTGGCATAAAAGAAACCCAGGAACACATGGACAATGTTCACAAATATCCCAAAAACATAAGATGCAGAAAAGATACTCTGTTCAATAAATGGTAATGTGAAAACTAAATATCCACATGCAAAAGAATGCAACACACAAAAACCCATTCAAAATGGATTAGACATGAATCTGAGGACATGAAAAATCATAAAACTCCTAGAAGAAAATGGGGAAAAGTACTATGACACTGGTCTTGGCAAATTTTTGGAGTTCAAACCAAAAGCAGAGTCAACAAATGCAAAAATAAATAAGAAGGGCTACATCAAACTAAAAGGTTTCTTCGCAGCAAAAAAAAACAACAAATTAAAAAGGCAACCCTAAAATGGAAGAAAATATTTATAAACTACATATGCAATTACAGGCTAACATCTTACATAAGGAAATAAATGTACACTAAATGTAATAGCAAAAGAAAACTCCAATTTTAAGATGGGCAAAGGACCTGACCATACAATTTTCCCGGAAGATACAGAATTGGTTGACAGGAACATGAAGATGCTCGAAATCATTGGATATCAAGGAAATGAAAATCAGAACCACAATGAAATATCACTTCATGGCTCTTATAAGAAAACCAATATAATATTAGAAGAAAACAACACTTTTTTTTTTTTTTTTTCAGTACCAGGGACTAAACCCAGGGGCGCTTAACCACTGAGCCACATCCCCAGCCCTTTTCATTTTTTACTCTGAGACAGGGTCTCGCTAAGTTGCTTAGGGCCTCGATACGTTGTTGAGGCTGGCTTTGAACTTGCAATCCTCCTGCCTCAGTTAACTCCAATCGCTGCAATAACACACAGTACTCTTGTACACAGCTTAATGGAATAAAAACTGGTAGAGCCATCTGGAGAATAGTATGGAGATTCCTCTTAAAATTAAAAATAAAACAGCCAAATGATCTCACTATCCCATTATGGATATACATCCAAGGAAATAAAATGAGTATCTGAAGAGATGTACACATTCATGTGCAATGCAACAATACTGATAACTGCCACCTTTATGTATGAAGGGATAAAGAAATTGTGTGTGTGTGTGTGTGTGTGTGAGAGAGAGAGAGAGAGAGAGAGAGAGGGAGAAATGGAATACTTACCCTTAAACAGAGAAGATTCTGCCATTCAGGACAACAGGGGTGAACCTGGAGCACATTATGCTATGTGAAATAAGCCAAATTTTAGAAACATAAATACTATGTGATTATACTTAAATACAGAATCTAAAAGTCAATACAACCACAAGAATGGAATTTCTAATTAGAATAAGTTACATTCCATGTATGTATAATATGTCAAAATACACTCTGTCATATATATATAAAAAGAACAAATAAAACAAAAGAAACAAACAAAAAAAGAATCTAAAACCCACAGAAAGAAAATACAATTGTGGTAACCAGAAGGTAGAAGGGGGAAATGATAAGATTTCCATAAAAGGGTGAAACTCTCAGTTATGAGTAAATTCTTGAGACCTTATATGCAGCATGGTGAATATAGTTAATACAAATGTACAGTAAAATTGAATTTGCTGGACTGGGGTTATAGCTCAGTGATAGATTACTTGCCTAGCATATGTGAGGCCTTAGGTTTGATCCTCAGCACCACATAAAAATAAGTGAATAAAATAAAGGCATTGTATCCATCTACAACTAAAAATATATTTTAAAAAATTAATTTGCTAAGATAGTAGAAAATGTTTCACAACACCAAAAATAAAAGGTCACTCACTATATCACATAAGGGACATTTTAATTAGCTTGATTGTAGTAATCATTTCACAATGTATACATATATTATAAATCAGATTGGTATACCCTAAATATATACAATTTTAGTAATCAGTCATATCTCAGTAATGTTAGCAGAAAAAGCAAAAAAGTAGTAATCAGACATTTGAAACTGAAAAGTTGTAAGAATACACAAATATTCAAAATATTTGAAATATTGAAACCATAAGTGTTCAAAAGCAATCTATACCATCACCAAGAAAACCACATCTCTTGTCAGCTTTTCAGGATCCAGGGAAGCAATTCTCATATCCCATAGATGAACAATTTCTCTTAAGTGTGAATATCATGTTTATTAAAAGTTGAAGAATAATGTAAAAAATGACTTGCCAACACTTTACTTTCATGACTTCTTTCTCCATTTGGGCTATCAGAGGTGACTGACCATCAAAGCACTTAGCAGAACTACAACTTTTCCACATCTTATATTGATGTTTCTCTCCACTGAAAATCTTATACATTCGGTGAGATCCCAAGAAATAGTTGACAGCTTTCTATGTTTCTGACATGGTACAGCTCAAGGCGAGTTCTTGCATGTTGGATTGTGAACAGCTTCTGATGACTTCCCACACTTAAGTTCATGGGGCATCTTGGAATGTGGGAGGTCTTTGAAGTGACAGATGAATACACATGGCTTACATTGATAAGGTTTCTTGCCACTGTGAATCTGAATGTATTACTAAGGCAAGAGGGCTTCCTAAAGCAGTTTCCTCATTCCTTACATCCAAAGAGTTTCTTGCCAGTGTTTCCATATGCTCAGTAAGATGAGAAGAACTATTGAAAGCCATCCCATAATCCTTACATTTATAGGGTTTTGTTCCACTGTGAATTCTTATGTGCTTACTTAGGTGTGAGTAACAGTAAAGGCTTTCCCACATTCCTTACATTCATAGGGTTTCTCTCCAGTGTGAGTTCGCATGTGAATGTGAAGGTAGGAAGAACACGTAAATGCTTTCCCACACATGTTACATTCAAAGGGCTTCTCTCCAGTGTGAATTCTTAAATGTGCAATAAGATATGAGGAGGAAGCAAAGGCTTTCCCACACTGGTCACATTCATAGGGTTTCTCTCCTGTGTGACTTCTTATATGTTCGATGAGGCCCGAGGACGTAGTGAAGGCTTTCCCACATTCTTTACAATCATAGGGCTTCTCCCCAGTGTGAGTTCGAACATGTTTAGTGAGACCTGAGCGCACAGTGAAGGCTTTCCCACATTCCTCACATTTATGAGGTTTCTCTCCTGTGTGAATTCTACATGTTACTTAGGTGTGAGGAAACAGTGAAGGCTTTCCCACATTCTTTACATACATAAGGTTTCTCTCCCGTGTGAATTCGCACGTGATTGTGAAGATAGGAGGAACACGCAAATGCTTTCCCACACATGTCACACTCAAAGGGGTTCTCTCCAGTGTGTGTTCGTAAATGTTTAGTGAGGCTTGTGCGCTCGGTGAAGGCTCTGCCACATTCCTTACATACATAGGGTTTTTCTCCAGTGTGAGTTCGCATATGAATGCGAAGGTAAGAAGAACACGTAAATGCTTTCCCACATACCTTACACTCAAAGGGTTTCTCTCCAGTGTGTGTTCTCAAATGTGTAATAAGGGATGAGGAAGAAGCAAAAGCTTTCCCACAATGGTCACATTCGAAGGGTCTCTCTCCTGTGTGACTTTTCATGTGTTTGATAAGGCCTGAGGATGAAGTGAAGGCTTTCTCGCATTCCTTACACTCATATGGTTTCTCTCCAGTGTGAGTTGGCAAGTGTTTACTAAGGCCAGAACGCCCTGTGAAGGCTTTGCCACAGTCCTTACATTTATAGGGTTTTATTCCAGTGTGCACTCGAAAGTGATCATTAAGGCATGAAGAATTTCTAAAGCATTTTCCACAAACTTTACATTCAAAGGGCTTTTCTTCAGTGTGAGTTTTTAAATGCTGAGTTAGTGGATAACACCTAGAAAAGGCTTTGCCACATTCCTTACACTGATAAGGTTTCTCTCCTGTATGGGTTCGCATATGAATATTAAGATTGGCAGAATATTTAAAACTTTTTCCGCACTCCTTACATTCATAGGCTTTTTTCCCAGTGTATGTTTGAACATGTGTAGCTTGGCTCATGGAGCGATTAAAGGCATCACCACACTGCTCCCACTGGAAGAGCTTGTCTTCACTGTGAATTCTCCCATGTGCCGGAAGGTGAGACTGACTAACAAAAGCTTCCCCGAAGTCACTGCATTCAAATGATTTGGCCTGCATACAAGTTGCCTGGTAAGCAACACCAGGAGTCACACCGAAATCTTTTCCATATCGACTGAACACAGCAAGTTTCTCTGTAGAAGTGTCCTTGTGCAGAGTAGGAAAGTCATTTCCAAACTGATCATAATCCCAAGCGTTCCCTCTAATTTGAGTACCCAGGTGTGTCAGAAAGTGTGAGTGTTCTTTGAAGATTTCTCCATGTGGCTTAAAGTCATAGAGCTCCTCTCCATTGTGGCTACTTGCCTATTGATCAAAAAAAATTAAAAATGAATGGTAAAGAAGAAGTTTTTCAAACTTTATGAGTAGATTCCACCCATGTCAAGGTAGAAGCATTATGATGATTATGAGTTTTGTTATTTTCATAATACACATATATAGCTATTGCCCTCTGAGTTTCATTGACTATGAATGAAGAAACCCTACTGCAAGAAACCCATGCCATCTGCTCTGTGAAAGAATTTCTGTAGATTTTCATGAGATTATTTTAAACAATATCCAGTCATGTGGGTGTAATATATCCATAGGGAAACTGAAGTTTCACACCAGCTTTTGGGTATCTCTCTAGAAACCTTTTCCCTGTGGGTAAAGGTTATTTCTCTCAAATATCTCTAGCTTGCACTGATTTCCATCATGAAATGCCCATTCCTCTCTAAATGTGGAAAATAATATCCAGGGCTGGGATAGTAGCTCGGTAGTAGAGCAGTTCCCTAGTACGTGTGAGGCACTGGGTTCCATTCTCAGGACCACATAAAAATAAATAAATATTATAAAGGTATTATGTCCATCTACAACTAAGAAAAAAAAATCCGTTATGAATCTTACCGGTTGTATCCCACTTGCCATTTTTAACCAAAAAACATCCTGTTGAAGTGCTGCCCATTCTAAAGTAAAAAAGAAAAACATATATAAAAGTGTTTCCACAATGAAACAGTTAGAAAAGTTAAAAATGATACATCTCATTTGTACCTGTTTTCATATTAAACATGATAAAATATAAAGCCAGGATAGAATAAAGCAGTTTGGCTAGGTCTAAAATTCAAGGAGCAAGGGATGCAGCTCGGTTACCACATATGAGGCCCTGGGTTCAATTCCCAGTAACAAAATAATGACAATAATAACTAAAATAAAATTAAATTTGAGAATCATAAGGACATGGTCAAAATTTAGAAATTATTAACTTATTCTGAAAATTAAATGTCCTGGTGAACAGAAACAGTATTATCAGGAAAGGAAAATAAGAAAGATCTGGACAAAAAAACATACATGAAAACCATAAACTCAAAGAAGAAAAGAGCAAGTCACTGGTTGAGACTGTAAAAATGTCTGGAATAAACAGGAAGTAATGGAGTACTGGGATGTGAAGATATCCCAAAGCTTCCAAGTTCAATGGCCTCGGTCTCAAAGGGTATTTTTTAGTTTCCTCTGGCAGGCACAGTGGTACATGCCTATAATTCCAGCAACTCAGAAAGTTGAGTCAGGCGAATTGAAAGTTTGAGGCAGGCTGGGTGACTCAGCAAAGACCCTGTCTCACAATAAAGAATAAAAAGGGCTGGAGATGTAGCTTAGTGGTAGAGCACCTCTGGGTTCTATCCCAGTACCACAAAAAATAAAGTCTCCTCAGTGGTAGAGTTCTTGCTTAGCATGTTCAAGACCCTATGTTCCACCACTGGCATCAGGGAGAAAAAAAAAAAAAAAAAAAAAAAATATATATATATATATCCCTATTATACTGCAAACATAATGAACTTCTCATTGACCAGGGATGTTTTTCACAAATACTTTCTACCTTGGATGACACCTCTCTCCACTGTCCTCAACTCTTCTTCTGCTTCCAAACAAGAGATCAGGCTGGGTTTGATGAGCTGACATCCTGTACACGAGGAAAGATGCATTAATGGAAGTGATTCATTCAAGAGATCATAAACTTTCTCATGATTTAGGATCTTTGGTTCTAAAGACAGAAGTGAAATGATTATTAAAAAGACTTCATTATGCAAATATCCCCTCTTAATATCTGACCCCTGAAACCCAAACTGATGATTATGTAGACATTTACAAAGCACTAAGTGTTAATCAAATAGGAAATAAAGTGAAACAAAGAGATTTTGTTATCATGCAGGGAAAATCTACACAAGTGAGTCTTAAAACATTACAGTATATCAGATTCATATGGAGAAACTGTTAAAACACAGATGACAGGGTTCCAACTGAAGAATTTCTGATTCAGTGTATTGAAGGTGGAGGCTGAAAATGCACTTTTATGAGAGAGTAATGGTGAAACTATTGATCCTAGGACTACATCTTAAAAACCACCACAGTAGATAACAATGTATCCAGACAGGGACTATGCCAGTTATTTTCCACTGTCCTCATGGTTCACATCACTGATACTGCAACACAGTAAATACATAATATATTTCTGTTTCATGAGTTACAGGAATGATGGCGGTCTTACCTACAGCAGCCAGGTTCTGGTAGTTCTCCAGCATCACCTCTCTGTATAGGCTTCTCTGAGTTTGGTCCAGTAAAGCCCATTCTTCCTGGGAGAAGTCCACGACCACGTCCTCAAAGGTCACAGGCTCCTGTAACAACACACACATCCTTGTTTAGGCCAAGAAACACCTCCATAAAGTTCACTGGAGAATGAGAAGGGATGACAATGCCTAAACAGAGTTGGAAGTTCTCCCATTATCTACCTCAGGGTTTCGTGGTTCAGAGACTCTTCTTTGTATCCACACTCACCCACTATTCATCTTCTCCACTCATATGGCTTTAATGGCACACTGAAAACAAATGTATCTCACCACAGTCAGAACAGGAGCTCTTTCTCATCTTACTTTCCTCTATTAAAATATACTCCTGGCCAGGCACCATGGCACACGCCTGTAATCCCAATGGCTTGGAGAGCTGAGGCAGGAGGATCACCAATTCAAAGCCAGCCTCAGCAACTTAGCAAGGCACTAAGTAATTCAGTGAGCCCCTGTCTCTAAATAAAATACAAAAAACAACTGAGAATGTGGTTCGGTGGTTGAGTGTCCCTGGGTTTAATCCCCAGTACCCCAAACACAAACACACACACACACACACACACACACACACACTCCTAGCACATTTCATACATTTGATAAATGATAAGTGAATAAAGTCTTTCATAAAAAGAAACATTCACCTTCCTATCATCTATCACAACATTCAGCAAAATGCAAGACATGCAGTTGGTGCAAAGAAATCCCAGGATTATTTTTAGGATAATAATTTCCCAGTATAATAGGCTGCATTCTCTGGAGAAATTCAACTGGGACTCAGTCCTTGATGAGGGTTTATATGCTTTAAGAATCTCTGCAGACAAGAAAGAACACCTAGATGGAAATGTCTACCTGGGGCGAGCAAGTATGCCATTCGGAGGATATACGTTCTTCCTACCTGATAACAATTTGTCGGGCAGTCAACCGCTATCCTTTCTGCCTCTGTCCTTTCTTCATGAAGGCAGATTGGGGCCCTAGAAAATAAGTCTAGTAGGAAAAGGGAAAAAAGAAAGGCATAAAAACCCAGAGGTGACCATGATTCCCACATTCACATGACTAAGTCATTCCACTCTAGTTCAAAATTCCCACACAAGTCGATGCACTTAGGAAAACACTCAAGCCCCCACCACAGTGCCTAGAGTTGAACGTGTGGACCAACGAGGATGTCCACAGCTCCCTGACCACACCACAAAGACTTTGGTCCCTTTTCTCACTACCTGCCTGCTTGGTGGCACAGGGGCCTAGGCAGTCACTGTAGCCCCCAGGGCTTGCCTTGCACACATTTAAGCAGGACAGGCGGATCCAGGATGTGTGCAGCGCACCCAGCCCCTCCTGGGTCCATAGCACCTTGTGTTGATGAGTGCTGACCACAGCCTTCCTGTGCCGAAGCTGGGCAGTGCTTGTCACACAATTAACTGCTTTGACTTTCCCTAGGTGGTTTCCAGCCCTACTAGTTCAGTGCATGGTGTCTGATGATAAAGGAGGTCTCTTCAGTACCTAGTCACCTGTTCCTACAGATATGGCAGTGGAAAAAAATAGAAAGCACTGACTTATTTAACAAATATTGCAGAGGTATCAGAAACATTTCAGTTTCTTGCAGATTTATTACCAAAGATGATTTTAGCTAGTAAGTACATGAAAACACTTAGAGAAGAAGGAAGAGGATGAGGACAATGATGATGGAAGTGAAATCTGAAAATGTCCTGGCCAGGACCCTTCTGGATGAGCCCTGTTGCTCTGAAGCAAGCATATCACCATATGGCTTTGGTCTCCTTTTCCAGAAACTTCCAGTACAGCATATTCCTTCATGGCTAAGACTGAACATCTCCTGCATCTACATCATAAAGAGCCAAAGGGAAAATTGTGCAACTGCAGTATAAGGGCCAGCCTGCAGCTGAAACCACTCCCTCTGAACTCACAGATTCTGAAGAGCTTATGGATAAGCTGTGGACTTATATGTGATTTGTATTCTGAAATTAGTTCTTATAAAGAACTGGATTTAGTTTTAGCTAAATATGTAGTTTATAGGTCATATGTTGCCTTTCAGTTTATGTATTTTTAAAATTTTTGACTATGTTCAAATTTTATTTTTTTATTATAAAGACATATACTTTTTCTTTTCTATTAAAGATCTGTACATGGGCTGGGGGTGTAGCTTATTGGTAGAGTGCTTGCCTAGCATGCATGAGGCACTGCGTTTGACCCTCAGCACCACATAAAAATAAATAAATAAAGGTACTGTGTCCATCAACAACTAAAACAAAAAAATTTTTAAAAAAGGTCTATACAAAAAAAAAAAAAAGGTCTATACATATTTTTACAGTAACATGCTTTGTGGAACTAGTTTCAGGACCCTTTTTTCTAATCCTTTGCTTACTACTTGAGAGTTCTGTGAAATTTAAAAGCAAGCATTTCTTTCTGGGGCTATAGTTCAGCAGTGGGTGTATACTTAGCACACACCAGGCCCCAGCATAGAAAACAAAAGCCCACTTTATTCCCAGAGGAAAGCTCGCAGATTATCAAATGAAATGCAGAAATACTGCCTCTTAAAGTTATATCCTACACCTAGTAAAATCACCCTTTTTAGTTTCAAGTCTATGAATTTTGACAAATGTATCATTTGGGGGATTTTTGTTTTGATATGCTTTTTTTAAGACACTGTCTTCATGTTGCCCAGGCTAGCCTCAAACTCAGCCTCCCTAGTAGCTAGAATGAAGGTCACCCACCACTGCACCAGCCGCAAATGCAGAGTTATAGCTAACTGATACACAGAATAGTTCCATCACCCAAAGGATTACCCTGTGCTATCTATAGTTGGTCTATCCCCTATCCGCTGGCAACTACTGACATTTTCTATTTCTCATTTTTTAAAAATTATTTTTAAAGTACTTAAAAATCCATTTTTGTTGAGTTTTGATTTTAACTTATGAAGTCATGTAACTATCATCGTTAAGACACAACACTTTTGCCACCCTCTGGACAAAGCCCTCCTGGTCAACTCCATCACTTTACCCTGGTAACCTCTGAGCTATCTTAGTTGCAGCAGAATGAGTCAACAAACTTTCTGGAAAAGGCCATATATAAATATTTTAAGCTTTCTGATCTATATAATCTCTGTAGCAACTACTCAGCTCTGCCATTATAGTAGGAAAACAGCCAAAGATAATATGTAAAATAGAAAAGAATGAGCATGGATATATTTTAATAACTATTTCTAGACCCTGAAATTAGAATTTCTATAATTTTCATGTGTCATGAAATATTCTGATTTTAACCAGTAAAAAATGTAAATACTTAGCTTATATACTGTATAAAAATGGGACTGGATCTGGTCTACAAACCAGTGTGTTGACTCGTCTGCTCCAGAATGCTGCATAATTGGAATCATAAGGTAGGTAGCATGAGTTTGGCATTTTTGTGTGAAGAAGTATTTGGATTCATCCATGTGGTTACAGGCGTTAGTTATTCATTCCTTTTTATTGCTGAGTAAGATTCCATTGTATGGATATACCAATTTATCCATCCTCCAGGTACATGGATAATGCTACATTTAGATTATTTCCAGTTTTGAAGGTCATAAATAAATCCCGATAGGAGGGCTGGGGATATAGCTCAGTTGATAAAGTGTTTGCCTTGCATGCACAAGGCCCTGGGTTCTAATCCCCAGCACCACAAAAAAAAAAAAAAAATCCTGATAAGCATTTGGGTTAAAAAGAGAAAAAGAAAAGAAAACAAAGCAAAATACAAAAGCAATAAGAAGAAAACACAAAAGTCAGGCACCGTGGAGCATGCCTATTAATCCTGGCAGCTTGAAAGGCTGAAGCAGAAAGACCCCAGCAAAGCCATTCTCAGCAGCTTAAAGAGGCCCTGAGCAATCAGCAAGGCCCTGAGCAACTTAGCAAGACCCTGTCTCAAAATAAAATAAAAAATAGGGTGGGGGTGTTGCTCAGTGGTTATCCACCCTGGGTTTAATACCTGGTACAAAAAAAAGAAAAAAGAAAAAAAAAGAAAGAAAGAAAAGAAAAGAGAAAACTCACACAGAAAAATACAATACAATGCCAGATCACAACTACAGCCAGAAAAAGAGATGGTGAGTCATGCCACCCATCAGAAAAAGTTTAGTAGTCTCATTTTACAAATAAAGAACTGTAAGCCCTGAGAAATATGCCTCTTTAATTGCCTGTGGTGATAATAGAGCTTGTGAAGGAAATCATGTAGCAGCACCTATAACCAGAGAATAAATACCAGGGAGCTGACTTACAAAACAACCCTCTCAGCTGACTTTAGTTATCCCTGAAATGAATAAGCAGCAGCATCAAGCCCAGAGCACTAGAAAGTATACTATACAGGGGGCACCTAGAGCAGAGTCTCTGAAAAATAACATCAGCAGAACTTACCATGGGACAAATTAATGGCTTCCATCCCGTAAGGCTGATGGTGAAATATGCCTGTGATTCCACGCACACGTCAGGGCAGCTTATGCATTTAAGTGGATAATGGCAATCTCTGTTTCACTGTATATAAGGTTAAATGCATTCCTGTAGATATCAACCATTCATCAATAAGCATTACTTATTAACCATCAAACATCAGTCAAGGACAATACAAAACTAGAAAATCACAGAATATGCACAATGAACATAAATGCAAATATCCTCAACAAAATGCAGTTAGCTCTCGCTATCCACAGCTTCCACATCAGTAGATTCAGACAAGGTCAGGCACATTCAGGTGGTATGGCCATAGACTATATCAGTGGATTCAACAAACTGCAGATCAAAAATATTTTTAATTCCAGAGACTGCCAAGAACAGTGGCACGTGCCTATAATTCCAACAGCTCTGGAGGCTGAGGCACAAGGATCATGAGTTCAAAGCCAGCCTCAGCAACTAAGCAAGATCCTAAGCAACTTATTGAGACCCTGTCTCTAAAAAAAAATATAAAGAGATGGGGATGTGGCTCAGGGGTTAAACACCCCTGGGTTCAATCTCGGTACCAAAAAAAAACCCAAAAACACAGTTGGGAGCTAGGGATGTGGTTCAGTGGCAGAGTGCTTGCCTAGAATGCACAAAACCATGGGTCTGATGTCATCTCAAAATAAAAAATTAGTTGGGTTTCTACACACTAACAAAATATTATCTTAAAAAAATAAAAAATAATTCCATTTACAGTAACTACAAAAGAAAAAACTGAAGAAAAAATCTAAACATGGAGATTAAAATCTGTACACCGAAAATTTAAAAATATTGATGAAAGTATTGAAAACAACACCCAAAAATGGAAAAAGAAAACCAAATGGTGATGTAGCTCTGGGACAGAGTGCTTGACTAGCATGCATGAGGCACTAAGTTCAATTCCCAGTACCACCAAAACAAAACCAAAACCAACAACTGTATTCATAGATCAGAAGAACTATTGTTAAAATACCCCTGTTGGGCTGGGGTGTACCTCAGTGGTAGAAAGGTTTTCCTATCATACCTAAGGCCCTAGATTTGTGAGAAACAGAAAATCCTGGTGGTCCTTTTTCAAAATACATTACTTAGCCTTAAATGTAAAATTACTTGGGATGTAAGAAAGGTGGCTGGAGGGGAGAACAGAATGGAAAGTTACAAGGCAGTTAATACCTACCACAGCCCCTTGACAAACAGTAGGTGAGAAGGAAGGCCCCACCACCACCTGACCAACAGAGATAAACTGTGTGTTGAATCCAAGGGGACTTTCCTACCACAAGAGAACAAAGGAAGGTGGGAACTAAAGGTATATTTCTTTAAAAAATCCAACAGGAGACAGTAAAACCTAGGTGACATCTGGGAAGATTGTACACTCTATAGTACTCAGTCAATGAGGAACCAGTGAAGGGATCTTGCACTTTAGGGGTTAAAACACTGGTTATACCCAATCTGGGGGTCCCTGACCATCAGGCACCCAATCTTGCAAGACTTCCATTAAAGTAAAGCCTCGCTTTTTGCTATTCCTTATGTCTCTTAGTCCATTCTCTGGGCTTGAAGAGGTAAAAAAAAATTACCCAAAATGATCTACAGATTAATGCCAACCTTTCCAAATTCCAACGGCATTCCCCCAGAAATATTTTTTAAGTCCTAAAATCCACATAAAACCAGAAAAGACTCACCATAGCCAAAGGACTCTGAGCAAGAACACAGCTGGAAACCTCACCTATCAATTTGAAAATCCACTACAAATGTAGAGTAAGCAAAACTGCATGCACTGGCAGAAAAGTCGACACAAGAGACCAGTGGAACACAAAAGTGAACTCAGAAATAAATCCTTACATTTATGGTCAGCTGATTTGCAAACTATACACCTGATAAGGGGTGATTTCTTAGTGTTGGGCAACTAGTGGCCATTATAAGTACTCCAGAGAACTCCAAAAGAAATTAAATAAGGTTGTGGAAACTTCTAGAGTAAAGGGGTTTCTCAGGGCATTAACAAGAATGCCTGCTGATTTTCATTTTTATATAAAATTTGTAAATGAGGAATATCCTCCCCGTAGAACCCAAAAGGACAAAAAGATGTTGAACTCATGTGTAAAATATCCATGGAGAACGTTATTAATGTAATGTCATACCTGTAGTCCTAGAGAAAGATATATATAGTAAGATGTTGTCTGCGAAGATGATATGAGATGATAATGTTGCTGAGGTACCCCAGAGGTCATCTGGAAAACAGGAAATGTGTCCTTTCAGAGGTGGATGCCCAATGAGGCTGCAAGGCTCCTGAAACAGGTGATGAACCAAACATGTAATTCATAATAAGAGAAAAAATGTTACTAGTTGTTGACTGAATACAATGTTAATAATAACACTACCCAAGTATTGATTATGGGGCCTTCCTAGATGGAACCCTGATATTTTAATGTTGCAGTCATCTATTAAGAGGCACCATTATTTATTTTCAGATTTAACAATGGGCAATAATGGCCTGCCATATGTAGAAATAGTGGAGATAATCACCCCTTTATTTAGTATGTTTATATAACCAGGTTTTATCCTGTAGGGATTTAATTTGAGGCAGTATTAACTACTTTAATATTAGGGCCCACAAATGAAACCAATCTGTAAATGACAAAAACTGACTTTAGTTTCAACTTATTATTTATTCTATCAGAGGATACATGTGGAGTATTTTAGGGCAATGGATATTGTGACTCAGAAATCCAGTCAAGTCTACAGTTAAAAGAGAAGCATACCAATTTTCTCACAGAGTAACTTTTTAAGAATGGAAGAACAATGCTCAAATTTAGTGGGATCCTCTAGTATAACTATAATTTGAGTTCCCATTATTAATGTATTCATGAAATTTTGTCAATTGGTCATGTTAGCACACTTTAAAGTTAAGGTAAAACCTACATTGTATAGGCCCAAATCCCAAGTAGTACCCTTTATATATATATATATATATATATATATATATATATATATATATATATTTTTTTTTTTTTTTTTTTTTCCCCCCCTTGAGGCATGGTCTTGCTCTGTTATCCAGATTGGCCTTGAATTCCTGGGTTTAAGAGATCTTCCTGTCTTTACCTCCCAAATAGAATTTTTTTGTTGTTGTTGTTTTTATCTTTTGTTACATAAAAGTTTAATATGTAAAATTTTTAATTTTCAACAAGATCAAATTATGGAACTTCTTTTATTTTTCATATATAATTGTCATATAATTATTTCATGTTATTTTTAATAAAATATTTTCATATTATACACAATCTAATCAATTATCTTATATTTTCTCCCCTGGTACCTAGTGGTTTGATATGAAAATTACTAACTAGGGCTAGAGACATGGTTCAGAGGAAGAGTGCTTACCTAGCATGCTTGAAGCCCTGGGTTCAATCCCCAGTTCCACAAAAAAGAAAAAAGTAAATAAAAATCAAAAATTAAATTATGGCCACTATTATCTTTGATCAACTGGCATTTGTATTGTATTTAAAAGTTTCTGGCATTTGTACTGCATTTAAAAGTTTTTTATTCCCATTCAGTTGGGAGTTATCTGATAAGGTAGTCTCTTCCCTCCCCTTTCTCATTTTGTTCTAGGCTTTTAGCTACCTGATCCTAGATATTTAGTTTCAGCATCTGGCTGGAAAAGGGAAAAGAGGGCAGGGTTAGGGGCCAGGACCTCTGGGCAACCTCTCCCTACATCCTGTTCCTTTTCTTATTCTCACACATAAAATCTTTCAAAATGGATTGGCACAGAGATGCAGATGGACAGGAAGAATAACTTCTAATGTTCTATGGCACAGTCAGGGTTGATAACAATTAAATGAACAGTTCAAAGTGATTAACAGGATTCTGAATGTTCCCAACACAAAGAAATGATATGTATGTCTGAGTTGTAAAAGATATGCCAATTATCCTGATCTGACCATTACACATTGTATACATGCTGACATATCTCCCTCTACCCTACACATCACTTTGTTTTTGTTTTGTTTTGTGGTACAGGGGGGATGGAACCCAGGGCCTTGCACATAGTAGGCACAACCCCAGCTCTAAATGTACCCAATAAACATACACATTTTATGTGTCAGTAAAAATACTAATAAGCCAAGTGTGGTGGTGCACACCTGTACTTGCAGCAAGGAGGCTGAGGCAGGAGGATTGCAAAAACCAGCCTCAGCAACTTAGCAAGACCCTAAGCAACTTATTGAGATCCTGTCTCAAAATTAAATACAAAAAAAGGGCTGGGCGGGCTGGGGAGATAGCTCAATTGGCAGAGTGCTCACACAAGGCCCTGGGCTCAATCCCCAGCACTGCAAAAAAAAAAAAGGGGGGGGGGGGGGCTGGGTTGTTGCTCAGTGGTTAAGTACCCCTGGGTTCAATCGTTAGTACCAAAAAATTGAAATTAAATAAAAATACTAATAAATATAATCAGTTAATGCATTTTTAAAATAAATAAAAAATTAAAACTAGGGGTTAGGGGTTTAGCTTAGTGGTAGAGCACAGACCTAGCATGCATGAGGCCTTGGATTTGTTCCCAGCATCACAAAGAGAGTTAAAAATAAATAAAATGGCTTGTACCTCTAGGTAGATAAACACTGTATATAAACACTTTAACATAAGTGTTTACTGGTTATAAACAATCTAACATAAGAAATAATTAAATTAAGACTTTGGTACAAACTGGCTTCATAAAATGAGACCCATGGATCCCTAACTAAAATAGGTTATTAACAATGGCCCATTGTAAATGACCTCAAGGATTTAAACTTACATAAAACCCAGTTCATGAAGAGGAAATTATCTCTACTGCTTATCCATTTGTCAGCTCAATTTTGCCTGTTTTTAAATCTGAAAATAAAATAAAGGATACCTCATGATGCATTACTACAACCCTAAGATGGGTGGTCCCTTCCATCAAGGACCCCTCAGCAATATTACTGAAATTTCTGATTTTCTCCATTCAACATCCAGTAAATATAGACCTCTTAAAAATCTGCTTAACATGATTTCAACAGCCTCTGGGCTGTAGTTTGCCCCAAACTCCAAAGACACACAATACACCTTTTCCTCATCCAACAGACTGTCATCATGCACAATCTTTGAAAACAAGATCCTAATGACACACACCTGCAGGAATACAGGTATGATAATAACATCCTTCCCCAAGGATATTCTGTTGGCACACTCACGAAGGACAAAGAACTGCAATATCTTCTAGTACTCTTTGAGTTCTGGTAGCAAAATATTCCACATTCACAAATTTTATATTGAAACTAAAATCAACAGGCACTCATATTAGCACCTTCATGTTAAAAAAAAAAGAAAGTAAACAAAAAGTCTGCCTTGCGATAGAGGTTCTGAGAATCTTTTTTAATGCCCTGAGAGTCTCTGGACCATTTGTGGTGGCCACTGGTTGCCCCACAGCATTTAATGCAAGAAACTGCCCCGCTTGGCCTCCTGATATTCACATTATAAGGGATGACTGGTCATCTACCAGTGTCTCCTGGAAATAAAGGATCTCACAAACCTTGAGCCTGTGACCTCCCATACCCAGATGCCCATTATGCTTTGGGTCATGGAAACACCACCCACAAGCTTTGCATGAGTACTGAGGCCTCCTTAAGACAGCATGGAGCAAAACAAGGGACCTCGGGTATACTAATCTGCAAGAGACAGTGGTTTCCCCTGTTCTCAGCCTCGTATCAAAGTGTCCTCCAAGACTACCTAAAAAGTCCCTTGAAATTAACAGATAAATAACCAGAATCCTTAGACTTGGGGACTGTTGTTCATCAGTGGTGAAGTTTAGTGGAGAATTGATGCTTCCCATCCATTAGGATGTCGTTAGTAAACAAAAGGACCCAAGAAACAACCCAAGTAGTCAAACATGGAATATTCATCTTAGCACTGGAAGCCCTGATCAACAAATGGCCCCATCTCTACATTTATTATAAACTATGGGGCCATTACCTAAAAATTGTCCCATTCAAGGAGAAACAAAAATCCCTCTGGGAATTTTTCTTTCTTTCTTTCTTTTGTGGTGCTAGGTATTGAATGCAGGGCCTTGTGCATGCCAGGCAAGCACTCTATCAACTGAGCTATATCCCCAGTCCTCCTCTGGGAATTTCTTAACTGACAGATACCCAAATGTAAATCAAAATGACACATCTCCACATATACTTAAGCCATAAAATAAGGCCTTGTCAGGAAACCCCTTATTCCTTTCAGAGTTAGAGATATTATTAACAGGATCTAAACTTCCAATATAAAACAAAAATAACACAAACCAAAAAATTCTCTCAGGCTGGGGAGATGGCTCAGTTGGTAAAGTGCCTTGCAATCACAGGGCCCTGGGTTCGATCCCCAGCACCGCAAAAAAAAAAAAAAATTCTCTCATGTGTAGCTAAACAACATTCTGTTAACCACTGGTGTTGTCACCACTGGCTTGGGGGTTTTACTGGTTTACAATCCAGAGGGCCACATTAACTCCACCGGGTACCCACTTAAAAAGGATACCCAAACCACACCCCAGATGACTCAACCTTGGCCCTATGTATCACTGCTAAACATGACATCACCTCAGACAACATAGCCCCAACTCAGGAACTTGCAGTTGGAGATGGCTTCTTCTACTACACTTAAACCTCCACAAAACAATACCCACAGACTCCTTCACCTGAGGCAAAAAATGGACACAATAATTTTGCTTTTCCTCCTGAACTCACTGTCTGCTTGTGCCATGCTCCTGGTATACCAGTACAAAATTTATTTTTTCTCTGCTCAAATGTACACCTCCACACATCTACACATAAAGGAAAATCTGTTACTAAAATTAATGGAGATTACTGTTTTCCTTCCCTCATATCACCAAACTCTGTAGCCCAGTAAAGGACCACCTATTCACAAGTTGCCTTTTCCTATTACCCTCCTCCCACTTTCTCCCACCATCCCATGGTCTGCCTCATCAACCACAATCTCTCCTTCCCCTTAGTTATACATAACACCTAACCTTTACAAGCATTTTACCAAATGATCACTTTATAACCTCCAAAATGAAAGTGCAGGTTATGACAGGAAGGTTCTGACACTCCTCTAGTTAGTTTAACAAAGTGGGAATGTGGCAAGAGCTACAGATAGCTTCTAAGAACTAAGGACAGACACCAGCATACAGCAAGTAACAAAGTCTACAACTGCAAGGAAATGAGTTGAACCCACTATCTGAGTAAGTCTACAAATAGATTTTTCCCTATGTAAGCTTCCCAAGCTAAGCTACATGAGACTGCAACCCTAACAATGAATTGATTGCAATCAATTGACTAAAAGAAACTGAGATAATAAGAGTGTGTTGACAGGGCACAGTGGCACATGCTCACATCCCAAACTACTCCAGAGGCTGAGGCAAAAGCATCACTTGAGCCCAGGAACTGAAGACCAGTAAGGACAGGATAGCAAGACCCCATCTCAAAAAGAGAAAAAAAAAAAAAAAAAACAAAGCCTAGTGTGGTGGCACATGCCTGTGATCCCCAAAACTGGAGGCTGAGGCATGGGAATCACAAGTCAATGTGGACATCTTAGCAAGATACTGTCTCAAGATAAAAAATTTTTTAAAGGATTGGGTGTGGCTCAGTTGTAGAGCATTTACCTAGCATGTGTGAAGCCCTGGATTCAATCAATTCCCAGTACTGCAAAAAGAAAAAGAAAAGAAAAAAAAGGCCAGATTCGTAACTTAGTTTCCCTGTCACTTATATATTAAAGAGTAAATTATTTCCTTAGCTTTATTTTCCATAGAAAATAACTATAGTATCAAACCTGGAAGTAATCTCTGATGCAAGTTCCTCTTTCTCCCCACAAATGTAATCCAACAATTCATATAAAGCTTTCAAATCTCCTCCATTCTGTTTCACCTACACCCCCCCCCATGAAGATGAGAAACTAGCATTGTCTCTACCTTTGTCGATTTGTAAAAATCCATTTATTTCCTTAGTTATATGTTAACCTCCTCCACTAATTTACAAGCTCCCTAAGAACAGCTCTACTTTGAATTTTGTCACTATCCCGTACCCAGTCATTCAGGCACTCTTCAATCTGCAGGGACAACAAGAAATGAAAAACATTTAAACATACTAAGAGAATACAATCAGAGTGTATGACTTTCTGTAAAAATAAGTCATTTCTAAAAGAAAACAGAAAAACAACAGCCACTGCTCCAGGTTCAAAGAAAATTAAAAAGCAATTACAACATATGAACCTCGAATAAAGATAAGAACCAAAAACAACCAAAACCATGCTTTTACTTTTTTACCCAGCCTATGTGTTAATAACTTTTTATTACGTTTTTAATATATATTTTTCGTTGTAGGTGGACACAATACCTTCACCTTATCTTTATGCGGTGCCGAGGATCTAATCCAGGGCCCACGCGTGCTAGGCGAGCGCGCTACCGCCGAGTCACAACCCCAACCCTTTTTTTAAATTTTATTTTCTAAGGGACGCCTTACCAGGCACTTAGAGCTCAATATGTCTGCAATTTTCAAATACTGCCTTTCAAGTAGTTCACCAAAAAAAGGCTCACCTTTCTGGAGAGAAAATGATAAGTTGAAATATTAAGTGCAATCAAGTCTCCATCGTGTCTTCCACAGGCCACCGTGGCGAAGCTCTGCGGGCGGCGCAGCCACGCACTTCAGATAAGAACGAGTATTCTTGTCCTTTAGGGGAAGGACTCGCGGTCTGCCCAAGTTCACGGTTACCGACGGAAAGCAGCACGTCCAAGACACCTAAAGGCAACGTGCCTGAGACGCAGGCGGGGCGCGCAAGCCGAAGCGGTCCGCAGCACAGAGCGAGCCCTCGGTCCCGGCGCGGGGTCGCGGGGCGCAGCCACCGGGACCCGAGCGGCCGGAACGTCTCTCCTCCCGGGAATAATCCACACAGCCTGCCTCGGAGGCTCCTGAAGAGGCAATCGTCGCGTCTGTAAAAACCCCGAGGAAGCGCGTTTACCCGCAGTCACGACGTGGCTCCTGACAGGACAGCCCGAGCGGCCGAGCAGCACCGGCGACCCCGGGAGGAGGCGCAGCCCGGCGGACGCGAGCGGGACGGGTGAGGCCTCACCCGAGAGGCTCCTCGGCGGCCCGGGCCACACGCTTATTTTCACCGCCCCCTTCCAGCGCCGGTCGGTCCCACCCGGCCCCACCGAAGCCGTAAGAAGCCCCAGGACCACGAAGGTGAAAAGGTACTCGGCTGCCCGGAGTCAGCAGCGGAAAAGACGGAAGCGAACCGTGACGTCACTTCCGTCTGCGACCTACGACCGGAGGAACCAGTCTCCGGGGCTCCAGCGTCGCACCGCCGACCACTGTCTGTCAGGGAAATGTAGCTCCCTCAGAGCTGCGGCCGGAGGGAGAACCTAGCGCAGAGACCGAGGGCGAGGTGAGAGCCAGGCCGGGGGAACGGGGTGTTCAGGGGCCGGACCAGGCCCGGTTGCTGACTCCGCCCGTAGCCGCAGAGCCCAGAGTTGACTCATTTTTTTTTTTTTTTTTAGTTTTTTTTCCAATTAGTTGTACATGACAGTAGAATGCATTTATACATTTTGATGGATCATACATAAATGAAGTGTAATCTCATTTTTCTGATCATACAAAGTGATTCTTCATATTGATGAGCCTGCCGATGCAAGGTAGTACCAGAACAAACGTGTTGTACCGGCATAAAATTAGACACGCAGAACAATGAAAGCGAATAGAAAGCGCAGAAATAAATCCGTGTATGTACAGTCAAGTAATTTTCAACAAAAGTACCAAAAACACACAAAAGGGAGAGTCTCATATAAATGATACTGTGAAAACTGCACATGGGAGAGAATGCAGTTGTACAGCTGTCTTACACCATACACAAAAATCCATCCTAAATGAACTAAAGACTTCAACCTAAGGCCATGAAATCAGAAAACTCCTAGGAGAGAACAAAAGAAAAACTTCCTGAAACTTACCTTGGCAATGATTTTTTGGAGTTCACACCCAAACCACAAGCAACAAAATAAACAAGACAGGTTATCTCAAACTCATTTTGAGATTTTGAAAAACCCAGGAAACTATCAAACAAATAAAGAACGGGAGAAACCATAAATCTGATAATGGGTTACTTGCCAATAAATAAATAAATAAATAAATAAATAAGGAACTCATATAGCTGAGGAGGGAAAAAATCCAAATAACCCAATTTAAAAATAGGCAAAGGCAGGGGCTGGGGAGGTGGCCCAGTGTCCTAGCATGTGCAAGACCCTGGGATTGATCTCCAACTCTAGAAAAAAAAGGCAAAGGAGAGGGTGGGATTAGCTCAGTGGCAAAGCATTTGCCTAGCATGCATAGACCCTGGATTTGATTCCCCAGCACCTGTAAGTAAGTAAATGAATGAAAAATAATAAAGGCAAAGAACCAGAATAGCTATTCTTCCATAGAATTCACAAAAATAGCTAGTGGGTATATGTGAAATGATGCTCTACATCAGGAATCACCAGGGATATGCAAATGAAACCCACAGTGAGATATACTCCCATGCATGATAGGATCACTATTATAAAAAATTCAGATAACAAATGTTAAGATGGTAAAGGAAACAGAAGCCTTGTACAATGCTAGTAGGAATACAAATTGGTAGTCATGGGCTGAGGCTGTAGCTCAGTGGCAGAGTGCTTGCCTAGCATGTGTGAGACACTGGGTTCAATCCTCAGCACCACATAAAAATAAAGCATTCTGTCCATATTACAACTACAAAAAATTTTTTTTAAAAATTGGTAGTAATCTTTTCTCTTGCTTTTCTCTCCTATTCACTTGCTTTCTTTCTCCTCCTTGCTTTCCACTCTCTCTAGCGTGCACCTTTTCTCTTTCCCTTTCTTTTCCTCTCATTTTCTCTTACCCTGCAGGGAGACACTCTGTTTGCTTAATAAACTCCCTTATGCAATTTCCCATGTCCAGCATGGTTTTCATGGGATTTTTTACATTGGTGCCGTGACTCGGATGGGCTCTTCCACTGTCTTTTAAGCAAGTGGAAACCCATCTGACGCCCCAGTGTACCCCGGACACAGCCTCACCTTCCATTTTGCCTGGATGCTCTGCTCTGCATCCATCACTGGACTTCAGATTGAAGCACCCCCAGACGCCTTTACAACCTGCTCTTCCCCAACCAGACTTCTACCATGGACCCCTGGATTAAGGCGATTTCTAAAAAGGGAACTCCAAACTGCTTGCCCCAGGCTGCCCCCTTCCAACTCGAAGAAGCCAGAACGGTCCTCCCCCTTTCCCTACAGCAGTAAAGGAGTTAAGCCAGAATTGGGTATAGGCAGTTAGTGTAGAAATCAGGGATCAGTCAAATAGAGGAAATGAAGTCCATGACCATCTGCCTCTGGAAGACTGGAAGTTGAAGACTGCCCCTGGGAGAATGGACTTTTTACATCTCACCTGCAAAACTAGCCCTAGTCAAAGAACTGGAGAACAAAAGATTTTCTTATAAAAACAGAAACAGGGGAATGTAATACAAAGCTGCTCCCACCCCCCCCCTTGCATCACAACCTAGCTTGTCAGTCTGAAAGCTGCTCTCCCCACCCTTTCCGGTGCAGCCATTTTCCCCACCTCCCAACTACTTGTCAGTCTGTAAACATCCTAGCTAGCTATTGGTTCATCAGTCAGCTTGCAAGTATCCTTCTCCGTTATTGGTTCCCTGTTAGCCCGGCGGAATTCAACTGCTTAAGGCTAGCTTCCCTGCCATCTTTTCTCTTGCTTTTCTCTCCTACTCACTTGCTTTCTTTCTCCTCCTTGCTTTCCACTCTCTAGCGAGTGCCCTTTCTCTTTCCCTTTTTTTTTTCCTCTCATTTTCTCTCTTACCCTGCAGGGAGACACTCTGTTTGCTTAATAAACTCCCTTATGTGAAAAAAAAATTGGTAGTCATTTGGAAAAAAGAATGTTTAAATACCTTATAATATTAAGAGTATATTGCCTCATATGCAAGATGCTCTGGATTTGATCCCCAGCACCACAAACAAAAAACAATAGTATAACTATAGTATTATCCAGCAAACTCACTTTTGGGTATACAATCAAGAAAATAAAATCACTACCTGAGACATCTCCATGCCTGAGTTCATGGCAACAGTTCTCTGTGTATGTGAGTGTGTGTTGCCTAAACTGGCCTCCTCCTCCTTCTCCTCTGTAGCTGGGACTACAGGGACATATCTGGGAAGCAGAAGATATCCCAAAATTTACAGTCTAATGACCTCTACCTTCAGATCTAAGGTGATCTTTAAAGTTTCCTCATTATACTTCAAAACATACTCAATGATAAATATTTTCCACAAACATCTTGGAAAATGCCTTCTTCTATTGCTATCAGTTCAATCTCTTCATCCAACCAAGAGATCAGGCTGTGTTTGAACAGATGATATTTTATACTCAAAGATACATTAATGGAAGAGGCTCATGTAAGAGATAACAAAGCTTCCCATGATAAAAAAAAAAAAAACCTACATTTCTGCTCAGGTGTGCTGCATAATATATTTCTGTTCCCTGTGTAGCTACAATAAATAATTCTAGTCTTAAGAACCTGAAGCCAGGTTCTTATAGTTCTCCAACATCACATCTCTACATACGTTTCTCTGAGTTGGGTCCATTAAAGACCCCCCCCCTCCTGGGTGAAGTCCATAGCTACATCCTCAAAGGTAATCAAGTCTTAGACCATCACACATATGCTAATTGAGCCAAGTGATATGTCCACCAATGATCACTATTAAGTAAAGAAGTGACACCAGTGCCTATAAAGGATTCTAAGGTCTCCAATATTCTATCCATAGTCAGTGGTCCTAGGACATCTCTGACCACAATTATTCACTGTGGATCTCCTCCATCATAGGGCTTTTGGCATCTTTTATAGGTGAACTTACCTTACCATAACTAGACAGCTCTTTTTGTCCTATTTCTCTATCACAACACACTCCTGAGCATGTTACAAAGACTTGGTAAATGGCAATATATGAATAAATTATTTGAGAAATGATACTTTCATTTTCTTTACAGTCTGTCAGAGCACCCAGAGAAATAAATATCCAATCAGCACCCAGAAAGTTAAGATTAACATGATTATTAAAATACTGAAATAATTTTCAGGTAACCCCTCACCAATCTATGAAGCATGACTTTCTAGGAAATTCAGTAGGGACTAAGTCTTGGCAAAGATATTTTTTTGCTCTAAGGAGCTCTGGAGACTGGCCTACCTACAAAGAAATGTGTCTCCCTGGCCAGTCTAATCGTGCCATTTATGGAATCCATGGAACCAAAAAGACAATACTTTCCATGTTTTTTGTTTGTTTGTTTGTTTGTATGTTTGTTTTTTGGTACTGGGGATTGAACCCATGGGCACTAACCACTGAGCTACATCCCCGCCCTTTTTTTTGAGACACAGTCTCACTAAGTTGCTTAGGGCCTCACTAAATTGCTGAGGCTGGCTTTGATCCTCTTGCCTCAGCTCCAAATTCACTAGGATTATAGGTGTGCACCACCACACCCCACCCATGTTTTTTACATAATACGGATTCAGGGTTGCATGCTTACATTCCAAATTGTGAGCACATTCCAATGACTCTCCTATGTTCCTTAGATTGATAAAGCATCTTCAGAATGAGTTATTTCATGTCCTTGAAGTGAAAGGGAACACCTAACACTTTTACACATTGCTTATACTTACCATGTCTCTCATCACTATAGTTTTGAATGTATTACTAGGCAAGAGTAATACTCTACTAAGAGTTTTGTCATTCTTTATATCCAAAGGGATTCTCTCATGTCTTTTGGTATTTTCAGTAAGATGAAATGAACAAGTAATGGCTTTCTCACATTCCTTACATCCAATGTGCCTGTGAAGGTAGGAGGAACACATAAATGCTCTTCTTCAACTGGACACTCAAAGGGTTTCTACTGTGACTTCTCACATGTAAAGTAACATGAGGAAGAAGCAGTTTTTCCCATGTTGGTCATATTCAGTGTTTCTCTCCTGTAATGACTTAAATGCTCAATAAGGCCTGAAGATGTACTAACAGTTTTCCCACATCCCTTACACTCATATGGTATCTGTCCAGTGTGAGTCAGTACATGCGTAGTAAAGGCAGTACACTTATTCCACAATTGTATGCTTATATGGTTTTGTGCAAATTCACAAGTGCTTCTTAACACATGAATTCCTAAAGGATTTTAATCATGTGTTAGATTTAGAGGGCTTCTAACCATTGTGAATTTTCATATGAAATCAGTGAGTTGACAGAAGCCAGGGAAGGCTTTGTTATATTCCTAGGGCTTCTCTCCAGCATGTGTTTGTGCATGTTTATTGAGGCCCGAGCTCACAGTAAAGGCCTTCCCACATTTCTTACATTCATAGGGTCTTCTCTGGTGTGAATTCACACGTGAATGTGAAGGCAGTAGGAACATGTTAACATTTTCCCACACTGGTATATTCAGGTTTCTCTCCAGTATGAGTCCTCAAATGAAAAGTAAGATAGGAGGAAGAAACAAAGGCCCTCCTAGTGACATCCAAATGTTTCTCATCTGATCGTTAAGGCCCCGTGCTGTAGTAAAGGCATTCGCACACTCTTTCCACTTATAATTCTCCTCTATGTGAATTCTTACATGTTTACTTAGGTACAAGGAAACTGAAGACTTTCCCACATACCTTACATGTATAAGGTTTCTCCCCAGTGTATCTGCATAACCCTATAACCCAGTGAAACTTAACCATGGTTTTGCATTTATAGGGATTTATTCCTTGTGCACTCACATGTGACTGTGAAGGGAGGAGGAATGCATGTCCACACACACTGGACATTCAAAGGGCTTCTCTTCAGTGTGGGGTTGCCTATGAATATTAAAGTGGACAAAATATCTAAAACATTTTCCAATTCTGTATATTTGCAGGATAGTTTTACAATGTGGGCTTGAACATGCACCACATAGCTTGTGGAGTGAGTAAAAGCTTTCCTACAGTACTTCTGTCTGCTTTCTTTTTCTCTATTGTGAGTTCTCCTGCGGGCCTGCAAGTGTGACTGATTGACAAAGGCTTTCCTGCAGGTGTGACACTCAAAGGATTTGTCTTGGGTGCACATTTTCTGGTAAGTAACATTTGGAGCCTGGCTGAAATCTTTTCCATACTGATTGTACTCAGAACTATTCCCTATCCTTTGAACACTCATGTGTGGTGAGAGGTATGAGTGCTCACTGAAGACCTTTCCACACTGATTGCCAAGTTCCCTGCATGTGGCTACTCTCCTAAATAATGGTTAAAGCATTTTTCAGACTGATGAATAGATTCCACCCATTTCAGGACAGAAACATGATGATGATGATGATGATTTTTCCCATTTTTATAACATGTAGAGTCCCTGCCCTTTGAATGTCTTTCAATGTGAACTAATCAATCCTATTGGAAGAATTCTGAGACATCTGCTGTAATTTTGAAAAGATTCATGTAGCTTTTCGTGAAATAATTTTTAAAATTCAATGTTAGTGATAAAGGTGACAGTATGTCCAGGTAGAAACTCTGAAGTTTCACAGCAAGTTTGGGGCATCTCTCTAGAAACACTACTACCTGTGGGAGAAAGATACTTCTCTCAAATATCTCTCATTTGTGCTGATTTCTATCATGGAATTCCCAATCTTCTCTAAAAGAGGAAAATAAGAAATATCTCTTTGTCAACTTTACCATTTGCAACCCTTTTCATATTTTTAATAAAAAAAATCCTAATTGCTGTCCCTTTAGTTTTAAGGTGCATTTCTCATGCTGAAATTAAACACAGAAATATGTGAGAGTTTATGCAACAAAAATGGTAGGCCAAAAAAGTTAAAAGGTATATTTTTTAAAAATTCTTTACATATTCTGGATATTAAAATAAGTAACCCAGACAAGAAAGGAGCAATAGAGCTAAATGGACATTCCTCAAAAGAAGAAATAACAAATGGCCAACATATATATGAAAAAAATGTTCAACATCCTTAACAATCAGGGAAATACAAATCAAAACTACATGGAGATTTCATTTCACTCTAGTTGGAATGGCAATCTTCAATAATACAAATAATTTCTGATGAGAATGTGAAAGGAAAGGTATACTCATGCACAGAAAGTCATCAATTATGGGTATTTGGAGAGATCCTGAAACTTCTAATCCAATGGCCTCACCCTTCAGATGCAAAAAGCATTTAAAACAGTTTCCATGGGTTGGGGATATAGCTCAGTTTGTTGGAAGAGTGCTTGCCTCGCATGCATAAGGCCCTGGGTTCAATCCCCAGCACCACCAAAAAAAAAGTTTCCTCATTATTCTTTCAAGCACACTGAACATCTCAATGACAAGAAATATTTTCCACAACCACCTTGAAGAATGTATTATTCCACTATAGTCAACTTTTCTTCCTCCAACCAAGAGATCAGACTGGGTTTGATGAGATGACATCCTGTACATAAGGAATGATTCATTCATGGAAGAGGCTCCTGTAAGAGATGGTGACTCTTCCCATGGTTCAGGAAGTTTACTTATAATGACAGCAGTGAAATTATTTATAAGAAGTTTAAAATGCAAACATCAGAATGTAGCTCGGTAGTAGAGTGTGCACTTAACATGAGGGAGGCCCCCAGGTTTGATTCCCAGCACCAAAAATAAACGAATTGATTAAATTTATTTAAATGCTAATATTCTGTTTCACAAATACATTATCTCTGAACTCTGAAACCCAAATTGATGCTTATGTACACGTTAACAAAACATAACATTTTAATGAAATAGGAAATAAGGAGATATTTATTACCGTGGGAATAAGAACTACAGCAGTGATTCTTAAATATTATAGTGCTTGAGATTCATGTGGATAGATTTTAAAACACAGATGACAGGGCCCCTACTGCAGATTCACACAAGGTTTGTTGAAGGTGGACTCTTGGGGCTGGGGGTAAATAGATCAGCAGACACATGTGCAAGGTCCTGGCTTTCATCCCCAGCACCACCAAAAAAAAGAGGAGGAGGAGGAAAGGGAAAAAAAGAGACAAAAAGTTCACTGAAGGAAGAGGACAAGGGATCTAATGCCTCAGAGAGTCGGGGGTTCTCCTATTGTGTACCCCAGGCTTCATTGGCCCTATGGACTCTTCATATCAAACCCACTATTCATCTTCTGCACTCTTCTGGCTTTAATGGCACATCTCAAACATGAACTTACCTCACCAACACCAGAGTGGGAGCTCTTTCTTGCCTTACTTCCTTCTATAAAAGTATGCCCTTGAACAAACTTCATACATTTGATAAATGGTGATGAATGAATAAATTCTGTGAGAAAAGGACACTTTCACCTTCCTTGTCATCTGTCAGAGCACTCAACAAAATCAGAAACATGACTTTGCATTATAAAGGCCAAGATGAATTAGTAATTGCAGAAATCCTGGGATGATTTTTTTTTTTTTTTTTTTTTTTTTTTTTTTTTTTCTTTTCTGGTGCTGGGGATTTAACCCAGGGCCTTGTGCTTGCGAGGCAGGCACTCTACCAACTGAACTATATCCCCAGCCCTCCTGGGATGATTTTCAAGGTAATTCTTCACCATTTATAAGAGGATCCACTCCCTGGGAAAATCCAACTAAGACTCAGTGCTTGAGAGAAGCTTTATTTGCTTTAAGAAGCTCTGGAAAGTCTAAGTAGAGGGAAATGTGTTCATCCGTTGGATGCGAGGGTATAATTTCGTACAAGCACACATGTTCCACATACCTGATAATCATTCGGCAGACAGCCATCTTTCTTTCTGCCTCTGTCTATTCTTTAGGAAGGCAGATCGGGTCTCTAGAAAGTAGACCTCCTGGAAAAGCAAAAGGCCTGAGAACACAGCTGACCATAATTCCATATTCATGTACCTGGAAGGCATTCCATCCTAGTTTGAAATTCCCATATAATTCAGCACACTTAGGAAAATCCACAAACATACACACTATTGCCATATGATGCCAGAGCAGTCTTCCTTACCCGGAGCCAGAAAAAGGCATGGTGAGCTGTGCACCCATCATGAGAAGTATAATAGTATCGTTTTACAGGTAAAGAACCATAAGCCCTGAGAGAGATGACTGTGATAAAACTCATGACTGAGATTATGCAGCATTTACAGCCAAAGCACACATACCAGGGCTGACTTACCAAACAAACCTCTGCGGCCCATTCCAGCATCTCTGAAATGAATAAGCAGTGTGACTATTCAGGTCATTTGAATCTATCCTGGGCAATGGGACTGTAAAGCAAATTCTCTGAAAAATAGTATCAGCAGAACAATTTGAATAGATTCAAACTGATTGCTTCCATCCTGTAAAGCTGATGTCTGAACACTCTCTTTTGTGATTACAAGGACATGTCAGGGTTGTGGGAATCTAAGTGGATACTGGCAATTTCAGTTCCTCTGACTAATGGGTTATTTGGATTCCTTTAGTTATTGATCATTAATCAACAAATATTACTTAACAATTTTAAAAAATCATACATGAGTTCTATGTTGGTAATAAAAGATGAAGCCACTGAAAACAGTATACTCTATAACATGCATATTAGTTACAACAACTACTATTTAGTGAGGATTTCTATGTGTTCAAGGTTACACTAGGGATACACACACAAACACATACACAAACCATCTTAACAAAACTCCACAGCAAATACCATTATCACTATTGAATGCTGAAAAAAAAAGATTTGGATGACAGAAGTGATTGTTTAAATATCATCTAGTTATTATGAAGATTAAAAGATTAAATTGTGAAAAATAATAATAACCAGGTATACCTGTAATTCCAGTGGCTCAAGAGGCTTAGGCTGGAGAATTGCCAGTTCAAAGCCAGCCTCAGCAACTTTGTGAGGTCCTAAGCAACTAAGCGAGACTCTCTCTAAATAAAATACAAAAAAGGGTTGGGATGTGGCTCCACGTGGTTAAGTGAGCTGGAGTTCAATCCCTGGTACCAAAATTAATTAATAAACTAATTAATTAAAAAATAGAAATAATAGCAGCTACAAGTTCTTAAGGGATATACAATATAAAAAATTGTAACCAGCTACACATACACCTGAAGTCAGCTACTCTAGAATCTGAGGCAGGAGGATCACGAATTCAAGGCCAGCCTAGTCAACTTAGCAAAACCCTGTCTCAAAATAAAATAAAAAGGGCCAGGATGTAGCTTAGTGGTAAAGAACTTGCCAGCATGTGTGACGTTCTGGGTTCAATAAAATTCAGTGGTTACTGAATAAAATAACAATATAAAATAAAAAATAAGATAAACATCCTGCTAGCCTAAGATTAAAAACAGAAGACTCAAATAAGATCAGAAATGGGGGATGTTACTACTGGCAAATTATAGAGATGGAGCACCTAATCATGGAACACCAAATGACCAAGGAAGTGAGCTCCCATCATGAACAGCATGTTGTCTGCCCCACCAAGCCTTTAATTTGGGCATATATAGTAGCAACCTACCATGAAATGAAAATTGCATAGATATCACTGAATTCTTAACAGCTTCTGTGAGTGCAAGTAAATTGTATGAGAAATTGACAAAGATTCAGTCAACACATTCCATTTGCCTTGCATGTTCTCCATCGATTGATGCCTATTGCTTCTCGAGGTATTCCTGATGCCCAGAGGACCAACATGAAGCCAAATTCCCAGATGGATCTGCACTAAAGCACCACTGAACAATGACCCTGTACTGATGGAAAATCTTCCCGGTAGCAGAAAACCAAGAAGTAAATTTGACCTCTGACCCTGGCATTGAGAAATGGCCAGAAGCACACATACATGCTGATTCATGAATTATCTGCTGTGTTAGGCAGGGTTTTCTAGAGGAACAGAACTAACTTTTTGTATGTTGGGAGTGATTAGGGACTTGGCTTACCCAATCAAAGAGGTTGAAAAAATTCTACAATGACCACCTGCAAACTTCAAAGCCAGGAAAGACCACAGTGAAGTCTCAGTCCAGATGCCAGAGCACTGAGCCTGGAAGACAGATGGTACAGCCTCCAGTCCAAGTCAAAAGGCCCAAGAGCCACTGATGACCACTGGTACAAGTCCCAGTGCCCAAAGATGGAAGCAACTGGAATCTACGTTCAAGGGCAACAGCAGGAGAAAATGTGTCCTGCTCAGGGAAGAAGAACCAAGAAAAGGGGAGGGAGAAAATATCTTCTCTTTCATCAGGACCCCGAGTTTATGGATGGTGCCTGCCCAGACTGAGAATGGGTCTTCCTCACTCACTTTACTGATTCACAGGTCATCTTCTCAAAAACATTAGCAAAGACCTAGCAATGGGCAGGGGGTGTAGCTTAGTAGTAGACACTTGCCTAGCATGTGCAAGGCCCCAGGACCATCCCCAGTGCTTCCAAGAAAGGAAGGAATTTTTTAAAGAAACATCCAGAAGTGTGCTTTACCAATTCTCTAAGCACCCCTCAATCCAGTGAAGTTGATACCCAAAATGAACCATCACAGTTGCCAAAGTTTTCACTGGATGGTTTAGAATTTGGAAGGAACAAGACTGATGACAAGGAAGGTTAGGAAAAAGTGTAGGTATAGGGATATAGTTCTCTTAAAGGACAGGCTGTATAGGTACTTGTGTCCCATATAAATGGCCACCAAAGATAATAGATGGACTGGTATGGTGTGTGGATGTCAATTAACTTACCTAATCACCCCAGAGCTTGCTCTGTGGACCCAGGAATAACTATAATGTCAGGCTGAAGGATATTTGTGGCTCAATAATATAGATTTCAATTTACCAAGGTTGGCACAGTTGACACTACTGCTCTGTACCTAATCAGCTAAGAGTAGAAAACTCACCAAGTATCCAAATGTCAGCAGTCTCCACTTGAATAGGGAGCCACCTGGTGGCAGGCTTATTATGTTGTACGGCTCCCATCAGGAAGGTGAATAGGTTAAGATTCCTCATCTCTGAAATAGATTCATGTACAGGAGATGGATTTGCTTTTCTCCTAGATATGCTTCTATGGGCACCACCATGTGTGTACTCACGAAAGTGCTTTACCTACTTTCCTTAAGAGACTTCTCTTATTTCCTTAAGAGAATGATCACTTCCAATCCCAGCGGCACAGAGCACTGTTAGTTTGGAGACCTTAGTTCCTAATGAGAAACACTTCCTCTAGTGAGCACAATTAGTCTCACACATTAGAAAATAAGATAACCCCCCAGCTATTCTGGGCTTCAAATACCATAAAACAAGAGGCAAAGGAAGGTGGTGGGGAAGAGGTGGAGAGATTAATCTGCCTCTGGACTGACAGACCCAATTATCAAAGTGAAATGAAAATACTGCTATATAGTCTCAGTAAGGACTCCCCTTGTATATCCATAATGTACAAAAAGGCTAATGAGAAGTTACAACTGAGAACAAGCAGGCATATAGAGGGTGTAGACCCTTTGGATATTAAGATTTGGATCACTCAGAGTAGCTGAGGTTTTCACTGAGGGTAAGGGAAATAAGGAAATGGTTGTTGAAAATATACACCAGGTATTTATCAACTGCAATTTAAGCGTCTAATTCCAGAAAAAAGAACTGTAATCATTTTGTATGTTTTCTCTTTGCTTGTTACATCAAGGTATGTTTATATCCATGTTTGTTTATATGAACAGATTATTCACTCCTGTTTATTTTTATACACAACTTATTAGTGTTTGATTTAGTCTGTTAGGTAACAAAATACTTAATGAGAATGTGATTTTTGAGTAGAAATCAATATGGCCTTCTCAGAGTGAGAATTTCTTCCCTTGAAACTCATTAGGTAAGAAATATAAATTTGTGAACTGGGGATGCAACACAGTGGTAGAGTGCTTGCCTAGCATGAAGTCCTGGTTTCAATTCCCAGCATTGCAAAAAAAAAAAAAAAAAAAAAAAAAAAAAAAAAAAAAATTGTTTAACTGAAAAGGGTATTCAAATGTGTGTACAGGGGTGCATATGCATGCTGAGCAAGAAAAGTGCACTCTAACAATTATCAAATTACTCAATTCACTCCAAATTTACCTTCAGGAATTAATGACTATCTTTAAGCATTTATCTTTTACATACACTGTTTTGTCAATATGTTGACACATTGGTGGGGCAATGCAAAGGAGGAAACCTTTTCTTGCTGCAACCAGCTGCTGCAGAGTCAGATATTCCAGTAGTACCTGGTCCATATCTAACACAGAAACACACAGTTCATAGATAATCTGGAAGCTCTGGTCCTTGGGACACTTTCTTGGCCTTCCTAACATGGACAACAAAGCTTCAAGCGTACCACTAAGAGAGGCACCATCAGGGTATGACTTGAGGGCTTGTTTCCAGTGTCCCTCATGACACAGTATTCCAGGATACATAGCACACATCAACCCCACTGTGTACCCACTAATGTTAGACCTGCATCCCCAAAGCTTATTGCCCACAGCCCACAAGATGTAGACACTCAAGGCCCCAGGCTGTGGCTACAGGGGCACCCATATTGCCCAAGTACCTGCCCAGCGGACTCAATTCTCGCATGCTACCAGAATTCTTCCAAGGGAGACACCATGCCATCCAAGGCTTTCTGTGGGTAGCGGTAGCCCAATTCCCTCTGCACACTGGCACACCACCACACCTACCCCATACTTTGCAGCTTTACTTAATGTTTGACTAGTGAAGACTAGTCAAAATTACAAAAAAAAAAAAAAATTTCCAAAATCTAATAGGCTAAAAATAGCATCCAGTGGGATAGAGGTAGTTTCTAACAGTGATCACAATGACCACAATGACTTCTACTTTTCAACATTCACTCTTCCTTTTTTTTTTTTTTTTTTTTTTTTTTTTTTTTTTTGCAGTGCTGGGGATTTGAACCCAGGGTCTTCCAACTGAGCTATATATCCCCAGCCCTCAACATTCACTCTTAAATCATTGCTTATCCTTGAATGTACACAAGACTTGTAATTTATTTCTAGCCAACTGAATATGGAAAACATGCAGGAATTTTGCATTTGCATTTAAGCTACCAAATGAGTTAATTTTGAATGCACTGAGGGGAAATTATGATGACAGATTTGACAATCAGGTGGGTAACTTTTAATGGGGTCAGCCTCCAACCAACGTTGCCAATTGTCTGATTCTCCCATAGTTAAAGCCATATATATGCAACTGAAATCCAACCAATGCCTTGATTAGAGCTGCGTGAGATCATAAGCAGAATTTACTAGGAAAGGAGCCATGTGTGGCCTGTGAGATGATTATGATTTTTTTTTTTTTTTGTGGTGTTGGGGATCAAACTCAGGATTTCACTTAGGCAAAGCACATGCTTTATTTACTACTGAATTACAACCCCAGCCGTTATCTTAAATTCTCTTTGTGCCAAGGGTAAAAGGAATACCATGACCGCTCTAATTCCACTAGCTAAGCACAGTAGCTCACTTCTATAATTCCAGTTACTTGGGAGGCTAATGAAGAATTCCAAGATCTAGGCCAGTCTGAACAACTTAGCAAGATGTGACTCAGTGGTACAATACTTAACTAGCACACACTAAAGAACCAGAACTCAATACACAATACAAAAACTTTTAAAAGACCTGTCAAAAACCAAAGCAAGAACAGACTTGACCTCAAGGGGAAATGCTGCTAAAATTCTGCGACGAACATTTTCTTTTGAGACCCTTCACCAAGTTGCCCAGGCTGGCCTCCAACTTTTGATCCACCCACCTCAAGTCTCCTGAGTAACTGGATTACAGGTGTGCATGACCATGCCCAGCTTTTAAAACATTTCATCAAAATGTGCCCTTTCTCATATGTGGCTGTCACTTTGTATGCTAATTTATGTAAGTCCATTACTCTGTGGGCTTACACTTTCATCTTGTGAGATTCTGAACTACTATGCAGCTCTTTATTCTAGTGTCACTCAGCAGCAAAGTCACATAAATGACTGTTCAAAGCTGTATATACCAGAAGCAGTAGCACACACCTATAACCCCAGCAACTCAAGAGGTTGAAGCAGGATTTCAAGTCAGAGAAAAGTCTCAAAAATTTAGTGAGAGCTTTAGCAGCTTATCAAGAACTTGTCTCAAAATAAAAAATAGTAAGAGCTGGGGATGTAGCTCAGTGGTAACTGGGTTTAATTCCCATGTGTGGAAGGGCGGGGGGTGCAGGGGACTGTATACTCTATGAGAAAAGAAAGAACTAGAAAGGTCTTAAGGCAATCAAGTACATCACTTCCAGTCAAGAAAAATGATGATGAAAGAATGACCCATTCAAAGAAAAATACAACAAAAAGACAAATCACAAGTCACTGAAGTATACTCAAATTTATCAAATTATGTGTAAACAGACATAGAAGTCCCAGGAAGGAAAGTTAGTGAGGGCTTTGAAAATGTCACTAATGCATCATGGGATTAAAACTTCAATCTTCACCCAGACAAGGGTGAAAAATGTAAAACTACATGGCCTAATGTATAACCTACCATTACGGCTCCCTTTAACTAAACGGTATTCTCTTGCTTTTAAATGGAATGCTATTAGGTTCATATGGTCTGAAATTTAGCTAAAGTACAACATCTCTTTACGGATTTTCAGGCTAGATGCATGAAGTATTAAATTTTCTACTCATTATATTGCTATTTCTTTCTACACCTCTTAATATTTGCCTTTCTTATTTGGATGCTATACTGCTGGGTTCACATGTACTTACAACTATTATATTTTTTTGATGAAGTGATCTTTCTATAGATTACCAGTTTATCTCCTTTAAGCTATGCCAACTCTTGCTTGGTTTCCATTTCTTTTTTTCTTTAGTTGTATATGGACACAATACCTTTATTCATTTTTATGTGGTGCTGAGGATTGAACCCAGTGCCTCACACGTGTGAGGCAAGTGCTCTACCACTGAGCCACAATCCCAGCCCTTGGTTTCCATTTCTAATAGATGTTTTTCTATCCCCTCACTTTCAGTCAACTTCTGTCCTTTTAAAAGATAAAGTGCTTGCCTATCATGTGTGAGGCGTGGCACTGGGTTCAATTCTCAGTACCACATATAAATAAATAAAATGAAGGTTCATAAACAACCAAAAAATATATTAAAAGAAAAAGAAGAGGGGCTGGGGCTGGGGCTGGGGCTGAGTGGTAGAGCACTTGCCTCCCACGCGCAGAGCACAGGGTTTGATCCTCAACACCACATAAAAATAAAAATATCCTGTGTCCATCTACAATAAAAAATACTTTAAGATGAAAGGAGTCTCTTATAGATAGCCTACAGATGTCTTTTTTAAAAAGTAGTATTCAATAAAACAATCTTTTGATGAGTAAATTCAGTTGTTCATTTACACTTACATTAACCATTAAAAGGATCATACACACCATGAGAGTGTGATTTATCTCTGGGATGCAAAAATGGTTTAACACATGCAAATCAATAAATGTGATATACACCACATTAACAAAATGAAAGAAAAATTATATCATTGGAAAAAGATCATGTTACAACATACAACATTCTCTCATGATAACAATTCTCAATAAATTAGATATAAAAGAAATGTACTTAAACATAATAATGGCTATGACAAAGCCACAGCTATCATTACACACAATGGGAAGCAGCTCACATATTTTTTTTTAAAAGATCAAGAACAAGAATGCCCACTCTTTCCACTTCTATTCAATATAATAATGGAAAAAGTCAAGCCAGAACAATTAGCCAAGAAAAATGGAAGACATCCAAATCAGAAAAGTAGTAAAAATTGTTTGCAGATGGCATATCTTCAAGTGTGAAAAAGGACAAGACTCCATGAAAAAAAACGGAATAAATAAATTCACAAGTTATAGGATTCAAGATCAATATAAGAAAATCATTAGTTTTCTACACTCTAAAATAACAACGTAAGAATTTAAAATCCTATTTACAAGAGCATCAAAAATGAAAACATTTTAGAAAAAATTTAAACAGGAAAAGATTTAAACAGAAAACTTGGACATTATGAAAAAAATTAAAGCAGGCACAAACAAAAGGGGAAGAAAATATCCTGTGCTTATGGATTGGGAGAACACTGTTAAAATGTCCATACTACTCAACATGATCTGTAGATTAAATGTCATCCCTTCAAACTTCCAATGGCATTGTTCACAGGATTATGAAAAAAATATTTTTAATTCATCAGAAACTAAAAACTAAGAACCTCAGAAAAGCAGAAGACTCTTGAACAAGAACAGAAATTCCAAACTTTAAATCATTATTACAAAGGTACCATAATAGAAACAGTATGGTACTGGCATAAAAGCTGACATGGACCAACAGAACAAATGAGAAAGCTCAGAAAATACACACATAGTCAACTAATTTTCAATAAAATTACCACATAATATGAAAAAGATACTCTTTCAAATAAATAGTACTGAGAAAATTGTTTATATATACACAAGCAAAAGAATAAAACTGGACCATTAAAAAAATAAACCTAAGGATGTAAAACCATAAAACCCCTAGAATAAAATGTAGGAGAAAAGCCTCCTGACATTTACCTTGGTAGTGAAATTTTGAGTTAACAAGAAAAAGCACAGACATCAAAAACAAAAATAAACAACTAGAGCTACAAGATTTCAAAGTAAAGCAAAAAAATTCATAAAGTGAAAAGGCAACATAATTCAATTGAATATTCGTAAACCATATGTTTACAAATGGGACAATGGTTTGATATCCAAAATACTTAATTTTGTAGCAAAACACAAAATATCCCAATTTTAAACTTAACAAAGAACTCATCAGATATTTTCCTAAAGACAGACAAATGGTTTGTGGATATATGAAAAAATGTTCAAAATCAGTAAGCATCAGAGAAATACAAATCAAAACCACAATGATGTCATCTCATACTTAAGAACAGTTCAGAAAAACATCAAAAGATACCTTAGATGGTGAAGAAAACAGAACATTTCTACATTGTTGCTGGGAACTGAAATTGGTATAGTTATAGAAAAACATGGTTTCTCATAAAATTAAAATACAACTACCATATAATACAACGAATCCACTTCTGGGCTTCTAAGGAAATAAAATCACTAACTCAAAGCTGCACTCCTGGTCAATGCAGCATCACTCATGAAAGCGAAGTAAGGAAACGGTGTCATGTCCCCTGACAGATAAATGGATAAAACATGGTCTTAAATAATTTGCCATAAAGTAGGAATTCAATCACATATCATAACACAGTTTGACATTGAGGAAACTATGCTAGGTAAAATAAGTCAATTACAGTAAGAAAAATACTGCACCATCTCACAAGTGGAATCTAAAGTTGAACTTAAAAACAGAGACTGGAATATCAATTACCAGAGGCTGGGTTTATGACAAAAGGGGAGATAATGGTCAAAGGTACAAACTCTCATTTTTATAAGTACTTGAAACCTTATATAAAACATGGTAATTTTAGTTAATGCTCATGTAGGGTATACTTGAAATTTAAAACAATGGAAAGTGTTTCCAGGACATAATGAAAAAAGGCTAACCATGTGGTGATGGATCTATTAAATCTGTATATTCATCGTCTCACAACTTTTAAGTATATGGCACATCAGGTGGTAGATCTTAAATACAGACAATAGTTTTCACTCATATTAAAGATATTTTAAAGCAGAAAACTATAGTGGAAATTAGAAATTTATAATTGAAGTCATAAAAATAAACAAATATTGAAATGCTTGATATATTCAAAATTTATCTATAGAACCACTCAGAAAGCCATCTTTATAACCATACAAGATTTCAGAACACAGTGAAGCTTATCCCCTATTACATACACATGGATTCCATTCAGTTTAAAATATCACTTACTCAAGGTTAAATAATGTAAATAGACTTTCCAACACTTCTTTCATAAAGCTCTTCTCCACTGTGAGACAGGTCAACATCAAACATCTTAGAATGCTGTTTCCACCTCTTAAATCAGAACATTTTATTGCCATAGCTTGCATATTTAGTAAGACTCAAGGAAATACTACAGGGTCTGCATGTTTCTTATTCTACATAGCTTAAGTGAGTTCTTACATACTGGAATATGAGATTATGATGACTCTCCCATGTTCTTAAAATTCATGGTATATACTCAGAATGAGTTCATATCTTTGAAGTGAACAAACTCAACACTTTCATACACTGCTTATATCCATAGGATTTCTCAAGATTATGAATTCAATTATGATTACTAAGGATCAAGAGGACTTCCAAAAAGATTTTCTGAATTCCTTACATTCAAAGAGTTTTCCTGTTCATTAACATCAGAAGAACTAATGAAGGGATCTCCACATTCCTTATATTCGTATGGTTTCTCTCCAGTGTGTTTTCGTAAATGTTTATTAAGGCCTGAATGCTCAGTAAAGGCTTTTCCACAGTACTTACATACGTAGGGTTTCTCTCCAGTGTGGATTCGCATGTGAACCCGAAGGTAAGAGGACCACAGAAATGACTTTCCACATATTATACACTGAAAGGGCTTCTCACCAGTGTGAGTTCGCATGTGGACCGGAAGGTAAGAAGAACATGTAAATGTTTTCCCACACACTGTACACTGAAAGAGCTTCTCTCCGGTATGAATTTTCAAATGTACATTAAGATATGAAGAAGAAGCAAAGGCTTTCCCACAGTGGTCACATTCGAAGGGTTTCTCCCCCTTATGACTCCTTATATGTGCAATAAGGCCTGAGGAAGTAGTGAAGGCTTTCCCACATTCCTGGCATGCATATGATTTCTCCCCAGTGTGATTTCGTAAATGTATAGTAAGGCCTGAGCGTGCAGTAAAGTCCTTCCCACAATAATTGCATTTATAGGGTTTTATTCCAGTGTGAATTCGAAAGTGGGTCTCAAGGGATGAAGAATTTCTAAATGATTTTGTGCATACCTTACACTGAAAGGGCTTCTCGCTACTGTGAGTTTTTATGTGCACGTTAAGTTGAGAAAAGCTAGTGAATGCCTTCCCACATTCCTTACATTCATAGGGTCTTTCCCCAGTATGTGTTCTTAAGTGTTTAGTAAGGCATGAACGCTCAGGGAAGGTTTTCCCACATTCCTTACATTCGTAGGGTTTCTCTCCAGTGTGAGTTCGCATGTGAATGCGAAGGTGGGATGAAGTTGAAAATGCTTTCTCACACATGTTACACTCAAAGGGCTTCTCTCCAGTGTGAGTTCTCAAATGTCCAACAAGAGATGAGGAATGAGCCAAGGCTTTACCACAGTGGTAACATTCAAAGGGCTTCTCTCCTGTATGAATTCTTATATGTTCAACAAGGGCTGAAGATGTACTGAAGGCTTTCCCACATTCCTTACAATCATATGGCTTCTCCCCATTGTGAGTTAGTACATGCTTAGTGAGGCCTGAGCGTGCAGTAAAGTCTTTCCCACAGTAATTACACTTGTAGGGCTTTATTCCAGTGTGAATTCGAAAGTGGGTCTTAAGGCAGGAGGAATTTCTAAAGGTTCTTGCACATACCTTACACTGAAAGGGTTTCTCGCCAGTGTGAGTTTTTGTATGTTCAGTAAGTTGAGCAAAGCTGGTGAAGGCTTTCTGACACTCTGTACATCCATAGGGCTTCTCCCCAGTATGGTTTCGTAAGTGAATAGTAAGCCATGAACGCCCACTGAAGGCTTTCCCACATACTTTACATTCATAGGGTTTCTCCCCAGTGTGAGTTCGTATGTGACCCACCAGGTAGGAGGAACGTGTAAATGCTTTCCCACATATGTCACACTCGAAGGGCTTCTCTCCAGTGTGAGTTCTCAAATGTGTAGTTAGATAAGATGAAGAGGCAAAGGCGTTTCCACATTGCTCACACTGAAAGGGTTTCTCTCCCGTGTGACTTCTCATATGTTCAGCAAGGCGTGAGGGTTGAAGAAAGGCTTTCCCACATTCCTTGCACTCATAGGATTTTTCCCGAGTGTGTTCTCGTAGATGTACAATTAAGCTTGAGCGCTTGGTAAAGGCTTTCCCACATTCCTTACAATCATAAGGTTTCTCCACAGTGTGGTTTTGCATATGAATATTAAGGTAAAGAGGATGTGTAAAGAATTTTTCACATTTCTTACATTCATAGTACTTTTTTACAGTGGGCATTTCAACACACCCATCAGGGTTTGTGGAATTTGTAGAAGTTTTCCCACACTGTTCCAATTCATAGACATTTTCCCCATTGTGAGTTCTGCTATGTGCCTGAAAGTGTGACTCATTAACAAAGGTCTTCCCACAGTCACTGCATTCAAAGGATTTATCATCAGTAAATTTTTTCTGGTAAACATCTGTAGTCAAGGTAAAAGGTTTTACACACTGGTTCAACACAGAAAGTTTCTCTTCAGTAGAGGTGTTCTTGAGTAGTGGAAGGAAGTCTTTTCCATACTTACTACACTCTGAAGTGTTCTCTGTATTAGGAGTACTTGTGTATGTCTGAAGAAATGAGGGTTCACTAAAAACCTTTCCAATTTGTTTAGAGTCATGGTGTTCTTCTCCATTGTGGCTTCCTGCCTATTAATAAAGGGAATAATGAACATTAAAAGATTTTTCAGACTTAGACAAGAATGTATACTTGTAGGAACTCTAAAGAACCAAGTATCACACTAAGTTTGGGGCAACTTTCTAGAGAAACTGCAATGGTTAAAGACTACTTCTTTGATACTATCTCTCATTTGTGCTGACTTCCATCATGGAATTTCCAATCTTCCCTGAACTTGGAAATTAAGAAATATCTCTATGAATCTTACCAGCTGTATCCCATTTGATGTATCTGACCAAAATACACCCTGCTGAAGTGCTGTCCCTTTGGTTTGAAGGTGCATTTCCCATTCTGAAGGAAAAAAGAAAAACATGTAAAGTTTTGTACAACATGAGGTTAAATAAGTTAAAATAATAAAACACAATTATATTTGTTTTCATATTAAAAGTGTTAAAAAATAATGCAAAGATAGATTTGAGTAGATTGCCTATGTCTAAAATTTGGCAATCACTAAGGATACAGATTCAAATATAAAAATGTATTAACAATTTGTCCTATAAAAATTAAACATAAAAAAATTAAATGTAAAGAATAGAATAAAATATCATGGAGGAAAGCAGAAAACATCTGCACACAAAAACACCATACTCGCCAGATGTGGTGGCATATGCCTGTAAACCCAGCAACTCCAGAAGCTGAGGCAGGAGGATTCCAAGTTAGAGGCCTACCTCAGCAACTTAGAGGAGCTCTAAGCAACTTAGGAACACACTATCTCAAATTTTTTTTAAAAAGCGGGGGTTGGGGTAGGGTGATATAGTTCAGTGGTAAAGTGCCCCCGGGCTCAATCCCCAGTACAAAAAAAAAAAAAAAAAAAAAAACCTGGACAAAGTAAGGGTGCATGGGAAGTTGAAGATATCCCAAAACTTACAAGTCCAAGAACCTCAGTCTTCAAATTGAAGGTACTCTTTAAAAGAAGCTTCCTCACACTTCAAAGCTTCTAAATGACAAGAATTGTTTTTTCTGAACACTCACCTTGAAGAATGCCGCGTTCCACTATAGTCAACTGCACTTCTTCCTCCAACCAAGAAATCAGGCTGGGTTTCAAGAGCTGACGTCCTATACACAGGAAAGGATACATTAATGGACGACACCATGTTAAGAAATGGTACACCTTCCCATTATAGTAAACTACGTTTTTTTAATTTTTAATTTTTTTTTAGATGTTGATGGACCTTTATTTTATTCATTTATTATATGGGGTGCTGAGAATTGAACCCAGTGCCTCACATATGCCAGGCAAGCATTCTATCACTGAGCTACAACCCCAGCTCCAGTAAACTACATTTTTAAGATAAGGATTAAAATTATTTCTAAGCAGCTCAAAATAAATATACTCATGTTTTGGGAGTCCTGAAGAGATTCGTTTTCTCTGATCCCTGAAATTCACATTTGGTTTTCAACTCATTTAAAAACCACTAAAAAAGCATAATACTCCCCATGTCTTAGGCATTTAATAAATAGCATACTGTTTAATTAAAATCAAACAACCCACCAAGATGTTTCTTTCACAAGGAATATAATGGAAGTGCAGAAAAGGTCTTTGAGAAAATTCTCAAAGAAAAACATTACGACAGTGGTTCTTAAGTTCAGATTTCATGTGGAAGGATTGTTAAAAGATGGGTAACAAAGACAAAATTTCAGAAGGTACATTTTTTTTTTAATATTGTTTTTAGTTGTAGATTAGACACAATAACTTTATTTTTATGTGGTGCTGAGGATCAAACTCAGTGCCTCACACATGCTAGGCAAGTGCTCTACCACTGAGCCACAACCCCAGCTATAGAAGGTACATTTCTAATACAGTGATGGTGATGCAACTGATCCTGGGACATCTGGCTGAGAATCATCATAGCTGATTAAATTGTGGTAAGGGACTAGGTATCTGTTACTTCCCATTGTACCACTGTACTCTGAGTTCACATCACTAATCCTGGAATGCAGTTATTACAAAATATATTTGTTTTCTGAGAAACTACAAAAAATGATGGCAGTCTTACCTACTGTAGACAGGTTCTGGAAGTTTTCCAGCATCACATCTTTATAAAGGTTTCTCTGAATTGGGTCCAGTGAAGTCCACTCCTCCTGGGTAAAGTCCACAGCCACATCCTCAAAGGTCACTGAGTCCTAAAGCACCACACACACGATAGTTTGAGGCAACTAACATGTCTACCCAATATTCAATGGTGAATGAGAAAGTGACACCAATATCCATAAAGGATGGTTAGGTCTCCCATATTCTATCCCCCGTTCAACGGTCCTAAGAAACCTCTCCATTCAGCCTTATTCACTGTGGATCTCCTCCAATCACAAGGTTTTTGGCACCTCATACATATAAACAACTCTCCACAAACAGACTGGGAGCTTTTCTCATTTTATTTCTCTATTGTAGCACACTACTGAAGCATACTACAAAGACTCAACAAATCGAGTTACGGGAATTCTTTGAAAAAGGACATTTTCATTTTCCTAACTGTCTATAAGAACACCAGAAAAAAATCAAAGTATCTAATAAGCACAAGAGAACTTAATATTCACATGATTATAAAAAATACTGAGAAACTTTCAGGTTAATCCCTCACCAATATTAATGTGTGTTTTTCTGGGAGAAATTTAAATAGAAATTTAGTCTTCATACAGGTCTTTTTTCCCTCAGACCGGTCTAACTACAAGGAAATGTGTCTTTCTGGTTGGTCTATTATGCCATTTTGGGGACACATACAGTAAGTTTAACACTAATTTTGGATATCCCTAATTTACTGTTATCAGAGTTTGTATTCTAAGACACTTCATTCTCTAGTATGCAATCTGTTTCTCTCATGTCCTGACATCCTAACCCTAACCCAATCTTGCCTGAATGCATAAAATAGGGAAACACTTTTATTAAACTTACCAGTTGTGTATCACTGGAGATATGTTCAGTCAAAAAATTCTGCTGAAGTGCTGAATCTTTGGTTTTTAGTTGCATATCCAATTCTGAAATGAAACCAAAAAAATAATAAGTTAAGAGGATTGCAAGTTTAAAGCTACCTAAGCAATTTAGTGAGACCCTAAGCAATTCAGCAAGAACCCGTCTTAAAATAAAATACAAAAAAGGACTGGAGATGTGGCTCAGTGGTTAAGTGTCCTGGGTTCAATTCCCTGTACCAAAAATAAAATAAGTCTTGCCAGGCAGGGCAGAGCGTGCCTGTATTCTCAGCCACTTGGAAGACTGAAGCAGGAAGATCACAAGTTCAACTCAGTGAGACCTTCAGCAACTAAGGACAGTCTCAAAATAAAAACAAATTGGGGGTGTACACAGTGGTAAAATGCCCTTGGGGACTCAATCCACAGTACCCCCATCAAAAAAGTATCTATTCTCAAAATAAAAATGACAAAACAAATGCCTAATTTAGATTGAAAGAACCCAGGGGGGGCTTTACCACAGAGCTACATCTCCAGTCCTTTTAATTCTTCTAATTTTTATTGTGAAGCAGGATCTCAATAAGTTGCTAAGGCTAGCCTCAAACTTGTGATCCTCCATCCTCAGTTTCCTGAGTCACTGAGATTACAGGTTAAGGGCCACCACGCCCAGCACAAATTTACATAATATAAAAAACTAATTCTGTGACAATATGTGGTAATAATTCAAAAGGATGTTATCAGGACTAAAAAAAGGAAGAAAAATCTGAACATCAAATACCAAAATAAATACATCAAAATGATGAACCTAAATAATAATAATAATATATGGGTTGGGGCCATAGCCTGGTGGTAGAGGTGTGAAGGCACTGGGTTGGATCCTTAGCACCACATGAAAATAAATTTTAAAAAGCATGCTGTCTATCTACAACTATTAAAAAAAAAAAACAAAAAACAAAGTTTAATGAGCTCCCAGAACATTGGAACAGAATATACAGAAGAAAGACCTAAACATCAAATATCAAATATATACAACAATATGATGAACCTGAAGAGTAATACTATGTTGTTTCATGAGCTCATAAAACATTAGGACAGAAAGTAAAATTCTGGAGTTAAGATAACTTCTGGGAAGTTCCAAATATGCTTCCAAGACTCAATCTATACTCAATCTATATATATATATATATACTCAACCTATCACTGACCAGGGCTGTTTTCCACAAACACTCACCTTGAATAACTCCTGTGTGCACTGTCATCAACTCTTCCTCTTCTTCCAAGGAAGACACAGGGATGGGTTTGATAAGTGTCTGACATCCTGTACATGGGGAAAAGATGCATCACAAAAGAGATACTAAACTTTTCTATGATTCAGATCTATATTCTCATGAAAACAGTGAAATTATTTTAAAGCCTTATTCTGTGATCCCAAAGTTTGGTAATCTCAGACCACCAAACTCCTACAATAAAGTAAAACCAGTGACTCATAACTATTATAGTGCATCAGATTAAGGTGGAGGGATTAATAGATACAGTGGACAGGATCCCAATTGGAGACCGAGTATGTCAAAGGTGGAGACCAAGACTACATTTCAACAACAGTAAGTGATACTGTTGAACCTGGACCTTTAAAACATTTTTTTATATTTTTTTCTTTAGTTTTAGATGGACAAAATACCTTTATTTTATTTATTTGTATGTGATGCTGAGACTCGAACCCGTGCCTCAGACATGCTAGGCAAGCGTTCTACCACTGAGCCACAACCCCAACCACTGGACAACATTTTAAGAACCACCACAGTAGCGGGGATATAGTTTAGTGATGGAGCATGTCAATAGTATGTGCAAGACCCTGGGTTTAACATACAGTATCATACACAGGAAACAAACAAACAAAAAAAAACTGCCACAGTAGATTAAAATGTATTGGGAGGGCTGAGGACATAGCTCAGTGGTAGATTGCTGGCCTAGCAGACAGAAGACCCTGAATTCAATTCCCAATACTGCAAAGAAAAAAAAAATTCTCAAAAAAAAGTATTAGGGAAAGAGTGTGTTTGCTAGTTTTCATTCTTAGAGTTGACAGCATGAATCCTACAACACGATTAAGTGCTTAGCATATACCAACTCTGTATGAGGTTGTAGGGAATAATGGCACTCTTACCCACGGAGGTCAAGTTCTTGCAGTTCTTCACTGTCCCATCACTGTGTGTGTTTTTCTGAGTTGGGTCCTCTGAAGTTGACTCCTCCTGGGTCAAGTCCACAGTCACATCTTCAATGCTCACTGAATCCTAAATCATCACACACATTCTGTTTTAAGCCAAGTAATATCTTCACCAATTTTCATAGGAGAATAAGGATGGTGGAACCAATGCCTAAGCAGAGATGTGAATTCCTTCACTGTCTAACACTTAGTCCATTCAATGGCCCTAGGGACTATTCTCTGTATCCACAGTCACTCACTATTCATCTACTCCACTCACATGGTTGTAACAGCACTTCTCCAACATGAAATTATTTCACCACGAGGCAAAGTCATTTTTATTTTTCCCTTATTCCTTTATTCCTAAGCATACTGCATATATTTGACAAAATGATGATAAATGAATAAAAGTATTCAAGAGAAAGATATTTTTATCTTCCTTATCTTTCAGAAGACAGCGAATTAAGAAACAGGCATTTGGAACCATGGGAATCAAGATTACTTATTAATTACTAACATACTGCAATGATTTTCAAGGTAATCATTCACCAATGTGAAAAGCTGCATTCCCTGGGAAAATTCAACTAGGGATTCAGTCCTTATGTCCCTTAAGAAATCCTACGAGCAGAAATCAGTAAAGTAGAGGGAAGAGAACAAGGGAAAGGAGAAGAATGAAAGGGAAAGTAGTGGGAACTGAATCAGAGTAAATTATAATCCATGCTTTTATAATTATGTCAAAATGAATCCTAATGTTATATTGCAAAACAGGAAGTCTAAAAGAACACATCCACTTGGTGTACACGGCAATGTCAGTTTGTAGAATGAAAAACAATCATCATACCCAATCATTTCTCAAACAATCTGCCGCTGTACTTTTCTCCTCTGTCTCTTCTTCTTGACTACAGACTGGGTCCACAGGAAGTAGACCTCCTGGGGGGGAAAAAAAAGATATGATAATCCAGATCTCATCAGAAGCCCACATTCACGTGTTGACAACCTTCTACCCTAGTTCAAACTTCCCATAAAATTGAACACACTCAGGAAAATTCACACACATAATCTCTAGGAACATACAACACCACAGCAACTCTGTGTCACTTACACTCAGAAAAAAGGACAGTAAGCCATGCTGCCCTTCAAGAAAAGAATCCTGGTCTCACTTCACAAGGAAGAAACTTAAGTCCTCAGAAATGTGACTCTTCATTTCCCCATAGCAACATTAGCCATAAATGAGATTATGTAACATCTCTTCCCTCAACAGACATACCATGGGGCTGACTTATAAAACAGTCCTCTCTGGCCCACTTCAAGACCTCTGTGAAGAACTAGCAACATGACTGTTCTGTCCCAGACCTCTCGCTATGTATTGTGCAGGGGGTACCTAAAGCAAATTCTCTGAAAAACAGCAACAGAACTTACCATGGGACAAACTGGTAACATCCATGTTAGTCTGATCCTGAAATATGTGTAATCACGCTCTTCTGAGATTCCAAAGACACGCCAAGGCAGTTTATGAATCTAAGTGAATAGTGGCAATACTTATTCCTCTTTAAACAGGGTTACTTAGATTCCTATTTACATCAATCATTAATCAACAAACAATATTTAGTAGTTATCAAACATCATACATTCTCTCATCACTGATATGAATCTATCCAAAAATTGTTTACCATATAACAAGATCAGTAACAACTGCCATTTATTGAGTAACCCCATCTTCAGTACTACATCAGCTTTTAGGTATGTGTATATATGCTAATTATATATGATTATTATTACTCTATTTAATTTTTCTAACAATCCCTCACAGATTATCATAATCACTAATGATGAAATCTCCTAGATTCAGGAAACACAAGTGACCGTTCTAATATCAAGTAACAACTTTGATGTGTTCCCCTAAAGTAATCCTCTGTGGTTATCATTATATTCTAAATTAACAATGACATAAAGGACTCTGGAAACTGATACCTGGTATGCCTTTCATTGCTGTAACCAAAATACCTGACTTAGAGAAAGAAAGGTTTATTTTGGCTCAAGGTTCCAGAGGTTTCAGTCTATGGACAGGTAGCTCTATTACTTTGGGCTTGGGGGAGGCAGAACATCATGGCAGAACGTGAGAATGCAAAGGAAAACTACTGAGCTTATGGCAGCCAGGAAGGGTTCGGGTAGGTGAGAGGACAGGTCGGAGTACAGACTCCAAGGACACACCCCTAGTAACCAAATTCCTCCAACCATGCCAAAACTACCTATAGTTTCCATCTCTTCTCAGTGTCCATTCAAATTATCAATCCATCAAATGTATTAATCTACTCATGAAGTCAGAGCTTTCATGATCCAATAACTTCCAATGTTCCATCCCTGAACAGAATACATTCCAACTACTGCTTACCCTCACAGCAGTGTCTCAGTATAAACACTATGTTCTGACCTCCGCTTGGTGCTCAAAGCAGAGTAAAGAAAACATCTGCACAGGCAGCACCAAACTGAAGTTTGCCAAACACCTGAAAATTTGGTGGGTCTTCTGAAAAAACCTTATGATATTACCAGTAGGTCTGTTTTTTCAATAAGTTCTGCTTCTATTTTTATTTATTCCTTCATATAACCTTCTCTTTCATATGAAGAAAATAAGAAGTGCAATAAAGAACATCAACAACAGAACTGATGGAACAGAAAGACAGGGTGTTTGAAAATGTAGGCCCAAAAGAGGGAAAAAACCAAAATCACAAACAAAAAAAACCTTATGGTATTTATGGAAATGTAACAAAACAGCAATTCTGATACATAGTACTTCAACAGAAGAGAGAAACAATGAGGAAGAAACAATACTGGGCTAACAAAGAACTTGTCTAGCATACATGAGTCCTGAGAAATCAAAGAGATGTCTTTACAACTGAATCCAATGATACAAAACAATCATCGAACAAATTTGGCAATCTACAAGTAATGGACAAATTCTTAGATAATATAACCTATCAAGATTACCACACACACCTGTAATCCCAGAGGCTTAGAAGGCTAAGGTAGGAGGATGGAAAGTTCAAAGTCAGCCTCAGCAACTTACCAAGGCCCCAAGCAAGTCATTGAGACCCTAACTCTAAATAAAATACAAAAGAGGGCTGGGGATGTGGCTCAGTGGTTGAACACCCCCTGGGTTCAATCCCCAGTACCAAAAAAAAAAAAAAAAAAAAAAAAAAAGAGTAAATGAAGAGGAAACAAAATACAGACAAGTAGTTAAGCAAGGAGACTGACTCACTAATTAAAAATCTCCCATCCAGGGAATGGGGTGCAGCTAGAAGTAGAGCATTTGCCTAGCATGCAAGGGCCTGGGCTCCATTCCCAGCACAACCAAAATGAAAATAATTATTACTATCGTTGTCATTATTATGTCACTATTATCGTTATGACAATTATGATGATGATAACAATAATAATAAAATTTCCCTGTAAGGAACAGTCCAGGAGTCAGTGTACTCAAAGCTGCACTCTACAAAATATCTAAGTAACTAGGAGGAATCCTTTTTACACCCTTCTAAAACATTGAAGAGGAGCGAATACTTCCAAATTCACTTTATGAAGCCAGCATTACTACATTATCAAAGATAAGGACAATATGGTTTGTTTTTTGTTTTTTTTTTTTTGCGGTGCTGGGGATTGAACCCAGAGCCTTGTGCTTGCGAGGTGAGCACTCTACCAACTGAGCTATCTCCCCAGCCCAATAAGGACAATATGAAAAAAATATAATTATAGACTAGTATTTCTGATTAATGAAGGTGTAAAATTTTTCACCAAAATACTGAAACACCCATTTCAATAGTACACTGAATCATTCACAATGATCAAGTAAAATTTATCCCTAGGATAAACCTCAAATGCCCAAAACAGCCAAAGGAATTTTTGGGGATGCAGGGGGGACGAAGCTAGAGCCACAGTATATTAATTTGACAATCTACCACAAAGCTATGGGAAGCAAAATTGCATATAGTGAACTAAAATCATACACACAGGTCAATGGAACAAAACACAGTACACCCAGAAGCGAATCCATATATTTAGCATCGACTGATTTGCAGGTTATATACAGGATAAGGAGTTCAATTTCAAAATGAGTTAGCACAGCTATTTTGGAAAGCAATACAAAGATTCCTCAACAAATTAAAAATAAAGCTGGGCATGGTGGCACTCACCTATAATTCCAGCAACTTTGGCAGCTGAGACAGGAGGAGTTCAAGTTTGAGGTCAGCCTCAGCAACTTAGTGAGACCCTGTCTTTAAATAAAATTAAAAAAAAAAAAAAAAAAAAAAAAAGCAGGGATGTGGTTCAATCATTGGTACCAAAATAAAAACAAAACTGCCATTTAATACAGCAATCCCTCTACTGGGTACATTTCCAAAGGATATGAGACCAGAATGCCTCAGACAACTGCATTTCCATTCATTGTAGTACTAGTGACAACAGATATTCCAACAATTCAAGTGTCCATCAATGGATAAACAGATGAAGAAAATGTAGTATATGTACTCACTGTAGAATACTAATCAGCTTAAAAAAAGGAAAGCTGTCCTTGGTGAAAACATGGATCAACCTAGAGGACATTATAGTAAATGAAATGAGCCAGAAGCAGAAAGAAAAACGTCAAATGACCTCATTATAAATGCAATGCAAAAAAGCTGAACTCAGGAACAGTAAAATGGTGGTTACCAGAGACTGGGAGAGAAGGGGTCTGGAGATACTACGAAAGGATACAGAATTTATTAAATAAGAGGGTTAAGTTCAAGAGACTTATTTTATATCATGATGACTATAATGAATAGCAATATAGTAAATACTGGAAAACCGCTAAGAGTAGATTTTACATGCACTAACCATACGTACACACACACAGTATGTGAAGTAATGCATATTAAATAGCCAGTTCACAACACAAGAAGATATAAAATGTTCTACATGAAAAATTCATGTAATGTTTACTTGTGAATCATAACAAACTAAAATAGGGAAAAAGGACAAAACATGTCTGACTTCCTCTTACATTAGCAAAGAAGCAATGTCAAATAAGAGTTTAATCAACTCTTACGCCTGTAACAGGTAGACAGGTAACTGATAGTAAGGCACTACTGAGAAGTCCCCTTTATTGGAAGGTCTATGTAGAATACATAAAGTGATCTCACTGGTGTTTTGATTATCCATAGTTTACAATCAGGAGGACAGAAAGGGAAACATGGCAGAGATTAGCCTTATGACACTTCTGCACCTAGTAGCCTGGGCTGGATAATCACAGATCTTGCCCAGACCCAAATTTATAAATTTTTATCTCACCACTACATTAAGAGCAAGAGTCAGATCAAGGTTGTACATTCTCTGGGGTCTCATTAGCAACAGCCTCACAGAAGTCATGGAGTTATTTGATATGGAATGTATTTAAAAACTAAACTTCCATCTAAAAAAACAAACAGCCAGGCACAGTGGTACATGCCTGTAATCCCAGCAGATACTGAGATAGGAGGATTGCAAATTCAAAGCCAGCCTCAGCAATTTTGTGAGGCTTAGGCAACTTAGCAATACCCTGCCTCAAAATAAAAAATAAAAAAGGACTGGGGATGGGACTCAGTGGCTGAGCACCCATGGGTTCGATCCCCAGTACACCCCCCAAAAAATTAATTAAAAAAAAAAAAAAAAAAAACCTATGGAAGGCAGATCAAGCATGTGTATTCTCCAAGTGCTTGCTCTCACACAGTGGTAGAGGTAAGATCAACAATTTATTAAAACATTTCTGGACAAGATAAACAAATGCAGGAGATGTTTTAGTCTAATTTTTAAGGAATTGTTTATGGAGACTACTGTGTCTGTCAATTAGACCAGTTATATAGGACCCACCAGGAACATGAAAAGTCCTGATCAAATTATTTTCTAAAATTCCAGTAACTTTTTTTCAAAAAGTAAACAAAACCAGTAATATCTGTAACCCTAAAAAAGGCTGTTAACAAAGGCTGTTAAAAAAGATTGTTAACGGGCTGGGGAGATAGTTCAGTCGGTAGAGTGCTTGCCTTGCAAGCACAAGGCCCTGGGTTCGATCCCCAGCACCAAAAAAAAAAAAAAAGCCAAAAGAGATTGTTAACATCTAGTATTGTGGTCTTAGTAATTAAAAATATTTTTATTTTCTATCTGTGAAATAAAAGATCCCAAGATCTTTTGTTTCCTGAGATCATAAGCAATGGTTCAATAATTTATAAGTGGGAAAATGTGACAATGTGTTGCTCAGCACATCTAGCACTAAGATGAATTTTCAGTTTTGCCAGGTGTGCTATTTCTTGGATCTTTGTCCTTTATTAGGGACAGTGGATAAGGGATGAAAAACAGCAATATTCTTCTAAGTTCATCATGCATGACACTCAACAAGGGTCCATTAACTCCCACTGCTATTCTCTCAATTAATCCCAAGGGGTTCTTGAGGTATCCAAAGATACAGAGAAGAGCTAACTTCCTCCAGTATCACATCATCTATAAGGGACTGAAAGGAGGGAACCACTTTCTCCTTTAAGTGCAACATATCAGGTCTAGATTTGGTTCCACATTTTCTGGAAAGACCACAATGGCCATGACAAGTGTGGGTGCTGATGACCCAGAGCGGACATAGCTCAATTGGTAGAGTGCCTGCCTTGCAAGCACAAGACCCTGGGTTCAATCCCCAGCACCGAAAAAAAAAAAAAAAAAAAAAGATACAGACACTACAGAAGGCATAAGAAGAGGTTACTAAAGCCTCTATAGTAAAGAAGTCCCTGTTGGTTTTAATTTATAATTATAACTTATAAGGAATATGTTCCTACCAGAAGAAAAAAAAAAAAGGATTAAAAGATATTAGACTTATCTATTAGTGTGACAATTCAATATTGTCCTAGAGGAGGACATTATCAATATTATATCATACCTGTGGTTCTGGAGAAAGGTGACTACAATACAGGTATTATCTCCAAAGACTGTATGTGTTAAGAAAGGTGCTGAGGTACCCACCCCAAGACAGCCTTCCAAGGTCTGACAAGACAGCACACCACGTCTGAGAAGCTGTTAAAATAGGAAATGAGTGGAATGTTAGTCAAGATATAAGAACAAAATACTTACCAATTATATTGTACAGAATCAGTAATTTTAGTATTATTGAATACTGGTTATGGGAACCTTTATGAATGGAACCATAGCATTAAGACTGTAGCACTTGATTATGAGCACCATTTACTTATTCATTTATTTCCAGATTTAAGAATAGGCAATGGTGACTGGTCAAATGGAAAAACAGCAGAGATATGGTTTTATAATATTTTATCCTTGAAGACCATGTATTAATTGACTTTGGGTCATATGAATTATCTTAAGGTCCAGGGAAATGCATTCTACTGTCATGTACAATTAATTAGAACAAATAAAATTTTAAAATTTTTTTTCAAAAAGGTCCAGGGAGTTTCGTGTGTTAACATAAACGACAGAAACATACTTTAATTTTGCTATATATTGAGCATACATAGGCATGTTTTAGGGCAACAAATACTGTTTTTATAAGAAAATGAGGCCAAGTGTTGGGGAATAAAACTTAGTGGTAGAGCACTTGTCTAGCATGTGTTGAGGTCCTGTGTTCAATCCTCCGTATTAAAAAAAAAAAAAAAAGAGAGAAAAATACAAGAAACTAAGTCACCCCCATAGTTAAAGGTGAAAGCATATGAATTTTTCTTCACTGTTATGTTAGGTACCTGTTTAAGGCAATGTTTAAATTTAGGGAGATGCCCAGGTATGCCTACTGATTACAATTTGTATGTGTGCGGGGGGGGGGGGGGGGGGGGGGGGGTAACTATGCATTGAACCCAGATCCTTGGGCATGTTAGGCACATTATACATGAGCAAAACCCAAATAGTCCCCTTTTATTACATGTAAACTTGGTATTTGATAAGACCAAATTATGGAACTTCTTTTAAATTAATCTGCCATATATTTATTTATTTCATATTACTTATACTGAAATATCCTAATTCACAGCAGAGTACAATGGCACATGTCTGTAGTATCAGCTACTCAAGAGGCTGAGATACACAATCACTTGAGCCCAGGTGTTCTAGACTAGTCTGAGCAACACACCAAGACTCTGCCTCAAAAAAATATATTCTATGTATGTATGTATATCATCTATTTCATTTCCTTGTACTACTCTCATGATACCTATGGAATTGATATTAAATCACTTACTAATCTACAGCTACCATTATCTTTGCTCAATGTGTAATTTACACAGCATAATGTTCTTTTGTTATTCCCCTTGGGCTCAAATCTGCCAAAAGTAAGTCTTTACTCCCACTTTTTAAAATTTTTATTTTAGGCATCAGCCACTGTAAGCCTAGATATTTTGTCTCTGTCTGTTAAAGAGGAAGAATGGTGACTGCAGATGACAGGAACCTCTTGTCACCCTCTCCCTTGTCCACAAGGTAATTATTCCCCTTCTCCTTTTATTCTCATGCACAAAATCTTTTAAAACAAAACGCTAAGCAGGCAAACATTTTATCTCCACTGTTAATTTCTTTTCCCTTTGTCTGACATACCTCACAAACTCCTGATGGACCTGAGCAGTTAAATAAGTCTCCCTTTTTGGAAGGTCACTAAAAGTTTCAAAGGGTCTGGGGACCACACAGAAGTCAGGTAAGAGAGCAACACTGGCCTAAACATTGTTATTTGGGGGGGGGGGGGGGGGGTAGCAATTTACAGCAAGAGATCTGTTACCTCACAATTTCAGAAACATCTTCAACTGGAGAGAGATCCAAGTGCTCTTTCCCTCCATTTTCATTTATTCTGCTTTTTATTTATTTATTTATATATTTATTTACTTATTTATTTTTCCTTCTTGTTACAGTGAGTCACCACCCTGGTCTCCATGGATGGGATCTGCTATAACCCATGTGTTGGGGGCATAAAGAGCAATATCAACAAGGGATATACAAAAGAAATATCCACTGCCACAGTGACTAAGATTCTTCTCCATTGGAATAAACTTCTAGATTTGGCTGTTTTTCAACTGGTTATACTTCTGCTAGACTTCTGCTAGACTCATCTGCATACTCAATGCTTTACCCATAACCATGGCACTCACAGCCCTGTTTCTCATCAAGGAACTCTTTTCATTACAAAGTACAGTGGGACTAAGTTCATGCCATCCACTGGTCTTACCATACACTGTCACTCAGAAAGAGTTTATCTGATGAAAGGTGGAATAGCTTACTGAACATTCACTTACAGGGCCAAATGGAAGAGACTACCAGAAGGGATTCCTTCTCAAAGAACAAGGTATATGCTTTGAATCAGTTTTACATGGTGCTCTCTCCCCAAAGACACATGCCCAGGACAAAGAGTTGATGGAGAAAGTGGAATTGGTTCCTTAAACTATTTTTGCTTCCAATTCCAGCAATTTACAAATGTTGCAGGTATGAAGATCTTAGTAAGAAATGCTTCCCAAGGAAACACAATTACACCCCAGTACACTGGAGGTTGAGATTGACACCGGGCCATTTTGTGGCTTCATATGGCAACACATGAAGAGGAAATAAATTTTTAAAAGGGGGAGGGGAGCAATCTATTGGCAGAATTGATTGATTCCAAACACCAAAGGGATAATGTAGTACTACAACCCAACTGGAAAAAGGTGGAAGTGTACAAACCACAAGTACTTCTAAACTGCATAGAATAAGCTAATAGAAAATTACAACTGAAAAAGACAGGATAAGGGAGGACATTGACTCTTGGGGAATAAGTTTTTGAGTGACTCCACCAGGTACACAAAGCAACTGAGATTCTGATGCACAACAGGAAATATAAATACGGTCATAAAAGAAAAGAACTATGGATATCAAGTATAATCTTGAGACCATTTACAGAAACAAGAAATGCAATTTTACTTATTTTCTTTTTCCTTGTACTACATATCTTTACTAACATAAACTAAGCACTCATTGCTATATTGTGTGCATGTATAAAATATGTAACAACAAATTTCATCATTATATACAGCTATAAAGCACCAATAAAAAATGTGCAAAGAAAAAATAAAAATGAGCAAAAGAAAAAAAATATTCATTCTTTTTCCTGCTGTTATAGACATATTATGAAAGATTAAGCTTAGAAGATTATCTTTAGTTATCAGAATATTCAGTGAGAAAGCAAATTTAAGGAGTAATTAACATGGCTTATAAGGTAGACACAGTGACAACAGGGACTGCATTTTTTCACTCTTTGGAGAAGAGATTTTTTTTTTCCTTTTTTTCTTCTGAAGCAGAAATAAGATACCTGTTTAATTATTATGAGGAAATTCCAATATGTGCAGAAGGGTACATCTGGATGATAAACAGAGTGGACTGTGCTCATCAATTTATCTCCGCTCCAATTTCACTTTCAATGCCTGCTATAGAACAAAAGACCATACTTTGATGTGTTACATTAACAAATGCTAAGCTTTGCATGTAAGCTTCATTTACTTGCTGCCCCTCAGCAACTCTTGTTATATCTTCAGATAAATTATTTGAAATCTAGTCATGCTGGCCATGATGGCACATTACCTATAATCTCAGCTACTCAGGAGGCTTAGGTATGAAGATCACAAAATTGAGGCCAGCCTGGGCAACTTAGTTTATTTCTCAAAATAAATAGAACCTCTGGAATGGTGGGGGAAGGGGTCCCCCACCATACCCTGTCACCTTTGGTCTAGTTAAAGCTTCTCCCTCCTATTATCATTGACTATATGGTTCACTCATTCCTCCTTCAAATGATGAAACAAGCAACATGTCCTACTGATCTCAAGTAAATCAAATTGCCAACACCAGAGTGACAAAAGAAAGTCAATCTTCAAAAAGTATCTTCTCTACATTAGCCAATCCACAACCTCAGTGGTAAAGTCTGAAGGACAATACCCTCCGATCTTAATAAAACAGAATTCCAAAGGTCCTCTCTCTCTCAATCCCTACCGGTTATTGAGCACTCTACTGTACTTTTCTCAGGTTCTTAAGAGCAGCCCTCTTAACTCAGGGATGTATGAGTAATAAGTTTCTGCAATTTCATATGTTTTTTTTCTGTTGCCTCCTCTGTATCTCACTTGACCACAATGTAAGTCTCCCATTCTGGGTAGCACTAGAATTTATAGCCACACTGCAGGGAGACCTCCAGACCCAAACAGAAAAATACAAGTTGTAGCAAAGTGGGTATGGCCACACCCACTAGGGACGCAACAAAATATATTTAGACTGCTTTTGCCTTAACCCCTGACCCTCCCATGAGGCTAACACCATTTTGTAACACCATGGCTCATTGAGTTATGTCTGTACTGCTATGTACTGCCATGTTGTCTCTACTGAATAATGCCAAGGGCTGGGAATATAGCTCAGTTGGCAGAGTGCGTGCCTAGAAAGCAGAAGGCCCCAGGTTCAATCCCCAGCACTGAAAAAAAAAAAAAAAAAAAAGAAAGAAAAAGAAAAAGAAAAGCAATCTAAGGAATCCTTGGGAACAACTGTTAGCCTTAATAGGACAAGAGGGGAGCAACCACAGTCAACAGCCACTCCCAAGAATGGCCAAAGTGAAACCAACTATATTCTGAAGGCCTTATTTGGGCTGACTGGTTTGTCACTGAGAAGCAGAAGGGGTAAGGTATACAGTGGGTAAATATGAGACAGCAGAGTGCTAGAGCAAGACTGGCATTTAACTACCTATTGCATTGGGGATAGAATATTCTATGAAGTGATTAGATCTCCCAGCCTAATGAGGCACCCCCTTCACCAGGGAGATGATGGTGCCTCACAAGCAACGGTCCATGGTGTTTGCTAACCTCATGTCATTGCTTTCCCTTGCACCTATTGCTCTATACCCCTAACACCAATGAGGTCTAGAGAGACACCCTAAAAATAAAGGTGAGAGCCTACAAAATGGAGTAACAAACAACTAATGAAGACCATAATCTTGGGCCATTGAAGCACACAGAACTGTGTCACGTAAAAACAGAAGGGAATAAATCTTTTAGCTGACTAATGATTCAAGTCATTCTAAAGATTTTACTTAAAAAGAAAAAAAAAAAACTATAAAACAAAAGAGTAAAAGAACTGTCTTGAGGTCTGACTAGCCCACAGGGACAAATGAACAAAAGCACTAGGCCCCTGTGACCCTCCCTCTCTTCCCTTTATCAACAAGCACAGAAACTAAGAACCCCATTTCAGACAGCTCAAAGATTAAAATAAATAAATAAATAAATAATAAAAGCCTTGGGCTTTAGGCAGCACCAATCAAAAAAGAAATAGGAACAGAAAAGTAGGGGCAAGATTTTAAACATTTAATATTGAGTAAATGTCAAATGCCAGGTAACAAATAGAATGCTACCAGTCTCAGATTACTTACTGATTTAAGAACAAACCACCAGATGGGGGAAAAGGTAATTAAACATTAAACATCTAATATTTGCTAAAATGCACCGATTAAATAATTATATGGACTTACTCAATCTGGAGGTCAAATTACAGGTATACCTGGAGTTCCCTCTAACTTTAAATATTGTACCCTCTAAAATCTTACTAGAGTAAATATGGAAGAAAAATCAGGCATCCCTCCCTTTAATCTGAGCCTTGCTTAAATCTTCCATAGGACCAAATGTTTCATATTGGAAATAAACCCTCCAATACATGAAATAATCACAAACTAAAAAGTAAGCCTGTAACACAGATTTGATTGATGAGACCCCTAGATACCCAAGTAAAATAGTTAATATTACCCAGTGTTATGTTAAAATAGGGCTTTGATGATTAAAATTTACATAATACTCAATTTGTGAAGGAATGATTACCTCCATTACTTCCATTTAATACCTCAATTGTTTCTTCTTAATCTGAAATAAAGGCTCTTCATGATGCATATACAAAATTAAAGTGGTACTCTAAATTCATCAAGGACACTATCAGTAATGTGACTAAAATTACTGATTTTATCCACTCAACATCAGATAAATATTGGTCCCTTATAAATTTGGCTAACATGTTCTGTTCAGTGACTACTTCAATAGCCTCTTGACTACCATTTGCTTCCACATCCAAAAGACACAAAACAGCTTTTCCAGGCTAACCAAGAGATCATGTGCCATCTCTAAAAACATTATCGTAATGACACCCACCTTCTGCAGGAATACAGGTGTGACATTATGTTGATAACATCCTTCTCCAAGGATACTCAGTTGATGCACTCAGGAAGGACAAATAATTCTGTTATGTTTTAGTACTTTTGGGGTTCAGGTGGCAATATATTCCTCATTTACAAATTTTACATCCGAACTAAAATCAACAGACACTCCTGTTAGTGCCTTTATCAAAAAGAGCAAAACAGTTTTCAAGGCAAAGGCTCTGACAATTAATTTTTCAGTGCCAGGTATCTAACGTAGGGCCTTGTACTTGCTAGGCAAAGCACCCTGACACTGAGCTACATCTCAAGCCCAGTGACAATCTTTTTTAATACATCCAGAATTCCCTGGACTAAAGATGGCTGTTAGTTCCTCCAAGGTTTTGCCCCTCCTGGCTTCCTGGTATTACCATCTAAACAAATGACTAGCCACCAACTGGGATCTCCTGGAAATAAAGGCTCTCATATATCCTGAGTTCATGGCCCTATAACACTCAGAGTTATGAAAATAGGACAGAGCTTCACACTGCTACTTAAAGACAGGGTAAAGCCAAAATTAAATCCTTTGGTATACTTGACCTGTAGGGCTTCCCCTGACTTCAGTCCCTTGCCTGAGGCCAGGGTACTAAAGGAGGTGACTCTTTTTCCAGACTCACTGACAAGCTATATGAAAAACCCCTTGGGTTTAACTGAGTGAAAAGTAATTGGAGTTCAGAGATTTCATTATTAAAGGGCACTGCTAGCTGAGTGCAGTGGCACGAGCCTATAACCCTAACAGCTCAGGAGGCTGAAGCAGGAGGACTACAAATTCAAGTTCAGCCTGAGCAACTAGGTGAGCCCATCAGTAACCTAGCAATACCCTGTCTCAAAATTTTAAAAAAGGGCTAGGGATGTTGCTCAGTGGTAAAGAGCCATGGGTTCAATCCCTGGGGATGGGATGGGGGAGGGCACTGCTGACTATCATGCATGCAGTTCAAAGAAGAGTTACTGCTTTCCAACCCTCAGCCAGGATGGTCCTAATAAAACTCTAGACCCAAGAAACAACACAGTTGGGCAAATACCAGGAAGTCATCTTGGCTCTGGATACCCTGATTAAGAGGCATGAGGGGCCAGGTGCAGTGGCACACACCTGGAATCCCAGCAGTTTGTGGAGGGCTGAGGCAGGAAGATCTAAAGTTCAAGACCAGCCTCAGCAATTTAGTGTGGCCCTAAGCAATTTAGCAAGACCCCGTCTCAAAAACTTAAAAAAAAAAAAAAAAAAAAAAAAAAAAAAAAAAAAAGAGGCTGGGGATATGGCTCAGTGGCTACAGAACCTCTGCGTTTAAATACTTGTATCAAACAAACAACAACAAAAACGTTACAGAAGAGGTGGGTGCAGTGGTGCACGCCTGTAATCCCAGCAGCTCAGGAGGATGGAAAGTTAAAGCCAGCCTTGGTGAAAGCAAGCACTAAGCAATTCAGGAAGACCCTGTCTCTAAATAAAATACAAAATCAGGCTGGGGATGTGGCTCAGTGGTAGAGTGTCCCTGAATTCAATGCCCAGTACCCATCCCCCCAAAAAAGAAGCCTGAGGGATAATGCCCAAGGAACTTAACATATAAGCACAGACCCACCAATCTCACCATCTCTCACTCCCCTCTGGCTGGCTGAGCACCATGATCATGGTATCTACAAACTTCCCAAAAGTCCTCCAGGGCACACCTCTCTCATGGATCTTTGCTTAATTAAGAAGCTTTTAGGCTAGGGAGATAGCTCAGACGGTAGAGTGCTTGCCTTGCATGCACAAGGTCCTGAGTTCGATCCCCAGCACCGCCAAAAAAAAAAAAAAAAAAAAAAAAAAAAAAGCCTCCCTTGTGTTCCAAATGACTAACACCAAAGAACCCAACTCTCGCAGTATTGACAGGGCTATAACTTGCATCTACTTTCCAGAGATCCCGCGAGACCAAATAAAAGGAATGTGTAAGGGGTAAATGGATGCACATCACAAAACGAAGGAAACTTTACATGCTGGTTATAACTGCTGCATGGTAGACAGCAGCATCCAAATGAGGATACCTAATGGTGCCATGCCCATGCCATATGCCCAAAACACATTCCCTAAATGACCAAGAACCCCTGACTCAGTCACCATCATCCTACTGACCTCCTACTAAGGAGCCCACATGCTCAAAGGTCTCCCAACTAGCAAAGGCGTTCTCTGCAAATGTGCTAACATAGTTGATGGTTTGTTTCCCATGACACTACATTTCGGATGCACACAGCATGTTGACCCAACTTATTCTGTACACCAATCACAATAAGCTTGTGCCCCAGTCGTATTTCCTTTGACCCTCCATATGCAGACACATGATGAGCCTTGCACTACAAAATAGGTAGCATCCAAACTCCCACTGCCCACCAGACTCATTTGAAGGGTTCCCTGTGACATGTATCACAGCTCTCCAAAAGAAAACACTATGCAGCCAGGAACAGAGGTACACACCTGTAATCTCAGCTACTCAGTAGGTTGAGGTAAGAAAATTGCAAGTTCAAGAGAGAGGTGTCCCAATTCCTAAAACACAAAAACACCAACAGCAGCTAGCATTGTTTTAATCTTACTTAATCAATGTAACCATCTGTGGACACAAGTAATAACTTCACCATCCAAGGAGCTCCAACTACACTATGGCTAACATGCCTTCATGTAACCCCAGTGATCTCTATCTACTGGAATAGAGGATAAAAACCTTTCCTGAAGGGTCATGTGTTAAGAACCACAGGTAGTCTCTAGAAGCTAAGTTCACCCTCCAGATGACAGCATCCACCAGATCCTATAGTTCCAAGAAAATGCATTTTGCCAATTAGTGAGTATGCAAATATTCTTCCCTGATTAAGTGTCCCCAGTTAAGCTAAGACGGTAACTCAACCAATGTCTTGATAGTGCCAGGTGAAAACCTGACCAGAGGATCTAACATACACCATGCCTAGACTCCTGAACCAAAGATGCTATATATTATTCTAACCCACTAATTTTGTCTTCAATTGTCAGGCAGTAATAGAGAGAATACATATGCGTTATCTAAGGTTATCTAAATCCCTATCTTGGAGAAAGACAGACATTCTTTGGTTGCCTAACTTTTTTCACTCAAAACTTTGCAAAATTCACCCACATTTTTTGCATCTACCTTTAGTTTGTTCCTTCTATTTGCTGAACAGTCTTCCACAGTATACCAATATTTAACCATTATTCTGTTGTTCCCCAAACTGGCCTTTTTCCCATTTATGACTGTTTCATGTAATACAAGAATGAAAACTCACTATTTTTATCTCCATACACATGGACACGCATCAATGAATGACAGAGCATGCATACATACAAAGTTAGGAGATATTCCCAACAGTTTCTGAAAGTACTTTTCCAATAAACATGCGCACCCTCACCAACTTATCTTCAGAACCCTCATTAATTGTTTAACTATGTTCACTTAGACCACTGGGACCCTTATGTGGCCAACAGAAATTATGGATATTAGAGGGATGAAGAGAACATTAAGGAGATATGTGGAGTGAAACTGATCAAATTATGTCACATTCACATATGAAATATGCCACAATGGAACCCACTATTCTGCATAATTATTGTGCACCAATAAAAAAAATTTTAAAGAAAAGAAAATGTGGATATTACAAAGCCACACAACTCCTTCAGCATTTACTGGAAGCCCACATTGGCAGGGGTTTTCTGGTCATTTACCTATGGAGTGTTACTGTTTATAAGGAGTCACATAAGAGTGGTTACTCTGGACATTCATTCAGGAAAATGAAAGACCAGTTTGGGTAGGAGTAAGAACACCAAGATTGACTGAAAAACACTCGAGATTTCTGACTGTTTATGGACACAGACTTTCTTAATAAGGATAATTAACAGAAGTGAACTTTCATAGTAAACTTATTTCTCAATGCTATCACTGATGCTAATTCCTTGAATTAATTTCCTACTTATGAAATAAAGTCATGCTTTCTCCTATTTCATCTCAAATTACACCACTTAAATAGGTACCAATTTTCTTGTCAGTTATACACTGAGCCAAATATTAATTTTCCCAAATGTAGAAAATGACTCTGGTGCCAAAACTGGGAGTTAAGTCCTTGTCAATTCCCTTTTCTCTCCCTAGAAACCCAATCAGCTAATCCACTGTCCCCTGCCTCCCATTCCTTCCTTTTTGTACCTTGTCGTAATCATGTACTGCCTGGGTAGTGTAGCTGAATTTCTGTCCAACCATAATCTTATTCATCTTTAAGGATGCTTGAAGGACAGAAATTCCTCCTCAGGGGCCGGGCATGGTGGTGCACACTATCATCCCAGCAACTAGGGAGGCTGAGGCAGAAGGATTGCAAGTTCAAGGTCAGCCTTAGCAACTCAGCAAGGCCCTAAGAAACTTAGCAAGACACTGTCTCAAACAGAGTTGACGATGTGGTTCAGTGGTAAACCATTCCTGGGCTTAATCACCATTATCACAAAAATAAAGTCTCATACACTGCTCACTTTTGTTACTAATTCCACAACTTGAGAAGGAAAAAGGACCAGTCTTTGAAGTCAAAAATCGGTTAACACTTTCAGCATGGCTAGTTCCTACAATTTATATTTGTGGCCTTAGCTTAATCATTATGCCTTTTTCAGCTTCACCTACACCCACAGGAGATACCTTAACACTGCTCTCCACTTTCAGACCCTTAGCAATTTTTTACCCCTAGTATTAGAACCTGAATCTAGGGGCACTCTACCATTGAGCTATATCCCCAACTTTTTTTATTTTTTTAATTTTGAAACAGGATCTAAGTTGCCAAGGCTGCCCTCAAACTTGTGGTGAAATTACGGAGGCATGTCCACTTAGCTCTGTGATAATACATTTCTGTGGGGTTTTTCCCCACCCCCAGGGCCAAGGATTAAACCTAGGGCCTTGCACATGCTAGGCAAGCACTCTGTCGCTGAGCTAAATTCCCACTGTTTAGTTATATATTAGCCTTCACCACTTTTATAAGCCCCCTAAGAACAGCCCTGACTGAATTTTCTATGGTTTAATCAACCCTTTCAGAGCCAGGCATGGTGGTGCACGCCTGTAATCCCAGCAACTCGGAAGGCAGACCCAGGAGGATTGCAAATTCAAGGCTAGCCTCAGCAACTTACCAAGGTTCTAAGCAACTAAGCAAGACCCTGTCTCAAAATAAAATCTAAAAATGGCTGGGGATGTAGCTCAGTGGTAAAGCCCCTTGGGTTTATTCCCTGTACCCACCCAACTCCAAAAAGAAGAAAAAAAATCAAGCTTTAGATGCTAATCAGTTTATAGTAAACATAACAAATCAGGAGACACTATAATACACCAAAATACAATGAAAAATATAAAAATGTGTTCATTTCTGAAAGAAAAAAAGAATTCTCTTCAAAAAGATAAGACCAGGGCTGGGGTTGTGACTCAGTGACAGAGCACTTGCCTAGCATGTGAGGCACTGGGTTCAATTCTCAGCACCACATATAAATAAATAAAATAAAGGTCCATCAACAACTTAAAAAAGTTTTTTAAAGAATGCTGCAGGGCTAGGGAGATAGCTCAGCTGGTAGACAAAGCACAAGGCCCTGAGTTCGATCCCCAGTACCGCGCAGAAAAAAAAGAATGCTGCAGAGTATTCTTTAAAAATGAATAAATAAATAAAAATAAAAACACCAAGGAGGGGGGATATAGGCTCAGGGGTAGATGGTTTGCTTAGCAAGGCCACGTCAATCCCCAGCACCACAAAAAAAATTTAAAAAAGAATCTAAGGGAGAAAGAACTGTTCCAGGTTCAGACACAAAAAGACATACACTATATCATAATATAAAACTTGAAGATAGCTGGGCATGGTGGCAGATGCCTGTCATCCCAGTTATTCGGGAGGCTGAGACAGGAGGATCACAAGTCCCAAGTCAGTCTCAGGAATTTAGCAAGACCCTGTCTCAAAAAAAAAAAAAAACAACAACAAAAAACTGGGAAGTAGGCTCAGTGGTAAAGCATCCCTGGGTTCAATCCCCAGTAACAAAACAAAACAAATTAATTAAATACAAGTTTCAGATTGTACATCCAAAAGCATATTTTGGAACACTGTGGGAAATTCTTACACAGTGTATTGTTTTTATTTTGTGGTCCTGGAGATTTCACTGGTTTCACACATGCGAGGCAAGGGCTCTACTAAAAAGAGTTTCACCCAAGACCTTTTTTATTTTCAGACAGGCTCTTTTAAGTTGCTGAGGTTGGCCTCAGACTTGCAATCCTCCTCCCTCAGCCTCCTGAACAGCTAGGATATAGGAAAACAACAATATGCCTAGTTCTAATATTTTTTTTTACTTTCTTGGTTCAAATATCATTGTGGCTTGGTATTCAATTTAAACAACAGTATCGTCTGGCTATGTTGCCTGCTGTGCCCCTGCTGAGTTCATACTGGAGCATTAACAGAAAGTGTTGCGTTACCACGCACTTAAAACTCAAGTGTCATGCCTGCAATTTTCAAAGTATGTCCTGTCAAGTAGAAATAGTTCAGCGCTGGAGCTAAGAATGAGTACCTGGATTCACCCCCATTCACAAAGCTCACGCACGCGCTTACACACATTGGGGAAAAAAAAAAAAAAAAAAAAAAACTTCCCTCCAAAATGTATTTTATTTATTTTTCTGGGAGAAAGCAAGTTAAGTTCAAATGCGACAGTACTTCAGTGCAATAAAACCTCGTCCTTCCTACAGGCCCGTTTCGAAGCTCCGTGGGAAAGTACAGAGCAGAAAGTTCAACGAAGAGAAAGGCTACAGACTCCTCGTTCCTTGGCAGGATGGCTTGAGTCCGCTACCTACAGACGCACGCACACCCTAGACATCTTTAAGAGAAGCTTTATCTTTCTACCTAAAGGTGTCGAAAACACAGTACGCACAAAGACACAGCCCAGGTCAAAGACAAAAGCAGCCTCTGGAGCCAACTTACACCCAGTGCTCACCGGAAAGCGCCCGAATGGCCAGATCCGCGCGGAGGGGGGACGTTAAGCTGCGCCCGACAGCGGAAGTTCTTTTCTTTCTGGAAGAAAAATTTTTTTTTCAAAAGATTACTTAAAATCTTTTGAGGAAGCAAGCACAATGTTCGAAAAGATGTGAGGACGCGCCCTTCAGAATGATCCCCAAACGGCCCCTGGCGGGACCCTCCAAACGACGACCACTGGCCTGGGAGACCCGGCCGCAACTGGAGGACGCGCGACCCCGGCAGACGCGAACAGGATTGCACGGCCCTCTCTGAGAGGCTCCCCGGGGGCCCGGGCCACACCCAGACATTCCCTGGCCCCTTCCAGCGCCTGACTGTCCCCTTACTCCACCTCTCCACAGCCGCGCTAGCTCGACCACTACCAAGGAGAAAAGGAACTTGGCCACGCAGAGCTAGACCGGAAAAGACGGAGGCGCGCCTCACGTCACTTCCGCTTCCAAGCTGTGGCCCGGAAGCGGCCGAGTACGGCGTCGAACCACAGCCACGTTGAATCCGTTGCGGCGAGAAACGTAGAAATTCTAGCTTCCTCCTGAATGGGGCCGCAGGGGCCTCAAGGTCAAGTCTGAGAGAAAGCTGGCGGCCGGATCAGGCCGGGGCTCCGGTTGGTCGTTAGAACTAGGGCTCTGGGCGGGGCTACGATCCAGACCCCGTGCGGAGGTGGGGGTGGGACCTGCCCGACGCGCGGAAGAAACCCGGGGCAGAGCCGGAGGCGGAGCGGCCACCCTGCGCTCACAAAAGCCTTTCTGCAGGCGACCTCCCACGCAGTTAGAACTTCCATTGTTTCTACGCCTGCCAATCAGTGGAAAGATCTGTCTCCTGCCCTCAGTTCATCCAGTCCTTAAACCCTTATTTCATTTTATTATCTGGACACCATGCTAAACTCTTAATAGTTGTTTCCTTTATTTTTACAGCGTACTGCTACTTTTTGTAAAGCTTGATTTTGTGTGTGTGTGTATCTTCAAATATGCATTACTCTTCACTTGACAGATTTTTTTACCTTAAATTCCCGGCCTGCCGCACTACGTTTTGTAAAATAGCGCTGACACCTGGTATTCTTCACATACTCAGGAATAGTACTAAAAAGTTTACTGATGATCATTTTTGCTGTGGTTTTCAGTGAGTGGTCTTTGTGGAATTAATAGTTTTTTAGAACGCTTTTTTTTTTTTTTTTTCCTGGTACCAGCGATTGAACCCAGGGGCACTGGACCACTGAGCCACATCCCTAGTCTTATTTTGTATTTTATTTGGAGACAGGGTCTCAGTTGCTTAGCGCTGCTTTTGCTGATACTGGGTTTGAACTCTCCATCCTCCCGCCTCAGCCTCCTGAGCCTCTGCGATTACAGGCATGCGCCACCGCACCTGACTGACTTCATTGTTTGTTTGTTGTTTGATACCAGTAATTGAACCGCAGAGGTTCTTTAACCACTGGGCCATATCTCCAACCCTTTTTTTTTTTTTTTTTTTTTAATTTTGAGACAGGGTCTTACTAAATTGCTTAGGGCCTCACTAAATTGCTGAGACTTGAACTTTAGATCCTCCTACTTCAGCCCTCCAAGCTGCTGGGATTATAGACATGTGCCCCCGCACCCTTCAAGAAGTTAAATTATTTCAGAATGTACAAAATAAGACATTCTTCTCAAGTTATCAAGTCTTCTAAAAAGCAACTTTCAAATGATCCACAAGCCTCATCTATTAAACAGTCACACAGGTTTCCAACCTGCATTAGAGAATGTTATTCAGCAAGGGCTGCAGTTCCCTGGAGCAGAGTAGCAGGCAGTCAGACAAAGGTTTCTCTGGACCCTTCAACAATTGTCCTGCCTGTGAGACTCTCATGTTCTATTTGGCTAAGAGGCCGGGTCTAAGGAAATGAGTGCCAACAATCACTAACTCAACTTCATTGTGATGCTTCAGGTACACTATTATGTCTCCTTGCTTTTCAACAATTTGTTCTAGGCTTGAAATAGTCATGAAACCAGTTTCCGAAGTAATATTGCTGTGGCAAAGATAGTTTTTTTTCTTCCAAGTACATGAGCTGTGGCTTGACTTTCTTAAATTCTCTAATTTTCCCTACATAAATAAGCAGACAGGTCAGGAAACAGAACCTAGTTCCAAAGCCAGGATGGCCAGAATGAGGTCAAAGTACAACCTGCTAGACTTAGGAAAAGAATACTGCATGTACTGTATGAGGAGAAGTATTGTGTTGCGGGTTGAATATATCATTAAGGCAAGTCTTTTAAGACTTCACAGTGGTAATACTGAATGTAGCATTCTCAAGAAGTAAATGTAAAATCCACAAAGTAAGTTTTCCCAGGATTATGACTAAACTTTCAATGGGTTGGTGTAGTTTCCTGGGCATTTGTCATCTTTTAATTAGAGTAAGAAAAAGCACACAGGTTAAAATTGCTAAAAATGCTTTAAAAAAAAAAAAAGGATAAACGAGAAGATCTGCTGTGTTGACTGTAGAAAGAGAATGGAATGAGTCTAAAATGAGATTATGAGAGATGTGGTAGAAGCTAGGCATGAAGAAATGGATCATCTTCAATTGGATAATGTCCAAGGAACTGTCCTCCACCATGACTTCCATTGCCATTTACAGACATCAGAGGCCAAAGCCCCTGCCAACCTGACATCTCCACCTGTGCCAACTGAGGCGCAGGAAAGTTGCAGCCTTCTGGGACCTGTGGCTCCCACCCCGGGTGCACCCACCAACCAAAGTAATTTTGAACAAGAACAAAAACAGAGGTATCACATTTCCTGATTTCAAATTATTTTACAAAGCTACACTAATCAAAACAGTGTGGTGATGGCATAAAGATAGAAACTAGGGTCAATGGAACAGGATAGAAAGCCCAGAAGTTAACCCATGCATATCTGGTCAACTACTGTGTGTTCCAGCAAACCCCCTTCTTTCATACATCCACAGAAGTAAAATCACTACCTAAAGAGAAAGCTGCACTTCTATGTTCACTGTAGCAGTACTCAAAATAACCAAGGAATGGAAACAACCTACATGTCCCTTGACAGATGAACTGGTAAATAAAATATAGCACATTTGCATATATAAGAGCATGTTTAGCTTTAAAAAAGAAAGAAAGCTGGGAGCCATGATGCACACCTGTAATCCCAGCAGCTCAGGAGGTTGAGGCAGGAGGAACGAGAGTTCAAAGCCAACCTCAGCAGCTTAGCAAGGCCCTGAGCAACTCGGCAAGACCTTGTCTCTATATAAAAAATTTTAAAAGGCTAAGGATTTGGCTCAGTGGTTAAGTGCCACTGGGTTCAATCCCCAGTACCAAAAAAAAAAAAAAAAAAAAAAAAAAAAAAAATCATTCACTTGGAATAATGTGAATGAGCCTCAAAGACACTATGCTCAGTAAAGCCAAAGAAAGATAAAAATTGTATGATCTCACTTTTGTGTGGAATCTAACCAGGAAAAACATTTAATAAAGTCATTCAAGACAAAGCCTCCCCAAAATGAAAAGGAGAAAAAAAGGTTTGACCTTGAAATCTATAACAGCTAACAGTAATTGGTGAAGATGAAAAAAATATTCCAATCTCAGTGACTGGGGAGCTGAGGTAGGAGGATTGTGAGTTCAAAGCCAGCCTCAGCAATTTAGTGGGGCCCTAAACCACTTAGTAAGACCCTGTCTCTAAATAAAATACAAAAAAGGGATGGGGATATGGTTCAAATAAATAAATAAACACATTCCATTAGAACTAGTAAGAAAAGTATGAAGCTTTTACTGCTTCTGGTTACAATACAAGTCTTAGGAAAGCCTATGTGGAAAACCCTTAAGAATACATAAGAACTAGAACTGGTAAGATTGTTTAGCAAGGCTTCTAATAAAATCAACATACAAAGATCAATTACATTTTATATATCTACAATCAGAAATTGGTTCCCGGAGCAGAGATGGTGTATGGACCATGAAACTGGGATGTGATTTGTTAACGATACTACCATTAGGAGTCCATGCCCCAGTATGTTATGGCCAGACTGCAGTATTGACTTTTCCTGTGACCCACAAATGCTCAAACTCAGGCGTCTGTGAACAAGTTCCATGAATGACCTACAAGTCTTATTTCAGAAAATCAGGATGGCATCCAGTGTCAATCCACGGTTCAGTATAACCCACACAAGACAGTTAAAACCAATCTCATGATCTATGGTATGGATGCCAACAATTAAAGATGGCAACACTTAAAACCAGAAGAGAAAAATTTAATGACTCCTCTTCAATTATGAACAAAGATCTCTTATGTTCTGGATTGTTATGCATGATTTGGATTATTATTAATTAGTGCTTTAACTAAACAACAGAGTGCACTCAAGAAACTATAGCTCTGAGGGTCAACCATGACATAATTTAAGATTACTCAAGCATCAGAAGTATATAAACCTGGATTGGTGTTGTGGCTCAGAGGTAAAGTGCTTTCCTAGCTTGTGTGAGGCACTGGATTCGATTCTCAGCACCACATAAAGCTGGGGATATGACTCAGTAATTAAGCACCCCTGGGTTCAATCCCTAGTACCAACAACAACAAAAAAATTCAAGTCTATAAACTTGTATCACACAACTGAAATGTGAATAGCTGAGTATACTTTTTAAAATATATTTTATATGTTGATGGACCTTTATTTTGTTATTTATATGTGGTGCTGAGAATCAAACCCAGGGCCTCACACAAGCTAAGCAAGCACTCTTCCATGAGCCACAACCCCAGCTCCAATAGCTGAGCATTCTTGTTTTTCTTTATTAGAAAGGTTCCTACTCATATATTTATATTTATATACAGAAATATGTAAAAAATAAAGGGTGTCAGCTTGGGACAGTGGTGCATACCTGTAATCCCAGTGACTCAGGAGGCTAAGGCAAGAGGATGGTAAATCCAAGTTCAACCTCAGAAAATTAGCAAGATCCTGTCTCAAATTTAAAAAAGTAAAAGGGCTGGAAGTATAACTCAGTGGTAAAGTGCCCAGGCTCAAACCCCAGCGCAAAAATAAATTAACAAAATAAAGGACATCAAAGATAAAGTCCAAATCTCAGATGAAACTTTCCTTACCAAAGAAAAGAAAAAAAAAAAAAAATTAGCCCTTTTGGACTTTCACACAGTGGTCACTGAACATGCTCAAATGGCCAAGTCTGTGAGGTGGGAGAACCCTGAGGTCAAGTCAACGTGACTCGAAAGCCAGAAATTAATTTCCTTCACGAACAATTCACAAAGGTTGCTCTGCAGGACTCTGAGGAGCACAGAGCAGATGAACACAACCCTAAGGGAGTCTCACCTTACGGAGTCCTTCCCACGGGAGGACTGCCCTGACTAGGCCACTCAGGAGGGCCAGGCCCACGCAGCAGCCAGGGCCACACCTGCCCTTTGACGCCCTCCTCCAACTCTAGGACCCACAAGCACATATAAACCACCAAAGCTAGTGTGGGCCTCACCACCAGGAAGGACAAGGGGACTCAAACAGGCAAGGCCAGAGCAGAAAATGATGGCAGCAGGCCACTGGCCATCAGTTCCACTTGCAGCTTCTGCCTTCAACAGGCCTCAGGCCTCAGGCCTCAGCCACTTCGAACCACATTGGGCTGGCCAGGTGCAGACATTCCAGTATCCCTCCTGGTGTAAACAAAAGCTCTGTCCTTGTCCCTGATGCCAATTCAAGAAGGAGGACACGGTTTTGAGAAAAAGGAAAATTAAGTTTTATTGCTTTGCTAGCAAAGGAGAAGCACAGGGGACTCCTGTCCCAGACACTGTAAATCTGTCAGCCCATCAGGAGGAACAGGGAGGTTTTAAAGGAGCTCTTCAAAGGCCACATTCAAGGTGTGCCCTGACAGGTCAGAGTGCCCAGATGGGGTGTTAACATTTACTTGATAATTTGGGAGATATTCACTTTCTAGATCCTCGGGCAGATATCTCCTTCCTGTGGAGTACAGATAACTCAATCTTGTTTGCTGCCTTCAGGTTAGGGAGGGGGAGAGGGAGAAGAGGAAAAGGAAGGAAAACACAGTCCCTTTTAAAAATAAGCCTCAGAGCTATATTCAAAAGGTGTTGTGGACCACTGTTACACTGGGAGGGTGGGGCTGACACACAGGTCGGGCTCACAGCAGGAGGAAGAACCAGAAGCAGAGGCCAGGTCTAGGTGAGAGCCAGGCCCGCCCACATCCGCAGGGCCCAGAGTTGATTCTTCATATTGATGAGCCTGCCAAAATACATGGTGTGGTCTCTCTCTTCCACATAGTCTCTCTGTAGGCCTTTATTGTCCCTTTTCTCGTTAATGTACCCAAACAACTTGCAAAACTGCTGCTCTGCAACCTCGAGGCTGACGCCCCACAACCACATTCACAGCATCTGGCAGCTCAACCTGGATGTGCCTCGGGTCATGGAGCTGCTCACCCACCACCCAAAGATCCGGAAGAACTCACTGAAGGACTGTGTGGCAGTGGTGGGGCCCCTTGGGGGTCACACACTTCCTGATCCTGAGCCAAACAGAGACCAGTGTCTACTTTAAACTGATGTGCTTCCCAGGAGGCCCCACCTTGACCTTCTAGGTCAACAAGTACACACTGGTGCCTGATGTGGTCTCCTCGCTGCGGCCGCACCGCATGCGTGAGCAGCAGTTTTTGCTCAACAGCTTTGGCCTCATGGCATGCACGTGAAGCTTATGGCCACCATGTTCCAGAACCTGTTCCCCTCCATCAAAGAGCACAAAGTGGATCTGAACACCATCAAGCGCTGCCTTCTCATCAACTACAATGCCGACTCCCAGGAGCTGGATTTCCGCCATTATAGCATCAAAGTGGGTGCAAGTCGAGGAATGAAGAAGCTCCTGCAGGAGAAGTTCCCCAACATGAGCCACCTGCAGGACATCAGTGAGCTGCTGGCCACGTGAAGAGGGCCCAGGGTGGGAGGTCAGTGCAAGCCAAGGGGCCCTAGAACTGTCCCTGGAGTCTGGGACCACCTGCTAAGTCCCCTGTGTCCCCACACAGGGGCGCAGGGCTTTCGGAGAGTGAGGCGGAGCCTGATGGTGAACACAACATTACCGAGCTGCCCCAGGCCGTCGCGGGGCGTGGCAACATGCGGGCCCAGCAGAGCGCTGTGCGGCTCACTGAGGTGATTCTTGATGGCAGGGGCGACCTTCTCTGGAAGCCCCCAGCCCCAAAGAAGAACTGATCCCCCCCCCCCCCATCGGTCCCCGGATGACGCTGCAGCTCATTAAGATCCAAGAGGGCGTTGGGGAGGGCAGCGTGCTGTTCCACAGTTTCATGCACAAGACGGAGGAGGAGCTGCAGGCCATCCTGGCAGCCAAGGAGGAGAAGCTGCAGCTCAAGGCCCAGAGGCAGAATCAGCAAGCCCAGAACGTCCAGCGCAAGCAGGAGCGGCGAGAGGCCCACAAGTCTGTGGTGGGCAGGTGGGCAGTGGGCTGGGGTCCCCAACAGCAGGCAGCTGACCGACACCCTCTCCTGCAGGAAGAAGAGTCTGGCGGGCATGAAGAGAGCACGGGCTGACGGTGACAGTGATGCTGAGGACCCAGGCGCGCCCCCAGAGGCAGAGGGGGCTGCCCAGCAGGAGGAGGAAGAGGATGAAGCTGAGTATTTCCGCCAGGCAGTGGGCGAGGAACCTGATGAGGGTGCGTGACAGGGTCCTGCAGCTGGACGCTTAGGGCATGTCCTTGGTCCTTGGGGGCCCTGACAATTGTCTTCCCACAGATATGTTTCCCAGGGTGACCAAGCAGAGACTGCACACTGGGCCTCCAGGCAAGAAGCAGCGGGTGAGGGCTGGGGAGATAGCTCAGCTGGTAGAGTGCTTGCCTTGCAAGCACAAGGCCCTGAGTTCAGTCCCCAGTACCACCAAAAAAAAAAAAAAAAGAAAAGAAACAGCGGGTGAAGGAACAGAGGCCCCACCGGGCCAGGGGTCAGGATGGTGGTGGAGGCCTCTGAAGCCCAAGGGCAGACCCCATATGGCCTGGGGCCAACTATGTGATGATTCCCAAAATAGCACTGATATCATGGAATATTTTCCAAGGATTAACTGAAAAAAGTGTCGTAATCCCAATAAGGATGCCAAAAACTTTTTCATGAAGTTAGGCACATTTATACTAACATTCTTATGGAAAAACTAACATATGATAATAACCAAGGAAACGCTGAAAACAACTGATGCCTACGGATATTAAAATATACTATAAAGCTTCAGTAATTAACACTGTGTGGTACTGGCACATGGACAGGTAACAGTTTTTCCAAATACACTCAATAAAATGAAAATTTGGGTCATTAATATATTTCAGATCAATGGGGCAAAAATGCAGTTTGGAATGAAAAGTGCTAAAACAACTGGTTAGCCATCTGGGAGAAGATGAAATTAAACCTATACCTTAGCCTGTGTGGCGGCACATGTTTGTAACTCCAGGGACTTGGGAGGTCCAAGCAGAAGGGAGGCTGAGCAGGAGGACTGCAAGTCTGAGGCAATTTGGGGCAATTTAGGGAGATCCTGTCTCAAAAAATAAAGAGGGCTGGCGATGTAGCTTAGTGGTAGAGCGCCCCCGGTTTCAATTCTTAGTAATGAAAGTAAAATTTTACAACTTACACGATATACAACAATAAACTCCAAATGATTTGGGAATCTAAATGAAAAAAATATGTACAAGGTGTTCAAGTGATTTCTAGACTGAGTAATGGGGAATGTGACCACGAGGTGGCAGTAGCACTCAAGCTTTATTTGGGCAGCGCTTGGAGAAGTTGGTGGGTGGGGGGGAGTCCCACAACCAGAGATTATCCATATTTTCTTTTGAGAACCACTATTGAGAAGGTGGGGAGGGTTGACGATGTAGCTCAGTGTTCCAACACTCGCCTAGTGTGCTTGTAACACTGAGTGGGTTTTTTTTTGTTGTTGTTTTTTTGGGGGAGTGATTTTTTGTTTTTGTTTTTCTTTTGGGTACTGGGGATTCAACCCAGAGCCTCTTGCACATGCTAAAGGAGCATCCTACCCCTGAGCTACCTGCGGGCCCTTATTCGTTGTTGTTGTTGTTGTCATTTTGCAGTGTTTTGTTGAATTGCCTAATAATTCTGTTTAATTTTCAGAGGAAACATCATAGTGTTTTACAGGCCTAGTGCACCATCTTACCATCAATACACATGGTTTCCAATTTTACTGTCTCCCACCAGCCTCTTTTAATTCTTCTTTTTGGTAGAGGGGTACTGGGGATGGGACCCAGGACCTGTCATGCGTGCAAGCTTTCTACCATTGAGCTACATCTCCAGTCTTTTTAAAATTTTGGGACAGTTGCCCAGGCTGGCCTCAAACTTGCTATCTTTCTGCTTCAGTTTCCCAGGTAACTGTGATTATAGACATGTACCACTACACCCAGCTCTTTCTTTTTCTTTTTCTTTTTTTTTTTTTTTCTTCTTCTTCTCCTTCTTCTTTTTCTTCTTCTTCCTCCTCGCTCCCTTACTCCTCCTTCTGCTGTGACTCCCTTTTTAAAAAATAGCTATCATTGGAATAAAGTGATATCTCATCGTGATTTTTTTTGGAGGGTTGGGGATTGAACCTATAGCCTTCTGCATACTAAGCACACACGCCACCACTGAACCACACCTCCAATCCTTCATTGTGATTTTAATTTTGATTTTAATTTCTCTAATGTTTAGTGAGTTGAGCATCTTTTCATGTACTTGCTGGTCATCTCTAGATCTTCTTTGGTGAAATTCTTCTAGTTCTTTTCCATACTTGAATTTGATTTTTTGGTTATTCTTGATTTTTTTTTTTTTTTTTTTTTTTTGGTACCAGGAATTGAATCCAAGGGTGCTTAACCAGAGTCACATCCCCAGCCCCAGCCTTTTTCAATATTTTTAAATTTTGAGATGGGGCCTCACTAAGTTGCTGAGGCTGGCCTCCAACTTGCAGTCTACCTGACTCAGCTCCTAAATCACTGAGATTACAGGTGTGCACTACCATTCCCAGCTGTTATTCTGGAATTTTATAGTTCTTTATTATAAACTCTCGATATTATCCTTAATCAAATATATGATTCATAAATATTTCCTCTCATCATGTGTGTTGCCTTTCACTCTTGTAATATTGATAAGGTCCAATTCATTGTGTGCGAGTGTGTGTGTGTGTGTGTGTGTGTGTGTGTGTGTTTTACTGGGGATTGAATGCAGGGGCACTGAACTACATGCCCAACTCTTTTATTTTTTATTTTCAGACTGGCTAGTCTTAAACTCGTGATCCTCCTGCCTCAGCGTCCTGAGCAGCTGGCATGATAGGCATAAGCCACCATGCCCAGTATAAACTTGGCTTTTGGTGCTTGTACATTTGTGTCATATTCAAGAAATAATTTCCAAATCCATGGAACTTAATGATTTCCAAATCATTAAGTTCCATGCCCCCCCACACACATTTTCTTCAGAGTTTTGTACCTTTAGCTTTTACATTTAGTTTTTTGATCCATTTTGAGTTAGTATTTACATGTGGTACAAAGTAAGGTTCCAACTCCATTCTTTTGCATGTAGATATCTACTTTTTCCAGCACCATCTTTCTGGGCCCCCAATTTTATAATGGTATCATTGATTTTTTTTTAAAAGGTGTGCAATGTGAAGTTTTGATATTTGTATACATTGTGAAATAACGATGATAATCAAGCTAATTTATACATCTAGCACCTCACATAGATACTTCTTTTTGAGTATAGGTGAAAATACTTAACATTTACTGTTTTAATAAACTCCAAGCATGTAATACAACATTATTACATAAAGTCATCATGCTGTAAATTAAATAGCCAGAATTTATTAATCTCATAACTCAAAGTTTGTTCCCTTTGATCTACATCTTCCAATGCCCTCTCTCAACCACCATTCACTTGCAATCCACATTCTAGTCACTGTTTCTTTGTGTTCAACTTTATTTAATTTTGGTGTCAGGGATTGAACCAGGGACACTTAACCACTAAGCCACATCCCCAATCCTTTTTTTTCGGGGGGGGGGGGAGTGTACTGGGGACTGAACTCAGGCACTCGGCCACTGGGCCACAACCCCAACCCTATTTTATATTTTATTTTAGACAGGATCTCACTGAGTTGCTTAGCACCTCGCTTTCGCTAAGGCTGACTTCGAAATCTCAATCCTCCTGCCTCAGCCCCCCAAGTCACTGAGATTACAGGTGTGAGCCACTGCACCTGGCTCTCAATCCTTTTTATTATTTTGAGATAGGGTGTCACTAAGTTGTTTAGGGTCTCGTTAAATTGCTAAGACTGGGTTTGAACTTGTGATCCTCACATCTCAGTCTCCTGAGCCACTGGGACCACTGCACCTGGCTCTGAGTTCACCTCTTTTGATTTCCTGTATACAAGAGATTATGCAGAATGTGTGTGTGTGTGTGTGTGTGTGTGTGTGTGTGTGTGTGTGTGTGTGTCCTATTGGGAGTTTAACCCAGGGCTTCACACATGCTTGACAAGGGTTCTACTATTCAGCTAGATCTCCAGACCATTTTTCAATTTTTATTTTGAGACAGGATCTCACTAATTTGCCCAGGCTGGCCTCAAACAAGCAGTCTTCCTGCCTCGGCCTTCCAAGTAACTGAGATTACAGGTCTGTGCCACGTTGCACAGCTTTTCTTCTTTTTATTTTGAGGGTCTCATTATGTTGCCCAGTCTGGCCTGAACAACCTGGGTTCAAGAGAGCATTCCACTTCAGCCTTTTGAGAGGCTCTCTGCATGTGCCACTGTGCCCGGCATGTTTGATCATGATGCTGATGACCCCTAAACCATTTCTAACCCTAAGGCCACCCTCCACACCCTGGACTCACTGAGTCCAAAGAGTGATTATTACGAAGATTCTCACCTCTACCAAAATTACAGGCCGGCTCTCCTTTCTCTTTTCAGAAATTCGTATGCCATACTGAAGGTGCTGAACTGGGTTGACATTCTGACTCAATATGATGTTAACGCCCATCCCACATACATGAAGAGCAGAGCCACAGGAATGAGCAAGACATTGCATTCCTTCTCTGCATCCTGTGACTGCTCACACCAACCTCAACCAAAGAAACTTCTTTTCAGGACACAGAAAGTTACAATTCAAACAGGCCTTTACTGTTGACATCATCTATGTCAACCATGATTTGTTTACTCAGTAGCCAGAGTCACATTGTACCTTGGCTGCTCAGGAGAATTTACTAATCCATTATCATCCCTTTACCCATTCCTCCTTCCTTCTTCTTTTTTCTTTTCTTTCTTTTTTTCCTTTTGGTACCAGGGATTAAACCCGAGGGCACTTAACCACCAAGCCACATCCCCAGCCCTTTTGTATATTTTATTTAGAGATGGGGTCTTGCTGAGTTACTTAGGTCCTCGCTAAGTTGCTGAGACTGGCTAAGTTGTTGAACTCACGACCCTCCTGCCTCAGCCTCCCAGGCCACTGGGATTACAGGCATGCGCCACTGCGTCCGGCTCTCACTCCTTCTTTGGCGTATTCCGAGTGAACAACTACTAAGGCACCACTGGGTTCCAATACTACCTCTAGTCACTCAATTGCCTGAATATGTGGGACAAAAGGGGGCCTCAGTCCCCTCCCCTTATCTACAACAAGGCAAAACATCTTAGGAAAAAGATGTTTCTTTACTAGGTTCCAGATTGTCTAACATCTCCAAATCCAACCAGAGCATCCTTGTCCTTCTGTCAGAAACTCGTTTCTGTGACCATGTCATCCTCTGCCAGAACGTAAAACCTGTATTTTTCTTTTTTGTCCTGGGGATTGAACCTAGGGGTTCTTTACCACTGAGCTACCGCCTCAGCCCATTTTATTTTTTGAGACAGGTTCTTTATTTATTTTTCATTTCTACTTGTAGATGGACATGACACTTTTATTTATTCTTATGTGGTGCCAAGGATCAAACCCAGTGCCTCACACATGCTAGGCAAGGGCTCTACCACTGAGCTACAACCCCAGCCCTTGAGACAGGTTCTTACTAAGTGGCTGAGGCTGTCCTCGAACTTGAGACCTCCTGCCTCAGCCTCTGGAATGGCTGGGTTTACAGGTGTACACACCATGCCTGGCACAACCTGTGATTCGATTAGCCCAATCTTCCCAGGCAAAAGTTGGCATGTTGCAAAATAAAGATTTTTTTTTAACTTAAAAGAAATTAGTGTCTTACTACTTTATGAATGTTGGTAGGGGACCTGAGCCTTTGGAGCCAGAGACATAAGAGATTATTACTCAGTGCATAGCAAGAAACATGAGCATTAGCACATTTGTGTTGGTTCCTACTTAAGTTTGGACCTGGAATGTTTCCTCAAATCCTATGTGTTGAAAGCTCCTTAGTTCCAGGTTAGTGCTCTTGGGAAGTGGTGGAACCTTTAAGAGGTGGGGCTAGTGGGAAGCTTTAGGTCATTGGGAGTGTCTCCTAGTAAGGGATATTGGGACCCCAACCTCTTTTGCTTAACAACTGCCTGAGGTGAGATGCTTGCTCCACCATGATGTAGTGCCTTACCACAGGCCCCAAAGCAATCAACTGTGAACTGAAATCTCCAAAACTCTAAGCCACAATAAACCTTTCCTGTGTAAAGTTGATTGATTCCTATATTTTGCTACAGTAACAGAAAGTTAACATAATTCCCTTAGTTACTAAATCCTTCAGGGGTAACACAAATGGTCCATATTCTGTTGTTGTTTTTTGTGCATGTGAGGCAAACACTACCACTGAGCCACATCCCAGCCTTGTGATGTCTCTTTACATAGTGGATTGTGGTAGAGAAAAGGAATGCTGAGGTTAAGAAACCCACTATTTTATAGCAAGTAGTAATAAATGACTCTGCTCTGTCTGGTTTGGGATGAGAGACTTCATCCTTAGAGCTGTTCATTAAAACTGAAAAAAACAGTTCTAGTAAAGACCAGAAAAGACCTTACATTCTTGGCATGTTCAGTAACATAGATGGGAGTTTCTCAAGAATCCGCCCTGGGCTCTTATATCATCGTGTGAATTTTATAAGAATATGCCACTCTTGTCAATCACTGACCAACAGAGGTTGCAAACAAATCTGTTCAATTTATCAACTTTCTTGGGGGGAGGGAGTCCTGGGGTTGAACCCAGGGACACTGATGTACCAATGAGCTACATCCCTAACCCTTTTTATTTTTTGAAACAAGCTGTCACTAAACTGATAACACTGACTTCAAACTTGCACTCCTGCCTCAGCCTCAAGTTGCTGGGATGACAGATCATCTCTTAATGCTACCACCAATAGTGAAGGAAACAAGGCTGTGGCCATTTCTCCCCTGATTCCGCCCCCTGCCCACACACCATTTTTCAATCTAGGTTGTTAACTTCCTCGTTAGTCATTGGTCCAACTAGCCTGTGGGCTTCCGCTATTTAAGGGTGGCTCCCCAACTATTAGCCCTCTTTCTTTTTCTCTTGTCCTTAGGGGCAGATATTCTGTTACTCTGCTTATTAAAACCTCTTGTGTGAGTTCCCGCATCTGGAGTGGTTTTCTGGTTGCTTTCATTGGTGCTGTGACTTGGATGGGCTCTTCTACCACCACTTAGGGAAGCGGAATCCCACATGACTCCCCAGACCCCTGGACACTGGTCTCACTTTCCATTTGCCTGGAAGATCGGTTGCACATCTACCATCAGCCTTCAGATTGGTGAGTTTTCCCCTAGGTCAACTTAAACAGTCCTCTGTTGACATGAGATGTGACTGTTGATCACCTGGCACCCTCAAAGTGGTTGAGGAGTGGGGGTTCCCCCAGCCATGACTTTTACAGTTACAGCTGACCCCCTTAGTTGACCTTATCTGATGGGTGGGTCCCTGATCTTTGTGGTGGAGATTCTCTCTCTGGGTTGAGGGTCCTCTTCATTTTCCCTCTCAAAAATCCTGGCACCAGGTCTTCAACCCCCTCAGCTTTTGCCCGGCGCACATTGACAGGGGTGACGGCTCCTATCATTGTGCTGCCTTCTCATCTCCAGTCTACTAGTCTGTGACCTCGGGACGTGTTGGACACTGGCTTGGCTGTATCAGCTCCACCATGGGATCTAGGTCCTCCATTCTGGCAGATTCACCCTTGGATGTCTACTAGAAAATCTTAAATCCCTGACCTGGAGTCAGCAAAACTGATTTGCTTGTGTAATGATATTTGGCCACAGTATCCTTTGGATAATCAATCTAGATGACCAATTAATGGCACTTTGGATACTAATGTTTTATGGGACTTATACAACTTCAGTGAGTGAGTGGGCAAGTGGAAAGAAATTCTTTATTTTCAAGCTTTCTCTTTCTTGTGCACTAAACCTGATCTTTGCTCTTCCTGAAAGCCCGAACACCTCCTATTGACTTCTTCTCCCCCTCTTAATCCCTCCTCCTTCTCCGACTTTGACCTGGCTAATGAACCATCCCCATACTGGTCTCCTGCGGCAGAGGTCTTTGCAGCCCCTACTCCTACGTCTCCTTTGCCCTGCTCTGTTTCTGCCCAGTGTACCCAGCCCTCCCATCATGCAGTCCCGTGCACATGTTCTAGTCCCCCTACAGGAGGTGGCTGGTGGGGAGGGAGTGATCAGACTCCATCTTCCTTTCTCACTCTTTCCCAGATAAAGAAGTGACTAGGCTCCTTCACTTCCAACTCTGTGAACTTTATCAAGGAATTTCAGTATCTTACTCCATCTTATGATCTTACTTGACATGATATTTATAAGATCATGTCCAACAGCTTGGCCCCTTAGGAGCACAGGAGAGTCTGGGAACAGGCGGGCAATTATGCAGATGAGGTTCACCAATCAACCCCACCCCATCCCATTGGGGCTGAAGCAGTACCAGATAGGGAGCCCCAGTGGGGCTATAACATGGGGACTGTCTGCAGTGGGACAAGTTCCAAACTTGTGTCCTTGGAGGTCTTCGAAAGACCACCATTAAACCTATTAATTATGATAAAATTCAGGAAGTAATACAGGACAAAACTGAAAACCCATCTGCCTTTCTGAGTCACCTCACAGAGGCCATGCTCACATATGCTAGCCAGGACCCTGAAACACCAGAGGGATGACAGCTACTCATGACTTATTTTTTTTTTCTCAAAGTTACCCAGATATAAAGGATAAACTGAGGTGATTGGACAGGGGGTCCCTTACCCCACAGCCAGAGGTTCTGGTAGTGGTATTCAGGGTGTATAACGGAAGGGAAGAAAAAACAAAAGTTAAAATACCTAATGCTAGCCAAAGCCTTTCAGCCAGCTAGACCTGCCAGCTGGCCACTGTTAGGAGCACCCTAGCTCCCAAAAGACCCCCAGGCCCTGCTTCAAGTGCGGAAAAGAGGGCCACCGGGCATGAGCCTACCCCAAGCTCCTTGACCAAAATGCCACCAACTGGGACATTGGGCAGTGAATTGCCTCATGCTCAGAAACATGCCAGGTTACCCTCACTCGCTTCCCCCAGTGACTTACTGGGATTGTCAATGGACGACTACAGGGGCCCAGGACTCCTACACCCAACAACCATCACCACTCAGGAGCCCTGGCTGACCCTGACAGTGGCAGGCGGGCAGCTCACTTTCCTTATAGAGCTACCTTTTCAGTTGTGTGGGAGCTTTGGGGACCCACTTCCCCTGCCAGATCCTCTATAGTCGGGGTAGAGGGAAACCACACCACCCCCTGCAAACCCCTCCAGTAAGTTGCCATATTGACAAATCTGCTTCACTCATTCCTTTTTCATAATTCCTGTGTGTCCCATTTCCCTCCTGGGAGGGAACATCCTAACTGAATTGGGGCCTCTATTTCCTTCTCATATACCATATGCCTCCACCAAGACTGCTGCTGTTCCTCTCCTCCCGACCTTGCAGGAATATACAACCCAACCTGAGTCTTCATATCCTCTTCTTCCCTCCCTTGCAGACCCCAAGGTCTGGGACACCCACACACCCTCTGTAGCCACATGCTCACCTGAACTCATTGGCCTGAAGGACCCACATCCTACCCAGCCCAGGCCCAACATCCCCTTCCCCAAAGGAGCCTCTTAAGACTTTGACCAGTCATCCAGGATTTAAGGCAGAAAGGCTTCCTGCGCCCACCAACTCACCTCATAACTCACCTCCCATCCCAGCTGTTAGAAGCTTAATGGATCTAACCATTTGGTGCGAGACCTCCGCGTCATCAGCTGGGCAGTGTCCCCACCTTCCCCATGGTGCCCAGTCCCTGCGCCTTGCTTTCCTCCAGCCCCTCCTCCACCTGCTGCTCTGTGTTGGACTTGAAGGACGCCTTTTTCACTGTCCCTCTTCATCCTGACTCACAGGGTCTCTTTGCCTTCACCTGGACGGACCCTCTCCCTCGAGTTTCTTCTCAGCTGACCTGGACAGTCCTCCCACAGGGATTTCGGGACCCCTCACCTGTTTGGCCAAACACTGTCCCATGATCTCACCTCTCTTACTTTTCTTTCCTCCTCTGTCTTACAGTGTGTTGATGATCTTCTACGTAGTCCCTCTCTCAAGGACTCCCAAGGGGACACTATTAAGCTTCTTTCTTTCTCTTTTTTTTTATTTTTTATATTTATTTTTATTGTAAACAAATGGGATACATGTTGATTCTCTGTACATGGAGTAAAGGCATACCATTTGTGTAATCATACATTTACGTAGGGTAATGTTGTTTGATTCATTCTGTTATTTTTCCCCCTATCCTCCCACCCCTCCCACCCCTCTTTTCCCTCTATACGGTCCCTCCTTCCTCCATTCTTGCACCCCCCCATTATGTGTCATCATCCACATATCAGCAAGATCATTCTTCCTTTGGTTTTTTGAGATTGGCTTATCTCACTTAGCATGATATTCTCCAGTTTCATCAATTTGCCTGCAAATGCCATAATTTTATTATTCTTTATGGCTGAGTAATATTCCATTGTGTATATATATATAGATATATATATATCTATATATATATATATATATATCACAGTTTCTTTATCCATTCATCAATTGAAGGACATCTAGGTTAGTTCCACAATCTGGCTATTGTGAATTGAGCAGCTATGAACATTGATGTGACTGCATCTTTGTAGTATTCTGCTTTTAAGTCCTTTAGGTATAGGCCAAGGAGTGGGATAGCTGGGTCAAATGGTGGTCCCATTCCAAGTTTCTAAATTTTCTGACTGACAGAGTTTATAAGGTCTCTCCAGCAAAGGCGCAGCTTCCCCAACCTCAGGTTATTTACTTAGGAGTCAGCCTCCCACCTGGATTTAAGGTCATCACTGTAGAGAGAAACGCATTGTTGCAGAACATGCCCACTCCATCTACCAAGGAAGAAGTCCTTTCTTTTTTAGGGTTAGCAGGATATTTACGATCCTGGATCCCAAATTGTTCCATCATGGTTGCCCCCTTGTATGAGGCTTCAAAGGGCATTCCCACTGAACCTCTTCTTAACCCAGTGGAAGCCCCTTTCCAGACTCTAAGGAAAGCCCTTCTTCAAGCCCCAGCCTTACAGCTCCCTGACATCACCAGACCCTTCTACCTATTTGTCTCTGAGAAAAGTGGGTTCCCTCTAGGGGGCCTTAGGGCACACTGGGCCTTGGCCCAGTGGCATACCTATCAAAATGGCTAGACCCCACTGTAAGAGGCTGGGCACCATGTCTTAGGGTATTGGCCATAGCATTTGTCTTAACCCTGGAATCAAAAAAACAAAAAAACAAAAAAAAAAAACAAAAAACTTTCCTTTGGGTCTCCCACGGAAGTGCTCTCACCTCATCATCTGTCTGAACTTCTTACTTATAAAGGTCTGCAAACTCTACTGCCCTGTTGGGTGTTAGTTTTGCAAACTACTCTTATTGAAGACTCTTCCATTTCCTTTAAGACAAGGCTTTCTTTAAATCCAGTCACCCTCTTACCCCCACCTTCCAACATACATGCTTCAGCAACCCATCGCTGCCTTGAGACTCTGGAAGAGTTACTCCCTGCCCCTCCAATGTTCAGGAGTGGGCTTTACACAACTCTACTTCCATATGGTTCAAAGATGGGAGCTCTTTTCTCCATGAAGGGATCCGACAGGCTGGATATGCCATTGTCTCTCTGGAACAGGTTGTAGAGTCAGGACCACTGCCTAACAACACCGCCAACCAACAGGCGGAACAAATCGCCCTCACCTGTGCATTCATCCTCGCAAAGGGAGAGCCCCTCACAATAAACTCACTCCAAATACACTTTCCACATCATCCTCGCCCAGGCCGCTGTTCGGAGAGAGGGGCCTTCTTACCACGAAAGGGCCTCCATCTCCAACCCCAGTTGCACCCTGACCCTCCTTGAGGCTCTTCACCTCCCAGCAACCATAGGCCGTGTAACTGCCGAGCCCTCAGACAGACCGATGGGTCATCCCTTCAGGCAGCAGCGCAGATGAGGAGGCTAGAAGGGCAGCCTGCTGTCCACGCCAGCCCCCATCATGGCTCTCCGCGATCCCACACCTCATCGCCCCCAGCAGGGAGAGATTTTCCTGCCCCCTCTGTCTGTTCCGCCCGACCTTTCCTCGCTCTCACGATTCGCCGAGACCCATCTGCAGCTCTCCTCCTCTGACGTCCCACTTCTGAGGGTCTCCCCTCCACAGGGGGAGTTTGCCCACGACCCAACCCCACAGCCGTTGGACCCCACTTTTCCGACTCACCAGGCCCGTGGCGCCTTTCCAGGGGTGGACTGGCCATGTGACTTCGCTCACAGGCCACAGTCTAAATGCCTTTTGGTCACGGTAGGCACCTTCTCGGGATGGGCTGAAGCTGTCCCACCTCCGACAAAAGGGCACCACCCGTCTCCCCCTTCATCCTGCATGAGGTCATTCCTGGCTTTGGAGGCCTCCCTCCTTCCAGGCAGATAATGGGTCTGAATTCATCTCCCGAGTTTCCCAACAACTTGCCAAGGCCCTTGGGGTCCCTTGGCACTTCCACATTCCTTTTTACCCAAATTCATTGGGTAAAGTAGAACGAACAAACTGAACGCTTAAAAATGTCTTAACCAAACTTTAGAACTTCACCTTGACTGGGTTAGACTCCTGCCTCTTGTTCTTCTGCATCTTCATTCGCTCCCAAAGAAACCTGCCAATATCTCCCCTTTGAGCTGATATATGGTTGTCCCATCCTTCCCCTCTTCCTTCTCGTACATTCATTCCACATTCGGGCATTCCTATGGGGTTACACTGACTCCTCCCTGCCCAGACCCTTGTCTGGTCCCCTGGCTCAATCAGAGACCAAGTTCTTATCTCTCCTCCTCAGGAGGCTACAACCCCTCTATCTCCCAAATATCAGGGACCCCATATGGTGATCCTAGCTACACCAATGGCTGTTAAGGTGCAAGGTTTACTAGGATGGCTACACATTTCTTGGGTTAAGTTTTACTCTCAATCCACAAATTCCTCTCCAGTTTCTAACCCTCAGGCTTCTTCCAACCAAAACTCAGTCACCCCAGTGGGACCTCTCTGCCTCAGGCTGAAGCCATCAACCTCCACCCTCCTTCCCTTTCCAGAGACTGAGGACCAGAACACCAGGGCACCAGACAACCACACCCAGCCATGAGGACTGGACTGCCAGCTACATCCTTGCCTTTCCTGGTATTCACCCTGTCTACCATTTTCCTAACTATTGGAATTTTTCCCCAATAGATCTTTCCAGTTTGTATTACAGGAATATCAGGACCTTATAAAGGATAAATCAGAGTCTGGCTACAAGTGCACTTCCTAGGGGAACTATCCAGTCCCCAACCCCCATCTACTGCGATGACATCTCCCTCCCCTGAACCAGTTCTATGCCCATGTCCAGCAGGAAGCAGTCATTGAAGATGGATCTTTACCCTTACACCTAAAAGGGATCTTCTTATAAAAACAAAAATGGGGAATAAAAGGAACAAGGCTGTAGCCATTTTTCCCCTGATTCTGCCCCCTCCACACACATTATTTTTCAATCTAGATTGTTAACTTCCTTGTTAGTCATTGGTTCAATTAGCCCATGGGCTTCCACTACTTCCCTGCTATTAGTACTCTTTCTCTTTCCCTCACCCTTAAGGGCAGACACTCTGTTCGTCTGCTTATTAAAATCTCTGGTGTGTGTTCCCATGTCTGGAGTAGCTTTCTGGGTGCTTTCAAATAGGAGTCCAAAAGTGAGAAGAGACCAACTTGCAGCACCAACCTTGCCCATGAACTCCCCGTTACTATATGTACAGGCACCAGGAGGGCACTTTGTGTATACCCTTATGTCTTTACCATGTTCCTTAAATCTACCTGGCATCCTTCTAAGAGTTCTTATTTGAGAGTAAAGTATGAGTGAAGTGAAGGTCTTCATTCTTTATATTCATAGTGTTTTAGTCCAGTGTGATTTCTCATTTGGATTTTTAATAGTTTTTCTGGTTCTAGGAAATTGAACTCAGGGGCACTTCACCACTGAGCTACACCCAGCCAATCCATTTACATTTTTTTTTTTTCAAGGCAGGGTCTCAGTTGCTGAGGCTGACCTCAAACTTGCAATCCTCCTGCCTTGGCTTTGAGTAGCTGGGAATATAGGCATGTGCCACCATGCCTGGTTCCCTTTGGATATCAAACCTTGTGAAATATGTGAAGGCTTTACCATATTTCTTACATTCATGGGATCTTTCACTAACTTCAGATTTGATGTGAATTTTACAGCATGTGAAATACCTAAAGTTTGCAACCTACACTTTAGCTTCCCAGATTTTTGTTTATTTGTGTCACTGTGGCTATCATGTAACAATTTGAACAATCTAAAGGTTTTACCACATTACTTATAGTATTCATTTGCTAGAACTGATATAACAAAATACCACAGATCAAGTGACTCAAACAATAGAATTCATTTTCTCACAATTCTGGAGGTTGGAAGTTAAAGATCAATGAGCCTACTCAGTTGGTTTCCTCTGGATGCCTTAAGGAGAATCTGTTCCAGCCCTCTGTTTACAAATAGCCATCTTCTCAAGACTTCACATTGCCTCTATGTGTATCCCTGCCACATCTTTCTCTTACAAGGACACTAATCATATTGCTTTAGGGTTCTACACTAACAGACTCATTTTACCTATATAACTTTTTTTTTTTAAAGATGGGCTGTATGTTGCCCAGGCTAACCTTAAATTTGTAATTCTCATGCCTTGGCCTCCTTAGTAGCTGGGGCTATGGGACTTCTTCAGTCATTCCAGGAACACACCACCACACTTGTCTACTTAGATTATGAGAATTTCTCTCCAGTGTGAGTTCAATAATGTCTTCAAGGTAAATTGGGGCAAATGAAGGCTTCCTCAGGTTGATTACACTGATATGGTTTCTCACTAGTGAGTTCTTTTGTTGTGCCCAAAGGCTCGAGATCCCACAAAGACCACCAGAGACCACGATCAATGCAAGCAACAAAGAGTCATTTATTAGCAAGCTCAAGCCTGGTCCTCCGCGCCCTCGGTGACCGGTGATGCTAAGAGGCCCTGAGCCCTCGTTTAGCAGGGTTTTTATAATGAAAGGCAAGCAGTTTTACAGTATTCTTTTAATTGGTTTGAACAGCTAAACATTAGTCCTCCTCTGGTTGGGTCCTGCCAATCTATTTGATTCTCATTGGGTCCCGCCAGAACTGAATGGTCCTAGTGGAAGAAGGGAGGAGGGAAGGGGTGAACTATGCAGGAGATGAGTCGGGGCTAAGCCCCCCTGTCCTTGATAGATAAGGTTTCCAGGCAACCGCACATTCCTCAGACAAATATCTCTTAACAACCTTGGTAAGCACAGGGGCGCAGCAGTCCTGTTTGTCCTGTATTGCCTGCATCTGGGTGATTGAGACAGTTAGCAGCACAGATATCACCCTGTTCTCAACACTTTCATGTCTTCAGAGTGAATGAGGATGATTGTAGGTTTTCCCACATTGCTGACATTTATAGGGCTTCTCTTCAGTGTGAGTTCTTTCATGAATTCTACAGGAACAGAAACATCTTAAGGCTTTACCATATGCCTTACATTCATAGGGATTCTCTCCAGTGCATTCTTTCATGTACTTGAAATGAACTGCAATGACTGAAGGTTTTTTCACATTGTTCACATTCATAGGAGTTTTCTCCAGTGTGAATTTGCATGTGAATTTTAAGGTGGATGGAATAGTTAAAAGCTTTTCCATATTCCTTACATGTGTAAGATTTATAGGCACAGTGAGTTTGCATATGAATATTAAGACATGAGGGGAACCCAAATAATTTCCCACATATCTTATACTCACAGGCCTTTTCTTCAGTGTGAGTCCTCAAATGCCCACAAAGACTTGAGGAACCAGTGAAGGCTTCCCCCCATTCAACACACACAAAAGGTTTCTCTCCCATAAGTCCTTATATGTTGAATAATGTGGGAAACCATCCTTATTTAGCATAATCAGACTAGGTTGAGCCATGTGACACAGAGGCCTGGCTTCTAGGAACTGCTGGGAAGTATGTGGTGCTGTGCGGGAGTGGCTCCCTGTCTCCTTCTGGAATTTTCCCCCTAAGAGGATGGTTCCCCTGACTCCACCCTATCCTTCCCATCACAGAAGAAGCTCCTCCTGGTCCTTGCCCCCTTTTACCTGCATATTGTAAATAAAAGAGAGTTGGGTGACTCAGTTGTTGTAAAGAGGCCAGAGTTGGTATGGCCAGACCCATCATACCCCCTCTCTCATAAAAAGAGTATTGGTTCTTGGGTGTTTATTGAATAGATGAGTTTTTTGGGTAATAGAGAAAGCCAGTCAACCCCTTCCTCCTCCACACAGGATATGGCAGAGAGGACCCCAACTGAATAAGGCATGAGGATGTAAGAAAGGCTTTCTCACATTCTTTGCATTCATACAGCTTGTCTCCACTGTGAGATCTTATGTGTACACTAAGGCCTAGGTACTGAGTGAAGGCACAGTTCTCCACATTGCTTATGTAGATAGGGTTTCTCAACAGTGTGTGTTCAGAGTTTCAATATTTGCTGTGCCTCCATTTAGGACTAATTTGCAATGGGGGAAGGTCAAAGTCCAGAGTCCAGCATTCAGTATTTGCCCCTTTCCTTCAGGACCCATTGTTATTAGGAAAGAATTTACTTGGAGGTTAATGCTTGGCAAGTTTCCCCTCCCTCCTCCTGAGCCACACTGTCCCTCCATTTTTCTTGGGGAGTTTCTTGTAGGAATATTATTTTCCATAACCCTTCACCTGCCCCCTCCCAAAGAAAAACTAAATGTCTAGCTGGGCATGGTGATATATACATATCTGTAATCCCAGCTAGTTGAGAGGCTGAGGAAGGAAGATTGCAAATTCAAGGCTAGCCTGGGCAATTTAGTGAGACCCTGTCCTAAAATGAAATTTAAAAAGGCCAGCATGGTGGCACATGCCTCTAATCCTGGCAATTTGGGAGTCTAAAGCAGGAAGATCCCAAGTTTAAGGTCAGCCTCAGCAACCCAGTAAGGCACTAAGCAACTTAGTAAGACCATTTCTAAAAAAAAAAGGTAAAAGAGAGGCTGAGGATATGACTCAGTGTTAACCACCCCTGGGTTCAATCCCAGATACCATAATAATAATAAAAATTAAAAGGGCTGGGAATGTCGCCCAGTGGTAGAGTACTTGTCTTACATGCATGAGACCCTGGGTTCCATCCCCAGTAAATACACATAGATACAATCTAAATGTCTACTTAAATATGTGGGAATATATACTTTGTGAACTCTGAAGCAATAAGTTTCAGTATAGATTTGGGTTGCCTGAAAATTAATTAGATTCAATCTCTTCAGAGACATCACTCCTTCTTATGTATATCTACTTCTCTCAGGTTTCTCTTAGGTTTGCTGACTTTCCACAAAGGAATTTCCAATTTTATTTGAGGGAGGACAATAAGATATGCCTCTTATTATTCTTACCATTTGTATCCTTCAAAATTTACTGCTGAAGTGTAGACCATTTGGTTCCAAGTTGCATTTCCCATTCTGAAGTAAAACATAAAAACAAATGTAAGGGAGAAAGAAACGGAAGGTTAAAGGAGTTTTTTTTTTTTTTTAATTGAAGCTCATTTATATTTGTTTTCAAATTAAGCAATATAAGAGAAGAGCAGAAAGAGATCTGAAGATTTTGGCTATGTTAAAAATCTGGCAATGAAGGGGCTGGGGTTGTGACTCAGTGGTACAGCACTTGCCTAGCATCTGTGAGGCACTGGGTTTGATTCTCAGCACTGCATACAAATAAGTAAACAAAGGTTCATCAACAACTAATAAAAATATTTTTTTAAAAATCTGACAATGGGGAGATCCAAGATGGCTGACTAGAGGGAGGCTGTGTTCCTTGTCGCTCCGTAACTCTGGTTTCAAGCACAGGATATCTGTTTCTTGGTAAGGCAGTTTTTGCTGCTTATTGATCCCCTGCTGTTTACCCCATTTGTCTGCGGTGATTACCTGCAGTCTGCCAGCAAATTCACGCATTTTTTGAATGCAGATTGCTCACTGTCAGGCGCCTATCATCCGCCATTTGCCTGCCTCTCGCCTGTCCATCACCAGCCTTACACCTATCCATCACCCAACGAACGAGATTCACCTCCCGATCGTCCGACAACAATCAGTAAACTGATCGCTGACCCCGGGTGGAGCACCAGCTGCCTGCTGTTACCTGGAAGTTCACTGTTACAGTACTTGCAGGTTAGAATACATGTGGCTGCCGCCATTTTGAGACAACAGCCAGGCCCTGTAGGACCCCTGGCCAGACTGACTGAGCCCCATCTCCAGGATCCCTCAGCCTGACTGATCACTCCCTGCCTCTGGGGCCCTCACATCGACTGACTGCTCCCTGCCACCAGGACCCCCAGGCCAACTGACTGCGCCCTATTACCAGGACCCCAGACTGATTGATTGCAACCGGCCTCCAGAATCCCACAACCACACCAAACACACACAACCTCCAGGACCCCTGCCTGACCAACCATATCCCGCCTCCAGGACCTTCTGCTGACCACGGCCACACCCTGAGCTGCAGCTCCCCATTTGCCAACACATTTCAAAGCCAGAGTGGCCATCTTGGATAATCCTGGAAGCTGAGTTCCGATCTTTAAGTGGGGCAAAACCCATCCTGAGACACCTGCTGGAGGCTTGAAGCTCATTGTCAGGTACCTCTCATGCATCAGGCTACAGAACTCTGGGAGATTTCATTAATATATGATGGTTACACTGTAGATTTTCTTTTTTTCTCCTTATTGAAAAAGTTTAAGTTTTTATTTCTTTACTTTTCTTGCTCTCTTTTCCTTTTGTTTATCTGTTCCCTCAGAGTCTCTTTCTCCCTTTTTTGCATGCTAAATCCAATTTCTTTTGATTACACTCTCAAACTTTCTATTATCTAGAACTTCCGTATATTCTTTTCTTATCCCATTAACAGCCACATTCTACATCCCTCTGCATCCTCTATGTCCTCCATTAGAAACTTCAGACCTTATTGCAAATCTGTTTGTTTTACTGAAGATAATATTTGAACTCATTCTGTTTATTATGACAATTTTGTTATTGTCCTCATAGGGGCTATTTGGTCTACGATTGCATAGTGTCTGAATTGGGCACTGATAATATTGATCTCCCCTTAAAGAAAGGGTTTTGGAAACCTCTAGGGCCACTATAAGCCTATAGGGGGAAATCTGAAATACCCCAGATCTGCACTGCTAGAGGGGAAGATACATGAACAACATGAAAAAACAAGGGAAGAAAATGATCCAAACAAATCTAGATTCTCTATTAGTAGAATCCAGTGACAGTATGTTAGAAGAAATGTCAGAAAAGAACTTCAAATTATACATGATAAAGATAATTCGTGAAGCAAAGGATGAGATAAGAGAGCAAATACAGGCAATGAATGATAATACCAATAAGCTGAAAGAGCAAGTGCAGGAAGCAAAAGATCATTTCAACAAAGAGATTAAAATTCGCAAAAAAAAAAACAAAAACAAAAACAGAAATCCTTGAAATGAAGGAAACAATAAACCAAATTAAAAAATCAATGGAAAGCATCACCAAAAGACTAGACCACTTGGAAGATAGAACTTCAGACAATGAAGACAAAATATTTAATCTTGAAAATAAAGTTGCCCAAACAGAGAAGATGGTAAGAAATCATTTAACAGAATCTCCAAGAACTATGGTACATGATGAAAAGACCAAATTTAAGAATTATTGGGATTGAGGAAGGCACAGAGATACAAACCAAAGGAATGAGCAACCTATTCAATTAAATAATATCAGAAAATTTCCCAAACCTGAAGAATGAAATGGAAAATCAAATACAAGAGGCTTACAGAACACCAAATGCACAAAATCACAACAGATCCACACCAAGGCACATTATAATGAAAATGCTTAACATTCAAAATAAAGATAGGATTTTGAAGGCCAAGAGAGAAAAGCATCAGATTACATATAGGGGGAGACCAATACAGATATCAGCAGATTTCTCAGCCCAGACTCTAAAAGCTAGAAGGGCCTGGAGCAACATATTTCAAGCTCTGAAAAAACATGACTGCCAACCAAGAATCCTATACCCAGCAAAACTAACCTTCAGATTTGAAGATGAAATTAAATCCTTCCATGATAAACAAAAGTTAAAAGAATTTACAAATAGAAAGCCTGCACTACAGAATGTTCTCAACAAAATATTCCATGAGGAGGAAATGAAAAACAACAATGTGTCAGCAAAGGGAGGAACTACCTTAGAGAAAAACCACTCAAAGGAGAAACCAAGCCAACTTAAAAACCAAAAATAAGCCAAATGACTGGGAATACAAATCATATCTCAATAATAACCATGAACATTAATGGCCTAAATTCATCAATCAAAAGACATAGACTGGCAGAATGGATTAAAAAGAAAGACCCAACAATATGCTGCCTGCAAGAGACTCATCTCATAGAAAAAGATATCCACAGACTAAAGGTGAAAGAATGGGAAAAAACCTACCACACACATGGACTCAGTAAAAAGCGGGGGTTTCCATCCTTATATCAGATAAAGTGGACATCAAGTCAAAGTTAGTCAGAAGGGATAAAGAAAGACATTTCATACTGCTTAAGGGAACCATAAATCAGGAAGACATAACGATAGTAAATATTTATGACCCAAACAATGGTGCATCCCTGTATATCAAACAAATTCTTCTCAATTTCAGGAATCACATAGACCACAACACAATAATTATGGGTGACTTCAATGCACCACTGTCACCACTAGATAGATCTTCCAAACAAAAACCAACCAAAGAAACCATAGAACTCAATAACACAATCAATAACCTAGACTTAATAGACATATATAGAATATTCCATCCATCAATGAGCAGATTCACTTTCTTCTCAGCAGCACATGGAACCTTCTCAAAAATAGACCATATGTTATGCCACAAAGCAGCCCTTAGGAAATGCAAAAAAATAGAGATACTGCCTTGTGTTCTATCAGATCATAATGGAATGAAATTAGAAACCAATGACAAAATAAAAAACAGAAATTACTCCAAAACCTGGAGACTAAATAATATGCTATTGAATGAAACATGGATAACAAAAAACATCAGGGAGGAGATGAAAAAAATTCTTAGAGGTCAATGAGAACGACGATACAACATATCAAAATCTCTGGGACACTATGAAAGTGGTACTAAGAGGAAAATTCATTGCATGGAACACATTCCAGAAAAGAATGAAAAGTCAACAACTAAATGACCTAACATTACAGCTCAAAGCCCTAGAAAAAGAAGAACAGAATAATAGCAAAAGTAGTAGAAGACAGGAAATAATTAAAATCAGAGCTGAAATCAATGAAATTGAAACAAAAGAAACAATTCAAAAAAATCAACAAAACAAAAAGTTGGTTCTTTGAAAAACTAAACAAAATAGATAAACCCTTAGCCACACTAACAAAGAGAAGGAGAGAGAAAACTCAAATTACTAAAATTCGTGATGAAAAAGGAAACATCACAACAGACACCACTGAGATACAGAACATAATGAGAAGCTACTTTGAAAATCTGTATTCCAACACAATAGAAACTACCGAAGACATTGACAAATTTCTATAGACATATGTTCCTCCCAAACTGAACCAGGAGGACATACACAATTTTAACAGATCAATATCAAGCAATAAAATACAAGAAAACATTAAAAATCTACCATCCAAGAAAAGCCCAGGACCAGATGGATTCTCAGCCGAGTTCTACGAGACCTTCAAAGAAGAACTCATTCCAATACTTCTCAAAGTATTCCAGGAAATAGAAAAGGAGGGTACCCTACCAAACTCATTCTATGAAGCTAATATCACCCTCATACCCAAACCAGGCAAAGACACATCAAGGAAAGAAAATTTTAGACCAATATCCTTGATGAATATAGATGCAAAATCCTTAACAAAATACTGGCAAACAGTACCCAAAAACATATTAAGAAAATCGTGCACCACGATCAAGTGGGGTTTATCCCTGGAATGCAAGAATGGTTTAACATCCATAAATCAATAAACGTAATCCATCATGTCAATAGACTTAAGGATAAGAATGATATGGTTATTTCAATTGATGCAGAAAAAGCGTTTGACAAAATACAACACTCCTTCATGCTCAAAACACTAGAAAAAAATAGGGATAGTAGGAACATACCTGAACATTGTAAAGGCTATTTATGCTAAGCCCATGGTCAACATCATTCTTTTTTTTTTTTTTTATTGTAAACAAATGGGATACATGTTGTTTCTCTGTCTGTACATGGCGTAAAGGCATACCATTTGTGTAATCATAAATTTACATAGGGTAATGTTGTTTGATTCATTCTGCCATTTTTTCCCTTCCCCCCCTCCCCTCCCACCCTTCCCCTCCATCTATACAGTCCTTCCTTCCTCCATTCCTGCCCCCCTCCCTAAACCCAACTCCAACCCCAACACTAACCCTTCCCACCCCCCATTATGTGTCATCATCCACTTATTAGCGATATCATTCTTCCTTTGGTTTTTTGAGATTGGCTTATCTCACTTAGCATGATATTCTCCAATTTCATCCATTTGCCTACAAATGCCATAATTTTATCGTTCTTTATGGCTGAGTAATATTCCATTCTATATATATACCACATTTTCTTTATCCATTCATCAATTGAAGGACATCTAGGTTGGTTCCACAATCTGGCTATTGTGAACTGAGCAGCTATGAACATTGATGTGGCTGTATCTCTGTAATATGCTGATTTTAAGTCCTTTGGGTATAGGCCAAGGAGTGGGATAGCTGGGTCAAATGGTGTTTCCATTCCAAGTTTTCTAAGGAATCTCCACACTGCTTTCCAGAGTGGCTGCACTAATTTGCAGCCCCACCAGCAATGTAAGAGTGTACCTTTCTCCCCACATCCTCGCCAACACCTGTTGTTGCTTAACATCATTCTTAATGGAGAAAAACTGAAACCATTCCCTTTAAAAATGGGAACAAGACAGGGATGTCCTCTTTCACCACTTCTATTCAACATTGTCCTTGAAATATTAGTCAGAGCAATTAGGCAGACCAAAGAAATTAAAGGGATATGAATAGGAAAAGAGGAACTTAAGCTGTCATTATTTGCTGATGACATGATTCTATATTTAGAGGATCCAAAAACCTCCTCCAGAAAACTTCTAGACCTCATCAATGAATTCAGCAAAATAGCAGGCTATAAAATCAACACACATAAATCTAAAGCATTTTTATACGCAAGCGACAAAACAGTTGAAAGGAAAATGAGACAAACAACTCCATTTGCAATAGCCTCAAAAAAAAATAATAAAATACTTGGGAATCAATCTAACCAAAGAGGTAAAAGATCTCTACAAAGAAAACTACAAAACATTGAAGAAAGAAATTGAGGAAGATCTTAGAAGATGGAAAGATCTCCCATGTTCTTGGATAGGCAGAATTAATATTGTCAAAATGGCCATACTACCAAAAGTGTTATACAGATTCAATGCAATTCCAATTAAAATCCCAATGATGTACCTTACAGAAATAGAGCAAGCAATCATGAAATTCATCTGGAAGAATAAGAAACCCAGAATAGCTAAAGTAATCCTTAGCAGGAAGAATGAAACAGGGGGTATTGCAATACCAGAACTTCAACTATACTACAAAGCAATAGTAACAAAAACAGCATGGTATTGGCACCAAAATAGACAGGTAGATCAATGGTACAGAATAGAGGACATGAACACAAACCCAAATAAATACAATTTTCTCATACTACACAAAGGTGCCAAAAATATGCAATGGAGAAAAGATAGCCTCTTCAACAAATGGTGCTGGGAAAACTGGAAATTCATATGCAACAGAATGAAACTAAACCCCTATCTCTCACCCTGCACAAAAATCAACTCACAATGGATCAAGCACTTTGAAATCAGACCAGAGACCCTGTATCTTATAGAAGAAAAAGTAGGTCCAAATCTTCAACTTGTTGGCTTAGGATCAGACTTCTTTAACAGGACTCCCATAGCACAAGAAATAAAAGCAAGAATCAATAACTGGGATAGATTCAAACTAAATAGCTTTCTCTCAGTAAAGGAAACTGTCAGCAATGCGAAGAGAGAGCCTACAGAGTGGGAGAATATCTTTGTCACTCATACTTCAGATAGAGCACTAATTTCCAGAATATATAAAGAACTCAAAAAACTCTACACCAAGAATACAAATAACCCAATCAACAAATGGGCTAAGGATATGAACAGACACTTCACAGAAGATCTACAAGCAATCAACAAACATATGAAAAAATGTTCACCATCTTTAGTAATAAGAGAAATGCAAATCAAAACTACACTAAGATTCCATCTCACCCCAATCAGAATGGCGATTATCAAGAATACAAGCAACAATAGGCATTGGAGAGGATGTGGGGAAAAAGGTACACTCATACATTGCTGGTGGGGCTGCAAATTAGTGCAGCCACTCTGGAAAGCAGTACGGAGATTCCTTAGAAAACTTGGAATGGACCCACCATTTGACCCAGCTATCCCACTCATTGTCCTATACCCATAGGACTTAAAATCAGCCTACTACAGAGATACAGCCACATCAATGTTCATAGCTGGTCAATTCACAATAACTAGACTGTGGAACCAACCTAGATGTCCTTCAATTGATGACTGGATAAAGAAACTGTGGTATATATATATACAATGGAATATTACTCAGCTATAAAGAATAATAAAATTATGGCATTTGCAGGCAAATGGATGAAATTGGAGAATATCATGCTAAGGGAGATAAGCCAATCTCAAAAATCCAAAAGACGAATGATCTCACTGATAAGCGGATGATGACACATAATGGGGGGTCGGAGGGGGGCAAGAATGGAGGAAGCAGGGACTATATAGAGGGAAAATAGGGGTGGGAGGGGTGGGGGAAGGAAAAAATAACAGAATGAATCAAACCTCATTACCCTATGTAAATGTATGATTAAGCAAATGGTATGCTGTTACTCCATGTACAAACAGAAACAACATGTATCCCATTTGTTTACAATAAAAATAAATTTTTAAAAAATCTGACAATGATAAAGACATGGAGTTAACATTTTAGAATTATGAATTGATTCTATGAAAATTAAAGCTGACAGTGAACAAAAAAGAATACAAGGGGGGAAAAAGCAGGAAATTTCTGGGATGAGTATACATCAAAGCAATAAACTTTTGTTTCATTTTTTGCACTGGGGATTGAACCCAGTGAACTTAATCACTGAGCCACATCCTTAGCACTTTTTTTTTGTATTTTATTTAGAGACAGGACCTCACTGAGTAAGGATGTAAGGCAAGGATGTGCCTGCACACTCCTTTCATTGATGCCAAGATGACATCAAGGAAGCATAAGAGTCTCACTAGACAGCAGCAACTTCCATTCCTCATTGAAAGCTCGGGGGCATGGTTAGTGGCCAAATAAAATCGGACAGAAAGCAGCCAAAGCAAGCTTTATTGGAATTTGACTTTCAGGCGAAATTCCCAGCCCCCCCCCCCCCGGCCCCCACCGGCATACAGGTCAGTTAAGGAGCTGGAGAAAATCACACGTGGTCCCAGCTACCCAGGGTCTTTATTGGCCAAAATGGGAGGGGGTCCTGCTGAGTGACAGGTGAATGTTAAGGGTCAGTGGAATTTTCCAGCCCACTTGATTGGTCACCGTTCGGCGCGCTGCCCTTTGTCTCAGTTGCTCTGCTCTGCCTCCTACAGTCACCCAAATTCTTTTTTTTTTTTTTTTTTTTTTTTTTTTTTTGCAGTGCTGGGGATCAAACCCAGGGCCTTGTGCTTTTGAGGCAAGCACTTTACCAACTGAGCTATATCTCCAGCCTCACCCAAATTCTGACCTAACATCCTGGCATTTTTGGTGATATAGGGTGCCAGAGTCCATCTGGCTACTTCCTGCATGTTAGGGGGCATCATGGGGAAAAAAATGTTTGGGTTTTAGGTCAGTGGGGAGGCGGCTATAAGAGTGTAGGAGCATCTGGTTGTATGTCACCCTGGCAACCTCACTCACGCAGTTCCAGGCAAACCTGAGAAGACAGGGAGCAATCATTAGCAGAAATCCTATCACAAATAGGGGAGTAAGGATAGGGGTCAGCCAGGTGACAAAAGTGGATTTCAGCCATCCTGGCCAGGGGTCATTTGATTGAAGTTGTTTCAGCCTTTCACTCAGATGTCTGAGTGTTTTGACGTTCTTTTCAACCAGTCCAGTTTCATTGATGTAATAGCAGCATTCTTCCCTTAATAATAGACATGTTCCCCCTTTGTCTACTGTCAGAAGATCTAGTGCTCTATGGTTCTGTAGAGACTTGAGCAACAGATGCTATTTTTCTTTGTAAGGATGCCAGGGAGGCAGCAGATGCCTCTCCTGCCTCTTGGAGTTGCTGTTCTAGCTTTTGGTTGGCGCTGACTGCATAACCAAGTCCTCTTGTTGGTATAGCCTGTTTAGTAGAGATCTCTATAGTTCTGTGACTTAGGGCTAGAACCAAATACTGGCTTTTCTTGACCTCTGTATTTAATCTCAATCTCTAAATTTGATCTTAACCATCCAGCAAGCTAGTCTCACCAGTCATAAAGTAAGAGTGCTGGGCTTTAACTTAAATGTCTATGACTTTACAGTTATTTACCCCTTTATATCTAATTGGGGTCTACATTATCTGTCCTATAGGTGATGGCTTACTATTTTAAGCTAATTTACAGTGTTTGCTCTTAAAGCAGTACTTCTGCAAAAATTAATCAAGCAACAGTTAATAGAGTTTACAAGGAAAATACATAATGGAATCACCAACAGTAAAACATTCAGTTTGTACAAGAGCTATCTTGAATTTTGACTGAGTTATTCATTATAGCCCCAATTTGAGATCACAGTAATCTTTATAATAAACATCAAACTTTGAACACAACTTTAAATGAGTTAAAGTCTGGCTTACTTTGGAGCCATTCTAACATGCAGCAGGGTGAGGCAGAGCCTTATTTCAGGTAAGGCTGGGCTCTTCACAAAACACAGATTTTGAAGATTAAGTTGAGATCAGGTCAGATGGAGCTCTGTTCTCTGATGGAAGTGCAGTTCTAAAGAGTTACATCAGCAGTCTTCATATATGTCTTATTATCAGGTTAAAGATGATGTAAGCATTATTCTTTGTTTTCAGGAAAGTTACAGAGACTAGGACATCTATGTAACTTTTCACAGCTGCAAAGTGCAATGTTAGGAGCTCTATGTAGCTTTCAAGAAAGTCCACTGTCCAATAGTTACTGTAAGGCATGCAGGAACCAGAGAAGGGAACTGAGGAAACACTGGTTATCTAGCAAAAGAATTCCTTCCTGCCCAAGAGCTGTGTGCCTGAGATCAATGTCAGAGCTGATAGGACTCCACACAGAGCCTCCCCAGCGAGGGCACTGCCACAGCAGCCAGGCATCTTGTGCCCCTGTACAGAAACATTCCCAGGCACCAGGCATGCCACAGCCATGAGGTCATCAGACACCAAAATCTCAGTCACTGTTGTCCCATTTTTTTGCTATCGTGCATTATGCTCTTTCTTAAATGTCATTTTAAGAAGTTTATAAAGAATACAACCTAACAGACACAATGCCATTCTAACATATAGATTATCAGTACATTAGTATTTGACCTTAGGAAAAACCTTAGTTTTAACTCATTGTCTCACGTACATATAACCAACTTAGTTATATGCAAACTTGTTGAAATTTGCCCTTTACTTACACAGACTTTCTTAGCAATTACTTTGACCCTCATATATTTCATCACACAAGAACTTTCTTACCTAGAAACATTCTTTTCCCTTCTACTGAATACATCCCCATACTTAGAATCTTCTGTTTTTCTTTCTTATCTGGTGAGGACTTTGTGGTGAAAGACCCACACTCCTTCCATATAGCCCAATGTGAGTGAGCAATCAAGAAGGCATATTTGGAATCTGTGTAGATGTTAACCTGTTTACCTTTGGATGGAATTAGAGCCCTAATCAGAGCAAAGAGTTTGGCCTTTTGGGAACTGGTCCCTTTCTGAAGGCAATTGGCCTCTAGAACTGAGGTAGTGGTGATCGCTGGGTAAGTGGCTCTATGGTGTCTATCGGGACCCAGCAAGGAACTGCCATCTACAAAAATGGTTAGGTTGGGTGAGGGGAGTGGGTAATCAAAGAGGTCTTCACGAGGTGAATGTAGTGCTTCTAGCACCTGTGGGAGTGGAAGGGATTTATGGCTTAAGAGATCCTGCAGTTGATGGGTGGAAAACACAGTTATTGGTTGAAGTAGGGTGAGCTTTGGGCTTCCTTAGTTAATTCAGCTGCTGCCGCCAGTGCTCGGAGACATGGTAGCCACCCATGAACTGTGGAATCAAGCTGCTTGGAGAGATATGCCACCGGTCTGTAAGAAGATCCAGTTGGTTGCACCAGGAGGCCAGTTGCAACACCCTGTTTTTCATCCATGAAGAGGTGGAAATGACAGTTAGGGTTGGGGAGAGAGAGAGAGCAGGGGAGGATGTGAGAGCATCCCTGAGCTTGTAAAAAGAGTTAGTTCTCATCTTGGAGGTAAGGGGCCCATGTGGAGTCTCCTTTGCTGCCTGATATAGGGGTTTGGCAAGAAGTGCAAAATTAGGGACCCAGTGTCTGAAAAAACCAGCCAAACCCAGGAAGGAGAGAATGTAATCTGCCATTTCTGGTGGTTTACGTACTGGCATTATGGGGTGTTACAAGGGGAGTCAGTAGGGATAAGGATCCCTGAGTAAGCAACTGGTCTATAATGGGTTTAAGTCCTTCCCTGTGAGTACAGGAAATTGGAAATGGGGGGTGTGAAGAAAACTTAGCTTGAGGTTTCAATTGGATAAGGACCGGTTTGTGGTGTGAAGCTATGACTAGCTTGGAAGTGTCCCAGACTTGGGGTCGACCAGGTCTGGGGCAATGGTAGGGTAGGTGGTGGGGGCACTAGAGAATGTACAAAACACAGATAGAAGAAGGTGAGCACTAGCAGTGCGCCTGGGAAGAAGCTGTAGGGTGGATCCTAGGGGTTGGAGAACATATCTTCCTAGGAGGGGGATTGGACAGGAGGGAATAAGTAGGAATGAGTGTGTAAAAGGATGTTCCTCTAGGGCACAGGCTAATTTAGCTATTCTGTTTGGGAAGGAGGGTTTCCCATCAATTCCCATAACCAAAACCTGGGAAGAAAATAAAGGGCCAGAGTGGGTAGGCAAGACAGAATAGGTGGCCCCCGTGTCCACAAGGAAAGTTATGGACTTACCTGCTATCTGGAGCATAACCCTGGGCTTGGCAAAGGGTGATGGGGATCCTCAAGTCTGGGCTCCTTCAGTCTTCCATGAATCCCAAAAGCTCATGGGAAGGGACCACCTGGCTAGCCACACCCCTGCGTAGAGGTGCCAGGGAGGGACTGGCCATAGGTCAGTCACTCTTCTAGTGTCCTGCTTGTTTGCAGGCAGGACACGGCCTGGTGGGGGGCCGTGGGTTTGGACATTGACGAGCTCAGTGACCTTCGTGTCCGCACTTGAAGCAAGCCCCTGGTGGAGAGGATTGCTGGTCCCCCTTTGAAGCTCTCGCTGGAGCCACAGACCGCAGGGCAGGGCAGCTACCAAGGCTTGGGATGGGAGTGTCACCTTTTTCTGTAAAGGAACTTGCCTGGCCAATTCGGCTGATTCTTCTCAGGCATTATAGACTTGAAAGGCCATTTTCACCAGATCTCGGATAGGGGTTTGAGGGCCCACCTCAGCTCGTTTGAGCTTTTTTCTTACATCAGGAGCTGATTGAAAAATGAAGTAGGTTACTAACACTGTAGCCCCAGAGGGAGATTCAGAGTCCAGTTTAGTATATCTAGTAAGGGCCTCTGTAAGGCAGTCAAGAAACAGCTGGATTCTCATCTGGATTCTGGGTAATTTCCCTCAGTTTATCAAAGTTTACCACCTTGTTGGAGACTGCTTGCATGCCTGCTATGAGATATTGGACCATGCAAGCACAGTAACGGTGGCCTTGCTGGCCTTCCTGATAGTTCCAGTTTGGTTCGGTTATTGGAATTGCTGCTGCTCCTGTGGGTAAAGTTGTCCGTTAAATGGGCCTGGTCAGCATGGTCCTGTGCTGCCTGTTGGATACGGGCTCGTTTGTTGGGAGTGACAGCAGAAGAAGGAATAACATGAACATCATGCCAGGTGAGATTATAAGTTTGGGAAAGATATTTAAATTCCTTAATATAAGTACAGGAATCAGCAGAGAAAGACCCTAAATGTTTCTCAATCTGGGAAAGATCCTGGAGTGAAAATGGAGTGTGAACTCGCACAATGCTCTCTGTACCAGCTACTTCCCAGAGGACAAAGAAGCTTTGGGTCAGATGGTGAAAGGGCCTGATGAGATTCTGCATCAGCACTAACAGGGGAGGAGGGAACAGGCTAGGTGGAGGGACGTTCTGAAGGAGGAGAAGGAGGGGAAGTGGGAGGGCTCTGAAGTGGAAGCAGAGGAGGAGCTGCATCCTCGGGAGGAGGAGGAGAGTTTGCAGGAGGAGGACAGGAAGAGGAGGCAGAATTCTGACCAGAGCATGGAGGGGGGCGGGGTTTGGGACCTCCCTGGGGAGGAGAACTTGGGTGGAGGAACAGATAGAATGAAAATGAAAAGCTTGCAAATGGTTGCTCAAATCGGTGAGAATTTGAAAGTCAAGAGTGCCCTCTGGTGGCCATTTTGAGCTATTATCTAGAATATACTGAGGCCAGGCCATGGTCAAAAAAAAAAAAAAAAAAAAAAAAAAAACTAGCCGCTTATGGCTTAAGTCTTGGGGAAGTCCCAGTTTAGTTAAATTACGGCGGAGACAGCCCAAAGGAGTTTTGGGGTCCAAAGAGCTCCTGGTATTTCCCATTAGCTGTCCAACTTTATCCAGATAGGTATGTGGAAGCCAGAAAAGGCGTCCCAATTTCGGCTCGTTCACACTGGAAAAACGGCGGGTGGACCAAAAGCCAAAACGTCTTTCAACTTTTGGGGGTCCAGAATGGAATAAACGGGGGGCTAACTGGAGACCGGAATGTCTTCGCAGCGACCAGAGCCCAAACGGAATGGCGGGGGGGGGGGGGGGTGTCTACGGCATGCACGAACAGATAGACCCTTTGCGGAACGGAGGGTAAAAATTGGAACAGCAAATGGAAAAAAACCCCTAGGGAACTTAATCCCAATCTGATGCTGGATAAAGAGAAATGGGATGGAGCAGAATGGAGCAGAGCTGACCAGAATGGAACAGAATCTCCTGGTTCTTCTGAGGGAGGGAGTGAGCCTCAACCCCGAGGAGGAAGCCCAAAAACCCTCCTGGGTTTCGACACCAAATGTAAGCTTGGGGGCACAGTTAGTGGCCAAATAAAACCGGACAGAAAGTGGCGAAGCAAGCTTTATTGGAATTTGGCTCTCGGATGAAACTCCCAGATCCCCAGGGTACAGGTCAGGGTAGGGAGCTGGGGAAAATCGCACATGGCCCCGGCTGCCCAGGGTCTTTATAGGCCAGAATGGGAGAGGGTCCTCCTGAGTGACAGGTGGATGTTAAGGGTCAGTGGAGTTTTCCAGCCCACTTGATTGGTCACCATTTGGCTGCCCTTTGTCTCAGTTGCTCAACTCTGGCTCCTACTGTCACCCAAATTGTGACCTAACACTCATTATACAGGGTTATTAGCATTCTTGTTTACATCAATTGTTTTCTAAAACATGAATGTTAATAACACCAACTGCCATTTATTGGGTAATACTGTGTGTTAGAAATTGCACCAGTAGCTATCTGCTCAATTAATTAGCATAACCACCCTGCATAGTAGATATCATTGCCCCTATGTAATCCTGAAAAGATCTATGTTCAGATGATATTAGTAACTGGTCAATATCATTCAGTTCAGAAGTGGTGAACCAGGACATAAAGGCAGGCAAAATTTTTATGCAAAACAACAACAACAACAACAACAACAACAAAAGTAAAAAACAACAACAACAAAAAAACCCTTTTTGAATACATTTTAAATAGTAGGCAGCCTCAGCAGGGTCTTGGTTAGAAAACTCAACTCAAAACCTGCCTTCTCCCCCTGGCATTGGGAGACTGATGTAAAATCAGACTGTGCCCAGTGCTTCACTGTTTTATGGGTTGTCTTCTGAGAACCACCTACTCATAGCATTTACTGGTTTCATTTTTTTCACTAAAGTTTGCTCTCATCTCCCAGGCTACTGAAGATTAAACTTAGGACCAGATATATGCGAGGTAAGTGCTCTCCCACCAGGTTACATCCTCAGCCCTTTTTATTTTAGGGTCTCACTAAGTTGATCAGACTGATCTAAAACATGGGATCCTCCTGCCTCAGCTTCCCAAGCAGCTGGCATTACAGGTGTGCACCACTGTGCCTGGCAAGAACAGTGGTTCTTTTGTGTACTCACTCACCAGCCACAGCTTGAGTACACAATGGAGACCAGTGTCCTGTGGCTTCCTAACATGGATTCTTAGGGCTCCTGGTCTTGTACACGGACTTTCACCCTAATTCCCTCTGCTTATCAGGTGAATAGCCAGGGATTGTTTGCTTTCCAGAGGGCTACTTCCTGTTTACCAGTGACTGCTGACTAGCTCTGGTTGGTAACCAAGTAAATGTCACCATCTGATGGGCTGCTGTAACACCACTCAACATCTGAAGCTTCTTGGGGAGAAAGATCCCCCTCCCATGCACACTAGTTTATTTTCCCTCAGTACTGTCAATCACAGCATAAAAGTTGCAGTTCTCTTTAAATTAGACTTCTTCTGTTTAAGTCAATGTGTGACTTGTTTTCTGACTAGACCCAGAGTTACACAGTACTGAGACAGAGATCTCAGGAGTTATAGTTTCTTGTTTTTTGGGTTTTTGTTGTTGTGTTGTTTGTTTTTTAGTTGTAGATGGACACAATACTTTTATTTTATTTATTTATATGTGGTGCTGAGGATCGAACCCAGTGCCTCTTATGTGCTAGACAAGTGCTCTACCACGAGCCACAACCCCAGTTATGTTCATAAAGAGAATTTGGGGTTGTTTTTGGTCAAGACTTTAGGATTAAGCAAAGAGCTGACCTCACCAATGGGAAAAACATTCAACCTCACTTTAATCAAAGTATCATTTATGGTTTACTGGGAGGAAGTGGCCACTAAAGAACTTGTCTTGGAACTCCAACTGAGTGCTACACTTAACCATTCACAGTAATAATAACAACTACAAAGACCAATGATGAATGGATTCTTTTGAGTGTACTTGTACTGAAATCAACACACTCAGATCTTCTCCCTTGCAGGGCAACTCAATGTCTGGGAAAGAACTTCTGTGATAGCCCTTAAAGACTTTATTTGGTACCAGGGATTGAACCCAGGGGAGCTTAACCACTGAGCCACATCCCCACTCCTTTTTATTTTTGAGTCAGGGTCTCACCAAATTGCTGAGGCTGGCTTTGAACTTGCAATCTTCCTGCTTCAGCCTCCCGAGTCACTGGGATTACAGGTGTGCATCAGGCAAGACATGTATTTTCTCGTAGCAACTATTGTTGAAAGTCAAATACAAATGCTAACAGATTAAACTATAATCTGTCTGATGCTTAATGACAAAGCATTTGTGCAGCCTGCCATAGGCCCTGGGTTTAATCTCTAGTACTGGGAAGCAAAACGACCTACAACCACAAAGTCACAGCCTCACCTAGTTTTTTGGGTGAAAATTAGGGTAGCAGTCAGTGTGTTGTAAATGGGGAAATAATAACTCAGTATCATTTTTAAAAATATTTTTAGTTTTAGATGGACACCTTTATTTTGTTTAGTGTGTGTGTGTGTGTGTGTGTGGTGATGGGGATTGAACCCAGTGCCTCAAATGTGCTAGGAAAGTGCTCTACCACTGAGTCACAACCCCAGTCCACTCTGTCACTTTTTAAGGATCATTCCAATGTGGCTGCAGAAATTATATTCCAAGAGGCATAAGATTTAAAGGATTTATTAGGGTTGGGGTGAAGTTCAGTGTTAGAGAGCTTGCCTAGCATGTACAAGGCCCTGGGTTCAATCCCCAGCACCACAATAAATAAAGAATGTATTGTATTCATAAGCACTAGCAAGGGAAGAGGGTGTACCATGCAAAGGGTCATGGTGGAGGAACAACAGAGCAGACTGCATTGTGCCCAGATCAAGAATCCCCAAAGACCACCAGAGAGCCGTCTTTGATGCAAAAGCAAGAGGGCCTTTATTGCAAGCTGGAGCTCAGACTCACAGTGTTCACTGATGCTGCAGGTACTGGCTGAGAGCCCCAAGTCTCGATGCAGCGGGATTTTTATGAGCTCCACAATAGAGCGGGAAATTTGAACAAAGCAAAGTACACAATTGGCTGATCTTTCAGCATGTGTGGCTTGGCATGTTTCCATTGGCTTAGGGCACCCAGGTCTTAACATATGGACATACATGGTTTGGAATGTTAGGCATTGGCTTGTTAGCTCTTGATTGGTTGTTTGCCAAAGGCCTATGCTCTTTCTTCTAATGGCCTTCTTGGAATCGGCTGTCTGAGCTGATTAGATAGAATCCTAGGCCTCAAATCTTTCATGCTCTAAACACAGCCTGTCATGGCCACAGTTCAGCTCCCTTTTGAACTGTACCATGGAGACAGGGAATCGAGAGAAAAGGACTTGTTGTGGCCCTTATTGGGGGTCAGGGTGCAGGACACAAGCAAAAGCTGGTACCACTCGTTATTGGTGATGAGTTCTTCTTCCTCAGACATTGAAGTATAACACGGAGAAGCATGCCAAAGCAAGCATATTGTAATGTATAAAGCTGCTCCCCCACCCATTCCGATGCAGTCATTTTCCCCGCCTCCCAACCACTTGTCAATCTGTGAACATCCTGGCTAGCTATTGGTTCATCTGTCAGTTTGCAAGTATCCTTCTCCAATATTGGTCCCCTGTTAGCCCTGTGGAATTCAATTGTTTACTATAGCTTCCCCACCATCTTTTCCCATCCTTCTGTCCGTCCTCCTCACTTTTCTCTATCCTCCTGGCTTTCCACTCTCTCTAGCACGCACCCTTTCTCTTTCCTTTCTCTTTTCCTCTCATTTTCTCTTACCCTGCAGGGAGACACTCTGTTTGCTTAATAAACTCCCTTATGTGATTTCCCGTGTCCGGCGTGGTTCAGTGGGGTTTCCCTTACACATATAAAGCAAGTCTTATTTAAAAGTAGTAACATAGACTTCTCCGGGAGAGAGAAGAGGGCCTTGGCTGGTGTTCTGGTATTCCAAGAAGCGAAAGTGCCCTGACCTTTTTATAGACTACAGTTTCCTTTGTTCTCCTGCTCTCTCCTCCCTTATCTCTCTCTTTCCTGCCTACGTGACTAGGCCCAGGAGATGCCAGTGAGATGGCAAAAAGGTGAGAAGCAGATGGGCAGGAGGGAGAGCCAAATGGAGTGATTCCGCAGGTAGGGGCCCTGGGGGCATTAATTAGCAATTCCTTGCCTGCAGCATTTTGGGATAGGCAGTATAGGCAGGTAAACTTGGTGATCAAAGGGCTTTGGAGACATTGACATTCCATTCTCCTAGGGGCATCTCCAACTTCCTAGACTCAGATGGCCTCCATTTTCTCAATTGGACCTGATTCCCTGTTCTACACTCACTCACTGTCCTCAATTTTGGCTTCAAAGCCAAAAGTAGGTTTCAGTGGTGCATTTGAATATTACTAGGTCACACATGTGGGAGGGGACACACAAGAACTTGGGACAGGGACCAGTGTCATCACACTGTATATCTGATCATATGAGTAGGGTGCTTTCAGCATTTTTTTAAATTGGGGACTTAACCCAGAGGCACTCAACCACTGAGCCATATCCCTGCTCTTTTTTGTATTTTATTTAGAGTTAGAGTCTCACTGAGTTGCTTAGGGTTTCTAAATTGTTGAGGCTGGCTTTGAACTTGTGATCCTCTTGCCTTAGCTTCCCAAGTTGCTGGAATTACAGATATTTGACACCATGCCCAGCATTTCCAGTATTCTTGTGTTGAGACATAAGGAAAATATAAATTATAAAAAAATTTCAATCCAAGTCAAGTGTGGTGGTGCACACCTGCAATCCCAGCTACCAAGAAGGCTGAGACAAGAGGTTTGCAAGTTCAAGGCCAGCCTGGGCAATTTAGCAAAACTCTGTCTCAAAATAAAAAGTGTTGGAGATTTATGTTGCTCTGTGGCCCAGCCACATGTAAGGCCCTGGGCTCAATCACCAGTACCACACCATTCTGCAACTTAACATTTTTAACAATACTAACTGGGACTGCTAGCACTTGTCATCTGGGTTATAGAGACATTAGTGAGCAGGACCGAAAAACTTAGCCCCCACAAACAAACTTTAAGCACAATCACTAGAAAGAGTCCTATTAGGCATATGATAGGTTTGAAACGCAGTCCTTAACCCAAGCATTCTGCTTTATCATCAATACAAAGGAAAACAGGACAAGCATCTCTGAATTTAAGGAAACCTGGTAAAAGATTTTGGCTCTCTTATGATGCATCTTTCCCTCTTGCCTATTCCTTAACCTGTGATTATGTAAAGTTAAGAAAGCACAGGCAGGACTGGGGTTGTAGCTCAGTGGTAGAGCACTTGCCTGGCATGTGTGAAGCTCTGGGTTTGATCCTCAGCACCATATATTAATTAATTAATTAATTAATTAATTAAAGGTTCATTGACAATTTAAAAAATTAAATTAAAAAAACAAAAGAAAGCACAGGCAACAGGAGGTGTCCTGAATGGCACAATCTTTCCTTCCCTGGTGAGTAACTGGTTAAGAGCCCACCTATTATTAGTCTATTTGTTTTAGAGATGCACAGGCTTGTTGCATAACAGACATTTCCTGCAGCCATTAAACAGTTTCTATGGGCCATGGAAAGGTGTTGGTTGGCAGTTATACTGTGATTCTGTTTGACAAAGGTTGCTGAACTGGGGCCAATGCTGGTGGCTCCTGTGTCCACAGCAAGTCGTGTTAACAGGACTAAATACAGTAAGTCACCCCATATTCAGTTTCTGTTACTCATGGTCAATTCATCTGAAAAAAGCAGCATGGTGACTATAATACAATAAGATATTTTGAGAGAAAGAGACCAAATTCATATAAATTTTATTTTAAAAATTTTTTTTCCAGTGGTGGTACTGGAGATTGAACTCAGGGGTACTCTACCATTGAGCTAGATCCCCAGACCTTTTTGAGACAGCCTTGCTAAATTGCCCAGGCTGGCCTCAAACTTGTGACCTCCTGCTTCAGCCTTGAATCACTGGGAGGTCTTAACACCTAAGCCACGTTTGTGGGGTATCCATTGCCCGGAGTACAATTGCCCAGAGTGCAGCTGGGTGTGGAGGGTCACAGGCTCAGCACCTGTGAAAGCCTGTTTCATGGACAGTCCAATACAAGGCTTGTCATTTGTTGTTTTAATGATGTATGGCACAAGGCCGAGAGGGGCAATTTTTTCAATCAGAAGCTCGGGACAACTAAAGTCCATCCTAACTGGTCTAGAAACTCCAGGAGGCATGAGGTTTCCAAAACCTCTATAGTGAAGGAGTGTATATTGGCTTTAGTTCCTAAGTAAAATTTGTAAATGATGGATATATTCCCACAAGAACTGAAGGAGGACTAAAAGATGTTGGACTTACGTATCATTAGAAAGAGCAAAAAATGGATGCTCTCAAAGGGAATGTTATGAGTGTCATGTCACATCTATGGTCATGGAGAAAGGCAGATACTGTTCAGATGTGACCTACAAATTGTGTGTGATGGCAAAGTTGCTAAGGTACCCCAGGGGTAGCCTGGAAAAAGTACACTGTGTCCCTTCTGAAGTGCAGGCACACTGCAGCTAAGAGGCTGTTGAAAGAGGCACTGAAAGGTACATGTTCGCCGATATATAACAGCAAAAATACTAATCAGTTGTTAACTGAATAGAATCTGTAATTTTTAATAAAACTGAATATTGGGCATGGGGACCTCAACTGATAGAACCACAGCATTAAAGCTGCAGTAATTCATTATGAGGGGCTATCTATACATGTATCTGCCTACCTTGTATATTTCTGATCTATCAATGTATCAAATCTATTTATCCACATATTAACTTTCTGCTTAAGAACAGGCTACATTGCAAGAAGCAGCATTCCTGCATTTGTTTGCTTGTTTGTTTGGTACTGGGGATGAAACCCAGGGGCACTTAGCACTAAGCTACATCCCCAATGAAAAGCAGCACATATTTGAAAATCTTAATCTCTAATGGGCAGTGCTTTCCCCAGGGGTTACTATTATGGTTCCAACACATTAGAAAGTAAGGCTGCTACCTGGACATTTTGGGATCCTTATACTGCTAAACTAAGGGGGTATTGGGGAACTGTTATTCTAAATAGAATGATAGATCATAACTATGATAGGGAAACCAGGGGCTGGGTGCAGTGGCACATCTCTAAAATCTCATCAATTCAGGAGGCTGAGACAGGAGGATTACAAGTTTGAGGTTACCCTGAGCAACTTAATAATACCCTGACTCAAAAAAGAGTTGGGTATGTAGTTCAGTGGTAGAACACCACTGAATTGAGAAAAGAACAGAGTAATTCAATAAAGAAAAAAGGGTGGGGGGAGAAATTGGGGTACCACTACACTAGTCAAGGAAGAGCAAGAGTAGGACCATGGGGTTGGGTCTTACTTGTAGCTTAGTGGTACAGCGCTTGCCTACCACATGTGAGGCACTGGGTTTGATCCCCGGCACCACATGAAAATAACAAAATTAAGGTATTGCGTCCATCTACAACTAAAAATATAAAAAATACATAATAAAAAAAAAGAATAGGATCACCTGGAATATCCACACTGTAAAGATCAATGGAAAATTACAACTGTAAAAGGGCAAGACAGTGAAGGCCCTAGAATGAATGAGTGGGAAATGAAGGTCTGAGTCATTCTACGGGGTAGAGAACACAAAACAGCTGGGTTCAGAGTGCAAGGTAACTATAGAACTGGTCTTTGAACTAAGCCATGCATAAAAACCACACTCTAAAAAACAATGACAGAAACAAGAATTGTAGTAATTTTGCATGTGTTCTCACTTTTGAGTTCTATATGCATGTTTTTATTTCAGTGTTTATTTTTATAATCATTCACCTCTATTTTCTTTCCATTTTTATTTTGTATAGCAGTATTGGAAGATAAATTCACAATTTGGTCTGTAGGTAACAGGATATTATACGGTAACACAACTACATTCAAGTAAAAATTAATACGGCCTGTGATGGAGGATGTGTTCCTTCTCACTTAGGAGAGGGATGAGAACATCATTCCTTCAATCTTCTTAGGTAGAAATATAGAGCTGCTTAATTATTGTAAGGGAATTCAAATGTGTGTGTAAGGGTACACAAGGATGATGGGCAGTCAAAGCATGGCCTGTGCCATATAATTTATTTCAGCTCCAAGTTTACCTTCATGATCTGCAATAAAATAAAGGTCTGGATTCTTCAAGCATTTATCTCTTACATAAAACATCTTTAAGTTCTGTCAGTAGAGGGAGCACTGTACAACTGGTAAGTGCTGTGAGTGTGAATACGTCTTGTGTTGCTGGGCTCATGTCAGGGACTCACAATGCACCGTCCCTGAACAATTTCAAAGTTCTGATCTCCTAATTGGACACTGGATATTCAAAGGACTTCCACTAGAAGAGGCATCTTCTGCACACACACCAACCAGGTTGATGGCTTCTTTCTCTTTTGCTTCATGACACAGACACTGCATTCTACAATGCATGCTGCACGTTCGCCAGCCTCCTCTGTGTACTCGCCCACAGCAAGTCTGTGCTCTAGGGTTTGGTTCCTCACAGGCACCCTAATGGGGACACTGAGCATCCCAGGTGTTGTTACCCCAAAGGCACCCAAACTGAATGTGAACCCCTCAACCAGCGTCAGCGACTGCGTGCCCCAAAGGTGTGTTTGTCAAAGCCCTCCTGAGGCAAACACATGCATTCAAGGCTTCATGCTGATAGCTGTGCCAACTCCTTCTGCATACTGCCTATCGACTGCAGCTGCCCTACATCTTGGAGCATCCCTTCACACTTGACTCATCCAGCTCAGGCCAAGAGACCCAGCAAATTTCTCCACTCTATATGCCCAACAAACCCTAATATGACCCCAAAGTTCTCCACCGATATTCATGTACTTCGATAATTCCCTTCCCTTCAGTGTATGCAAGACCCCTGATTTGCTTTGAGACAACAGAAGATGGCAAATATGAATAATGCCTCAAATCAGCTGGTTTTGAGTTCATCAAAAAGGAATTTTCCTGGCAGGCCTAACTTGATCAAATGGATGTCTCTTTAAAGAGAATGTAGGCCTTCCCTTATACTCCTCTAGCTGGAATGAACATGCCATGTGGCAAGAACTGCAGACAGCCTCTAGGAGCCGTGGAAGCATGTCCTACAGCTGCATGGCAATGAATTTTCCCAACTACATTAATGTGAAGATAGGTTCTTACCTAGTTAAGTGTCCCTAGAAAGCTGAATAAGAATGTAGCTGGATCAATGCAACTGCAGCCTAGTGAGACACAGCAGAGACCCTACCTGGATGCTCCCCCACCCCACAGCACCCGGTCATAGTACTGGGAATTGAATCCAGGGCCTTACGCATGTTAGATGAGTGTTCTGCCACTGAAGTATATCCCCAGTCCTTTTAATTTTTTGTTTTGAGATCAGGTCTTGTTGTGTTGCTCAGGCTGGCCTTGAATTTGAGATCTTCCTACTTCAGCCTCCTGAGTAGCTGGCATTACAGGCACGTGCCACCTTCCCAGCCATATATGGATTCTGCACTCAAAGAGGGAGATAAGAGGGCTTTTGGGGGGCTGGGAGTGTACATCAATGATACACTTGTGTGTGCTTAATATGCACATGGCCTTGAGTTAAAGCCCCAGTGTTAACAATAAAAAAGTGTGCTGTTTTAAAGCCAATAAAATCTGTTCAAAAGGAAGTGATAACAACTACACATATTTTCTCCTAAGGGTGTCCTAATGGAGTTTTCTTGTGTGTCTTTTTTTACAGACTTGATATCTCATGACGTGTTTTTAAATTCCTTGAACTGAAGTAATATTTTTTAAAAAATATTTTTAGTTTTTTTGGACACGATCTTTATTTTTTTATGTGGTGCTAAGACTCGAACCCAGTCTACCCCTGAGCCACAACCCCAGCCCTTAAGTAATACTGCTTTTAGTAAGACATTGTCCAACCACAACCAAATTCTTAGTTGAAACATTCGTTCCTACTTAAAAAAAAAAAAAAAAAAAAAAAAAATGTAAAAAGAGGTTCTTGTCCAACCACCTTTCACAAGTTCTCCCCAGAAGCCGCGGGAAGCGCTGGGTCTGATACTGGGAATTCCAGGGAAAAATCGTTTCCTTCCAGGAAAAAAAAAGGGGGGGGGGGAGCTCGGGCCCGCGCCGCCAGGGCCCAGCGCACGCGAGCAGGGCGCGCCAGGACTCTACAGGAGGCTCCTGGGGAAACCCGACCTGGAATTCACCCCAACCGCAGAGCCGAGGACCCGCCGCACGCTCACAAAGCCTCAGTCCGGCAGAAGCGGCGAGGCCCCTGCCGTCACTTCCGCCCGATCAGCGGCGCTCGGCGGCTCAGACGCCACCGGCGCATGACTCTTGATTTCCTGAGTGCGCGCGCATGGGCCCTGGGGCCCGAGCAGCGCAAGGCCCCAGATCGAGGTTAGAGCCAGGCCTGCGGGCGGGGCGCGGGCGGGGCGCGGGCGGAGGCGGGACCAGTCGGGGTGGGGGTGCTCAGCTCCCGCCAGACTTTTCCTCCTGCCTCAGCCCACGTTCTTAGGGAGCCGGTGCTTGGTAGGGAATTCAGTATGGAATGGCAGTCGAGCTCTGACAACTCAGGGCCTCTGGATGGTGTTAGAATCACTATTTTAAGTTGATTACAGCCATTCTGGGTGCTTCCAACACAGTCTTCCGCCCCCAGTCCATCCAGTCAGGTTCAGGGCCAATGGCAAGAATGGCCAAGAGGCTAAAGGGTTCTGACAGTGCTTTTGGAAATCACTGAAATAACTTAGGATTCTCCTAACTCATAACAAACCCACTTTTCATCTTTCCCATTAATTGCGAGGGCCCTGGGTCCCTAAGCTTACGAAGTTGAGCTCAAATCTTGACTTTTCTCATCTGAGGTTACAGGGGGATGCCCAGTTCCTCCATCACTATTGACAGTTCTTAACGAGGCTGGGCCAGGTTCTGAGGCTCTCCTGATATGAACCAATTTATCAGCTATCTGCCAGGGAGGATGTTATTACTTGGCATTTACAAATATCCCCAAAACTTAGTAGCTGGAAATAACAATCCATTATTAATAGACGCCTCTTGAGGACGAACTTGCACAGTTCAGTTCAGATTTCTACTTGTAAAAGTCAAATTCAGTCACAAGATCAGTGCATATGAAAGGGGAAACCAAACACTCCACCTTCTGATGGGAATAACTTCAAAAAAGAATTTGGGGTGGTTTGTAATCTGTCACAGGATGTGCTGGGTCTTGGTCAAGGGAACTATTGTTTTTGTTTTTGTTTTTGTTTTTGTTTTTCAGTTAGATCTGTAATGGCTTGCGTAAGGATGCACTCACTCCTGGGTCTCTGCAGTGTGAAGCTCTGGAGGTGTATTATGGGAATCAACGTATGCAAATGGCTGGTCCACTTCGTTAGAAAGAAACAGTATTAACAAAGAATTAAGCATTTTTAATGAATTTAATGGTTTAGATAGCAACTAAAAAGTAATGGAGTACCCAAATTTAAAACACCAAGAGTAGAATCATCTCAATGAAAAATACCAATACAAATACAGATGAGCACAAGGACAAACAGAAAAAACAAGAAGCTAGAAATTACTCCAAATTTATTACTAATTATATCATACATAATGGACTAAATGTTTGAGAAAAAAGAAAAGTATTGTTAGTAGGGATTTTTCAAGTATTCAATTTTTTTTAAACTCCAGCTACTAAAGTATGTATAAAAAGACACCTCTGGGGCTGGGCTGTAGCTCAGAGGTAGAGCACGTGATTAGCATGCATGAGGCCCTAGGTTTGATTCCCAGCACCAAAAAACAACAAAATATATACAAAGAGTCAGAGAGACTAAGAAAGAAAAGAAAATCAAGCTGATATATCCATATAAATATCTAAAAGAATAGAAAACATGAGAAAATTTAGATTTTTCAAAACAAATATCTGAAAATCACAAAACTAAATATTTTTGCCAAGATTAAAAATGCCAAAGAAATCATTCCAGAATGCAAGAGACCTAAAGTAAATTTAATTATCCAACCAAACATTAAAAATATAAGGAAAAAAAGAAAATTTTTGCTGCACAAGTAAAAATGAAAACATGCCTAGAAGATTTTAACTCACAATGTATAAGACGGAATTGGAAACCCTAGTTGTCCTATAACCACAAAAGAAATTGAGCAAATACCTTAAAATCATTGTAAAAAATGGGTACCTAAAACAGTGAGAACTACTCTAGATCTGAATAAGTCAACAGGTTAAGAATTTAGAAAACATGGCAATATTCCCCAATGCAATGTATGATACCGTCATAATCTACATATAAATATCATTCAAGTCTTTCTTGAATTATTATTTTGGTAGCACTTGGGATTGAACCAGGGCCTTGCACATGCTAAGCACATGCCCCACTTTTTATTACAGAACAATTACATGCCACTGTTATTTAAACATATATTTGTGAGATTTTATAACATTAGTAAATGCAAGTTACCTTAAAGATGATCCATTATGTCCAAGTTGAGTGAATCTAAGAACACAAGGTTAACACTAGCTGGACTAGAGGTATATCAGTGGTAGACTGCTTCCCTAGCATGTGTGAGGCCCTGGGTTTGATCACCAAAACATTTTTTAAATTTTAAGATTAAAAAAATCAATAGCCAGGCATGGCGCCTCACGCCTATAATCCCAGAGACTTGGGAGGCTGAGGCAGGAGGATTATAAGTCGAGGCTCAACCTAGTAATTCAGAGAGGCCTTGAGCAACTTGGTCAGACATGAAAAAAAAAAATTAAATCAATAAATTATAAAAATCAATAAATGACCACATTTGCGAGTCCTTTCATTCATTCACTCATTCAAGTATTTATTAGTCATCACGGGCCAATTGGAGTTCTAAGTACTTGAGTCTTACCAGTGAACGAACATGATCACAGGATGCAGGGAAGGCAATTCCAAGAGGAATGCAGCCTCACAAACTATGGAATATTGGGAAATCTTTACACATGGACTGGGTAATAAGTAAAAACCTACAGCAAACAAGTCAATAAAATGGAGAGCATCTCATTAGAACTTTGAAGAAAAACACGCTGCTTTTACTACTTTTGGTAAATATTGTGCCGTCAATCATACTCCTTAAAAAAAAATTATTATAACAATTGAAGTAGAAAAATAATAGTCATTCTCTACAGATATGACTGCTTGATGGAAAACCAAAAGAATTTATGTGTTTAAGTGCCCTAAAGTGGTGATTCCCAAAATTCATGTTGATTTTAAACCCCAATGTGACTTTTAAAGTGGGGCCTTTAGGTATTCACTGAATGATTAAGTGAGGTCAAGAGTGGAGAACAAATCCGATAGGGCTATGATTTCATCAGAGGAGAAAGAGGAGACCTTGTTCTTAGTCTCCATCATGTGAAGACACAATGAAGAGCTTGGCAAATGCATGCCAGGAACACAGGCCTCACCGGAAGTTGACTATGCTGGTACTCTTGATCTGACTTTCAGCCTTCAGAAATGTGAGACAATAAATTTCTGTATCTTTTCAGTTTATAGATTCAAAACAGAACCACTGTTTAAGCCACTTGGTCGAAGGTATTTTGTGATGGTGGCCTAAGCTGAATATGATAGATTTTGGAACTAAGAAGTGGAGTTTGCAGTAAAAAGTACCTAAAAATGTGCAAGCAGCTTTGAAACTGAGTAATGTGTAGAGGCTGAAAAATTTTTAAAGTACATGCTAGAAAAAAAGGACATGAAAGGATATTCTGGTGAGGTGTCACTTGGCAATGAAGAGCATATTATTAGAAAATGGAGAAAATGCAATCCTTGAAAGGCAGAGGTAAAGAACTTGGCAGAACTGAATTCTAGTAATACAACTGAAAGTCAGAACTGTAATTAAAATGTTGAAGGAGCAACTTGGTTCCTCCTGACTCCTCTTATTAAATGCAAGAGCTGAGCTGGGCAGTGTGGTGCATGTCTGTAATTCCAGCAATGCAGGAGGTTGAGACAAGAATTGCCAAGTTCAAGGCCAGCCTCAGCAACTTAGTGAGGCCCTAAGCAACTCAGCAAGACCCTGTTTCAAAAAAATAAAAAGGGCTGGGGATGTGGCACAGTGGTAAAGCCCCTCTGGGTCCAATTCCCAGTACAAAACCAAAAACAAAACAAACAAAAAATGATAACTGAATTAAAGAAAAAATATTAAGCAAAAAGGAACCACAGCTTGGGAGATTTGGAAAACTTTAAGCCTAAAAATACTACAAAAACTGAGAAAGCTTATACTAAAAATGTGGTTGAGTAACTATTCAATAAGGAGATCGTGGGTTGGCCGGACATGGTGGCCATGCCTGCAGTTTCAACCTCTCTGGATGCTGAGGCAGGAGGATCATAAGTTCTAGGCCAATCTGGGCAATTTAGTGAGACCCTGTCTTAAAAGGAATTTTTTTTTTTTTTTTTTTTTTTTTTTTTAAGGACTGAGGATGTAATTCAGTGAGAGTGCTTGCCTAGCATGGCAAGGCCCTAGATTTATCCCCAGTACTGGAGAAACACACAAACAAACACACAAAAAAACAAACTAAGGAATAGAAATTAAAGATTATACTAGCAAAGACACTGCTGTTTAGATCTATAAAGACCCCAGCAGGCAAGATAGCGAATTTCTTAGATTTTATAAGGGGACATAGGAATAATCAGTTACAAATATGGACTAGCCATTAAAAACAGGTAAAGATGGTTTCCTTCTTGGCATGCTCAGTGAGATCACTGGGGTCAGAGGAGATGCCTGGAGGAGTGTCTTTTAACAATCCACTTGTGTCCTATATCATCTTGGCTTCTGGTGAATTATCACATGAATAAGCCACACTGGCAGTCACTAACCAACAAGGGATAGAACCAAATCTTCATTTATCTCATATAGCATGTATTAATGCTACAATCACTGAGTCCAAGCACCAGAATGAGGCCAACCTGCAATACTGACCTCACCTAAGATCCACAAGTGCTCAGACTTGGGTATCTGTGAATGGGCAACAGGGAAGGGGCCAGGGATGTAGCTCAGTGGTACATCAACCCTGTGGTTGATCCCAAACATTACTAAAATAGAAAAAAGTTCCAGGGATCAACATATCTTATTTCAATCACGATGGCATCTAAGGATAATCTGAGCCATTACAACCCATACAAGGCAATTAAGACTAATCTGATGATCTTTGGTGTCACTGTCAACTTTAAAGGTCGCAACAGATGGGCTAAATAGTAACACCCATACCTTTACATTCATAGGCCTTCTTCCCAGTGTGAATTTTTGCATGTTTGTTTAGGCGTGAGGAAACAGCAAATGCTTTCCCACATTGCTTACATATGTAGGGTTTCTCTCCAGTATGGGTTCGCATGTGAATGTTAAGGGATGTAGAATATATAAAAGCTTTCTCGCATATGTCACACACAAAGGGCTTTTCTCCACTGTGAATTTTCAAATGTTTAGTACGATGAGAGGAAGTAATGAAGGATTTCCCACACTGAACACATTCAAAAGGCTTCTCTCCAGTGTGAGTTCTTACGTGATGAATCAAGCCTGAAGTCCTAGTGAAGGCTTTCCCACATTCCTTACATGCATAGGGCTTCTCTCCACTGTGAATTCGTACATGCGTAGCAAGGGCTGAATACTGAGTGAAGGCTTTCCCACATTCCTTACATACATAGGGTTTGATTCCAGTGTGTGTTCTTATATGTTCAGTAAGCTGAGTAGATCTAGAGAAGGTTTTCCCACATTCCTTACATTCATAAGGTTTCTCTCCAGTGTGAACTCGTATGTGTTCAGTCAGGCCTGACCACCGAAGAAAGGCTTTCCCACATTCCACACATTTATATGATTTTCTTCCAGTGTGAATTCTACTGTGATCATTAAGGTATGCATTATTTTTAAAGCACTTGCCACACTCCCTACATTGGAAGGCCTTTTCTCCATTATGGGTTTTTATATGTGCAGAAAGTTGAGAAAAAGTATTGAAGCACTTCCCACATTGCTCACATTTTTTGGATTTCTCTCCTGTATGAATTGTTACATACTGAGTTAGGTGTGAGGAAACTGCAAAGGCTCTCCAACATTCCTTGCATTCACAGAGTTTATTTCCAGTGTGAGTTCCCATGGGATTATTAAGGCATACAAAACACTGAAAGCCATTTCCACATTCCTCCCATTTGTAGGGTTTTGTTGCATTGAGAATTTGAAGATGTACATCAAGGTCTGTGGCATGAATAGGTTCATTCCCATATTTCTCCCATTCATACGGATTTCCTCCATTGTGAGTTCTCATATTTGCCTGAAGGTATGACTGATTAAAGAAGGCTTCCCCACTGTCTCTGTATTCAAAAGGTTTCTCTGTCATGCTGGTTCCCTGGTACATCATATCTGGAGTCAGGCTGAAGACTTGTTCACACTGATTCAACTCAGAAAGGTTCTGTTCAGTAGAGGTTTGCTTATGTAGAGTAAGGATGTTTTCTCCATACCCATTACCCTCAGAAATGTATCCTTGATTTGGCATTCTCACATCTGTCATAAGGCATGACTGTTCAAAGGGTACTTCTCCACATGGCTTATAGTCACACAGTTTCCCTCCATCATTGAGGCTTGCCTGCTGATGAATGTATGAATGAGGATTAAGGGATTTCAGATAGATGAAATAGATTTTACCCATCAGAAGACAGGAACAGGTCCATGGTCATTATAATTTTTACAATTTCCATTACATGCACAGATTGACTTCCTGGCTTCTTTATTTCCTACAAATTGGATGATGGCTCTTTTCATCAAAATCCTGTTCGACTGACTCTAATTGTAAAAAGACTACATAATATTCCCATAAAATTGGTTAAACCTACATGTCTCAAATTGTCTAGTTACATATTGGGGAATGTGTTTGAGAGAGAACTCTGAGGCAACAAGCTTCATGGGTACATACTACTCTTGAGTATCTTTCCTTTGTACTGGGTTCTCTATAAAAAATTCCCAATCTTTTCTGAGAGTGGGAAATAACAAATACCCCTTATTAATCTTACCGTTTGTATCCCAATGGAAGTTTGTGTCAAAAAGTCATTCTGAAGCTCTGACCCTTGAGTGCTAGGTTGGAGTTCCAATTCCGAAGCTAAACAGAAAGAGAAATATAAGGATTTGAAGAAATAAGTGATAGATAGAAATTAAAAGTGATGAGAACAATATCCTTGTTTTCAAATTAAACATGGTAATAAAATAAAACCACATATTTAGGATTTCAGTATGTTAAAAATTTGACAATACAGCTGGGGTATGGCTCAATGGTGGAGTGCTTGCTAGCATGCACATGCCCTGGGTTCCACCCCAAGCACTGCCAAAAAAACAAAGAAAAAAAAAAAAAAGCAGTAATAAGGACACAGGGTCACATTTTAAATGACTTATTTCATATTGACTGTGTGAAAATTAAAGTGAAGATTATCAGAAAAGGAAAGTAAGAAAGACCTGGTAAAAGCATATACAGAAACAATAAACTTAAAGAGGGAACAGACAGGTAGTTTTGTGAGATTATGGGAATATTTGGATAGATTCAAAGTAATAGGTTGTAGGAAGTTGAAGATATCTCAGATTCTTAGGAAAATGGCTTCAAGCTTCAGAGACAAAGTACATTTTTAAATGTTTTCCTATATTAGCCAGGCATGGTAGTGCATACCTGTAATCCCAGCAACCAGGAGGCTGAGGCAGGAGGATCACAGGTTCAAGGCCAGCCTCGGAAACTTAGCAAGACCATAAGCAACATAACAAGATAAGACCCCGTCTTACAAGATAAAAAGGGCTGGGAATATAATATTTCCCTAAAATTGTTTGTTGTTTAAACTCTCCATGTCAAGTTATCCAGTTACATATTTAGAAATGTTTTTGTGAGATCTCAAAGGTAAAAAGCTTCATGATATTTAGACTATCTCTCCAAAGATAGTCTTGAGTGTAAACTATTTCTTGAGTATAAACTATTTCTCTCAATATCTCTCATTTGTACTGGTTCTCTATAATGGAATTCCCAATCTTTTCTTCGGGTGGGAAATAACAAATATTCCTTGTTTACCTTACCAGTGTTAAAGCACCTCTGGGTTCAATCCCAAACACAAAAAGCAACTAACTAACTTTTTTCTCATATGTATGGCACATGCCAGAACCTCTGCCACTTGAAGGTGGAGGCAGGAAGATCACAAGTTTGGGACAAATCTGGTCAATTTAGTGAGATCCTATCTCAAAATAAAAAATAAAAAGGACTGGGGATACAGCTCAGTGGTATAGTGCCCCTGGGTTCAATCCCCAGTTCCAAAAACAAAACAAAACAAAAAACAAAAAACAAAAAACAAAAAACAAAAAAAAAAACCAAAAAAACAAAACAAAACAAAAAAACCACAGACACACACACACAAAAAACTTCCCACATTGCTGGGTGAGGTAGCACACGCCTATCATCCCAAATACATGGGACACTGAGGCAGGAGGATCACCTGTCTCAAAATAAAATTTAAAAAGGGGTGGGATGTAGCTAAAGGGTAAAGTGCCCCTGGGTTCAATCCTCAGAACTAGGGGAAAAAATTCCCATATTGGACTCATTAAACTGAGTTCTTCTTACTCACGTTGAAGAACTTCACTTTCCATTGTCCTCAACTCTTCTTCTTTTAACCAGGAGATCAAACTAGGTATGAAGAACTGAAATCCTGTGCAGGTGGAAAGATGCATGAATGGAAGAGACTCATGCAAGAGATGACAATGCTTCCTATGACTAAGGAATTATAGTTCTAATGAAAGTAATGCAATTATTTCAAAATGGGTAAAATGGAAAATAACATGGCTTGAGGGTATAGCTTATTGATAAAGCATGTGCTTAGCATGTGCAAGGCCCTTGGTTTCATCCCCAGCACCAAAAAAGAAAAAAAAAAAAAAGGAAAAAAAAAAAAAAAAAAAAGGAAAAAAAAAAAAAGAAAAAGAAAAAAGAAAAGAAAAGAAAAGAAAAAGAAAAAAACATGTATCTCCATTTCTGAGCCCCCAAAAGACTGGTTTTCTCTAATTTTTGAAAGTCAAATGGAGGCTGACATACACAGTTACAAGTATTCTTCAAGTAGAAAATAAGGCAAATCCAACAAAATGATATTTGTTCTGATGGGACAGCAACTCTTCCTACTAGTTCTCAAACATTACTGTCCATTAGATTAATCCGGAGTGCTTCTCAAATCCAACGACCAAGCCTCAAACCAAGTTTCCAGTTTAATTATTTCAAAGTTGGAGGAGGAACGTGTACATTCCTAACAGGTTGAGTGAGGGTCATGGTGTTGATGACATTAGAAGAATGGTCACAGATTAAAATGTCTTACATCAGGAACTATGTGTTATTTCCCACTATATTCAGAATTAACATAATCAATTCTGCAAGACAATAATAAGCATGAGATATATCTGTTCTACAAGTTACAAGGAATGACAGCAGCCTTACCTACTGAGGTCAGGTTCTCAAAGTTCTCCAGCATCACATCTTTGTATAGGTTTCTCTGAGTTGTGTCCAGTAAAGTCCACTCCTCTAGGGTGAACTCCACAGCCACATCATCAAAGGTCACTGAATCCTAAACCATTACACACATGCTGGTTTGAGCCAATTAACACTTCCACCAATGTTCACTGGAGAATTAGGAAAGGGGGCTTAATACCTATATATGGTTCTGAGGTCTCCCATATTCCATCCCCAGTGTTCAATGGCCCTTGGAATGCCTCCCTTTATCTAAACTCACTCACTGTTGACCACCTACCATTATATGCCTTGAACAGCACTTCACAAACAAATTTATCTCAGCACAACCAGGTTAGGAGCTTTTGTCCTACCTGTCTCTACTGTAACACACTTGTGAGCACACTGCAGATAATGCTAAAGAATAACTTATTTGCAAAAAGGACACTAATCTGCCTTACCATGTGTCAGAGCACTCAGCAAAATGAGAAACATGCAGTGGGCACCATTAAGGATCAAAGTAATTACTGAAATTCTGGGATTATTTTCAAAGTAACACCTCACCAATCTGAAGCTTCTACTCCCTGGGGAAATTCAAATGGGGACTCAGTCCTTAAATGGGGCTTTATTTCCATTAAGATTATCTGGAGACAAGTCTGTCTGAAAGGCAATGTCTCTAATGCATAGAAATATTCCACTTTGTGGAAAGATACCCTTTCTTTTTACCTGGTAATAATTTGCCTGGTAGTCAGTCACCATCCTTTCTACTTTTGTCTTTTCTTCATAAAAGTAGATGGGTTCCCTGGAAAGAAGGCCTAATGGAAAAGAAAAATGGCATCAGAACCCAGAGTTGCCCATAAGTCCTACATTCACATGCTATGAAGTCATTCCATCCTAGATGGAAATTCCCTTACAATCTTACATACTCATAAAACACATAAATATACAACACTACCATGAAATGCCACAGTAATCATGACATGTCTTACCTACAGCCTAAGAAGCCAATTGTGAGCCATGCTGCCCACTGGGAAAAGGGTAACGATCTCATCTTACAGGTTAAAAAAAAAAACTTGAGCCCTGAAAACATATAACTCTATTTGCCCGTGGTGGTAGAACTCATGAAAATTATGCAGCACCTCTTCCCAAAGCACAGACACCAGGGAGCTGAATTATAAAACAGCATTCTATGTCCCACTTCAGCTCTTCCGAAATGAACCAGCAGCTGGACTGCTGAAGTACAGTCCATTAGATTCTATATTCTGCAAGGGAGACCTAAAACGGAGTGTGAAAAAGAGCATCAACAAGGACTTACCATGGGGCAAATCAATGGCTGCCATCCTGGGATGCTGATGGTGAAATGTGCCTGAATGCTCCCTTCCCTGATGCCAAGACCACTTTAGGGCAGCGTATGAATCTAAGTGGACAGAAGCAATCTCCATTCCTTTTCATACAGGGTTACATGGAGTCCCGTTCATATCAATCATTAATTAACATCAAATATCAGTCATTAAACATCATACATTAGTGTTCTCTCTGCAGTTAACATGTGAAAGCCACTAAAAACTGAGTATTCAATAACAAATACTATTATACAAACTGACAAAAACTGAGTATTCAATAATAAGTACTATTATACAAATACAGAGATTGCTCTAATACCTTTCCATATATAAGCTCAGACAATTATCATAACCATCCTACCATTACCATACTTAATACTAAAAGAAACCTACAACTCAGACAACACTTATAATCAGACTAGTATTATCTTGTTTGGAAGTGGAGAACCAGGACTTGGATGCTGCTGCTTGTCCTAAAAACCTGATCTCCTGTGATTATTACTACTACCCACACAACCAGAAGGTAGTCTACAACTATACAGTGTAATTCAGTAGTCACTAACCCCAAGTGTTACTGATCACTTCATATGGATATAATATGACTAAATAACTTTGCTTAATTAAATTAAAATCAGAATAAAAAATGAACATAATTTAGCTATCTGAAAACTCTTAAATATGTTTGGAATAACTTGGATATCTGAATCTATTTGTGTATATATGTGTCTTGCACATACTAAGCATGTACTCTACCAGTAAGCTACATCCCATTCCTGAGATTACTTTTTCGTGGTATCAGAAATTGAACCCAGGGTGCTTAAGCACTGAATCATAACCTCAGGTCTTTTTATTTTTTGAGACAAGATCTCACGAATTACGGCCTTGATAAGTTGCTATGCTGGCCTAATATGGCAAACCTCCTGCCTTAGCCTCCTAAATTGTTGCAATTACAGGCATAGCTTTTTTTCCCCCTTTTTAAAAAATGAAGCAAGTTTATTCTCATTTTAGAAACACTACCTTGAGGGTTGGGGAGATAGCTCAGTCGGTAAAGTGCTTGCCTTGCAAGCACAAGGCCGTGGGTTCAATTCCCAGCACCACAAAAAAAAAAAAAAAAAAAAAGAAACACTACCTTGAGAACAAGGAATGGCCTTCCTCTAGGATGGGCATGAGACCAAGAACAGAGAGGAGGGAGGAATTGGGGAGGGAAGATGGGAGAATGGAGGCCATATCTCTCACTCTGGGTAGGGGTAGACAGAGGGAGAGGGTATCCAGGAAACCAGAGGAAGCCCTGAAGCTGGCTAGAAGACAGTAGACACCTGCAAGAACTGGAGAGCAAGGGATCACCATCCACAGCCACTTCAAAAAGCTGCGATGACAGGGGATGTCTATTCTGTGCATCCAGTACTGGGGACAGCATAGACTATGGGGGACTGAGGGCAGCATGCCCAGGTTAATGGCAAGAAGCACAGCAAAAAAGTGTGGATGTGCACAGGAAAGCCAAGTAGGTACCTTCTCTTTCCCTTCCTCCCACTGCTTCCCTTCTGTATTAAATTTTATGAGATATATAAACACAAAACCATACATCAACCAAACTTTGGTGTCCAGTGAATAATGAAGTCTTAGTATGAGAAAAGGAATGTAATTATCTCAATTTTTTAAATTGATGACATACTAAAATAATTTTCAATACATGGGACAAAATAAAATATATTATTACAAAAAAACCTTACCTGTTCTACTTTGTTTACTGTGGCTACTGGAAGTTTATCTCAGGTCTGGCTTACTCTTTCATTCTTTCACCAAATAATTAGGAAGTCCTGTTTCTGTAGTAGGCATAACCAGAGCAGGAGTACACAGAAAATGTCCTGTCCTTAAAGATCCGAAGTTCTATAGGATAATATAAACAATAACAAAATAACTAACATATTACTTTGTAAGTGCTATGGGGGAAAAAAAAACAAGCAGCTGAGAAAAACAAGTGTCCTATACATGTATACACACAGAAAGTACAAATACTTTTTTTCTGTAGGGATTTAATCCAGGGACAATTTACCACTGACCATATCCCCAGCCCTTTTTATTTTTTATTTGTGACAGGTTCTCGCTGAGTGCTGAGGCTGGCCTCACACTTGTGATCCTCCTGCCTCAGCTCCCCCAGCTGCTGGATTACAGGTGTGCACCACTGTGTCCAACTAGAAAACACAGATACTGTGAACTGGTTCTGGGGCAAGATGATGGTAAAAAAGTGAAATAAACATTGGGTACTTCACCTTTGACCCAACAAGATTACCAAGAATTTTATAAGAAATTCAGAACACATTTCCAGTACTGATCAGTCTCACCAGCATCTTGGTTGAAAAAATTTTCAAAATGAAGAAATCTGTCCTCTTCCCCGACATCAGTAAAAGATGAATGCCAAATCAGATTGCCTAACACTTGTCTACTTTATGGATCTTCTCAAGTAATACCTTTCCTAGTATTTATCACTTGAGAAAAGACAGAACAATTTTTTTATACATCAAGTTTTGCTGTCATTTTTATTCATTTCTTCCTCACACTTCCTACATGTTTCTTGTACTACCTTGTAACATCCATTTTAAAGAGTTCCTCTTTTTTATTTTTCTTTTTGGCAGTACTAAGGATTAAATGTACTCCCACTGAGCTATATCCCCAGATCTTTTGATTTTTTAAAATTTGAGGCAGGATTGCCTTGAACATGTGATTCTCCTATCTCAGTCTCCTGAGTAGCTAGGATTAGAAAGGTATACACCACTGTGCCTAGCTAAAAGATTAGCTCTTTAAAAAAAAAAAAAAAAAAGCCAGATGTGATGATGCGAGTCTATAATCCCAGTAACTCGGGAGGCTGAGGGTTGCATGTTTGAGGTCAGCTTCAGCAATTTAGCAAGGCCCTGTCTCAAAATAAAAAATTAAAGGGGTGGGGATGTAGCTTGGTGGTAAAGTGCCCCTGGGTTTATTCCCAGTACCCCAAACAAACAACAATAAAAGACAATCTTCAATAAATCAAATAGAACAGCAGCCTAATAGGGATCTGCAGAATGGAATTTAAATGACCACCCCCTGAAGGATTCACAGTTCATCATCCATGAACTTCATTCACCCTAACAAAAACCCTACAGATCTTACTCTACAGAAGGGATGTCTCCAATGCTAAAGTGACATAATATCATAAAAGTCACATATCTAGATCAGTGGGGTGGCTTGCACCTTAATACCACCTACTTAGGAGGCTGAGGCAGGAGGACCCAAAGTTCAAGGCTAACTAACCTCTTACAACTTAGTAAGACCCTGCCTCAAAATAAAAAAAAATAAAAATAAAAAAGAGGTGAGGATCCAGCTCAGTGGCAGAGTACCCTTGGGTTCAATCCCCCATATGGGGAAAAGGGGGGTCTAGATCCAAGTATAGTGCCTACTATAATATGCTTACAATCATTCCCTTCCAGTCCATTCACTCACCCGTACTCCCTGAGCCTTTGAGTCACAGAAAGAACTGAGTTCCTTACCAATGGGAAAGACATTCAGCAGAATCACATTGAACAAGTTGTTACATGTGTTTGATAAAGTACCAACTCTTAACACTTGCCTCAGAAGGCCAAACGAATAGTGTACTTTAACTAGTAGAGCAGTAATCATCATTATTACAAGGACTGTGTCTTCCAAGTGTGCTTGTGCAGAAAGTAAAAAGCTCAGAACGCTAATGTGCAGCTCAATTTAAGATCTGAGAACCAAAGTGCTTCTATGATAGTCCTCATGGAAAAAAAAATTTTTTTTGGTCACCACAGGGGCTCTTATTGTCAAAAATTAAACATAAAATTTATGTGAATGGATTAAGTTACAACACTGGTGCTGGGTGTGGTGGCACAGGCTAGTAATCTCCAGCAACTACAGAGGCTGAGGCAGGAGGATCACAAGTTCAAAGCCAGTCTCAAATTTAGTGAGATCCTGTCTCAAAAAATAAAAAGAGCTGGGGATGTGGCTCAATGGTAAAGCGCCCCTAGGTTCAATCCCTAGTTCAAGGGGGGGGAAAAAAGTTACAACCCTGGTCAATATCGGTCTGACCTAGTTTCTTATTTGAAAATTAGGTCATTATCAGTGTGTTATAAATGGGAGATCACTCCAGCATGGCCAAGGAAATTACACTCAGAGAAGCCTATGACATTAAAGATTTATTAAAGACGAAAGTATAGCAAGTCAAGCAGGGAAAGCAGGTTGAACCAAGCAGGTGGGCAGTTGAAAGAGGGTGACAACCTATGGGGGTTTTTACTAGAAGACTGAGTGGAGTAATTAAGCAAAAGTAGTGAAGGGATTCCATTGGTGCCTTCGAATGTCAGTAGTTCACAGTCAGAGGAGGATAATAAGAATTTGAAGCAGAAACCAGCCTTATCACACTGGCACACCTGGTTGCCTTGGATGAGAAATATTGAAGCATCAGGAAAACATGAAGTTTTTAAGATTTACAAAACAATCAGGGAAGTATTTGGGTGTGAAATGTAGAATGGGGGCATCTAGTTGGATCCAGAGGATAGTCAGACTCTTAACTCCATAAGCCTTCTTTCCCAGGGAAGTATTTTCCCCTTTATTTTCTCAGTAGACTAACCTTTGTCTCTCTGAAAGCCCTGTAATAATTACACATGTACCCAAAACTATGTAAGTAAGTCCATAACCTACTCTGAAATCACAGAATAGTCTTATACAGTTTACCTGCAGTTTATTTTACTTTTCATAATTTGCTTACTTATAATTGACAAACTATATATAGTGTACAGTATGTTGTTTTGAAATAAATATTCATTTTGTAATGAGAACACTTAAAATCTTCAGCAATTTTTGAGGATCTAACACATTATTAACTAATAGTCACCAAGAATACAAGAGATCTTCTGATCTTTCTAACCCCAACTGAAATTTTATATCCTCTTAACAACAGCCCCCTCTTCATTCCTGATAACTATTTGCTACTTTTATGAGCTCAACTTTATTAGCTTAGGTATATAAAGGAGATTATGAGGTATACGCATTTCTGTGCCTGGCTTATTTCCCTTAACATTCTCTAGGTTCATCCACATTGTTGCAAACAACAGAATTTCATTCTTTTTAAACAAATACCACCTTTGAACCTGCTTTGACCAATCTACAGAGTCACCTATAAGATTCTGTGTCCCAAAAGAAACCAGAACAAGAGCACGGTCAGCAGCAAGTTCAGGCTATACTATAAGCTCCTCAAGCACTTAGTCCTGATGATCTAGGACATCCAATCATACTCAATTTCTCCAAGGAAAATTGGATGTGTTAGCATCCTCTGCAAGCACCAATAGGAGACTCACAGTATAGCCTTCCAGTAGCAGGGAGCCAATCTCTGCAATTTTATGCAGAAAATTATTCTCCTTTTGAGAAACAGCTTAGCTCTGACACATGGTAGAGAATGAAAAATTGTGGGACATCAAGTGACCAAATAGCCTGAGCTTCCTTAAATAAACTGGGACTTTTTTGACCCATCCTGCCATATGTTTGGGCATATGTAGCAACAATTTACACCAAATGGAAATGGCATATAAGACACTGAGCTCCAGCAAGTCCAGTGAGCACAAAATTGCACAAGCAGATGACAAAAGCTATTTCAACACCATCTTCAACTGTACTGTCCCTTTCCCTCAACCTATGTCTATGGCTTCCTTCCACCCAGTGTACTAACACAAAACCCAAACCTCCTTTACAGATGTGTCTGTGTGACATGCTAGTACCACCTGAAAGAAGCATGGTGTACCACTGAACAATGACTGTCAAGGACTGTAGTAATAGTGCCATTAGTAATACTGCTGTCAGCATCACCATCTGTACCTTCACAAAATAATTTATCTTTCATCATGAAATTCACATAGCATTATTTCTAATTAAAGAAACTCACTTCACTGTAAAGGAAGTATACCAATAAGAATATGTCCATGTAATAAACTAGTCTTATTAGATATGCCACAAATTGGTGGAATACTGTAATAAAAACTCACTTCCCAGTGGCAGAACTTCAAGCAGTACAATTGACTATTCACTTGGCCAGAGGTATGTATACATAATGATTCATCAATAGCTGCCAATGATTTAGCTGGATGTTCAAGGATGTAGAAAACCAAGACTGGTGACAAGCAAGTCAGAAAAAAATGTATCATGGATGGCCTTCTCAGAAATGATACAGGCTATCAAGGTATTTGTGACCTAAATGAATACCCCCCAAAGGTGATTCACTAGAACTAAGATAATTGGGCTGGGGGTGTGACAACACATGCCTAGCACACACAAGGTCCAAGGCCCTGGGTTCCACTGCTAGCACAGTAAAGGAAAAAAAAAAAAAAAGATTAATAATTACATGAACAACATGATACACTCTTCAGATGTCGTTACTTTTCCCAGACACCCCAATGGGTGCTTGCTTAATGGGCCATGAACAAAACTGCCATAAGAGGGGCTGAGGAGATAGCTCAGGTGGTACAGTGCTTGCCTTACATGCACAAGGCCCTGGGTTCGATCCCCAGCACTGCCAAAAAAAAAAAAAAAAAAAAAAAAGTCATAAGAGCAGCGATAAGGCCATTCATGGTTCAACAATATGGACTCTCCCTTACCAAGCCTGAACCATCTAACATGATTGACATGACTGCTGTGGGCCTGATCTGCTAAAAGTAGAAACCAACAATAAGTGTCCACTATGACACCATTCCCTACAGGGGACCACACAGGCACTTCACTAGGTGTCTTGATTACAAGTTGATCACACTGACCTGGACTAGCATGGAGGTAACAAATATGTACCGTCACTGTAATACACTTATGTTATTAAGAAATTCACAACAGGCATGGTGGTACATGCCTGTAATCCCAGTAGCTTAGGAGGCTAAGGCAGGAGGATTGCAAGGTCAAACAAAGCCAGCCTCAGCAACTTTGTGAGGCTCTAAGCAACTGGGTAAGACCCTGTCTCAAAATAAAAAGTAAAAAAGAAAGAAAAAAAAAAATGGGCTGGGGTTGTGGCTCAGAGGTAAAGCACCCCTGGGTTCAAATTCTGGTACCAAAAAAAAGAAAATTACTTCTCCGCAAAGGACTTTCGACAATAGGAATACAACCATACAATCAACTAGTCTTATTAGCTATGTTATCTTTCAGAAGTACCTATCTCCATGAAAGGTGGAATACTATAAGAAACTCACCTATAGGCCTCGGGGTACAGCACAGCAGTAGAATCCAACTTGCAAAAGGCCCTGGGTTTGATACCTCTAACTTCAGGAAAAATAACACAAAACTCACAAGACCAAGTGGTAGATAAATCCCAGAATGGAAGAGATTCTGTCTCACAGGATATAGGATAGCTGTTCTGTAATTGGCTCCAGAACCCCCTGTGGACACCAAAATCCCCAGATGCATAAGTGCCTTATATAACATTGCACAGTATCACCAGGTGCAGTGACAAATGCCTATAATCCCAGCTACTCAGGAAGCTGAAGCAGGAGGATCACAAGTTAAAGGCCAGCTTGGAAAACATGGCAAGACCCTGTCTCAAAATAAACAGTTTTACAAAGCAGGTTATATAGCTCTGTGGTAGAACACCCCTGGGTTCAATCTCCAGAACCAAAGAAAAAATAAAAGTAAAATCACACAGTACTCCTTATCATCTATGCACATCCTCCTCAATATTTTAAAGCATCTCTAAATTAATTTAATACCAAATATAACATAAATGCCATATAAATAGCTGTTATGCTGTATTATTTAGGAAATAGGCAATGGAAGAAAAGGTCTGTACTCAGTATGGATGCAACCACTGCAGGCTTACCTACCTAGTACATGCCAGTAACAATGGAAGGTTTTCTTCCAATTGGTAGTTGGTCAAATCACTGTATGTGGAACAAACAGAAGGCTGAGTGTATGCTTAAATCAGACCTTGGAGTGGGGATGTAGCTCAGTGGAAGAATACCTGCCTGGCATTAGCACGTGAGGCCCTGAGTTCCACTCTGGATGCACGCACACACACACAGCCACACAATCATAGAGCTTTACATGGTACTTTCTTCCCACAGGAGAATCCCGGAGTAGAATAATTGATCGTGAATGCAGAACTGACTCTGCAGACAGAAATTCTACCTCAGTCCCAGGAACCCAGATCTTAGGCCCTAATGGGGAATGCCTGTCAGGATACACTGGAAATGAGACAGCTACCTGGTTCTTTTGGCTTCTTATGTCACCAAATATCTAAAACAAGAGGCAAAATGAAGGGAAGGGGCTGATCTACTGGCTATAGTGACTGATGCCAAGTACCAAAGAAAAAGGTACAGGCTGGGCATGATGGTACACACCTGTAATCCCAGTGATCTGGGAGGCTGAGACAGGTTTGCAAGTTCAAGGCCAGGCTTAGCAATTTAGCAAGGCCCTAAGCAAACTGGCAAGATCCTGTTTCATAATATAAATATAAAAAGGGCTGGGGATTTGGCTTGGTAATGCTGCTACATCCAATCCCCAGTACCAAAAAAAAAGAAAAGAAACTAGGGTACAGCTATGTGATTGGGGCAAAGAGAAAGGAATTTAAAGTCTTATATACTTCCATGCTGCATAGAAAAGGTTAATGGAAAATTTCAACTGAAAAAATGAAGAATGTAAGACTTAGACCCTTTGGGAATGGAAGTTTGGATTACCTCTACCAGGTACAAAATCTGAGCAATGTTCTGGCTGAAGGGAAGGGAAACATGCTGTAATATTTTGCAAGTTTGTTTGCAATATCTGTTTGTACATATGTATGTGTTTATATAAGCTAACGAATCACTTCAATTTTTACTTTACACACAAGTATTGAAGGTTATATTTTGTAATTTAGTCCCTAGGTAACAATATTCACTGAGAATGTGATAAAATATAAGGAGCAATTAATATGGCTTATGATGGTGATATACCACGTCTAATGGGAACATGCATGGTATCACTTTTGGGTTAGAATTTCTTCCCTCATTATTTTCTTAGCTAGAAATATAAACTTGTTTAATTACTATAAGAAACTTAAAATATATGTAGGAGGGTGAATAGAGGTTGAGTAGCCAGAAAGTAGAATGTGCCAGTATGCTATATTTTCATCTCAACTTCAAATTCCCCTTCAACACTTGCTATGAAATACAATACTGTTTTTTTTTTTTTTTTTTAAACATTTATCTTTTGTCCTGAATGTGTTAAGTTTTCCAAGTACAGGGGCATTACAGGGACACTGGAGAAGGATGGAAACTTCTGCTGGATCCCCCTGATGCATGATGGGTCATCAGTATGGGAATGAAACATCCTCTGGTGCTGTTCCCACCATGTGCCCAGAATACACGGTTCCTAGGCAATATGGATTCTCATCATCATCCTGCGGCCCTCCTAACAGGGATAGCAGACATTAGAAGGACTCCTATTAGCAGAAGCACATCAGCACATTCATCAGTTTCACAGAGTTCCCTGTGTACTCCATAATAAGTCATGGTACATTACAGGATGCAAGATGCATTTGACCCAACTCGCTCTATGCATCCACCCCGTAAGAAACCTATGTCTTAGACCTCTGTTCCCTATAGTTCTCCAGGGACCCATTTCATATCCCATGACTACAGTGCCTCCATAATTCCCTCTGACACTGACCCAACTCCAGGTAGTTTTTGCCTCAACGCATCACTCATGCTTGACTAGTGACTGGAGAGCAACTCCAGCTCAGAACAAATCAGGAAATTTCTCTACCTTCTAGTGGACTACACCTACACTGCAGCCAATACACCCTAACAGGACCTTAATGATCTCCACTTTTGGGTATTTATGCCCTTGGATAATCCCCTCTCCAGATGATACACAAGACTCAAGATTTATTTCTAGCCAAGAGAATGTAGGTAGAAATTTGCGGATGTAATTAAGGCCCCAAATAAGTTGGTTTTGTATTCATTAACAGGAAAATTATCCTGGTAGGACTAATGTAATCATGTGAAAGTCTCTTCAAGAGGCATTTTGTGAGGTACAGATACTCTGCTAGCTGGATTAATGAAGGAGCCATGTTGCAAAAATTATAGGTAGCCTCTAGAAACAAAGGTAAGTATTCAGCTGACAAGTGTATGACAAGTCCTACAGCTGCAAAGAAATGAATTTTGGAAATTACTTCAGTGTGGAGACAGATTATTCTCACTTAAACCAGATGAAAATAAACTCTTCCAACACCCTGACTACAGAGAGATGAGATCCTGAGCAGAAAACCTACATAACCCATGACTGGACTTGCAATCCAAAGAAACTATGAGATAAGCATGTGCTATTCTAAGTCACTGAATTTGTTGAAATTCATTAAGCACCAATAGATAAATATATTCAGGTTTTCTAAAGAAGTTGGCCTTGGAAGGGGTAGGCATTTTCTTCTTCTTCTTCTTTTTTTTTTTTTTTTTTTTGGTGCTGGGGATTAAACCCAGGGTCTTGTGCTTGCAAGACAAGCACTCTACCAACTGAGTTATATCCCCAGCCCAATAGGCATTCTTCTATGTTTGGAATCTACTTTTTTTGATACCAGGAACTGAACCCAGGGGCACTTAACCACCAAGGCACATCCCCAACCCTTTTTTTTTTTGGAGACAGGGTCTCCTTAAGTTGCTTAGGGCCTCACTATGTTGCTAAGGCTGGCTTTGAACTGACTATCCTCCTGCCTTGGCCTCTTGAGTTGCTGGGATTACAGGCATATGCCACCACACCTGGTTATTATCTTTCACTGACAATTATGCTAGTGCTGGGTATGAAACTACACTCCTATAATCCCAGTGACTCAGGAGTCTAAGCCAGGATGGATTGCAAATTTAAGGCAGCCTGGGTAACTTACCAAGATCTTGTCTCACAATAAATTAAAAGTGGGGGGATGGCTCCATGGTAAAGCACTTACCTAGCATACACAAGGCCCTGAGTTCAATCTCTAGTACCACACAAAAAAATAAAACAACGAAAAACAATGATGTTACTAAAATTCATCTATACTGTGGCATCTACTACTGATTTATTCCTTTTTTTACAATAAGAATTCCAATAATATTATTTATTCTGTTAAGCCATATTTGGTTGTTTATAATTAAGGACTATTTCAAATAATAGTGATGAAATGTCTTTAGTTTTATAACAGACATTGCACCCACTACTATAAAGTTACAGCATATGCACATATTTAGTAGATATTGCCAACAACTCAAATTGCTTCTTCAATAAACTCTGCCACCAGCAGAATATACACATCCTCACCAACTTTACCTTTAGAACCTCTCATCAAAGCTGGGTGTGGTGGCACACACCTGTAATCTCAGCTATTAGGGAAGCTGAGTCAGGAGAATCACAAGTGTTAGACTAGCCTGGGCAACTTAGCAAGATCATGTCTCAAAAAAAAAAAAAAAAAAAAAAAAAAAAATCTGGAGATACAGTTTAGAGGGAGAGAGCTTGCCTGGCATGTGGAAGATGTGGAAGGCCCTGGGTTCAATCTATGGTACAAACAAAACAAAACCTCATCAAATTTTTTTCTTTATGGTCAGCTAGCTCACTGAGACCTCCAAGTGGCAAACACTTAACGTAACATGAATATTTTTATACCAAAGGGTCCCTGCAGAGCTTTCTGTCAGGTCACATTCGCACGGGAATCTTCTGGTTATACACCTATGGAGTGATATCAAACTCCTAGATGGGTCAGCCTATATAAGGAGTGGCTGGTCTGAACTTTCTTTCAGGGAAATTGGTGGGAATCCCAAAATGGACTGAAAACTACTCAAAGAGGCTTTAACTGTTTATGAACACAAACATATCCTACGATTGATAATTAACGTGTGAATTTTCATGCAGAACTCATTTTTAATGTTTAATCACTCATTCTTAATAATTCCTTGAATTAATTCCCTATTTATGAAAATAAAATATATTCACACTATATCTTATTTTCTTTTGATTTACATTATTTGATCTGCTAACACTTATTTTTCCTGTTAGTTATACATTGAAGATTAGATTTGTCCCTCACTTGTTTCCCCAAGGAAAATTACTGTTAAACCTAGGAGTAACCATTGATTTACTTCCCTTTCACTGTAGAAATAAAATTAGTCATACAATGCTTTCCATACTTCCTAGTTCAAAAGGCTAATTCCTATGGTCTTTTGATCTCAGTTTAAATAAAACTCATTTTTTTTTTTTTAACCTGCACCAACTTTCATATACTAACAAAGCACATTACACTTTACTTCCAAAATTCTGATCACTACATAAATACATCTGCCCTCCTTATTAGTGTGTAACTTCCCTCAAAACAGGCCTAGGGCTCTCTCTTCCTCTGAAGATAGCTCTCATGTGTATTCCTTGCTTTACCCACAACAGTCTCTCTCAAGGTTGTCCCCATCCTACACTGAATATATAACTACTTCTACTTTCCTAAACCTCTATCAGTACATTTGAAAAAAAAAGAATAGACCTACCTTGAATTTTTTTCTCTACCCTCTGTCATTCAGACATTCATCAGTTTATAGGATATATAAGAAAGGGAGAAAATATTTAAACATCCCATCAGAATTTAAACAGAAAAACCAAAATGTGACCTTTCAAAAAAAGCCAACAGAGAAACAACAGTGACCGTTTTCAGTTCAAAGATCCTAAGAGACATTAAATAAATAAATAAACAAACAAATTGACCTAATTTCCTTTAAAAAAAAAAAAAAAAACAACTTTAAAGAGATAGATATTAGATTCAGTAACACCCAAAAGTCTACTTTGGAACAACGTGGAGAATATTAATTTCAAAAAAAGTAAATTCCAGATTAATAATACATTATTATTTTTAATTTTCTTGGATGAAATATTAATATCGTGGTTATAGTAGGCCAATATTCTTATCTTTAGGTGATATATCACCCACTACATAAAAGTATCATGCCTGTAATTTCAATATATGCTTAAGCAGTTCACCATAAAATGTATTTTATTATTCTGTGGAGAAATCAAATGGTTAATTCAATTGGTGGTACCGGTCTAACAAAGACTTCTTAGCGGGTGGGGTGGCACACCTGTAATCCTCCTGCTGACTCAGGAGGAAGGTACATTGGAGACCAGCCTCAGCAACTTTGCAAGACCCCTGGGTTCAACCCCCAGTACCTAGAACAAAACAAAACAAAGCCTTCATTCTTTCCTCCTGGAGGTCGGTTTATAAGGTTGGTGGGGAGGCAGAGACCTATAAGGTTCAGATAATAATTATTACTGGGGATGGGGTATTGCTCTGTGATGGAGCACGCTTAGCATGCATGAGGCCCTGGGTTCCATTTGCAGCATCCGAAACAAAAAACCGCTTCTGTTCTTCTTCGGGAGAAGGTGGCGTTTGGGGTCTACGCACGTTTAGTTTTACATACAGGTCTGCGTAGGTTCACAAGACACCTAGAAAGTACCTTTCTCTTTCTACCAGAGTACAACGTGTCACGAATAAATACATGACGCACAAAGAAAGCGAAATTTCCGGATGAGATATCAGTTTGCATAAAAAGGGAGGAGAAGGGCCCTTCGTCGCATTTTTCACCCAGCGCTCACCCGGACACGCAGGAATCGCCGGGTCCCCGGAGGAGCACGCAGGGTCTGGATCAACGTGACTCCAGTGCCGGAAATTCTATTCCCTCTGGAAAAAAATTCACAAAGGTTACTTCGGAGGCTTTTAGGAGGGGCGCACGGTGCACGGGAACACGTCCAGGACGAGCCCTGGGACGCAGCTCAGCCCGCCGCTGGACGGGACCCACTGCCCGGGCGGCCTCCCGGACCAGGCCACGCCGGGAGGACGCGCGGCCCGGCGGGCGGGGCGGGCCCGGCCTCTCGGAAGAGGTCCTTCGGACCGCCGGGGCCACGCTCGTGTTTCCACCACCCCTTCCACCGCCGGCCCATCCCTTCCGTCACGCCTCACCAAAGCCAGGCTGAGACCTAAGACCACCAAGTCGTGAGGTCTCGGGCGAACCGGGCCAGAAAGGAGGCGGTGGACCACTGACGTCACTTCCGCTTCCGGGCAGACAGCACGTAAGACCTCTTCGGCCGGAGAAATTACTTTCCTCTCGTGTCGGGGGGCTACCGGGTGGGCTCATCAAAGGGACTGGAGGCAGAAAGAAGTCCAGAGGCCAAAGCTGAGGTTAGAACCCGGCCTCTAAGCGGGGAGGCGGGCGGGGGCGGGGCCCACGCCCGGGGCGGGGTTGGAGGCGGGACCAGGTCCTGCGCGCCGGGTGTGGACGGAGAAACCGGTAGGGCAAGAGTGGGGGTGGGGACTCACCCCTCAGGATGCTCACAAAAGCTTTTCTGCCATTCCAGTGAAGGACTGTTTTTGCAGACACTAACAGGAGTGACTGTTGGTTTTGATTTATAAGTAATATTTATAGATGAGGACTGTGGTGCCACCAGAACCCAAACAAATTTTGGATTTATTCGTCCTTAATAAGTGTCGATCTCTTTGGAGGAGGACGTTGTTAATTTAATGTTCCTGTAGCAAGGTGGATATCCTCAAGATTTTGTCTGCACCGGGGCCCACCTCTGTAATCCCAGCCACTCGGGAGTCAGAGACAGGAGGATGGCAAGCTCAAGACCAGCCTCAGAAACTTCGTGCAATCCTGTCTCAAAATTAAAAGTAAAAAGGGTTTGGGAGGTTGCTAAGTTATTGCAAAAAGAAATGAAAACAATCATGTCTGCAAAGATTGTGATGACAAAGCTGTTGAGGCACCTCATGGTGACCTGAAAAATGTATGTGTCCTTTAGAAGTGGGAAAAAAATGTTGCAGAGAGGCTACTGAAATAGCCACTGAATAGAAAATCAATAGAAAGCCAATCTATAAGTGCAAATAATTTACCAGTTGTTGATTGAATAGACTCACTAACAACAATACTGGGCATTGCACATAGGACCTTCAAGGACAAGATTACAGCATTAAGGTTGTTCAGTCACTCCCGACAGCCCCAACAACTGTAAGGCAGCATTTCTGACTTTTTGGGGGGTAGAGGGGTACCAGGGATTGAACTCAGGACACTCCACCACTGAGCCACACCCCCAGCCCTATTTTTTATTTTTATTTTGAGATAGGGTCTCACTCAATTGCTTAATACCTCACTTTTTGCTTATGCTGGCTTTGAACTCTCTATCCTCCTGCCTCAGCCTCCTGAGCCACTGGGATTACAGGCATGTACCACCACCACCAGCTCTTATTTCTTTTTTAACAGCAAGAAAAATGAGGCTATAGAATGAAGAATAGTGGGGATAACTACCCATTTATCAAATAGGATTTGTATATACTACATAATAAATTTTACTTTTGGAGACCCTATTTTAACTTACATTGGTCCATATTAACTACCTTAAATGGGGGATTAAGGGATCCCATTTTATCAAGATCATTTGTTTTGGTATGGGGGGTTTTTGTCTTGTTTTATTGTTGTGTGTGTGTAGTACTGGGGATTGAGCCCAGGGCCCTGTGCATGCTAGTTTAGTACTCTGCCACTAAGCTAGATTCTCATCCCTTTCAAAATATTTTTTGTGTGTGTGAGACAGTTTCCCTAAATTGCCCAGGTCAGCCTTGAACTTGAAGATCCTCCTGCCTCAGTCTCCTGAGTTGCTGAGATTACAAGCATGTACTACCACGCCCAGGTGAAGCCACAGTTCTTAGTATCTGCCTATTTTATTATTTATATATTTTTGGTACTAAGGATTTAACCCAGGGGCACATTACCACTGAGCTACATCCCCAGCCCTTTTCATTTTTTATTTTGAGACAGGTTCTCCCTGAATTGCTTAGGCATTCACTAAATTCCTGAGGTTGGCCTTGAATTTGCCATCTTCCTGCCTCACCCTCCCCAGTCACTGGGATTACAAATTTGCACCACCATGACCAACTCTTTCTCTTTTATAAGAGGGAAAGATGAAAAAATAAGAGCCTATTACCTAGGGCTGTGGTTGAGCACTTGCCTACCACATGTGAGGTACCAGGTTGGATCCTCAGCACCACATAAAAATAAATAAATAAAATAAAGATATTATGTCCACCTACAACTAAAAGAGAGAGAGAGAGAGAGAGAGAGAGAGAGAGAGAGAGAGAGAATATTACCTCTAGATAGTAGCCTCAAGATAATTAGTCCCTAGGATGGAGGTATGGCTTAGTGGGTAGGGTACCTGCTTAACATGCAAGAGTTTCCCAGCTTTGATCCCTAGCACTGCAAAATAATAAAGTAAAAGACAGTGGTGGATGTAGCTTAATGGTATAGCCCTTGCCTAGCATGCTCAAGGTCCTGGGTTTGCTCCCCAGTACACGTACACACACACACACACGGATAATTAGTCCCTTTCTTCTGTTTTGTCTTTACCTTTTCTTTTCCTTTCATCAAGTACTGGTGGTCAAACCCAGGGCTCTTGTGCATGCTAGACAAGCACTATACCACTGAGCCAAAGCCCAGCCCTTTTTGTTTTATTTTGAGACAGGGCCTTCCTAAGCTGCCCAGACCAGCCTGGAACTTGTGACTCTCTTCTCTCTTCCCTCAACTTCCTGAGTAGCTAGAATTATAGGCATTTACCACAGCACCCAGCACCTCTCCCCAACACCTTTTTTTTTTTTTTTTTTTTTTTTTTAAAGAATGATTTGGAATCCAGCATAGTGGCTTTTGTCTATAATCCCAGCACCTTGAGAGGCTGAGGTAGGCGGATCGAAAGTTCAAGGCCAGCCTCAGCAACTTAGTGAGACTCTGTCTCAAAATAAAAAATAAAAAGGTCTGGGGATGTAGTTTAGTTGGTAAAGTCCCCCTCCCAAAAAAGAAAAAAATATATTAATGTGATGGGTTATCACAGCTAAAATTGTGGCAATGACTAAGGACTTTTTCAGATGAAATTAACGTCCCTAGTCAGTGGACAATAATTAATCAAATGGGAGACTATCCTGGAGATGGCCTGACCTAACCTAAAGGATGTAGCAAATCAGAGACTCAGGAACAAAACACTTTCTCTGTTCTCTGTTGCTAGCTGCTGCTGCTTCTTTTTTTTGGCCTGCGTCTCACTAAATTGCCCAGGCTGGTGTCCAAGTGAAGATCCTCAGCCTTATGAGAAGTAGGTAGCTGGATTATAGACACACCCTACTGCGCCCAGTTTCTGTTGTTAGCTTTGATGAAATAAGCAGTCAAGAATTCTACAGCCACACAGAAATAAATTGCCAATAATGTGAGGGAAATTAGAAGGACACCCTTCACCATTTTCAGTCTTAAGACGAACATAGAGGACAGGGGGTATAACTCAGTGGTAGCCTGGCATGCATGAGGTCCTGGAATCGATCACTGGCACAACAAAAATTTTAAAAAGATGGGACTACAGCCTGGCCAAATGTGATTTTAGCATTATGACATCCTAGGCAGAGAACCTGGCTAAACCAGTACTGGGGATTGCACTCAAGGCCTCAAGTATGCTAAGCAACTACTCTACCCCACAGCCACATCCCCAGCCTACCTGGTGTTATTTTAAACCACTAGATTTGTGGCAACCATAGCTACTACAATCTGTAAATTATTGCTTTTCTTGGAGTATTTCAATAAATGAGGATAATAGAGTTTTTCCTTTTTTCTGTTAAGGGGAATTTGGATTTTTTTCTACTTCAAGATATTGTCAAATCAAGTTCCTATGAATAATCTTTTACATTTCTCTTGATGAACATGAGTTTTGTCATATGGGTCACACAAACTCAAAGTCAGTGGAAAGGACTGGAATGTAGCTTAGGGTTAAAGCATTTGCCTCGCATTCGCATCGCCCTGGGTTCGATTCCCAGTTCAAAAAAAAAAAAAAAAAAAGAACCCCACCAAATTCAGTGGAAAATGCCAATTTCTTTTCCAAAACATATTGCTTAAAAAAAAATTCATAGCCGATCATGGTGTTGCAGGATTGTAATCCTAGCTACTCCTGAGGCCGAGTTGTAGACCAACCTAGGCAACTTAGTGAGATCCTGTCTCAAAAAATTGAAAGGGTTTGAGGATGCAGCTCATTGGTAAAGCACTACTGGATACAATTCCCAGTACCAAATATAATAACCACAATAATAATAACAATAAAGACAAAAAACTGTGGGTGTAGCTCACTGGTAGAGTGAGTGAGTACCTGGGTTCAATCCCCAGTACCCATACCCCCCCAAAAAAAAATAAATTAGAAGAACAGCAAGAGACAAAGGAAAATAATTTGCATCTGTCCTTAATCTATCACGAAAATCCGAGGGTTTCCTATGTGTATCAAAAGGTCGGTCCTGTTCAAGTGTGCCTTTCTCGGCGTCTGCTCCAGTGTGGCTGGGGCCTCAGCTCCGTGGGTTTAGTTGTCACCGTTTCACCTGTGAATCACTGTGCGACCCACTGTGCTTCTATGCCAGCGTGTAAGTCTCTTGGCTGCTGTGTAGGTCAGAGGATAGGTTGCAGGACGCGGGAACTTCCAGGGGCATCGGTGGTGAGCGTCCCGCCCCCAACCCTGCCCTTTCATCCACCCCGCGGCCGCGCTGGCCAGGCCGGGTCCCCCACCCTCCCCGGCCGCACGGGCCCAGAGCTCTGGTTCGCAGTTAGCCCGCGGGCCCTGGGCCTGTTTCTGTCTAGCCGTAAGGCCGAACAGGCCTGTTCGCGGAAGAGAGGGTTTCCCGCGGCGGGACCCCGGCCCAGGCCGCTGCGACTGGAGCGGAAGTGACGTCGTAAGACGTGCCCCTCTTCCGCCGCCGGCGGCGCTTGTCAAAGCTGCTTAGCCTGGGTGGTCGTCGATCTGTCCTTTCTTTGAGATACTCGCGTGAAACGGAGTGTCCGGGTGTGGGAGTGAGGCGACAAAAGACAGGTCTGACCCCGGCCTCGGAGGAGCCTTGGTGGAAAGGCCTCGCCCGCTCCTCTCCTGCCGCCGGGGCCGCGAGTCCTCCCGGCGCGGCCAGGTCCGAGAGCCGTCCGGTGGCTGGTCCCGGGAGGAGCCGGGTCGGAGAGTGACCTGCGTCGTCGGTGACCGCGTGCACTGAGCTGCCCTCTTCCGAAGATTCCAGAGAACCCTTTTTTTCCAGAAGGAAAAAAATTTTTCTTCTATCGAATCATAGATTCTGGCCCCGCGTCCTCCATCCCCAAGGACCTAGCGATTCCTACACGTTCTGGTGAGCCCTGGGTGAAAGGAGTTGGGGGGACGATCTTCCTTTTCTTATGCAAACAAATGTTTCATATGAGAATTTGACTTTGTCTTTGCTAGCCTTGTATTTATTTTTGCCACACTGTGTTAAGGTAGTTAGATACAGATACTTTCTTAGGCGCTGTTGTGTGACTACCATAAGCATTTGTAGACCGCGAGTCTTTCTGCTAAAGAATACTCAGCCGTTCTCTTTATCAGAAGTTTCTGGGTCTGTACCTTCCCACAGAGCTTCAAAACCGAGACCTACAGGAGAAAGAATGGAGGTTTTATTACGCTGCAACCCCCCCCCCCCCGTTTTTTCTTTTGTGTGCTTAGGATGGAACCCAGGCCCTTGTGAATGCTGGCAAGCGCTTTACCGCTGGATTTCCTCTCCAACCCACAACTCTGCGCAATCGAATTTACCTTCAACAGGGTTGTTAAGTAAATATTTTCCCCACCTTTTTTCTTTCAGAAATTCTTAAGCATACAGATAATTTGAACACCAAGAATTGGTAAAAGGGGAAGGCATATTGAGTGGGATTGATACTTACATTGAGAATAAGACATGAGTAGGATTTGATAGTTAGATCATTGAGCTAGAATGAGTGTGTAGAGTAAGAAAGATTTCAGGAGATGAAAACTTCATGAGCAAAGTCCCAGAGTAGTTGAGAGCCTCGTACATTTCCTGAACTGAGGAAAGGGAGTTGGCTAAAGCTGAGCAGAAAGAGGGAGAGTGGTGGGAGAGGACAGGAGTGAGGTAGGACCAGAAAAATGACTGGGTTATATTGTGAGGCCATGGGACCTTATGAAATGTTTTAAGCATGAAAGTGATTTGAATTTATATCTGACTATAATGGAATCCACGAACTTCCTAGTTTGAGAATGGAGTTCAGGAAATGTAAGAATTAAGGTATAGAGTCAAGATAGCAGCTTAAGATGAGTAAGTTTTAAATATGATTGTAGTAACTATACTTAGGTGATTGTTACAGAACAGAAAATAAATAAAATGATTTGCAAAGTTGTTTTGTTTTGTTTTGTTTTTTATTTGAGATGGGGTCTTATAGTGTGGCATAGGCTGGGCTCAAGTGATACTCCTACCTCAGCCTCCCAAATAAATGCTGGTGCACACCACTGCAACTGGCTGTTTGCATTTCCTTTTCTCTTCTCTTCTCTTCTCTTCTCTTCTCTTCTCTTTTCTGTACTGAGGATTGAACCCAGAGCTGCTTTAACATTGAACCATATCCCAACCTTTTTTATTTTTAATTTAGAGACAGGGTTTCACTAAATTGCTTAGGGCCTCTCGAAGTTGTTAAGACTGGCCTCAAGCTTGCCATCCTCTTGCCTCAGCCTTCCAGGTCGCTATAATTACAGGCATGCACCACTTCACCCAGCCTATTTGCAAGTTTTAAAGAAGGTGAAATTGCCAAAATCTTGTTATTCTTTCATCTCTTCATGCACTTTTCATGCATAGTGTGTGGATGGTTAATTAAGGGAAAATGAAAAAATTCAACCAAGAACTGTTCTTAGGAAATTATAAACCAGAGGAGGAGGCAAGCATTTAACCAAGGAAATAAATATACTATTACAAATTGACGAGGGTTTTGGAAGTAAAGGACAATATTATTTTGTTTTGTCTTTGTATGGCAGTTGGTGAAAGTAAGGAGAGAGTGCTAAGTAAACAGAACAAAACAACTATACACATGATGGGAATTAGTCATGCTGAAGAGGAATGGAATAACAGGTAAAGGAAGCATACTAAAAATTGACTCTTGAGATTTCTAGGGTGAAAGGAGTACATCAAGTATTATTGGCAGGTTTCACACTCGTGCTATTTTTTTGGGAAAAAAGCTAAAGGAGGAGTCTGATTTCCAATTCATAACTAACAGGAAAAAAATTAGTACTGTATGTTAAAATGGTACATCAACAAAAAGAAAATAGGAGAAAGTATGAATGTTGGTTTCTTTTGTTTGTTTTGTGACTTTTTTGTTTTTGTTTTTTTCAGTACTAGAAATTGAATGCAGGGGCACTCTACCACTGAGTTACATTCTCAGCCCTTTATTATTTATTTTTTTATTTATTTTGAGACAGGGTGTCACTAAGTTGCCTGGCCTCAAACTTGCCATCCTCCTGCCTCAGCTTTCCAGGACTCTGGAATTACAGGCATGCACCATCATGCCCAGCCAAAATGGAGTATTTATTTATTTATTCATTTATTTTGGTGGGAGTACTGGGGATTTAACTCAGGGGACTCAATCACTGAGCCACATCTCTAGCACTATTTTCTATTTTTTTTAGAAACAGGGTCTCACTGAGTTGATTAGTGCCTCACTTTTGCTTAGGCTGACTTTGAACTCACAATCCTCCTGCCTCAGCTGTTTAAGCCACTGGGATTACAGGCGTGCACCACAGTACCTGGCCAAAATGGAGTTTTTAAATGGAGAGACCAAGGCTTGTGAGATGGTGTATTCCTGTAACCCAAGCAACATGGAAGACTAAGGCAGGAGAATCACAAGTTTGACACCACCCTGGGGAATTTAGTGAGACCCTGTCTCAAAATAAAAAATAAAAGGAAGTGTATATATAACTCAGTGGTAGAGCAACCCTGGATTCATTCCCTACTACTATAATAATAATAATAATAATAGAATAAAGACTCCATTTTGCCTGTTTTTCCCCCAGTGCTAGGGATTGAACCCATGCTAGGCAAGTATGTGCTCTACCACTAAGTTGCAAATCAGTTCAATTTTTTCTGTTCTTGGGGGATTGAACCCAGAGCCTTGTACTTGCAAGGCAAGCACTCTACCAACTGAACTATCTCCCCAGCCCTTGTCTGTTCTTAAACCTGAAAATAGGTTAACTAGGTTTATAAATGCTTCTTAGTAGCAGATTACTATAACCTTAGTGCTGTGGTTCCATCCATTATGATCTCTATACCCAATATGTAGTAGTATTAAACGTCAGATCCTAATCAATAACCTGTAAATGTTTTGCTCTTATAGATTTAGCCAACATATTCTGGTCAGTGTTTTTGTTTTTGTTTTTGATACCAGGGATTGAACCCAGGGTTACTTAACCACTGAGTAACATCCTGGCCCTTTTTCATACTTTATTTAGAGATAGGGTCTTGTTAAGTTGCTTAGGACCTAGCTAAGTTGCTGAGGCTAGCTTTGAACTCGCTATCATCCTACCTCAGACTCCTGAGCTGCTGGAATTACAGGTGTGTGCCTGTGCTCCCAGCAGTGTCTGTTTCAGTAAGTTCTCAGCTGCAGTTTACCTTCACCTCTGAGGAAACATAATACACATTTTCCAAACTGCCATGGGAAACCTCAATAGCCCTGTCACACATAGTCTTACAAATAAGATCATAATTATATACACCTTTCTCCAGGAACACAGGTCTGGTATTATATTAGTGACATCCTCTTCCCAAGGACATATATTGGACACACCCATTAAATGCATACAGGTATATCTTTTTATCCTTTTTTGAATTAATGGTGGCAACACATTCCTCATTTATAAATTGTTCTTAATCTCACTTGGTGTTACTTAAATATACACCATAAATGGGGCTTCCTAAAAAATCTGGTCAAATTAAATTCAACTGTCTCTAAAATTTGTTCAGATTAAAATTATCTTATACTCCCATTAGTGCCCTTAGACACTCCATCATGATAAAGATCTGGGCAACTTCTTGTCATCCCTCCTGGTATCTCTGGATCACCTATGATGCCCTTTAGTTGCTCAGGGATTTATGATGGAAGAAACTGCCACTGTTGACCTCTTGCTATGTGTCTTAATATCCACAGTTGCTGGCTCCTTAATGGAATGCCATAGAAGCTGAGGTTCTCACAGACCTTGAGCCATTATCCTCCCTACCCAACTGCAGATTTTTAAAAAATTTTTTTCAATGCTGGGGATCGAACATAGGGCTTCATGCATACTTGATAAACACACTATTACTGAACCACATGCTTAATCCCCCAATTGCTGATTATACTTTTGTTCGTGGAAGCAATATCCTACAAGCTGGCCAGAATGTTCCCATGAAAAAACAACACCTCCCCACCCACCTCCCAAAAATCACAAACCACTTCTCTGGAGGCTCTGGCCAATAAATACCCATTTTACAATTATGATATTGGTCATTGCCTAAAAATTGTCCTCTTCAGGCTGGGTACAGTGGTGCATGCCTGTAATCCAAGCAGTTGAAAGACTGAGGCAGGAGGATTGCAAGTTCTAACACCAGCCTTAGCAACTTAGCGAGGCACTAAGCAACTCAGCAAGACCCTGGCTCTAAATGAAAAGTAAAAACAAGCTAGGGATATGGCTCAGTGGTAAAGAGCCCCTGGATTCAATCCCTGGGATCCCTCTCCACCCCCCTAGAAAATTGTTCTTTTCAGGATAAAGAACTCTAAGAATCTTGTCTCACAGATTCCAAAAGATAAATAAAAATTATGTATGGTCAAGAGACTGGGGGTGTAGCTCAGTGGTAGAGCACTTTCCTAGCATGTGCAAGGCCCTAGATTCCACAGCACTCAAACACACACACACACTTCCACCTCCACCTGTATGATGGCTAAGATGCAAACTCTTATTGGGGCACTTATTGCCTTTGGAGTTACATGTGTTGTTAATAGCAACCACAGTACACATTTCATTTATCAAAATACATGAGGGCTGGGGTTGTGGCTCAGTGGTAGAGTGCTCACCTAGCGTGCGTGAGGCCCTGGATTCCATCCTCAGCATCACATAAAAATAAAACAAAGGTATTGTGTCCACCTACAACTAAAACATTTTTTTAAATTTAAAAACAAAATGCATATTAGGTTTTTGGAAATGGTACTCAAAAAAATTTTCATATCCCTAACAAGTCCCAGATCAGATAGCCAATTTAACTGACAGACATAAAACGCTTCAAACAACTTTTAAAATTCCAGTTCAGCAAATGGACCTCTAAATAGGTTTCTATGCATCCCATAGAGGCTGGAGGCCAGATCAAGGGTGTATACTTTCCTGGGAACTGTGTCTATAAGTTGTCCCATGGGCCAGGTAGCTGCTTTTCAAATATGGGACCTTTTGGAGCCTAAGCTTTCTAAAATCCAAAAACCCAGCTGGGCACAGTTTGCATGCCTGTAATCCCAGCAGCTGAGGTAGGAGGATCTCATTTTCAAAGCCAACCTCAATAACTTAGTGAGGACCTAAGCAACTCAGCAAGACCCTGTCTCTAAATAAAATATACAAAAGGAGTGGGGAGGGCTGAGGTTGCGGCTCAGTGGTGGAGTGCTTTCCTAGCATGCCTGAGGCACTGGATTTGAGTCTCATCAGCATAGCATATAAATAAATAAAAGGTCCATCAACAACAAAAAAAATTTAAAAAGAGCTGGGGATGTGGCTTAGTAGTTAAGCACCCCTGGGTCCCTAGTATCAAAAATAAAATCCAAAAACCCTGTCAGGTACAACTGCACACTGTTCCGTTGTCTTTTGGTTTTATATATGTATAAATAAATACATATATAAACACACATAAATTTTATATAAAAAATATATATAATTACATTTATTTATATTCATATAGTTATATGTACTTTTTTTACCAGGGATGGAACTCAGGGGCACTCAACCACTGAGCCACATCCCCAGCCTTAGTTTGTATTTTATTTAGAGACAGGGTCTCACTGAGTTGCTTAGCAACTCACTTTTGCTAAGGCTGACTTTGAACTCAAGATCCTCCTGTCTCAGCCTCCCAAGCCACTGCACCAGCAGTCTTATTATATTTGTATAAGTACTTCCATTGGTTTACAATGTAGAGGTTCATATACTCACCACATAAGCCATTGTTTCTCCCAAACATGATGAAAATTGATACACACATCAATCTATGTGGGTAGAAACAGGGAAAGAACCCCACACTCTGTTATCTCACACAATGTCAACCTGGCCCAGAATTTCACAGTTGGTGACAATATCATTTTAGAGGAATTACTCCATTCCCTAATATCTTGCCGTTGAGGATGATTTCACTCCCTTTATCAGAGATACTCCCTTAATTTAGTAGAACTTTCACCTTGGGGTTGTGAATGTGCAGTCTCTCCAAAGGCACAAATTGGACATGAGACATTTTTGCTTTTATTTATTTATTTATTTAGATACTGGGAGTTAAACCCAGAGGTACTTTATCACTGAGCTACATCCCCAGTCCTTTTTAAAATCTTGAGACAGGGTCCTGCAGAGTTACCTGGACTGGCCTTGAACTTGCAGTCCTCCTGCCTCAGCCTCCTGAGTTGCTGGGATTACAGGCACACACAACCGTGTTTGACTCTTCTTTCATTTAGATTCTCTTATCTTGTTCCTGAGCTTGCTACTTGGTCTGTCATTCTAGTAAACTCTTTGCTCTCTGTCAAAATGTACACCCCTATACTCCCATGCCTGTAGGGAAATCTTCTGTTAGAGTTTGAATCTGGAGTGTCCCCTAAAACTTCATGTGTTGAAGGTAATACAGTATTTATTCAGAGGTAAGGCTTTTATAAAACAATTAGATCATGAGGGCACAATCCTCATCAGTGGATTAATCCATTTGCTATATTAATAATTTGAAAGGTAACTGAATGTAACTGAAGGGAGGTGGAGCATGATTAGACTAAGTAAGACACTGAGGGTGTGCCCTTAGGGACTTTATCTAGTGTCTGTGTGTGTCTCTGTATGTGTCTCTCAGAATAACTTTTTTTTTTTTTTGCAGTACTGGGGATTGAACTCAGGACCTTGTACTTGCAAGGCAAGCACTCTGCCAACTGAGCTATCTCCCCAGCCCCAGAATAACTTTAAAATATGATTGTGGTAACATAGACTTTGATCAATGTTGTGATCAAAGTGATTTTGATCAAAATGATTTCATTCATTTTTCTAGATTAAAATCTTTTTTAAAATTAAAAACTTTATTAAATTGTATCCAGATTGAAGAGTGAGGATTCTTATAATGTGCACACATGAGTCATTATTCTTTCCCTTCCTCTACTACCTTGTCTCATTTTTCCATGTAGGGTTCTAGACAAAAGCCATGCAACTCCAGGTTTCTAGGAATAGGAAGTACCCAAGCCCTCATTGTGGTCTTAGAACCCAGGTCTGAAGCTCTGCTATGATGTGTTGCAGTGGCATCTTTCTGTCCTGGATTCACAGCCTGCTGTTTGGACCTCTCAAACCCACATCCTGGATGAACTGGACAGTTTCCAAAGAGTATCTGTCAATTTACCCCATCCTTGCTGCTCCCAGTTCAAGGTCAGAGAGCTAGGATGTCCTATTGTTGCAAAATCCTCATGTTCAGGCTTCCTGAGTGACCTGGAAGATACTATCATATTCCATTGCCCCTTCTTCCATTCTCTGAATCTCACTGTTAACATCTGATCAAGGCAAGCAGATTTTCTGGACGGCCCATGGGCTGCTTGCCGTGTTTCCCTCTCCCCACTCAGCTTCCTTTGCATGTGTGTGAACTTCTTCAGGGTTCCCCTTGGAACCTCAGCAGACTTGGTGGCCTATCCTCATGAGGAGCCTACTGTTGCCAAGCCAAAATTCTGAGAGGAAAAATCCTCTATTATCCCTAAGACTCGCCCAAAGGATGTGTTGCCAGGGAAGATGCTTCAGGTTGCTCTTCTCCCTCAGGCTCACAGACAAGGTAGGTCTTCATCTGCAGGGGAGGAGGGAGGTGAGGAGAATGTGGGTCTTTCTTTAGAGAGGGTTCTGAGAGCTATGCTTGAGATCCTGGCCAGCTTTCTGCTTTGGCTGGAGAAACAACCTTGCGTTCTCAAGGCATGGTTCTGGATAGAGTCGAGGAATATAAGTATATATGATATAGGTAGACAAGAAGTTGTTCCTTTCATGAGGGGGAGGTGAGAGCAGTACCTGTGATTGAACCCGTGGCACTTAACCACTGAGCCACATCCCCAGCCATTTTAAAAAAAATTTTTATATTGAGATAGCATCAGCATCTCACTTAATTACTTAGGACCTCACTAAGTTTCTGAGGCTGGCCTTGAACTTGCGATCCTCCTGCCTCATTCTTCCTAGTCGCTGGGATTTCAGGCGTACATCACCATGCCCAGCAACCCACTTTTATTGTAATAGTAAAGACGGCAGCTTAGAATCTGGCTTCCCAATTACTGGTTTAGGGACCTTGGACAAACCACTTGATACTGCATGCCTCAGTTTCCTTCTCAGCTATATGATGAGGGTGGCAACCCTGTGATGAAGGAAGGGTAGCAAAGATCAGGGGAGATGGTCTTTCGTATGCCTCTGCCCTTGGTAAGATGGTAAGAGCTATTTAGCTCAAAAGGGAAATGACTGCTGGATACTGGGAACCACACAGAGTCCTCAGCAAGAGAGACTGAGTGTCCAGGTTTGCACACAACCTCTGCTCACAGCAACATCTGGGTTGAAGATTAAGGCCTTGGCAGGGCTCCCTCCTAGCCTTCTTTCCTCCCTCATCTTAGGGTTTTCACTTCGGCCTTCTGCCTTGTTTTGGGGAAAGAAATTTATAGGTCTCAGGATAATTCTGAATGTGATGGAGGACCCTGAGCTATTGATTCCTAAGGAAGGATCTTTCTTCTGACAGAGCCTTCCTCAGAGCCAAGTGATTTAAGAATACTGACAAATTTGTGCTCACTGAGCCTCCAGCAGGCTGCACATAGAGGCACCTAGGCCTGCCCATTCAAGAGTTTTGACCCAGTTAAGATTGCTAAAACTTAGTCATTTCTTCATCTCTTTCTTCATTTACTGTAGACTATGGCATGCTTAATGAATTCTTGAGTACTTGATCAAAAATAGTGAAAAAAATTCAACCTAGAGCTATTCTCAGGGAACTTGTAAACTAGTGGAGTAGACTGTCATCTAACTAAGCAAATAAGTAAGTATATAAATAAAGTCCAAATTGATTGAATGTTCTGGAAGTACAGTAGAGGTCAGTGTGATTTTTCTCTGTCTTTACAAGACAATAAGTAAAGGTAAGAACAGAGAGGAATTTTTAAGCAGAGACCAAAAAGAAAAGGTAATGATGAAAGGGAAGGGAGTTCCAGGTTGGGAAAGTGTCCTGTGAGTTGACTGAATTCATTTCTTTTTCTTTTTTTTTTTTTTTTTTTTTTAATACCAGGGATTGAACTCAGGGGCACTTAATCACTGAGCCACATCCCCTTTTTTTGTATTTTATTTAGAGATAGGGTCTCATTGAGTTCCTTAGGGCCTCACTAAGTTGCTGAGTCTGGCTTTGAACTCATGACCCTCCTGCCTCAGTCTCATGAGCTGCTGGGATTACAGGCATATGCCACCACACTTGGTGACTGAGTTCATTTCTAAGGGAGACCAAGGAAAATTCTTCAAGGGTTTCTCCTTTGAAGACTTCTTTTCTATTGTTGCAGGGGAAAGCCAAAGAAAGAATCTATTCTTCAATATGTAAGTGACAGGAAAACTAAGTGATATTTATTCCAATGCTGTAAATCAAGAGAAAATAGAAGAACACACGAAAGTGTTTTCATTTCACTAATTGTAAACCAATTCAAGGAGTTCATCAGAATCAGGTTGAACACTGATAAATTCTCCATAAAAATTCTCTTATGTTAATTATCAATCTCAGCAATTATTTGTATTCACAAACACGGTGTCAGAATCTCTTTGAGTGGATAGCTGGGATTCAACCTCCTACCCATCCTATACCTCTGATCTCCTGAAGGGATGTCTAGCTATTTCTGAGTGGTGGTGGGCGTAGTAAGATGGTTTATTGTAGGAACATGCTCCTTTTGTTGCACTTCTTTACATTGAAACATTTTCCTCGAGTAGACCCAGTACTACTGTGAATGCTGTGACTACTTATGAACTATTTTGTGAGTGTGCAGATTGTGGTGGCAACAGAAGTATAACAAGCAGAAAGACAGTTGGTGTGACCTCAGGTTTATAGATGGTTAAGTGACACTTGGTTTCCGCTGCTATGGGTTCTGGTCGTTCTTATTCTAAACAAGGAATTCATCTCAATGATGGTCTGGCACAGTATAACCACAGAGTTTTTCAGGGATGGAGGGTCTCCATTCACTGACCTATTTTTTTTTACTACCTTCATTGAAGAGAATGTTTTCTGGGTCCTTAACATAGGTTGAAGAAGGGGAGCCGTGCAAATCATATACAAATTCAGTACAATCTTCCTTTATTTCTAGGATTTCTTCCTTTTCATTATGCCAGGAAATCTCTTGCATTATCAGCCTCACTAACTGTTAGAACACCATTGAGTCTAGGTTTATCATCTAACTAAATATTGTTTAACTGTTAGCTAATATGTGATATATAGAATGCCTGTCTAAGGTAGTTTCACCCTCTACTGTCCCTGGTCTTGACATCCTTAGTATCCATTCTCATACTTGTTTTGTGGTTTTCCTCTGATACGTATTTCCAGACTGGGAATTATTTTGTTGCATGAGCTTTTGTTCTTGCATTATATTGTATACCTACATCCCTGGATTTTATTGGTTATTACTTTAGTGACAACAGCAGATCATGGTAGATCTTGAGAATGTACATTTCTTTCCAAGATCTCAGGCCCAGTTGGGATTATCACAGGATTTTCCTTGAGAGTAGGTTGCCTCTTTAGATACCAAGGACAACCTACTTCCTGGTTACTGGGGCCCAGACTGTCTTGGGGGGTTAAGATTGACTTTCTTCAGGGTCCAATAACATGTCTCCATTCCAAGTTTCAGGCTCTTATTCTACCTGATTGAATCACAAATGTTTAAAGTTTAGCAGTTTCTCAATGCCAAGCATTCACACCAACAGTCTGTTTAGGGGAACAATTGGCACCACTGTAGTAAGGTTGCTCCCTTCTAATTTCTGCCTTAGGGATGTTGAATTTTATGGCCTAGGACATTTTCTGGGTAATTCCTTGTTCTCTCTACAGTTCCTGGCCTGGGGACAGAATTTCTTAATTATTTGTTGAAAGAATGAAGCAGTAGGCTATAGCTAAAATCTTAAAGGAGCCCAGAGATTAGAGTTAGGGTTAGGGAGGGGGGCAAGAATGGAGGAAGGAAGGACTGTATAGAGGGAAAAGAGGGGTGGGAGGGGTGGGGGGGAAGGGGAAAAAATAACAGAATGAATCAAACAACATTACCCTATGTAAATTTATGATTACACAAATGGTATGCCTTTACGCCATGTACAAACAGAGAATCAACATGTATCCCATTTGTTTACAATAAAAAAAACAGGAGCCCAGAGATCCAAGCTGCTCCAATAAGAGAAGCTCAAGGTTGTCAATCAAACAACAGAGATCATTATTCTACTTCTTAGAATGCCCAGGAGTGGACTAAATTAATGCTGTATAGTACAATGCAATGGGCATGGAAAAAAAACTACTTGGGAAAAACTTCTTAGTACCCACAGTCAACTAAAAAGGTAGAAATGAAATGATTACTAATAATTATTTTACCCCATGTGTCAAAAATAATATTTCAGTATGTGATTTATACAAAATGGATTTAATTACATTTGTGTTCCATAATGAGTCTTCAAAATTCACTGATAACATTAAATTTTATTGAGATATACTTTATTTTTCTTTATATCATAAAATTAACATGAGAAAATATTTATATCCAAGTTGTTGCAAATGTTTTCAATTAACTGAATGAAATGTTAGTTTTTAAAATATAATTCATTAAAATTAAATAAAATTCTTTTCTTCATACTAACTTCATATGAAATGATCAGAAACACCTGTAGCAAGTAAACACTGAACAGGATACTGGGAGTCTAAACTAATTTGTGGAAATCACAACTTAGGGATCAACTACCTACATTGAAGTCCGGTTCACTGCTTCCTTACTAGATGATATTGGAACAAGTAATGGTATTGTTTGAATCTGTGTTTCTTCAGCATTAAATAGAAATAGTGATATCTAGTGTGACGGGTTGATAGTTTATAATTAAGTGAACCTTATGAATAAAAAAACCCTAGGGCACATTCGGGTCTGTTGGTCCTCAGTAAATGATAATTAGTGTTCCTGTTACTTACTGAGTGTACCATTTACATTGGCTTTCACTTACATGTCTACAGAGAACACTGCCATAAAGTGGTCTTAGCATCTAGGCTCATTCAGGCAACCTTCAGACTCACAGAGTGGCAGCCATTGATCTGACCCCTGGCCAGTCCCATTGATGCTTTTTTTCAGAGACTCTGACTTGGGCTCCCCCCGCACAACATAAAGAGTCTGCGGTTTGGGCCAAAGCAGTCACCCGAGTCAGCTTAGTTCCTTTAGGTGTTGAGGTAGCCAGAGAATGTTATTGTGTAATTCAGCTCCCCTGGCATGTGTATTTGAAAAGAGATGCCACATAATCTCCCTCATGACATTTATCACCATGGGGAAAGGAAGTCACGTCTTTCTGAACTATAAAATGAGACTTTTATTTTTTTTCTGGTGGGCAGTGTGGCTCACCATCCTTTTTCTGCCTCTAGGTGATTCAAGATACTCTAGCACAGTATGGTAGAAATGTGTGTGTGTGTGTGTGTGTGTGTGTGTGTGTGTGTGTGTGTGTGAATTTTATTGGATATGCAATTATATGGTAATTTCATTCTAGAATGGAGTGCCTTCTACCCATGCAAGTATACAAATTATGGTCAGCTCTGGGTTATCATGCTCTCTCTCTTTTCCAGGAGCTCTTTCTAGGGCCCCAATCTACCTTCATGAAGAAAAGATAGAGACATCAAGGATGTTGACTGACTGCCTGACAAATTATTATCAGGTATGCAGAAGCAGTGTCCCACATACCTGCTCTACACGTAGACACATTTCCTTTTAGGCAGATTTTTCTCCACACCTTCTTCCAACCAGTAGAGCTGAAGACTGAGTCCCCAGTTAGTTATCCCTAGGGAATGGAGCTTCTCATATTAGCAAGATGTTGCCTTGAAAGCCTCCCTAGTTATTAAGTAATTGCTAATTGATCATGACATCCTAGTTCTGAGTACACATTTGTTTGCTCTGACAGATGATAAGGAAGAAGGAAATGTCTTCTTCTAAAGGCTTATTCATTCACACTGCCTATGAAGCATATGGAGATGTTGCTATTGTACTTGTTACTCAGGTTGGCGTGTGTGTAATAATTTAGGACTTGGTGACTTTTTTTTAAGCACTTGGTGACCTTTGAGGATGTGGCTGTGGACTTCACCCAAGAGGAGTGGATTTTATTGGATCAAACACACAGAGACCTATACAGAGATGTGATGCTGGAGAACTACCAGAACCTGGCATCAGTAGGTAAGAGTTCCGTCATTCCTTGTAGCTCAGGGAAGAGATGGATGTTCTGTACTTGCTGTGCTGCAGCATCAGTGATGTCAACTCTGAGTATGCTGGGAAATACAGGGGCATAGTGTCTGTTCTAATACATTTTAAACTAATGTGATAGTTCTCAAAATGTGGTCCAAGATGAACATATCATGATGACCTTGTTAGAAATGTAAGTTACTAATTCCCTTTGACATACTACATTGTGTCAAAACTCCAGGTAGATCCTTGTACTTTTTTTTTAAACCACAAGTATTGAACCTAGAAGCTCTTAACCATTGAGCCACATCCCCAGCCCTTTTTATTTTTTATTTTGAGACAGGGTCTCACTAAGTTGCTTAGGGCCTTGCTAAGTTGCTGAGGCTGGCTTTGAGCTCATAATATTCCAGCCTCAACCTTCTGAGTCATGGGAATGACAGGCATGAGCCACCACACCTGGATTTCATGCATGTTTTTAATAATCCCTCCAAATGAATCTGATGCATTATTATTTCAGAATAATTGGGATAGTTTTTCACCCATAAGAATAAAGATCTCTTCATTTCACTTTATTTCCTAAATGACTAAAACTTTTACCACTTTGTATACATAATCATTAATTTGAGTTTCAGAGGTTAGGTATAACCAATCTTTTGGGAGCACAGAGATGCTATTTGCATTTTTAACCCATCTGAAATAATTTCACTGCTTTAATTAGAAGCAACATTCCTGAATTATGTGAAGATTTATGATCCTTGCATAAGTCTGTTCTATTAGTGCATTTTCCCCCATGTACAGGATGTCAGCTCATCAAACCCAGCCTGATCTCTTGGTTGGAAGAAGAAGCAGATTTGTGGGCAGTGCAGAGAGGAGATCTTGAAGGTGGGTGTGACTGAAACTGTTTAAGATGCATTTGGTTTCAGAAGATTGAGGACATGTATCTGAGAACTTAGAATATCTTCAATTTCCCATCTCCATTTATTTTTTGTCTGCTCAGATTTTCTTATAATCTTACAAAAGAACCTATTCTATTTCTTCTTGAAGTTTATCATTTTGATGTATGCTGTTTGTCCAGATCTTGAATATTTTCTATACCTGATAATATTCATCCTGGGACTGGAGGAGTAGCTCAGTATTTATGAGACCCTGGGTTCAATCCCTAGCACCACCAAACACATACACAAACATTCATCCTGTTTGCCATCCACTTTAATTTCCAAAAAGTCAATTTGTAAAAGCCATTTAAAATTATTTGCATCCATAGTTTTGAAAATTTTTTGAACAAGTCAAAATTCCCAACTTTGCTTTTTTGTTTTGTTTTGTTTTGTTTTGGTACTAAGGATTGAACTCAGGAGCACTCAACCACTGAGCCATATTCCCAGCTCTCTCTCTCTTTTTTTTTTAATTTTATTTAGAGGTAGGATCGCACTGAGTTGCTTAGGGCCTTGCTAAGTTGCTGAGGCTAGCCTTGAACTTGCAATCCTCCTGCCTTAGCCTCCTGAACCACTGGGATTACAGGCATGCGCTACTGCATCTGGTGTCCCAACTTTGATTTTTTTAAGTTTTAAAATTTTTGTTTTGTTTTCTTTGTGGTGCTGGGGATGGTACATACCCAGGACCTTGCACATTCTAGGCAACACTCTACCACTAAGCAATATCCCCACCCCTTTTTATTTTATTTTGAGAGGTCTCACTGAGTTGCCCAGGTGACCTTGATCCTCCTGCATTAATCTCCTGAGTAAGTATGAGCTATTGGGCCTGACTTTAAGTTTTCCAATTTTTAAGCTAGGTTTAATTTGAAAACAAATAAAAATTATTTCTATCTTCCTGGGGATGTAGCTCAGTGATAGAGTACTTGCCTGGCCTTACAAGGTCCTGGGTTCAATCCCTAGTACTGAAACAGGAATGTGTGCATGCACACACACACACACACACACACACACACACACACACAGAAAGAAAGAAAAGAAAAGAAAAAAATCATCCCTAACTGTATGTATATGTGTGTGTGTGTGTGTGTGTTTTGCTGGGGATGGAACCCAGGGCCTCATGCATTCTAGTAAAGCACTTTACTAATGAGCACTTTACTACTGAGCACTTTACTACTACTACACCCAGTCATATCATTTTTAACTCCTTCAGTAGGCCATTTCTTTCTCCAATTGTTAATTTTGTTTTTTCTGTCTATTTTCAGAATGTGAAATGAGATTTTGTCCCAGTGAGTCTGTGCTTAAGCAGGGGTTTTCAAGGGGACAAACCTTCACTGGGATACACATGGTAAGATTAATAGGGGATGTCTCTTATTTTCTGTACTCACAGAAGATTACAAAATGAATCAGTCCAAATGAGCTGGGTGCAGTGGTACATGTCTGTAATCCCAGTGGCTTGGGAGATTGAGGCAGGAGGATCACGAGTTCAAAGCCAACCTCAGCAAAAACAAGGTGCCAAGCAACTCAGTGAGACCCTGTCTCTAAATAAAACACAAAAATAGAACTGGCGATGTGGCTCAGTGGTCGAGTGCCCCTGAGTTCAATCCCCAAGAGTCCTCTCCAAAAAAAAGAGAGAAAAAGAAAATCTGTCCAAAGGAGAGAGACATGAGAGAAGTAGCTTTCATCCAAAAGGGAGCAATGTCCAGAGGGATACTCTGAATATAATGAATTTAAGAGTGCCCCAAATGTCTCATGAAACTTGTTGGTGTATAGTTACAGAAGAATACATCCTTCTTAACAGTCTAAGATTAGAGCATGGCACAGGATTCTGGCAGTATTCTCCTGTTGCTCAATTAGAAGAAAACATGATAAAGTGAGTATGGTGGTGCACACCTGTAATCCCAATGCTTGAGTGACTAAGGCAGGAAGATTGTAAGTTCCAGGCCAGCCTGGGCAACTTAGCAAGACTCTATTTCAAAATAAAATTAAAAAGGGCTGGACTGAGGATGTAGTTCCATTTTAGAGTGCTTACCTAGCATATGCAAGGCCCTGGGTTCCTTCTCCAACCCCCACGCCCCCACTAAAAATAAGGGACTATATAAATGTAACACAGTGTGGGAAAATCATTTTCATCCTCAAAATGATATACTTTAATCGTTATTCATCCACGTATCAACAGGGAAGAAGCAACAGTGTTGGTGAACTCTGTGACTATAAACAACCTGAAGAAGCCTGTCATGAACATATATTTTTTAAGAAACACATGAGAGTTCAAAATATAGGGAGCAATTATGAATGTGATCAGTATGGAAAAGACTTCCTTACTCTGCACATGAAAACTTCTATTGGAAAGAAACTTACTGAGTTTAATGAATGTGGAAAAACCCTCAACTCAACTCCAAATGTTGTATGTGAGAGAACATGCACACAAGAGAAACCCTTTGATTGTGGAGACTGTGGGAAGGCCTTCATGAATCGGTCATACCTTCAGGCCCTTATGGGCACTCACAATGAAGAAAAACTCTGTGAATGGAATGAATATGGGAGCAGTTTTATTATCTCCACAAACCTTGCTGTGCATATAGAAAGTCTCAATGTAAAAAATCCCTACAGATGTAAGGAATGTGGGAAGAGTTTTAGATACCCTGCTTACCTTAGTAAACACATGCGAACACACACTGGAGAAAAACCCTATAAATGTTCAGAATGTGGGAAAGCTTTCGCTCAGTACTGGGGCCTTTCTCAACATGTACGAATTCACAGTGAAGAAAAGCCCTATGAATGTAAGGAATGTGGAAAGTCCTTCACTGTTTCTTCATACCTAACTAAACATGTAAGAATTCATACTGAAGAAAAACCCTATGAATGTAAGGAATGTAGAAAATCCTTTGGAAATCCTTCATACCTTAAAAAGCACATTCGAATTCACACAGGAATAAAACCCTATAAATGTAATGAATGTGGAAAAGCCTTTACTCAGTCCTCAGGCCTTACTAAACATGCACGATCTCACAGTGGAGAGAAGCCCTATGAATGTAAGGAATGTGGGAAGGCCTTCACTACGTCCACTTGCCTCATTGCACATATAAGAACTCACACTGGAGAGAAGCCTTTTGTTTGTAAAGACTGTGGGAAAGCCTTTGCTAGATCTTTTTGCCTTATTGAACATATAAGAACTCATGTTGGAGAGAAACCCTATAAATGTGAAGAATGTGGGAAAGCCTATACTGCTTCTTCAGACCTAAATAGACATGTAAGAATTCACACTGGAGAGCATCCGTATAAATGTAAGGAATGTGGGAAAGCCTTTGCTCATTACTCAAATCTTTCTGTACATCAAAGGACTCACACTGGAGAGAAACCTTATGAATGTAAGATATGTGGGAAAGTCTTTACATATTCCTCAAGTCGCAATAATCACTTACGAACTCACAAAGCCCAATAACTATAGATATTTAAGGAATGTGGGAATGTTTGTTTTCTATATACCTTAATAGTTACATGTTATTCCACACTGGTGGAAAGCTGAATGTAAACAGTGGGACAAAGCCAGGTATGGTGGTGCACACTTGTAATCCCAGTGGCTCAGGAGGCTGAAGCAGGAAGCTCGAAAGTTCAAAGCCAGCCTCAGCAACTTAGCAAGGGCTTAAGCAACTTGGTGAGACCCTGTCTCTAAATAAAGCACAAAAAAGGGCTGGGGATGTGGCTCAGTGGTTAAGTGCCTCTGGGTTCAAGCCCCAGTACCAAAACAAAACAACAACAATAAAAAAGCAAAACAAAACAAATAAAAAAACCAATGCAACAAAGCCTTCAGTTGCTCCAGTTTCTTTCAAGTACAGGAAAGTTGTCTCACTGTAGAGAAACCCAATGAATGTAAGGAGTAAGCCCACTCCTGGTTTTGAGAATTCAGAGTTCATTTGCAAAATATTTTGTACTTGCAATTACATTTCATCAGGAAGATGTACATTTTATTGTCCTTCAGTTAGGGATACAATGTTTGATATTTGCTTAAAATATTGACTATTAGAGCACTCTATTTTAAATATAGACTTTTCCTTGTAAATAAGAAAGTGATTTGTAGGTTGATATTTTGATATGAGAGCATATCATTCCCCCAACAACCTTCTTTATTGTTTGAGCAACCAAGAGTCACCTGCACTGAATAAAATTCTCTACTTTCTCAACATTTGTGGTAGTTTATTTTCAAGGCAAGTTTTTAAGATGGGTTATCTAGGTAAAAGTATAAAATGTAGCTTTAATTTCACCATACATGAATGTTTTTCTTTCCACAGGTATTATCCCATTAGCAATTTCTGAATCAAATTTTTAAAATTTTGTTTAAAGAGTATTCTTTAGTAAGGAACAGATTTTAGTTTTAATTGCTAGGCACTCATTTACAAAAGAACAGTCAATGTCCTCTTCACTTTTGTTTCAGTGCTGGGAATCAAACCCAAGGCTTCACACAGGCCAGGCAAGTGCTCTACTACTGAGCCACATCCCCAACCCTTCTCTTCACTTTTATCCTAAGTAAGAATACTTAACTAACTGACTGATTTGTAGCCCCAGTTTCACATGTGACCCTAAACCTATGTTTATAAAATGAAATTTTACTATTTCTTTAAACATTGTCAATCTTACTGATTGACATTTCTACGGACACTGATAATTTTGCCACCACCATTGCGATCTGTAGGCCAAAGTATTCTGATTTATTAGTATGTTCCACCTTCCCCAGATGTCTAATTGATGTGGCCTTGTGATCTTTGATGGTTAAGAGCTACCCACTTGATTTCTGCTAATACGAGTTCTCATCATCACCACTGAAATTGGGAGAAACATCTCAATGATTCCCCTAGAATCATACCTGGTATATAAAAGAGTGTAAGCACAGAGCTTTTCAAGTGTAGAAGTTCTCCCATCACTGAACTGTTTCTGAATACCTTTATGAAGACAGTGCTTTCTGAGTCCTCCCTATAGGTTAAGGAAGGAGGGCGGTGCTGATCACATAACAAATTTAGGAGCCCAGCACTGTGGTGCATGTCTGTAATCCCAGCAGCTAGGGAGGCCAAGTCAGGAGAATCTCAACTTCAAGACCAGCCTTAGCAATTTAACAAGACCCTGTCTCAAAATTAAAAAATAAATTTAAATGGCTGGAGATGCAGCTCCGTGAAAAAGCACACCTGGGTTCAATTCCCAGTACCACCAAAAAGAAAAGAAATTTAGTACAACATTCCTGTATCTCTAGGATACTTCCTTCCTATTATGCCAGGGAATCTCTTTGGCATATTACCTGAATCACTGTAGGTGACCAATGAGTTTAAGTTCAAGTCATCCAAATGATTCATTTATTTATTTAAATTTTTTTTTGATTGTTGATGAACTTTTTTTTTTTACTTATTTATTTATATGTGGTGCTGAGGATTGAACCCAGTGCCTCACACATGCTAGGCAAGCGCTCTACCACTGAGCCCCAACCCCAGCCCCTCATCCAAACAATTTAACTGTTAAAGGCACACCCAGGTCCATGAGCTTATATATGAAGTCCAGTTGTCTTCTCATGACAGTAGTTGGCCCTGTCTAGTGTTGCATTCCACCATTCTTCATCTAACATCTTTAGAATCCTTTCTCATACATGTTCTTTGGTTTTCTTCTGACAAATATTACCACAATAGGAATCATTTTGTTATGTGAGCTTTTTTCTCTTGCTTGATGTTGTACACTCATGCCCCTGGGTTTTGCACTGGTTATGACTAGTGGCAGCAGCAGGCAGGTGTGGTGCATCTTGAGGGAAATGTGTGTTGCCTTCCGTGAGAGTTTACCACAGGGGTTTCAAGCAGAGGAATGCAAAGACAAAAGGAAAAGCTACTTTCCTTTTCTGGGTTCAACTATATACTCTCATTCCAAGTTTCTGCCCTTTTGCTGTTATAAATTTTTTATTTTTTAAAAATTTTCTTGATTTCAGCACATTTATACAGCCCAAGATGATGCTGCATTCCTGTAATTCCAGTGAATTCAGGTGACCGAGGAGGAGGATTTGAGGCTAGTCTGAGCAACACTGTGAGACCCTGTCTTGAAATGAAAGGGCCTGAGGTGTACTTCAGTGGTTGAGTGCTTGCCTAGCATGCTCAAGGCCCTAGGTTCAATCTCTGTACCAAAAAAAACATCCCCATAGTCTGTGAGGACCCTGCTCAAATGATCAGGTACATCAGTATGACCAAGCTGATTCATGCCACTTTTATTTTCTCGTGCTCCCCTGACTGATGACATTCAAACTTCCTATCAATGATATCTCCTACCTTTTGCTGTGTACTCCATGCAGATCTCCAGTAAGGTCCTTGACCACAGGTCCTTACTTGCTCAGCTACCTATCCTCTTGGTAGTCTATTCCCTTGATCCTTTTATAGGCCATGTGGCTTCCTTCATATCATGTTGTGCCTTCCTCTCTAGGAACTCAAGGGCTCAACATCTTTTAATTTCATATGCCTCTGAGTGTAATTTCTGTGACTCTGTTGGAGTGGTCTTTTTTTTTCAGTGGGAGGGGTACCAGGGATTGAACTTGGGGGCACTTGACAACTGGGCCATATCCCCAGTCCTATTTTGTATTTTACTTAGAGACAGGGTCTCACTGAGTTTCTTAGCACCTCACTTTTGCTGAGTCTGGCTTTGAAATCGAGATCCTCCTACCTCAGCCTTCCAAGCCACTGGGGTTACAGACATGTGCTACCTCGACAGCTGTTGGAGTGATCTGAAGGATCCCACAAGGGGGATCTACTGCATTTACAATAGCTGATGATGAGGATGGAAAATTCCAAACTCAGTAGGAAAATCCTTCTTCAGAGTTGCCTCTTGACTACCCCTGACTTACTGTCTGCCCCACTTGGGCTCTACCATTTGCAAAGGCTCGCACTGCAAAGGCATGAATGCTTGTTGCTATGAAATGCTTTGTGTTGCCCCTTCTGAGAGCTGCCAAGATTCTTCATCCTCACATTCTTACCCTGTGCCAATCCCAATAATGCACTCCATGATACTACTTATTAGTCATGATCCCAGTCAAGGGATGATTATCCTTTTATTCCCAGAGCTCTGAAATCTTGGTTCATGTGAACTGGGTAATTCTTTTTATTTGTTTTGCAGTGCCAGGATTGAACCCAGGACTTTGTGCATGCTAGGTAAGTACTCTACCACTGAGCTAAGCCCCTAGCCTTGGGTTAGGTTTTTTGTTTGTTTGAAGACACCCTCTCACTAAATTGCTTAGGGCCTCGCTATGTTGCTGAGGCTGGTTTCAAACTTTTGATCCTCTTGCTGCCTCAGCCTCCCAAGTAGCTGGGATTACAGGCAAGTGCCACCTAGATTGAATAATTATTTTTTTCTTTCTTTTTTTTTTTCCCCGAGGTGCTGGGGACTAAACCCAGGGCCTTGTATATGTGAGGCAAGCACTCTGCCAACCCTAGGCTGGATATTTTTTTTTTTTTTGCAGTACTGGGGATCAAACTCAGGGTCTTGTGCTTGCGAGGCAAGCACTCTACCTGCTGAGCTATCTCCCCAGCCATAGACTGGATAATTCTTAATGCCCATCTGAGTGACTGCAATTTGAGGAAGAAGAGTTGTATTGAGTACACATTGCTAAGTAGTAGCCTGAAAATCTGAGTGGCCCATGTGCAACAGCACATATGTGTTGTCCTTTCTTACAGTTCGGTGTCTCTTTGAATGGTACTTGGGAAAAAGAATCCACACTCCTCTCTTTCATTTTTATTTTTTTCAAACCCACAGCCTCTTACATGCTAAGCACATGCCATACACTGAGCTACTCCTCCTCTTTGCATCCAGGGTCCTCCTTCCTCTGAGAATCCTCTGTAGTGGAACTTCCTATGGGTGATGCTGCCAGGGCAGTGGCCTATTCTCTGCTAAACCCTTGGCTGCTTGTTATGGTTTGAATGTTTGTGTCCCTCCACAATTCAGGTTGGAACTTAATTCCCATTGTAGTGGCATCAAGAGATGGGGTTTTGGGGGAAGTGATTAAGTCATAAGGGTTCTACCCGCACAAGTGAGATTAGTAAATTGTAAAAGAGACTACAGAGCTACCTGGACCTTCCATTTCCTCTGCCTTGTGAGGACAAAACATTTGTCCTTTTCATCCCTGCCATCTCTTCTGCATTGTGAAGACAGGACATTTGTTCATTTTTGCCCGTCTGCCATGTGAAGATGTGGCAGTAGGCACCATCTTGGAAGCAAAGAGCAAACCCTAAATAGACACTGAATCTCTTTTTCTTTTTTTTTAATTTGCAGTGCTGGGGATTGAACCCAGGGCCTTGTGCTTGACAGGCAAGCACTCTATGAACTGAGCTATATCCCCAGCCCTAGACACTGAATCTTTGGGGAGTGTCATCAGGAAGATTTCTTAGACCCTTAAAATTAAAAGGAGGGGCTGGGTTGGGGATGCAGTTAAGTAGGAGAGCACTTGCCTAGCATGAGCAAGACCCTGGTTGCAAATAAAATAAAATAATTTAAAAATATAAAAGGATATGGGGGGCTGGGGAAATAGCTCAGTTGGTAGAGTGATTGTCTTGCAAGCACAAGGCCCTGGGTTCAATCCCCAGCATCGCCAAAAAAAAAAAAAAAAAGTAAAATTTGGGCTGGGGAGATAGCTCAGCTGGTAGAGTGCTTGCCTCGCAAGCACAAGGCCCTGAGTTCGATCCCCAGTACCGCAAAAAAAAAAAAAAAAAAAGGGATATGGGGGGGTCAATTATTCTGTAGTTCTGTAGACAGGGGCCATTTCAGGATAAAGTTGCCAAGAGACACCAAATTCCTATTCCACTCCTCTTTTAGCAGCTAGAGGAAACTAAAGACCTAGGCTACAACAAATAAAAATAAGAGGTGGGAGGAAGACTGCCACTTTAAGTGGCCAGGAGCTCAGGGAAAACAAGAGGATCTTTAAACTTTATGTAGTGAGCTAATGCCAGATAAAGCAAATATAATGGTATGATTACTTAATGACTTAAAACCCCTAGGTATAGGGAGCAAAGATGCAAGATAATTAAATAGATTATATATACATATGGAAAATATTTTAATATAAGAAAATATATGATAAACCATTTATATATTTTCCTCCCACTAAATTTAAACATTGTGCTCCCTATAATCCTTAAAAGGTGCCCAATAGGGGCTAGGGAGGTAGCTCAGTCGGTAGAATGCTTGCCTCATAAGCAAAAAGAAGGTGCTTAATATACAACAAGGAAAGTTTCACTTTATAGGCTTGTCTAATTTATCAGTCATGAAACCCACTGGGCAGATGGTCAAAATTTTCTCCTGGTGTGCGGAACTGCCTTGCTACTTCTCGCCTGCCAAAGCACTACCCATATAAAGCTTGTGTACTACTGCCACCTCCTGGTCACATCTTTTTCCTTAATCGGCAAAATCAAAATCACAGAAATACCATACACGTGTGTTTTTGTTTTTTATACTTAAGAGTCCAGATTCATTTGGATTTCATTGTTGTATATGGTAAAAGAGACAGATTTAATTTCATCTTTTTCCAGATGGTAAATCAGTTTTTAGCACCTTTCATTTCAAACTGCGTTTTTGTTCCATTAATCTAAAATATATTCATGAGTCAAACTTTCATGTTATTGAGTTTATTCGGAGATATTCTATTAATCTGTTTCCTGTTCATATGTAAGTATCACACACTTAATTACAGAGGCTTTATATATACGTTTTAATATCTGTACGTTAACATCAATTTTGTTTTTCATTGTTTCCTTGGCTATCATCAGATATTTGTTCTTCCGTATTAACTTAAGTATCAATATGCCTAATTCCTTTTTTAAAATTTTGGCATTCTTGTTGTGATGACGTCACATTTCTGAATAAACTCTTGGAGAATACTCGGTAATAACAGTGGCTATTTTGCATCATCGTGTAGGGGTTCCCAGGCCCTATGGCAAAACCCTAAAAATAACGGAAAAAAATAACAAGTTTGCGGAAAATATGATTACATTGAAAAACGCAAAGAAATAAACTTAGAGTCTAGCACGGTGTTCAGATAAATTAATGAAATAAAGGACCATAAAGGTCACAAAGAGAATGAAGAACAGAGAACATGCCACGCGCTGGCAGGTTCATCAGTATGAAGAATCAACTCTGCGCTCTGCGGCTGTGGGCGGAGCCAGCACCGGGCCTGGTCCCGCCTCCGGCCCCGCCCCTAGGTCTGGCTCTCACGTCGACCTCGGCCGCTGCGCCTGCTTCGGACGCCAGCTACGAACCGACCTGTGTTTCAGCCCCATCCTCCCGGGAGGGAACACTAGAACGTCCGCGCCCGGCCAGGCCCGACGTGGCTCGACGTGGCTGAGGCCTGAGGAACAGTCTTGAAGGCCGAAGCCGCGAGCGGAAGTGACGTCAGCGGGGCGCCGGCGTCTTTTTCAGCGCCGGCTGCGCGGTATATGTCAAGTTGCCTTCCTCAGGGTGCACCTCTCCCCGCCTTGGGGGGCTTCTGCGTGCTGGGGGTCCCAGTGGTGGCAGCGGGCCCGGCAGAGAGACTGCCGGCGTCGCTGGCGTGCCCGGAACCGCGCATCCTTCCCGGCCCGCGAGTCCGAGAGGCGCCCGGGTGGAGCTGGGTCAGGAAGTGTCCTCGGGGCGCGCCCTCCGGGCGCTTGTCTTCCACGGCGCTCCCCTTTTCAAAAGCCTGCAAAGCAGTCTTTCCGAGCTGTTCCCCAGGGGGAAGAGCATTTCCGCGGTGTAGTAACCCCGGCTCCAGACTCAGCCTCCACCCTCCTGACGAATGGGCGAATCTGGCGAGTTCAGGTGAGACCCGGGTACACGTTGGTTCATAAGAGCCTCTGCTTCTCTTTCTTTTTTAAAAGAATGTTTTATCTGAGAGTTTGGCATTGTCTTTGACGTTATTTAGTTTACACATGACATTCGAATAGGGGTCTAGGTGTGACTGTTTCTATGTAGAGAGAGGTTCTTTTACTGGAGACAATAATGTTCAGCTCCCCTCCTGAAGTTCCAAAGCTTGTTTTGAAGCTCACAGCTTCAAAACGGGGACCTCCAGGGCCCCCGCACTGGGTTCGAGCCTCAGCACCACATATAAATAATAAAATAAAAATCCATTAACAACTAAAAAAATACTTAAGAAATAACATTTTTTAAAAACAACACTATTTCACCTAGAAAGTTAAAAATAATAATGTCATTAAAAGTTTGTTTTGTGTAATGACTGAAATTCCCCACATTATTCCAACATGCACTGTTGGGAATTTTGGAGTCTAAGGGACATTGAAAGCTTCTATGTTGCAATTATTCATGTCTTTTCGTGCCTTATCATTTAGACTGGTTTCTATTGTTTCCTTTCTTCTTCCTGCTGAGGATCTAGAGATCAAACCAAGGGCCTCACAAATGCTAAGCATGAGCTTTACCACTAGCTACACCCAGGGCCCCTGTTATATTGACTGTTTTTAAATATATATATATTTTAGTTGGCAATAGACCTTTATTTTTATTTATTTATATACGGTTCTGAGAATGGAACCCAGTGCTTCCCATCTGCGAGAGAAGGGCTCTACCACCGAGCCACAACCCCAGTCCTTTATAAACTTTTGAAGAGTTGTACATTATTTGAGAAAGTCACACATTTTGATTGCATTCTCATGGAATGTTTAAATATTCCTCCATTGCCTGCTATTTTCTATAAACTTGTAATTGGCTCCACAGGAGAGTTTTGCAAACTGATAAAGGTTGACAGTAATGTATGCTTTTTGGGCCTTGTGCTCTTGAATTACTCAGTTCTATTTTAATCACTTCATGTCCATATTTATTCTTCTGCATACTGACAATATGTGTCTCAAAAACAAAATAATTATCTTCAAAAGAGACGTAGGTGTGAGGGCTGTAACTCTGGTAGTATGCTTGCCTAGCATTTTTTAGGCTTTGTTATGTTCTCAGCATTGAGAAGAACTAAAACAAAAACAAAAAACGAGAGTGCACATAGATTTGCTTAAAAGTACCAAAGGACTGTGCTGTGCTTCTCTTGTTGGTGCTTGCCAGAGACTTCCAATAGTACACACTATTTATCACGGACACTTCGAGTATTATTGGGTCTGCTACATAATATGGACCAGGTGCTTGAGAGGCTCATACACTGCATCTTTAACGTGTTCTTGTCTCTACTTGAAACTGGAAGCTTTACAGGTGACTGTAAGTTACGTAAAAATGCATTCAAATCTTGAAATGTTGCATCCGGAATTCAAAAGGTCTGTAGAGTGTCATACCCCCTTATTTTGGCTGCCGGTTTGTATGAGGTGCAAACGCTTGGAGTGAAATCTTTGAGGGATGTGTTTACAAGATCCAGACCACTGAACACCTGCAAACTTTCACTTGAAATGTCAAGTCCCTTGGGGACTATGTTATTGGAAAGAACAGGGATTTGATATAGCCTGGGGGCTATCTGATTTAGGTCCCCCCTGTACAATGTAGAGTCCATTGGTCAGTGCTGGATCAGTCACTCTACCTGGCTTAATTCACGTAGGTGGAACCTTGGTAGCCAGAGAATGCGGTTTTGTAAATCAGCCCCCTGGTGTGTGTGTTTTGAAAAGAGATGCTGCATAATCTCCCTCATGACATTTATCACAATGGGGAAATAAAGTGTCATATCTCCCCTGGCCTGAAATGTCTTCCTAGTTAAATGAGACTATTATCTTTTTCTGGTGCACAGCATAGTTCATCATCCCTTTTACTGACTCTAGGTAGAAAGGACTACTCTGACATTATAGGGCATACAATGCCCTACATAGTCTGTATGTATGTAGAGTGTGGATTATATAGGGTTTCATGCTAAAATGGACTAATTTACCAGCATTTGACTAAGAATTACGATCAGCTCTGGATTCTCATGCTTTCTCTTTCTCTCTCTCTCTCTTTTTTTTTTTTTTTTTAAAGGCATTTTTCTTTCTAGGGGCCCAGTCTACCTTCTTCAAGAAAAGATTAAGACAGAAAGGATGGTGGCAGACTGCCTGACAAATTGTTACCAGGTATGCAGACACCAGGTCTCACACTATGACCAGCTTGCCTCTACAGGTAGGCACATTTCCAGACAGGCATGTCTCCAGAGTTTCTTAAATCAAGTAGAGACAAACTCAAGGACTGAGTCTCGAGCTGAATTTCTAAAGTGGAGCCTCTGATATTGGTGAAGTGTTACCTGAAAATGATCCTATTATTTCAGTAATTATGAATTAATCTTCACACTTATGATGCTAAGTTGTTTGCTTTCTATTTTTGGAACAGGGTGCTAAGTTGCTGAGGCTGGCCTTGAACTTGCAGTCCTCCTGCCTCAGCCTCCCCAGTAGCAGGGATTACAGGCTCAGGAGTGTACTTTTTTTGGTGTGGTACTGGGGATGGACACCAAGGCCTCACACATCCTAGTCAACTGCTCTACCATTGAGCTACATCTCCAGCCTCCAGCAATTATTTAATAGTCTAAAATAGACTTATTTAATAGTCTAAAATAAGAAAAGGGCTTGTAGTCTGGTTGTGGTGAGATCAGTTCATGTGCCAGAAATCCCATTAAAGCCACATGACTGAGGGAGGTCAGCCTTAAATTTAGGATCACTAAACCCTTGGTTGACAGTGGAAGCCCTCAGATCCCTGTGTAGGCATTGGTCTCACTTCCTCATTCTCTAGTGAACATTGGCAGAGAAGTTGCTCTTGTACTTGTTTCTCAGGTTGGCATGTGTGTAATGATTTAGACTTGGTGACTTCACTTTTTTAGAACTTGGTGACCTTTGAGGATGTGGCTGTGGACTTCACCCAAGAGGAGTGGATTTTATTGGATCAAACACACAGAGACCTATACAGAGATGTGATGCTGGAGAACTACCAGAACCTGGCATCAGTAGGTAAGAGTGCCATCATTCCTTGTAGCTTAGGGAAGAGATGGATGTTCTGTACTTGCTGTGCTGCAGCATCAGTGATGTCAACTCTGAGTATGCTGGGAAATACAGGGGCATAGTGTCTGCCCTAAACAGTTTCAATCATGTTTTGAGTGCAACAACAAAAGTAACATGAATTTCTTTTTTCTTCTTTGTAGTTTCACAGATTGACAACTTCTTTTTTCTTACTATAGATATTAGCAGCCTGAGCATATATATTCTTTTCCTTTTTAAGTCGAGAACTTTCAACTTTCACTTAAATATAGCAGTTTATGTCGTCTGTGGCATTTTTGAATTAGAAGCATCAGTATTGTTCTTCTTGGGTGCTTATTATTCTTACTTAAGTAAGGATTACTTAAACACAAGCAATGTTATATTGTGATAGTCAACCATAAGTGAGACAGCTACTAAATGACTTAATGGGCAAGTAGCATACAGAGTGTGGATATGATGAATAAACGGATGATTCATATCCCATGCAGGACCAAGTAGGATCACATGAGATTTCATCAAGCTACTCAAAATGGTGTGCAATTTAAAACTAGTGAATTTTTTCTGGAAATTTTTACATTTAGTATATTTAGATAGGGTGGATTGTAAGAAACCATGAAAGTAAAACTGTGGATAAGAGGGGACTACTGTACATTTTAATACACTTTGGTGGTTATCAAAATGTGGGTCCAAGAAGAATATTGTTGCCATCAACCCCTGGGAAATAAAAATTATTAGGATGGGAACAACTCAGCAGTAGACTATTTGCCTAGCATGCACAAGGTACTGAGATTCAATCCCTGGCACTCATCCCACAAAAGTGAAATGTAAATTACCAGTTTTTTCCTTTGACCTGTTGAATCAGAAACTCCAGGTAGAAACCTGTCATGTGAGTTTTAACAAGCTACTTACATGAATCTGATGCAGTGTCATATGTGAGAATCACTGGTATAATTTTGTTTCACCATATTTTCTATTTGAATCAAGGTGTTAGTGTTTGGCTTTCAGGGTTCAGAGATCACTTGGGGGCACAGAAAGAGATAATGTTTGCATACTTAGGCCTTTTATGATTCCCTGCATCTGTTAGAAATATAGTGCCTGAATTGTGTTATGATATTTTGTATGAAACTCATGAACGTATCTTTCCCTATATACAGGATGTGAGCCCATCAAACCCAATCTCATCTACTGGTTGGAACAAGAAGAGGATTTGTGGACAGTGCAGAGTGGAGATCTCCAAGGTGAGTGTGAAGAATAGTCCTGGTTAAGGACACATCGTGTGTTTAGGAGTGTTATGAGGTACCTTTTAATATGCACTTGATATGAGAAAGTTCAGGTTATTTCTCTGAGAATGTAAGAAAGTAAAGAATTTCTCATATGCTTACTTTCTGTCTATTCAGACTTTCCTGTAATCTCACAAAATGACATGGTTTCTTTTTATTGTTTTGTTACATGTTCTATGTCCAGGTTGTTGCTCCTTTTTGTGCCTGATAATATATTTTTTTGTTAACCATCAGTTTTAATTTTCAAAGAATTTATTTGTTAATAAACTGTCTAAAACTGTGATTCACATCTTTAGCCATTGCCAAAGTTTTGAATTACTTAAAAATGGTCAGACTTTTCTTTCTTTTTAATCAGTTTTAATTTGAAAACAAATACAAATGAATCCTATTATTCTTAACTCCTACAATCTAGTGTTTCTTTCTTCAAACCTTAATTTCATTTTTCTTTTTATCTTCAGAATGGAAAATGCTACTTAACACCAAAGAGGCAACACTTCAGCAGGATTTTTTGAGGGAACAAACTTCCAATGGGATAAAAACAGTAAGATTAACACGGGATATTTGTTGTTTTCCACTCAGAGAATATTGCCATATAGAAAATAAGTAGCATTCACCCAGGGGTAACATATTCTGAAGGTGATGAATTTGAATTTTGAACATATACCAAACAACTTGTTCCTTCAGAGGTCTCATAAGTACATAGTCCCATATGTATAACTAGACATTGACTTTTTTTTTTTAACTTGATGTTGGGAGTTAATCCCAGGGTGCTTAACCACTAAGCTACATACCCAGCCCTTTTTTTTTTTTTTTTTTAAATTAGAGACAGAGTCTTCCTGAGTTCCTAAGCGCCTACTTAAGTTGCTGGGACTGGCTTTGAACTTGTGATCCTCCTGTCTCAGCCTCCCGAGCCACTGGAATTACAGGTGTGCGCCACCATGCCCAACTTAGACGTTTGACTTTTTTTTTTTTTTTTTTTGGTGCTGGGGATTGAACCCAGGGCATTGTGCAAGCACTGTACCAACTGAGCTATAACCCCAACCCTAGACGTTGACTTTTTAAGGCAGTATAGTGATTATTTTTGGGGGAGTGGGGTATGGTGCCAAAGAGTGAATCCTGGCCCCATGCATGCTAGGCCAACACTCTATCCTGAGCTACATCCCAGCCTTTTTTTAAAGTGGTAAGACAGGGTCTTGCTAAATTGTCCAGGCTGCCCTTGAACTTATAATTCTGAGTATCTATGATTCCAGGTATATACCACTGTGCTGGCTCAATTTTGTAAATATTTCAATAGTTGTTTTATGATTAGAGCAGATGGCTGAGGGTTCTGGCACTATTGTTCCATAGTTCAGCTTAAAAGAAACCATGCCAGGATCTATAAGGTCATGAAGATATTAAAAATCATAAGTATCCTCTAAATAAATACACTTTATCATCATTCATTCTTTTATAGGGAGTAGGCAACAGTATTGGTGAATTCTGATATTAATGAAAGAGATTAATATCAAAAGATTGAGAATTTCTTTATAGAAAGCATAAATGAGAGATTTTTGAGAGCAGTAGCATTCACCCACTTGGGGGATACTCTGAATATGATGAATTTGGGATTTTATCCTAATTTTAGCTCAAAACATGAAGCTTCAGAGTTCCACTAATACACATTCCCATGCACTGAGGTTTTTAAAGGAATTTCATAAAAACATAGAGTAGTCATTCCAGGAGTAGACTGGATATCACAGGATCCTTGCAGTTAGGTTCCTTCATTCAATTTGAAATTCACAGAACATGGAATCTTTGCATGTAATCAAAGTGGCAAGAATCATAATCATCACCATAATGTTTCTATCTTCAGATAGGTAAGAATTCATTAAGAAGTCTGAAAAATCTTTTAACTACCCTTCATCCCTTCATCAACAGGCAGGACACCACAGTGCAGGGGAACTCTGTGACTATATGCAGTGTGGAGAAATCTTCAGTGAACACTCGTATTTCAAGACTCATTTGAAAACTCAAAATACGAGGAACGCAGGGCATTTTACTCACTCTACAAGTCCTTCTGTGCCTGTTCAAATGCCCACAGTGAAAAACAATGCATGTAAGGTTTGTGGAAAAGTCTTCAGACGTTCTTCAAACCTCAATAGGCACATGCGAACCCATACTGGGGAGAAACCCTTTGAATGTAAGGAATGTAGGAAGCCCTTCACTACTTACTCAAGGCTAATGGAACATTTCAGAATTCATACTGGAGAGAAACCCTATAAATGTAAGGATTGTGGAAAAGCCTTCACTAAGCGCTCAGGCCTTACCACACATGAACCAACACATGCTTCAGAGAAACCCTATGAATGTAATGAGTGTGGGAAAGCCTTTGCTTCATCCTCACGCCTTACTCAACATGTAAGAACTCACAGTGGTGAGAGACCCTACATATGTAAGGAATGTGGAAGAGCCTTCCTTACTTCCTCGTATCTACGTAACCATATAAGAAGAACTCATAGTGGAGAGAAACCCTATATATGTAGGGAATGTGGAAAAGCCTTCCATTCATCCTCATACCTACGTAGACATGTTAGAACTCACAGTGGAGAGAGACCCTATATTTGTAAAGAGTGTGGAAAAGCCTTCCTTAATTCCTCATACCTACATAATCATGTAAGAAAAACTCACAGTGGAGAGATACCCTTTATATGTGGTGAATGTGGTAAAGTCTTTCATGCTTCCTCATACCTACGTAGACATGTAAGAACTCACAGTGGAGAGAGACCCTATATATGTAAGGAATGTGGGAAAGCCTTCCTCAATTCCTCATACCTACGTAAACATTTAATCATCCACACTGGAAAGAAACCCTATGAATGTAAGGAATGTGGGAAAGCCTATAATAGATGCAATCTGTTACTTGACCATTTAAAAACTCACATGGTGGAAAAGCCATTTGAATGTAATGTGTGTGGAAAATCCTTTCAGTATTTCTCTTATCTTACTAAGCACATTCGTATTCACACCGGAGTAAAACCCTATAAGTGTAAGTACTGTGGGAAAGCCTTCACCACTTCCTCAAGCCGAACTGAGCATGTAAGAACTCACACTGGGGAAAGGCCTTATGAATGTAAGGAATGTGGGAAATCCTTCAGTTCATCCTCAAACCTAATTCATCATGTGAAAATTCACACAACAGAGAAACCCTTTAAGTGTCAGGAATGTGGGAAAGCCTACAGTAAGTTCTACCTACTAACTGAACATTTAATAACTCATACTGAACAGAAACCCTTTCAACGGGAGAAATGCAAAGAAATCCCTTAAGAATTCTTCACATCTTAAGGAGGAAGTATAAAATCCTTCACTAATTCCCAGAAAGTTACTAAATGTGAGACTTTGCCACAGAAGGAAGAACTCCTGACGTAAAATATCTGGGAAGGTTGTAGTTCTACAAATACATTGGTCTTCCCTTGTGTTGTCACAGTGGAGAGAATTTATGAAGGAAAGGACCATGGGAAAGTCATTTTTTATTTGACATCAGTCAACCTTTAGCAAACATGCTGATTCAGATCCAAGATAAATTTAATATAGGGGTTTGGGAATTGTGTCCTCTTGTCTTGAAATCTGGTGTCCCAACAGATACCACTCTCTGAATGGTTCTGGTTTATTTTGAACATTTGTGATTCTACCTTGATCATTCTGGAGTGATATGTCTTTCCTTCCCTCCATAGCAACACTATTTCATTTCAATTGCTACAACTTCTGGATAACCACCAGATGAAAAGTGGGCCTTTGGAATACAAACTTAATACTATTTTAGTGTGTAGAATCTCCTTGGTTTGTCATGCTTTTTTTTTTTTTTTTTGGTACTGGGGATTGAACTCAGGGGCACTTGACCACTGAGCCACATCCCCAGCCCTATTTTTGAGTCTTTTTTATTTAGAGACAGGGTCTCACTGAGTTGCTTAGGGCCTTGCTAAGTTGCTGAGGCTGACTTTGAACTTGTCATCCTCCTGCCTCAGCTTGCCAAGCCGCTGGGATTACAGGCATGCACCATGTGCCCAGCTTGTCATGCTCTTAAACATGCTAACCCTATAGTGATTCACAAAAACTTGGGGTGTAATACAGTGTATACCTTACCAAGCACATTTGTATTCACACCAGGATAAAATCCTGAAAGTGCAAGTACTGTGGGAAAGCCTTCATCACTTTAACACATTTAATGTTGTTAAAATGCCCTTGTTCTCTCACACCTGATCCTTTCAGATAAAAGGTGAGAGTGCAAAAAGAGGTGAGTGGAGAAAGGATGAGTGGTGAGTAGTTAATAGGTGTACCAGGTGTAGAAACTTTAGTTTAATGACTGTGGAGAGAGAGCCAGACCCTTTGCACCTGAGAATGGAAATTCTTATAACATTGGGCAGTGCAGGGAGTCAGGGAGAGACCTGAGTGTTGTCTTTGATCTCTACAGCCATTACACAGCTTGGAAAGCACTCATGTATGCCTGAGTCAAGCAACAGCTTGGACTCGCAATACGAACTGCTTCTGGATTTGTCCTTCGATGCACTATGGAAACAGAAAAACTCTGAACATGACTGGTATCATGTTCTGCTGTGCTGGAAACCATCACTGGCTCTGAATGTGGCCCTTGGCTAAACTCACAGACCAGCACAATCAGGTTTCAGCCTGAGTGATCCAAATTTTAAATGCGTGAGCAACTTTGGGTTCTGTCACATGTAGCCATCAGAGCTCAGCCCCTTGATTGCTACCATCAGGGCTGCAGCCCTTTCTGTGGCTCTTAATCCAGCCAGTGTATGGGTAATCAAAATCATAATGAAATAAAGCCTGAATGGAAGAGACTTGTGCACTTTCGTGTTCCATGTGTTTCCTGCAAGAAGTGGGTTATAGAATTGTTCTCTTACAGTATGAATTAACTATTAGGCCCGACGGTTATTGCTATTACCTGTTGGCAGTGACACTAAAGGTGATCACATCAGTCTTGGCTGCCTTGTGTGGGTTGTTATGGCCCATGGATTGGCCATCCTAACTGTCTGAAATAAGACCTGTAGGTCCTCCTGGATCTCATTGACATTTGCACATGTGGGTGATGGGTGAAGCCACTCCTGCAGGTTGACCTCATCCTTGGGTCTGGACTCCCAGTGACAGTATCATTAACAAATAACTGTAGAGCATTCACAGCCCAGACATCACCCTGCCTGGGAAGCTGCTGGTGAAGACATCGCCCCACTGAAGACCTCGCCACTGAAGAGGACTTTTCCCTGTGCACTAGAGATGAGTTCAGATTCACCAGAGCATTCTTTGTAGCAATGTCTGTGCACTGGTGCTCCTCAGGCACAAATTGCACACAAAACATTTGCTTTTCTTACTTTGATATTTGGGGTTTGGTTGTATGCCCAAACTTGCCATCAGTTTATTCTGCGACCCTGGTATAAAGTCTGTCAAAACATACAGGTCTATTCCCCATGCCTATAGGAAAATCTATAGAGGTTGCTCCTACCTCAGAGAAGTTACTACCTGCACTTCTGAAAGTTGACAGAATTTTTTTTGTTTCCCCAGGAGGCACCTGCTGCATGTCAGTTAATGCAGTGACACCAAAGGGGAAGACCACTATCTTCCCAGTGCCTTCTGGTGAGCCCTACAGCTTTCCACATTGTCCTGAGTCTTTTCCCCTTGGTTTCAAAACTGTTTATCTCTACTTATGATTTGCTAATGTTTGAATTCATACACTCACAGTATAATTCCAGACCTATCATCTTGATCACTGTCAAATTCATACTGTTAGCACACTTTTTACAATCTGCAGAATTATTATTGACCTCCCAACATTTCAGGTCTATTTTCTTGATCAATCCCATATTTCTGAGAACTTTGTTGTGTCCAGGCCCACAAGTACTGTACTTACTTCTAGCAATATTTCCCTCTTCCCTTCCTTTCTGATTGAACTCAGGGGTGATCTCACTAAGCTACACCACCAATCCCCAACTCTCCCCTTTTTTTTTGAGACAGCCTTGCTAAATTGCTGAGTCTGGCCTCAAACTTGCAAATCCTGTCTCAGCCTCCTGAATTGCTGGGATTACTATCATGTCTGGTATGTTTCTGAGGGCCAATAGCATTGCTCATATATTCTATTTCCTGTACTTTGGGATGTGCTGAAAACCTGGGGGTCTGGGCAGAGACTGCCCCTCCTAGTGCTGTTGTTCCTCAAGATAGTAAACAACATATGTGGAGACATGAATTTCATATTCAAGCCCACCAATGAGGTCAGTGAGAATCTGGCCTTTTGATTGTCTAACTAACATACCAAGTCAGTATTTCCCCTGCCCAAAATCAACACAGGGAAAGGCTGAAGACAGATACATTTCCTATGCCCTTACCCATGAGAATTATTCAAACTTGATCCTAAACTTTTTTGTGCCCTGCTTTGCCTTTGCGGTGGAAACTCAAATAAATGCTGCGGCTGATGCTTTCTTCTTGCTCATGCATCTGTCTCCTGACCAACTCTGTCTCACCACCTTGTAGTCCTGTGTGGTCTCTGCTGTGCCCTTTCTGTTAGTACTAGGAGGAAAAAACTTAGTCACTGGAGCCTCTTTGTTTACTCAGTCATCTTTATGAATCCACATACTTGGATTCCATTTCTTGGCTTTTCTTCATAGATGTTATTACCTCCCACAGATGTTATGTACACATCCCACAACAAGATGTTAGCTTTCTTAGGTGATTTTTGCACTGCATGAGGGCTATATATACTGGGCCAATGCTGTCTATGTCATTGAGCTATATCCCCAACCTTTGTAATTTTTGAGGGGGTACTGGGGATTGAACCCAGGGGCATTCAACCACTGAGCCACATCCCCAGCCCTATTTTGTATTTTATTTAAAGACAGGGTCTCGCTGAATTGCTTAGGGCCTTGCTAAATTGCTGAGGCTGGCTTTCAACTTGAATTCTCTTGCCTCAGCCTCCTGAGCTGCTGGGAATACAGGCATGCACCACCATGCCCGACTTGTAATTTTTTTATTACCACTTGCAGGAGGGATAAAAGAAGATTGTAGGTGTTTACATGTTCATGTTTTCCCTTTCGTTGATGGTGTCTTATCGATATCTTCATTTTGGCCTGCCCGAATTTCTGCCTTTATGTTTCAGAAATTTGAGACCTTAAATACATTCCATTACCTTGTCTTCCACATTTTATAATTCTAGTTAAAAATTTATATACCAAATCTATACCATTGGTCATTTTTCTCCCTATGGACAAGAGATTACCACAGGTCCTCTATTTCTGTCAAGAGTAGTGGAAGAGATGGATTCACGGTGACAGAAAAGAGATAAATTAATGCCATTTTTCCCCCTCCATTTACATGTCTCCAACATCTGGGCAATCCTGTGGTGGATATGAGACATAGCATAGACGTTTACAAACAAGACTATGTAGGCCAGTTTGTGATAGACAATAGCATGGAAAGGGCTTTAGAAATGAAATTCACATTGAAACCAGAACCACAGAATGCTTATTGAAACTTGCATTTTTCTTTTTTGGTAGTGCTGAGAATTCAACCAAGGGCCTTACACGTGCTAAGCAAGTAGTCTACCACTAAGCTGCACTCCCTACCCTGAAATTTGCACACTGAACCCAATTTATCAGTTGCCTGGTGATACAAATATCTACATTCTCCATATGATTTAAAGACCCAGAGTGTCATAATATTAAAAATGTCAGAACATAATTCAAAATTCTCCATGATCAACAATGTCTCAAGGGACTGTGAAAATACCAAAAAGCTATCAACATCAGAGTTCCTCAGCTGGGGCTGTAGCTCAGTGGTAGAGCACTTGCCTTGACCATGTAAGGCACTGGGTTCAATCCTCAGCACCATGTAAAAAAATAAAGATATCATGTCCATCTACACCTAAAATATATTTTTAAAACAACCATCAGAGTTGTATAGGAAGAGGAGTGATTCAGTAAAAATATTTGAAAGATAATGAAAAATTTCTCAAATTTGGTGTAAGATATAAACTTATAGATTCAAGAAATTCAGTGAAACTAAAACTTGGTTATAACCATCTATATATAGTCAAAACTAAGCATATAGGGCTGGGGAGATAGCTCAACTGGTAGAGTGCTTGCCTTGCAAGCACAAGGCCCTGAGTTCTATCCCCAGTACCGCAAAAAAAAAAAAAAAAAAAAAAAAAAAAAAAAAAAAAAAACTAAGCATATCATTGAGACTGGTGAAAGCTAGAGTTATTCCTTCATAATATATATTGTTGAAAACAAACATGGGGATTTCGAATTATGTAGGTATAATCCATAGGACACTTACAACAAAGATATAAGGCTGATGTGACTTCTATGGTCTTGGGTTCTATCTTCTACTTCAATGGTAAAATATTCCATGGGGACTGGAGAAGATAAACCATGTATATTTTAATCACTAAGAAGGATACAATGAGTTTTTTTGTTTTTTTTTTTTAAAAAGGTAAATGAAAACAGTCCTTAAGAAATAGTTAACCCGCAGCTGTGGTTGTTGCTCTGGGGTAGAGCGCTTGCCTAGCATGCATGAGGCACTGGGTTCAGTCCTTAGCACCACATAAAAATAAACAAATGTAAAAAAAAAAAAAAAATTCAAAACCTCATGAAAAAAAAAATAAGTAGTTCACCCAAAAGAATAGTAATAAAGAGGAAACTGGATAATGAGAAAGGAGACCATGGAGATAATAATACAGAATTGAATCTCAGCATACTCAAACACATCAAATGTAATTAAAAGGATGGACCCCATTTTGCCTGTGCCAGCCCAGACCCAGCAGATTTCCACACACCTGGTGTCCAGGGAGGAGTGCTGAGCACGGAAGGAGCAGAGCAACAGTGGCCATGCTAGGCTGAGGCTGCTGCTTCTGGCACTGCTCCTACCCATGCAGGCTTATTCAAATTAAACAGCTATTGTGACAATTTCAAGTAACTCCTCTCAGTATATCTCTGCTGTCCCAAATGCTACCAATTCCACCACCAAGACAGGTGGCAGGACCCTGCAGTCAACAGTCAGTCTCTTCACAGTCTTGCTCTGTTGTCTCTACTGTTAAAGAGACTCAGGCCAAGAACCATCTCTGCTTCCCCATCTTCTAAACCCAATCCAAATGGCAACTAGAAGTCCAGTCTGACAAGGAAGAAACAGGTCTCCATCAAATATACTACTCCAAACCTTATTTTCTGATATAGGAAAATGTTGAGAATTATAAAATTTGGTTTGAAGAATGTAAAGAATTTGACAGATGACGAATGACAATATTAAATCTGTTGAAGTTTTATGTACAAGATGAGGACAGACAACATCTAAACCCAAGACATGACTTCCTCAAATGCGGCTTAAGAAATATGGACACTTAAAATTCTACCTTGAAAATAAGAACAGATTTTTATATTTAGAGATAAAGAATGGGGGGTGTGGAATGGAGATTCAGTTTTCATTCAGTTCATTAAGTCTGTAAGGTCATAAACCAGGTAATACAAAGATCTTTCATGATTCCATTCATATGTACATTAGAAGGAATTCTCAGATTTTACTGTAAATCCTCAATGTAGTTTCAGCAGTACTAATTTAATGCCGATATATTCTAAGGTTTCACATAGTTATGCTTTCACTGTTCTCTTGGGAACTGAACTCATTTTCCTCTGTGCGTTTGGATTTGACATTACATTTGGGCCTTTTATTTTTATCCTGGAATTGAAGCCAAGTGATCTATCATCAAGCTACATCCCTAAACCTTTTTTTTTTTTTTCTTTTGCGGTGCTGGGAATTAAACCCAGGGGTGTGTGTTTACAAGGCAAGTACTCTACCAACTGAGTTATATCCCCAGCCCAGCCCTTTTAAAAATTTTGAGACAACATCTCACTAAGTTGCTGAGGTTGGCCTCGAATTTGTAATTCTACTGCCTTAGCCTCTCAAGTAGGTAGGATTATAGGCATACATTACCATGTCTGGCTAGAGAGTCTACATTTAACATTACACAAAATATACTTCAGAGCAAAGAAAATGATCAGAACATAACAATGCTGATAATATAATAAAATATCAATTCACTGAAAAGTATCTTAAATGTACAGACACCTAACAATAGAACTTCATAATACATGAAGCTAAAAGAGACACTGGGGAAAAAAGTAGACAAATCCATATACAATAAAATCTTTTTCATCAGTAATAAATAGAACTAGCAAACAGAATGAGCAGGGTTTTAAAAAAAGTGAATAAATATTATTTACCAAAAGGATCACAATGACATTTATAAAATGTGATCTCGCAAAAGTTAAATGTAATTATTTTCACATGTACATGGAATATTCTCCAATACTGTACATATCCTGGGACATTAAAGGAACTGTAAAACAAAGTATATTATTTGACTACGATGAAATTAGACTAGAAATTAAGAACAAAACAGAAAAGGGTTGGATGGAGCTCAGTGGTAGAGCACTTTCCTGGCACATGCAAGGCCCTGGATTCAATCCCCAGTACTGAAAAGAAATTCAAAAATTTGCTGGGCACAGTGTTGCACACCCATAAACCCAGCTGCTCAGGAGGCTGAGGCAGAAGGATTGCAAGTTCAAAGCCAGTATCAGCAACTTAGTGAGGCCCTAAGCAACTCTGTGAGACCCTGTTTCTAAAATACAAAAAAAGTACTGGGGATGTGGCTCAGTGGGTAAGTGCCCCTGGGTTCAATCCCCAGGTTAAAAAAAAAAAAAAAAAAAAAAACAAAACAGAGAACATTGATGTTTAGAATACCTAATGATTATTTAAAATACCTAAAACATGATTGTTTAGAATACCTAAACAATTATGTGGGTGTGTTATTTTTAGGTTTGGAAGATTTACCCTAGTAAATATATTAATTCTCTCCAATTTGATCTACAAATTAAATCATTTCAGTGAAAACTCAGCAGGAATTCGGTAGGTAGAGATGCGCTGATTCTAAAACTTTGAATGGTGAAGGATGTGTACACAAAGTCATTTTTTAAAATAATTAAATCAGAGGAGTTAGATATCCTGATTCAAGATTTACCATGTGCGGCTGGGGTTGTGGCTCAGTGGTAGAGTGCTGCCTAGGCATTGGGTTCCATCCTCAGCACCACATAAGAAATAAATAAATAAAGTTATTATGTCCATCTACAACTAAAAAAAAATTTTAAATAGATTTACCATGGGATAAAACAGAAAGTTCAGATATATATATATAGACTTTACACTGTATATACAGTAAATGGTAAAATGAAAAACTAGACCCAAACTTCAAACTTCATACAAAAATTTACTTAAGGGATTATAAATCTATGTTAGTAACACTATCTCCTATGGAGAAAATCCTAATAAATGCACTAAAAAAACTATTATAAGTAAAAGGAATTCTGCAAGGTTACACGTTTTAGGGTGGTTCAGGGTGACTGGATGGGGGCAGGACATGAAGCAGCCCGGCATGCACAGAGAAACATGTAGCCTGCGCATGTCCAAAGGAACAACCAATCAGGCGCTGACAAACGACCCCAGCCAATTCCAGGAGGACACAGAGTCCTCAAGTTTCCCCTCCCCGACCCCAGGATTAGAAACACTCAACCTCATAGGGGCCACGTGCGACTTCCCTGGCCCAGCACCGTGGTGGACCAGTGAACCTCTCCCCAGAGCTGACCTGCAATAAAGTTGCTTTTTGATTCACATCTGGGCTGTCTGTTCTCTGGTTTCCATCCTCTGATCAGGTTTCCCAAGTCTGACAAGATGTATATAAAAATTAATTCTGGGGATGGAGATATAGCTCAGTGGCAGAATGCTTGCCTAGCATACATGAAGCCCTGGGTTCAATCCCCAACATCACAAAAAAAACAAAGAAAAATAAGATCAATTATATTTCTATTTACTAGCATTACACAATCAAAAAATGTAATTAAGAACAAATTCCAGGGCTGGGGATATATCTCATTTGGTAGAGTGCTTGCCTCTACCTCTACAAGGCCCTGGGTTCTAATCCCCAGCACCATGCATGCATACACAAAGAACAAATTCCGGTTTTTTTTTTTTGTAGTTGTGTATGGACAGCATGCCTTTATTTTTTTTTATACAGTGCTAAGGATCAAACCCAGTGCCTCACACATGCTAGGCAAGTGCTTGCCACTGAGCTTCCGCCCCAGTCCTAAATTCCATTTTCAATGGCACTAAACAATAAAATATTTAGGAATAAATTTAACAAAAGATGTGCAACATATATTGAAAACTATAAAACTTTGAGTAAGGGGAAAAAATGCAGCTCAGGTTGAGATCCGCAGCGGCGATTGTAGCCGCCACTGCAGCACTCCGGAGATGTAAGGCAGCCGCCCCTGCGTGATCCCGCTGAACGCTCGCTTGGCTCAGTTTTGGCTCACCAATAGCTCCCAGAAAAAAATGCTCCGCAGATACAAGGTCTCACGCAAGAGTATTTATTCGGACGATTAACACGTCTGCTCAGGGCGAAAAGAAGGGGCAAAAGAGAAAGATGGCGTGTGGCTTCTCCCAGATATTGGAATCTGGCGGACTGGAAGGAACCAAGAGCGGAGGAGAATTCTTGCAAGCTGACTGATGAACCAATAGCATGTTAGGACATAACGTGGGAAGCAGGAAAATGGTGACAGCATAAGCTGGAAATTCCTGTAACCTAAGAGGCGGGCAGAACGCGGATTGACAGGTGATGGGGAGGCCAGAAATTCCTGTAATGGAAGAGGCCGGCAGAGCGCAGATTGACAAGTGGTTGGGAGGCTGAAAATTCCTGTAAGGGGAGAGGCGGGCGGCTTTATACATTACACTTTGCACAAAATTAATGAAGACCTAAATAAATGGAAAGACATATCATGATCATTAGTTGGAACACTTAACATTGTTAAGATGGCAATACTCCCCTAAATTGGTCTACAGATTAAGCATAATCACTTTGATACTCCCAGCTGGCTTTGGCAGAGTCAAACTAATCCTAAACATCACACAGAATTAGAAGGAAGAACAAAAATGGGTTCAACCCCCAGTACCACACAAAAAAATCAAACTTTTGTATTTAAAGAACATTCATGAATGGCAAATCCTTTTGTATTCCAAAGGATACTATTAAGAGTTGAAACCAGGTTCGGTGACACATGCCTATAATCCCAGTGACTCAGGAGGCTAAGGCAGGAGGATTGCAAGTTCCAGGCCAGCCTCAGCAACATAGTGAGGCCCTAAGCAATTTAGTGAGACCCTCTCTTAAAATGGAAAATAAAAGGGCTGAGGGTGTGACTCAGTGGTAAAGTGCCTCTAGGTTCAACCCCAGCACCACACCCTGCAGAAGAGTTAAAGATAATCCATGGAACAAAGAAATTCTTTTCAAATCATAATTGTGATAGGGACTTCCATAGAGAATATATGATGATCACTTGGAATTTAAGAATGAAACAATCTTGGGCTGGGGCTGTAGCTTAGTGTCACAGTGCTTGCCTTGGCACATGTGAGGCACTGGGTTCGATCCTTAGCACCACATAAAAATAAATAAAGGCATTCTGTCCATCTACAACTACAAAAAGAATTTTAAAAAAGAGAAATAACCAATCTCATTTTCAAAGTGACAAAGGATTTGAAAGGACATTTTTCCAAGGAATGCCTACAGATGGCCATGACATGAAAAGATGCTCAATCTCAGAAATCATGAGGGAAATGTAAGTTAAAATTACGTCACTTCACTAGGATGACCAAAATGAAAACCTAAGTGTTAGAAAGGATGTGGAGACACTGGAGCCGTCATACACTTCCTGCAGGGATGGAAATGCTTCAGCCCTTTTGGAAAACGGCCTGATACTTCTGCAAATTTTTAAAACATACAGTTCCCAATTGAGACAGCAATTCCACTCCTTGGGATATCCCTAAAAGCTCTGTATACACAAGATGTTGGTAAATTTTTAAAACAGCATTACTCATGAGGTTCCAAAAGTACAAATAAATGTCCATGGGGGCTGGGGAGATAGCTCAGTTGGTAGAGTGCTTAAGCACAACGCCCTGGGTTCAATCCCCAGCACCAAAAAAAAAAAAAAAAACAAAAAAAAAAATCAATAAATGTCCATGAACTGATGAACAGATAAATAAATGTATATCCACACAACAGACTGTCATTCAGAAAAAAAAAAAAAAAAAAAAAAGGAATGAGATATGCTATATCCCAGATGAACCCTGAAAGAAATGCTATGAGAAAGAAACTACTGGCAAATTTCACTACATGAAATTTCTACAAAAGTGATAATTAGTGTGTAGTTCTGTGGTTGTTCATGGAATAAGAAAATGGCTATAAGAGAAAGAGTTCATGTGGGGTGATGAAACGATTCTAAACTTGGGATGGCTGCAAATTTCTGCAAATATACTAAAAAATAAATTATATAGTTTTCAAGTACATTGTTTATAGTATGCAAATTATAACTTATGATATTCTATAAATTGAATAAAAGGGAAAATCACAACCTAATTGTGACCATAAAGAATTTAACGTCTATGAAGCATGTATAGTAGTAGTAGGCAACAAACATTAGCTACCATTATATTTTTAGCACTGTGTACTAGAACTTGATACAAAACTTTTGGGGCCAGTGGTAAAGTACATGCTTAGCATTCAGGAGGTCATGTATCCAGCACCAAAAAAAAAAAAAAAAAAAAAAAAAAAATAGGGCTCAGTGGTAAAGGAATTGTGTCCACCTACAACTAAAACAAAATATTTTTTAAAAAAGGAATAAAAAGAATATGATATTGATATTGACATGAGTAAATAAATACATTACTAACATAGGTCTAGAAACTGACACAAGTAGGACAGGAATTATTGTTCATTCAAGGTAGAATTTCAAATCAGTAGGTCAGGGACTGTTTCTTAATAAGCAGTACTCCAATAACTGGCCATCCTTTCAGAGGAAGAAATATTGGACCCACTATCCCAAGATACATGCCAAAATATATTAATTTTTTTTTTTTTTTTTTTTTTGCAGTGTTGGAGATCAAACCCACGGCCTCTTGTATGCCAGACAAACACTATCACTGAGCTACAGCCCCAATCCCAAGATATAAAGCTCTCATAAAGTTGTACATTTCAAAAGAAAATTTGGGTCAGGTGCAGGGGTGCATACCTGCAATTCCAACTACTTAGGAGGTTGATGCAGGAAGATCACAAGTTTGAGGCCAGCCTGGGCAACTTAGCCAAGACCCTGATTCAAAATAAAAAGGGTTTCAGAGATAGCTCAGTGGTAGAGTTCCCCTGGGTTCAATCTCCAGTACTGAAAAAAAAAAAAAATCAAAAGAAAATTTGGCAATCTGTATATAATCCCATTTGATAGGACATTTTTGTGTGTGTGTGGTGCTGGGGATCAAAACCACACAGGCACTTGACCACTGAATTTTATCCCCAGTAACAAGATTTATGGCAAGTTATTACTTTCAAATTATAGAAAAACAATCTCTTGGACTGTGTAAAAAGTAAATATTTTATATATCAACAGCTGCATATAATGCTGGACATGGTGTCACAAGCCTGTAATCCCAGTGGCTCAGGAGGCTGAGGCAGGATTGTAAATTCAAAACTAGGCTCAGCAACCTAGTGAGGTCCAAAGAAATTTGGGTTTCAAGCAGAGGATATCTGTTTCTTGGTGAGGCAGTTTTTGCTGCTTATCGATCCCCTGCTGTTTACCCCATTAGTCTGTGCAATCACCTGCAGTCTGCCAGCATATCCACTACTTTTTGAGTGCAGACTGCTCACTGTCTGGTGCCTACCATCTACCATTTGCCTGCCTTTTGCCTGTCCATCGCCTGCCTTTCACCTATCTATCATCCACCACCCAAGGTTCAGCTCCCAATCATCCAACAGCAGTCAGCAAACTGACCCCAGACTACCAGTGGAGCACCAGCTGCCTTCTGTTGCCTGGAAGTTCACTGTCACAGTACCTGTAGGTTTGGTTACACGTGGCTGCCGCCGTTTTGAGAAAACAGCCAGGACCTGTAGAACCCCTGGCAGGACTGACCGAGCCCCGTCTCCAGGATCCCTCAGCCCGAAAGATCACTCCCTGCCTCTGGGGCCCTCACATAGACTGCACCCTGCCACTAGGACCGCCAAGACCAAGTGACTGAACCCTATCACAAGGACCCCCAGATGACTGATTGCACCCCACCTCCAGGATCCCTCAACCAGACCAACCACACCCCACCTCCAGGACCCCTGCCTGACCAACCCCACCCTGCCTCCAGGTCCTCCAGTCAACCACACCCACACCCCGAGCTGCAGCTCCCCATTTGCCAACACATTTGGAAACCAGAGCAGCCATCTTGGATAATCCTGGAAGCCCTAGCTCCCATCTTTAGGTGGGGCAAATCCCATCCTGAGACACCTGCTGGAGACTGAAGCACATTGTCAGGTACCTCTCATGCATCAGGCTACTGAAGACTGGGAGGTTTGAATATTATATGACTGTTATAGTATAGATTTTCTTTTTTCTCCTTATTGAAAAATTTTAAGTTTTTATTTCTTTACTTTTCTGGCTCTCTTTTCCTTTTGTTTACCTGTTCCCTCAGAGTCTCTTTCTCCCTTTTACACATGCTAACAACCAACTTCTTTTGATTATACTCTCAACCTTTCTATTACCTAGAACTTCTATATATTCTTTTCTTATCCCATTAACAGCTACATCCTACACCGCTCCACATCCTCTTTGTCCTCCATTAGAAACTGCAGACCTTATTGCAAATCTGTTTGTTACACCAAAGATAATAATTGAATTCATTCTCTTTATTATGACAATATTGTTAATGTCCTCATAGGGGCTATTTGGTCGAGGATTGCATACTGTCTGAAATGGGCACTGCTAATATTGATCTCCCCCTTAAAGAAAAGGTTTTGGTAACCTATAGGGTCACTATAAGCCTATAGGGGGAGAACTGAAATACCCCAGATCCGCACTGCTACAGGGAATGTTTTTTCATGAACAACATGAAAAAACAAGGGAAGAAAATAATCCAAACAAATCTAGATTCTATATTAATAGAATCCAATGACAGTATGTTAGAAGAAATGTCAGAAAAGGACTTCAGATTATACATGATTAATATGATTCGTGAAGCAAAGGATGAGATAAGAGAGCAAATGCAGGCAATGAATGAAAATACCAATAAGCAGTTGAAAGAGCAACTGCAGGAAGCAAAAGATCATTTCAACAAAGAGATAGAGATTCAAAAAAAACAAACGGACAAACGGAAATCCTTGAAATGAAGGAAACAATAAACCAAATAAAAAACTCAATGGAAAGCATCACCAAAAGACTAGACCACTTGGAAGACAGAGCCTCAGACAATGAAGACAAAATATTTAATCTTGAAAATAAAGTTGCCCAAACAGAGAAGATGGTAAGAAATCATGAACAGAATCTCCAAGAACTATGGGACATCACGAAAAGACCAAATTTAAGAATTATTGGGATTGAGGAAGGCACAGAGATACAAACCAAAGGAATGAACAACCTATTCAATGAAATAATATCAGAAAATTTCCCAACCTGAAGAATGAAATGGAAAATCAAATACAAGAGGCTTACAGAACACCAAATGCACAAAATCACAACAGATCCACACCAAGGCACATTATAATGAAAATGCTTAACATTCAAAATAAAGATAGGATTTTGAAGGCCAAGAGAGAAAAGCATCAGATTACATATAGGGGGGAACCAATATGGATATCAGCAGATTTCTCAGCCCAGACTCTAAAAGCTAGAAGGGCCTGGAACAACATATTTCAAGCTCTGAAAGAACATGACTGCCAACCAAGAATCCTATACCCAGCAAAACTAACCTTCAGATTTGAAGATGAAATTAAATCCTTCCATGATAAACAAAAGTTAAAAGAATTTACAAATAGAAAGCTTGTGCTACAGAATATTCTCAATAAAATATTCCAGGAGGAGGAAATGAAAAACAACAATGTAGGTCAGCAAAGGGAGGAACTACCTTAGAGAAAAATCCACTAAAGGAGAAACTAAAATAAGCCCAAATGACTGGGAATACAAATCATATCTCAATAATAACCCTGAACATTAATGGCCTAACCTCATCAATCGAAAGACATAGACTGGCAGAATGGATTAAAAAGAAAGACCCAACAATATGCTGCCTGCAAGAGACTAATCTCATAGAAAAGGACATCCAAAGACTAAAGGTGAAAGGATGGGAAAAAGCCTACCATGCACACGGACTCAGTAAAAAAGCAGGGGTTTCCATCCTTATTTCAGATAAAGTGGACTTCAAGTCAAAGTTAGTCAGAAGGGATAAAAAAGAACATTTCATACTGCTTAAGGGAACAATAAATCAGGAAGACATAACAATCGTAAATATTTATGCCCCAAACAATGGTGCATCCATGTACATCAGACAGATCCTTCTCAATTCCAGGAATCACATACACCACAACACAATAATTCTGGGTGACTTTAACACACCACTGTCACCACTGGATAGATCTTCCAAACAAAAACTAAACAAAGAAACCACAGAACTCAATAACACAATCAATAACCTAGACTTGACAGACATATACAGAATATTCCATCCATCAATGAGCAAATTCACATTCTTCTCAGCAGCACATGGAACCTTCTCAAAAATAAATCATATGTTATGCCACAAAGCAGCCCTTAGGAAATGCAAAAAAATAGAGATACTCCTTGTGTTCTATCAGATCATAATGGAATGAAATTAGAAACCAATGACAAAATAAAAAACAGAAATTACTCCAAAACCTGGAGACTAAATAATATGCTATTGAATGAAATGTGGATAACAGAAAACATCAGGGAGGAGATAAAAAAATTTTTAGAGGTCAATGAGAATGACGATACAACATATCAAAATCTCTGGGACACTATAAAAGCGGTAGTAAGAGGAAAATTCATTGCATGGAGCACATTCCAGAAAAGAATAAAAAGTCAACAACTAAATGACCTAACATTACAGCTCGAAGCCCTAGAAAAAGAAGAACAGAATAATAGCAAAAGTAATAGAAGACAGGAAATAATTAAAATCAGAGCTGAAATCAATGAAATTGAAACAAAAGAAACAATTCAAAATATTGACAAAACAAAAAGTTGGTTCTTTGAGAAAGTAAACAAAATAGACAAACTCTTAGCCACACTAACAAAGAGGAGAGAGAAACTCAAATTACTAAAATTCGTGATGAAAAAGGAAGCATCACTACAGACACCACTGAGATACAGAACATAATGAGAAGCTACTTTGAAAATCTGTATTCCAACAAAATAGAAACTACCGAAGACATTGATGAATTCCTAGAGACATATGCTCCTCCCAAACTGAACCAGGAGGACATACACAATTTTAACAAATCAATATCAAGCAATGAAATAGAAGAAGCCATTAAAAATCTGCCGTCCAAGAAAAGCCCAGGACCAGACAGATTCTCAGCCAAGTTCTACAAGACCTTCAATGAAGAACTCATTCCAATACTTCTGAAAGTATTCCAGGAATACTTCTCAAAGTATTCCAGGAAATAGAAAAGGAGTGTACCCTACCAAACTCATTCTATGAAGTTAATATCACCCTCATACCCAAACCAGGCAAAGACACATCAAGGAAAGAAAATTTTAGACCAATATCCTTGATGAATATAGATGCAAAGATCCTTAACAAAATACTGGCAAACAGTATCCAAAAACATGTTAAGAAAATTGTGCACCACGATCAAGTGGGGTTCATCCCAGGAATGCAAGGATGGTTTAACATCCATAAATCAATAAATGTAATCCATCAGGTCAATAGACTTACAAATAAGAATCATATGGTTATTTCAATTGAAACAGAAAAAGTGTTCAACAAAATACAACACCCCTTCATGCTCAAAGTACTAGAAAAAAATAAGGATAGTAGGAACATACCTGAACATTGTAAAGGCTATTTATGCTAAGGCCATGTCCAACATCATTTTTTTTTGTATGTACATCTTTATTAGAAATTAACCATTCCCACTAGATACCACAGAAGTAAATTAACTTAATCTTGCAATTCTAGAACAGACAAACTTCAGTTAAGGAAGTCTTAAATTTCCAATGTGTGTGTGTTGGGGGGTAGTTATTTAGGACAGTGTTTTTCAAAACTTGGCTCCTTTCAGATATGCTTTTGGGATTGTTTGGGACAAACTTGGGATATAGGTTCTCTATGCTAATGTTTTACATTTTATATTTTAATTTTGCTGGAATCTAAATCCAATGATTGCACAGTTATTCAGGATGATCTGGAACCATCTTATCTAGTGCTGCCACATTTGCCTCTTTGCCCTGCTGCCTCTATTCATGTGACCCTGGTGAAGACCAACCCGATGCTCAACTTTTCCTCATAGGTTCTCAAATTGGGTCCTCAGGCCCTTTCAGAATTGTGCAATGTTTCCAATGAGATCTGTGAAATGGCAAGGTGAGAACAGTGGCTCAGAGCAGTGACCCTCAAAGTGGGATAGGGTGGGGTAGGTTTGAAAAAACACACTCAAAATACCCATTGATTTCATAATACAAATTGCATAAAGTCATGTTCAGCAAAATAATTTCAGCTGATGGGAAATGGCAGAAAACCAACTGTAGATTCATCCTTGGGGCATCTGGATACGTACAGTTGAGAAACACTGGCTTGGAGCTAGAGGCATGCTGGCACACAGAGAACAGTTAATAAGAAGCACACGCTAAAGAGAAAAACATCTCTTGGATCAGTGAATACTAAACCAAAACTTGTCATGGTTTTCTGGAACCCAAAGGACCAATCCAGAAGAAACCCAAGATGATCCATCAATCTTCTTGGCCCTATGGTTAGGGACAAGTTGGTCCACTTTTTAATACCGAGGCAAAAGAAGAAAAATCCATTTGTGGTCAAAAATCCCATCCACCAGGAAATGCTGTCATCTTCTGTGCTTCCATTCAGCTCTCCAGGGGGACATCTGCGTGGTGTCTGCTCCACTATAATTACTGCAGAGCTCCGATCTGCTTCAGCCACGTCAGCAGTTCCCCGTTCTGTTGCATAGTTATTAGATCACTGCATCCACCTATAAAATCTGTACCAATGAAGACCCGAGGTATAGTTCTTGCACCTGTGAGCTGTTGCAAATAATCTTGAATCTCATTTATGTCACTGGTGGCTGTGATATCAACAAATTCCAGCAGCCCTTGTTTGAAGGGCACTTGACTGAGGATCTCTTGGATCTTTCTGCAGTAGGGGCCCCATGTTTAACATCATTCTTAATGGAGAAAATCTGAAAGCATTCCCTTTAAAAACGGGAACAAGACAGGGATGCCCTCTTTCACCACTTCTATCAACATTGTCCTTGAAATACTAGCCAGAGCAATTAGACAGACTAAAGAAATTAAAGTGATACAAATAGGAAAAGAGGAACGTAAGCTGTCACTATTTGCTGATGACATGATTCTATATTTAGAGGATCCAAAAAACTTCTCCAGAAAACTTCTAGACCTCATAAATGAATTCAGCAAAATAGCAGGTTATAAAATCAACACGTGTAAATCTAAAGCATTTTTATACACAACATCTGAAAGGGAAATGAGGAAAACAACTCCATTTTCAATAGCCTCAAAAAAAATAAAATACTTGGGAATCAATCTAACCAAATGGTAAAAGATCTCTACAATGAAAACTACAAAACATTGAAGAAAGAAATTGAGGATGACCTTAGAAGATGGAAAGATCTCCCATGTTCTTGGATAGGCAGAATTAATATTATCAAAATGGTCATATTTCCAAAAGTGCTATACAGATTTAACACAATTCCAATTAAATTCCCTATGACATTTCTCATAGAAACAGAAAAAGCAATCATGAAATTCATGAATAAAAGACCCAGAATAGCCAAAGCAATCCTGGGCAGGAAGAGTGGTGCAGGAGGTATCACTATACCAGACCTTAAACTCTACTATACAGCAATAGTAACAAAAACATGGTACTGACACCAAAATAGACAGGTAGACCAATGGTACAGGATAGAGGACACGGAGACATACCCACATAAGTTCAGTAACCTCATATTAGACAAGGGTGCCAAAAACTTACAATGAAGAAAAGATAGCCTCCTTCAACAAATGGTGCTGGGAAAACTGGAAATCCATATACAGTAAAATGAAACTAAACCCCTCTCTCTCACCCCATATAAAACTCAACTCAAAATGGATCAAGGATGTAGGAATTAGACCTGAGACCCTTCACCAAATAGAAGAAAAAGTAGGCCCAAATCTCCATCATGTTGGTTTAGGACCAGACTTCCTTAACAAGACCCCCACAGTGCGAGAAATAAAAGCAAGAGTCAATAAATGGGATAGATTCAAACTAAAAAGTTTTTTCTCAGCACAGGAAATAATCAACAATGTGAAAAGAGAGCCTACAGAGTGGGAGAAAAATCTTTTCCACTCACACTTCAGACACAGCACTCATCTCCAAAGTTTATAAAGAACTTAAAAAACTTTACACCTAAAATACAAAGATCCCAATCAATAAATGGGCTAAGAAAAAGGGCAGACATTTCACAGAAGAAGATATACAGGTGATCAACAAATATATGAAAAAGAGCTCATCATCCCTAGTAATTAGAGAAATGCAAATTAAAACTACCCTAAGATTTCATCTAACTCCAATTAGAATGGCTATTATCAAGAACACAAGCAATAATAATTGTTGGCGTGGATGTGGGTGAAAATCACACTCAGACATTGCTGGAGGAGTTGCAAATTGGTTCAGCCACTCTGGAAAGCAGTATGGAGATTCCTCAGAAAGCTTGGAATGGACCCACCATTTGACCCAGCTATCCCACTCCTCGGTTTATACCCAAAGGACTTAAAATCAGCACACTACAGTGATGCAGCCACATTAACATTCAGAGCAACTCAATTCACAAGAGCTACATTGTGGAACCAACCTAGGTGCCCTTCAATTTACGAATGGATAAAGAAACTGTGGTATATATACACAATGGAATATTACTCTGCCATAAGGAAGAATAAAATTATGGCATTTGCTGGTAAATGGATGAAGTTGGAAAATATCATGCTAAGTGAAATAGGCCAAGCCTAAAAAACCAAAGGCCGAATGTTTTCTCTGATAAGTGCATGACAATATATAAGGATGTGGGGGGGGAATGAAGAATGAAGGAACTTTGGATGGTGTCGAGGAAAAAGGGGTGGGAGGGGGTGGGGATGGAAAAACAGTAGAATGAAACAGACAGTATTACCCTATATATATATGGATTACTTGAATGGCATGAATATACATTGTGTACAACCACAGAAATGAAAAGTTGTACCCCATTTGTGTACAATGAATCAAAATGTGTCTGTAAAAATAAAAACTAAAAAAGGGCTGGGGACGTGGTTCAGGGGTTATGTACCCCTGGGTTCAATCCCTGGTACCCACCCCCAAATGTTGCATATTACATAGCAAAATAACCATCAATTCCTTTTTTATATATATTTTTAATTGTTGATGGACCTTTATTTTATTCATTTATTTATATGTGGTGCTGGGAATTGAACCCAGTGCCTCACGCATGTAAGGCAAGTGCTCTACCACTGAGCCACAATCCCAGCCCTAATCATCAATTCTTGAAGAATTCTTGATATTTATTGTTTTAAGAGGTGCTAGGGATTAAACCCAGGGCTTCAGGAATGCCAAATAAGTCCTTTACTGCTGAGCCACATCCCCAGCACAAGAATTTTTTTTCTTTTTTCTGTGGTGCTGGGAATTGAACCCAGGGCCTTGTGAAACAAGGCCGAACTATATTCCCAGCCCTAGCCACAGAATTCTTGATAAAAATGGTAGTAAACCAGTGTTTAAAAATACCTTTATTGTGGACCCAGAATAGCCAAAGCAATACTGAGCAGTAAGAGTGATGCAGTGGCATCAAAATACCTGATCTCAAATTATGCTACAGAGTTATAGTAACAAAAACAACATGTTTTTGGCATAAAAGTCATGAAGACCAATGGAATAGAAGACAAAAAGACAAATTCACATAGATACATTTGATTCTTCTCAAAAATTGTACAATGGAGAAAAGAGCATTTTTAACAAATGTTGCTGAGAACACTGGATATTCATATGTAGAAAAATGAAATTATCTCTCATCCCGCACAAAAATCAACTGAAAGTGGATCAAAGCCCTTGGAATTAGATCAGAAACACTGCAACCGCTAGAAGAAAACATAGGGTCAACACTCCAGCCTATTGGGACAGGTGTGGATTTCCTTAATAAGACTCCTAAAGCTGGGAAATAAAACCAAGAACCAATAAATAGAACAGCATCATATTAAAAAGCTTCTGCACAGCAAAGGAAACGAGCATAAAGAGAGAGCCCATGGAATGGGAGAAGATCTTTGCCAGGTAATCTTCCAACTGCAGATTAATATTCAGAAAAGATAAAGAACTCAAACAATTCAGCATCCCCCAATAACCAAATCCATAAATGCACAAATGAATTAAACATCTCTCAAATGAAGAAACGTAAATATATGAAAACAACAAATATATGAAAAATGTTCAACATCTGCCATAACCAGAGACACGCAAAGCAAAACTACGCTAGGATTTCATCTCATTCCAGTTAGCACGGCACCATTAAGAATATAAATAACAGGGCTGGGGATGTAGCTCAGTTGGTATTGTGCTTGCCTTGCAAGCACAAGGCCCTGGGTTCAATCCCCAGCACCAAAAAAAAGAAAAGAAAAGAAAAAAAGAATATAAATAACAATAAATGCTGGTGAGGATGTGGGGGAAAAGGTACACTCATGTATTGTTGATGGGACTGCAAATTAGTGCAACCACTTTGCAAAACAGTATAGAGATTCTTTAAAAGACCATTTGATTCAGCTATCCCACTCCTAGGTATTTACCAAAAACAAAAGCAAAAAAACTCTAAAATCAGCACACTATATTGATATATTAATACCAATGTTTATAGCATTGCAATTCACAATAGCCACTTTATAAAACCAGCCCAGGTGTCTCTCAGTAGAAATTGAATAAAGAAAAATGTGGTATACACACACACAATGGAATTTTACTCAGTCATAAAGATGATGAAATTATGTCATTTGCTGGTAAGTAGATGAAACTGGAGAACATTATGCTGAGTGAAATAAGCCAGATTCAGAAAGTCAAGGATTGAATGTTCTCTCTTATGTAGAAACTAGAGAAACATAAGCAATTTAAAAAGGGGGTGGGAGGAATTTCAAGAAAATAGAAGGGAGAACAATGGAGAGATAGGTTATCCAGAGGAAGAGAGGAGGGATGGAAAAGGGAAAAAGAGTGGCATGACATTGAACAAACTATGTTATGGACATGTATGAATATATCACAATGAGTTCCACTTTTATGTATACATAACTCTAATGTACTAATTAAAAAACCACAGAGGGAAGATCAATAAAGGAAGGGGATCAGGGAAGGGTTTAGTACTGGAGACTGAAATGGAGCAAAATTATGTCATATACATTTATGAACATGCCAAAATGAACCCCACATTTATGTATAACTATGATTTTAAAATATAAATCTTTATTGGGGCTGGGGACATAGCTCATTGGTGGAATTAGTGCTTAGAATGCATAGGTCCCAGGTTCTATTCCCAGCACCAACAAACAAAAGAAAAAGAAAAAAAATATTTGTTAACTCTACAAATGCTACCTACAGAAAACCACAGCCAAGTCGTATGGCAGGAGAAATACCACTCCATGTACTGAATAAATGAAGAATGCCTGATATCAGCACTATTTTACTATCCAAATGGGAGGCCCTGAATCATCTCCTAAGACCTGAACAGTAGAAATATATGAAGAAGAAAAACAATTCGAGGTTTCTAAAAATATATATCTTTGTAAGCGTAAAGCAATCGACATGTAGAGTTTAGTAGGGTATCCAAATAAAGAAATAGTTAACGATTAGACCAAGTGTATGTCAATCATTCCACTGATTGACAGATTTACCAACACGTGACATAGTTTTAAGGGCTCCAGGAACATGGGGGGCGGGATTCCGGTCTATTCCGCCGTCCACACCCGCGCAGGCCCGGTCCCGCCGTAGCCCCGCCCAAGGCCGCGTTCTAACCGCCTACAGCTCTGGTGTTTCTGCCCTCACGTCCCACGGCGAGCCCACCCCGGGGGTCCTTCCCGGTCCACGCGGGAATAAACCAGGATTTCTCTGCTCTCTCAGATCCAGTTGTCTGCGGCGGGAGGCGGAGGTGACGTCATGACGCGACTCACTTTTCCTGACGCAATCTCCGCGCGACCCGGACCCTCCTGGCTTCTCCAGTGGTGGGGACCGTCCAGGTCCGGGTGCGTTCCGCCTGGAGGGGCCTCCTTGAGGCGGAAGGGGTGTTGGCCCGGCCGCGAAGGCACCTCGGTATAAAGACTGGCCAATCCGCTGTCGCGGCTGCGGCCGCGGGTCCGAGAGCGCCGTCGGACCGTGGGCCCGGGAAGTGACGTTGAAACCCTCGGGGGTTCATCCCCTGTGCTGCCCTGTTCAAAAGCTCCCTTTGTAAATTTTCTTTTTGGAAAGAAGAGGACTTTCCGCCGTTGGAGTCGTGTTGACGCCGCAGTGTCCTCCCGCCTCTAGTACCTGGCGACTGCTGCGAGATCGGGTGAGCACTGCGAGGAAACTGCGTGGGGCTGGGCTGGGCTGGGCTGGAGCGCCTGCCCCGAGTGCCAGCCCAGCGCTCCGCGGGCGACGCGAGCAGGGTTCAGGAGGACCTCTTTCTCCTTTTCTTAGGCAAATCGGTGTTTCGTGTGAGATTCTGCCGTTCCTTTGCGCGTCATATAGTTACTTTTCACACATTATTTTCTGCTAGAAAGACAAATGTACTTTCTTAGGTGCCGACGGTGTGCGTATTTTTTATTGTGAAAACGAACCTTTGTAGACCACGAGTCTTTTTCTAAACAAAACCTCGAATTTACAGGCATTCTCTTCATTTGACTTTCTTAGGGCTGTACATCCATCCCCACAGAATTTAAAAGCCGGGCCTCTAGTAAAGGATGGAGGTGTTATTGCACTAGATGTAGAAAAAGCGAGTTTATCTTTTGACAAGCTAGTTAGACGAAGTATGTTTTTTCCCCACATTTTTCTTTGGAAAAATTTGAAGCTACTAACGGGTCATTTGAACATAACATATGACATGTACACATTGTAGTAGTGTGTTAGCCGGCTTTTCGCTGCTGTGATCAAAAGATCTGGCAACTATGTAGAGGAGTAAAAGTTTATTTGGTGTTCATGGTTTGAGAGGTCTCAGTCCATAGGTGGTTGGTTGCTTTGGCATGAGGTAGGCAGAGCACCATAGCAGAAGGGTATGGAGGAGGAAAGCAGCTCAGGTCATGGCAATCAGAAAGCGGAGAGAGCGCTCTGCCGTGAGAGACAAAATATAGACCCAATATGCCACCAATAACCTATAGCCTCCAGCCTCCCCTACCTGCCTGCCAAGCACCACCATTCAAGTGGATTAATGCACTGATTAAGACAAGACTCTCACAACTCATCTTTTCACTTCTAAATTTTCTTGTATTGTCTCAGACATGAGCTTTTGGAGAACACCTCATATCTAAATCGTAACAAGTAGGTTCACTAATTTTTAGCATTTTTTTTATGTTTGCTCTTTCCCCAGGTACACGTTATTGTATTTGAAAGCAAGCCTGTTGAAAATAAATTGTAAACAGGATATTGAACATTAAATACTTGGTGATGCATCTTCTAAAGAAAGGGATTAAATCCACAATACTACTATTTTATTCAAGAAAATGAATAGTGAACTTTGGTATAGTGCATGCAGGAGGCCCTGAGTTCAATCCCCAGCACACACAAACCCATAAAAAGAAAACATATATACATAGTTTTGTCTCATGTCTACTCAAGCAAATGTTAATTTATTCACATTGTTCCAAAATATGTTTTTGGATGTTCTTGGATCTAAAATCCACTCAAGGTTTCTTATTACATTTGTTTATGTCTTTTAGTCCTTTTGAGCATCACCTGTTGTTTATCCATTATATTGGCTTTTTGAAGAGCCAGTCATCCTTTTAAAAAGTCATACATTCTGTTACTTATTATTGTCTTCTCGTGGCATGTTTAAATGGTCCCTCCATTTCTTCAGTTTCCTGTAATTGATGATTGGATCCCTAGTAGAGGTTGGAAAACTGTGTGTGAAAAGAGCCATGTAGTAAGTACTTGATGCTTTGCAGACCATGTCTGTTTTGTAGTCAAGCAGCCAGATAGGTTAGTAAACAAGCATGATTTTGTTCAGTAAACCAAAAAACCAGGCTTTAACTTTAAAAGTGTAGAGAATATTTTGAAGGATGGGACATTTACGAGGGCATGATACTCCATACCCCTGGTGTAGAGAATTCAAAAAATCATTTGCCAAATATTTTTTAGGTAATATTTTGTGCTCCAATTGCATTTTATCAGGATCACATACATTTATACTGTCCTTCTGTTAGTGGTGGGAAGTTTGATACTTGCTTAAGGTAATAGCCATCGTAGTAACCTGTTTTAAAGATTGATTTTTCCATTTGAATAAGAAAGTAACTTGTGGTTTGAACCTTTTTTTTTTTTTTTAAATTTTTTTTTTGCGATGCTGGGGATCAAACCCAGGGCCTTGTGCTTGCAAGGCAAGCACTCTACCGACTGAGCTATCTCCCCAGCCCTGGTTTGAACCTTTGACACTCTGAATGTTTAATTCTGGGACTGGAGTTGTAACTCAGTGGTAGAATGCTTGCCTAGCACCTGTGAGGCACTGGGTTCAATCCTCTGTATCACATAAAAATAAATAAATAAATAAAAATATCATGTCCGTATACTATTTTTAAAAAGTCTATTAAAAAAAAGGAATGTTTTAATTCTTTAGCAACCTTTCTTCCTAATCCATGAATAAAATGCAGCAAATACAATTCTTTTTTCTTCCCATTTGTGGAGGTTTATTTTCAAGGTAAACTTTCAGGATTGAAGTCTAGGTCAAAAGACAAATGTTCATTTAATTTTGCCATACATTAAATTTTCCCCTCCCTTAATCTTTATACCATTTGACAGTTTCTAAGTGAACTTAAAAAAAAAAAAAACTGGACTGGGGTTGCGACTCAGTGGCAGAGCACTTGCCTAGCACGTGCAAGGCACTGGGTTCGATTCTCAGCACCACGTATAAATAAATAAATAAAATAAAGGTCCATTGCCAACTCAAAAAAAATATATATATATATATATATATACACACACACCCCTTAAAGTTATTCTGGAGAAAAATAAGGAACAGATTTTAACTTCAGGTACTTACTTTCAGAAAGAAAGTCAGTGCCTTGTCTGCTTTGATCCTGAATAAGAATACTCCACTATATTTTCAGGAGTACAGTGATTTGATTTATATTAAGGACAAACACATCATAGGACTCTAATGTTTGAATTTTGATGTTTCTTTGTGTCTTCTGTTTGTGTATAGCTGTTCTGTAATGTTCTTGTGGGAAATAGCATTTGTCCGGCAGTCCACAAATGACTATTGAATTCCCTCAGTGGGTCTCCTCATAGACACACATCTGGGGGTAGAGTCACTCTACAGGTACATGACCAGATAATTCTTCTGTCACTGTAGGCTGCCAGAAGGCTCTGAAGGAGCCAAGTGTCTTGTTAATATCCTAGTTACCTTCTGATTGCCACTTAGCAGTCCTGGGACATAGTGAAACAATTTTTTAGAGTTCTGAAGATGTTGTGAAGATGCACTAGTATTGTTGGTTGGGAATTTATCAGAGAAACAATTTTAAAAACTTAACAGTATCTACTAAATGTTTGTGTTTGCAGGGTGTATAACACAAGAGCAGTGCATGCACATGTCAGGATGAAAGTAAATACTTTTCATACCAGTATTATTATAAGAGCCCTAAATTAGAAGCAATCCAAATGCAGATTCTGCTCCATAACCTGGAGGAAGGACTGCTGCACAAAGAGAGGCCAAGAAGAATAGTGACAGGCCCTTCTGCACAGTTTGTTACCTGTCATGTCGATGCAGTCAAGGCTGCATAAAAACCCAAATGGACTGGGTTTGGAGAATTCACAGATAGCGGAACAAGTGAATTTTCTGAAGGATGGGACATTTACGAGGGCATGATACTCCATACCCCTTCCTGTATACCTCACCTATACACCTCTTCTGTATCCTTTATAAAATATCCTTTATAATAAACTGGTAAATGTGTTTCCCTGAGTTCTGTAAGAAGCTCAAGCAAATTAATTGAACTTGAGGAGGGGTTTATGGGAACCTCGGCTCATAGCACAGGCAAGTAAAGGGCTCTGGGTTCAATCCCCAGTACCATAATAAATTAGTAAATAGATAAAGGGGAGCAGTCTTGGGTACTGAGCCCTCAACCTGTGAGATCTAATACTATCTCCAAGTAGATAGTGTCAGAACTGAATTAAAGAATTAGAGTACTGCAGCAGAAGGAATTATTTGCTATGTATGAGGACTATTCCAACACATCTGATTTCATAAGTTATCTGTGTTGTGAGTGTTGTGGAAAAAACTGAGTTTGGGTTGGTTGGTGTTTCCTACACATCTACATGGCCCACTCTTCATTTCTGGACTGCAGAGCCTAGACACTCATTAAAAAGACTTCTCTATGATTAGGTCAAGTACACTAGGACATTTTCCCCATTGATAAACCTAACTCACTTGGGACTTTAATTACATTTACAAAATCCCTACATATTTACCACATTTCTGTTAGAAACAAGTCAGAGGTTACTTAAGGTAAGGGAATCATCCAAGAGGGTGGCTACCAGAAGGTGGAGATCGCTGGGTCTTATGTATGTGATCCATGGTAGTTGTAACCCAGTACACAAAGCCTTAGTGGGCTTCTCTAGGCCTGAACTTGCCTATAATCAGCAGCCACACAATGTTCAAAGCAGATGCTCAGAGCTGCAGGTACTACAGTTGGTGGGCAGAGTTGGCACCACTAGAAGCAGGAAGCTTTGAAGCAGTGTTTCTTTGAGAGGTATGGCAGTATAACTTCAAGGCACCTGCAAACTGAATCTAGAGGGCAGGTACTCAGAATGTGGGTGCCACAAACATTTTGAGACCTTGGATGCTCAGTGTCCACATCTGGAGGGCTGTGGGAAACAAAGGTCTGGGACAGGCTTATTTCGGATTGGGCCAATGTGCAGCAAACATCCTGGAATTCAGTGTCCTATATCTTGTCAGACACAGGAAGTAAACTATGAAGTTAGGTAACACATATGTTGAGTTTCCTCTTCTAGCAAGAGCCCTTTGAGATTTTAGGTGTCCATGTTAAGAGAGTTACAGGAATGTGGTGCCTGATGTGTGGATGAGATCCTTTGGGAACTGTTCTGACCACATGGCATGGGCAGAGCACCAGAGGATGTCCTTACCCCTGCAGCACTGATCTACCATGCACAACTGGATTCAGCAGTAGAAATTTTTTTCTTTTTGTTTGTTCCTTGAGTGCCCTGTGTACTGACTAAACTTCACACGCTTAGTGTAAATGATGCAGATTTAAAGAATCCAGTGCATTGTTGTAAAGCAGGTATTGAAGTTAAATCTGAAGCTGAGATGACTAAAAGGATAACAGGCACAGACTGTGCTTTGTCTAGTCAACATTCATAGACATCCCCACACACACATGTGAATTCACTTACAATAATAAAACAACTGTATATGTCTACCTAAATATATAAAGGGAAAAGTTCTCAACCTTTTCCATACTAAGAAAGTATACAGTCCACCATCACAGGCCATATTAATAGCTCCTCATCTTAGTAACATTTTCACTGAATATTCTGCTACCTAAGAACTAAATTGTAAATTTAACCCCTAATAAGTTACATATGAAATAAGAATGTGGAAATAGAAGTGAGTGGTTAGTTTATATAAACACTTTCATATGAACAAACTTACAAATATATATCAGTGTATACGTCCTGTATGTTGTCAATATACCTCTTCAGTGACCAGTTCCGTATTTCCCTGCCCCTCAGCCCAAACTTCTGGGTTCTGTACTGCTTAGTGAGCTAAACCTTTATTTGCAAATAACATAAATCTTCCAATGTCCTCCCTTTTCCAAGTTATTTTATCAACATTTTATTTCTTTTTTAAAAAAGAGATGGAGTCTCACTATGTTGCCCAGGTTGACTTTGAACTCATGGGCTCATACATTGCTCCTGCCTCAGCCTCTGGAGTAGCTGAGAGTACAGTTATGTGCCACCACACCCAGCTTTATGAACATGTCTGTGGAGCATGGAAATATTAAGGTTCCAGTCTTCATTCTCTGCCTCAAGTGTATAGCATTACCCCAGTTTCCCTTTGGTAATTGAGATCTATCAGTCTAGACAATAGATTATCCACTACCACCCCCAATTTTCCTCTTAGTGTTATGGTATAAGAAGCCCCCAATGGCCAGGTTGCTATCTAATCTTTAAAGGTATTAGGACTATAATTGTGCCCAAATAGGGGCAGAGATCCCAAAGTGATCTAAGTTATTGGGATTGGAAGCAAAATTTCTGTCAGTAGAGCCATTTCTACCCTTACCCATCATCTCTGGGTCCATGTAGTCTGGTTTTGGGGGAACAGTACATAAGACTCTGATTCAAAGCAGTGTGTCTTATGAGACAGAATTCCACCCTTTCTTAAAGTTGTCTCACAACTGACCCTGCAACTGAGTTTTCAGGAAGGCATTCCACCTCTCATTTAGATCAGCCACTTCTCGGTAATGGGGTATGTGCTAAGACTAGTTGATTGCAGGGACACACTCTAATTGTTGCACTAATTTGCACTGGAATGGTTCTCTTGATAAGAATCAGTGCCATGTGAATGCTGTCTCTGTAGGTAAAGTATTTTGTGAGCCCATGGGTGGTGGTAACAAGAAGAGGGTTGATGTGGCCTTGTGGATAAAGATTAAGTGCTATACACTTGATTACTGCTGCTCTGGGTTCTGGCTTTTGCCACTGGAATTGGAGAACTCATTTCAATGATGGTATCAGTACATGAATACCTGGCATAGTTTTTTGTTATCTCCATAAAAAGAGTATTATCTTCTGGGTCATCGATATAGGTTAGGGTAAGGATGGGAGGGGTGTGGAAATCAGATGAAAAATTCAGTAGAACTTTCCTGGTTCTAGGATTCCTTCTGTCACCTTATGCCAGGGAGGTCTGGCATGTCAACCTCACTAACTGTAGGTCATCACTGTGTCCAAATTTTAGTCATCTAGCTACTTTAACTATTAAAAGTCATACCCAGGGTAAGCCTCCTCAGGGTCCCCTTTTTCCCTGTGAGAGTTTTGTTTCTATCTTCACAGTTGAATAAATCCTATTCCTTTCCAAAAAAAAAAAAAAAAAAAAAGTCACACTGAGGCAGGAGGATTGCAAGTTTGAGGCCAACTTCAGCAACTTAGCAAGACCCTAAGCAACTTAGAAAGATCCTGTCTCAAAATAAAAAATAAAAAGAGCTGAGGATGTGGTTCAGTGTTTAAACACCCCTGGGTTCAATCCCCAGTACATAAAGTAAAAATAAAAAAATTAAAATCCTAGGACTGGAGATTAGCTCAGTGGCAATAGAGTGCTTGCCTACTATGTGTGAGGCCCTGGGTTCCATTTCTAGCACTGCAAGGAAAAATCAAATTTTAAAAATTATTTTCCATGATCCTGGTTTCATATGAAATGATCACTGACACATGGTGAGTCACTACATTGTGGTGCTTTAGACATTGCAGGTCTAGACCAACTTCTAGTCATCCTGGACTGTGAATCAACCTCAGGAGATCAGTGTAGGAACCAACTGAACTGCAGTCAGGCCCTGGTTCACCACTTCCAAAATGAGTGATAGGGAGCAAATCCTTTTAGAGTTTGAATCCAGTTTTTTTTTTTTTTTTTTTTTCTTTTCCAGCATTAAATAGAGATACTGAGATCTACTATGAATGGTTGGTAGGATACCTAAGTGACTTTATGTATATACCAATCTTATAGTGCAAATTTATACTTTCTGGTCCTCAGTAAATGACAGTGGGTGTTAGTAATATTTGTGTCAACAGACTACAGTGTATTTAGTGGCTTTTACTTATATCATCTGTGGAGAGTAAGCCAATGTCTGGTGACTGATGAAGTACTGCTGTATAAGGAGGAATGGAGAGTTCCATTATCCACCAAGATTCTAAACTGCCTAAAGTGGTCTTGGCATCTAAGAAAAGAGCATTCCAGCAAATTTCACTTTCAGCCTCACAGAATGACAGCCATTGATTAACCCATGACCAGTCCTGTTAATGCTCTTTTACAGAGATTCAGAGATTCCGCTATACGTCCTCCTTGTGTAACAGAGCCCAGTGACCAGGCCTGAGCAGTCATGCCACCCAGCTGTTCTTTTTGGAGATGTCAAAGTGGGCTAGATAATATCAGCCCCCTGGTGTATGTGCTGCACAATATTCTTGAGATTTTTCACCATGAATAAATTAAGACTATTTCTCTGAGTTTAAGTTTGCTTACCTGTAAAATGAGACTGTCATAGTTTTTGTAATGGGCAGCACAGTTCACCATTCCTGTTTCTAGTTCTAGGTGAGACAGGACTGCTCTGACATTGTATGGCAGTAGTGCACATATGAGCGTGTGTGTGTGTGTGAGTGTGAGTGTGTGTGTGTGTGTGTTTCAAATGTGCAGAATTACATGGCAGTTTCATGCTAGGGTGGAATGGCTCCTAGGCATGTAAATGTAGGAATTAGGGCAGTTCCAGGTTTTCATGCCTTCTTTCTTTTCTAGGAGCTCTTCTTTCCAGGGACGCATTCAGCCTACTTGAAGAAAAGATAAAGGCAGGAAAGATGGCAGACTGCCTGACAAACTGTTATCAGGTATGCAGAAACTGTCCGACAAATAACATGCTTGTCTTCCCCAGGTAGGCACATTTTCTTCTAGACAGACTTATCTACATAACTACTTAAAGGCAGTAGAGCCTCAGTCAAGGACTGAGTCCCCAACTGAATTTACCCATGGAATGGCTTCTTATCGATGAGGTACTACCTGAAAATCATCCCAGTATTTCAGTAATTGCTAAATAATGATGACACTTATGGTGACAGAGGTATGATTAGCATTTTGCCACGTACTCTGCCAGATGTTAAGGAAGAAAAAAGTGTCCTTTTCCACAAAAGACTATTCATTTGTCATGTTCATCAAGCATGTGCAATGTGTTTAGGAGTATACAGAGAAGAGCTTCTAGTCTAGTGTGGTGAGATAAATTTATGTTTCAGTAGGCCATAAAAACCATGATTCAGAAGATGGGCAGTGAGTGCATGTGGGTGGAGAGAAGAGTTCCTGGGACCACTGAACTTTTCAGTAGACAGTGAAAACCCTCAGATCCTTGGCCTCACTTCCTCAATGTGTAGTCAACTTTGGTAGAGATGTTACTATTGTTACTTATTACTCAGGCTACCATGTGTGTAACAATTTAGAACTTGGTGATCTTTGAGGATGTGGCTGTGGATTTCACTCAAGAAGAGTGGATTTTGTTGGATCAAACTCAGAGAGACCTATACAGAGATGTGATGCTGGAGAACTACCAGAACCTGGCCTCATTAGGTAAGAGTGCCATCGTTCCTTGTAGCTTGGGGAAGAGATGGATGTTCTGTACTTTTAGTACTGCACAATCAGTGATCTCAACTCTGAATACTGGGGAATAATAGGAGCATAGACTGCCCTAATACAGTGATTCCCCTTTATCCATGGGGGATATGTTCCAGAGCCCCATTGGAGGTCTGAAACTGACCTCATACAAATTCAATAATATTTTAAGGTGCAATAGCAAAAATAGCATGCATTTCTTTTTCCTACTTCACAATTTCACAGATTGAAGACTCCTTCTTATAGTAGATATTAGCAACCTTAGCATATGATGTTTTTTCTTTTCCTTATTAAGTCAAGAACTTCAACTTTTCACTTAAATTGAGCACTGTGGCTTCTCTTTGGCATGTTCAAATGGTCATCATCACTACTGTTTACTTTGGGTCCATTATTATTATTAGGTAAAACAAGGGTTATTTGCAATACTGTGACAGTCAACCTGATAAGTGAGATGACTACTAAAAGACTAACAGGTTGGGCGTGGTAGTTGCATGCCTGTAATCCCAGTGACTTTGGAGGTCTGAGGCAGGAGGATCTTGAGTTCAAACCCAGTCTCAGCAAGAATGAGGCGATAAGCAACTCAGTGAGACCCTGTCTCTAAATAAAATACCAAATAGGGCTGGGGATATGGCTCAGTGGTTGAGTATCTCTGAGTTCAATCCCTAGTACAAAGGAAAAAAAAAAAAAAAAACAAGGTGCTAAGCAACTCAGTGAGACCCTGTGTCTAAATAAAATACAAAAAGCAGGGCTGGGGATCTGGCTCAGTGGTCAAGTGTCCCTGAGTTCAACCCCTGGTACCCCTCCCCATGGCCAAAAAAAAAAAAAAAGACTTACAGGCAGATAGCATACAACATGTGTTTGTGATGGATAAAAGGATGATTCATATCCCATGAATAGGACAGAACAGAACATTGTGAGCTTTTATCAGCTACTCAGAACATTATGTGATTTAAAACTTGGGGATTATTTCTGGCATTTACTACTTAGTATTTTTGGACCCTAGTTTATGGTAGGTAACTAAAAGTGTGGAAAGCAAAACCGTGATCTAATGTGGTGGTTTTCAAAATGTGGTCCAAGATGAACAAATCACCATCATCCTGTTAGAAATGTAAATTATCAGTCTCTTCCTATGACATACTGAATCAGAAACTCCAGATAGATCCCTGTCCTGTGAGTTTAAGCAAGCTACCCAGGTGCATCTGATGCATTATAATTTGTGAGTCACTGGTGTAGTTTTTCCCCAGAAGAACAAGAATCTTTTTGTTTCACTCTACTTTCTATTTGATTCAGCGTTAGTGTTTTGTTTTTATGTAAATAAGCATTAATTTGCGTTTTAGGATTCAGTGGTAACTGACCATTTTGGGGTATGGAAAGAGGTGATACCTGTATACTTTACTCTTTTGAAATAATTTTCCTGCTTTCATTAGAAACAGTATAATTAGAATTATACTCTTTATGATCTGTTGCATGAATGTCTTTCCCCATGTACAGGATGTGAACCCATCAAACCCAGTCTCATCTCATGGTTGGAACAAGAAGAGAATGTGCAGACAGGTCTCCAAGGTGAGTCTGGAGGGCAACTCTGATCAAAGAGAAGTTTATTGAGTTTGGAAGGACAATGAAACTTTTTAAGATGTACTTGATTTAAGAAGGTTTGGGACATTACTCTGAGAAGGTAGAAAATCCTCAGCTTCTTATACTCTGTCTACTCAGACTTTCTTGTGATCTTCAAAGTGAACTGTTGTCTTTTCTTTTTTAATAATCATTTTGTTGTTTGTTCTTTGTCTAGATCTTTGCTTCTTTTCATGCCTGATATTATTATTCTTGTTCATCATCAGTTATAATTTTCAAAGAAAGTTTGTAATAAACTGTTTAAAACTGTGATCTACAACTTTACCATTGCTAAATTTTTTTATCTAGTTAAAATGCTCAAACTTTGCTTTCTTTTTTCCATGTTTTTTCTTTTATCTTTTGTTTTTGTTCTGTTTTGTTCTTTTGACTCTGGAGGTTGAACCCAGGAATGCATGGCAAGTAGTATACTGGTGATTGACAAACCAGCCCACTTTTTTTAATACAATGTTTAATTTGAAAATAAATACACAGGCTGGGTGTAGTGGCATAGGCAGGAGGATTGCAAGTTCAAAACCAGCCTCAGCAACTTAGTGAGGCCCTAAGCAACTCAGTGAGACCATGTCTCTAAATAAAATATAAAAAGGACTGGAAATGTGACTCAGTGGTTGAGTGCCCCTGGGTTCAATCCAGAAAGAAAGAAAGAAAGGGGAAAAAAATACACAGAAGGTCTATCATTTTTAACTTCTACAATCTACATTTCTTTCTCCAAATCTTAAATTTGTCTTTCTGTTTATATTTAGAATGGAAAATGCAAGTTAGCACTGAAGAGTCAGCATTTCAGCAGAATATTTTGAGGGAACAAATTTCCAGTGGGATAAAAATGGTAAGGTCAACAAAAGATGTTTGTTATTTTCCACACTCAGAGAAGATGTGAATTCTGCTATAGATAGTAACATTCACCCAAGTGGGAGTGGGAGCAATATGTCAGGAGAAGTACTTTGAATATAATATGAATTTGGGGGTATCCCAGACTGGTGTGAAGCCAGTTCCTTCAGGAGTCCCACAAATACACAGTTTCACATATGCAACTGGACATGGAATTTTTAAAGCAATTATATGAAAATCCTAATTTTTTTTAACATTAGAACAGCTATCACAGAACTTTAGTCCTATTGTTCCTTCATTGAGTTCTATAGAATACACATGGCAATAACTATATGAAAAAGTGAAAATGGTAAAAATTATATTTACCCTCTAAAGATATTCTTTAATCATTGTTTAACCATTTGTCAACAGTGAGGAGGTTGCAGTATTGGTGAACCTTCATTTACCATACTCGCAAAAGATGGGGAATTCTCTTAGCAAAAATCAGTATCAATGAGATTTTTTATTTTTTATTTATTTATTGGTGGTGCTGGAGATCAAACCAAGACCTTGAGCTAGTCAAGCACTCTACCACTGAGCTGCATCCCTGGCCCAAGAGATGCTTGAGAGAAGTATCATTGACCCTAGCTGGGGAAATGTCTCTGAAGGGGTCCTGAGATCCTGAATGTGATGAATTTAGGATACTCTAATCCTAGCTCAAAACCTGGACCTTCAGAGTTCCAAGAAGTACACATTCCCACATATATAGTTGGGTACTGGAATTCTTAAAAGAATTTTATGAGAACATACAGGGATCATCCTAAGGTTAGAACGGATAGTACAGAATCCTTGCAATACTCCTTCATTCAATTTGAGAGAAGTTCATAGAGCAGGAACTATATACATGTAATGAAAATAGTAAGAATCATAATTGTTTGTTTTTGTTTTTGTTTTCAATCCATTAAGTCTGAAAAATCCTTTAACTGTATTTCATCCCTTATCAACAGGTGGGAAACCACAGTGCAGGCGAACTCTATAACTATCTGCAATATGGAGAAATCTTCAGTGAACACTCATATTTCAAGACACACATGAAAATTCAAAATTCAAGAAACCCTTGTGACTCTAATCAGTATGGAAGGTATTTTCCTACTCCTCACAAAACCTCTACTGAAGAGACACTATCTGCATTGAGTCAGTGTGAAAGAGCCTTTAGCCTGACTCCAAATGTCATTTACCAGAGAAACGTCACACAAGACAAATCTTTTGAATGCAATGACTATGCCTTCCTTAGTCAGCCATACTTTCAGGCTCATTTGAGAAATCACAATGGAGAAAAACTCTTTGAACTGAAGCAGTATGCAGGAGATTTTACTTTTCCCACAAATGGAACTGTGCCTATTCAAATGTATACCATAAAAGCCTATGAATGTAAAGTTTGTGGGAAAGTATTTGGATATTCTTCAAATCTAAATAGTCATATGCGAACCCACACTGGGGAGAAACCCTATGAATGTAAGGTTTGTGGAAAAGTATTTGGTTATTCTTCAAATCTTAACAGTCACATGCGAACCCACACAGGGGAGAAACTCTATGAATGTAAGGAATGTAGGAAGTCCTTCACTACTTCTTCAAGTCTAACTGAACATTTCAGAATTCATACTGGAGAGAAACCCTATAAATGTAAAGAATGTGGAAAAGCCTTCACTAAACGCTCAGGCCTTACCACACATGTACAAACACACACTGGAGAGAAGCCCTATGTATGTAAGGCATGTGGGAAAGCCTTCACTGCCGCGTCAAACCTAACCGAACACCTAAGAATTCATACTGGAGAGAAACCCTATCAATGTGAGGAATGCGGTAAAGCCTTCCATGCTTCTTCCTACCTGCGTAAACATATAAGAACTCACACTGGAGAGAAGCCCTATGAATGTGAAAAGTGTGGAAAAGCCTTCCATGCTTCCTCATACCTACGGAAACATGTAAGAACTCACACTGGAGAGAGACCTTATCAGTGTAGGGAATGTGGAAAAGCGTACAAAAGGTGTTACTTGCTGACTGAACATTTAAAAACTCACACGGTGGAGAAGCCCTTTGAATGTAAGTTATGCGGAAAGTCCTTTAGAAGTTCTGCCTGCCGTAATAAGCACATTCGAATTCATACTGGAGTAAAACCCTATAAATGTAAATACTGTGGGAAAGCTTTCACTGTTTCCTCAAGCCTAGCTGAACATGTCAGAACTCACACTGGAGAGAGGCCCTATGAATGTAAGGAATGCGGGAAAGCCTTCACAACTTCCTCATGTCTCATTGTGCATATAAGAACCCACACTGGAGAGAAACCTTACGAATGTAAAGAATGTGGGAAAGCCTACAAAAGGTGTTACCTACTGACTGAACATGTAAAAACTCACACAGGGGAAAAGCCCTTTCAATGTAAGGTATGTGGGAAATTTTTTGGAAATTCCTCATGTCTTAATAAGCATGTCCGAATTCATACTGGAATAAAACCGTATAAATGTAAGTATTGTGGGAAAGCCTTCACTGTTTCTTCAAGCCTAGCTGAACATGTAAGAACTCACACAGGGGAGAAGCCCTATGAATGTAAGGAATGTGGGAAATCCTTCACTACATCTTCAAACCTATATCATCATGTAAGAATTCACACTAGGGAGAAGCCCTATAAATATCAGGAATGTGGGAACACCTATAATAGGCTTTATTTGCTAACAGAACATTTAATAACTCAAACTGAACAGAAACCCTTTGAATGGAAGGAATGCCGAAAATCCTTTAGGAATTCTTCACGTCTTAATCATCACACTGGAATTTTTACTGATGAAAAACCTTATTAATGTGAAGAAGGTGGAGGAGCCCTCAATTATGCCAGTTTATTTCAAAGACTTGAAAGCTTTCTATTCTCAAGACTCCCCAGGAATTTAAGGAATGTGTGAGAGCCATTGGAATCTGATCACGATGCAGCATTATGAGAACTCATCCTGGAGACATATTATGTAATAAACATGAAAATCCTGTTTCTCAGGGACCTATTAAATATTTAGCCTCTTCCAGTAGAGAGGAAACACTGTCGATGTATGATATGTGAAAAGTTGTAATTCTGTTAAATACTTTGATGTTCATTTGATCTCACGGTGGAGAAAAACTTTATTATAAAGGTAAGGAAGGATGCAGTCATAATTTTTTATTAGCCTTTAGCCTTTAAAAACAGTGGTTCACATTCAAGAAAAACTGGATGTTTAGAATATGGAAATTGCATCCACACCCCTGAAATCTTGTATGCTGACAGGTAGCCTTCTGAGTGGTTCTTCACATTTATTTTGGACATTTGTGAGTCTACCTTAATCATTCCTGGTGGAATATATCTGTGTTTCTTGTACAGCAACACCATTCCAGTCAAGGTGCTACACCTTCCAGGTGGCATCTGGCCAAAAATGAGCCTTTGGGAAACAAATGTATCCCATACTATTTGTCTGTCATTCCTGGGATTGAACCTGGGGTCTCATGCATTCTAAGGGTACATTCTACCACTGAGCTGTACCCACAGCACAAATCCTATTTAGCATTGAAGATTCTGTGGTTGTCAAGCTCTTAAATATGCTCTGTCGTAACTCACAGTCGCCAAGTTTAGGCCATGCTATAGTTCTCAATGTTGTTAAAATAATCTTGCACCTCTCTCACCTGATTTTTTTCAGATAAAAAGGGGTGAGTGGAGAAAAGGTTGCGTGAATAGCCTGGTAGTGTGAGAGACCCCAATTTCATGGCTGTGGAAGAAGAGCCAGATCCATTGCACCTGAGAATGGGAATTCCTTTAACTTAGGGAGGGATAGAGAGACCTAGATTTTCTTTTTCTTTCTAGATTCACTCCATGATTTGGAAAAGCAATCATATATTCCTGAGTCAAACAACAGCTTGGACTGGCAATAACACCTGGATTTGTCCTTTCATATAGTATGAAAACAACAAAAACTCTGAACATGGCTGGTATCGTGTTCTATGCTGGATGCCATCACTGACTCTGAATGTGGCCTTTCGGTACAGACTCACAGACCAACTCAACCAGGTTTCAGTCTGAGTGATCCAAATTTTATATATTACTTATGCTTGAGCAACTTTGGGTCCTGTCATGTGCTGCCATCAGGACTGTAGCCCTTTCTGTGGCTCTTAATCTAGCCAGTGTAGTGGTAATCAAGTCATGCTAAACAGTAATCCTGAATGGAAGAGACATGCACCCTCGTGTTCCATGTGTTTCTTGTGAGAAGTGGGTTCTCTTGTGGGTATGAGTGTTAACTGTTAGACCCAACTGCTATTGCCATTTCCTGTGGGCAGTGACACTAAAGGTGATCACATCAGTCTTGGCTGCCTTGTGTGGGTTGTTATGGCCCATGGATTGGCCATCCTAACTGTCTGAAATAAGACCTGTAGGTCCCCCTGGATCTCACTGACATTTGCACATGTGGGTGATGGGTGAAGCCACTCCTGCAGGTTGACCTCATCCTTGGGTCTGGACTCCCAGTGACAGTATCATTAACAAATAACCGTAGAGCATTCACAGCCCAGACATCACCCTGCCTGGGAAGCTGCTGGTGAAGACATCGCCCCACTGAAGACCTCGCCACTGAAGAGGACTTCTCCCTGTGCACTAGAGATGAGTTCAGATTCCCCAGAGCATTCTTTATAGCAATGTCTGTGCACTGGTGCTCCTCAGGCACAAATTGCACACATTTGCTTTACTTACTTTGATATTTGGGGTTTGATTGTATGCCCAAGCTTGCAGTCAGCTTAGCCTGTGACCCATGTTATAAAGTCAGCCAAAACATACAGCTCTGTACACCGTGCATATTGGAAAATCTGATAGTTTGCTCTCAGATTACAGTAGTAGGTTGCTGCTACCTCTTTGAGAGGTTACTATCTCCACTTCTGAACATTGTCAGAATTTGATTTTGGTCTCCCAGGAGTCACCTGTTATGTGTCAGTCAACATCATTCACTTGCCTACTTTCTCCAGGCAATCCTGTGGTGGCAGGGAAATGCTTTGAGAACTATACTGAGGCAGAACAGCCTTTCAGACCCGAATTGCACTACAGAAAGCTTTGAAAAGAATTCAAAGTGTAGCTCCATGGAAGAGCACTTGCCCAGTATGTGTGAGGCCCTGGGCCCAATCCCCAGTACTACCCCCACACCAAAAGAATTCACATTGAAATAACTCACAGGATCCCTATTGAGATTTACCTGCTTAACCTGAATCATTTGCCTGGTCATAGATATATCTACATTCCCAAAAGGATTTTTTTTAAAAAACCAAAAGCTTAATAACATTCCAAACATCCACAGTATAATCCCAATTTGTTCACCATATGAGCAACAGTCTCAGAGCGCTGTGTGACAATTATCAAACAAAAGACCAAATTAAGTGACTTTTGAGTCTCAAAAGAAGAATAGAAAGCTATGCAATAAAAACAGTCTTGTGCAGCATAGCAACCAAATATAGGCAACAATAGATCACATATGACTACATGCTATCTGGGCTGTTTCTCATAGGTCATGCCATCTAGGTTTGTGTAAGTATACTTTATGATGTTTGTGAAATGAGATCACCCAAAAAAGTGCTGAGAACATAACTTAGTGGTAGGACACCCAGGTTTCAATCTCCAATATCAGAAAAAAGAAAATTTTCTCAGATTTGGTGAACAACATAGGTGCAAGATGTTCAGTGAACAAAACATCTAAATAAAACCAACCTCAAAAATGTAGTGAAATCTAAAATAAAAAACCTTGAAAAAAGACTGAGAAAACTAACATGAATGCTTGCAGTAGAAAAATTCCATCAATTTCAGAACTGAAATTATAAATACCAAGAAGAATGTGAGAACATTTTTCAAGTACTGAAAGGAAATACCAACCTAGAATGCTATATCAAGCAAAAGTATCCTAGTAATGAAAGTGAAATAAATTCTCAGATGAAGTAAGACAAGGTTGCTGCTTAAAGACCTACTTTAAATAGTTAGGAATGCACCTAAGAAATGCAACTTGGAATATCAAGTATGAAGGGAAAAGCTGTAGAAATAGGTACCTGGATAAATATAGTATTGTACAATTGAGGTCTTTGGGGGGCAGTATTGGGGATTGAACTTGGGGCACTCTACCACTGAGATGTACCCCAGCCCCTCATCCTTTGTTTGTTGTTGTTGTTTTGTTTTGTCTCTCTAAATTGCCCAGGCTGACTTTGAGCTTGCCATCCTGCCTCAGGCTCCTGAGTAGCTGGGATTACAGGCGTGCACCACCACAACTAGCTGCACTTGAATTCTTTATAAATGATCGTTGAAAGAATAAAACACCCTACAGGTATACAGATATCTCAATTTATGTAGATCTAGTACATAAGACAAATACAACATAATAATGAGAGGTAAGCCAAGTTGATGCCAAGTGTCAGTATTTCATTTCAATAGTACAATACTGCATGTAACCTAATAAGTTATGTATATTTTAATCACTAAAAAATATGCAGTTAGCAGGGCTGGGGTTGTGGCTCAGTAGTAGAACATTTGCCTTGCATGTGTGAGGCACTGGGTTTGATTCCCAGCACCACATAAAAATAAAGTTACTGTGTCCAGCTGCAATATATATATATATATATATATATATATATATGTATATATATGTATATATGTATATGCAATGAGGGAACTAGGAATTTAGCTCAGTCAGAGAGTACTTGCCTTAGCATGCAAGAAGTCCTTGGTCTGATGCCTAGTTCCACCCAAAAGAAGAAAGAAAAAGAGACACAGTAAAAAATACTGTAAATTAGAGTACTAATAAATGGTGGGTGATGGGTAGGTGAAAGGCAGATGATGGGCAGGCAAATGGCAAATGAAAGGTGCCAGTCAGTGAGCAACCTGCACTCAAAAAGTAGTCGATATGCTGGCAGACTGCAGGTGCTCACAGTAGACAAATGGGGTAAACAGCAGGGGATTGATAAGCAGCAAAAACTGCCTCATGGAGAGATACCCTCTGCTTGAAACCCAAGTTATGGAACGAAAAGGAACACAGCCTCCCTCTAGTCCACCATCTTGGATCTCCAATAAATGGTTAAACAATTGAAAAGCACAGTGATAAAAGGAAAACAATAATGAAAAAAGACTAAACATAATAATAGAATTGAATCCCATTTGTAATCTGAAACGTTCAATATAAATGATTTAAACATGCAAAATGAAAGATGAAGAAGCATGACTAACTTATATGTTTCCTCCAAGAAACTCAATTAAGTGATGTAAGTGCATTAGTAGTAAATGACTTTAAATCCTCAGTGTCCACATCTGGAGGGCTATGGTGAATAGGCCTCTGAGACATAGGCTTACTGTGGCAGGTTGCACAGAAGGTCCCATACTTACATGCAGCATTCATTCTGGGATGCACAATCTGTTAATCTGGTTGGCACATGTGCTGAGGTGTCCCTCTTCTAGTGGACATCCTTTCAAAGTTAGATGTCCAAATTAGGGGGGCCAGCAAAGGAAATGCCTGGGTCAGAGCTCAAGATCCTCTAGTGCTATGGTTTGAATATGATGTGTTTTTCAAGAGTTCATGCTTTGGAAGCTTGGTCTTCAGTGTGGAGGTGTTAAGAGGTGGTGAGTAAGGTGTGGTGGCATACACCTGTATTCTCAGTTACTTAGGAGGCTGAGCAGGAGGATTACAAGTTTGAGGCCAGCCTGGGCAACTTAGTAAGCCCCTATCTCAAACTTTAAACAAAAAGAAGGGTGGTGCATGGATGGAGTTCAGAGGCAGAGTGCTAGTGTCTACATGTGCAAGGCCCTAGGTTCAATCCCTTCTAACACAGTGGTAGGATTTTCTTTTCTTTTTTTTTTTTTTTTTTTTTTTTTTTGTGGTGCTGGGGATTGAACCCAGGGCTTTGTGCATGCGAGGCAGGCACTCTACCAACTGAGCTATATCCTCAGCCCAGTGGTAGGATTTTAAGAGGTGGAACCTAGTTGCAGGTCCCAAGACAGGCCCATCTTTGCCCTCTGACTTCCTTTCTCACCATATAAGCTGTCACACCGTTTCAATCCTTGTGATGCCATCTGCCATGGGGTCTTCACCAGAGCTAAGCCAATACTGGTGTCATACCCTTGCACATCCAGAACTTGGAACTAGATAAGCCTCTTTATAAAGTGTCCATTCTCAGATATTTTGTTATAGTAACAGAAAACTGACATCCATATGGGGACTGTGTTCTGAGCATGTGGAATGGGCAGAGCACCAGAAAATGTCTTTTACCCCCACATGGCTGCTCCACTGTGCACCAACTAGATGCAGCAAGAGGATTTCTTTGTTTTTGTTTGTCTCCAGTGCCTCCTATGCTAACGTGTTAGTGTAAAAGATAAATGAAAAGAATCCAGTTCAGGGCTGTAGCTGTAGCTCAGTGGCAGAGCATTTGCCTAGCATATGTGAGGCACTGGATTTGATCCTTAGCACCATATTAAAAAAATACACAAAGGCATTCTGTTCATCTACAATTACCAAAAATAAAAATAAAAATCCAGTTCATTTTTCTATGGTAGATTTTGAAGGTGAATTTGAAGCTGAGATGAATTAATTTATAATAACCACAGTTCATGTTTTGGATTGTCAACATCCATATGTACCCTTATACATGTATTGAATTTACTTATAATAAAACAATTGTATATTTCCACCTAACAAGATACAAGGGAAGAAGTTCTTACCCTTCTCTAAAGTGAGGTATACAGTCCTCCATCAAAGGCCATGTCTTTTCCAAGGTTTTCTTGTCACCAGCCTTGTTTCTTCCGTATTCTTGACTGGCAAACCACTGGCAACAATTCATAAATCAATGTGTATGCATCTTTGTGGCCATCTCCTCTCTTTCCATACTTAATGGCTGCTGAATGCAGTAACTGAGGTTCTCCCATTGGGAAAATTTTCTTTTACTACTGTCTTCCTGATCACCTTTCAGTGGGAACATAGTGCTTTAGTTATTCACTTCCAGGTAGAACTATATGTCATACAGACAACATCTGTAAACCAGGCTTTTTGTCAGCAACAATTGGTAATAAGGAATATTCCAGGAAGCCATGGGCATGGATTAAGGGAGAGGAGGTAGTGCAACATGTTTGTCTACTCCTCATAGAATTCTCTTTACTTACTGGAGTTGCCTGTGATCAATATCATCTATGCCATTTCTATTTGAGGATAGATTTTTTTCTGCATGTGCCCAAACTTATGGTTCAACAAGACGGAAATATCCATTTCTTAATGGGAAGCTCAGTCTATGTGGTCACTTCTTGTCTCATGGTTTGTTCAGTTTCTATTGTGTACCAATCAAAAGCTGTTTCTCAAAAGTAGAATTGTTTCCACTACAACATGTGGGAATCCATCTATGTGCCATGTATGAAATGAGTGATGTTTGAGCCATTAAACAGGGAAGCCCTGTTTTGGGAACTCTCAGGCAGAAACTCCTTGGAGCAAGAATGCCCATCTCAAGCTGGCACCCTGTTCTAGCTCACAGCTCAAGTTCTACCATGGCCCTGGGCATTGGAGTAACCCACCAGGAACCAAACACCAAACCTGCTTACTGCAAGGTCCCTGACACACCAAGAAGCAAGCATCAAAAAGACTCCTCCCACACTGAAACCTATACCTCCCAATCCCCTTTGATCTGTACAGCTATAAATAAAGCAAGTTAGAGTCAGACCCTTCTGGATGGCTCAATCAGTCACACCCCTGCTTTAAAAATATTCTTAACTTTTTGTCTTATTTTCTGATATATAAATTTCATACTTTTATTTCACAGCCAGTCCATCCGTTTGAGGGGTACCCATTCCCTCGCCCATGCAGGATGTGAGTGAGAACAGGGCATATATTTGTTCTAAACTACCAGAAGTCTGTGCTGAGTCTCATATTAGTGCTTTCTAGAGTCTTCCAACCTCAACCTACTTACTGTGGACACTCATTCTGTCAGTGAATCATTCAGACTTAGTGTTTGAGAAGCTTGTACTGCAGCCTGGATTTGATGCAGAGTGCTCTCATTGTTGTCCCAATTGAAACTTGAAGCCTCTAGGATGCTCTGATGGGTTAAAGCACATTCATCTGTGGTACATGATGTATTCAAAATCTGAAAGTTTGGCTGGGGAGTCAGTTCAGTGGTAGAGTGCTTGCCTAGCATGTGTGAGGTGCTGGGATTGATCCTGAGTACTGAAGTTGGGGGAAAACACGCTGAAAGTTCTAACAATGCTGTGCCTCACTGAGGAGCAGGTGGTGTGAGGTACAGTAACAAGGAATGACACATTGAAAGGTGTATCTTGACATACTCTAGAATGCCAAACCCTAAAAAAGTCATTGAGTTAGCTGGCCCCTGAAGCTCCATTCTGTTTTGTATGCATCCCATAAAGATATCTAGATTATTTAGTACTTCCAGCTTATGGGATTCAGTCCACATCATAGTCAACATAGTAGATCGGAATGATGACCTATGTGATGTAAAGACCTCTGAAAATTCTCTTAGGGCAGTGTTATACTTTGGATCTGGAATGTTCCACAAAGGTCCATATGGTAAAGTCTTGGTCCCTAGTGAGTTCCAATTGGGAGGTAGTGGAACCTTTAAGAGGTGGGGCCTAGTGGGAGGTCTTCAGGCCACTGGGGACATGCTTTTAAAGGTTAGGCTCTTAAAGACAGGACCCCAGCTCTGTCCTGTCTTTTGCTTCTTTACCATGAGGTGAGTGCATTTTGCTCTGCCATGATGCGCTTCATTGTCACAGGCCCAAAGCAACAGGACTAATCACTCATGGACTGGAATCTCCAAAACTGTGAGCCAAAGTAAAATTTTTGTTTTATAAGTTGATTATCTCAGGTATCTGTTATAGCAATGGAAAGCTAACACAGGCAGAGAACAAGGGAATTAATCCAATTTTATGATAATTCACTTCTCCAAGTTCCATGATTCTGCACGGGTCAAGTTACCTACTGATTTTCAGAAGTAGGCAACTTTGAGGAGTAGAAGTTACCTACTTCTGAAAATTGGGGGAAAGGCTGTGATTCTCTGCTGTGGAGACTTGTGTCAGGTGTTTTGTCTACAGAATTTGAGACTTCTTACATAGATAAGTAAGATTCTAGTGCTCAGGTTGGCAACTATGGCCCATGGGACACATCTTGCCCTAACTTTAAAATAAAATTTCACTGGGACACAACTGTGCTCATCTCCCTACACATTGTCTCTTTTTTTTTTTTACACCATATGGATGAAGTTGACTATTTTCAACAGAGAACATTTGACCCACAATGCCTAATATTTAATACACGTCCCTTTAGGACAATGTCTGTGGATTCCAGTTCTACCAGGCTGGTTATCACTGTCATCCCCAGCAGCACTGTCATTGTTTTGCCATCACCAATGATCTCTGCCAATCAAATCATTCTGATTTCTGGTATGTGTCATCTGCTCTTGATTATTGATGTGGACTCATTGTCTCTGATAGTTTAGGGCTACCCACTTAATTGTCACTACTCTGGGTTTGCAGCATCCCCAATGAAATCAAGGTACTCACCTCAGTGATTGTCTCCCCTACATTTGTACTTGGCACGTAAAGCAGTATAACCATAGTTTTTCAAGGATGGAGATTCTCCCATCACCAACCGATCTGTGGAGAACTCATGAAGAGAGTGTCTTCTGCGTCCTCAACACAGGAAGATTCCGGAAGGAGGGTCGTGCACATCACACATAAGAAATTCAGGGCAACCTTCTTGTCTCTAGGGTTCCTTCCTTCACATTATGCCAGGGAAGCTCTGGCATATGAAGCTCCCTAAGTCTAGGTCACCACCAAATCCAATTTACAATCATTCAACCAATGTAACTGTTAGTCATACCCGGACCCATGAACTCCAGAATGTCTAATATGTGCCTCCATGTCAATGTTTGGTCCTTTCTAGTTTTACTTTTCACCATTCTTACTCTAACATCCTCAGCATCCATTCACAGGTTTTGTTTTTCTTCTGATACATATTAGCAGAATATATTTTTTTTTTTTTTTGCTAAATCCACAGAAGAATGGGGTCTGGGAATGTCCTGCTTTATTTATTGCACTGGCCAGATTGTCTTCCAGAGAGCCCGAGTAAATGATGATACAGAAGATCCATTTTGAGCCCTCACAAAAGAGAAGACACCCCATAACTAGTCTTGAATCCTGTTCCTCAATTATACCAGAAGATAGCCTTGAACCTCCATTGGTGTCTGAATTAGGCAAATAGAAGTTTTAGCCTAGCCCAGTCATATAGTGCACTAGACTAAAATTCTAACGTACCTATGGTTTGTCCTTCTCTCTGATCTTGGCAACGCTGTTTGATCCTTCAGAGTTAACTTTCCCTTTCACTTCCCTGCACAAACCTGCAGGTAACACCTGGCTTTATAGATTCCTCCTTGCTCGTCTGTTTTGGTAGCTCAGATTTGCTTCTTTGCCTTGAGCAGAGGCACAGAAAAATCAAGGCTTCAAACCCAGCAAGGTGGATAGTGCAGTTATGCTCCAAGCTTCTAAAGGATTAAAATTAGCAGCGGGGCAAGGTGGCACACACCTGTAATACCTGTGGCTTGGGAGGCTGAGGCAGGAGAATCAAATTCAAGGCCAGCCTCAGCAACTTCGCTATGTCCTAGGCAACTTAGAACCTGTCGTAAAATAAAAGGGGCTGAGGATGTGGCTCAGCATTGACCACCTTGGTTGAATGCCCAGTACCAAAAAAGAGCCATCAAATTAACATATAGCAGTGAAACTTCAGTACACTTTTTTTTTTTTTTTTTTTTTTTTTTTTTTTTTGGTACCAGGGACTGTACTCAGGGACACTCAACCACTGAGTCACATCCCCAGCCCTATGTTTTTTATTTTATTTAGAGACAGAGTCTCCCTGAGTTACTTATCACCTCACTTTTTGCTGAGGTTGGCTTTGAACTCACTATCCTCCTGTCTCAGCCTCTGAAGCTGCTGGGATTACAGGCATGTGCCACTGCACCCGGCAAGACATTTTTACTATGTAATAATACAAGCAAAAGACTAAGTAACATATATTAAAATGGAGTCCCTTATACCTACCATCCTGAAGGTCAACCCCAACCCATCTTTCAGTGGTACTAGGGATTGGGCACTTACCAAAACAACATCCCCAGCCGTTTTTTTTTTTTTTTTTTTTTTTTTTGAGATAGTGCTTTTTTAAAGTTTTTTTTTAAATATTATTTAGTTGTAGATAGATACAAAAACTTCATTATGTAGTGTTGAGGACTGAACCCAGTGCCTCACATGTGTTAGACAAGCACTCCATCACTGAGCCACACAACCCCAGTCCTTATTTTGAGACACTCTTGCTGAGTTGCCAAGACTGGCCTTGAATTTGAGATCCTCACATATGCATCCCATTAGAAGTTTATAAGATGCATTTTTTTGTAGTTCTGGAGATCGAACTCAGTACCTCATGTCTGCAGGCAAGCACACTACCTGAGTCACATTCCCCAGCCCAAGAAACATCTAACATTATGTGCATGTCAATAATCCCCTGACTACCCAAATGCTACTGAATTTCGGGCAATAAAATATGTATATTTAGGTGGAGAACACAGCAGGAAGCAAGAACCTGGAAGTTGTGACCAGGCCCAACGTCCTTTACTGACTGCATCAACTCCTTCTGAACCTGGTCAAATTTCACAGTGTTGACTTCATCTGCATAAGTCCAGGGGATGACATCATAGCTCTCCTGAGGACAGGGTACAGCGCTTGTGTCAACAGCATTAGTCTAGCTGTACGGTGCAGCAGGTTCTTCAGGGCAGACAGGGAGATGTGGTTTCCACAGAAGCGGAAGGTTCTAAGCTGGGAACAGCAACCCAGGGCTGGCAGATGGCATTCAGCTGGGAGTCTGTGATCTCACAAAACTCTAAGACCAGGGTCTCAAGGGTGTCTGCCACCTTCTCTAGCAGAACACAGAGGGGCTTGGGACTCATCTTTTTCACTGATAATTTGCTGAGATCCAGATGCTTCAGTTGATTAGTGCGTGGACATGCAGCTAGATGCTTCATGTCTAATTCTTTAAGTGGACTTGATGTCAGAGAGAGAGTCTTTAAGGGGCTCTGGTTCAGGAGGATTTTATGTAGTGCTCTGTAAAGGAAGAAGACAGCCTGCATGTAGAGTTCCTGGAAGTTGTCTAGCTTTCTTAAGTGAAGGCTGTATTTGTGGGAGAACCATCTATTTAGCAAGTGGTAGGTGAAGATGTGCCAACTCGTGCTGGTGAAATAAAATACATGAAGTTTCCTCAATCCTGCTCAGGTAAAGAAAAACAAAACATTCCATTTTTTTTCCCAACCCCAGGAAATATCCATTTACAGCTCCTGAACACAGACCAACAGCGGAGCACACATGACTTTATGGGAGAAGTAATCACTTATCTTTAGCTTCTCACGGTACATAGGAACCATGGCCTTTCTCCCCAAGACTCACATCATGAGCTTGAAAATGAATTCATTTTTGGTGGGTTCATCCATCATGAGATCTATGAACACTCTCCAGTTCTACTTTGCTCTCCTTTGGCTGCATTTCCCTCTTTTCTTTGGACACGTGGCCTCTTGTAAGCAGGCACCCACTGGGGCTCTGGACCCCATGACTGGGAAGTGCTGAGTCATGCTCCAAAAATCCAGTACTTACAGTTTCCACTGCCTGGGGTGAACCTTTTGGGCAAGCAGCATATCCAGCCCATCCAACATGATTTAAAAAAAAATTTTTTTTAGTAGTTGATGGACCTTTATTATATTTATATACAGTGCTGAGAATTGAATCCAGTGCCTCATATGCTAGGCAAGAGCTCCACCACTGAGCTATACAACTCCAGGCCCCAAAATGTCTTTTAAGGTACATTTCATGTCTTCATCAGGGACTCAAGGGAGGTAGGCCAAGGGGCAGGACAGCACCATCTTCTTCAGCATTGCCACGTGATCCCCATTAAAGCTGCTTTGTACAATTGTAGAATGAGTACCTTGGTCAGGTACTCCAGAATGGAGATGGGCAAGGCCTCATTGCTTAGTAGGTTCTGTATCACCAAGTCCTGGAGTGTGGGGATGGGCTGGATGTTTATTCTGCTGAATTCTATCCGGATGTCTGGACATGGCTGGCAGGGCACTCTGAGTATCAGCAGGGCCAGGCAGTGACTCCTGGCTCCAGGATTCATGAGCAGAATGAAAATTTTATTATGGGATTTTTGTCTTGCATTCTATATATACATGTTCCTCTGAAATTTCCTCTTCATTTGTGTATATTCTACATGTTTTTGTGATTGCCATAAAGATTAAACATAATATCCTAATGCCTATTGCATTATACCAGTCCCATACTTCCCTCTTGCTATCCTCAGTATAATATTGCAGGTAAATTCTACTTAGAAGGTATTTTTAAAACAAACAGTAAAATGTAAAACATCCACAGAAAATTGAGGGCTTAGGTGCCTTGAGAATAAGACACACAGAAAAGTAATCTCATTTTTCTATCATTCATTTCAATTTGTTCATTTATTTCAAAAATGAGTTATCTTATATGCAATTATAATACCACCTATCTTCTCCAAATTTTTCAAATTTGTGGTTTATCCTTTCTGGAAGGACAATGAATATTTTCTGCATCTCTAAAGATATGTGCATCTACTAAAAACATTCCTACATTTTTGCATTCATACAGCTCCTTTGCATTGTGAATTTTCATATTTAGTAGGAGTTGAACACTTCCCTCATTCTCTACAATCACAATTCCTCTCCAGTATGAATTATTAAGTTCATTAAAGGATGAAAGCAAAAATAACATGTTTCCCTGTGTGTGTGTGTGTGCGCGCACGCACGTGTAAGCATGCCCATATTCCTTCTTTTAAAAAAATTTTTGTTGGCACTGGGAATTGAATCTAGGAGCACTCTATCACTGAGCTATATCCCCAGCTATGTTGCTGAGGCTGGCCTCAGACTTGTGATTCTCCTGCCTAAGCCTCCAAAGTCACTGCGATTAAAGGCATGGGCCACCTTTGTGAGATTTTAACATATGAGGCAGAACTAAAGCTTTCTTGCATCTTATCTGTATAGCGTTTCTCTCCATTCCTGTTGAGTCATTTAGCAGTATCAGGAGAACATTTAGCATTTCTTAAAGTTGTGAGGTTTCTTACACATGATACTGTCATACTTCTGAAGGTTCTCCCAGATATTTGCATACATAGCTGATATCTCCGTGTGTGTGTGTGTGTGTGTGTGTGTGTGTGTGTGTGTGTTTGTGGTGCCAGGGATGGAACCCAGAGCCTCATGCATTCTAGGCACTCTACACTGAGCTACATCCCCAGTCAATCACTGAGTCCTTAAAATGATATGAGGAAGGGTTTTCCTGCAGACTTCACATTTGTAGGGTTCTATATTTGTGAATTCCCATGTACCTAATCACTAAGTAAATTTTTACCATATTTCTTAGGCTGGTCCTGGTGGCATCTGCTTGTAGTCCCAAATACTCAGGAGGCTGAGACATGAGGAATGCTTCAGTCCAGGAATTTGACACCAGCCTGGGCAACATGACCAGATTCCATCTCAAAAACAAAAAAACCACATTTCTTACAAAAGAGTTTTTTAGTGTGGATTGTTATGTACTATGAAAGCATGTAAAATATTTTAAGGCTGTATCTTATCCTTATTTCAATTGGGCTTCACAGTAAATTTAGATATGTAAGATAACAATGTTGGAAAAGAAAGCAGGGTTTTCCCATGTCTTACTCCAGATGTTTTCCCTTTCAAATGTGAGCTCCCACACACTGGGTAAGGAAGAACTGCAGTTCTCCTGTGTTCCTCATGTTAATGGGACTCCTGCCCATGGTAGTTTGAAATCCATTATGGGAGGCATGAAAACTGAGTTAACTTACAGTCTTTATTTCATAAGGGCTTTTCCAGGTGCATTTAGGTGTCAACACTAAGGTTTCAGGAACATTTCATGTTTTTTTCACATGCCTTATTCTTAGATGTTTAGTAAGTACTGAAGAGTGAAGTTTTTCCCACATTCCTTACATTCATATGGCTTCACTCCACTGTGAGTTCACCTGTGAACATTAAGGCATATGGAATAACGGAAGGCTTTCCCACATTGTTTACATTCATAGGGCTTTTCCCCAGTGTGAGTGCACATGTGCATGTTAAGATTTGTGGACTGGGCAAATGCCTTCCCACATTGTTTACATTCATAGGCCTTTTGTCCAATGTGTGTTCTTAAATGTGTAGTAAGACCTGATGGTTGAGTGAAGGCTTTCCCACATTCCTTGCATTCATATGGTTTCTCTCCAGTGTGAGTCCTTATGTGCTGATTAAGCATTGAGGAATTATTAAAGGCTTTCCGACATTCCTTACACTCATAAGGTTTTTCTTCAGTGTGTGTTCGTATGTGTAAAACAAGGCCTGAGGAACGAGTAAATGTTTTCCCACATTCCTTATATGTATGTCTTCTCTCCACTGTGAATCTTCCCATGTTTTGTGAGGTATGAGGAATGAATAAAAGCTTTCCCACATTCCTTACATGTATATGGCTTCTCTCCACTGTGAATCTTCCCATGTTTTGTGAGGTATGAGGAATGAATAAAAGCTTTCCCACATTCCTTTCATATGGTTTTTCTCCAGTGTGAATTTGTATGTGCAAAATAAGTCCTGTGGATCGAGTGAAGGCTTTCCCACATTCCATACACACATAAGGCTTCTTTCCACTGTGAGTTCTTATATGATCTGTGAGGAAGGAGGAATGGGTGAAGGCTTTCCCACATTCTTTACATTCATATGGTTTTTCTCCAGTGTGAGTTCTCATATGTAATAGAAGTCCTGTGGACTGAGTGAAGACTTTACCACACTCTTTACAGACATAGGGCTTCTCTTCATGGTGAATTATTTCATGTCTTATAAGGTATGAAGAATGACTGAAGGCTTTCCCGCATTCCTTACAAGCATAGTGTTTTTCTCCAACATGAGATCTCATTTGCACTTTAAGGGATGACTGATTGAGAAAAGTTCTCCAATGATCTTTGTATTCATACAATTTGTCTTGTGTATGAGTTTTCTTCTGCCAAGTAGTATTTAGAACTTAGTTGAAGGTTTTATGTTGTACACACTTAATTTTCTCCCCAACATGGTTTCTTTTAGGCGGAAAATGAATTAAGTTCTTTTTAAACGGTTTTCCACTCTGTTTATCCTTAGATGTTTTCTCTCTAATGTGAGTTCTCAAATGAATCATAAGAAGTAAGTGTTCACTGAAGACTTTTCCACAATGGTTACAGCCATAGAGTTTCTCTGCAGCAGTGTTTCTTTTCTGCATATTAAGAGATGAATGATAAATAAAGAGTTTTTTACATTTGGTATAGTAATGTCTTCCCCATCACACATTTCTGTATTAGAAATATTATCATGACTGAACAGTTTGCCATTTCTACTATGTATACAGAAATACTGCCCTGCTTTTGCAGTTTGTTTTGTTTTGTGTGGTTGCTGGAGATCTAATCTAGGGCTTTGAGCACTGAGCTCAAAGTAATCCCCAGCCCTGAGTTACCTGATACTAAATAATCTGAGACCAAGAGCCTATATAGCTTCTTTAACTTTCACAGAGCTTCTTAAAGATTGTGTTTGATAATTGCTATATTAATGTCTGATAAAAATTATGTATTAAAAATATAATACATAAAATGCAATACATAAAATGCATTCTAATGTCAGGTATAACTAATTAGAACAAATAAAAAAGGAATTCAAGTAAAAAAATGAAATACATGAGTTATATGTGGATTTTTTTTTTTTTTGAGATCTGAGAAGAAATAGGTTTGAAGTAAGTTTAGAGTGGTCCCTTAATTCATGATATTTAGAGAACCTCTCACATACTCTGCTTTCTTTCAGTAAATGCCATTTGACTCATATAATCTCATGGATTTTGTGCTTCTGGTTCTAATGTGGAAGAATTTTGTTACTAGGAAATCTTACCAATTGTATTCCATTTGATGTTTCTTCTGCACAAATGTCTTGAAGCTGTGCAGAATCTTTGGTATTGAGTTGCAAATCCAAATCTAAAATAAAGTGGGAAAATATAGTTTTGCAGAAAAATCGTGGGATAAAGTTGTTTAAAAGCATATGGCAGTCAGGTTCAGTAATGCATACCTGAAATCCCAGCAGCTTGGAAGGCTGAGGCAAGAGGATCACAAGTTTGAACCCATCCTCAAAAACTTAGCAAGGCCCTAAGCAACTTAGTGAAAGCCTGTCTCAAAATAAAAAAAGCAGGATCCAAGATGGTGAACTAGAAGGAGGCTGCATTCCTTGTTGCTCTGTAACTTGGGTTTCAAGCAGAGGGTATCTGTTTCTCTGTGAGGCAGTCTTAGCTGTTTATAGATCTCCTGCTGTTTACCCCATTTGTTCCGTAATCACCTGCAGTCTGCCAGCATATTGACTACTTTTTGAGTGAAGATTGCTCGCTGACTGGTGCCTATCATCTGCCAGTTTGCCTGCCTCTTGCCTACACATCACCTGCCTTTCACCTACCCATCACCCCCCACCGTAGGTCCACCTGCCAATTGTCTGCTGGTAGCCAGAAGACTGACTGCAGACCACTAGTGGATCTCCAGCTACCTGCTGTTGCCTGGAAGTCCACTGTCACAGTACCTGCAGGTCTAGTTACACATGGCTGCTGCCATCTTGAGACAACAGCCAGGACCTGTAGGATCCCTGGCTGTACTGACTGAGCCCCGTCTCCAGAACCCCTCAGCCTGACTGACCACACCCTGCCTCCAGGACCCCCAGCTGACCATATCCACACCCTGAGCTACAGCTCCCCATTTGCCAACACATTTGGAAGCCAGAGTGGCCTTCCTGGGCTATCCTGGAAGCAGTAGCTCCCATGGGAGCAAATTCCATCCTGTGATGCCTGTGGAGACTGGAAGCTCATTGTCAGGTACCTCTCATGCATCAGGCTACTTAAGACTGGGAGGTTTGAATACTATTTGACTGTTAGAGTGTTACCAACCAGCGGGACACAAAGTGAAACATGCACCACACTCTACTTGCTTGGACAGAAAGAACCTTTATTACAGGAAGAACACTCACTTATATACAGTTAACAAACCAATCAGAAACTTGTTGCCAAGGGGAAGTAAGTCTTGGAATATTACTATTGGTAGCTTAGGCATGGTCTGACAGGCATAGCCAGTGTGCTCATCTTCCTGTTTACAGCGAGAGACAAACTACACGCCCACTGGTGCTGTGCCAGCTGCCATCTTAGCTTGGTCTTAGCTTGGTCTTTGTGGCGCGACCCCAGGCATCACCGGCCACATGTCCCCCCTTTCTGTTTATAAAAGAGACCGTGCCTGTCTTAAGTTGTCCAGGACGGAGCCACATCCTTACCCGTCATTGGGTATTGAAGTCTAAGTCCTTCAATACCTGTCTTAGGTTGGTATGGGCTCCTCCCGAATCTTACCCGTCATTGACTACCGGTCTAGCATATTTAGCCAGATTTGAGGGGAGGTTCCCACATCTATAGCAACCAGAGCTTGGTGAATGATAGCTGTCTCTCTTTGCTGACGTCTATGTACCTTGTATAAACACCAGATACACAGGATAGATATAACACACAATAGACCACCAAGGGACAAAAATCCAAATTGATCTTTTCCCCATTGGACAACAGACTGGACAAAGGAAGCTAATTGGCGTACAGAGGCCACCTCCACTCGGGTACTGTTAATAGCAAAAATTTGAGATCTTAGGGTAAATGTAAGGTTTCCAAACTTAGAGTTCCAGGTTCCATTAAGATACGTGGATAGACTTTTGGCCAGATTAGCGGCCAAACTTAAGTTTTGATATTCTACAGAAGTTATACACATGGCAGGTAAATAATGAACACATCACACTGACATCAAATGAGTAATGATGTCTAATTGTTCTTGTATTAAGTCCACTCTCTGGTTGATCAACAGAATTCCAGCTCGCAGCTGTTGATTGACCTCTGATTGAACAGTCAAGGCAGAGGCGGTGTGTTCTGACAAGCTATTGACTGCTTCTGCTGTGGGAATTACGGTGGCCAAGGCAACGGCAGCTGTGGTGGCAGCAGCAGCAGAGACAGTGATTGCAGTTACTATAGCAGTGGTGATGCCAAAGTCTCTCTTGGATCTGAGTATAACAGACAGTTCATCCTCTTGGGTTTGTATGGCATAGGAAGGTAGGTAGGGATGCGCATCATGACAGCTATGGAGAAATCGGTTGCATTCCAACATTCTGTAAGAAAACAAGAACTTTCTGGACAAGTAAGGTGGCTACCATTAGTAGTAGCATTGGATACAAGGAACATGAAGGGAGGCCTGACACACACAGGTGTAGGAGGGAAGGCATTTTCCTTAGTACAATTTTGTACTTGGACTGTAGATTCAAAGGTAGCAGACATATTTTGTATATACGTGCAATTCTTTAGAACTCCTCCTAGAATCATAGATAAAGCTGAAATATCTGCACACACTCCAAATGAATTGCAGAGGAGCCAAACATCAAAAGGATCTGGAGTGATAAATTGTGTGGGGTTTTGTTTAGTAAAGTTATATCCCTGGAGAGTCTCATTTTTATAAGTAAGAAAATTAGGAGAAAAGGTGAAGGAATGTCCTTGATCAATAAACACAGGTGAGGTTCTTGACTGACATCCAGCGGCCCTCAGAATCAAGATTTTAAAAATTTTAAATGAACAAGGCGACAGATAATTTGTCTTTTGGGGATCTGTATGATGCCCCTATTCCCCCTTTTTGTTTATAAAGCATGTTTTTAAGTGTTAAATGGGCACGTTCAACAATGCTTTGTCCAGGGGAATTCCTGTGACATGTTGAATACCAAAGGTGGAACAAAATTGTTTAAAGGCCTGGGACGTATATCCAGGACCATTATCTGTTTTAATTTGTAACAACAAACAGTAACCAAGCAAATAAAAGCAATAAAAATACTAACACAACTAACACTTTAAACACATTCATTTACTATAGGACGTCCTTTGCTGTCTCTCGGGACAACCTTCTGTTAAGTTCCCTCACTAGGGGAGCCTTCCGTTAAACCTTTTTTGCTGTCTCTCGGGACAGCCTTCTGTTAAACCTTAAGGCCACTGTTTCCTCAAATAGGGAAACCTTCTAGTTAATTACACTAGCGAAACTGTCTTTACTTACCTTATCCTTGTGCTGATTCTCCTGACTCTGAAGCAGCAAGGGAAGACCAGCTTGAATCTGAAGTGCCAGTCACTTGGGTGTGAACAGCCACTTCTTCTGGGAGCCCCCTCACCTTCCCCAGGGTGACCTGGGGTATTCTGATCTCCGTTTGAGAAGGAGCTTTTCTTCCTTCTGACCCTGAACTGCTGGATGGAAGGTGAAGCCGCTCCAAGCTCAAGGCGCTGCCCCGGGATGCCAGAGCCGCTGCAATCCCAGACATTTTGCCCAACAGGCAAAATGGTGAAGTCCGCTCCACCCAAAGACTCGCCCCCACCACCCCCTCCAATAGTCACCGCTTCAACCAGGAGAGAGAGGCCTCCCGGAGCCCCGGAAAACACCTGGCTCACTCCAGAGGTCCGAAACACCGTGCCCTCCCCGGAGTCCACTGCCGAAAAGTCCTCCCGACCCTAACAAAAGACGATGCTCTTTATGCGGGGCCCAGCACCACTCTCTGGCCAGTGGTCACCCACAGTAGCCGTGCTCCCGACTCGGGGGCCCAGCCGAAGCATCCCCTGGGTGTCGCGGCTCCCGGTGCGGGGGCAGTGTGGCTGGGGCCAAGGGGCGCGGGCTCACGGCGCTTCTGGGGCAAAGGCGGCGGCGGCGCCTCGCGCTCCCTGCGGAGGTCAGGCGGCCCAGCCGGCCATACGCTGGACAGGAGCGCTAGGCGGGCTGGGGAGGGAGGCTGACCCAGCATCCAGGGGGCTGCCGGTAGCGGCAGCAGCAGCAGCGGTAGCAGATACAGCAGGAGCGGCAGCGGGGGCCACCGCGAGGCGCGCGGCGAGGCCATGGTGGCCGCGCCCACCCGCGCTCACATGCCCGGCACGCGGGGAGGGCGCGGGGCGGCGCTGGTCGAGGGAAGCGGGCAGCCTCTGCCCCGCCGCCAGGGGAAGTGAGCGGAGTGAGGCTGCGAGCGCGCTCCCCACCTCAAAAGTTGTGGGAGCCGAGGGAGGGCAGCCGGGGCCTGGGCGGCGCTCAGCTCAGAGGCCCCGAGCCTGCGCTCTGGCACCTACGGGGACCGCACCGAGTCCAAGGCCTAAGGCTCCGTCATCCACAAGTGCGAGGACTGCGGGAAGGAGTTCACGCACATGGGGAACTTCAAGCGGCACATCCGCATCCACACGGGGGAGAAGACGTTCTCTGCGGGGAATGCAGCAAGGCCTTCTCCCACCCCGCCACGTGCAAGGCGCACGAGAAGACACACAAGCTCCTTGAAGCCCTAGGGCTTCGAGGAGTGTGGCAAGAGCTACCGGCTCATCAGCCTGCTGAACCTGCACAAGAAGCAGCACTAGGGTTAGGCGCGCAACCGCTGGAAGGACTGCGGCAAGCTCTTCACTACCTCCGCAGCACCAGCTGGTGCACAGCGGGGAGAAGCCCTACCAGTGCGACTACTGTGGCCGCTCCTTCTCCGACCTCACGTCCAAGATGCGCCACCTGGAGACCCAGGACACCGACAGGGAGCACAAGTGCCCTCACTGCGAAAAGTTCAACCAGGTGGGGAACCTGAAGGGCATCTGAAGATCCAAATCCCCATACCGGCCACCAAATGTCGCCGACCAGCGGGACACAAAGTGAAACACGCACCACACTCTACTTGCTTGGACAGAAAGAACCTTTATTACAGGAAGAACACTCACTTATATACAGTTAACAAACCAATCAGAAACTTGTTGCCAAGGGGAAGTAAGTCTTGGAATGTTACTATTGGTAGCTTAGGCATGGTCTGACAGGGAAAGCCAGTGTGCTCATCTTCCTGTTTACAGCGAGAGACAAACTACACGCCCACTGGTGCTGTGCCAGCCACCATCTTAGCTTGGTCTTAGCTTGGTCTTTGTGGCGCGATCCCCAGCGTCAGCCGCCACATTATAGATTTTTTTCTTCTTCTCCTTTTTGAAAATAAAAAAGCGAGGGACTGGAGATATAGCTCAGTGGAAAAATTCCCTAGGGTTCAATCTCCAGGACCCCTAAATAAATAAATAAATAAATAGCATATGGCAAGCCAGACACAGTAACACATGCCTACAATTCCAGTTATTCAGGAGGCTGAGGCAGGAGGATTACAAATTCAAGGCCAGTCTCAGCAACTTAGTGAGATCCTGTCTTAAAACTTAAAAAAAAAAAAAAATGAATATGACCCAGAAATGGCACAGAATACGACAGTGGGCAACTCCAAGGCTCCCTCTCACCACAAGAAAAACCACAAGTTCAGAAAAGCTATCAGAATCAAGGGTTGCAGAACTGTGGAATCTAATCTGAAACTTGTAGCCACCACGGAAACATTTAAGGAAGAAAGAGTGGCAGCATTTCACTAGAAATCTGTGGCATTTTAAATTGCCTGCCTACCACCCACTCTCCAGATCAGCTGCAGCTGTGTAGATGGCAGTATGCACTCCTTGTGGAAGTTGCTAGTGCCAAAAGGAGCAATAACGACCTTATTCTCAAAGAATTGTCATCAGGTGATTTGACTTGGTTGCAGTTTCTTCAAGTACAAGGGTTTGGTTTTATTTCACCAATTCACAAAAATAATAGAAACTGTCCCTGAAAGTCAATTCATTGGGGTTACTAGAATAAAGAAAATAAATCAATTTTCTTAAACATGATGAAAGAGCTAACAGAGGGCTGGGGAGATAGCTCAGTCGGTAGAGTGCTTGCCTTGCAAGTATAAAGCCCTGGGTTTGATCCCCCGTACTGCCCAAAAAACCCAAAAAAAAAAAAAAAAAAAAAAAAAAGAGCTAACAGAATCCATAAACAAAGAACGAAAGGAAATCAGAAGAATTTTTCTCAACAAGTAGCGATTACCAATAATGACACAGGTAATATTAAAAAGAACCAAATGACTACTTAGGAGGCTAAAGCACGAAAATTCCAAGTTTGATGCCAGCCTTAGCAACTTAACAAGACCCTGTCTCAAAACAAAAAATAATAAATTAATAGGTCTGGGGATTTAGCTCTGTGGTAGAGTGCCCCTGGGTTAAATCCCCAGTCACACACACACATACACACACACACACACACACACACACATACGAACAAACAAAACAAAACAAAAACTGTAGGCAATTTACCAAGTAACACTATTCTGGAAAGTTGAGGCTGACAGTAAGTGAAAAAGATAATACAATCAAGAAAATTATCTAAGATAATACTAGCAAAGGAGTAACATACACAAAATTAAGCTTTCAAATAAGCCAGAGATCTTCCTGAGAACAGAAAAATATTGATAAGATTGATGAAAATTTAAAGGTAACAGAAGTTGAAGGTACCCAAGGAAACTCAGAAACCAGTGGTCTTAGTCTTCTCAGGAAAAGAGTACACCCTGAATTTACACAGTGATATTTGCAATGTACCATGTTACCCAGATTAGCAACTCCTCATCATAATACCATATTTGCTTGTGAACACAACCTGCAGAGTCCCTCCCCTCCTGTCCTCAGCTTTCCCCTCTGTCCAACTGAAAGATGAGATTGGATTTATATAATTTGGATCTTTCTTGAAGGAAAACACACAATGAGGACTGGGTAAAACATGACAGTCATCTCTGTAAACCAAGAAATCAACACCTCTGCTTACAGGACTTCTGAAAATGGTCAAGTCCAACCTTGCAACCAGCAAACTAATCATGCAGCACTTCTAATAATGTAGCAAAGTTATTTTAAAAGGAACAAAAATATAAGCACATTCTCTCCATGTGCCCTCAAATGACTGGGGAGCTCTAAGACCTAAAATCCATGAATTTTACTCATATTTAAAGGTTTGCAGTTTTTATCAGTCATTTATTTAATGAAGTCTTCATTTACATGGGTAATGCTCTGTCTGCCCATTGGCCAGGGTCTATGTCTGTGCTCGTGTGGCGGAGGAGGAGGGAGCACACTGGAGACTGGACTCAGGAGCTCTCTATTACTGAGCTGCATCCCCAGTTCTTTTTATTTTTTTAAGACAGCATCTCACTAAGTTGCTGAGGTTGGTTGTGAACTTTTGATCCTCCTCCCTCAGCCTCCCAAGTTACTAGGATTACAGGTATATGCTACCACACCTGGCTATGTCCATGTTTTTTTTAAATCACAGTATTCCCATCTGACAATGAGCATTTAAGAAACACTCATTTCATAAAGGGCTCAGTGGAGAAATGATGCCTTACCCAATGTAACAAGATTCCTGTAGTTCTCCAGCATCACATCTCTGTAGAGAGTTCTCTGTGTTTGATCCAACAAAGTCCATTCCTCCTGGGTAAAGTCCACAGTCACATCCCCAAAGGTCACTAAATACTAAACCATCAAATACATCCTGGCTTTAGCTAATTACCATCTTCTTTGGTGTCCCAAGAAAGGTCACAAGGGACTGAGGAACCACAAGTCTACGGCACTCTTGGGTCTCAGATCTTTTCTCTTCTCTACCTATCATTGCTGTCTGGTAAATCCATTTGGTCACATGGATTACCAGTATAACTGACCCATGTCTAAATATACCATATCACAACACTACTATGGATTTTCATCTTATTCATCCTCTATTTTTAGGACATAGTTGGCATTGAAGACATTGCAGCATTCTATAAAGTCTGGTAAATGACACACACACTCCTTCAGATTAGATACCTTCATCACTTTCTTATGATGTTATATGACACTTGGAAAACAAGCCAACAAGCATGTTTGAAGATCAGAAAAAAATTAATAAAAGGGCTGGGGATGTAGTTTAGGGACACCGCTTATGCTTAGCCTGTGTGGGGCCCTGGGTTTGATCCCTAGCACAAAAATAAAAAAGAAAGAATTAGGAAATATTGAGATAAAAGAGTCATTGCCAATATAATCCCTAATGGTAAAACCTGATGGTATAGTTCCTGGAGAAACTCACCTGGGAGCGCACTCATTCCTGAGGAATGCCCTAACTATGTAAGATGCTTACATCCATGAGAAGAGGATGAGGCCACCTGATGGAAACATGCACGACATCTTAAAGAAAGGACTACTTTCCACTTGCCTGAGAAGAATTCATCAGTAACCCGGTCATCATCCTTGCCTCCTTGAGGTTCCTCTCACAAAGACAGAAAGGATCCTGAGAAAGATATCTTAGAGAAAAGAAAAATTGCATGAAATTTCAAGTCTTTCCTCAATAGCAACAATCACATGCCAAAGTACTGTTTCACATAACACAGAGAACAAACTAGACACACTAGTTCCATACCATGCCGAAGTGGTTCTGAGTTACCTCGAGTAAAAAAAGGGAAATCTGCATCTTGCCACCTTTGAAGTGGAGATTAATTTCATTTTCTAGTTACACAAATTAAAGCATAGACAGGCAGAGCTGTTTATTTGCCAGACATGACAACATTCACAGATGGTTATCCCCTCAAAAAAAACACATGCACTCATTTTTGCATTCTAAATTCCAGAAACCTAATCTGTAGACACCCTGGTTCACTTCAATATCTTCTAGACCCGCTGTGTAACCACTCCTAAGCAATGGATCAATCATCTGTGAAGGAACCTCACAAAGTAGATGATCTGAAAAGAATATCAACACGGACTCAACACACGAGTCTGATCAATGGTTGCCATCCTGTGGCACTGAAATCTGAAACATTCCATTTTTTGCTCAGAAGAATTTTGGGAATTTAAATTAATAGGTTGATCTTGATTTCTCAGTACATTACTGTCTAGGTAACTGGGTTAATAACATCAGTCACTAAGCCTCAGATGTTTCTCCTTGACCATGAATTATTACTCATTGGCCCCCTCTGCAGATAAGACAAACACCAGTCATTAAAGCTGTCTAACACTATCCCAGTCCAACATTAATAACAACAATTGACATTTAATTAGCACCTGTTAGGACTTCTACATTTATAACATCCTTTAAATTTCCTAACAACTCTATAAATTTGGTCTAAGTATTATTGATTCATAGCTGAGAATGCTGAGGATCTGACAGAATCAGTAATTGTCCTGCATTCTCCAGCTAGGAAGTGATGGGCCAGGATTAGATGACAGGTTAATGTGTCAAAAGCCTTAACTCCTGGGTTGTTATCCCTGATGTGACTAGAATTCAGTCCAGACCTCTGCTAGGCATATGAAGAAAACAAATACATATACAAAAGGCTTTATGAAATTTGGAAGGTCCCAGATGTGCTCTGCTGCAGCTTGGATGGACTTGAAACCTTTGCTTTTCCTATAACCAATCAGCAAATATTAATTAAGGTCCTTCACTGTGGCAGGCCAGGTATCAGGTGCTGACCAGTAACTCTTGAATCTCAAATTTCAGTGGGGCACAAATAATGGATTTATCAGTTGCAGAAGAGCAGTATTTTTTTTAAGAATCCCAGTAAACTATAAGGAGTATCACACAAACACCAGGCAGGGTGTTGCACATCTGTATCCCAGTGATTGGGAGGCTGAGGCAAAAGAATCACAAGTTCAAAACCAGCCCCAGCAACTTAGTGATGCACTGTCTCTAAAAAATATATATATTTATGTATCCATAATATATATAATATATATAATTATATATAAATAATATATATAATATAAATATAAATATATATAAATTAAAAGGGTGGGGGGTGGGGCTGGGGTTGTGGCTCAGTGGTAGAGCACTTGCTTAGCATGGGTGAGGTAACTGGGTTCAATCCTCAGCACCACATAAAAATAAATAAAAGTATTGTGTCCATCTACAACTAAAAAAAGTTTTGTTTTTTTTTTTAAAGGGCTGGGAATGTGGCTCAGTGATTATGTGCCCCTGGGTTCAATATCTGGTTTAAAAAAATAAAAGAAGGAGAGACAAAGGCAGAAGAGGAAAATGACCACACTGGAGGTGTTCCACTTTTGACCCAAGATACTTGTACTTGAATATTATGGTTTTAAAAGAACCAAAATACATTTCTGATGATGACCATTTCAACAAGGTCTTAATCATGACAACATTTTTATGTTCAAACTGAAGTAGCTTCATATTATCTCACAGTTAGCTATGAATAATACAAAATCTTTTCAACTTTTTACCTTATTGATCAATTCTACTTTTGCCCATTAAGTACTGGTTTTGTTATAGTTCATGGTTTCAGAACACTTTGTTCTTATTTCTCATTCAACCTTATGAAATGTTCACACTTAGTTCTATTTCTTGAACTTCTCTCACTGAATTACAGTATATATACAATGGAAGGAAGCAATCCTGAGTAAGAATCTCATAACTGTCAAGAAATGAACTGTCCCATATAGCCACTATTCAGGTCAAGATATAAAACATTCCTATACCCTACATCTCAAACCCAACTTTTGCCTCCTAATCAAAACCAGTGCCCTGACACCTTACACTCTAGTTGATTTTGTCCATTCTTAAATTTTATTTTTTAAAAAGTTTTAGTTGTAGACGGACACAATATTTATTTTTATGTGGTGCTGAGGATCAAACCCAGTGCTTCGGGTGTGCTAGACAAGTGCTCTACTACTGAGCTACAACTCCAGCCTCCCCCCACTTTTAAATTTTAAAGAAACACTATGCATTTTTTGTGTCTGGCTTTTCCCATTTAACATGATGTTTGTGGGGCTCTGTCAAGTTGTTGCATCTCTGTACTAGTGGTTTGTCTTTCTCTCGGCTGGACAGCATGCCATAAAAAAATATGCCACAATTCACACACTTGTCCTGTTGATTCATATTTCAGTTGTTTCCAACTTAGGGTTATTTCAAATAATGTTACTTTGAATAGTCTTTATATGTATTTTGGTGCACATGTGCATGCATTACTGTTGCATTGTCAACAGTTCCTAGTTAGTTGCTACTGTTCAAAAATGTGTTTCTACCAGCAATGTGTGCAAATCTTAACCAACACTTGCTACTGTCACTCATTTTAGTTGTGTTTTGTTGTTGTTGTTATTGTTGTTGTTGTTATTTTTCAGTACTGGTGTTTGAACACAGGAGTTCGCACCTGCAAGGCAAGCACTCTACCACTGAGTTACATCCCCAGATGTTTTATCCATTCATTCATTCACTGAGACAGGATCTTAGTAAGTTGCCCAAGATGGCCTTGAACTTGCAATTCTCCTACCTCAACCTCTCCAGTAGCTAGGATTACAGGCATGTGGTAACTGCATCTGGTTGCCATTTATTTTAGTTTTACTTTTACCTATTCAGCTGTGTGTAGTACAGTCACTTTATGGTTTGAATTTGCACTTACTTGGTTACCGAAAATGAGCACCTTTCCATACTGTTGTCCATTTGGGCATTTTCTTTATGGAAAAGCCTACCCAAATCTCTTGCAAATTAATCTCTTGGGATTTGTATTAAATTTGTAGTAGTTATAACATAACTCTTTTGTTACATGTGAGGCAATTAACTAAGTATTTAAGGTCAAACACCATAATAATTTCAATCCCTGCTCTCAGAGTTTATCATAAATATTTATGTATGCACAGGAAGAAGATACAGAAATATAGGAAATATGCAAAATATTAACAAATAGACAATCTGCAACATGGGCATACAGATGTTCAATGTTGAGGATTTTCAATTTTTTGGCTTAGAAATATTTATGTACAAATTTATGTATAAATGATTTTGGGGGTTACTGGTGATTGAACCCGGGGGGGGGGGGTTATCACTAAACTACATCTGCAGTTCCTTTTATTTACTTTATCACTTTGTAGTACGTGGGGATCAAACCCCCGGCTTTAAGCATGCTTGGCAAACACTCTTACCACCAAGCTACATCCCCAACCCCTTGACAGGATCTCGCTAAATTGCTGGTCCTTCTGACTCCCTAATAACTGGGATTACAGGCATAGGCCGCTGCTCCTGAAAGTTCAGAAAATTTAAATCAAAACAAAAGTGAGGAAACACTTGGTCAAAATCAATCATTTCACAATAGGCACATCCCTAATTTCTGATACCAGCATAAAAAATGCTGCATCCTACTTGCTGGAAGACTCTCCATTTTGAAGCTCTTCAGTGACCGACTTAACTAGAAAGTTCAGCTACTTTTGGTCTCAAGAGAGCAGTAGATTGGGGATGTAGCTCAGTGGTAGAGTGCTCGTGTAACACGTGGGAGGCCCTGGGTTCTATCCCCAGCACTGCGAAAAAATAAAACCCACAGGATATTGCTGCCTTCCCTAAGTAGAAAGGCTTGCGACATTTTTATTTCTATGTACCTACAAATCCTTCCAAACTAAAAAAGCACAAGCTCCTGAATAAATAAATTTTCAAACATCAATAGACGATGTTCCACAAAAAGACATCTCGGTCTAGTGCTCACCGGAACAAAACGCAATCGCCACGTCGGTGACCAAAAGAAGAGGGGGGCCCTTTTCCCAGAACAGCAGAGATGTTTTTTTCTTTTGGAGAAAAGACACAAACGTTGCTTGGTGTTTTTTTTTTTTTTTTTTTTTTTTTTTTTTTCCACATAAGGGAGTTTTTAAGCAAACAGAGTGTCTCCCTGCAGGGTAAGAGAGAAAATGAGAGGAAAAGAGAAAGGAAAAGAAAGGGCGCGCGCTAGAGAGAGTGGAAAGCGAGGAGGATAGAGAAAAGCGAGGAGGAGACAGAAAGGACTGCTTGGTGGATTTTTAAGAGGGTCCCAGTGCCTGACGAAAAGGTGGCCTCCACTCGGCGCCCGAGTAGGACCAGGGCTGCGCGAGCGCAGCGAGCAGTCTCCCTGGAGGCAGGGCGGCCGGGGAGCCGGGGCCTGGCGGGAAGGAGGCGCCCCGACCTCGGGGGACGCACGTCACCCTCGCAGCAGGGCCTCCGCCGACTCCACCAGGACCAGGCGAAAAAGCGCACAGAACCGAATCTTCAGACTCAGGTTGGAACCGTGAGGGAGATGACTTCCGCCTCCAGGCCCTGCACTTCCGCTTCCGGTTTCTGCCACGCGATGGGCGTAAGGGGCGGAGTTTCGGGAGCGCTGGGATCTGCGTGATGTGAGGCGCAGGTAGGGGTGGGCTGGGGCGGCGGCCGCTGCTTTCAGAAGCAAACAGAAAATTCCGTTTCTTCCCGCTGGGCCTGGATCCAGAGCCGACTGTGGATATCTAGAGGGCGACACCCGAGCCGGGAACCGTACGACGAGGACAGGGTTGGAGGTGGGAACGGGACGTGGCCTGCGTGGAGGGCTGTCCCAGGAGTGCGTGGTTCCGAAGAGACAGCAGCCCGGGCGTGGAGGACTGGCTGCAGAGTGCTGCAAATGCTTTCCCACGAGTCTTTCTCCTTGTTTTTTCAGCCCTCTCAAACGACGTGCACATATCTACGTACACGAACCTGCAAATCCATAAAATGGTCTCTTCCCTTAATATATTCCAGTCCCTTCTTTAGACCTTTGGTTTTGTTCAATTTGTAATTCACAAAGCAATTAACCCATTTAAAGTATACAATTTGACATATTCGCAGTTTTGCGTCCATCATCATGACCAATTTTAGAACATTTTTATGGCCATAAAAAATACATCCAACACCCCCTTAGCCATAATTCCCTGATCCTCCCATCCTGCCCCGCCCCCATGGAGTCCTTGTCAACAGCTAATCTACTTTCTGTCTCTGTCGATTTGCCTGTTCTAGACATTTCACTTAAATGAAATTATTTGAAATGTGGAATTTGTACTGAGCTCTTTTTACTTACATGTTTTCAAGGCTCATCCATGTTGTAGCATTTGTCCGAATTCTCAATTTTTTAAAATCTTTGTGTGGATAACTATCTTTTATCGTTTCTCCATTCCCCAGTGGATGGACTTTCATGTTTGCCCCCATTTTAGCCGTTATGAACATGTTGACATCCAAGTCTTGATGTATCTCATTTCTCTTGGTGTCAAATGGTAAATTGATGTTTTAGAAAACTGCCAAGCTGTTTTTCAACAATTTATGAGTCCTTTTACATTGCCACCAGCAATCAGTGTTCCCTGAATTATTTTTATTTTTATTTACTTTTCTGGTACTGTGGTGTTGAACCCAGGGACCTTCTACCACTGAGCTACATTCTTAACCTTTTTCATTTTTAGATAGGGTCTTGCTAAATTTCCCCTGCTGATCTCAAACTTTCCTCCTGCTTCATTCATTCTCCTGAGTAGCTGGGATTACAAGAGTGGGACACAGCACCTTGCTTTCGTTCCTTTTCTTTATTACACTTACTTATTTACACTAACCTAGAATCCAGGGTCGGGGTGGAAGTATATCTTCAAATGAACTTCTTAAACATAAATAACAAAACAAAAAATTTAAGATATCACTTCACTATGGTTGCCAAGTATGTCACAGGTGAAAGTCCTTTTGGGTAAAAAGGGAACTTCCTTGATACAAATTTCACCAGTTTCATTCACCCCCAAAACTGACAAAAATCTACATATTAGGAGGACCAAACGATGCAGGTCCAGGCCACATCCAGTCAGCCTCCCAATGTAGGAGACCAGATACTCCTGGGGCTTCTGTCTGCCTGCTCTGGTGGAGGCTCCACCCATATCGCCTGCCCCCTCATCTCCTATTCCTGCTGCCATCCTGCCCTCAGAGGTCTTTCTGCTACACCCTCAAGACCTTACCTCCATGGTCCTGTCTTTGTGGAGGCTCAGCCACTAAAAGCACCGTCGTCCTGCCATCAGGAGACTGCACCTGAAGCTGTGTGGGCTGGTGAGTCCCCTGGAAAGGGAAATCCTCCTCCAGTAGTTTTTCAGGGAAGACAGCAGCTACTCAGGTGACTCACACTATTGCTTCTGGACCTGGGAGGAGTTGAGGGACTAACTTGCGTGAACTATGCCATAAACATTCACCAAACATGTTTGTGCCTTTCCACGAGGCCAGAATTTATCAAATAACAATTACGATCACTCTCAGCAGTTCCAAATCACTGAATACTCATGAGTCACTTAGTACTCAGAAACTGAGCAATCAAATTCATTTATTCCATTCCAATCTCATGTTCTAATAATTTATAACACTTAAGTAACACATCATTCTCCACACAATGATTATACACAGGACACTAAGAAAGAGTTTAGGCAGCTGCAGGGCTAAAGAATACCGTGGCAAGACACAGGCAGAAATGGGCATTGTGGCGCACACCTGTAATCCCAGCAGCTCTGGAGGCTGAGGCAGGAGGATAGCAAGTTCAAAGCCAGCCTTAGCAAAAGTAAGGCACTAAGCAACTCAGTGAGACTGTCTCTAAATGAAATACAAAATAGGACTGTCATGTGGCTCGGTAGTAAGTGCCCCTGCGTTCAATCCCTGGTAGCCCCCAACCCCACCAAAAAAAAAAAAGAGGAGAACACAGGCAGAGAGCAGATATAAGTGGAAAAAGTTAAAGAATCACTGTAGGTGGTCAGATAAGGGTTTTAACCAGTTCTGCAGAGTTGTCAAGGTAGAGGGGCCTCCTGAAGTATTAGCGTGAGGTTGATGGTTCCTCATCCTCACAGCCTGGAGAAACCATGCTGAGCTCAACCCTGGAGGCAGAATTGGAGGTTATCATTGTGATTTTCCTGGGCAAGTTGATTTCATGACAAGTGAAACAAGTAATGGGGTCAGGGTACCCCCATGTCCAGTTTTGTGTGGCTCCTCTTATGGGTCTTAGATGAGGGTTCGATCTGGGGATGCTGATAAGCTCCTGTGTCTTGTGTATCTGATATGATTCAGGATGGCTATGTGTATAGGTGCTTTTGATACAGACTGATAAGTTGGCACAAATAAGTTATTTATCAATGTGTTCCTTATGGCTGTACTGGGTAGATGGCATGTACTTGTACAAACAAGGTATACAATCATTCTGTATTGGCACTTGTTCTCAAAATGGAGTAACTAATGGCAAACTACTGCTTTATTAAATGGGAGTCCTCAGGGTTAGGCACAGCTTGGAAGCTACTGTTCTCTACATCATGGAGTAACTCAGAGCAGGACACAGCCTGTTCTCCACAGGGGTGGACCTAGGAACACCTGAAGTTATGATCTGGCAGCTTCCTCCTACTTTGGCAGAGGACTCCTAGTTTCCTCCTACCAGGGTGCAGCTGGACCTCCTGGGGGCTCCACTACAAACCTCCAGAACAGAACCAGGCAGGAAGATTGACAGGCAGAAAAATCCAGAGTCAGGTAGACAGGGTCTGCATCTACCCATGCTGGGAGAGGCAGTTAGAAGCTTAAAAATACCTCTCTTAGGACTGGGATTAGCTCAGTTGGTAGAGTGCCTGCCTCACAAGCACAAGGCCTTTGGTTCAATCCCCAGCACTGCCAAAAAAAAAAAAAAAACCCTCTCTTAGCTGGATGTGGTATAATCTCAGGAATTCTAGCTACTCCAGAGGCTAAGGCAGGAGGATTGAAGGTTAAAGGCTAGCCTAACTATCACAAAATAAAAGAGGACTGGGAATGTAGCTCAGTGACATAGCACTTACTTAGCATGTATGAATCCCTGGAAAGAAAAACAAAACAAAATGCTTCCCCTTATGGCCTTTTTTGCAGCATGTACAAGGATGTGCTAAGTTTTCAGGTGGTCTGATATGCAGTGGTAAATAACTGATATGTCCCTCTTCACTCTTCTTTAGTTTAGACTTACTTGTCCTTAGTAACTTTTCAATGTTATCAATATTATCTGAGTATAATATCAATACTATTTTTTAAATTGGTTTACACTTGTATACTATTCTGGCAATGGTTGACTTTGTTTAAATATTCCCATTTTTTTAATTTTAAAAATTTTATTAGTTGTAGATGAATACATTACTTTTATTTATTTATTTATATGTAGTGCTGAGGATTGAACCCAGTGCCTCATATACGCTAGGCAAGTGTTCTACACTGAACCACAACTGCAGCCCCATAAATATTTCCTTTTTAATGCCATAAATAGTGAAGAGTTTTAGAACTGTAGTTATGTGCATGTTTAGGTCTTTCACATATTTGTGATTTGTTGGTGTTACTTTTATGTGGTTGAAAGAATTTCCCTTAATAAGCTTTCCCTTTCATCCATTTATTCAATAGATATTTCACAGAACTTTTATTTCAATTGGGACCAGAAAAAGCATGCTAGCAAGTTAGGTTTTATCTAATGCAATATAAGCAATCACAGGAGTTAAAAAACATGGTTGAGCATGAGCCAGTTGCCAGATTCTGATAGACTGTGGTGGGCTGTGGTTTGGAGTGGGAGAAGCCAGCAGATCTCCCCAGAGGGCTGGGTCCAGAAGCTGCAGGGTGGTGTGCAGGAAGCCATCCATGGCTTGTATGAGAACCAAGCGTAGTTGAGTCACTAACCAGGAGGATTCGGCCTCAGGAACTTAGTTATTGATAATTTTTCAGGAATGCCTATGTCATGTGGTTACCCTGCTTTCACTGCTCAAGTTCAAATATAAGCATTGAATGTGGGAGTGACCCACTAGAGCCAAATGGCTTGCTTACTTCCACATCCCCATCCTGTTTTTCAGGGAAGAAGCTCCTACACCCCTTTTGTTCTCTACCACTATAAATAAAACAAGCGCAAGCTCCTTCCTCTGTAAGAGCCAGACCTTTTTGGACAGCTGGTCATTCCCCTACTCTTAAGATAATTCTGTCTTCTGTCATTGTTTCTGATAAATACATTTCATAGCTTTTATTCTGCAGCCAGCCCATCCCTCCAATGGGAATCCGTAGGAGTGTGGTGAGAGTGGTGAAAGGTTTTGTCGCTTTCCGGAGTTTCTTCAAGCAGTCGTCTTTGCAGCAATTGGTGCATATGGATTATACAGATTAAGGACAGAGGAAATACTAAATTGTTCACTCTCGTGATCCACATGTGTATGGCAATACAAGGCTTTGTTGTAGGGGCAGTAAATCTTGGGCTATTCTATGTGTGGGGAATTCTAGGCAAAACATAAACCTTGGGAGAAGAAATTCTGACTTGGTCTACTTGGAAGTGCTTGCTTTAGTTAGACATCTAATGTCAAGGTTATATGTTTTGGTCAAAATAAACCAGTTAAATGGGTTCAGGCTATAACACAGTATTTTTTGGTGTTGGTAGTGGGGATTGAACTAAGGGGCATTTGACCACTGAGTGACATCCCCAGCCCTATTTCGTATTTTATTTAGAGACAGGGTCTCAATGAGTTGCTTAGTACCTCACCATTGCTGAGGCTAGCTTTGAACTTGCCATCCTCCTGTCTCAGCCTCCCAAGCCACTGGGACTACAGGCCTGCACCACCATGCCCGGCAGTGTTTTGTATAATGACTTCTTTATTTGTAGACTTGATTTGCCTGGTGGCCAAATGATTAGTGATTAGTTCACTGACTAGGTCATTCAGGGAAGTCAAGTTAGCACAAAAGAAACATGTCACCTAACACCTTGATAGTGTTAAAGTCTTCACCTTCTTAAACCCTTAAGATGAAATTACTTTGTTTTTATGCTACCAAGGATTGAACCCAAGGACATTTAACAATCACTGAGCCACATCCACATCACAGTCCTTTTTATTTTGAGACAGGGTCTCCCTAAGTTGCTTAGGGTATCACTAAGTTGTAGAGGCTGACTCTGAACTTACGATTTCTCTACCTCATCCTCTTGAGCTTCTGGGATTACAGTCATGCCCACCATACCCAGAAGAATAAGTTTTTTGTGTCATCCAGAAATGGAAAGGTGTATTTTAAGTACTAATACACATGTAAATGAAGGATACTTTTTAAATGTGTACAGTATTTTTATTTTCTCTGTAATAATTGCAAATGTTAAATTAAACAAATTACCTAAAATGGAAGCACTTGATGGTTTATGAGTAAGCTGGTCTGGTCAGACATTATACAGAATCTTGGGTAAACTACAGAATGCTTTAATGCACTTGTAAAATTCCCTTGTCTAATCTGAACTAGTGATAACATGGCGTGTGTATTGTTATTAAAGTAAGTGAATGGGCAGCCTTTATTGGGTCCATTCTCACCCTATGGGAATTCTGTTTCTGCCCACACTTGAATAAATTCTACTCTTACATTAAACACTAAAGAGAGAGAGAGAGAGAGAGAGAGAGAGAGAGAGAGAGAGAAGAGGGGAGGGAGGGAGGAGGGAGGGAAGGAAAGAAAGAAGAAAGGAAGGAAGGAAGACACTTGAATAAATCCTACTCTTACACTACAAAAGAAAGGAAGGAGAGAGAGAGAAAAAAGGGAGTAAGGGAGGGAAGGAAAGAAGAAAAAGGAAGGAAGGAAAAGAAAAGAGAGATGGGAGGAGGGAGGGAAGGAAGAAAGAAGAGAAGAAAGGAAGGAAGGAAGGAAGAAGTGAACACATTTTTTAAAAACATGCTGTGCTTATCACCTCTAGCCTTTAATTTCTCCAGAGCCAACCTTACCTCCTGAGCCAAGGTCATGCCCAGTGTTCAGCAAAAGGGTGGTTGCTGTTCAACACAGGGCTCCTCTAACAGGTGGATCAGGCTCCAGTGCTCTTTGCTGGGCTGCCTGATACTTTATCAGAGGCAACTTGGTTTGAAGAGTTTCTCCCTTCCCTCCAATTAAAAAATAAAAATCTTTTGCTCTCCTGTTTCACTATCTGCTTATGAAGGCCCCAAGTAACACAGCTATGTTCCACCTTAATGATGAAGCTCTGAAAAAGGAATCTTATATTCATGCCATTTATTTGTATTCTTTCAGGAAATTTCTGTCATGTAAGAGAATTTGCCTGAAAGCTTTCTCACATGTACTACATTCACAGGTGTTTTCACCAGTGCGTATCTGCCTATGTCTCATAAGTGATGAACATTTACTGAACGTGTTCCCACATTCCTTACGTTCATAGGGTTTCTTTCCAGTGTGAGTTCTCAGATGTATGGTAAGATTGGAGGAATCGGTGAAAGCTTTACCATGTTCTTTACACCAATAGAATTTCTCTGCAGAGTGAATTCTCACATGCTTCCTGAAGTGGGAGGGACAACTGAAGGTCTTCCCACATCCTTCACACTCTTATGGCTGTTCTTTAGTGTGAGTTCTCATGTGTTTCTAAGTCTCCTAGGAACACTGAGATTTTCCGTAATTCTTAAATTCATGGGATTTCTTTCTCATGTGAAAGCTAATATAGATATTTAGATCAGAAAAATTCACTGAATGTTTTCCCGCATTCCTTACACCCATAGGTTTTTTTTTTCAGTGTGAATCCTTTCATGTATGTGAAAAGAGCTAAAAACAAGATAGTCTTTCCACATTCCTTCCATTTATAGGTTTTTTTCCCCCAATGTGAGTCCTTCTGAATCTACTAAGCAATTGAAGCTTTTCCCACATTCCTTACATTCATAGAGCTTCTCTCCATTGTAAGGTCTTGCATGTTTAGAAGAATAGGAGAAATTAGTGAAACCTTTCTCACAATTCTTACATTTGTTGGGGTTTTCTCCAACCCCAACATTTGCATGTATAAATAAGTTTTGTGGGATAGCTGAAAGCTTCCACATCTTCCTTACAAACACAGTTTTTCTCTATCAGTAGTTCCTAAGATGCTCACTAATATGTGAGGCATCAGTAAATGCTTCCCACACACTTCTTAGGTTCAGAGCTTCTGTCTAGAGGACTTCTCATGTGTAACTTAAGGTATGAGAAGGTATCATGATATGACAGAAAATCAGTAGGTAGGAAAGAGAAAAAGGGGAAGGAAAAGCCTTGTGCTGAAGTTCCTCAAACCTTTTCTCCCCAGCCAGTTTTTCTCCTAGGCTGATCACTCCCAAATCCTTGACAAATTTTTAAGTCCTAAAATTACTGTAAACGCCTTCACAATCTGAAAGTTATTGTAAATTCACTCACTTATGGAAATTGCACTGCTAATTAGCCTATGCAATGTACTAACATATGGGTTTTTAGGAAAAAAGTTAAGGGGGTTGATATTTTAAGAAACCTATAATATAGTTACCTTCCCAACATTATCTATTGATCAAACAGAGAAGACAATGTCAACCAAAGACCCTAAGAACAACCGGACTGCCACAAACCATTTGGTGACCACCAGGCTGAGGCCATCCTGGCATACTTCCCATGCCACCCCTCACAACAGCATTTCCTTTAAAAGAAGAGTCTGAGGCCCCAAAAGCACTGCTTATCTCTCTGAAGATAGCTCACATGCTGCTCTGACAACGTGTGTCTTCCCCTTTCACTTTATTCTTTTGCTTGGGGTGGTACACGGATTGAACTCAGGGGCATTCAACCACTGAGTCACATCCCAGCCTATTTTGTATTTTGTTTAGAGACAGGGTCTCACTGAGTTGCCTAGCACCTTGCTTTTGCTGAGGCTGCAAACTCGTGAGGAACTCGTGATCCTCCTGCCTCAACCTCCAGAGCCGCTGGGATTACAGGCCTGCACCAACACGCCCAGCTTCCCCTTTCACTTTCTAATAAACCTTTTCCTCTTTGCTGAAACCTGATGTGTGCTTAAATTCTTCTCTTCAATGTATCAAGAGACTAGAAGATCTGAGTAGAGGTCCCCTCTCCCTCTAGAGAGACCTCCTCAGACCCCTTACAGTGACAGTCTGAGGAATCAACAAAGGTTTTCCCATAGTCACTGCATTCATAGGGTCTTTCTTGAGTCTGAAAAATAACATGGCAAGTGGCGAAGGTCTTGCCACGTTGTTTATAATTATAAAACCCTCCGATATGGGTTCTTTTGTTCAGAGTAAGAATAGGGTTGTTTTTGTTTTTGTGGTACTGAGGATTGAACTCAGGTGTTCTGCCACTGAGCTACATCCTTTCTATTTTTTATTTTGAGGCAGGGCCTTGTTAAGCTGCCGAGGTTGGCCAGGCATAGTGGTGCAGTCGCAGAGACTCAGGAGGCTGAGGCAGGAGCATTGCAAGTTCAAGGCAAGTCTCAGTAGTTTAGCTAGACCCTCAGTAATTCAAAATAAAAAATAAAAAGACTGGATGTGCCTCAGTGGGAAAACACCCCAGGGTTCAAGCCCTAGTACCCCCCCCAAAAAATGGCCCATCCTGACCTCAAATTAGTATCTTACTGCCTCAGCTTCCTGAGTAAGTGGAATTATACATCCATATAGAAAAGAGGGGGTTTTTCCCATCTAAAAAACTTTTTATTGATGTATTACAATTATATATAATATTGGGATTTATTGTTACATATTTTGTACATGCACACAATCTAACAATATACTTCTATCCACTTTTTATTCCATTTTATAGATGAATAATCACATTTTGTAGCAGGTGAAACATTTCAATTAGTACATGCACATAGGTCACCTGAAGCATTTTCAGCCATTCCTGGAGGCTAGATAGTTGGACACCTTGTCACCTGGTGTTGTACTTGCCCTAGGCCATTGGCTGTCCTTGGGTCCCCAGATGTTGATGTTGCTGATCATGGCACAAGCCCAGTGGCACTTAAACATTCTGAGGCTTACATAATTCCTTTCCCAAAGAAAAGAAGGAGACCACAGAACCACAGTCCAGGTTGGTTTTCATCTTTGTTGTCTTTGTATAGAACGGGGAGGAGAGGTGGTGAATGGGCAGGTCCACGGTACTGGAGTTGGTGACAGTGTTACAATGGGTATGTTCATCTTCTCTGCTACTGTCACCACTCTGACCAAAATCATCACTCTCCTGGTCCATTTTCTCTTCCTCTTCATCCTCCTCTTGTTCATCAGCATGTCCTCCATCTTCCTCCTGTTCTTGGCTTCCCAAGAAGTCCTTGTCTACTGAAATAAACCCACTCTTGCTTTCTCCCACTTGTGCTTACTGGGAATCATTTTGGTGTCCAGGACTAGGTTTTGTTCCAACAACTTCACAGTTCTTTGCAGTGTGCTCCTCCTCCTCTTGTCTTGGTTGCTGCTGCTCCTGTTGCTCTTACCTCTCAGACAGGTTCCAGATGGTTCTCTTTTGCTGCTCACATAGAGAAGTTCCTGACTTATTTCCAAAACCCAGCTTGCCACTTCTTGGACCTTGGCGAGACCATCAGAAGATGCAGAAGTGTTCACATTCAAGCATTTATACAGCCTTTAAAAAATCTAGCTGGTGGTGAGGACTGCTTTAGAGAAGAGGCCTGGAGCCGAGAAAGTGGCCCCTCCTCTCCTCCTTTGGAGGTAGCACAGCCGGGGAGCAGCAGTGCTGGCCCTCTCCTCTGGGTCTCTTCTGTGCTGCCAGGGGAGGAGGCATGGTCCCAGTGAGCCTCCTCTGTTCTTCCTGGGTCTCTTCCGGCTTTGGCTTCTGCCTGTCCAGGGCCACTTGTCCCAGGACAGTCAAGATTTTGTTTTAATGAAGTTTCCTCTGGGGGGAGGCTACCGCAGCCCCCAAGGCCCCCCACCTCCCACCCATTGCCTGCAAGGTTGTGTAGGGGTGGGGGCTCCTAAGACCTCCTTGAATCCAGCGCAAGAGCCTGGGACAGGCCTGAGGGGGTTGAGGAGTGGGTTGACCTGCCAGTTCTGCCCTCCCTGCCACTCCAGCTGTGGCTTCACCTTGGGGTTCCCGCACCTTGGGGTGGGGTGGCAGGTGGTTAGCTGCTGAGCTTGAGGCCCCACATTGTACACTCCAGAGCGAGATGCTACTGCCCCTACCACCCCTGGAAGGGCAGAGGAGAGGCAGCAGAATCAACCAATTCAGCTAGGCTCTGTTTCTGTCCCCATCTGTGTCTCTGAGGCTGCCCACACACACCTTGGGGGTCCATCGCTCCACTCCCGGGACAAGGCATACATCCCAGCCCCTCCTCAGCATCCTGGCACCGAAGAGCAGTTGCCCAGTCCCGACTGCGTCTGCCGTGCAACCGCTGGCTGGGGCGGGGGCTTGGGTGCAAGTGGGCACCTCCGCCAGCAGGGAAGGTGGACAAGGGGAGGAGTGCGGACAGGGCTGCGGCTCCTCCAGGTCTGCAGAGGTCGGGCAGCACTGGGCTGGGTCTCCGATGCACCCTCCTCACTCTTCACAGAGGCGCTGGCTATATACCGCAGCACCGCGAGCTGGGCGGGAGCTGGGGCTTCACTCCAGAGGGGCCAGTGGGAGCCAGGGCAGGGATGGGGGCGGGGGCAGGGGGCGGCTAGAATAGAGTTCTGTAAGAAATTTTTTTCCACAGGGTTGGGAGTGTAGCTCAATAGTAGGGAATGTGCTGAGCTTGTGCAGGATCCTAAATTCAATCCCCAGCACTGCAGAATCACCATCATCCACATTGTTCATAGTCATAGATTGCTTCTGTTGTGCATCCTCCTTCCTGTTGATTCAAGGATACTTCATGATCAGATGCTGTCTCATGTTCATTCTGTAAGAATTCTGTGAACTGGGTGTGGTGGAGCACCCTTGTAATCCCAGCTATTGGAGGGGGGAGACAAGAGTATAGCAAGTTTGAAGCCAGCCTGGGCAACATATCCAGACCCTGTCTTAACAAAAAGCAAGCCACTGCACACCTGTAACCCCAGTGATTGGGAGGTTGAGCCAGGAGGACTGCTAATTTGAGACCAGCCTCAGCAACTTAGTGAGATCCTATCTCAAAAAATAAAAAGGGCTGGGGATGCAGCTCATCATAAAGTGCCCCTGGGTTAAATCCCAAGCAATCCCCACCCCTCCAAAAAATTCTCATGTATTAGAAGAATATGAGTAAGGCAGATCTTCTTTCCTTTTTGAATATATACATTCATATATATATATGTATATATATATTTTATATTTATATAAGGTGACTGTTAGAGCCGTCCAAGGCGACTGGATGGAGGCAGGGTATTAAGCAGCCTGCGCATGCACAAAGGAGCAACCAGTCAGGCACTGACAAACCACCCCCCAATGGTGCCTCACAATCACCTGATGACCAGTGGAGCTCCCAGCCAATCCCAGGAGGACACGAAGTCCTCAACCTTCCCCCGCAACCGCCCATTCTGGGTTATAAAGACGCCAACCCATCGGGCTGCATGCGAGTTCTCCAGCCCACATCCAGTCAGACTGGCAAACTGGTGTGGAGGGCATTGTGCAAGCCCACGGCCCATTCTCACTTCAGGACCTTTCCCAGATCAAAAAGTCTTTCTCTGCTGACTCCTCTGCTTATATTAAGGAATTCGGATACCTTTCTCAGGCTTATGATCTCACCTGGTATGACGTTTACGTTGTTCTTTCTTCCACTCTCACTCCAGACGAATGGGCCTGCATCCAGCAGGCAGCACAAGGTCATGCTGACAAGTCCACCTAATGGATGTAACTGTACCCACAGGGGCAGCAGCAATGCCAACAACAGAACCAGGTTGGGAATACCAAGAACACCAGCAGGGTTGCTGCCATTGTGCCCGTAGGATCCAGTACCTCATAGCGGGCATGCAGGCAGTGTCCAACACAGTGGTTGACTTTGATAAGTTGAGGGAAATACCCAGGATGCAGATGAAGATCCTGCCTTATTCCTTAATCGACTCACAGAGCCCCTTACTATGTATACTAAACTGGACCCTGAGTCTCCCTCTGGGGCTACAGTGTTAGTAACCCACTTTATTTCTCAATTGGCTCCTGACATCAGAAAAAAGCTCAAACAAGCTGAGGAGGGTCCTCAGACCCTTATCCAAGATCTGGTAAAAACGGCCTTTTTAAAGTCTATAATGCCCAAGAAGAATCTAATTGGCCAAGCAGGCTCATTTATAGAAAAAGGTGACACTCCAATCCCAAGCCTTGGTAGCTTCCCTGTGGCCTGCGGCTCCAGCAAGAATTTAAAAGGGGGACCAGCAATCCTTTCTGCCGCTTGCTTCAAGTGCGGTCGCAAAGGTCACTGGGCCCTTCAGTACCCAAACCCACAACCCCCCTCCAGGCCATGTCCCATCTGCAAACAAGCAGGACACTGGAAGAGCAACTGCCCTGTGGCTGGCCCCTCCCCAGCGCCTCCACACAGGGGTGTGACCAGCCAGGTGGTCCCTTCCCTTGAGCTGTTAGAATTCGTGGGAGACTAAAGGAGCCCAGACTCGAGGACCCCATCACCCTCGTGGAGCCCAGGGTAACGCTCCAGGTAGCAGGTAAGTCCATAACTTTTCTTGTGGACACAGGAGTTACCTATTCTGTTTTGCCTGCCCGCTTGGGACCTTTGTTTCCTTCTCAGGTCTCTGTTATGGGTATTGATGAGGCACCCTCCTTCCCAAAAATGATAGCAAAATTAGTCTGTACCCTAGAGGGACACCCTTTCACACTTACTTTCCTAGTCATCCCCTCCTGTCCATTTCCCCTGCTGGGCAGGGACATTCTCCAACTACTAGGGGCTCCCTACAACTTCTCCCCAGGGAGCCTACTACACACCTCCTCCTACCTCTGATCCTTACACTCTCTAGCACTCCTACACCACCTACTCTACCACTGCCCCCAGACCTAGTCGATCCCCAAGTCTGGGACACCTCCAAGTCAGTCATAGCTTCCCACCACAAACCAATCCCTGTCCAACTGAAACCTCAGACTAAATTTCCTTCTTGTCTTCAGTTTCCTATCTCCCGTGCTCACAGAGAAGGACTGAAACCCATCATTGCTTAACCAGGGACTCCCCATTCCTACTGATTCCCCCTGCAATACCCCCATCTTGCCAGGGCCCTACTGCTTGGTCCAAGACCTCCGCCTAATTAACAAGGTGGTCATTCCCACCCATCCAGTTGTTCCTAACCCTTACACTCTCCTTTCTCACATTCCCCCTTCCACCTCTCAATTCACAGTCCTGGGGCACTCAGACACATCCCCAGTCCTTTAGTTTTTATTTTAAGACAGGTTCTTGTTAAGTTGCCAAGGCTTGCCTCAAACTTAATTTTTGTCTCAGCCTCCCAAGTAGGTGGGATGACAGATATGTGGCACTACCCTTTGAATACAGAATTTTAGAACATCCTGGGCAACTTAGTGAGGCCTGTCTCAAATAAAAAACTAAACTAAAAAGTTCTGGGGCAGCCTAGCATGTCTGTGTAGCACAGTGGTTAACAGGGAGCGCCTACCTAGTTTACCTACCATGCGAGAGGCCTGGGTTTAATCACCAACACTGCAGAAAAATAAAAAATGGTTTTCCTCTAGGCAATTGAATACTATTTAGTGCTAAAAAAAAATGGACTATCAAGTCACAAAAAATATGGATGAACCTTAAGTGCATAGTAACTGAAGGAAGTCAACATGAAAAGGCTTACCTACTGTATTACTCCAACTATATGACATTCTATAAAAACACTACTATGAAGACATTAAAATAATCAGTGGTTTCTAGGGGTTGAGGGGAGGAAGGGATGAATAAGTGGAGCACAGACTATTTTTAGGGCAGCAAAACTTCTGTTTGGAACTACAATGATGAAATACATGTCATCATCCATTTGTTAAATCCATAGAATGTACCATATAAAGAGTAAACCCAGAGTAAGACTGTCTCAATATAAAAATTTCTTAAAAACCTGGAGATGTGTCTCATTGGTAAAGTGCCCCCCAAATTCAATCTCCAACCGTAGTCCCCCCCAAAAAGTTAACTTAATGTAAACTGAGAACTTTGGATCGTATTGACATGTCGATTAATATAGGTTCATCGATTATATTAAATGTACTACTCCAGTGCAGGATGTTGAAAGAAGGGGAGGCTGATGTGAGGAGGAGAGGATACCATGTAAACTCTGTGTTTTCTGCCCCGTTTTTCTGTGAACCTAAAACTGCCTTTTTTTTTTTTTTTTTCTTTTCCCAGTGCTAGGATTGGAACTCAGGGCCTTGTCCATGCTAGGCAAGCACTCTACTACTGAGCTACACCTCCACCCTAGCCTCTTTAGTTTCCTGCTATTTTGAAATGCACCAACTCTTATAAACTAAGGCTATTCTGCATGAAAATTCATTTAAGCCTATCTTGGAGCACAGTCTACTGTCCCCAGTCCTTGTTTAATATTTTGATGGTGACTGATTTGTAGATGTATGTCCAAACTCATGAAAATGTACACTTTAAATATGTGCAGTTTGCTGGGCATGGCATAGGGTAGGCCTGTAATCCCAGCAACTCAGGAGGCCAAGGCAGGAGGTACACAAGTTCAAGCCCAGCATGGGCAACTTAGCAAGGCCCTGTCTCAAAGTAAAAATATAAAAAGTGCTGGTGACGTAGTTCAGTGATAAAGTGCCTCTGGGTTTAATCCCTAGTGCCTAAATAAAACCTGCAGTTTGTTGTATGTGAATTACTCCTCAATACTGCTATTCTGAGAAGGTCTATGTAAGGATTCGGAGGGACCCTCTCGAATCATGAACACCCTGGCATTGCCACGTCTACGGGAACAGCAGGAAGCTGGGGCCCAAGCCATGGTGACCCGGAAGTCAGAGATGCTTTTCTGGAGAAAAGACACGGATGTTGCTTTGGCGACTTGTGAAGAGGCCCCGCCAACCCACCTCTCCTGAGGAAACAGAGACCCAGGGCGGTGGGCCGGACCCTAGGACCCCAAGAGAGCGGGAAGGCAGAGCCACAACTCGCCCCTTGTCCCCGGTACTCCTCCGCCAAACACTCCTGTCCTCCAATCATAACTAGACTGAGCGGGGTCCGGCCGCCCACGCAGGCGGAAGCCGCTTGGGTCTGTGGGCCGGAGACCCGCACTTCCGCCTCCTGCTTGGTAGCCAGGAAGGGGCGGGGCCCCAGGGCTCCTGGGAAATCAGAGGGAGAAGACCGGAACCTGAAGAAGCGAGAACCTGGTCCTGCGTCCGTGGGCGGAGCTACAGCGGGGCACAGGCTTGGGGGCGTGGCCGGGGATGAAGACCAGTCCTAGAAAGGGAGGAGGCTCAGGGTGGGCGTGAGACTTGGTGGATCCGGCTAAAGTAGACTCCAAGCCCAGTGAGTGGAGGCATGATGGGGACCAGGCTGGAGGTGGGAAGTCGGTGGGGTGGGACCTCCATTGACCAGATCTCAGGACGCTCTAAGTGTTTTTCTTTCAAATATTCTTTATCTTCTTTTACTGATCCACAAAATAGGTCGAACCTTCATACATTAATGCTGTTCTTCCTTAATCTTTTTTTTAAAGCATTTTATTTATGTGGGAAAAAAAAAAAAAACTATAGTAAAATCTCTAAAGGAGTCAATGGTCAATGTAATGTTGCGTGTACAGAAAAAATTCAAATGTGAATAGCAATAAAAGTTACACATCTTCCTACTAAGCAGTGCAATTCATTCACATTGCAATAAAGTTAAGTACAACTATGTCAAAACAAGTGTTTCTGCAATAATCAGTATGCCAAGAATCAGTATAAAGGGGCAGGGGTTGTGACTCAGTGGTAGAGTGCTTGCCTAGAACATGTGAGGCACTGGGTTCCATCCTCAACACCGCATAAAAATAAATTAAAAAATAAAGTGTGTTTACAACCAAAAAAAAATTTTTATAAAGAATCAGTATAAAGATCCTTTCAGGATTAAGAAATGTTCAATCTAAAGAATATCCTAAGAAGGGGCTGGGATTGTGGCTTAGTGGTAGAGCACTTGCTTAGCACACATGAGGCCCTAGGTTCAATCCTCAGTACCACATAAACATAAAATATTGTGTCCACCTACAACTAAAAAATAAAAATTAAAAAAAATATCCTGAGGCTGGGGAGATAGCTCAGTTGGTAGAGTGCTTGCCTTGCAAGCACAAGGCCCTGGGTTCATCCCAAGCACCCAAAAAAAAAAAAAAAAAAAAAAAAAAAAAAAAAGATCCTAAGGGGCTGGGGTTGTGGCTCAGTGGCAGAGTGATCACCTAGCATCCATGAGGCCCTGGGTTCAATCCTCAGCACCACATGAAAATAAAGGCATTGTGTCACCTACAACTAAAATATATATATTTTTTAAAATTCCAAGACAAGGGAGATGCAGCTGATGTATTTACTTACCAACTGTTGGATTTTTTCAATACTCTCCACTGGAAAAAAAAGTAATGAGTTGCCCTAATTCCAGCACCTGGGAGGCTGAGGCAGAATTGCAAGTTTGAGGCCAGTGTCAGCAACTTAGCTAGTTTCCACCCTCCCAATAATTTTGTGAGGCCCTTCTCAAAAAGGACTGGGGGGCTGGGGAGATAGCTCAGTTGGTAGAGTGCTTGCCTTACAAACACAAGGTCCTGGGTTCGATTCCCAACACCGCAAAAAAAAAAAAAAAAGAGGACTGGGGATGTAACTCAGTGGTAAAACACCTCTGGGTTCAATCCCTGGCAGCCCTGAAAATAAAAATGTCAGTTGATATATATGTAAATAGGACATATTTAGTTTGCACAATGAAAATGCAAATTATGAAGTGAGTTACCAGAATTAAATATGGATACAGATTTACAAAAATGACATCTTATGACATATTAGACAACACATGTATTTCTTGTGTAGAAACAACAAGTTTCATTTAAATTTTACTTTATTTGTTGTGGGGGACTTTGGGTAAATGAGGGACATGTTCTGATTTAAGTCACAAATGTAAACCATGATAGGGAGCTGGTGCAAATATCCAATGAGAGACACAGCTCTGAATTCGAGCCAAGGTTTATTGACAGAGAGAGCCTGCCAGGTTGCCCCTCTGCAAGGCACAGCAGCCTGCAGGAAAAACTTCTAAACTACATAGTCATGTATAATGGAGTAGTTAAAAAATAAACTGTCTTGCCCTGTGATTGTTTTTGACGTCTTTGCTGTGGTTTCTGTAGTTAGGGACTCTTTCAGGGTGGGTCTACCAGGAAGGTCATGCCTAGGTGGACAGGTGCTGATTTTCAAAATGGAGTTACTTTGACTTAAGGACCTAACGAACCAGAGTATCCAGCTGACACAGTTGATACCCAATAGGTAGTTCTTTTCACTTCATCTCAAAGAAAGGGTGAAGTGATATACACTTGTGTTTTCTCTTATTCCTGAGATTTACTTGGCAAATCAGGTGATATTCTGCCTCCTGCTGGATACCTGTGGTTTTACATTCCATTCCCAGCAGCTGCTTTTTGCAGCTAACCATAAAATCTTCTGTACTGGAAAGTTCTCACTAAAAAATAAATAAGAAAAACACTTTCTGGCTGGATATATAACTCAGTGGTAGAGTGCTTGCATAGCCTGCTTAAGGCTTTAGGTTCAACCCCTTAGCACCGTAAAAAAAAATTTTTTTTCTGTCTCACTATATCTTTGGATTGTAGTATGTGCCCACTACTTGGGCTGGGGATGGGAGTGGAGAGCAACAGTTTAACATATGAGAAAACACACCCAGAGTTATTTACACTTGATATTTCCACTTCACCCCCAGCAAAATGCTGAAGGAATTTAGAGAATGTGAATTTATGAGGGAAGAATAAATAGCAAGTGCAAAGGCCCTGAAAGAGGAGAGTGTTTGACCTCTTTGTCAGCAGCAGAAGCTCAGTGTCTGAAATGGTTTGAATGAATTGTGAATCATGTCAAATGTAAACTATTGAGAAGTGTGAAATCAGTCGGATCATACAGGGTCACCAGAACAACTCTAAAAATGTTGAGTTTTACTCTGATTGCAATGGGGAGCCACTGAAGGAAGGATCTGGAGCTAAAGATACAACATTATCTGAAACATTTTAAAATATCGCCATCATTTGTGAATTCTAGGGAAGCAAAGATATAATGTGCAAGGATGGCTAGAAAGTTAGGAAGAAAGTGGTTTGGAGCATGAGAGGGTGGGAAGTCATCTGATGCTGAACTGAAGACAGTCAATAGCTATCTGCTGATGGATTAAAGGTGTATTTAATTCATGATTCTCAGGACTTTTGTCCATTTGTCTGTTTTGCATTGTCAAATGAAAATGAGTCTGGACATTGGTAAATATAGACATTGTTTAAAAAATTCTTTTTTGAGAAGGAGAATGGGACTGGGATGTAGGTCAGTGTTTAGCTAACATGAGAACCTGGGTGTAATCCCTTGGTGAGAGAGAGAGAGAGAGAGAGAGAGAGAGAGAGAGAGAGAGAGAGAGAGAGAATATGAATGGGAAAGAGTGCACTTGTTGCAGCAGGTGGAAATCCATTACTACAATAAGAACACACAGAAATATCTCAAAGATCAGGTAGAAAGGGAATATCTTTTTCAGAAAGAAGTAAAAAAAATTCAGAGGATATTTTTGTTTAAGGAGTGAATGTTCTCAATAACCACATTGGTTTCCACTGAGGGTATTGAGGATTGAGGTCCTTATGGGAAGAAAGAAGCTTAGACAGTCTTCCTTAAAAGCCCTGGGAACCATGACCTGCAATGTAATCCCAAGGAAGGTCTGTTTTTGTTGTTCTGACAAAATTCAGCCAGCCTCAGTATCCACAGAGAGCTGCATCTGTGGATCTGACCAAACTTGGATGATAAACATCTGAAAAAATAATTGTGTGTGTCTGCATTGAACAAGTTCAGACTGTGTCTGGAGGGGAGGGGTAATGGGGATTGAACCCAGGGACACGCTACCACTGAGCTACATGCCCAGTCCCTTTTTTATGTATATATTTTTATAGTGTAAGACACGGTCTTACTAAGTTGCCCAGGCTGGCCTTGAACTTGAAATCCTCCTGCTTCAGGCTCTTTCTAGGAATATAGGTGTAGGACACTATGCCTGGATATAGACATTTTTTTCCTTGTCTTTATTCCCTAAACAGCACAATATAACAATAATTTTGTAACATTTATATTGGTACAAGTAACCTGGAGATTACTTATACAGGAGGATGTGTGCAGGGTCTATGCCAATACTTACATAGGGGACTTAAGCTTCTGAGGATTTTGGTATATGTGGGGGATTCTAGAACCATCCCTGTGGATAAAGAGGAACAACTGTACCATAAACTGGGTAACAGAAATTTGTTCTTAACAATTCTAGAAGCTGGGAAGTCCAAGATCAACCTCCAGAAGTTTTAATGTCTAGTGAGGGCTTCCTGGTTCATAGTGCATTCTGTGTCCTCACATGGTGGAATGGGCAAGGGTCTCTTTGGAGTGTTTTGTTTTGTTTTTCCCAGCCCCACCCCCACTTTTAAAATTTGAGTCAGGGTCTCACTATGTTGCTGAGGGTCCCTCTAATTTGCTGAGGCTGGCCTTGAATTTACAATCCTCCTGAGTCTCCCATGTAGCTGGGCTTACAGGCGTACACTACCATGCCCGACTGAGACCTCTTTGATAAGGGCACTATTCCCATTCATGAGGGCCATGTCCTTAATGACTTAATCACATCCCAAAGCCCCCACTTCTAATATCATTACCTTGGGAGCTAGAATTTCAACATATAATTTTAGGGGGTTATATGTGTTGTCTAAAGGTCTATGTGTTAAAGGCTTCTTCTTCTAAGCTGGTGGAAGCTTTAGGTGGTAGATTCTTATTGAGGGCATGCCCTTGCTTGGGATTGTGACCAGGGTCTTTTCCTTTTTATCTGTTGCTTCCTGGCTCATGCAGTGAGCTGTTTGTTCCACTGTATGCTCCCTGCCATTGCCATCCAGCACTCTAACCAGAGCCCCCAAACAATGGATCTGCCTGATCTTAGCCTGGAGCCTCCAAAACCATAAGCCAAAATAAACTTGCAGAGCCCAACTCTGTATCAATCTGTTTTTCATTACTCTAACAAAATGACAGAGGCAGGCTAAGGTCATAATGGAAAAAAAAAAAAAGGCTTATTCTCAGTTCTAGAGGTTCAAGGGCATGATGCTCAGTATTAGCTTGGCTCCAATAAGAATCTCATGACTGGCTGTGTCACAATAGCACCAAAGAAGCCAGAGGTTCAGATCCTACAATCCTTTCTAAGGGCCCACCTCCAGTTGACCCAAGGACGTCTCACTAAACTCCATCTTTTTTTTTTTTTTTTTTTTTCAGTGCTGATGTTCATTACAGGCAATTGCTCTACCACTGAGCCACATCCCCAGTCCTAAATCCATCCTTTGAAGATTCCACCACCTTTCACATTGCCTCCCTGGGGACCAAACTTCCAACACGTGAATTCTTGGGGGACAAACTTAAATCATATCCAAACCATAGTACCAGTGTGGGGCTGATGTGGATGCTCCATCATATTCCCCACAACAGAATCCAGCTCCCTTGGCAGCCTAATTTCATTTCCCTTGCCACCCCTAGCAGCTGTGAAATCTCAATCTCCTTGCTCCAACTTGGTTCATCCCTGCCTCCCAAATGTCCTGGGCTAGAGCTGCTAGGTTTGGTCATAGCTTTGGACAATTACGCCCTAACTGTGGCCTCATCAGGTGCACACCCACACTCCAGTCCTGGCAAGTCAGAGAAGGAATTTCTTCTCCAGCCCAAAGTGGGTATAGCAGGAAGAAACATGTCCTGCTCCTCTCTGGTGGGTGAGCTTAGAATAAGGAATCAAGCAGACCCAGCCTGGTTTTTCTCTGAGTCTCAGCCCCTCCTGCCAGGCAGGTGATGAGCCCACAGCCAGGGGCTTAGCCACATACCCTCAGACCCAGTTCAGAAGTAACGCTCATCTCATAGGCGAATGCTCAGGATCTTAACACCTGCATCCTTCAAGTGGTTCTGACTCAAAAGGCAGGAAAAGAAGTTGTTATTGAAACCCTAAAACCTGAGCCACCTGTGAGGCCCTGACTGCCCTTCCCCCATTTCTCTCTCCAACCTCACTTCCTCCTCCCTGCTCACTTGGCACAGACCTTCCTGTTACTGGAAAATGCCAAGTTTTTTCCCACCTCAGGATCTTTTCTTCCCCAGCATGCCCTGCGGCTGGTTTACTACTTAGATCTCTACCAAGCACCCATGCCTCCATCACATAACCTTGGTTTACTGTCTCAAAGTCTCCAAGATTATTCCATAAATGTGTTTATCACCCTGCCTTCCTCTTGGGGACTGTATGAGGATTTTTTTTTTTTTTTTTTTTTTTTGTAGTTGTAGATGACCAGTATGCCTTTATTTTATTTGTTTTGTTTTTATGCAGTGCCCAGCGCTTCACACATGGTAGGCAAGTGCTCCACCACTGTGCTACAGTCCCAGTCCTGTATGAGGAGTTTTGTTTTGCTCACTGCTGCAGCCCCAGTATTGAGTGGTGTCTGCGAAACAGGTACTCGAGGAATGAATAAACTGAATGCTTTTGTGAAAAAAATTCATTATTTTTCTTTAATAGCAAAATAATATCTGCTGTGGAAAACTTGGAAAAGGTAGAAAATACAGAAAATACAACTGAGAACCTTCATGAACATTTTGATTATGAATGGCAAGCCTCATCTGCCCTTGATCTCTGGTGTGCAGGCATGTGGGTACACATGTATAAAATCTTTCCAGGTATCCCTGGGGTATCGGCGCCTCAGGTCCTTCTAGCTCTTAATTCCACCCATTCTGTTCCTGAGGACAACCCTGAGGGTGACCTGGAGAATGCCCCTTCATCAAGGGCTTCTGAGGTCTGGCTATAGAGTAAGGCTATGCAACACAATCCTGAGGTAGCTAGGATCTTCATGTCTAGGTGGGAACTGGGCCTGGAGAAGCAGGCTGAGACTGAGGCCACACAGCTGGCCAGACGCCCACCATCTGGAGGCCAAAGGCCTTGGTTGTCTCTGCCTGTCACCTTCAGTTCCCTCCAGCCCCATAACCTGCCCTCTTCAATCTGCTGCTCAGAGGGTCTTTCAACTCTGCAAGCTGGGACAGTGACACAGTCACATCCACCAGTCCATGGACTCTTTGGGGGAGGCCCTAACAATGACCATACAGTGGGGCAGCCCCTTACACAGGATCCTCTCAGCCTCCTGACCCTCCCAGCCCAGCCCCTGTAGCTCAAGTACTCTGAGTTTGGGCATGGTGAGGCAGGAAGAAACGATTTCACCTGGAGTGGGCATTTCTGGGGTGACGAGGGGGCCCTGTAGGCACAGACTCTCCAGGGCTGGCATTCCCTCCAGGACGGCCAGACCGGGGGCAGAGAGGCCCCCCACCGTCAGCCGTATCTTGCGCACACCTCGGAGGTGACGGCTGATGGCCAGCAGGGTGCTGTCGGCTGAGAGGGTGCAACCTAGCATCTCGAACCTCTGCAGGTAGCTGAGCTCCTGAAGGCTGGCATCCAGCCCTGTCTGGGTCACACGGTAGGTGCCACCTAGCACCAGTGAACGCAGGGCCCGGAAGCGTGTCAGGCCCTGCAGGTGCTCGTCTCGGAAGGCAGGGACACGGTCCAGCACGATGCACTCGAGCAGGGGCAGCACGGTGGGGTCCTGCTCCTTGAGGAGCCAGGCCATGGAGATCTCACAGCTGTGTAGCTCCAGGGTCCTCAGGGTGCAGGGCAGGCTGGTGATGGGTACCATGCTCAGGTCAGCCACATGCAGGCAGAGGCGCTTCAGGTTGGGGCACTTCTGACCCAGGGCCTTCAACAGGGCAGGAGACAACTGGGGGGCCTGAGAGCCGGAGAAGAGGTAGCCACCCATCCGCAGGGAATGGAGCCGAGATGCCATGTATCGGCGAAGGAGGTGCCACATGACTTTAGGCCGCATCTGTAAGAGTCAGAGGTTGGGGTGACTGGGTGAGAGGCGGGGCGTTCCCAAGGACCCTGTCTGCTTGGTGGCAGGGGTTTTGGTGTTTCCTTGGGTTTCTGCCCTTCCACATCACCTCCTCCCCAGGAATTGCAAGAGGGTCTGATTCCACCATTTTGACTGCTAGGACTTTGAACAAGTCCAGTGTGTGTGTGGCGGGGGTGGGGGGGTGGGGGGGGATCAGAATAAATTCGAGTTATCTTCTGGAGTAAGAAAACAAAATGACCTACCCCTTTATAAGTCTTTCTTAATAACCACCTCTGGGAGAGAGATACCACACAGAATAAAGCTTAAAAAAAAAAAAAAAAAAAAAAAAAAGGCTAAAATTACCCAGAGGGTCTAGGTTAAAAAAAGAGATTAAAAAGACTCACAGAAACAGTCAGAGCTGCCTAACTCCGGGAAATTAATAGAAAACAAACAGAGGAACCAGGTGGGGTGGCACACCCCCTTATCCTAGCTATTCGGGAGGATGAGGCAAGAGGAGCTTAAGTTTGAGGCCAGTCTGGGCAACTCAGTGAAACCCTGTCTTAAAGTAAAAGTTTAAAAAAAGGTCTGGGGATATAGCTCAGTGGTAGAGTCTTGGGTTTATCCCCAGTACAGGAAAAAAAAAAATAAACAAATAAATTAAAAAAAAAAATATATATATATATATATATAAAACTGAAAACACAGTGCATTTCATTGTATGTACATATTACCTTAAAAAGAAATTGACTTGGATGTAGCTCAGTGGTACAGAGCACTTGCTTAGGAAGCATGAGGCCCTGGATTCAATTCCTAGAAGAAAGAAAGGGGAGAAACAAGGAAAAGAAAAAAGAAAGGAAGGAAGGGAGGTAAGGAAAAAAAAGAGAAAGAAAGGAAGGAAGGAAAGAAGGAAAGAAAAAGAAAGAAGAGAGAAAGAAGGAAAGAAGAAAGGAAAGGAAAGGAAGAAAGGAAGAAACAAAATGTCTAGCATATTATCTATCTATCTATCTATCTATCTATCTATCTATCTACCTACCTACCTACCTATCTATGTAGTCCTGGGGATTGAATCCAGGGTCATGTGCATGCTAAGAACATGCTCAACCACTGAGCTTCATACCCAGTCCATATTATAATTTTTGTTGACTACTTTTGACACAGGAATCAAATATTCATGGACAGAAATAAGAATATGTAATACATACACACATGGAGTTTTACTCAGCCATATAGAATGAAATGTTGGCATTTACCAGTGGATGGAACTTCATGCTCAGTGAGATAAGCCAGACTCAGAAAATCAAGGGTGGAATGTTCTCTTTCATATGCAGAAGCTAGAGCAAAATAAGGGGAAAAAATGGGGTGCATTGGATATCATAAGGATATAGGAAAGGTCGGTAGAACAGAGGAGACTGAGAGAAAGGGAGGAGGAACAGGAAAGGGGAGGAAATGCTGGATGAATCTAACAAATCATGCCATGTACAAGTATAAATATACCATAGTGAATTCCGCCTTTATGTATAAAGTACCAATCAAAAATAAATAGCCAGGTACCGTGCTGTATGCCTATAATCCCAGTGGCTTCGGAGGCTGAGGCAGGAGGATCTCAAGTTCAAAGCCAGTCTCAGCGAAAAAGGAAGGTACAAAGCAACTCAGTGAAACCCTGTCTCTAAATAAAATACAAAATAGAGCTGGGGATGTGGCTCGGGGGTCGAGTGCCGCGAGTTCAATCCCAGTACCAAATCGAAACAAACTTCCTGGCCAAATATAGATCAGCAAGTCTGGGTCCCTAGAACTAACTCATTAGAAATACTGGATACTAACTAGTAACTTATAAGGGTAGAAGCTATGGTTGTTAAAATTTAAAATGGGCACAAAGCCAATAGACGAAGTTAATTTTTATTTCAAAGATGTTATATAAGAAACTCTTAACTTTCACAACATCAAATGTGTTTGAGTCAGGATCTTGGCAGATTTTCTCATGCTCTGCTGTGGAAAGCAATCTGGTAGTTTTTTCAGAAATTTAGAATGTGGGCAACCACTACCACCTGTTTTGTTTTGAAAGAATACAGTTGACCTTCTGTAACCATGGGTTCTATGTCAGTGGACCCAACCAACTGTAGGTTAGACTACTAAGGGGAAAAAAAAGCCATATCCCCAGCTTTTTTATATATATATTTATTTTGAGACAGGGCCTCACTAAGTTGCTGAGGCTGGCTTTGAACTTGCAATCCTCCTGTGGCAGCTTCCTGAGTTGCTGGGATTACAGGCCTGAGCCACCATGTCCAGCTTCTATGAAATTTAAATCATCTCTGAATGACTTATTATACCTATTAGAGTATAAATGCTATGAAATTAGTTGTTATACTGTATTGTTTAGGGAATGATGACACAAAAATAAAAAACTAGTCTGTATATGTTCAGTGCCCCTAAATTGAACAACCAGGACCAAAAAAAAGAAAGAAAAAGAAAGAGTCTATAGGAGAATGTGTATTGGTTCTATGCAAATGCTACACCATTTTTTTAAAAAACGAACTTACACATCTAAGAAATTTGGAATCTGAGGGGATCCTAGAACCAATCCCCTGCAGACACCAATGGACAACTGTTTGTTTGTGTTCCTAAAATACAAAAGCAAATGGGAACCTGTGGCAGTGGCACATGCCTATAATCCAAGAAACTCCAGAGGCTGAAGCAAAAGGATAGAGAGGGAATTTAGTGAGGCCCTTTCTCAAAAAATAAATTTTTATAAAAATATGGTACTGGGCATTGAACCCAGGAGAACTTTACTTCTGAGCTACATTCCCAGACCTTTTATTTTTTATTTTGAGACAGGATCTTGCTAAGTTGCTGAGGCTGGCCTCAAACTTGCCATCCTCCTACCTCAGCCTCTGGAGTTGCTAAAATTATATGTGTGTCCAGCCAAAATTCAAAATTTTTTTAAAAGGCTGGGGTGCAGCTCAGTGACAAAGTATCCCTGGGTTCAATCCCCAGTATCCCACCTCTATACACACATACATGCAACAAGAAAGCAAATAGGAACATCTGCTGCCTCTAGCAGAAAGAACAAGGTAAGCAGAAATAGAAAGATCTTAATTAAGGTCTTAAGAAGACATGAATTTTTTTGCTGTTTTGCATTTTGAATCATGCATATGTATCATTTTTAAAAAAAACAATGCTTTATTTATTTAAATGCAACCACCAGGTATAGCTCAGTGATAGAGCACTTGCCTAGCACGTGTAAGACCCTGGGTTCCAGTCCCAACAACACACACACAACAGAAAGAACGAAAAAGGGGGGGAGAGGTTGGAGTCAAGCTAGGATTCCAACAAGCCTGACTCCAAAGCCTGATCTGGATTTTGTAATCACTGTATTGTAAAAGCATAATGTGCACTGTAATTCATAAAATATAAATGCATAAAGGATGGGAGAGAGGGAAATACTCCAGAGCAAGGACAGTGGTGACTGTGGGGAAGGGGTTAACAGAGACAACTCTCAACAGCTCTTAGCTCTACCTGTGGCAATTTCAATGTTTTTACCAGGAGAATCACTCATGACTTGCATAATTTCTTAAAAATTAACTTTCACTGGTAAACATACCTTAAAAAAAAAAAAAAAAAAGACTGGGTGCAGTGATGTACCTGCGATCCCAGCTACTCAGGAGGCACAGGCAGGAGAATTGCTTGAGTCCAGGAATTTGAGGCCACTTTGAACAACATAGCTAAACCTCATTCAAAAAAAAAAAAAAAAAAGGAAAACTGTAAACGAATGCTCATCTCCTGCTAATGGCATGTGTGCTAAAGTGTTTAGAAGTAGAAGTTCTTGCAACTTATTTGAATGAATTTTAAAAAATAAAATGGACTGATGAACAGAAAAAGCAATGAACAGACAGATGCATAGATGGATGAACAGGTAATAAATGTAATTAAACACTGAGGTTGGGTACTTGGGTTACTTTGATGCATTTTATGTATTTATAAAAAACTGGTTTTTAAAAAGTTGATCTCAGGGCTGGGGGTATAGTTCAGTGGTTGAGCACTTGCCTAGCATGATTGAGGCCCTGGATTCAACCCCCAGCACCACCAAACAACAACAACAAAAAAAAACTAAACAGATTTAGGGGTATATGCCTATGGTCCCAGTTACTCAGAAGGCTGAGGTGGAAGGATCACTTGAGCTCAGGAGCTCAAGACCAGGCTGGACAACATAACAAGATCAGGTCTCAAAAAACGTTGATCTCAATAAAAACAATTTTTCTACAGAGTCATAATCTCTTATAACAACATGGAAAAAAACATTGAGCAGGAAAAGGAAAGAGGTATTGATAACCTTATGCCAATTTAGAGCAGATATTGTTACCAAATAAATTTGTGCCCAGTTTGCAAAAAAAAAACAAAAACAAAAAAACAAAAAACTTTTCACTTTGCAAGAGGTTTTGTTGTTGAACCCAGAGGCACTTAACCACTAAGCCACATCCCCAGCCCTTTGTAAAATATTTTATTATAGATAGGGTCTCACTGAGCTGCTCAGTGCCTCACCAAGTTCCTCAGGCAGGCTTTGAATTCACGATCCTCCTGACTCAGCCTCCTGAGCTGCTGGGATTACAGATATGCACCACCTTGCCTGGAGTTGTTTTTTGAGATGAGATCTTGCTATGTTGCCCAGGCTGGTCTCAAACTTGTGGACTCAAGTAGTCCTCTAACCTCAGTCTCCTGAGTAACTGATACCACAGGAGTGCTTGACTAAGTCTAACTTCACTTTGCAAGCCTTCTAATTTTGGAATTTTGGATTAAGAACTGATGATGGTAAAGTATAAACTATCTTACTCCTCAGAAACTACACTTTTATGGGTTCGATCCCCAGCACCGCAAAAAAAAAAAAAAAAAAAAAAAGAAACTTCACTTTTAGGTTTCAGTGTAACATCTCCCTGGACACAATAAGGCAATCGCTGGGTGTGGTGGAGCACACCTGAAATCCCAGTGGTTTGGGAGGCTGAGGCAGGTGGATCAGAGTTCAAAGTCAGCCTCAGCAACTTAGAAAGGCACTAAGCAACTCAGTGAGACCCTGTCTCTAAATAAAATTTAAAAAGGGCTGGGCATGTGGCTCAGTGGGGTTCAATCCCTGGTACAAAAAGAAAAAAAAAAAAAAAAGAAAGAAAGAAAGAAAGAAAAGAAGACAATCACAAGGCTATTCTTGTAACCCAAAGTATGGAATGAGGACAATGCCTGGAGTAGAAATGCACAGGGGAGGACCCCATCAAGTAAGATCCCTAAGTGATTCATATACACAGTAAAGTTTGAGAAGCTGATTATAATATTGAAGAGCTGGAAACAACCTAAACATCTATTAACAGAAAATGGATACAGAAGTTAAAAGGAATGAACTTGCTTTATATGTGCTAATAGGAATCTCAAAAGCAACGCTGTGTAAAATCTAGTTGTGATGTATACAGTAAAATAACATTATTTAAATAGAAAATTATTAAACTTCAGAAATTCATTCACCATACTGTATACTTATGAACACATGTATGAAATGATTGAAAGTAAGGGTACAAATCCTTTTTATAATACTGGCTACTTGTGAAAAGGATTTCAAGACAAAAAATAGATCTATAAATGTTTGGCTAAGTACATGTAGGTATCTTTCACATGCATGATCTGCAGTAAATAAAACAAAAAGTTAAAATAGATTAAGTGCGCCCCACAGGGTCACACACTGGCAATCCCAGCTACTTGGGAGGGTGAGAGACTAGGATTGAAAGTCCCAGGCCAGCCTGGACAACTTGGTGAGATCCTTTCTCAAAAACAAAAAGTAAAAAAAGGACCAACGGAGATGGCAGCACAGGCCTGTAATTCCAGCAGCTGGAGACTGAAGAAAGATCACAAATTCCAAGCCAGCCTCAGCAACTTAGCCAGAACTTGTGTCAAAACAAAAATAAAAAGGGCTGGGAGTGTAGTAGAAGGTCCCTGGGTTCAATCCCCGGTACGACCAAGGGGAAAAAGAAAAAAGGAAAAGAAAAAACAAAGAAGAAAAAAAATGGGTTGGGGATGTAGCTTAGTGGTAGAGTGCTTCCCTAACATACGCCAAGTCCTGGGTTCCATTCCCAGTACGGTAAAAAAAAAAAAAAAAAGTCAAATCTAGGTGGTGAGGACATGGTTGTAATCATCCTCTTTACATTTCTGGATAGTTGAAATATTTCATAATAAACACAAGAAAAATAAAATGCAAATGAGAGAAAGTGGAAATGGTTTGGTTGCACTACTCAGGAAATTTACTTGGAAAGTTAGCTGACTCGGGAAAATAATCTCTCCACTACAAATCACTGGTATTAGTGTTTGCTAATGTAATCATAAACTAGCATTTACTGTATGGGGCGTATATGGCAGACAATGCTATATGCCCTTTCCCTGCACCACCGCCGCGGGAAGGAACTTTTTTTTCGGTTGTGGGGACTGAACCCAGGGCCTCGCGTATACTAAGCAGGCGCACCGGTCCCGCAGGTTTCTAGGATGGGGAAACTGAGGTCCAGAGACAGGCCCCAGACTGCCCGACTGGAAATCCCAAGCCTGGACTGACGAAAAAACAATTCTTGCAATTCCTGACACACTGCCCCAGGGTAGAAAGGGTGGCCCTCGGGGTCCAACCAGTCCAAACAAGTCCCTGGCCCGCGCCACCGACCCCGCGTACCGTGTAGAGCGTCAAGTCGACATGTCGCCACAGCCACCGGTCGTCCACCAGCCTCTTCCAGCGGTGACACACCCTGGGGGAGGGGACCCGCCGTTAGAACGACCCCGGCCCCGCTGGGGCCGGATCCGCATCTCTGGGTGAGCCCCCTGCCCGGCTCTTTCCCCCGAGGAGAGGGGCCGCACCTGGAGATGCGGATCCGGTCCCGGACCGGGAGGTAAGAGAAGATTTCCAGCAGCACCGAATCCGGCAGGTCAGTAAGAGTCACCATGATCCCGCCGCCACGCACTTCCGCTTCCGGTCAAAGCGCTGTCGGAATTCCCCCGGGAGTGCCTAGGCGGCGGCCGGGACTTCCAGTACCCGGCAAGGTCTCCCGCGTTCCTTTCGCAGGGATGTGGTCAGGTTCGGGAACAGGACCACCACGACATGGTGGGGGGCCCCTGGCTAGGGACTAAGACTAAGCCCGGATGGCGTCGCAGGGGCGGGGCGAGGCGGGGCCCAGGGGCGGGGCGAGGCGGGGACGAGGACCAAGCCCGCCTTTGGGCGGGAACGAGCCGGGGGCGTGGCCAAGATGGAGGCTGGGCTGGGAATGGAGACCGAGGGTGAGGCGAGGTGTGGGCGGGGCGCCGGCGGGGCCGGGACCGAGGACCAAGCCCGCCTTTGGGCGGGAACGAGTCGGGGGCGTGGCCAAGACGGGGGCTGGGCTGGGAATGGAGACCGAGGGTGAGGCGGGGCGTGGGCGGGGCCGAGGCCGAGGACTGTGTCTCACGACATGGACCAAGCCCGGAAAGCCTGATTTGGAAGGGGACAAAGACCACGCCTGGGCCCGGGAGTGTAGCCCAGCATGCGCAAGTCTCTGGGCTCAGTCCGCAACCCAGCAAGAAAAGGGAAAAAGATGTCACGGAGGAGCCTGGAAGACCGAACCGGTTGGGGCGCGTCCAAGCACTAAGGGTGGGACCCCGTACGAAGAGCCAGCCCAGAAGGCGTGGCTGGCGGGCGGAATGGGGACCCGGCCGAGCCTGGAAGGCGGGCGGGAACGGGGCGAGGGGGCGTGGCCACAGTGCTGTTAGAAGCGAGGCCCGGAGTCACACGCCTGTAATCCCAGTGACTCGGGAGACTGAGGCAGGAGAATCGGAAGTTCAAAGACAGCCTGAGCAACGTAGGAGACCGTATCTAAAAAGAAAAGAAGAAAATGGCTGGGGATATAGCTCAGTAGCAGAACGCTTGCCTGGCATATGCGAGGCTCTGGGTGCGATTCCCAGGACTGGAATGTCCTGGCAGTGAACTCAGAGGGAAATAAGATTTTTCTAGCCTTGTTATGGTGAGATAAATTCATATTCAGGAAGTACCATAGGACTTGAGAAGATTAAGAATGTGCAAATTTAGATAGAGTGTGTGAATTTAGGTAAAGAAGATTGTAGAAATTTTGAACCTGGTGTAGATCATTGAAGACCTTGAGACCCTGTGTAGGCATTGGGTCCTACTTCCTCATTCTCCTGGGAATGTTGGTGAAGATGCTACTTGCTTCAAATCAGTAATATGTGTGATGATACAGGAATCAGTGAGCTTTGATGTTGTGGCTGTGGACTTTCCTGGATCTAATTCTGAGAAACCTGTAAACAGTGTTGTGATGTGATCCTGGAAATCTACTAGAACCTAGCCATAGTAGGTAGGATTGCCATCATTCCTTGTGTCCTCTCAGGGACTTACTGTGTTGCAGGATTGGTGGTGTTGACTCCGAATACAGTGGGAAATAAGAAGATATAGTCCCTTCCCTAAATAGATTGTAATTTACTGTGATGGTTCTCAAAATGCCCAAGATCAGTAAAATTGCTGTCAGTATGTTAGAAATATACCTTTTCAGCCAGGCACAAAGTGGTACACCCCTAAAATCCCAGCAACACAGGAGGTTGAGACAGGAAGATCACAGGTTCAAAGCCATACTGAGCAAGTTAGTCAGACCCTGCCTCAAAATAAAAATAAAAAGGGTGGTAGAGGGCCCCTCGATTTGATCCCTCGTACTAGAAAAACAAAATAAAATTGAAAATTGGAGTGACTAGGGGTGTAGCTCAGTGCTTAGTATGGGCAAGACCCTGAGTTCAATTCCTACTATCACAAATTAATTAATTAATTAAATAAATAGAATAAAAAACAAAGCAGTGTGTATAGTTTGATACACTTATGAATTCTTATTTCTCCAATAAAATGCAAACTATTATGTGTTTTACTTTATACATAAAGGCCTATAAGGGGGCTTGATTGCTGGTGTGGCTCAGGGGTAGAGCACTTGTCTAGCATTTGCAAGACTTGTGGCAAAAAAGAAAAAGAAAGAAAGCCCTGCATGGAAAACAAGTTGTTTATCAAACCTCTGATATAATTTGAAATGTTGTACAATGCTTGAAAATATAGTCAGTCTCCCCCCACCTACTGAAATGTGTTATGGCATCTGAAAGATTTATTGTTTTCTTAGGGGGCTCCTGATCACACATTTGAGGATGCTGTTTCTAGGAAACAATTTTTTTTTTTTTTCAGCACTGGGGATTGAACTCAGGGCCTTGTGCTTGCAAGGCAAGCACTCTACCTGCTGAGCTATCTCCCCAGCCCACAAAATTTTAATTAATAGCATTTACTGTGGGAGGGTCCCTGGAAGGTGAGGAGACCATGAGTCGTTGTATTGCCTTTTATGCTGCTCACATTTTTTATCTTGTGCAAGTAATACCTAAAAAAAAAAAAAAGAAAGAAAGAAACATAAGTTCCAAATGTGTATTTATACTTCAAACCCCTTTGATATTTTTTCTTCGAACAAGAGTACAGGTAAAATACTTTGTGTATTGGCACTCATCTTCTGACCACGGAGGGAAAGACCAAAAGAAATGCACAAGACAAACCTCAGACATCCATAAGCTGCTGCTTCAGGTGCTGCCTACTTCAGAATTTTCGTTATGAGAAATACAATCAGTTTTCAGTTTAAGCAGCTGTAGGCTTTCTGTTACTTGAAGCCAAAAGTATTGCTAACTAAAAACCTCGAGGCTCTTCTCTTTGCCTGGAACACTGAAAATTACTAACAACTCCTTTGCCTAGCCTATTGGCTAAGAAAAAGTATTAAAAGGGGCTGGGGTTGTAGCTCAGTGGTGGAGCACTTGTCTAGCACGCGTGTGGCACTGGGTTCCATCCTCAGCACCACATAAAATAAATAAATTCATTGTGTCCATCTACAACTTTAAAAAAAAGTAAGAAAAGTTTAAAACAGCTGCACTTTTTTGTTGAGTTTTGGAGTGTTTTTACCAGTATCAGCTTACTTTACTTCCACAGCCATAAGCAGATGATCATACTAGGAGGAAGCTGAAGCTTAGAGGTCAAGTCACTTGCCAGGACTGCAAGACCAGAACCTTTTGAAACTGAGCCTTAGCCATTATCACAGTGCTCTGTGGTAGTAATTCTAGCACTGCTTTGAAAAAGAAAAGAAAAAAGCAAAGAAGATCCAAACTATGACATTGGTTCTGCTTTACTGCTTACTGCTTACTCTCCAGGCCTGCAGAGATACTCAGATGGTGAGGAAAGGGACCTCCTGAACATCCCTAAGATTATTTTTCTTCTGGTGAATTTCGGTGGTGGGTTGCCTTTATGTTTGGCAGAATCCAGGTGTCTATGCTCCTGGCTCAGGTACAGGGGGTCCTAAAAAGTATCTCCTGGACCACCAGCACACAGGAGTGGGGGGAGGAAGGTAAGTCAGGTAAGAGAAAAGGAAACAATGTATAACCTCCTTCTGGATCCAAAACCAGGAAACAAGGGTAGTGGAGACCTGCCCAACTTACTCCCTGCATTTCAACCCAGAAATCCACCTCTGAGAAATACCCATCTCCCCCAGAAGGAGTAACTCTGACAGCATGATGGGGTTGCCTCAAAGGGCAGTTGCTGCCCAGGTCCCTTCACAGCAGCCCAGAGTTCCAATTACCAAAGTCTGAGGAGGAGTCACACTAGGTGAGCTGTCCTGTCTCTTGAGGTGCCTGTCCTCCCACTGGGGTGCATGGAAGGAGTTCTACAGTTGTGGCAGTCTCTTTCAGGGACTTCCCATTGCCCACACCCACTCCCCAGGATGGCGTAGTCCCCCAGTAGACCCTCACCTGTCCCCATGGAGCCCAAGCCCCCGTCAATCCCAGGCTTGATATTCCCTGCTCATCAGAGCACCCCCCACTTCCCATCGCCCCAGCCCACAGCTCACAGGATAACACTGCTCTCGAGTGAATTTTGTGTGTGTGGTTTTGGGGATGGGACCCAGGGCCTCATGCGTGATGGGCAAGCACTTTGCCACTGAGCTATATCCCCAGCCCTTTGCGCCATCTTTGAAATAAACACTGAGAAAAATTTACTCCCACCCTTACAAAATAACATGTGTTCAATGCTAAAAATCTGTAAAACACCAAAAAGCATTAAAAGGAAAATCAGACTCTCAGCAATTCCACCATCTAGTGGTAAGGACTGTCAAGGACCTGTGTGACCCAGTATTTCTATGTGAACGCAAAGATATGTTGCTTCTCCAGACATACCAGTCCCCTTAGCTCACCCTCAAACTTCCAACCTCTCTTAACTTCCTATCCATTCTTCTAAAACTTTTTTTCTGGGCAGGGGGTGGTTGTTATATTGCCCAGACTTGTCTCAAACTCAAGGGCTTAAGTGATCTTCCCACCTTGGCCTCCTAAGCAGTGTGGAGGTATGCACCAACATGCCTGGATTCTGCAAATTCTGATTGTCTGAGATCAATCTTTATAACAATACAACCATGGGAATTGCTATTCCTTGTCCATAGATGAGGAAAATGATCCAGAGCCTCTCTAGCATGCGCCCTTTCTCTTCTCCTTTCTTTTCCTCTCATTTTCTCTCTTACCCTGCAGGGAGACACTCTGTTTGCTTAATAAACTCCCTTATGTGATTTCCCATGACGGCGTGGTTTTCGTGGGATTCCTTACACCTTGGGTATAAACTGAGGAGTGGGACAGCTGGGTCAAATGGTGGTTCCATTCCAAGTTTTCTTAGGAATCTCCATACTGCTCTCCAAAGTGGCTGCACCAATCTGCAGCCTTGTGATGGGACCTCTTGAGCCAGCTCCCTAAGGTGGGCAGGCCCCCAACAGGGTCACAGAGTATATTATTAATTTGTTTTCCATTGCTGTAACAAAATGCCCAAGGCTGTATACTTCATAAAAAAAAGAGGTTTACATCACTCATAGTTTTGGAGGCCTAAGTTCAAGATTGGGTGGCCCACATTGTTGGTCCTCTAGTGAGGGCCTTATGAAAGTTGGCATCACATGGTGGGTTGTTTTTTGTTTGTTTGATTGGTTTTATTTTGTTGGTGGTACTGGGGATTGAACCCAAGGCCTTACCCATGGTAGGCAAGTGCTCTACCACTAGTTTATATCCCTAATGCTCCCCCTACTTTTTTTTTTTTTATACTGGGTATGGAATCCAGAGGCAGTTTACCACTGAGATATATCTCCAGTCCTTTTAACTTTGAGACAGGGTCTTACTAAGTTGCTCAAGTTGCTGAAGCTGGCCTCAAACTTTTTTTTTTTTCAAAATTATCGGTTAATTATTGTAAAATACCATAATTTCTGGTTGTTCATTGGGGAAAAAAATTCAACATGATCCTCAAATACAAAGTGTTTTAACTGAACCTCTGATGGAAGGAAACTAGAATTCAGCAATGGTTATGCTCTTGAGAGCCCAATGGCCAAACCACCCATTCTAATACCCAAGTGCAGGACAGTTGACTTTTTAAAAGTACCATTCTGATCTGAGATCTTCTGTAAATCTATTCCTAGTCTTTACATTACCATAAATCTGTAACTTTTCCCCTTGAAATCTGTCAGACCAGAGCCATAAAACAGAGGAATTCCTAAATAATCAAGTCCTTTGCGTTCTATCCACTTTTTGATACAGTCTTTTTTTGCAGCTCTCTGATAAAATTTAAGTTCTGAAAATAACGGGCCATTTTCTTGATATTCTACTTTTATAACATGTTTTGCATCTCTGTCTGGTTTATTTGCAGGAAAAGCTAAATATATATATCAATCCAAATCCTCCAGAGCCAATCATCTTGCCTAGTACCCATTGTTTTCCTTCCACATCATCCAGAACTTTGCCTTCTGGAAGTGGAACAGGAAGTTTGTATTTCCCATTTCTTCTTGGTGGCATCGCTCCTGGCCTCGGTGTCCGCTGCCGGCCACGCGCCGCCTGCCGCCTGTGCTCGCGGCCGGGCGGGGCGCTGCCTCCAGTCCCGCGCGCTGGCGGCCCGCCAAGGGCTGGCCTCAAACTTTTTTTTTTGGGGGGGGTGCTGGGGATCAAACCCAGGGACTTGTGCTTACAAGGCAAGCACTCTACTGACTGAGCTATCTCCCCAGCCCCTGGCCTCAAACTTTTGATCTTCCTACCTCAGCCTCCTGAGTTGTTGGGATTACATACATGAGCTACTGTCATTGGCCTCAGTCTTTTTTATTTCGAGGCATGGCCTCACTAAATTGCCCAAGCTGGCCTTGAACTTGTGATCCTTCTGTCTTGGCCTCCCAAGTAGCTGGGATTATAACAATATCCCACCATATCTGAATAGACTCACTCTTTTATAACAGCCCACTCTGAAGGGAACTTACTCTTCTAAACTAGCATAAATACCTCCAATGACCTAATCACCTCCCACTGGGCTCCACCTTTTAAAGATTCCGCCCCCTCCCAACATCATCACCACACCAGGACCAAACTTCCAATAATCCTTGGGAGACACAGTCTAACCATATCCAAACCAGAGCACACAGCCTCTCACGGCTTCTACCTAATCTCACGTTCTAGTTTGAGAAGGTGGATCGGTCGGTAAAAAGTGGAAGCTTCCCTTCAGAATGAATCAATTTAGGCTTAGAATCTTGTCTGCTGAAAAGTAATTATTCAACAGGTCCATTGGCAGAAGCTGGTTGAATTTGTGGAGTTCTGTCCCACCAGTCCTCATGACCCCTGAATAAGAAACAAAATGCTCCTTGAAGACACAAAAGCAAATGATTTTGCAACTGTGCGGTTTTCAGCTTCCTACTAGGCATTGCTGGTGGGCGACAGGGGCTCCAGTCTAGGATGGGGCTTCGCCTGTAACTGGAGTCTGCAACCTGTGTATTAGAGGTGAGGGGCGAGCAAGGGGTAATGAGTTCTGCATAAAGGCGGGGGCCGGACGGGTGACTGCAGGGCTGGATCCCCTCTACCCGGTGGCCCCAAAGCCGTAGCGAGACGCCCTCGAACAGGTCAGCAGAGGCCGCCCGGGGGACCCTCTAGGGTTCCCACCAGCTGACTGGGTCTTCCCACAGCGAAGGGGCCTTAAACGACCGCTGCCAACGCGCTGGGCGTCGGCTCCTGGTCTCTCTGGGTGCTCCTTCCCCGGCTCCGCGCCCACCGATGCCCTGTTCCTATCTCAGGCGTCCGACTGCTCAGTTTCTGAACCCTAAAGCCGCCGGGATGAACCGCAGGACCAGAACAAGCCCGGAACCCCGAAGAACCCGACCCGGTTCTAAAAGGTACCCGGAACACAAGGGCGGGCGCTTGCGGTCTCGCACTTCCGCTTCCGGTTCCCAGCGTCGACTTCGGCCGGGCTTCAGTGCACGAGCGGAGAGGTTGTGGCGTCTTCAGGTTCGAGGCGACTCGAGGTGAGCGGGTCAAGTGGAGGAGCCCTGAGTGGCGGGCAGCGGCCGGCAGTCGACCGCCGAGGGTCCGCGAGCCGGCGGGAGGTGAATCCGGGAGCCTTGGGGCTTCGCCTTCAGGCGACGTGAAGTGGCGGAAGCGCCGGCTGTTTGGGATCCCGGGTCCTGGGACGCGTTTCTTGGGGCCCAAGAGGACTCAGGTCTGGGGGTGAGAGGAGGTGAGCAGAAGCAGGGTCTTAGGGCGTGGGACCTGGAAGATTTGTACTTGGGGCCTTCGGGGGCCTGGGAGACCCCGGAAGTCCTGACCGCTGTCTCCCCTCCCACCCCGCGTAGCTCCAGTCAGGATGATCGAGGTTGTTTGCAACGACCGTCTGGGGAAGAAAGTCCGCGTTAAGTGCAAGTATCCACCGACAGCCCGAGAGGCAGTGTTCCCTGCGGTGCTTGGCGTGAGGCAGGCAGCCCAGCCTGTGTGGTCGGGTGGTTTTAGTTCAACCCAGGAGAGGGGGTGGATGGGCGCCTGGCAGAGTGCGGTGTACTCAGCCCCGGAATGTCATCTTCCTGGTTCTACCTTTCCCTTCCATTTGCCTTAACTTCTCTGCACCCAGCACCGATGACACCATCGGGGACCTTAAGAAACTGATCGCGGCCCAAACTGGCACCCGTTGGAACAAGATTGTTCTTAAGAAGTGGTGAGTGCAGCGGTGGGGCTGCCGGCTGGACCCAGGCCTAGGCCAGAAGGTTTTGGGTGGGGAAGCACTGGGCTCAGCCTGCTTCTAGGGTGAAGAGTTTTCTAGGCTTTTCTCTGAAAGGTCTCTATTTCCCTAGGTACACGATTTTTAAGGACCACGTGTCTCTGGGGGACTGTATCCTTTGTTTGACCTCTTGAGGAAGAGTCTACATACCCATCTCTGGTTCTCTTGGTTCTGTGTTGAAGCGTGTTGGATATTAAGCACATAGGTATTAACTTAGAATATGGCACATGGTAAGCACTGAGAAAATAGTAGTTATGTAATTATTTTGTTAGGGAAGAGGGTGGTTTACTGGTGAATTCGTTTGACTTGTCTTAAAAGGACTTTGTCACTCAAGTTCAACATATTACTGAGCTCCACCTGTTAGATAGGAGGTCAGGATGGGGTGAGACTCAGGCAAGTCTGTTATGCAGCAGTATCAACTTTGTAAAACAAAAAATTGTTTTGATTTTTTTTCTCAGTCAAAATTAACCCAGTTCAAAGTGACTTCTTTAGCCAGGGACTGAGTCCGTAGGACCCCTGGATCTAGCTGTGAGTGGATGAGGGGTGGTTATGGAACCCCCCAGTGAAGATTCCTTGACACCTTTACTTCAGATGAAATTCACGATGGGATGAACCTGGAGCTTTATTACCAATAGAGCAGAATTCCTTCCCCCCTGTCCTATGCTCACCTCTCACACTGGTGTGGATACTTGTTTTTAAAAATTCACATTAATAAAGACTTAGATGCTGCTTTGTTGCCATCTTTGTTTAAGATCTATCTCATGTATCTGTTCATGACGTCAGTACATAGCTGCTTAATGAGAGTTTAGGAATGACTGGATCAGTGACAGAGTAGACCAGCAAACTAGGAGCCCTGAGCTATGGGGTTTACTGTGATTCTCTGCAGGGAAGGAGGCCCTGGGAGTATTATTACCCTAACAGACCATGGAGCTCCCAGGTAGGGACAGATGTAGTAGTAGTTAGTATTATAGGCTCTGGATTCAGACAAACCATGAGTGGAATGTCAGCTTTGCCACCAACAACCCAGTCACCCTGGGCAAGTTACTTAACCTCCGTAAGTCTTTGCTATGGTTTGAATGTCCCTACCAAAACTTAGGTTGAAATTTAATCTCCTTCACAAGGTAATATGAGTTGGGATCTTTAAGAAGTGATTAAATCATTAGGGCTGTTGTCATGAATGAATTGATCTATTCGTGGATAAATGGGTTATGTCAAGAGTGGGTCTGTTGACTCCCTGTGTTACCTGGAAACTCTGCAGAACCCCCTAGAAGACCCCTCAACCCCGGACTTGACAACAAAACCACAAGCTGAATAAACTGTTAATCTTTACAGATTATCCAGCCTCTGGTGTTCAGTTACAGCAACAGAAAATACTAATGCCTTCCTTTTCCTAATGAATTAACTGTCTATTTCATGTCTACTTCACTTCTATGTTGTAAAGAGATGAGATGTAGCATGCATAAACATTCATCATTCCTGGCACTTCTTTTAAAGACAAAAATGAGATCATAGTGACCAAAAAGAAGGCAGTCCGGATGTTATACCTCTGATCCTCAGGTTTCTCCTCTAAAAGGGACCCAGTGGTACGTGTGTATAATCCTGATAACTTGGGAGGCTGAGGCAGAAAGATTGTACGTTTGAGGCTATCCTGGGCAATGTAGTGAGACCCTGTCTCAAAATATAAAGGACTAGGAGCCGGGTGCAGTGGCGCGTGCTTATAATCCCAGTGGCTCAGGAGGCTGAGACAGAAGATTGCAGGTTCAAAGCCAGTCTCAGCAACTTAGTTACCCTAAGCAACTCAGTAAGACACTGTCTGTAAATAAAATACAAAAAGGGCTGGGATGTGGCTCCTGGGTTCAATCCCTGGTACCAAAAAAAAAAAAAGGGAAAGAAAAAGAAAAAGGGCTAGCAGTGTAGCTCAGTGGTTCAGAGCCCCTGGATTCAGTCTCCAGTACCTAAAAAAACAAAAAACGAACCCCAAAACAATAATAGAAAACACTGATGGAACTCATTCCAATAAGAAAAAGCAATTAAAACAGCAGGATGCCTGGCACATAGCATTACTAGTTTTTTCCTCTGGGTATGAATAGATGGGAAGCCAGATGCCCCACTTCTCTTCCCCTGACCACAGATCTTTGACCTTGGCCCTCTCTTCTTACAGACCAAGAGAGCCACCTGGGCTTGGCTTCATTCTGGAGCTCTTAAGCCATCATACAGAACCTTGCTCCATCCATTCTTCCTTCTTATGGACACTGCCCACTGACCCTCTCTGTATACATGTTCAAGTCTAGGCTGTTGTGCATCTCCTCCCCCATCTTCTGCCTCCCTTTCTTGGGAGGTGGACCTGCCACTGTCTGGGATCCTACTGGCCTACAGCTTCTTGAGAGTGGTCCCACTTAGTCTCTCTTATCACCTCCCTACTGGTGCCCATGGCTTCCCTCCTGTCTCTAGGACTCCATTTCTTCCTGACATGTCAGTAATGTCTCTTGGTACCCGTGGTCTTCCTATTCTTAAGCTGTCTCCACATTACCTATTTCAAAACACAAATAAATCTGTTTTTAGATTTTGGGAGGGTGTGGTTCAAGAATTGAACTCAGGGCACTGAACCACATCCCCAGCCCTTTTTATTTTTTAATTTTTCAGACAGTCTCACTAAGTTGTTGAGGGCCTGGCTAAGTTCCTGAGCTTGGAACTTGCTAAGGGCCTGGCTTTGAACTTGGAGATCCTTCTGCCTCAAATTCCTGAGCCTCTGGGATTATAGGCATATTGCCACCAAGCTCAGCTCAAAACAAAAATATTTTTAAATTACATGACAGCTCTAACAAGGTGTTCCTTAATTTCAAAATCAGCTTATAAGTATATAAGCTAATGGTAAAACCATTTTCCTTACCCCATTCTCTCTCCTGAGGGATAGGCCTTTTTCAGTGCATTTATATAAACTTCAATTTTGTTTTTAAAAGATGGTTGTTAGAGGACTGGGGCTGTAGCTCAGTGACAGAGCACTTGCCTAGCTTGGGTGAGAAGTACTGGGTTCAATCCTTAGCATCACATTAAAAAAAATAATAATAAAGACATTCTGTCCATCTATAACTACAAAAAAAAAAGACTATGCTAGAGCCATAAGTCTATACAATTATATGCTTATAAGAAAAAACTCAAATATTTTATTAAGAATTTGGTTTCTTTATTTCTTAATTCCATCCCTCCTGCCTCTGGAAATCATTAACATATTTGAATGAATCTAGGAATTTTCTGAAATAGCAACTTAAAGTTTTCGTACAATAGAATAATTACACATTTTGTAATACTCATCATGTAGCAGCTTGCTTTTTTGTATGCATATGTTATCTATATAAATTCTCTGTCCCATTCTTTTTAATTAGTATTTTTGATAGGTTTTTATTTATTTATTGTTTTACTATATAAAAGGGTAATGGAGTGGGATCTTTGTTTCTTTTTTTGGTGCTGGGGATTCAACCCAGGCCTCCCACATGCTAAGTAGTTGCTCTAGCATGGAATTATGTTTCCAGTCCTCCCTTCTCCACTTCATTCTTTTTTTCCCCCAGTGCTTGGGATCAAACCAACAGCCTCACTTGAGTGCCTTTTCTCTTAAGCATAGGCTGGACCTCACTTCCAGCAAATAGAATACAGCAAAAATGATGAGATATCACTTCTGAGAATAGGTTGCAAAGAGACTGTAGCATCTGTCTTGCTTGCTTACTTTCTTGCTTTCTAACTTAAGTGATGAAAGTCAGCTTCCATGTTGTGAGCTACCTTATAGAGAGGTCCCCCAAGCCCACAGCCAATAGCCAACAAACAACTCTTGGTTCTTAGTTCAACATCCCATTATAAACTGAATCAGCTACCACACGAGCTGGAAGCAGATTGTACCCAAGTCAAGCCTTCAGAGGAGGCCACAGCCACTTCTGCTGACACTAGCAAAATTGCTGAATTCTTATAGAAACTGAGATAATAAATGTCCACCCACTATGTTATGGGTGATTTGTTATGCAGCAATGGATGCCTTAATACCATTGCCAATGCATTTCAATATCATCCATCACCTGATATGACTGAGAATGGCGCATGGTCTCTGTCATATCCTTTTCCTTAACACATAATCTTAGTCTAACATCAGACAGACACATTCTGGAACAAATGAGAACACTGGGGGGGCAAAAAGTCTTTTAAGTTTTGTAGTTAATGATATACCTACGCTGATTTTTTTTTGGGGGGGGTGTTGGGGGGACAGGACTGGGAATTGAACCAAGGGCCTTACACATGCTAGTAAAATGCTTTACTACTGAGCTACACCCCAAATCCTAAATTCATTTTTCTTTTTGTTTCTTTCTTTCTTTATTTATTTTTTGGTACTGGGAATTAACCACTGAGCTAAGTCCCAGCCCTTCTTATTTTTAATTTTGAGACAGGGTCTCAATAAATTGCTAAAGGTCTTGCTAAATTGCTGAAGCTGGCCTCAAACTTGAAATTCTCTTGGCTTAGCTACCCAGATCACTGGGATTGCAGGCATATACCCCCACACTCAGCTGATTTCTTATTTTTGATTATCAATCTATAGCAGTTTCTCAGTCTTGGCAGCATGGATATTTAGGGCTGGATAATTCTTCACTGTGGGGCTATCCTCTTCACTGCAGGATGTTTAGCAGCATTCATGGCATCTACCCTTTAAGTGCCAGTAGCATGTCCCTCCCCCCTTTTATTTATTTTTGGTACCAGGGATTGAACTTGGGTGCTTAACCACTGAACCACATCTCCAGCCCTTTTTTAATTTTTTTGTTTTGAGTCAGGGTCTTGCTCATTTGTGTAGGGCCTTGCTAAGTTCTGATGTGGCTTTTGAACTTGCAATCCCCCTGCCTTGGCCTCCCAAGTTGCTGGGATTACAGGCATGCACCCTCCCTACACTTGTGACAGTTGAGAATGTCTTAAGATATTGGCAAATGTCCCTTGGGGAACAAAACTAATCCTGGTTGAGAACCTCTGTTCTATTATGTATGAATCTTTTTTTTTTTTTTTTTTTTCCAGTGCTGGAGATAGAACCCAGGGTCTCACAGGCTAGACTGCTCTATCACTGAGCTATTCACCCAGCCCTATTCTATTATGAAAGATGCTGATACAAGGGAAGCATAGGTGAAGGGTATATGAACACACTATTTTGCAACTCTGCCCTAAGTCTAAAGCTATCTTTAAAAAGATTGTTATGTTAATACACCCATAAAAAAATCAAAGTATTATGTTAAAATTAAGTCCCCCATTTCTTCTTTCACCACATCACCACCAATAGCCAATATATTTTAATTAATCCAGAAATTTTCTGATACAAGCTTAGTTCTTACACAACTGAGATAATTATACATAATGATGCTGTTCAGCTGATTGCTTTTTTCTGCTTTATAATTGATAACTTTCCATAAGTGATCTATTCATTCTTAGCTTTCTTTGTTGATTTTTTTTTTTGTGTGTGTGTGTGTGTGGTGTTATGCATACTGTGATTGTCATGCTGAACTATGACACTTTTTTTCACCCAGCAATACCTGCTGAAATTTACTTATCCTCGTATGGGCCACCTGGGAATTGGACTCAGGGCCTCCTGCATGCTAGGCAAGCATTCTACCATTAAGCTATATCCCCAGCCGAGGGCTTTATTTTATATCAGCTCGAACAGCTCATCCTCCTCCCACCCACACCTGTCCTCATTTGAGTGGCAGTGCCATCACCCACCAGTCACTCAGAATGGAGGCAGGAGCCAGATTAAGAGGGAATAAGTTGAAGTAAGTTCCAAAAGTGTTTGGGTCAGTAGAATTGGGAAATAGACTTGTAAAAACTAAAAAAGGGCTGGGTTCATTTTGGACATCTGGAGAAATCAGGTGGGAAAAAGGAGGATGAAGAAGCCAAATTTAGGCATCTAGCTACTCATCACCAAGGCAACTGAGTTGCTATGGCAACAGCAAAGGCGGTCTCCTTCCAACTACCTTGTGGGTTCCGCAGTTACCTCCACACCAGCCGGACGCTTCCGCCTGGGGCAGGCGGTCTTCCGGAGACCTCTCTTGAAGGAGGGAACTGCTGCGTGCGGAGCCAATCAATAAGGTCTGTCTTTCCTGGGTGGGCTCCGCGGCGAAGAGCGCCAAGAAGGGGTCGGGACTTTTTTGGTACTTGCCGAAGGGCGTTGAAAAGGGCGGGTTCGTGTCCCTTCCGCACCACTTAGGAGTCAAGAGGAGGGAGGGGGCGGAGCCCAGATAAATCGTGGGTGGGTACGCCTACCTTCACTTCTGTCCAATAGGAAGCCAGAGAGGTAGCCGGGACAGTTGGAGTGTCCAATGTGCGTCGCCGCCAGGCACCAGTGCGGGGCGCGTCGAGCCAATCGGCAGCGGCGGTGGGCGTGCGCCGTCGACAGGCGGTGCAACGGAGGCGGAGCAGGCGCTGCGGCAGGAGGGAAGATGGCGGACGAGGAGAAGCTGCCGCCCGGCTGGGAGAAGCGCATGAGCCGCAGCTCAGGTGCCGCGGGGGTCGGGGCTGGGGCGGGGTCGCGCGAGCCCGCGGAAGCAGGGCTCGAGCTTCCCCCTCGGACGCGGCGGCGCCACCTTCCTCCGGTGGGATCTTGGCCCCTCCACACCGTCCCCCGGGTAACGGCCCCAACCCGCCCTGTGCGGGCTGTGAGTCCTAGGAGCCGGGACCCGAGGAAACCGAGGCAGTGGGCGGGGCGAGTGAGGGACCCGGGATCCCATGGCACTCCCCCGGCGATAGCCTTGGACCTGCCGGCCCGGCTGATGCGTTTCCGCCTAATGCACCTGACGCTCTAGGGGGAAGTCTCTTCAACCCGCTGGATCTGGGGGGGTTCCCTCTGGGAGGGAGACACCCCAATACCGTGCAAAGGGCGTGGCCCCAGGATCTTGCCATGCCTCAAATCCACAACTTACTCCTGCTAACGCCCCTACCATCTACCCCTACTGCTGAATCTGCAATGTCCCCCGATGATGTTCTTCCTGAGGATGGCCCCTGTGCTCGGGCGAACCTTTAGGTTTGCCACAATAATAATGTTGATAATTGGGCATGTTTATCTGGGCGCCAAACATCGTGCTGAGAGCTTTTAAGTGTTTATGTTCTATAAGTTGCCACAACTCTGGGGGCTAGGCAGTTATTACTCCCATTTTAAAAGTGAGGAAACAGTCTAGGACATGTAAGGAACGGTCCAAGATCATGCATTTCAAGGACTGGGGCCTGGTTCTATCCCAGTCAGTCCACCTCCAAAGCCCACCTCTTACTGTCACTGCCAAAGCTGGAAAAGCTCCAGCATCTCTGGTAAGGTCTAGGGTCACTCTGCTTCCTCCAGAGCCCATAGTACTTACTCATAGTCACAATAATAATTCTTATTTATTGAACACCGGGTGTTCTGGTGAACACTTTGCATTGACTCCTCACAGTAATTCCATGAGTTTTGATGTCCTTATTCTCTTGATCCCATTTTGCAAATGAGAAAACTGAGGCATTGCCAAGATTTCAGTCAGTGGCTCAGCTGGATTTACCCCCCAGAATCCATGCTCTTGCCAAGCCTGCTGCAGCTGATGTGTGACTGCAACCTCTAGCATAAACCTGCTACTCTGCCCAGCTCTGAACCTTTTTTTTTTTTTCCCTGCAGTACTGGGGATTGAACCAAGGGTGCTTTATCACTGAGCTTCACCCCATCTTTTTTCTTTTTTCTTTTGAGACAGGGTCTTGCTCAGTTGCTGAAGCTGGCCTTGAATTTGTGATCCTCCTGCCTCAGCCTTCTGAGTCACTGAGATTATAGGCTTGTGCCACTGTGTCCTGTTTCTTGTCCTGTTCTTGACATTTCTGCTCAGTGCAACCTTTACAGCCTTCTTGATGGATGACATCTGCCCTTCACAGTGCTAGCTCCACTGTATAGCACAGGCAGATTCTTGGCCCTTGGAGTGACACCCAGAATCTACTGGGTACTTCCTTTAAGCTTCTTATCTGCAGTCTTCATTCTTCCATGCTCCTCAACTCCTGCATAACATCTGACCCCGGGTAATGCTGCTTCCTAGGTTGCATCATAGGACACTGGGTAGGAAATTAAAAGTAGAGCTTTCCTATCTCCTCTCTATGTGTCTAGAGCAGAATAAATATGCAGGAAACATTACTGTTACTGCTGTTACCAGAGATGCAGAAGGTGAGGCCTCAGTTTTGTCATCTATGCAATGGAGATAATAAAAGCCATTATACTCTTCATGTGTGCCAGACTCTCCTAGGCAATTTACAGATGTTGAATTTATCATTCCTCACAACAGTATAGGCAGGTGCTATTATCTTCATTTTACAGGTGAGAAAACTGATGCCCATGGAAGTTAGATTGTCCAGTGGCTGAGCCAGATTTAAACAAAGGTGGTTTGGCTGCTGATTGCAAGTGTTCCCTAATTTCTCCTTCCCATCTTCTGGCACTCTGGGGTTATTTTCCTCCCTGAAGTCGTCATTGACTGATTATTTTGTCTTGCTTTTTTAATGATTGTTCAGCCCCACATACAATGTTAGCTCTGCAGGGCTAACATATTGGTCCTGCCCCGTTGGTCTGTGTCTTACGAGCCTGTGGTACATGTGGAAAAACAGCAGGTTTGCTATGTGAAGGCATCACATAAGCCAGTCCTTATCCTGGTTTCTGGTCAGGGACCTAGGGCGATATCCTGTGATCATAGACCCAGCTGAATTCCTTCCTGTCCTCCCCTCCAGGTCGGGTATATTACTTCAATCACATCACCAACGCCAGCCAATGGGAGCGACCCAGTGGCAACAGCAGTAGTGGCAGCAAAAATGGGCAGGGGGAGCCTGCCAGGGTCCGCTGCTCACACCTGTTGGTTAAGCATAGTCAGTCAAGGCGGCCCTCATCCTGGCGGCAGGAGAAGATCACCCGGACCAAGGAGGAGGCCCTGGAATTGATCAACGGTGAGCAGGGCAGGGGACAGGGTCTTGGGAGGGAATCCTCTCAGGTCACATCAGACTTTCCACTCTGGTCTGGCTCAGCTGTCATGTGTAACCTTGGCCTGCACAGAGTGCCTGAACATGACGTAAGCTTGGTTCATATGACCTCCTCTCTCTTTGCTTTATGGCATTTGAAAGTAAGCTGGTAGTGGCAGAGGACCCAGCCTTGGGGCTGGCACATCTGGGTTTAGATTGCAGCAGTGCCTTGTGAAGAAAAATACTGGGGACTCCTGTCCCAGAGGCTGTTGTGATTTTCCCATCAGGGGAAACGGTGTTTTTAAAGAGGTGAATCAAAAGCTACATTCCACATGTTCTCTGTTGTACTTCACTTGTTAATATGGGAGATAGTCATTTCTTCGATCTTCTGGTGCCATGCCCAAGTCTGAATTACTTAGTTCCTGTGGTAGGTGTGTGCTCAAAGACAACTGACTCTTCCTAGAGTGGTGAAGAAAGATAATCCTGTTTCCCTTGAGATTAGGGAGGGAGTCAGCGTTTTTTGTTGTTGTTTTTTTCTTTCTAACCCCAGGGTTCCTTTTCTCTAGTCTGTTCCCTAGGAAAAGGTTCTGGTCCCTGACACCTTCCTGCATCCAGCAAAAAAGTCTAGTTGTTCAAGAGCACTGGCTGCAGAGTCAAAACTCTTGATAACAGATCTGGTCTCTGCCATTTAGTAGCTGTGTGACCTTGGCTGTGTGAGTTGGCCAACCAAGTCCTTGTTTCTCCACCTATAAAATGGGGATCACAACCTCCTGTCCTGCAGGGTTGCTGTGATTAACTCAGATGTTGTAAGTGAAATGCTGAGCATAGACCAAACCAGCAGAGTTGGTGGGTTTACTCTGACCTAAGGGGGGAATTTGTATCCTACTCTGTTCTGTGTCACCTCTGTTCTGTGTCACCTCTGTAATCTAGAGCAAGGTTGGTAAACTTTCTTTAAAGGCCAGATGGTGTGTAGTTTAGGTTTTGTGGGCCATACAGTCTTTGTCAGCTGTGCCTTGTAACTCCATTGCTATGGTACTGTGGACAATACGTGAACACAGGGTTGTGGCTATGTGCCGAGAAAGCCTTATTTACAAAACCAGGCAGGATTTGGCCTGTGGGCCAAAGGTGGCAGAACCTTGGTCGGGAGCTGTCAGTATGGCAACCACTACTGCGTGTGGCTATTTCCATTTAAACTAATTAAAATGAAATAAAATTAAAAATGGTTCCTCACTCTCATCAGCTTCACTAGGTGTCAGAAGCCCCATGTCCTGGTGGTAATCATCTAGGGCAGTGGGGAAATTCTATCAGACAGTGTTGGTCTCCATCTCATGTGTGGTTACTTCATCTTTATCCTCTCCCACCAGAGCTCTGAGAGGCCTCCCAGGCTGCTTCTGCCCCACACAGCCAGTATCCAGCCATCTGGGGCCTCATCCAGCACTGCCAGGTCCTGGGTGTGTGACCTTGGGCAAGTTACTGAACGTCTCTGAGCCTCAATCTGTTTTACTTGTAAAATTAGTGTTATAGTAATAGGACCCACCTCATAGGGTGGACAGGAAGGCTCTGATGTAATATAATACAGCATAAATAACAGCATGTATCATCTAGTAAATATTCTGACTATTAGCAGTCATTGTGATCGTTACTGTTACTGTTATACTTATTAGCACAGGGCTTGGCCAGGAGTGCGGACTTGTCAGTTCTGTTGTTTTACTACAGTACTGGCCTATAGGACATTATATGAACACACACATACTCACACACACATACACACATCCCAAATAGTGTTTTATCGCCATACAATAAATGGCAGTTGTTAGCTTCCAACATTACAAGCATTATAGAAAGGAGCTGAACACAGAACCTAGAAAGCCAATTAATTATTTGCCTCCCAAGCTCCAGGAGGTCAGGGACTGCTTCTTTCTCTCTACTGAGTTCCTACTCCCTGATAGAGAGTCTGGCCAGAGTCAGCTCTTTCAACTTTTGTGGGTCAGTGGGAAGCAAGGATTCCTGGCAGAGGACAGGGCAGAAATAATGGAGGGGGCTAGGATATAGCCAAAATCTGGGGAAATTTGTGCAGAGGGACTGGAGGGGCATGAAACTCTTCAAGGGCAGGACCTGGCCAGGGTGAGGAGGGCCAGGGTGAGGGTTTTGGATCCATCCTGGAGGCAGCAGGAAACACATGGTCTTGTGGAACCAGGAGAGGGGCCCATACTATGCTTTCAGGAAAGATGTGTGACTGGAATGCGAAGGGTCAGGGAAGCTAGAAGCCTCAGAGCCCAGTCTAAGTGATGAGGTAGGTCTGGCTGCCCCAGGGGAAGAGGAGGAAGTGGCTGGAAGGAATTATAGGATGACCTCTTAAGTCCTCCCAGCTCTAGTGTTCCCTGTTCTCAGACCCCTGGACTCCATAAGAGTGACCAAGAGGAGATGAGTATTTGGAGATGGAATGGCAAGAGGTACCATCTCCAGCAGAGGGGGCTTGGGAAGAGGCACAGTCTGGGGAGAACTCATTAAATCTTTGGGGCTAAGGAAGAGACTAGGCAAGGGCTGGGGGATCAGAAGAGCAGCCATGCTGGAGACAGGTGTGAGTTGATCCCAGTGAGAGATGGCAGAGGGCTGGGGCAGGTGGGAATGTTGAGAGGGCACAGGTATGGCATGGCAGGTGAGAGTGTCTTCCCTTGTGGTTGGTGGGGCCGACACTGCAGGGGTCCTGGGGGATGCTGAAGCTGGCTGAGGTCGGGAGGCTGTCTGAAGACAGCAAGCCGGTGGGCCCTTGGCCTAACTTAAGCAGACACAGATGAAGTTGGGAATGTCAGCAGGAGTTCCACGTCTGTCTGTTCAGGAGGGCCCCAGGGAAGCTGTGGGAGTAACTACAGCTAGACACAATGTGATTTGAACTTGGGGGTGGGGTGGGTTAGAAGTGAGGGGGAGCAAATTCGAGAGAGGTTAGGAAGCAGAATTAGGAGGACACGGTGATAGGTAGGTGGGCAGGAGTTGGGATTTCAGGAAAAGGTGATTTAAGGTCAGGACCAGTAGGGCCTACCCTAAGGTAGCACAGGGCTGGTTCCATGCCAGCCTAGTGGAACAGAGCACATGTCTTCATTGTGAGACCTCATTTGCTGACCTGTAGAACAGGGCTAGGCTGGCCATGAAGATCCAGTAGTAATGGGCTCTCTCTTGATCCCAGTCAGTCAGGCACATGCTGTGGGGAAACTCAAACCAGGACAAGGTCTCTGTTCCTGGGCAGCCCCTGCTGCTATCCTGAAGCCTTTGGAAAAAGCTTTGGGCAGGTATGTAGGAGGCTTAGTGGGCCTAGCCAAAGACCCTCCTCTGACCTGGGACCGTGAGCTCCTCCTCGACTCACTTCACTGTTCTCCCTGACTGAGACAGGACCCTTAGTGGTCAGCAGGAGGGTGCAGTGAGATGGCCCTGGCCAGGGTGCACTCGGGAACCAGACCTTTTGTGGTATATCAGCAAGTGTTGGGCATCCAGACTTTGTTTTCTGTCTCAGGAGAGTGAATGTTCTCCCCTATCCTGGGTTTGTTCCAGGTGATCAGGAGATGATGATTTGGGCAGTGCCTGCCCCATCTCGCAGGTCAAGTGAGTGTCATCAGTGCCCATTTATACCTGGTGTTTCCTCTCTGCCCTGAGGACAGACTGCCCATAACAGAACCAGTGTCTACATTTCTGCTGAGACTCCTTTTCCCAGCATTGGTCTTCTGCAGCTATTGGGCTACAGCCAGAGACTGTCAGGAATCCGAGGCCCAGCCATGTGTCATTGTTGGTGTCCTTGTCTGAGGAGGCCAGACCATGGACAAGCTCTCATTCTGTTTCCCATTGTTCCAAGACCTCCTGCTTGTCCAGGACCTGGGGCTCAGAGTATGAGTAGCAGTCCTTCCCACATACCCTTCCCAAGGTTCAAGGTCAGTGAACTCCTGTGGCTTGATGTTCCCCCACGTCAGCGGCATCCTTCCAGCCTGTTAGCCTCAGACTGGGTCCACCTTACTGAATCCTAGGACTTGTGGTACAGTGGACCTAATCCTGTCACCTGTTTCCCTAAGCAGATCCCTTCCCCTAAGGTGCTTGGTCTAGAAGCGGACTATAGGATTTGGTGGTACAGGTGGGAAGTTAGTCTGTAAATCTTTTTAGGTTCAGAGGGTCACCCTCTTTGTTCATTTACTCTCCCTTAAGTAACTATGGTATATTAGCTTAGGTTGCCATCACAAGGTACCAGACTGAGTGGCTTCAACAGCAGAAATTTATTCTCTCACAGTTTTGGAGACTTGAAGTCCCAGATCAGGTTCTAGCCTTATGGAACCTTGGTTCTTAGTGAGGCCTCTCTTGGCTTGTGGTCATCTGTCTTCTTGATGAGTCTTCACATAGCCTTTCCTTAGTACTGGTGCAGAGTGAGACAAAGAAGAGTGTCTCTTCTTTTTTTTTTCTTTTTGAGATGAAGTCTTGCTCCCTTGCCCAGGCTGGTGTGGAACTCCTGGGCTCAAGTGACCCTCCCATGTAGATGGGACTACAGGCATGTGCCACCATACCTGTCAATATCTATTATTATAAGGACACTAATCTTATCAAATCAGAGTCCTATACTTATGACCTCTTTTGGCCTTAATTATTTTGTTAGAGGCCCCCACCTCCCAACACAGTCACACTGGGGGCTGGGGTTTCATTTTGTGTGTTTGGGGGACACAGACATTCAGCCTGTGACAGATGGATGGACAGCTCCTGTCTGTGAATGGCTTTCTCTGTACCAGACATTGCTCCAGTGGTCATTTACTTCAGAAGTTGGAGTCCAGAGCTGGGCCCAGGGACCTGTCAGCCCTTCTAGGTCTCAGGGATGTACTATGAACGGGCCAGCCTCACAAGTACTCTTCTGTTTTGCATATAATTTCCTGAGCACCCTGAAGCAAGGGGAAGGGAAGGCCCCACTCCTGAAGTCTGCCTTGGGTCCGGGTAGTTCTCAGCCAGAGCCCTGGCTGGAGCCCTGTTGATCAGATGCAAGGGGCACCATCTTGGAGCAGCGTAGTTGCAGTGTGGCAGGGCCTGCTCCTGGAGGAGGCCCAGGAAGTCTGACCTCCACCTTGAGACCTGAGGTTCAGGTACAAAAGGCAGGAGGTTCCAATGTTTCTACCTAATGACCAGTGGTGGGTCCTGTCTCCCTCCTTCCCTGTGGCCTTTTCTGTCTTATTAATTTATGAATTCTTTAGACACTGGGGAATATCTGTTTTATGCTCAGCACTGGGTGCTGGTGGAGCTAGTGATGAGCAAAGGTGACCCAGCCCCTGTCCTTGACAGACACAAGCAGGACAGTGTAAATGCAGCATCCACGTGTGGCACCTCATGCAGTAGGGGCTTTGGGAAAACTTGAAGGAAAGACCGGAAGACACATGCAAGTGCCAGCCAAGCAGAACTGTCTTCAGAAAGGCCTGGAGGTGGAGGCAGTGGGGTGGGGGCAGGAGTAGGAGTGACATCATTGTGGTGGGGACATGTGTAGACTGAGCTGCTGAGGGGACACAGGGAACTGACCCCTTGAAGTTCATCCTTGAAGAAGGAAAACTCAGGAAGAAAGCTTTTTAAAATAATCGTGTGAGGCTTCCATCAAAACAGAACATACAGCTCGTTGATCAGAGATTGCTCTGGGTGATATGAACTTTGGGGCCAAACCGTGGCTCTTACTCATTTTTAAGTGGAAGTGACTTACATCCTGAATGTGAGAGAAACCCAGGCTATCCAGTCTTGGGGAACCCTGTGCCCCCAGCTGCTGGGGGTGCAACAAGATGACACTGTACAGGGCTGTGGCTAGGCTTAGCTCTGTGGATGCTGGGTGCCTGCGGACAGTTCCAGGAGGCAGGCCGCTACCCCAGGAACACTGTGCATCAGGATTCCTTGACTGGCTCACTGTGGCCCACACAGAACGAGAGGTGGGGCAACCTGGTCCTGTACAGGTAAGACTGGGGATATACTCACAAGACCAGGAAGAAGAGGAGCAGGAGGGGTGACTAAGGATGTCTGGTTCAGTTCAGAGCTGCTGGTGGATGCTTGTGGCACAAGGGGTAGCCTAGGAGGGTGGTTTCCAACCAGACCTGAGTGTCACATGCAGCCCAACCAGGGAGCAGGGAGGAGCCTTGCATGGCCACCATGCTTATCTGATAGGCATCAGGCAGTGCCTCTAGTGAAGGGCAGATCAGAGAGGAGTAGGGGCAGCTTTGTCCCTGAGATGTGCAGCTCATGTGGAAGGAAGAATGGTGACAGCAAGTGACCTTGTCGGCATCTCACTTATTACCTGGTACTGTGCTGCATGTCACAGTAGCATGCTGGCAAAAGATTGACAGTGAGAGAGGCCAGAGGATGGTCGGGCAGGTGGAGGTGGTGGTGCAGGCGCAGTTGAGCTGTGTGCCCTGGCAGTATGCAGATCAGATGCCGAAGTGGCTGCCGTGACGTGTGGCCAGACGGAAGCAGCATTCATGCTCTCCCAGTCACACGGTTTCCACTTTGGTGCCAGTTGTGTGGATTATGGTGGCATTTGCGTCCCACAGGAGCCTGAGGAAGATGCTGAGGTGGGTCCAGCAAGGTCCCTATGGGGCTCAAACAGGCACCAGGTGGGTGTGTCAGGCCAGCTGACAGGCATATTGACCTTGTGTAGGTCAGATGGGAGCAATGGTGGAAGTGTCGGTGATTTTGCAAGGGCAGGTGTGTTGGGTGATCCTCGCACCTCAAGAGAATGGCAGCTGTGGGCTGGTGCCCAGTTGCCCATCCAGATGGCTGGGGTGGGTAGCGTCCCCGGTGCACTCCAGAGAGCAACTGCTGGGCCAGTCGGAAAAGTGGTGCAGGGCCGATGTGCAGGCCCAGATCACCAAGGGCTGCTCCAGGGTCTAGGGCCATTGCCCTGGGAACTTGGGAAGGAGATGGCAGGGATACTCACTTGTGCCAGGGCTGCTTGTCAAGCTGGAGGATCACAAAGGGAGGACAGGATAGACTGTCCTCTATCTCACAGACTCCTGGCCACCTCAGGGACTACCTGGACTTGGAAGGGCAACCCCACCTGGTACACATATGCATCTGTGCACACACAGTCACCCCCATGCAGGGACACACAAGTACACACTGCTACATGCTACCCACTCACTGCACAGTCACCCCTAGTGCATTCACACACCGCACACTTGTGCACATGTGTTCAGTTCTTCCACATTATACTCCAAAACCTGAGTCACCAGATTCTTGTTGGCACTGCCCTGTGACTACCCTCTGCTTTTCCTTCCTCCCCTGCCCCTGGCTTCCTCTCCCTCCAGGAGAATTGTGTTCCGGTGGGGCTGGTTTGGGCTGCACATCTGGGGCTCTGCAGGACACTTGTCAGAGAAGCTGGAGAAGAGCCAGGTCTCCTGCCTGTGGGACCACAGTGCAGAGGACTGACACAGCATCCCTTGGAGTCCCCTCCGGGTCTCTTCCCAATGCTCCAGTGAGCTCAGAGCTTGCCTCCCCTGTCCCACAAGTGAGGACTGAGGCCCACAGCTGAGGACTTGGCTGGCCACAGTGGCAGAGCAGAGCTTGAACCCTGGCCTCCTGCCTGTCCTAAACCTTCGCAGATGACCCTGGGGCTGGGTGAGCCTCCTACTGTGGGGTCCACCATCCCTTAGGTCTCCCATCTCCTGTTCTTATTCCCTGTTGGAACTTAGAGGTAAATTTTCTCTTAAATATCTTGTGTTGAGGGATGGAAGGAGGTGAGTGTGTGTATGTGTGTGTGTGTGTAAAATGGGGGGAGTGACAAGGAGAGACTGGCATGGCCATAAGTATCACTGTAGGGTCACAGGCACATGTGGATGGATGACAGGAGCCTGCAGGTGCAGGGAGAGTGTTAGTGGCCTGTGCTGGTGTGTCTTTGTGAGGAACATATGCATTTGTCAGAGGAGGGCTTGCATAGCTTCTCGGGGTGACCCCCTGCCCTGCCCCTGATGTGGGGCTCTTCTTCCTGTCCCTGCAGGCTACATCCAGAAGATCAAGTCGGGAGAGGAAGACTTTGAGTCTCTGGCCTCACAATTCAGCGACTGCAGCTCGGCCAAGGCCAGGGGGGACCTGGGTGCCTTCAGCAGAGGTGGGCAAGGAAAGGGCATCACCCTACCCTTGGCAAGGACCACCCTGCAGCCATGAGGGCAGGTAGAAGCTGGGAGGGGCATGTTGGTTTTCAGGAGGTTGGCCCTTGTCACACAGGGCTTCCCAGTCCACCAGGTGGCAGCGCAGTCCCTCCCTCAGGCTTTAGAGGCTACCCTGTTTGGGGAGCTAGAAGCCAGGGGAGAGTAGGAGCCTCACAGGAGCGGGTGCAAAACCTTCATCCTGATGTCGTTCCCTCCCAGGGTCTGTGTCTTTGCATAGTTGTCCCCATCATGGGCCCATGAGGGTTGGCTCCATCCTGTTGTTAGCATCTCCTTATCAGGGGCTATAGAACTGGGTCCCCCAGAATCCTCCTCTCCAGTCTCACATGGGGAAACCAGGGTGGGGGTGATGGGATCAGCAGCCCTGAGTTTAGGCCTGTCTAAACTCCCTGTGCAAAATCAGGGAGCCAAGGTGACCTGGCTCCTCCTGCCACCTCCTTTCTCCTCCTCCCCTTTTCTTCCTCTTTGCCCCTCTCTCCCAGTCCTCAGGGTCTACAGGGAATGAGGGAGAGGCCCGGAATGGCATGTGGTGTGCAGGAACTGCCAAAGAGGGGGAGTTGTTAGCCACCCGCCCCCACCCTTCCCAGGAGGCCTGTGGGACAGATGATGTGCCCCTGTGGGGAACCAGGCCCAGGAAGAGGAGTTCATCACCAAAATGCTTCTCTAAATGCATAACAGTGGCAGCAACGGCAGCAGCTCTGCCTGCCATCCCTCATGCTGTCCTCGGGCTTCCCAGGGCCTCCTTAATGGCCTTGCCACCTCCGGCTAGGCTGCAGCTCTGCACTGTGACAGGCCATAAACTCAGTGATAGATGAGTATGGGGTGGAAACAGGCAGGAGCCCCATCTGCTGCTGCTCTCTTCACCTGCCTCTTCCTGGCCCCTGCTCTGACCCAGCTGACCCCTTTCTCTCCACTGTCCTTATGGTTCCTAGGTCAGATGCAGAAGCCATTTGAAGATGCCTCATTTGCGCTGCGGACAGGGGAGATGAGTGGACCTGTGTTCACGGATTCTGGTATCCACATCATCCTACGCACGGAGTGAGGGTGTGGGCGGCCCAGGCCTGGCCTGCAGGGCGGGGCAGGGCCGCGGGGCCCACGGGCTCCCCTGCTGCCAGCTGGCCAATGAGCACTCCTCCCTGCTACCGTCACACAGTATTTATTGTTTCCAAAATGGCTGGAGGGAGGCTCTTCAAGATTGGGAGCTCTAGGCTTCCGCTCCCTGTCCTACCTGCAGGTGGGGCCATCCCTGCCAGACTCCCCTGAAGTAACTGACTTCAGAAGGGCAATGGGGGTAGGGAGACTCCCAGACCCAGGGGGTGGGGGTGACCTGTCCCCGGGTCCCAGAGGCAGGCAGGAAGGCCTCGAGTTGTTGGTTCTTGGTTTGCCCCGTTCCTCTGTTTAGTTGCAAACAGCAAATGCTCAGTGCCAGCTGCCCAGCCGCGGGCCCTTTGGGCAGCAGTGCAGCACCCTTTGCTCCCTCCATTAAACCCGGAACTACTGCTCTGCTGTCCTGTGTCTCATTTCTTCCCTGGTGAGGCGTGGGGCACTTGTGGGGAGGGGATCATTGTCCATCGTCCCAAGTTGTTGCAGCTCTTCTTCATGCCCTGAAACCTCCCTTCTGTACCTGGGCAGGGGGTGGTCCTGTGGGTATTCTTCCCAGTAGCAGGACAACCAGGGCAGCCAGGCACCATCTAGCCCAGTCCATCTGGGGTGTGCAACGCCCTCTCTGGGGCCTGTTCTAGGATGCAGGAGCCCCACCTCACTCACCTGACTGCTTCCATTCAGCAGATTTGCGAGTGGTCCTGGGGCAGCCAGGCTGAGGCCCCTGGTGCTGGGTGCTCTTCACCCCCCTACTGCTTTGTACACACAAGCCACTGTTGAATTAGATCAGATTACACCTAACACCCGGATGCCTGTACCCCTGTCACCTGGAGCACTTCTACCAGTTTGTTCCTGGGTCCAGCCGCCAGACCCAGCACCCTCTGCAGATGCTGTTACCATGGTAACAGAGGCCCCCTGGAAGTGGCTAATACCAGGTGCCTCTGACAGCAGGGATCCTGGTGGAGGGGGCTGGGAGCAGAGTGCGGCTTCCACTGTTGTTGTGGAGCTGAGGATGCCTGTGGGAGGGGACTGGGGAGATGGATTCCCTCCCTCCACCTCTGGGTGGGGCCCCTGCCTGGGTGACTGCAAGTGTGGCCTGCCTGCCAACTTTCACCTCCACGCAGCTGCCTCTGTGCCATGGCCTGGGCTGTAGGCTCAGAATTCAGTCGGAGATTGTGGGTCTTAGATGAAAAAATGGTCTGCCCACCCACTGGCCCCCTCACTTGGTGGGGACCAGCCTGGGTTGTGGGGGTGGCCCCAGCTGGCAGAACTTGGGGACCTGAGCAAAATAAGACTGAATCCCAAGGGAGTCCCCCACCCCCAACTCCAGGACTGAGACTCATAAACAATCACCTGAGCCTGCTCCCATCTGGCTGGTTTCTGGAGCAATCGCTCTCCCCGCCAGCCGCCTGCTGGAGCGTTTGTCATTAGGAAGGTTTAATGAGTTTCTTCCGAGCTCTGCTGGGCTGGGGAGAGCCGGCTTGGTTGGCTACATCTCCTTGCAGAATGTTCTGTCGTGGGGGCCAGGAGGCAGGCAGGCTGTAGCCCCGCTGTCTGCAGCAACAGTTGGGTGGGGTGGGGGAAGCGATTGCACGGCTCTTGGTACAGGGGAGCCCCTGGGGATGATTGGAAGTGAGGGGTTGGGGAGCAGGTTTTGCTGAGTGCTGCTCCAGGGACAGAGAGCCCTGTGTTCTGACTTGTGACACAAGAGCCAAGGGAAGGATCTCCCTCGGGCTCCTGCTGAGTCAAATGCTGCCAGGGAGGGGCACACATTACCCTCTGTGAGGCCAGAAATAGTGTTTGTGGTATTCACCGTCACTTTGGGCATCCATAAAGTGTGTATGTGTGTGTGTGTGTCCGTCCGTGTCCTGTGCCATGCCAGGAGACCCCCCATTTGAGTGTGACCACCTGTCCCCTGGATCTCAGTCTCTCCCTTTTCTGTCTATCCATGCAGTAGCCAAAACTCAAAAGAACATTGCTGTTAGACAAACATGCCCCCGGAGCCCACTCAGTGTCTGAGTGATTCATTATTAAGTAGCTGTGGTTTCCCTCACCTGCTCCATTCTCACCCACCCCTCTTGCCCAGAATTGGAGCTGTAAATCCCAAGCCTTTAGGATGGTGACAGTGTAGTCTAACCTCTTTTTTTTTTTTTTTTTTTTCCCTTCCCAGTGCTGGAGATGGAACCCAGGCCTTGCACGTGTGAGGCAAGGACTCAACCGCTGAACACCCCAGTCCCCTTCTGGTGGTCTCTTAGAGGCCCCTCCCAGGCCAGGCCCTATCCCAGAGAGTTGATTCCCCTCCTCTGCCATGTGCATCAGCCCTGACCTCTGGCTACTGGGCAGGGCTAGACGGGTGACCTCAGGGCAAACGGGATTGTTACAGCTTCCTGGCTATAGCCAGATCCCCATCTGTGATGATGGGGAGGTTACAGTTAGCAGTGGCAGCCTAAGGCAGGTGAAGACCATTCTGGCCTCGAGAGGTGGTGTTGGTTCTCCCCTTGCTCATCCTTGATTGGAATAAAACCACAAACAGGAACAGATAAGGAGTGCTAAACCTCTGTGTGCAAGAGAAAGCGTTGGCAGTTGTGATGCCAGGTGCCTGGGGCCTCTGGGGACTTGATCTACAGATGTGACCAACATGTCCATGTCAGCTCTGTTCTTGGTGTGAGGATGTGTGTCCCCATGTCTAAACATATTCTGGACAAAGACTGAATCAGCATCCTCCAATCATGACCCTACTCCGGGAGGGTTCAGTATCAGATGGATAAACCATCCTGTCCTCTCACCTGGGAAATCTGCCTTCTGATAAATGTGTGGGGTCAGGGTTAGATACAGATGTTCTGAGCATCCAGACTTGTAACGTTTTGTTGGTTTGTTTAGCTGGTATGGATCAAAGTGCTTCTTCAGGTGCTAATCCAGGAACCCATCCTTTCCCGATGTCACACTTGTTCATTTAAATGGAAATTAATTGCTCTTCTGGAGGATTTCTTTAAAAATTGGTTTTAAATGAGTCCATTAGGTAGCCCCATTTATTATTCATGGGGTTCTTTCCCAATATGGCCCCAGTGTCCAAGTTCCCGGAGATGCCAGCACAAAGCAGAGATGATTTAATCAGGAAGGCCATTAATTAGAGATGGGGACATAAGCCTCTGGGAGGAGCTGCCACCACCTTCCCTGTGGCCTCAAAGGAGTGCGCTTGGGGACAGGGGGGCTCTTTGCATGATGTTTCTGCTCTGGGTTCACTAGGGACCACCCTAGGGGCCAAGATGGAGAGGGGGGAGCACCTCCATTCCAGAAAAAAACAGCCCTTGGGGTGAGTCTTCCCACCCCTCTTGCAGTCCTACCAGCTTGCCCTTCATCTCTGACACCTTGCTGGTCCCCAGCTTCATCCCTTCAGTCCGTCTCACATAGGACACCAGACAGACATCGCAAAGCACTCATTTTGTTCTTCCCCTTCTGTGACCAGCCCGGGGCCCCTCGGCCTCACCTTTAGCCAGATTTCTAAGGCTCCAGAACATCTGGCTTCTCCTTACTTTGCCAGCCTCTTCTGACCTCTCCTGCCTCTGACACCTCCTATCTTTGGCTGTCTCCTCCAAGAGTTCTGATCCCCATGTTAGGAGCCACCCCTGACCAAGTCCCTTCCAGGTAAAGAGGCTCCAGGAATGGAGTGTGGCGTTCCACTGAAGTCCAGGTCACGCACACCTTTAGGCTGTTTGGAACTTTTTGTTATAACTTATAACAGGTGTGACTTGTTTAGAAACGATTTTTGAAATTACAAAGCCAAAAGAGAAGAAAAAGGATAAATTTGGCAGGGCCCTAACCTCTCATACCCAGATTCTTAAAAGCAGCCAAATTGTTTAAAACCCATTAAAACATTGCCAGACAGCTCAACGATGCACCAGAGTGATCGATGAGTGAAAAGCCAGCGACAATATTCATTTGAGGCCAGTTTTCATCCTTGTTATAGAATTCTCAGTTGTTTTGATCATATTGCTTTTAAACGAATTGCTTTTGATTGAAACACCTTTGGATCAGATCTCCTCACATGTCTCCCCAAAGGGCTCACCCTGGCAAAGGGGAGCTCCAGGCTGGTCTTGCTTGTCCCTGGTTGAGTGGGATAGGGGCTTGGTGGGGTTGGGTCTCCAAGCTCAGACTTCACCTCTGCCTCAGCCACCCCTGGACACACAGAGCAACCGAAGCATCAAATGTCAAAGGTCCTGTTTATTCCAGCAACCCGGAAAGAAAAAAGCAGAAGTTTAAAAAAAAAGAGATCCATGCACTCAACTCCAGGGGCTGGGGGTAGGGAGTGAGGGATGAAGACTAGGGGGAAGCAAAGAGCAGGAGAGGGAGAGGGAGAGAGACAGAACTGGAGGGTCAGATCAATGAAAAGAAAGAGACAGGGGGACATCAATAAAGGCAGAAAGACCAAGAAATGGAGTATCAAAAGCAGAGATCAATAAAGGAGAAGAGAAAATGGAGAAGATGCATTGATAGGAATCCAGGGCAGAGAATGAAAGCTGTGCAGAAAGGTGGCAGAGGGCACCACAGGGACAGGCGGAGCGGGAGGGCCCCAGCAGCCCACGCGGGGCAGCCTGACCACGGAGGCACCTAGGGATCCCCAGCGGTGCTGATGACATGGAAGAGTGTGACATTGTAGAGCACCTGGTGGCCGTTGTTCCAGGTGTACAGGGCCCGCTCCCGGGGGTTGTAATCCAGCATGGAGATGTGGGAGTACTGGTTGTGGAAGGGCACGTCCGTGTACTCATAACTGGACGTGTTGGTGAAGTAGGCGAAGTAGACCTTGGCCCCAGCCAGGTGGGAGTTGGTCACATATAGCACGCCACAGATCATGAAGGCCTCCCCGGCACTGCGCTTGGGGTAGCCAGTGTCCCAGGACCGCATGACCTCCAGGGTGTGCGGGTCCAGCCGGCTGACCACAATGTTGCCTGCGTTCTGGTTGGTGGTGTACACAGCCCAGAGCCCGCTCTCGTCCACCATGAAGTCCATGTCGGAGAAGCCACCCCAGGAGTAGGGGAAGGTGTTGTTGTAGCCAGCCCCAGGGAGACTCCTCTGCACCAGCACGGAGCGCGAGCGGAAGTGGTACTTGACCACCACGTTGCTCTGGTACTTGTTATAGAACAGGGAGCCATTGTACACCACGTGACCTGTGCCCGCCCATGGCTGGGGCAGCAGGTGCTGGATAAAGTTCTGGCCTTTGATGAAATCGCCCAGAGTGCGGAACTCTAGCACCCGCCGGCCCTTGTAATAGCCATCCATGTACCAGACCTATGAGAGTAGCCTCTGGTCACTGGAGGGACCACTGTCAGTGACCTAAGGGTCCCAGCAACCATTTAGGATTCAACCATGGTCATCAAAGATCAACTGCCACCTAAATGGTCATTACTCAGCCATGGGCTTCCTACTGACCACTCACAACCACAGTCCCAGTGACTACCAGTACTGTTGGTCTGAAAACAGATACCAGGTGGGTGGCGCTCGATCCCAAAGGATCGGGGGAAATTGCCTTTTCTGGAGACTTACTAGCCCAGGAATTCACTGGTCATTGGACACTGGTGGTTAGTGGTCACTGGACAGCCATCAGGTAATATGCAGTCACTTGGATTCATTGCCCACGGGTAACCCCTGAAATAAGATAACTAGGCTTGTTTTCATCATTGTCAGCGGTCTCCATTGTCATGGTATTAATTAATATTGTGAGTGCCCTTATTACTGAGCTAAAAATCTTAAGAACTTTAATGCTGAAATTAGGACCATTTTGAAGATAAGGAAATCAGAGTGAGAGACAGTAAAGAAGCTGCCTAAGATTCCCTAGCTAAGAAAAGGGGAGTGGAACACAAGTCCAAGTCGGATTTCCAGACCAACCGATCGGTGAATAACCCCTGGGGAATCACAGGCTTCTTACCACCTATGGTCTGTGGTACTCAGTGGCCACCCAGTGACCTGTCTCAGTCACTAGGAAGGTCGCTGTGCAGGATAATCACTGGGCAGTTTGTAGCCAGTTCTTGTGGGTCTAGGTGATGGGCAGTCATGACCAAAAAGGCCCCAGGGAGTCCAAACGTCATTGAGCAGGACAGGCATGGGTCACTGAGTAGTTTGTTAGAGGCCACCAGTCACTGGGAACTGGTCATAGTTCAGTCATGTGCTACATAATGACATTTTGGTCAGTGACATGTATACAATATAGTGGTTCCATAAGATTATGTCACCTAGTGACCTTGAAGCCATCTTAGTTTGTCTCAGTACACCTTGTAACATCAACAGTGACACAGTGCAGTCCTCAGAACAAGTCTCTGTCATTCAGTGATGCATGACTGTATGCAGTAACCATTAGGCTCCATGTACTCATTGGGGTCAACAGACTTTGGGATTCACAGGGCTAGAAGTTCCTTGGTCACTTGCTTGTCACTAGACAGTCAAGGGAAAGTCTAAGGGTGCTGGGGATCCCAGGACACTTTGGTTACAAGAGTCATTGGTGTGAAATCCTGGCTACCTGTGGACAGTCACAGGCCATGTCCCTCCCAGAATCTGACCCCTGGGTTGGGCACTGTCACTCACCCGGCTGTCGGCACTGGGAGCCATCGTGTCAGTCATCCATGAGCCAAAGCGGGACCCCATAGCCCGAACAGTGATGGGGTTACTGACGCCAGTCAGCTTCCCACAGCCTGGGAAGCAGGAATGGAGGAGATGAGGGTAGGGGTGGGGAAGAGCCCAAGGGAGGCAGGGCAAGGACCAAACTAGGAAGAGCCGGGACCAGGGGCGAGCAAACATGCAGAAATCTAATCCCAGAGTAGAGGTGGGGGGAAGTGTTGGAAGTCAGGGTCAAAATCATTTCCAGTTTCTGGACCCACATTTGGCCTTGGGCAGAGAAATCAAGCGTTTGAGATTTAGAAGTTAGAGGTTGAAACTGCCCAGCTTCAGAGCACACAGGTGGTATTGGGGCGGGGTATGGAGGTCAGGGGTCAAGGGTCAAGGCATACCCAGTTTCTGGGCGCAGGCATGGAGCCGGGCCTCCAGAGCCATCACACGTTGCTGAAGGTCCTCATACCCGTAGGCGCCCATCTCCTCCTGGATGGCTGCAAGGCTGCCGGAGAGATTCCTCACCTCCTCCCGCAGGCGCACGATGGTCCGAGTGTCTGCTTTATACTGCTCCAGGACCGAGCTCAGGGGCAGTAGCTCCGTCATCCTGTCCTTCAGCTCCTGCCCACCAAGGTAGAATGGTCGCCAACCCCAGACTGGGACCCATGACTTCACCCTGTTGTATTTGATATACCCTGGCCCTTGACATTTGACCCATACTGGACTCCAGAGCCCAGCCCACCCTTGTTTCTTCCCAGACGTGACCCTATTCCTGGAACTTATGAGACCAGTTGTAATCACTCCCCTGACATCGACCTGAACCCAGAAGGACCCACCTGGAAGCTCTTGGCCGAGAGGGACCCGTCAGCTGCCCGGAGCCTCGCATCCAGGCTCCGCATGAGGGTCTCCATGCTGCGCACGTACTGGAGATCACGAAACGTCCGTAACTCGAGGACCTCCATGGACTGGGAGACGTTCTGGACCTAGGAATGGGGACAATTCTGGAGACCAAACTTCCTCCCACGCTGGAACCCAGAGGCATCACAGAGAAGACCTGGCAGGGCCAGAGGCCACACAACACCCAGCCAAGCTCCGCCTCCTCTGGTCTTACCAGCAACCTCCCCTTAGCAAGTCCACTCCTTCCCTCCCCACCTCTGGTTCCACACTCTCACCTGCTTCCTGTCCTCCTGCTCCCGTCCTTACTCCCTGTCATAAGTTTTCCCCAGAGTAGCCAGAGGGAGCTTTCCAAAATGAAACCAGATCACCTTTCTCCCCTGCAGATCCTGCGAGAGCTGGTCCTGCCCCTTCCCTGCTTCCCCTCCTGGACGATTCCATCCTAACTCCAGGTCTCAGAGGCTCAAGTTCCTCCCTGCTCAGGGCCTTTGCACTTGCTGATCCCGCCACTTGGAGCGATGTTCTCCTCATCTTCCCAAGACTGGCTCCTCATCCCTCAGGGAGGAACTTCAGCATCCCTTTTGAGCAGTTTCCCTGACCTCCTTGTCTTGCTCACATTCCCCTTGTCCAGTGATTTTCTTCCCAACTATTTTGAACATTCTTATACATCTACCTCCTCAGATGGGATCCTCAGAGATAAAGTCAGTGTCTAACTTGTCCATGGCTAAATCCCCAGCATCCAGTGCCGGCTCCAAAGTAGATACTAAATAAATAACTTTTGACTGAATGATTAAATTGAAAATTCCCTTGCCTTGGCCTCTCCTGACCCACCCTAAGGGTCCTCTAGCTCCCACCTCCACTTGGCTAAAGTGAGCCCCCTTGCTTAAGGTGGGCCTCACTTGCCTAAAGTAGATTCCGCCTTCTTAAATTGAACCACTGGCTAAACTGAACCCCACTGGCTAAGGTAAACTTAGCACTGGACTCTTGGTGAAATGCAGACTGTCCTGTAGGACTGCTCACACGACTCCTGGAAGTGCTCAGAAACTCAACAGCCCACCACCCACCCCAGATGCACAGACATTTTTATAGCCATTATCAGCAATCAGAGGGCACCACGTCGATGTCTCAAACAGGTGGGGAAGGCAGTTCAGGATCCGGAAGAGGCAACAGGTGGAGGGTACCCGGATGCTGACACTCCCCACTGCCAAGTCTGAGCTTCCCCTCTATTGAAGGAGCATTGGGAGGGTGCTGGTCCCTTTCATCAGTACCATTAGAGCTGACAAGTGGGCAGTTCAGGTGGGCAATGATGGCAATCAATCTCCAAAGGGCACTGAAATAGCCCTGGAGATGGATTGGGTGGGACCACTTTACATTGACCACGATCAGAGGGGGAAGAAATCTTTACATGAGATTTCTCCTAGTGGAGTGGAGGGGGAGGGTCCCCGAGGGGCACAGACACTGTCGGCAGGTGCAATAAAGGCCGTACGGGGCCTGCGCAGTGGGGCCTGGGCTCATGGACGAGACTCAGGTGCTGTCACGAGGATTTTCCTTCCTCCCTGACCACAGCTCTTGGCTTCTCTCCCTAGGAAGCGTTAACAGATATTGAATTAAAATATCCACCTGGGACTGGAGATGTGGCTCAGTGGTAGAGCATTTGCCTGGCACGTGTGAGGTCCTGGTTTCCATCCCCAGCAGCACCAAACACATCCACCCAGAGAAGCGCTGGATAATCATCCAGCTCTGGATGATCCACATGGCTGGAGCTGGCTGGGGCTGACCTGAATAGGGGCAGAGGGCAAGATGGGCGTGGGGAGGCACCTGGAGGTTCCTACCTTCTCCATCAGCTGCCGCAGCTCCCGGCTCCGGCCATCGCGGGAGCAGGTGCTTTGCGCGGGGATCACGGCGGTGCAGATGCATTTGCCATCGGGGGCCTGGGCCGAGGTGTACAGTTGCCAGCCCTCTTCTGGACTCTGGAAGAGAGTCTGCCAGAGGTTGGGGTCAGAGCAGGAACCCAATGGGGAACCCACCTTGATCCTGCTGGGAGAGAAAGGGGGGCCCCTGGAAATCACAGATGCCCGTAGCTGGATGCCCAGAACTTGCTGGGCCATGTACTGAGTGCCTGCTGCAGTGTGGTCATAAGCATTCCTCAAGGAACCCCATTTACAGATGGGGAGACTCAGGTAAGGGAGGATCAAGCAGCACAGCAGGGAATTGTGGGACTTGAGCTCTTCCCCAAGCCAGGAATGCATTCCCTCACACACACACACAGTGACTCCATGACCTCCATTAGAACATAGGTCCACTAATAATGACCTCAGATATGGACCTCCCTCTCTGCTTCCCCAGCCTACGGTGACACCTGGGCTCGGGATGCATGAACCTTGCTGCCCGACCCCATCACACCTGGAGAAACCCAGGCAAAATAATAGCCAAAGTGAGACAAAATGCTCACAGAGACATTTCGGGTTCTTGGATAAAAGACATCGCCTTCAGATGTCTCCTAAAGTAAGGTTCTTCAGGTCATTTTATGTTGCCCAGATTCCTGGAGGTCAATTTCACTCCTTGGAACACTGGCAATCTTACCAGGTGCTCTGGGAAAGCGTGCTGTGAGGTCACTTTTATGCATTGCTGGGTGAAATAAGTTTTCATTGTAGGATTTATCAGAGCCTTGGCAACGCTAAGGTCCATCAGGGAACTCAGGCCATAATTTCCAGACTTATTAGGAAATACCCAGTAACAGCTTCCTCTGTCCCAGACATAGGGTCTGGGAAATGAGCGAGGAGGAGAGGGGAGGAGGGAGCACCCATCATTGAGCCAGCAGGGAGGATAGACATCAGACACGGAATCCTAATGGCGGTTCTAGAACCACTTGCAATGCTTTGAAGAGAATGCTCTGAAGAAATGGTGGGAAGATTAACGAGGGGTCTTTCTTCTTTGGGCAGGGCTCTTAGAGGAGGTGTCCCCAGGAACAAACATTTGAATTGAACTTGAGGGTTAAGAGAACTAGAAGAAGGGGAGAAAGGGACATTTTTGACATCCCAAATCCTGAACGATATCTGAATGGATCTAAGAAATGCTGTTCAAAAGGCAGTGAATACAGTCTGCTGGGTGTCCACGGGCCACTTGTTCCGGGATGCCCACAGACACCACCATCTGCAGGTGTGCGCGTGCTTGCGTACAAGAGCAACTGCACACTTCCTCCTGTGCACTTTCAGTCATCTCCAGACGGCTTGTAACACCTAATGAAATGTAAAGGCTACGTACATAGCTGTTTTATGGTATTGTCTAGGGAATAATGACTAAAAAAGTCTGCACATGTTCAGTACATAAATAATTTTTTAAAAAATATTCTTAGTCTGTGTTTGGTGAATTCAGTGGATCCACAATGTGCAGCAGACCCAGAGGGTCAACTGAACTCACTGGATGGAGCCGAGACCCCCAGTCAGGTCCCCAGAGCATCTTCAGACATAGTGGATCTGGTCACAGGCAGGTCCCTTTCTTTTTAATAGGGCACGGTGATCTCATTTGTTCAACAAATAATCCTTATGTTCCTACTGTGTTCGTCTCTACCTCAGATGTTGAAAACACACGTAGCAACGATCAAAACACACACACACACACTCACACACACTCACACACACACACACACACACACACGAGCTGATCTGGGTGCTTTTATTAAAGGGGGTGGACATAAATAAGTAAGCATCAACTGTTCTTAAATGACAAGCACCAGAGGGAGAAGTAATTCAGGGGGGATGGAGGGGAGGAGGCAGGGGAGGCCCAGGGTTGCAACTTCAGGTTGCAACTTTGAGTAAAGACCTGAAGGAGGTGAGGGAGGAGCCATGCGGCTGTGTGAGGAGGGCTGTTCCAGGCAGGCAGAAGAGTAAGGAGGAGGACCTGAGGCAGGAGCTGAGGCAGGACCATGAGTGAGCCAGGGGGTCCGTGGAGGGACATGAGGGCGGGGACAGTGCAGGCCCTCCTGGGCGGCAGCGAGGACTCTGGTCTCTTTTCTGGACGCTTCGGGAGCCACAGAGTGTTCTGAGTAAGGGAGGGGTGTACCCTGACTTGGGTGCTCACGGTGACCTCCAAGCTGTTGCCAAGGGAGGGGGGATGCCAAGGAGGGAGACCAAGCAGAGGTGACTGCATGGGTCCAGGCAAGTGATGCTGGGTAGTGGCCCTAGAGATGGGAAATAGAAAGTTCTGGTCCTCTCTGGGATACATTCTTATGGGCATGAAAGAAATTCTGATAAAACTGCGAATGTTTTACAGAGAAACAGAGCACCACAGAAATTGATCATTTACACCGCCGTTACTCATCCCCTGGCTGAGGCCGTTCCCAGGAGCTGCAGCAGAGCTAAGCCAGGCTGAGTTAGGAGTAATTGCAGAGGCTCCAGCTATTACCCCACCTTGTCCTCCCCCGCTCAATAAAGCCTTTTTAAAAAAAGCTTATTGGAATGTGAGCTAATGATATAATTGTACAGATGAGCTTGACTCCTCCATTAATTTATAAGGAAAATAAACCATTCACAAACACCGCCCAAAACTATTGTGATGAGTCATTCTTTGTGCCTTATATACACTCTACCTAAACTGGGGGAACCCCTTCTTTGGGAGTCCACATGCCCTCCCTTGGGGGAACTCTGCTTCCCAGCCTTCCGTGCACCCGGGTCTGAGCTGGGCAGCGTTGATCCTGGCCTGGTGTGGAAGCACCCAGGGTTCCCCACCACCAAGGACCTCCTCTGGTGGTCAGGGCTCACTGGACCTTTTGCACTGGACAGGCAGGCAGAGCCTCCCCCAGCACTGTCAACGACTCACGGGTGCCAGTGATAAATTGGATCCTCTTGCCTCTTCCTTGGGAGAACTTCAAAGTCCCGCGAAGTCTCCTAGGAGAGCCGTAGGCCCTGTGCTGCAGTGGCCCAGGGTGTGACCTGCTCATTAACTGGCTCTGCGTGAACCCCCCTCGTTTCCTCTCTCCCTTTCCTGCTTCCCCACTGGTCCTTCCGGGGGGGTTATCCCTTGGTATTTGTGGGGGATTGGATCCAGGACCCCTGCAGATACCGTGAGCTGAGGATTCCCAAGTCCCTTACATAAAAGGGCCCAGGATTTGCACAGAACCTCTGCACATCCACCCGTGAACTTTAAATAATCTCTAGATGACTTATAATACCTAATACGACAGATATGATTTGAAATAGTTGTCACAGTGTACAATGAGGGGACCATGTCTGGCACAGAGCATGCCGGTATTTTGGATCTGCGGATGATTGAACTGGAGGATGCAGAACCCGCGGATACAGAGGGCTGACCGTACCTGCACCCAGTCCTCCCCTCTGAAGCCCAAGACAAGAAGGATGACCCGAGAAAGGCTTTCCCTTTGTTCTGGAAGAATGCAGAATTAGTTTCACCTCATTTTAGGCTGAATCCGAGTCTTTAAAAACAACACAAAACAAAACAATGAACAAGAGCCCAAGCGTCCCTGCACGTCCTCCCCTGGCTCCAATCCCCAAGCAATTAGGACAGAACCCCCCCTAAAGAGTCTCATTTGTGCAGAAACAAAGCAGCCCAGCTCAACATAATTAACATCTCCTTCTTACATTTCCTAGCGTGTCCTTTGAAGCAAACAAGACATTTTCTCTCAACATATGAAATATTGAATTGTAAAAGAGAAGCGAGATTTAAGTGGCATGGAGAGAAGGCCTCCGTGGCTTTCCTAAAATAATTGTCTGCGTTGGACGCACTTCGCAGGAGTGTTCTCTGCAGCAGTATAATTAAATGCCTGGGGTTTGGCTGCCAAGTCTCAGCGTGCTAAGATCCCGAGTTTTGCCCTGCAGGTTTAAGTTCAAACATGCAGTCAAGTTCATGTCCCTGGGAGCCATTGGAACGTCCTGCAAGGCTCAGTGTTTTGAAAGTCCAAATGCCATTTCTCCCAGACTGGGTCTAGCTTAGAACAAAAGTCGTGAACTCTCGGAGGGGCCAGAGGGATAAAGTGGTCTATCCCGAGGGAAGCACTTACAATGTCGGGTGTGAGAATCCATGAGTTCTCCCGGTACGGCAATCTCCAGTGGGGTGGCCTGCCTCACCTCAGATGTGGCAAACGCTCAGGAGAAGCCAGTTGCTGTCACTGAGCTCTGCTTCCAGCGTAATATTCCTGCTAATGGGCTCTAAGAGGGTAAGCTATGCACTCAAGTAGCTGTTCCTCAAATCGGCTCTTCTGGCTGGGATTTTTCAAATATTTCACTGAGACTGCTACCCCGATTAAGCACCAGGCTCCATAACAGGCCCAGGATTAACTAAGCAGGAGACACACAGGGAAGTTTTTCTCACAGTTGGGCCCAGGTTCATCATCTCATACAGCTCTGCTGTCTATATCTGGGCTCCCAAACCGTCCCTTGCTGGCTGGGGGTGTAGCTTAGTGGTAATGTGCTTGCCTGGCATACATGAGGACCTGGGTTCAATGCCCTGCACTGAAAAGAAAATTTTTTTAATTAAAAAAATAAGTTTGCCAGGGTGAAGGGATTAATTCAGCATCCTGGGGGCCAGACCCTCATTGAGCATTGGCTACTGGGATTAGTCAACAGGAAGAGAGCAAGCCTTTAAAAAATGAAGATATCATAGTGTTTGAGACTGGATGATTTCATCAGGTGGCTCGGGGCTTATACATTTGTTTGTACCCTGCCTTGTTCCAGAAAAGCATCTAAGTGGGTTACAAGGATATGTAAAATACCACAAGATAGCTCCAATTAAATGTGAGAGCAGGATTAGGCATTTCCGGAGGGCAGTTTGCCAATCCACAGCTGAGGTTTTGAGATTTCTGTACTTGCCTTTACCCAGCCAATCCAAGGCAAGGAGTCCATTGCATGGAAATCACACAAACACATACTGGACTGCTCTAAACACGCTAACTGTAGTGTTTCTTAAGACTGGAGATAGAATTTTTTCCTCCAATTATCGGACAACAGGAGGAATGATTTAAAATTTTAAGATGCACCCACAGGGTAGAATATTATGCAGTCATTAAAAATTGGGATTCACAATCATCTTTATCTCCTTTCCCAAATCTTCTACAAAGAACATGTATCTCGTGAGGGGGTGGAACCCAGGGCCTTGTGCCTGCAGGGCAAGTACTCTACCACTGAGCTACACTGCCAGCCCATGGTACTTGTTAAGATTCTTTTAAAGACTGTTTAAAAAATTTTTTTTCAGGGGAGTAAGGGGAGGAAAACAAAAGTAGGGACATAAGTCAGAGCCAGAAATGAGGCTAAGAAAAACTCATCCCTGAAAAACTCAGCCCCTCAGCATATGGTCGGGCCATAAATTCAGCTCGAAGCTCCTTAGCAGCCAACTCGAAAAGAGAATGCTGGTCATTTCTGCGGTTCCCAGTGTCCCGAAACAAAAGTACACCAGATGCTCAGGAGAAGGATCGACTATTTTTGGTACTGAGAACAGGCAGGGATTGCTCCCACGGTCCTCCCAAAAAGGATTCTGTGTGATGTCACCCGCATCTTTCCAGACAACATCCTTACGATAGAAACAATTGTTTCCTCTAGATGTTTCTTACTCCTACTTGGATGATGGGGTATAGCCAGGGTCCTGGGATCCTGGCTTGACCATTCATGTGCCGTGCAATGTGGGTAAGTTGTTTAATCTTTCTGTGCCTCAGTTTCCTCATCTGTGAAATGGGGAGTTGTCCCTACCTCACAGGGCTGCTGGTGGATGAGATGAGTTAACAGTACCTACACAAACAATTAGAATGAACATCGGTGCATCGTAGGCAGGCGAGTGCTCTCTCACTGAGCTATGCTCCCAGGCTCACCGCTTCTTCTTCTTCTTTTTTTTTTTTTTTTGGTACCAGGGATTGAACCCAGGAGTGCTTAACCACTGAGCCACTTCCCCAGCCCTTTTTAAAATTTTTATTTGCAGATAGGGCCTCACTCAGTTGCTGAGGCTGGCTTTGAGCTCACAACCCTCCTGCCTCAACCTCCTGAGCCGCTGGGATTATGGGCGTGCACCACCATGCCCCGCCCACTGCTGTTATTTTTATCGCTACCCTTGTAACACTCGAAAGTCTAACTTCAGTAACTTTATGGAATCGAAATGGCGTGAGCCTGATGCAGACGCTGGACTGCGAGGAGCTGGCAGAGCTGATAAACCCTGCGTCCTGCAAAGCGTCCTGGAGTTGGGGCTGCTGGAGAGGAGGAGTGGGGGCCGGCGGAGGCACTGCTGCATCCTGGACCATGAGCTGTGGCCCTGTCCTGACCGGGCGGCTGCTGCAGCCCGCCAGGCGGGGGAGGGTCCCTTTTCATCCTGACAGGCCACAAACCAGGCTCGTGGGTCCTGCTCTTTCTGGCAGTGGTTCCTGCCGGGAATGGATCACACTTCTCTCATCTCCAGGCCTTTGCACTGTCTGACCCTCTTCCATCCACACTTCCGGCCCATCTCCTGGCCAAAATAACTCTCCTCCATTCCTGGGGCTCAAGCATCAGGGTTTCTCCCAACTTCTCCGCTCTCCCTGCCACAGGTTACCCACCTCTCAGGGCAGCCTGTGCCCATTTCCTGATGCTGCTATTTCTTATTGTGTTTGTTCACGTAACACAATACCTGAGGCAGACTACTTTTGGAGGAAAAGAGGTTTAATAACCTCCAGTCCTGGAGGTTCGAGGGTGTGGTGCCAGCATCCGCTCTGCTCTGGCGAGGGCCTGGAGGCAGACGGGAGCCACTGCAGTGGTGGGAGCCGGTGCAGGAGGGAGAGAGGCTGGGGTCCCAGGCCCCCGCCTGACCTGAGCACCTCCACTAGGCCCCACGTCTTAAAGATCCCACCACCTCCCAACATCTCCCACGCTAAAGACTGAGCCCCCAACACAGGAACCTTTGGGGGCACAAACAATACCCAAACCATCGTGCTCGCTGGGAATCAAACATTTCCCCAGCACTTTGTGTGAACAGACTGATTTAATCCTCATGAGGACATTGTGAGGCAGGTGTCATTACCCCTGTGGGTGGGTGAAGAAACCAGGGTAGACAGAGGTCAGGTCCATAAGTGGTGGGCCAGGATTCGCACACAGGTCACCTGACTCCACGGTCTACCCCCCTTGCTGCACCTCCCTCTTACTTCCCTCTAAGCCTGAGTCACAATGGCCACTAGGGCCTCATTAGTGTGACCAAGGCATGCATGCTTCTGTCCCTTGACAGGAGATGGCATGAGAGTGGGGAGTTTGGTCTGCTTTGCAAATAATTAATCACTCAGTCCCCAAAGCCAGCATGGTGGACGTTTGTTGAATGACCAGACATCGATGGACCCGTGGGACAGAGAGCAAATATCTTTGCCGCTCCACCACACGCTTCTTCTGCCACCACACTGGCCTCCATTCCTCGCGGGGAAGACTCGTCTGGAGGAGGCGGCAGACAGGCACCAGGCAAGCTCAGCAGCAGCCCTGGCTGCTCCCTGGATGGCGGGATGGCAGAGGGCTGTGACGAATGATCAGGGACATGCCTGTCGGCCGCGACTGAGCCGTGACGGGGCCGTGTCCCCTTGGAGGGCTTGAGATAATAGCAGGCTGCCCTCTTCGAGCCTCAAGGTGTTGGGCAAATCCCCGCAGAGCGATAAGCTGGACAGGCCTTAAAGAAGATGTCACAGGCCTGCGCCAGGCTGGAGGGCGGGAGTCACGGGCCTCCCTGGGCCTGAGTTACGGGGACTTGGCCAGGGAGAACCCTGCGGCAGGGCCAGGGAAACTGGGCGCCTGCTGATTCATGGATTCATGCACTCATCCATTTACACATCCAAACACAGAGACACCCATTTGTTCTTTCCTTCCTTCCTTCACTTATTTACTCCCCCCGACCAAACTGACCCATCTTGTCTCTAGAGGCTTCCCAGGGCGGCAGCACCGTACAACCACTGACCCTCTGTGGTGGCCAATCTCGATGGTCAGCTTGACTGGACCGAGAGATGCCTTGGAGACTAGTACAGCACACTTCTGGGTGTGTCTGTGAGGGGGTTTCAGAGACGATCGGCTTATGGGTCAGTGACTGAGTGACCTGCCCGGAAGGTGGGCGGCGCTGTCCAACAGGCTGGGGTCGCAGGGAACACGGAGAAAGGAGCCAGCTCCCTCCTCTTGAACCGGTGCCTCTTTTCCTGCTGCACAGTCTGTGAACACCAGCCTCCGGCTTCTTTGAAGGCAGACTCACTCCGTGCCTCCCAGGCTCCCAGGCCTTCGGCTCTGGATGGTGCTACCTCAGCGGCCCCTCTGGTTCTGAGGCTCCAGCTTCTTGGTCTGAAGAGCTGGTCTCTCTGGCCCTCCAGCCTGCAGGCGGCCACTGTTGGACTCGCCAGCCTCTGACAGTGTGGGCCACTCTAGTGAAGCCCCTTGCATAACTGCATGTGGTCCTCTTGGTTCTGTCCTCTATAGGACTCGGACTAATACACCTTCCACACTGCCCAGACCTTAGCGGAAGACTCGAACACGCTCCCTGGCCACCAGCCCTGCCTGAGGCCACTCCTTATATTCAAAGACGTTTCAAGGCTGTGGTATCACAGTGTGGACCAAAATAAACGAAATAGGTTTTCAGGGGAAAAACAGGAAGAGACACAAGTCTCTGCGTGTGCCTGACTTTCTCCCGCCTGGATCCGCGGCACCCGGAAGCTGCTGGGAAGGCTGACCCTGTGCAGGAATTTATAAAGGCAGGGCAGGGGTGCGACTCAGGAGAGCGCATGTCTAGCATGGGCAAGGCCCTGGTTCCACCCCCAGCATGGCAAAGGGAGAGAGAGGAGAATTGACAAAGACAGGCATACGGTCCGAGTGTGGCCCAGACTGTGCAGCCAGTCTATAAGACAGCTGAGAGAGTAGGGCTTACGGATGGGGTCTGCATGAAGACCGCAGATTCTGGGGCAGAGCGCTTGCCTAGCACGTGTGAGGCAGTAGGTTGGATCCTCAGCACCACATAAAAATCAACAAATAAAATAAAGGCATTCTGCCCATCTACAACTACAAAAAAATATATATATATATTTTTTAAAAGCCTGCAAATTCTGATATCATCAGTCATCAAGTAAGGGTGCTTTGAGGAAGAGCAAAGTCCACCTCCGCCCCAGCACTCAAGTGTGCCTCCTCTGGGGAGCCCTTCCGGGAGGAACCTCGCTCACCTGGGCCTCCTGGGGCTCACAGGCCCCCTTTCTGTTCCTCAACAACCTCCAGACTTTTTATTTTTCTTGATACTAGGGTTTGAACCAAGGGGTCCCATTACCACTGACCTGCATCTCCAGTCCTTTTGATTTTATTTTGAGACAGGGTCTCATGAAATACCCAAGCTGCCTCCTCCAACTTGCCATCCTCCTGCCTCAGCCTCCTGAGTAGCTGGGATTACAGGTGTCCGACTCCCCAAGCTCTCCATCACCCCAGAGCCTTTGAACATGCTCCCCTCGCCATCAGGTTGAACAAGGATGAGGACGGACTGGGACAGGCCATGGGTAGACTTGAAGGCAGAGGCCAGAGGTTTGCTGAAGGATGGATGTGAAGCAGAAGGAAAAAAAGAGGAAATGAGAATGACTGCTTCTCTTGGGGTCCCCGCCATGGGGACCATGGATGGGGTGCCATTTTCTAAGATGGAGAAGGCTGGGGCACCCCGGGGGAGTTGGCCGGGGAGGAGATTCAACCTGAGGCAAGTTCCATTCACAAAGCCATGACCAAGTCCAAGTGGTGACCTTAAGCCCCTGGTGGGGAGAGGCTGGCAGAGAGGGCTTGGCTGCAGGGATGCCGTCAGCAGTGAGATGGGATTGCAAGTCGGGAGTGGATGAGGGAGGGGACAGGGGCGAGAGAAAGGCCAGCACCAGATGTCAAGCTCAACCCCACCCTCAAGGGGCCTTTTCCTCTCTTTTCCGTTTTCTTTTCAGGTGGAACCCAGGACTCTGTGCACCCAGCAAGTGCTCTGCTCTCGCCCCAGAGGCTCACTTAGTTAACCCCTTCCGCAGCCCACCCTTCAGAGATGCTTGACAAATATTGCGAACATGACATCCTTAGGCCCCCATCTCGTGGTCAGTACTAATACTAGCTCCATTTTACAGGTGTGGAAGCTGAGGCACAGAGAGGAGCGTCCAGGTGCCCACGCGCTGAGCTGGGATTTGGGTGCTGGCCTGTACGGCTCTCTCCATCGCAGCTTGAGCTTAAATCGTATGCCCTCTGAGCCACTCTCCCCGGAGAGGCCACAGCTGTCTCTCCACCTCAGACCTTCCGCGGCTCTCAGGGCTTCCAGAACAAAGCTCAGAAGCCAGGAGAACGTGCTCACTAGTCCTGCCCAGCGGGCCTCCCTCTCCTGCCTCCAGACCTTTGTTCATGCTGGGCCATCCAGGACATCTGTCTCTCCCCCGTCACGGAGTCAGGCCTCAGCTGGTGGGAGCTCCTAGATCTGGGCCCTGCTGTAGCCTGGTATGATGTGAGAGTGTCCCCTGTGGTTCATGGACTGGAAGCTTGGTCCCTGGTCTGGTACTGTTGGGAGGTGGTGGGACCTTTAAAATGGGAGGCCGAGGCGGGCAGGTCATCGAGGGCACCGCCCTTGGAAGGAAGGCATGCTGGTCTCAAGGGCTGAGTTAGTCCCCATGAGAATGGGTTGTTATAGAAATAGCAAGTCTGACCCCTGAGGGGCTCTGACGTCCTATCTGACCATGGTGATCTCTTCTGCTGTCTTTCCACTATTGTGATGCCTCACCATGAGGCTCTCACCAGAAGCTAAGCCAACAATCTTGGACTTTCAGCCTTCAGACCTGTGTGCTAAATAATCCTCTCTTCTTCATACATTATCCAGTCTCAGGTATTTTGTTATAGCAATAAGCAATGGACTAATACAGCTCTACCCTTAAATGCTGCCCCCCTAACATACTCAGATACTGTGACTATGGGATGTGAAAACCTGCAAGAAGAGATCCTTTAGCATCACAACAATGGTGGCGGCAACAACAACAGCTAACGATTTTTGCACACCTTCTCTGAGCTATGTCCTGTGCTAAGTGCTTTGCAGCCAATTTTTCAGGAATCCTCATAAAAACTCGACAAGATTGAACCATGATGAATGTTCAAGTCCTGGGTCTGCTACTTTCTCTTCATCGGTTCCCAAGAAGATCTCTTTGCTTTTCTCATTTGTAAAATGGTAATAAAGAACTGTCTCCCTTCTAGCCACCCAAACGTGTACACACCACACACACATAAGTGCAAGGTTTTTGACAGCTGAATTTTCTTCTGCTCTGTCAGTTGCTATAGAAAAGAGTGTCGGGCACATAGGACGGGGCTGCTCATCTGCCAGCTGCTCTTAGATCCTTTCCTTTTCCTGCCCCTGCCCTGCATGGTTGGGAACTACATTTCCCACACTCCCTTGCTCTCTGCCTTCGAGGAAGGATCAACCAATGGGAGGCGCTCGTGGAGGGCAGGAGGGCGGGACAAAGGAGAGGCTTCTCCTTTCTTTCCTCCTGCTTTCTCTTGTCTCCTGCACTCTGGCTGTGGCTGCCTCTCTGCTGGGACTTCAATTCCCTCTGTAGTCTCAGCGCTGGGCTCTGGGTACATCACCTCTTCTCTCTGGTCCCCAGTCCTTGGAGTATGGGGTTCTCCCTTGCTATTGCCTTTCTGATTTTCTTTTCCATCTTTGTTTAGTTTCCCATTTCCTCCACCATCTCTATAGCTAATTTCCTGAATTCAAACCCTTGAGAGACCTGTAAGAGTTTGGTCCCCCCAGCCAGCACCTGAAGTGGGGTAGTGACTGCTTGGTAAGTATCTGTGAAGGAATAGGCAGCTGGAAGAGTCCATCAGAACAGGATGCTTGGGTCCAAGTTTTGATCTGCTCCTTTCTGTGTGACCCAGACCAAGAGATTTAACCTCTCTTGTGACTCTTTTGGGAGGGGTGCAGGTTGAACCCAAGGCCTCTCTGTGGCTTCCTTAACCTCTGATTCCTTATCCGTATCAGTTCATTTTCTGCTGCTATGAAAAACGCCTCAGGCCGGGCACTTCATAAAGAAAAGAGGTATGTTTTTCTCACAGTTCTACGCATCTGAGAGCGTGGCCACGGCGAGGGCCTTCGGCAGATGGTATCTCCATGGTGGGTGTGTATGTGAACGTGAGATCACACGATGAGACAGGAAGCAAGAGGGACTCGGGATTGGGCTTGCGAGTCTATGACAACTCATTGTCTCAGGAACTAACTGGGGTCCTGAGATAACTGCATCAGCCTCTTCGGAGGGTGATGCCCCCAAGGACCTAGTTACCTCCTGAGCCGTGTCTCTTAAAGGTTCCACCACCTCAACTCTGGGGTCCAAGCGCACAGCACATGAACGCTGGGCGGACACACTCCAACGGTCTCCCAACCACGGCATTGTCTAGATCACAAGGGTCGGGCCTCCCGGGAGTGCTGTAGGGGTGACAGGAGTTAGCGTGCATTAGTGGGGGACAGCGCTTGGCACATAGTAAGTACCTGGTCTTGGGAGCTTTTATATCAACACACAGAACCAGCGCTGTTCCAGAATTGTTGCAGCTCCTCTGCTGATTTTCTTTTTTCTTTTTTTCTTTTCTTTTGGCTAATAAACTTTTTATTTCAAATAACTTTAGATTTACAGGAAAATGACGCCAGGTGCAGGGTGCTCCAGTGTGCCTTCCCCCGCCCACCGTGGCTACCATCTTACATAACCTCAGCACATCCCTCACCACCGAGAAGGCAGCATTACTACTAACTAAATGCAGACTTTACTTGAATTTTCCCGTTTTCCCACTCATATCCTTTTTTCTGCTCTGGAATCCAGTCCAGGATACCATATTGTTTCGAGTTATGGTGTCGCCTTCGTCTCCTGTGGTCGGTGACAGTTTCTCAGTCTTATTCTTCATGACCTTGACAGCTTTGAGGACTACCAGTCAGGAATTTTGTACAAAGCCCCACCAGTTTTGTTTTGTTTTGTTTTGTTCAGTGTTGACTGAGCCCAGGGCCTCATGCAGTGCTAGGCAAGTGCCACCACTGAGCCAGGACCCCGGCCCTCCCAACTCCAATGGCTTTTTAAAAATGATACTGAGGATTGCACCCAGGGGTGCTTTACCACTCAGATATACCCCCAGCTCTTTTTATTTATTTTGAGACAGTGTCTCACTAGGCTGGCCTTGAACTCCAGAATAGCTGACATTACAGGCATGCACCTTGGCTCCTGAGTCCTGGACGGGTTTGAAGGTCAGGAACTGGATTGGGGGTGTGACTCAGTGGTGGAGCAGGCACTTAGCATGCATGAGGCCCTCGTTCCATTCATGGAGAAATAGGGGGCAGAAACTGGGTCCCCATGTCCTCCCCCCATGCTCCCCGCCGGAAGCCCAGCTGAGAATGTAGAGTCCCAGTGAAGGGATCTGTGAATTGCAGTCATGTAGCTCTGCCCCCTGCCGCACCCCGTGTTCCGTGGGCACCCCTGCCAGAGGCGAGATCTAGAAAAGTTCACAGGGACATAAAAGCTCTTCTCCTTTCAGGAAGATTCGTTTTTGATCCTTTCTTTGTAGACATCAAGGATTCGTTTCTTTAATATTTAGGGGCTTTTGAACCAAAGACAGGCAGCCACATTTGCATCCGACGTCTCATTTTTCAAGGCAAGAGAGAGAGAACTTCCCGCAAGGCGCGGTTTCTTCCTTCCCGGACTTGTCACTGGATTTCTCTGTTTCTCCCTCCCAGGCTTTTGGGCCTCTGACAGGGTGGGAGTGAGGGTTCTGGAATCATCCACAGACTCTCTGAGGTTCTCTCCATCACAGCCCGAGGACGCTGAATGAGAACCAAACCAGGTGGCCGGGGCTGAGATGGGCTCAGGAGCTGGGGCAGGGTGGCTGGTGATGCAGATAAATTAGTGGCTTTTCCATTTCGCAGCTCTGGGGACTGAACCCAGGGGTGCTCTACCACTGAGCCGCACCTCCGCCCTTTGTATTTATCTGGAGACAGGCTCTTGCTAAATTGCTCAGGCTGGCCTGGAACCTGTGATCCTCCTGCCTCAGCCTCTCCCGTAGCTGGGAGGGCAGGTGTGCACCACTGTCCCAGCCTAACTTAGTGGCTGGATTTCCCATCCTTCTGAGCAGCTCCTTATCTGCCACAGGGACCAAGAAGCCTTGTCTTTGGGAACACAGAACATGTCACCTTTCTAACATTAGCTGGTCAGAAATGGGAATTCCCTTTAACCACACAGGCCTCAGGGTCTGACTGCTTTTTATTTCTCAGCCCTGGGAAGCCCAACCAAAGGCAGGAAATGGAAGAAAAATGCCTGCGGCGGGGTCATTTCTCTGCCACCGCGGTCTCTGCAGCTGGAGGACGCTGGCCCAGGTTTAATCTCTCGCCTCAAGTTTGTCAGAGGTAAAAATGAGCCAGGCTGAGCTTTTTCAGACACTTCCCTCGACTTACAGGAATTCAATTTCTGGCCAGGGCATAAATTTGCAGCGATCAGCGCCTGCAGTGGGGGCCTGGGCTGGGCCTGTGGGCCAGGGATGGATTTCTGAAATCAATCCGGCAGCGCGTGGAAAAGGTCGTCATGGGGGAAATTTATCTTCCGTGGCTGGCTGAGGCATTTTGTGCCGAGAGCCAGGGACACCCTGCACAAAATGGAGGTGTTTGCTCTGAGGATCCCAAGCAGGACCTGAAGGGAGGGAAGAGGCAGGGAGGCCTCAGAGGCTGAACAGGGAGGCCAGGAGGTGCCTGGGCATCAGTCCAACAGCTAATAACAACAGGGCACAGGAGCTAGCACTGCCTGCCACCAACCTCCTACAGGCTCCTTTACCTGCTGGGTGCCAAGTGTGCCCGAGGGGAGGCAGATTAGTTTGGTTATCTGATCCTTTTGTCACTTGGCTGTACCTTTGGACACACATTCCAGGGTTTCAAAGACATGAGTCTCAAAGGCACTCCGTTCCTCAGCAGACTCTGCATCCAGGTCTCCTGGGTTCAAATCCTGGCTCTACTGTGTGACCTTGGGCGAGTAACTTAACCATCCCGTGCCCCAGCCGTGATAGGCGACTTACTACCGACATCGCAACGTTCACACATTAAAATGGCTTCGCCCCTGCAATGTAACATACCAACACGTGTGATGTGATTGCTTGTGGAATAAAGATGATGAATGTGTGCTGCCTGGGAACACGAAAAGGCAGGCCAGAGAGTCTGAGTTTCAATCTTGGCGCTGTGTTACATTGGGCGAGTTATTTACTGTCTCTGGGCCTCGGGTTCCTCATTTCTCAAACGGGGGGGCGGGAGGTGACGAGGACGTTGGCGTTTTGAGGATGCAGTGAGCTAATGTATTCCAAGTGCTTAAAGCCGTGGTTCAAAGTGAGAGCTTGAGAAACGCCCGCGGCTGTCTTCCTTGCAAGGCAGATAGGACAGGGAGCTCCCCAGACTCACAGAGGGGCCGGGGAGAGAGACAGTGGAGAGGCGATCATAACAGGTGTGACCAGCGCCGTGGTGGGAAGACCCGGGCCCGGTGAGAGCAGGGCTGGCCTCAGAGCCTGGCTTCAAGGGTGTGGGGACAAGCTTCTGGGAGAAGTAACAACTAACAGACTGAAGGGACAGACAAGAGACTGGGTGGGGAGGGGACGGCACAGGCAAAGGCCTGGTAGACAGAGAACGTCTGCTCGTCCCACACGTGTTGACAGAGCACCTGCTTCTGCACCAGGCGCTGTTCTGGGCTCTGGGAACACAGCTGTCAGTGAGACAGAGATCCCTGTTCTCATCAAGGCCCCACTCCAGAAGGAGGAGGAGGCACAGGGCACAGAGGGTCCTGAGCATTGTCCAGTGAGAGTCAAAGGTCAAACTGGGAGGCTGGGGGTGAGCTGAAATTCTGTTTGTCCCCACACACCCCAAGATCCAATCTTTGCACTTCTCCATCTGCTCTGTGCTCCAGAAGACAGACCCCTGGGTAGCATTCCATTTTTTTGTTACTGTAATGAAATACCCGAGACTGGATACTTTATCATGAAAAGAGGTTTATTTAGCTCACAATGTTGGAATATGGACATCCAAGGTCAAGTGCCCCATTGCTTTGGCCTCTGGTGAAGACCTCATGGCAGATCACAATAGGGGAGCAGGTGCAGAAGAAAGATTACACGGGGAGGTGGGAAGCCGGTGGGGAGATTTGGATCATCTTCAGACTGTTCTAATATCTTGCTCTCCAAGAACTTACTCCAGGAGACAAGCATTCCTTTCCCCTGGTCCCAAGGGCAGCACTCAATGACCCAAGGACCTCCCACTAGCCACACTGGGAACCAAGCTTCCAGTGCCTGGGACTTTGCACGTGGGACACACTGCATGTGAACCACAGCACCCCGCCGCCCACACCTCCCAGACTCTCCCACCCTCCAGCTCCCAGCAAAGTCTGGCCCATGGGGACAGCCATAGGAAGCAGGAGGACAGAAAAGAGAGCCTGGGGGCACGCATGCCCCTCGTTCCCTTCCTTCCAGGCAGGTGGTAGGCAGTGGCTGGGTTTCTCTCCTGTGGCTGGTGGCTGGGTGTCCCCTCGGTTCTGGGCTGAACTGTGTCCCTCCAAAACTCACATGTTGACGTCCCCATCCCAGAATGTGACTGCATTTGGAGGTAGGATCTTTAAAGAGGCCACTGGGTTAAAATGAGGTCCTGAAGGTGGGCCCTAATCCAGCAGAACTGGGGTCCTCATAAGAACAGGAGAGCAGGACACAGAAGCATGCAGAGGGCGGATCCAGTGAAGATACAGGGGGAAGAGGGCCGTCCTTAAGCCAGGGAGAGAGGCCTCAGGAGCAGCCAGCCCTGCCGACACCCTGTACAGACTTGGAGGCTCCAGAATTATGAGAAGTTAAGTCGTTTAAGCCACCCAGTCTGAGACACCCTCCATATCTACAGGCTCTGCATCTGCCAGCTCAACCAACCACAGACCGGAAATATTCACAAAATGCATCTGTCCTGACCACGTGTAGGCTTTTGTCTTGTCATTGTCCCCTAGCCTGTTTAAAAAAAAAAAAAAAAAAAATCCACACGTTGAAGGCTGAACCCCAGGATCCCAGATGCACTGTGTTGGAGAATGGCTCTTTAAAGGTACAGCTGACCCTCAGTGGCCTTTGCTGTTGAGCTTCAGAGTAACCCAGGCGCTTGCACATATGGTCGGCCCTCCGCATCCATGGGCCCCACATCTGTGGATTCAAACAGCCGCAGGTGGAAGACATGCTTTAAAAAACTGCACCTGTACCGGACACGCACAGCTTTCTTTCCCGTGTCCTCTAAACAATTTGGGGTAACAACAACATACTTAGCAGTCACATGGTCCTAGGTAATAGAAGCCGCTGCAGGTGACTTGAGTCTACGGCCGGATGTGCGGGCTCTGTAAATGCCACGTGATTTTACTTAAGAGACGTGAGCACCTGTGGACTTCAGTATCCTGGGGGTCCTGGGACCGTCCCCACGGTACCAAGGGTGCCTCACTGTGGCAGGCCTAACAGATAAGCACATCTGTCTGGAGAGGTCATGGCCTCTGCGGCTGGGGGAGGCAAGAGTCCCCTCAGCTGCAGACCCCGGGGCTGCTCCCAACCCTCCTGGCCGGTCCTCTTCACCTGCCCGCTTCCCTGGGGAGAGCTGCTTCACTGAGTCCTCTTCTCGCCTCCCGTGGGGGAGCCGTGTCTCCACCAGGGCTCTGCCAGCCTGGAGATGTGGAGACCTCGGGCAGAAGCCCAGTCGCGCAGCCTTAAAAGATGGACTGGAGCTCCCCCTGAGGGACTGGGAGACCACCGAGGCACGTGCAGGCGGGAACAGAGTGCCACACGGGCTGCTTTACGTGACAGAAATCAATCGCCTCATGGTTCTGGAGATGCGAAGTCTGAAATCGAGATGTCAGAGGTGGTTCCTCCTGAGCCTCTCTCCCTGGCTTGCAGATGGCTGCCTTTCTCCATGTGTCTTCACCTGGTGTCCCCCAGGATGTCTCTGCCCTAATCTCCTCTTCTCATAAGGACCCCAGTTGTGCTGGCTGAGGACCTCATTGAAATTTAATTACAGGCCTCTGCTGGTATCTACAGGGGACTGGGTTGGGACACCCCTGGGACACCGAAATCCCTGATGTGAAATGATGCAGCGTTTGCATAAAACCCTCGCACCTCCTCCTGTAAATCATCTCTAGATAATTCATGGTACCTAACACAATGGAGGCGCTATGAAAATAGTTGTTATATTCTATTGTTTAGGGAATAATGACAAGAAACGGGTGTGCCCGTCACTACAGACCCACAACGGCAGGCTATAGACGGAACTCGCAGGAGACCCGCGTGAGCAACGCTCGACTGAGGGCTGGAGGGAACTGAGGACCTAGGAAATGGCCAGCAGCAGGGCGTGTCCATACGACCCGTGGACTCACTGTAGTGCCCAGCAGACGGCACATTCCAGTTTTGGGTTTTGGAACTTTCTCAATTTTTTTCCCCAATTGTTTTGGACCTGCAGTTGATCGAGTCTGTGGATGCAGAAACTGGGCGTCCAGAGGACCAGCTATACCTCTTTAAAGCCCCTCTCTCCAAACACAGTCACATTCTGGGATGCTGGGGTTTAAGCCTTCATCCTGTGAATTTTTCTGGCAGGGGACAGGGGGATGGACACGGTTGGACCCATACTTGTGTGCCAGTGGGGAAGGGAGAGAAATCTGCCAGGGAACTCCAGGCAAGCACATCAGGGCCGCCTCAGTCCATCCTTTAGAGTTTTCCAGGTCTTTCAAAGAAATAAATCTCAAAGACAGAAAAATCAACTCCAGCAGAGAGACACATCCTCTGCATGGAGGGGAGCGGGCTGTGACAGCCACCTGGGTCACCAAGCCCTTTGTTAGTGAGAATGGGCCACTTGAAGGGAAATCGATCCTGGCTGAGCATGGAGCAGCTGTTCCCAGCCAAAGCTCCCCTAGAGAGGCCTTTGCCGCCTTGGCCCCCTCCCCTCCAGGCCGGGAGAAGAGCCAGCCGCGGGAGCCTGAGGATTGTTCTGGCAGGTGGCGGGGCGCGGAAGGGCCCCCAATCAGCGGCATTGTGGCTGCCGGCACCTGCATCCATCCGCCCGAGGAAGGGCTTCATTCCGCTGGCCCTCAGCCTCGCCTCCACCAGAGGCCAGGCCGCCGTGGGCATGATGGCCATCACCAGCCCCGCGGGGCACAACGTGCATACGGAAAGGACCTCGTGGCTCCGCGTCGGGCCTCGGTCTCCGCATCTCAAAGGGCGCCGGCTTCCCGGGGCTGCTGCGGAGGCCGCCGAGAGCACCCGCGCACGGAGCCTAAGGCGAGCCCAGGCGACTCGGCTCCTGAGTGGCCGCCTGCATGCACCTTCCCGAGCGGTGGCCTCGGGGACATAAAGGGGAGGTCGGGAAGGAAGGGCCAAGGGGCAGAGGCTGAGGTGTCCCCACCGGCTGCGAGGGGAACCGCCGCCACGCTAGAGGGTCCCACAGAGGGAACCAACAGGAGCAGGCAGCAGGCTGCAAAAGGGCGGGGGAAGGCGAAGCCATTCAGACAGTCGCAACAGCTGCCACCACACAGGGTGGCAGAGGAAAGGGAGGACACGGCGTCACTGGAGCCCAGGGGCGGGAGCCACCAGGCAGGGAAGTCACCCAGGCGAAGTCACTGCCTGGAGCAGAGACTCGGGTGGAACTGCTCCTCTCCTGCTCCCTTCCCCAAACTCCCACCGCAGCTTCTCATTGGCTGAACAAAGCAGGGAGCCAGCGAGCATGGGAGGCTGGGAAATGCAGTTTTCGAAGGTCACCTCCTCAACGACACAGAACATGGAAGGACAGGGGATGGCCACCAGGTAAATGTCCCACGCGCAAGACTCGAACTCTGGTCGCCTCTCTCTAAAGTTGACTAACCCATCAAGCTATCCACTTTAAAGACATTTTAAGACACTATCCTATTTCATCCCCATAACAAGCCTCTGGTGATGATACTGGATCCTTCATATTCATGGCAAAGAGTTAAGCCAAAAAGTCACCTCCTCAGGGAAGCCTTCCTTGATTGTCTCCTTAAAGCTGCACTTCTGAGTCTTCATCTCTCTGTCTGGAGCTTCTTATGAGAGAAACCATATCCTACATTTGTTGGTTAGGGTAGTGTGTGACCTAGATAATGGATGTCATTTGTCCCCTAAAGAGTTCTTGTGTTGGAAGCGTGGTCCCCAGTGTGACAGTGTTAAGAGGTGGTGGGACCTCTAAAATGTGGGACTTGTGAGAGGTCATTGGGGCGCTGGCCCTGGAAGGGATTAAGGTAATTCTGTAGTGTAATGTGGGGGTGGAGGAAAACTGGTTAGTTCTCTTCAGAGGGTTGTTTATTAAAAAAAAAAAAAAAAAGCCAGCCTGGTCCCTCCTCTTGATTTCCTGTCTCTTGATTTGACCTTTCCCCCCACGTGTTCCTGCTCCTGTGACAGCACGCATCTTGAGGTTCTCCTCAGAACTGAGCCAAGGCCAGCACCATGCCCTTGAACCTCCAGCACTGTGAGCTACACAAACCTCTTTTCTTTATAAAGGAACCCAGTCTCAGGTAAGCTATGATCATAAAAACACACGGATGCAATACTAGAGGAGTACACAAGGACAAGGACCTCACGCCTCTGTCACTACCACGTTCCCAACGCCCAAGACAACACTAAGCACTCGGCGGGTGCTCAGTGCATATCCGCACAATCTTTTCCGTAAAACTCTGAGGTGGTGCTGCTCACTTTCTGTGTTAAGTGGCAGAGTGGGATTAGAGGCCAGGCCGTGGGGCTGTGCAGATGCTGGCGTTTCTATGGGCCCCGCTGCCACCTACCCCAGGACTCCCCCAATTCGGTGCCTTTTTCAAAACTCTGTGTAAAACATCTCCACCTCCAGGGAGCCGTTGCCGCCTCTGAGGACAGGCCGGAGGTGTGTACTTCCCGCGGCCTGCTCCTCCTCTTACCAAGTTCTCCTCTCCCCTGGGCTAGGTGGGTATCTGTGTGGTCCATCGGACCTTGAGCTGCAGAGGGCTGGACCGAGCCGTCGTCCTTGGTGGGCTGCAGTGCCGGGACATGCTGGACAGAGTGGACCAGCGTCAGAGCATGAATGAGTGACGCTCTGCTCTCTCCCGTGTCACCCCTCCCCCACGCATTCTGTCCTGTTCGTCAGCCCTTCCTTCTTCCTCTCCCCTCCCAGGGTAGACACAGGGGCCCTGGGTTTTGAAGGGTTCCCAGGGTCTAAGGCAGTTGTGTGTGGCCTTCGGAGCACGCAGACCCCAGAGCCAGCTGACTCAAGTTCCAGCTTTTCCACTTTCCAGCTGTGTGACCTTGGGCAAGTGATTTAGCCTCTCTGGGTCTCGGTTTTCTTGAAGTCGCGGGTGGCAGTAGTGCTTTCTTTGAGGACCAGGGGGAAATTAAGTAATCCTGACCTCTGTAAGGGCAGGGTCTCTCCCTTCTGGCCCCCTTTGGCAATGCCCAGGCAAATCTGGGAAGTGGAGAGCTGAGTCTCTGGCGGCTAATGGATCCGGAAAGGATCTCAGCTGTGTGGGGGAGTCCCGGTGCCAAGTTGGCCTGATGCTCATCCCGGGAGAACTGAGAACAGGCTTTGGTGTCAGGCATCTGCACTGTGGTTGGCACTCATGCTTGGTGCTCGGGTGACCCTTCTCGTTGGGCCCCGGGGGTGTGGGGGTTGCTCTTGGGGTTCTGCCTGGATCCCCTGCTGACGAGCTGTGCACACTCCACAGCTGCTGACCCCGGAGGCTCATGGCGAGCAGCTGACCCCTGGAGACCTTCCCTGGGCTTTGGGGAGCCATTGTGCCTTGGAGAAACTTGGTGTTCCCCACCCCAGAGAAGCCAGTGACCGATGCATGGGAACAAATCCCACTCCCGGGGAGCAGGCCCAGCGTGGACTCTACCCGAGACCTCCTCCTTGCTCCGCCCCTCCCCTTGTGGGACCGCTTCCCTCACCCCTATTAATCACCAGCTGCCACCTGTCTCTGAGTCCTAAGAGGGGGAGACAGCGGACGCCAGAGCAGGACGGTGCTCCTGCCGGTGCTCCCTCAAGCTCACACGCACACCAGGCACCCGTTCTGTCATTTCCACCTAAACGGGTGACCCACCAAGCAACCCTGAACAGCTCCCACCTCAGCGTGCATCCCAGTCCTGCCCGGGGCTAGCCCTGAGGGGCACTCCTCTGCATAGACGCCTCCGGGCTGCGGGAAGCGTATTGTGCTTCCTGGTTTTCACTGCCAGGACTGTCCGCTCCCCAAGGGCAGGGCTTTTTATTGCTCTGTTCATTAACTGTGAGCTCAGATCAGAACAGGACCCGGCACATAGTAGGTGCTCAAGAAACATTTTTACAACCAGTGGATCCTTTTAAGTGAAGTCACTTAGAGACAGATGTCACCGCACACTAATCACCAGCTACATCTCTTACCTCTGATCTGTCAGCCTGTACCCATTTCTCCGCCTCTCAACTACCATATCCAGGGTCTGGCCCCTATCCAGCACGGTAGCCAGTTCTGCCCTGGTTCCCACCCTGGCCTCACTGTCTGTTCTCCCCACCGCCACCAGAGGGCACCATGAGCGCCTGCCTCACAGCACCACCCTCTGCTCAGGACCCTCCGTGGCTCCCACCTCACTTGGTGTATGCTGTGGTTTGAACATGTCCCCCCAGGTTCACACATCAGAAACTTAATTCCCAAATGCATTTGTTGATGGTGTTTGGAGGTGGAACTTTTGGGAGGTTGACAGGATTAGTGCCTCTCTAGACAAGAGGAAGTGAGCCCTGAGCCCTACCTCCTCTCTCTTGCCAGGACACTCTGAGCACGCATCTTCTCCATCAGGTCTTTGCCCTGACTGTTCCTTCTGCCTGGAACATCTTTCCATTTCCTTCACATCTTTACTCAAATGTCATCATTTCAAGAGGCCTGATCGGGCTGGAGAGAACTTTGGGGGTCCCAGCATGCCCTGCCCGCTTCCCTACTCACCCAGCTCCCCACATACTATATCGTGGATGCACTAATTTTGCAAATTATCTTTCTTCCCTTCAGAATGTCAGACAGGTGTTTTTAACCCACGTTTACTGACTGGCATGTCAACCTTACCTAGAACAGAGCACCTCACACACAGCACGTGCTTGCAGCTGCTTGTTATTTTAACTGTGTGTGTGTGGCACTGGGGATCAGACCCAGGTCCTCGCACATGCTAGGCAAGCATTCTGCCCACCACATTTTTGTTTGTTGTGTTTCCGGGATTAGACCAGAGTGCTCAATCACTCAGCCACATTCCCAGTCCTTTTAATTTTTATTTTTTTTAATCTTAAGACAGGATCTCGCTAAATGGCTTAGGGCCTCGCTAAACTTCTGAGGCTGGCCTTGAACTTGTGATCCTCCTGCCTCGGTCTCCTGAGTTGCTAGGATTACAGGCGATCGCCACTACGCCCAGCACATCTGTTTTTTTAAAAAATCTGCACTACAACTCTACAAAATGAAGACTCTCGACATGTGTCTTATGTAGATGGGGAACTGAGGCCCATAAAAGGGAAGCAACCTGCTTGCATCAGGGGTCAGGAGGTGGCTGCGTGGGCTGGGACCGTGGGCTTCTTTCTCTACCGTGTGTGATTGTGTGCAGCTGTGTGCCGTGTGTGCCGGTCTGAGCAGGAGTGGCTGTCGCTGCCGGAGGGTGGACATAAGAGACTGCCCGGACACGCTCGGGCCCACTTTGTACAGTGCTCTGTGCAGGGTAGGGAAGCAGCAGCCGGCCCAGGGGGTGTGAGCACGTGTCTGTGGGCTCAGCGGGTGTGAGGGGCTGCGTGGGCCCATGCACTGGAGGCCACGGAATAGTGCATCCCCATGAAGCGCTGCGCGCATGTGTGTGCATGCACACGCGTGTGCGAGGCAGCTCTGGGAGGCTCAGTGGGGGTTGGAGCTGAACTTGGAGGAATCAGTGGTGAGGGAAGAACCCCATCAGCCACCGGCCTGTTATTTATAGATGGATCCTGGTTCATAAATTCCAAATGTTTTTTTTTTTTTTTTTTTTATCTCCCTCACTGCCAGGCCCCTATAAATATTCATGAGCTTCCTGCCTTGGAATATTTGAGTAGTCGCAGGAGGAGTGGGGCTGGCCGCAGAGGGAAGGCGAGGGTCCCTGGTGGTGCTGGGAGGGCGGGTCTCTCGGGTTCGCGTCTCCCCTCTGGGCTTCCCTTCCTGCAGCTGGCGGGGTGGGGAGGCTCCCACCAACGCAGAGACCTTCCAGCGCCTATTATGATTCTCCCCCGTGACTGTGCAAAAACACCGCCCACTCGGGGGCCAGAGGAGGTGCTGGGCTGTGCTGTCAGCTCCGGCTCCAGTTCCAGGCGGGGACTCGTACCCCGGGACCCCCAGCTCAGGAGGGACGAGGAGACCCCTTGAGGCTCCGCGAGGCAGGGGGGCTCGGGAGGCAGGTATGTGTGTCTCCCGCTCCATCTCACGATGGTAGGGGTCAGCACTGGTCCACATGGGAAGGAATTGTGTAGGAGCGTGCACACGTGTGTGCGTGTATACGTGAGTGTGCAGCTCTCAGCATGCACAAGTAAGTGACTGGTAGTCGGTGGAACTGTTGACAGTTTTGTGGGTCTTTTCTCTTGGGCAGATGATAGGACTGTGCTTCACCAGCATGGCCACGTGACTTCCTGCCCTTAGGAGTGGACATTACTTCCAGGAGAAAGCTTTAAGAGGTGGCATGTGATTTGCCCTGTTCTTGCATCAATAATTGAAGAAGTCTGTGTTAATGTAAGGTCTCTACCAGCAGGGGCTCCCAAGTGACCAGAAGAGGCAGAGACACCTACCAACCCTCATGTAGCAGGAGCCAAGTCTCGTTGGTTTGTCCTGTTGCTCTGAGACTTGGGAATGGTTTTGTTACGCAGCGCAGTTTGGCCTACACTGATCAGCACAGGACCCATGAGTGAGGGAGACTGGGGTGTAGCACATCTATGTCCAGGTGACCAAGGACATGCACAGTGTGCAGCTACGTGTAGGCTCAGCTGAGTCTGTCTCAAGGCTCATGGGTCAAGCCGGATCAAATTCCAATCCTCAGATGTCCCGGCATGAAAAAATGAAATTCTCTTCCCCTCCTCGATCTTGGAACACCTCAAGTCATTCGCAGTGGTTCTTAACCCCAGAGGTGCTCAACAGTTCTGGTGAAGTGGTTCAACCAGCAGGGAGGGCAAGCCTGGGCGCCCCAGGCTGCCCCAAGATGAACTCACTTCCTGTTCTATCCACATGTGTTCTGCTCTGATCTAGCTCAGGGTTCAGCCTTGGTCTGTCCCAGGATCTGGGTTTGGCCTTGCCCATCCCAAGGTCACAGTGTAGCCCTCATCGACCCAGGATTTGGATTTGATGCTGGTCTCCTAGGACCAGGCCTATGTTTGGTCTAGCCCTAGACCCAAGTTCAGCTCCTGTCTATCCAGGGCTTCGGCTTGACCCTAGGGAGACAGAGCCAACCAGGGAGTATCTAGGCCTTAGAAACGGATCCTTGTTCTTCCCAGGACTTGAGTGTCCCACCACCTGGGGACCTGAGCTGAGCCGGGTCTATCTCAGTACGTGGGGCCACCTGGCCCTGGTGGAACTTTCACAGCCGAGGGATCCCATTCCGCAGCACCCCAGCTGGTAAGGCGCTTCCCTCCAAGGGCTCAGGGACTTGTGGGTAAATATCCACTGCAAATGACTGGTGTGTCCCAGGATTAACGAGGGTAAGGGGATTTTATTTTTCCAAAGCCATTATCTGAAATTCATTAAGGTGGATTTTATGGGTCTTTTTTGAGGATTATTACAAGGGTTTCTTGATTAACTACTCTAAATGGCAGTAATCTTCAGGAGTTGGAGACTTTCTGAGAACCCATCGTGAGTCTTACTCAGAGATCCTGGAGTTGGAAACCCCTCCCCGTCAGAGCTGTCCCCAGGTTCCATGGCCAAACCGCACACAAGGCCTTCAGGTGGAACATTGCAGGGGACGATCGTGCACTGTCACAGGCCAGCACACGCTCAGCAGAAAGGCCCAAAACCTTCCATCTCCTCCAACCATCCCTGGCCTTACCTCCAAGCCTCCCCAAGGAAATAAGAACCATAAAATGAAGTCTGCTTGTCCCTAGTCACAAATGACCAACTTCTGTCTCCTTCTTTCCCCTCCTTATTCCAGGGGGGAGAAGCCGCCTCTCACTCTGCGGTTCTGCCTTCCATCCCTCTGCCTCCTTGGGACGGTCACACAGACCATCTCATCTTCGTCCTGCTTATTCAAGCGCTCTCTCTCTCTCTCTCTCGCTTTTTAGATAAACTCAAGCGCTTCCTATGAAAACAAATAGACAAACCAAACACACCTCACTTGACTCCTTCTTCCATCTTCTTTCTCTCCCCCTCTTCTTTGCCGCCTCCTCTAGCTGCCTCCATGTCCCTCTTCCTGCACCGACTCCTCCATCCTTCCGCCTGGTTTCTGACCCCACTGTTGCACCACTACAAGCCCCCGCAGTCCCCAGGGCCTCTGTGTTTCTAGATCCAATAGGTGCTTTCTGGCTCACCGTCTTTTCGGACCTCAGCAGAACTCGGCTCTGCTGACTTCTCTCTCTCTCTCTATATATATATACATTTCCTTGGTCACCATGACCCGTGTGGTTTGGGAACGTCTCCTGGAATCCGTGAGTTGGAAACTTAATCACCAAATTTCCCTGGTTCTCATGACTTGGAAGTGGTGGCTTCAAGAGGTGCTTAGCTCCTGAAGGCTCTGCCCTGATGAACTCGGCAGTCCACCCGTGGATTGGTGGGTCATTGAGGGAGCGGTTTGTGGTCAGGGTGGCTCACCCTGTGGTGCCCTCCGCCATGTCGGGAGGCAGCCAGAAGGCCCCCGCCAGACGCTGAGCAGGGCTGGCACCATGCTTTTAGACTTCCCAACCTCCAGAGCTGGGAGGCAGGTGAATATCTAGTCTTTATAAATCACCCAGCTTGTGGTATTCAGTTATAGCAACAGAAAACGGCCCAAGACGCTCCCCACAGAGCTCCCTCCGAGCTCAGACTCGCCTTCCTCCACCTCATGATCAAATGGAATAAGGTTTCTCAGGCTCAGCACTATTTCTACCAGGGGCCAGAGAACCCCACTCTGAGCAGCATCTCTGACTTCTACCTACGAGATGCCAGAGTATTCCCCCTCCAGATGTGATGACAAACTCTACCCAGGCCTGGTCAGGGTCCCTGAGGGACCGGCTGCCACCTGGTTGGAAACGGTTGCTCTAGTCTCAGGGTGGCCCTGTCCTCGCTCCACCTTCTCTAAAGTTTCCTCCCTGGGGCTGGGGAGATAGCTCAGTTGGTAGAGTGCTTGCCTTGCAAGCACAGGGCCCTGGGTTCAAATCCCCAGCACTGCAATAAATAAATAAATAAAGGTTCCTCCCCGACCTCCTTCCATGGCTGCCTGCCACACCTGTCCCTGAACTCCACGTCCACAGGTTCCTCCAGCTCCTCGGCTGCCCCTCACCTGATGTTTCTAAGCCTTGAATCCCGAAGGTGAGATCCTTGCTTGGAGTCTTGTTTTCATCCAGTGTCCCTGTGTCCTGTCTCCATCCCTCTTGGGTCACCTGTGGCCCTCCATCTCCACCACCACTCCGTGGTCTAAGCCGTCTTCACAGCTGGGAAATCTGTCTGGTCTACCTCAATTTACCCTCTTTTTTGCACACCTCAGGGAACTGTCACAATGCATAGGTGACCCCAACCCTGCCAACCAAGCTCCACAGGTGGGCTCTTTTCACTCTTGGATGCAGATAAACCTCCTCATCACAGCCACACAACCCTGTGGGTCTGCCCCTTATCGAACCCTCTGCTGTTGTCTTGCACCGACTGCCCACTCCGAGGCCCCCTTTCCATACTTCTTCTCACCCCAGGGCCTTTGCATACGCCATTTCCTCTGCCCAGAGCACTCTTCTCCCTTGGCATCAGATCTCAGCTCTTGCTCCCTTGGACTTTCCAAATTAGATCAAATCTCCACATCTGGCATTCCTATGGCACCAAGGTCTTTTCTTCCAAGCTGTTATTACAGCGCCCATTCCTGTTTATTTGGGAATGTGATCACTACCTGCCAGTGTCTGTGTGGCTCCCCACCTCTCCTCCCAGCGCGAGTACTGGTAGTACTGGTGGAGTAAGTACGCGGAGGCACTGCTGCTCTCAGGGCCAGGTTTAAGTGAGCGGAGTCTGGAAGTGGAGGTTCTCTGGGACCTCGGCAGCTGAGCTCCCAGGCTTGGTAAAGGTCGAGCAATGTCAGAAGGGCACAGATGCCAGGGAGCCTGATAATTCAACAGCAGCAGGAAGTCAGAAGCCAGGGTGAACAAGAGATCCCAGCTGCCCCAACGAGGCGTCCCAAGACTGGCTTCCATGCAGCACAGGGGACTGCAGCCATTGTCTCCTCCTGGCTGTTAAGAGACCGGTGACCTCTGAGGTCTGCTCCGGCTTGGCTCCCCATCTTTTAGACTCCACCCCTGCAGCCATGACCCCATCCCTGTCCTGCTTCCCTGCCCTGCTTCTCTTTCCCACTCACTCTGGTCAGACGGGTCAGTGAGTCCCGAGGGCGCCTCTCCAAGACACGCTCCCACCTGCACGCTCTCCTCCCTGGCTGCCTCCCTCTTGGCCCGCACGGCACGGGGTCTTGCTTGGGCTGTCGCAGTCCCCTCCTTCCCGGTCCTCCCGGCTACCCACTCTCACTCTCCGGAATCCATTCCCCAACCCAGTGACTGGAGAGAAGTCTTCAAGCAATGGGAATCGGATCAGCCTGCAAATCGTCCGGCAGCTTCTCACCATCCTGAGAACAAACTCAAAAGCCCTCGGTGGCCTGTGAGGTCCCGAATGCAGCATCCCTGCTGACCTGCGCATCCTGGTGCCCACCTGGTCCCCGGCAGCTCCTTCCAGAGTATAAGAAGCTCTTCCCACCCCAGGGCCTTTGCACTGCAGTTCCCTTTCCCTGAACACCCTTCTCCCAGCTCCTCCGTGGCCAGCTTCCTCTCCAGAGCCTGACCCAGGGGCCCTGCACCCTGAGGCTGGCTCACACACATTCTCTCACACCTGCCTGCTGTTTTCCTCACAGCACTTACCTACAGAAAACAGACGTCCATTTATCTGTGACGTCTACTGTGTCTCTAGTAGAACACACACGGACCAGGGCAGGCTTATTAAACCCACACGGGCGTCTCGCCCTGCAACACAGCCTGCGGCTCTAGGCCGCAGGTGTGGAGTGCGTCTGCCACGCTTTCTACCCCCAGCTTTCCTTCCGCGAGACGGAAGACCCCCAGAACCAGGAGTCCCATGACGCCCCAGGGGTCCGGGCTCAGCTAACTGGACCGCGAGTGGATCCTGGTTGAGACCATCGACTCCTTCAGCCCGAGGAGAGAGACGTGGGTCACGGAGGCCAAGGTGACTGGGAGGTGTGGGCCATGGAGTTGAAGGTCCATGAGGCTCAGGGGCCGCACCAACCCAGAGCCACGGGCAGGGGACGTGAGGGGTGCAGAAGAGAGAGGCCTCAGGTGCGGAGGCACGCCAGGGCCAGACCCAAGAACTGGTGCTGCGCTGGCTTCCAGAGGGCTCGGAGTAGCTCCCTGCTGTTACTGGGTCCGGAACATTCCCCGAAGGCCTGAGTGTTAAAAGCTTGGTCCCCGCTTGGCACAAGTGGGGGTTGGTGAAACTCTTCATAGATAGGGTCTCATGGGAGGTCTTAGGTCATTGGGTGCGTGCCCTGGGAGGGGACAGTGGGACCCCAGTCCCGCCCCTCCCTCCCTCCCTCATGTCCTGGTCACGGGATGAGTGGTTCTGTCCCACTACGTGCCCCCTGCCATGATGTGCTGCCTGGTCACAGGCCCCAAAGCAACAGCGCCATGGACTGAAACCTGAAAACCATGGGCCAAAATAAACCTTTTTGCTTTGTAAGCTGATGATCTCAGACGCGTCACAGTGACAGAAAGCTGACGAGCACTGTCCCTTTCCACCACCATTCCCTGTCCTGTTCGACACTTTGCCCTGCGCGTGGAACCAGATCGTAATTTCTTCTTCGTTTGTTTGCAATCGGTCTCTTCCCACCGAAGGTCAGCTCGCAGGAGCGCGAGCCCTGTCTGTCTCTGGCAGGGTGCCGTGTGCTGGAAGTATTTGTCACTCGAATCCACGAAGGGGTAACTGAATGAATGCACCACAGCTTTCTCCCTCCTGGGTCCTCAGCAGTCCCCTGACAGCTCCCGTGCCCCTGGGCCCGTTAGGGAGATTCCTATTCCATACGGAGTCCCTGACGCGTCCCCACCCCAGCCCAACAGGAGGCAAATGAAAATGGACAGAGACATGGGGGACCAGCCAACTGGTGAGAGAGAAACCAGGAAGGGGAGGCGGGATGCTTCGAAGGACCCTCTCCAGCTGGAGCAAGAGAGGGGAGCGAACGATGAGGCTGGAGCTGGACAAATGCCACAGTGGACGTGAGGAAGGCAGGGGCTGAGATGAGCAGGCGAACTAGACACAGAGGACCAGAACGCCTCACGCAGGACTCGTCACGATGGACGGTAACAGGGACCTTGCGATGCCAACGCCGATCCCTGGCACCACCTGGCCCTTGCTTGTTCCAGGCACCTTTCTGTGCATTTGCCCCATAATTGTCCCGAGGGGACAGGTGTCAGGGGTGTGACTGGCCATGTACCAATCAGCACAGCAACAGAAATCCAGGCAAGTGACCATGTGCCTTGGTGGACAGGAGCGAGGATGGGGACACCCCGGACACAATCGCTCCCTTGTTGGATACGTGAGCGAGCATCCTGTTCTCACGTTCAGATGCTCCTCGACGCACAACGGAGTTATGTCCGAATAAACCCAGACGTCGAAATGCCCTTAATACACCCAACCTGCCGAACAGCATAGCTCAGCTGCACGGCACACCACAGAGTACTGGTTATTTGCACCTGAGACTGTGAGGCTGATGGGGTTGGGACTTCCCACCCCTGCCCAGTATCACATGGCGCTATCATGCCGCACGGTGCTAACCTGGGAACCCAACCCACCAAAAACCAAACTGTAGTCTGTACTAAATGGGTATCGCTTTCGCACCACCCTAAAACTGAAAAATCATGAGTCAAAAACACTGTATTCAGGGACCATCTGTACCGTGTTCAACTGCGAGCTCGCAGGTCAGTGTGAGAACTGCGTACCAGTACGCTGGGGATACGGGGTCTGCTCTCCTCCAGCCCTGATCATTCATGACCCCGTGACACTCTACAGTCATGTCCACATGTGCACGTTGCCTGTCCCCAGAGGCGTGCCACACTGGCAAATGCCCATCACACAGGTAAACACCTCCCTGTAAATGCCCGCAACCCTCTGTACGTTCTGGACAACCGGGTGCACGTGTAAGTCCACCCAGAAGCTGTAAACATGTTACACATCTGGTTCTATCTAAGAACACCTGTGTCCTTCCGTGTATGACTCTCTTCGTCCACTTGTATCCACCTGCCTGTATCCACGAACATCCCTACATCATCTCAGTAGGAACTGACATCTGTATACCGTCTGTCAACTGCCCTCTTAGGTCTCCCCAGTGAACTCATTAGCATTGCAGTCAGTCCTGAAATATTCCTGCAGAATTCATGCTTTACTAATAAGCTTGATGTCCTGCTGAGGTCACATGGCACTTACCAGGGCTAATGGAGCCGGCCTTGGCCAACAGGGTTAGGGAATCCTGAACTCCCGGAATGGCCAGAGAATGCACTTACAAGAACGAATGGATTCCTCTTCCTTCTCACCGCACCAAATGTCTCAGCCAGTGTCTATCTACAGAATGTAAGCCACATTTCGAGATGTGCTTATGGCCCCAACGCTATCCTGGTATCATGCTAAGAGCTGCATCACTAGATTTGCCATTATACTGAAGACTGCATCACACATTACGCTGAGGGCTGCATCAACAGACTTGTCATACCGAAGGCTGCATGAACTTATGGGGCATTACACCAGGGTTGAGTCATCAGACCTGTCTTTACGTGAACACTGAATCGTTCTTTCAGTCATACTCCTGAAGGCCCCAATGTAGACAGCATTATCCTGAAGGCTTCATAACTAGAAAGTAAAATTGAGAAGCAGCACCTTCCCTCAGCACCCGTAACTCCTGTGTGGGGTACAAAGGGACAGGCAGAGGTGGGCTTAAGAGATGATCCTAAGGGGTCCAGAAGGAGTATCAAAGGAGAAACTGGGAACCTGAAGTCAGGCACAGAAGACAGAGAATTAGTACCCCAAGAGCTAGAACCCAACCCTCTTGATCTAGGGGTGCTGAAGGAGCTGGGGAGACTCACCAAGTGCAGCTTGGAACTAGTCACGGAGCCCAGGAAGCTGTAGATCTGTCATGGCTCAGCTCTCCCTGCCTAGGGGCCCCGACAAAACACCCATCGCCACACCCCGGAGGAGAGCTCTTCCCTGCAAGCTCTGGCCTCTGCAGGACCAGGCCGCAGTGGCACCAGGACAGCCCCCCGCGTGCCGCACGGCATGCTCGAGCCTGCCTCACCATGCCCAGACAGTCCCCACGCAAGGGACACGCTCTGACATGCTCCGCCACACCCCTGGGCTCAGACACAAGGGTGGCATTGACTTCCCTTATGCGGGGGTGCCTGCCTGCCATGAAGGCACACGCCAGCACCCTGCCAGAGGGGCAGGGGGTCCGGCAGGTCCCCTGGGTCTGCCGGGGCCTGCATGCCCATGGCCACCCTGCCCTTCTGGACGGATTGGGGGGCATCAGGGAGAAGCAGTTATGATTAAACAGGAGACTGTGGAGCCCTCGGCTCCGCCATCCACACGCCGGCTGGTGCTCTCCCCGGGGCTGCGGACCGCGGGGTGGGGGAGAGGGCAGGGGAAGTGGCTCGCTTAATTAATTAGCCCTAATTGAGATATCTTTGCAAATATCCCTTTATTGAAGGACACGATTCCATCTGCTCCTTGGGAATTTGTCGCCTCTGTTTGTCTCCAGCCCTGGAGTATCGCAGAAATGAAAAGAAAGAGCATTCGAGGAGGGCTGCCGCCCGCGCCTGGGCCGCTCGCGATAATGACGGCGGCCCCGGGGACGGGACGAGGGACCGGCGGCCAGGTTGGAGATCCGGAGGTCCAGGCGGAGACCGAGATGGGGAAGCTGCAAGGGGGCAGGAGGCGGACCACAGGCCTGGGAGGAGAGCGGCAGGGACAGGCCAGGCCCCGAGAGGCAGGCCGAGAAACTTCGCAACCAACGCGGAGGGCAGCAGCGGCGCAGGTGGGCCCACGGCCGAGGACGCGGCTCCCTCTGCCTTTTCCCGCCTGGCCGGCCTCGGCACCCGCCACCGCAGCGACAATCAGGCCTGATTCCTCCCTGGCCTCGCCAGCCTCCCCTTCCCTCTCCCTTCCCTCTCCCTCCCCCAGTCACTCCCGCAATCATCTCCCTTGTTCAAAATGAGCTTCTGCAGCTGTAGCCAGACAGCTGTTCCATCTTGGAGCCAGCGCAGGGGCCTGGTGGCTGGGTCCTAGAGGGACGCCCTCTCGGATGGCAGCAGGAGAGTGAGGTGGCGGTGGAGGGGGCTTGGAACTCGGCTGCCCGCCTCCATCTCCACCTCCAGCGCCCATCCCCCGGGCTGCAGGGGTCTAGATGCCCCTGGCCTCTTTGGGGCCTTCATGGCCTTATGCTCACCTGGCCCATCATGTCCACCCACCCAAGCCTTCCTGATACACATCCCGCCCTCCACCCCAGCCCTGTCAGGGTCGGATGGTAACAGGCAGACAGAATCCCAGACAGACAGACAGACAGACAAGCAGACATAGATAGAGAGACAGACATGACAGAGATATAAAGTTGGGGACGTCCAGAGACAGAGATGTCAGAGAGACAGAGACACATAAGAGAATGAAACAGTGAGAGAGAGAGAGAGACAGAGGGGGCGGGCTGGGGCTCAGCGGGAGAGTGCTTTTCTAGCAAGCGCGGGGCTCAGTTTATCCCCTGCACTGGAAAAAAAACAAGAGAGAGAGGATGATAGAGATAAAGAGACACATCAACACACACAGAGGGCCAGCAGTGGTCACTCAGCCAACATTTAAGGGGGATTTGCTCTGGGCTGTGAATACACAGTTAGCGAGGAATGAGCACTTTGAGCCAGGTACTCCTGCCGTCCAGCTACTCAGGAGGCTGAAGCAGGAGGCTCACGAGAGCCCAGGAGTTCAAGGCCAGCCTGGGCAACATAGTGAGATCCACTGCTATTTAAAAAGAAGAAGGAAAAAAGGACATCTCTATCCACTGAGCCAGAGATGGGTGGGGGTGCACAAAGCTCAAAAATAGGCATTGAGGCTGAGACAGAGAGGGGCAAAGACAGGCAGACCCATTCCCTGCCTCCTCTAGCCTTCCAGCCTGGCCTCTTCCCTCCCACCCATGAACATGCCCAACCCCACACCAAGCTCCTCCAAAGCACCTGGGCCTCCCCCAGACGGCTGCTTTCCTTCCTCGCTCAGCCAGGCAAGGTAGGTACCTGCTGAAAAGCAGCAGCCTTCCAACCCACAATCCAGACAGATGTCCTCACGGTTGAGCCTCTCGAAAACCCAACTGCCAGCCTCACAGTCCCTTCCTGCCCCGCCCAACGTGATGTGCGAGCACCCAGACCAAATCCCTGTGCCCTGGACATCGCTGACGCTCCAGGTACTTCCAGTGCCTCCTCATCCTCCCTTCCTTCTGTCCAGAGGTCCAGCCCTCCTTCCCCTGACCATTTCCTTCTCGACTTTAGGACTCAGTGTAGGAGCTGGGGGTGTAGCTCAGTGGTAGAGTGTGCTCTTAGCTTGCCACAGGACAAAAAAAAAAAAAAAAAGACTCAATTTAGGCATGGCCACCTCCAGGAAACCTCCAGGCTGGTTTCAGTGCCTCTTCTCTGCTCCCACAACCTTCCAGAAATATCCCTGTCACTAAACAAACCATGTCATGTCACAAGTAGTGCAGATGAGACTGTGATCTAACTGGTCAGGACCTGGTGTGTGTGTGTGTGTGTGTGTGTGTGTGTGTGTAGTTGGAGATGGAATCCAGGTCTTCACACGTGCAAGGCAAGCGCTCTTCCACCGAGCCACACCCCAGTCCTTAGGCATCCTACTCTCCCACGCTCCGCAACCCTTTCACTACAAAGTAGGTGCTCAGCCAACACGTCCTCGCACGTGAGGGTGCCGAGCGGATGTTAGGAGTCCGCGACGGGGAACAAGTGGACCCGGCAGATGGAGGCCAATTCCAAAATCCAGCTCTGTCATCCCCCCGCTGGAGAAGTGCAGCCACCTCTGCCCTGGTCCTCTGGCTCCCACCCTGTGTCCCCGCCAGTCTGCCCTTCCCAGAGGCCCCAGCAGGCAACCATGACCCCTGAGTCAGATCCCATCCCGCCCTGCACAGAACCTTCCAGAATGTCCGGTTCAGTCATCCATGTATTCATTTAACAAGTATTTACTGGACACTCACTATGTGCTATGTTCCAGGATGGGCACTGGGCCCAAAAGAGTCTACAAAGACTAATTTTTAGAATCCCGACCATTATGGCCACACCATTCTAGAGCAGGAGAATCAAACAAGGTGAGTAAGTCGATGATACAGAGGCTGTCCAAGGTTCAGAGTGCAACAGAGAGAAAGCAGCCTGGAAGGGGCTGGGAAGGCTGCAGATCACATCGAAAGTCCTTGCACAAGCCCTCGGACGAGATATGGCCCCTGTCACCTCCTTACCCTCACCTCCTCTCACTGTCCCCGCCTCCGCTCTGCACCAGTTCCACTGGCCTCCCAAGTGTTCCTCCATTTCAGGCACTTTCCACCTCAGGGCCTTTGCACCTCTGTTCTCTCCACCTTGGATTCTTTTCCTCCAGATATCCTCCCTTGCTTCCTTCAGATCTCTGCACAAATAGTCACCTCCTCGGAGAGGTCACTCACTCTCCACCGCCTGCTCCATGTTCCTTTATAGGACAGTGAGTGCCACCTGACATAGGATAGATTTGGATACACTTGTCACCCTGCACCCCTGCCCCAGAATGTCAGATCCACAGGACAAGGATTTCTGTCTCTTTTGTTTGTAGTTCAATGCTTGGCACATAGTAGATGCCTAAGAAATAGTGGTTGAATAAACAAGCGTGTGAATGAATGAATGCAGAGCCAACCTCTGTGAGAATTCCTGTCATTTAAGTCGAGGAGGAGAGACTGGCAGAGTGGGTGGGACTGGCAAATACCTGACTCTCATCTCACGTGGTCCAGGAGTATTTCTCACCCTCCTGAGGTAGGGTATGGCCATGTGACTTGCTTTTAACCAATGAACTTTGAGCAAAAGTAATGCATGTCCCTTCTCAGGCAAAGCTTTAGGAATCGGCAGGGGATTTGCCATGCCCCAGACTCTTCCTCCCTCCGCGATCATGTCACAGAGAGCACCCATCATCTTGGGTCCATCCATCACCTTGAGTCCATGGGTGACCACCATGGACAGAGCTCTCCACCCACCACCACCCGTCAAAGACGGACACATCGGGGGTAGCGGGAAGTAAACCAGGCTGTGTCAAACGCATGCTGCTTGGGGTTGTTTGTCGGTACAGTGTCATTTGACCTCTCTTGACTGATTTGAGACTCTCCCCCACCCCCACCCAAAATTCATCAAGAAAATATGAATTTTGCATCTTGGTTCTTTGCGGAGAGCTACTCAAACAGCCTTTTGTTGACAGCTGCTCAGACCCTCCCCACACTTCCTGGGAGCAAAAGGGTCCTCCCCAAATAGAACATCCCTCCCCATTTCCCCAGCCCTTAGGGTGGAGGGAAGGCACAAGGGCATAGCATGCAAGAGGCAGGTAACTCACTTCAGGCCCTGTAATGATGGCAGCCGCTGGCAATGGCGCTGACAGCTCTTAGTCTGGGTCTGGATTTATGGTCCCCAGGTGAGAAGCCTTTCTGCGAAGGCTCCCATCCCACAGGGGTGGTTTATGGCTGGGAGATGTCCAGAGGTACTAGCAGTTGCAGATTCCTCTCCCCTCCTGCCCGAAAATGGTCCATAACCACAAGAATGCTAAGCTGCTTCTCTGGAATGAGGGCGGGTGAGCCAGAGAGAAGCACAACCCGGGGTCTGGGCTCACCCCTTCCACATCGCTGAGGTCCTTTATTAAGCCAAATGCCAGCACCTAACCTACTGCATCAAGGCGCCGGGAATTCACACTGCTTAGGTTTCTAAACCCTCAGGCCCTCCCAGGTTGGTGTGCTGTATCTTCCTACAACTCCTCCTTACTGAGCACCTACTATGCGCCCGGTCACTTCCATTCATTCCCCTCCCCAATCCTTATGAAAGGGAAATCGCTTTAGATACAAATATTTATTCCAGACCTACTATGTGCTTGGCTACAACAGTGACCACAACCCATCCTTACTAAACACCCACTATGTGCCCAGTCATTTGTTTCCATTTGAAGGTGGAATCTGAGAATCTCTATGATGGCGTGATTGTTCATTCAGTCACTTGACACATTTATTGTAAGCCTACTATGCAAAACACAGACATCCTCTTGCATCTTATAGTCTAATGGAGATACTGAATTCTCCTTGACTAACACAAACATTGGAGTTTAGAGAGATTAAATGTTTCCCCAAAGTTTACAGTCAGTAAATGGCAAGACCAGAATTCAACATTTTAAATTCAAAGTCCTACTACTAATTGAGCATCTGTTTTGAAAGACACTAAGCTGGGGCCTTTCAAATACACACAAACTTGACACAGAAGAGGCACTTGGTAGTATTGTTGAGTAAATAAAATGGATCAAAGGATGGATGGATGGATGGATGGATGGATGGATGGATGGAGACATGGAGGGACAGAGGAATGGATGATGGGTGGATGGAGGCATGGAGGGATGGAGGGATGGATGATGGGTGGATGGAGGCATGGAGGGACGGAGGGATGGATGATGGGTGGATGGACACATGGAAGGATGGAGGGATGGATGGATGCATAGAGGACAGACAAAGAGATGGTTGGGTGATAGAGAATGGGGGGCAGGGGTTGGTGGATACATGATAGAGATGGATGGATGGAAGCAGAGATTAGTGAAAGGTCAGATAAGTGATGGAAATAGGTGGAAGGAGAGACAGGTGGATGGGAGTTGGATAAAAGGATGAAGGAATGGATGGATGGATGGATGGAAAGATGATGAAAGGGCAGAGATAAGATGGATGCGTGGAAGAATGGGTGTAAAGATGGCTGGGCAGATGGAATAAAGAATGGAGAGATGGGCGGGTTGGTGGAATGCTGGCTGGAGAGAGAGAGGAAAGGATGAATGCAAAGACAGATAGATGGACGGATGGGTAGGCAGATAGAAGAAGGGATGGATGGGGATCTGGACAGTAGATTCTGTTACCCACAATTATTCTGTGAGGTAGGAATTATCATTACCATTTTATAGATGAGGAAACTATAGCTCAGAGTGGTATAGCCACTAGTGGATCCAGAGGCACAGAGCAAGGTGGGAGAAAATCTAGATTCAAATGTAAGTTTATCAGACTTCCGAGACCCTTTCTTGAGCACCCCCAGGTGCCAATCCCCTCCCAGGCCCCATCCTGAGTCCTTTAGCATCTCATTTCACAGAGCTTTTTTGTCAAGGTGTAGTAAGACTGAGAGATGGGGTGGGAGTCAGGGATGGGAGGGCCACTAACTCTCAGCAGGTGATTTCATGACAGCATTGGTTCAGGGACTGCTAGCTACGAAGGATTCCAAGTCTATTTTGGAACTTCAACAGACACACATACACACTTGAAGACATGTAATACACACCCACATGCATACAAGGCAAGCAAATACATACATATTCTGCATCTGTGCACACACAAAGACATACACATTCACCCTGAGTGCACACAAAAGTGCCTGCCCACGTGAACACATTTGCACACATATGCACACACAAATTACACTCTTGCACACTTATGTACACATTCTCCAGATACACAATAAGCTCACATTCACACACACACCTGCATGTAACACAGGCGTGAGTTTACACACACTGGCACTCTCCGATGGGGGAGGGGAACTGGCCTCGGATTTCAGTGAACGCATCTCTCCCCACTCAGATAGTAGCAGCAAGAAGCCCATGTCACATTCATGTATACAAACTCTGATGTGCATATGCAATCACATAACACGCACCCACAGCAAGGGGCGTACAACTGCAGACACACTCAGACGCCTCCATATCCAAACACACTCAGGGACACACCCACGCTGATTCTGGGATGGACTCCCACGCACAGGACAACGCAACTGGAACCCTCATGTTAGCAGAGCACATAAACTTTCTCTTCACATCCCCCACACACATATACTGAAACACACACACAGATACACACACCAGGACAGACCCAAACAATGTCACTTGATGTGAGACACACAGAAAAATACTGCTTCACACATTGGCTGCAAGTCTGAGACTGTGGAATGAACAATCTCACTTGGGTCCAGCCCAATGCCACCTCCCCCCAGGGACTGGGCAGAATCTGGGCACAGTGGATGGTGTCCTCCAACACACCCAGGCTTGGGAGCAAAGACCTCTCCTTCCAGCCAGGGGAGAGAAAGAAGCTGTGAGGCTGATGGAGGGCTAAACAGGGGGGCTGGAGGATTTGGGGCAGCACGAGCAGAGCTGGAGACCAGTGCATCCCAGACCCATCTACTGGGAGGAGTTCCTCAAACAGACTGAAGATGGGAGGGGCTCCCAGAGGGGCGGCGGCTGTGAGGGGAGGGGCTGAGGGAAGTTTGCAATGGAGGAAGCCCCCTCCCCGCTCCTCAGGACAACAGGACCACCATTATTAATCTGACTGAATACCCTCCATCTCCCTCCGGGTTAGCGGGAGGATAGGGCCATAGAGGGGGATGGCGTGGAGGGGGCGATGCTGGAGCTTCTGGAGACAGTCTGAGCCCCTGCCTCGGGCTCAGCCCCGCTGCCTTCCAGGGTGGGCGAGTTATGGGGATACATATTCAGCGCATGTTAGACAGGTAAGGAGCAGGGAGAGGCTGGGGTGGGGTTAGGGTCGGTGGGCGCAGGGGGAGAAAAAGAGAAAAACAAAAAGAGATGCAAAGTCAGAGACAGTGCGACAGAGATAGAAAGAGACTGGAGAGACATAAATAGCCTCGAAGAAGCAAACCAGAAGGAAAAGGGGGGAGAGATAGAGAGAGAGAGAACACGAACTACTCCGATGCGTTTAGACACAACCAGACAGAGACCCTGAAGGTGGAGGCATTCGGAGACCCCGAGACCCGCCCCCATGCAGAGGCGGGTCGCTCCCAGTCCCTCGAATCTCACCCTCCCGCTCCGCCCCACTCAGCCGGGACCCGGCTCAATTCCGCAGCCCTGGCCGCCTCCGCCCCGGGCTGGAGCGAGCTTGGCACCCGGACGCTGCTCACTAATAACAATAAGGATGCTGCACCGCGCGGAGGCGGCTGGGGGTCCCGGCTCCCTCCGCCTCTGCGTCCCGCCACCGAGCCCTGACAGGCATCCCTCGGGAGGGCACTCTCCGCCCGGGATCGCCGGGCGGTCGGGGGTGCCGGGCCCCCGGGGGCTGCGGCGGCCGCGGCGCGGGCACCACGCCCCCCGGGAGCGCCCCCTGCGCGGCGGCCACTCACGATTTTCTCGGAGGCGCCCGCGCGGGACACGGTGCCGTTGAGCCCCACGAGCGAGGGCAGCGTCTGCGACATCCAGTTGGTGACCATGGCCATGGTGCTCAGCACGGCCCCGATCTTGAGCAGCGGCACAGACATCGCGCCCCCGCCTCATGCCCCGCGGCCACCCGCCGCGCGTCCCTTGTCCGGCCGGCCACCAGGCAGGCGCTCGGTCCCTCACCACCCAGCCGCCCCAGGGGCGCGAGCGCGAGCTGGGGGCCGGGGCCGGGCCGGCCGGGGGGCTCGGGGACGCGGGCTGCGGCTCGGCGCGCCTCGCGGGCTCCGCTTATAAAGCGCCGGCTCGGCCCCCACCCCCTCCCGCGCCTCCGCGCCGGGCACTTCCAGCCGCCGTGACGTCACGGCTCCGGCCCGGAGCCCGGGGGGGCGGGGGGCGGCCAGACTGCCCCCCGCGGCTCGCCGCCCGGCTGGGGAACGCCCCCGGTGGGGACCCCCCGGCGCCGCCCCGCCCGCGCGGCTTCCCCAGCCCCGCCCCGGCGGCATTCCCACCCCCGGCCGGGGGCTCCCGTCCCCTCCGCGCGCGGCCCCTCCGAGGTCCCCGCCGCGCGCCGCGCTTGGAGAGGGGGTCGCCGCCCCGCCTCGGCCACCAAAGCGGGCGGGGGGCCGGAGTCGCAAGTCCCCACCCACCTACTACTGTGGGACGCCAGCCCGGCTCTCTAAGCCCGGGTCCAGTTGAGAGCGGGGCGTGGGGCCAGACCCCGTGCGCTCCCACGAAGGGGCAGCCGAGGGTCTCCTTCGCCCGGGGGAAGGGGTTTCCCGGGTGCCAAGGCCACGCGGGGGTCCCTCGTTAGTTTCGGACGAGGGACGCCAGCGTGGCGTGGCCCGGAGCGGACGCGAGCACTCGCTGGCGGGGCAGCGACGGGGTCACTTGGGCGGCGGGAGGGTTTCCCCGGGCCTCCAAGGGCGGCCGCAGAGCGCCCGCCGCGACCCGGGGGACGCCTTCTGCAGGCGGGTGCAGGCCGGGCCGCCTCCGGGGAACCCGGGCCGGGGGCGGGGCTCTCGGACTCGGGACCGTCTTCCTCCAGGACGGGGTCGGCTCTGGGGCGAGCTCCCGGGGGACAGGGACGCGCGGCCACCCACCACCCTCCGGGCAGCCGGCGGCGGGGCCGGCGGGGCAGCGGCGAGGAGCGCCGGCGGGGTTTAATTTCCTCTGTTTTGCCTGCACTCACGCCCCCTCCTGGCGTCCCCGCATCACCTCGCGCCGCCGCCGCCGTGGCCCTCGGCCCGCGGCCGCCGCCGTCTGGAGGCGGCGATGACTCAGGCCTTTCCCGCCGCTGCCGCTCTCGGAGGGCTCGCCCGGGGAGAGGCGTAGAACCTGGGGGAGAAAGCGGGGGTCTTGGACTGCCTTCGGAGCTCGACCACACCGGGATACAGATTCTACACGTGTGTGACCTCCAGCAATGACTGCCCCTCTGTGCCTCAGTTTCCTCATTTGCAAAATGGGTGGTTCTGAGGACTGGTGGATCTGTTACAAGTAAATGGTTTGGCTCGCCTGAAACCAAGTGCTCTGTTGAGCATGGTCCACATCCCAGAGAGCAACAGACAAAAATGCCTACCTGAGGGGAGCTGTGGGGCGAGACAGACAAAAAATAGACAAAGAAAGTGAAATACAAATAGAATATCAGGAGGAAGGGGAATAGGGACTAAGGAGAGGAGAGTAGACTTTAAATTGGGAAAGGTTACAGTTAAACAGATAGGTAAGAAGGCCAGGGAGGGAGCCATTTGGATATCTGGAGAAGAATTCAAAGCAACAGGAACAGCAAGTGCAAAGGCCCTGGGGCAGGAATGTTCAAAGAACAGGAAAGAAGCCAGTGTGGTCAGAACAGAGTGAGCCAGGGGAAAAGAGAGGAAGGACAGTGCCTGTAAAGCACTTTTCAGAGTGTCTGGGACATGATAAATTTTCATAAATAGTAAATGCCATTGATGTTATTATTTGCAAGTGATAAATGACCAAAAAAAAAAAAAAAAGTGACCTTGCTTAGTTGTATCAAAGCTTCCATTTATTAGCACTGTACACTGTAAATGAACTTGCTAGCATTTACTCAACCTCCTAAGAAAAGTACAAGTCCCCTTACCCATAAGGAGACCCGGCTCAGAGAAGAGAGGGGAGCAGCCCAGGGAGACCTAGCAGGTAAACAGGACCCAGGATCTGAAGGCAGGTCTATCTGTTTTCAGATCCCAGGATGAGTTGGCTCCAGGTCTCCTGGCTTAGACAATTTGAAACCCAATGATACCGCTTCTCTTCTCTGCCTGAGGGCTGTGGGTAACTGCCTTAGCTCAGCACAATCAAGCTTCTCCACCCAGTGGATGCACCTCCTGGTTTCCCACCTCCTCCACACTTCCCAAACTCCTCTCCCCAAAGGCACGGATCACCTTCCATGGAGTTTTACTCCTGAGCTACACCCCAACCCTCTATTTATTTCCTTGTTTATTTATTTATTCATTTTCACTAAGTTGCTAAGCCTGGCATGATCCTCTGGCCTCAGCCTCCAGAGTAGCTGAGATTACAGGCATGTGCCACTGTGCCTGGCTTTCCCCTTCTTCTCGAAAGTTGTTTCTTCCCTGATTTCAGACACACCTTATTATTCCCTAGTTTCCCCCACTTCTGTGGCCTTACGGTCCCTCCCTACTTCCTAAATGTCTGCATCTCCCTCCTGGGCTTCGTCCTGCCCCTGCCCCTCCCCCTCTCATTTGGTGCACTCTATCTGCACCATCCCACCCACTCCTCAGGCCTTGGTTCCATCTGGCACACTCCTGCCTCAGGACCTTTTCCCTGGCTGCTCACTCTATCCAAAACTCTATTACCACAGATGCCCACATGGCTTATTCCTCTATTTCATCTATGTCTACTCTATATCCTTGTATGGGTCAGAGTCCTGCCATGCCCTCCAGAAAAACTACATTTCCCAGGTTCCTTTGCACACTGACTTCCTGTTAAGCTCAACCAATGGGAGGCACTGGAGGGAGATTGGTGAGTGGGAAGAAGCTCAGGCATTGCTCCTCTCTGCTTGGGGTGTGTTCCGGGGTGTCTTGTGACTGTGCTCACACCCCCTCTATTGTCCCACAAGAGACCCTTCCTCATACCACCCCTTTGCAGGGTCCCTCCAGCAGCATTCCATTGAGGCCTGTAGCTGGATTTCCACTTGGCTTCTCAACTCTTCCATCTCCACCTAACCAATCCCCTGTATTGAATTCTCTCTCACTGAAATACCTGACTTTGTTTGTTTCCCTGACTGGACCCTGAGTGATCTGGTCTTTGGGGAAGGGGTGCTGTGGACTGAAACCAGGGCCTCATGCATGTTCAGCAATAGCTCCCCCACCCAACTTACCCCCAAGTCCAAATATGGCCATCTTTTTTGAATGACCTTCCCTGACCACCTCATCTACAAGCAGAACCCCATGAAGATTTATCCTTTACCCTACTTTATTTTTTAACAGCATTGTCACCATGTGATATTATTATATTGGACTTTTATTTGTTTATGATCTCTCTCCTCCACTAGACTGTAGGCCCCTAGAACTGTCACCAACTTGTCTATGTTTTTCACAGCTGCATCTTCAGGACCTAGAACAGCACATGGCATATAGTAGATGCTCAAGAAATTGTTCTTTTTTTTTCCTTTCTTCATGTGTGTGGGGGGGTGGGCTGGGGGGTGTTGCTAGAGATCAAACCCAAGGCCTTGTGCATATTAGGTAAGTTCTTTACTGCTGAGCTACATCCCCATCTCTAAGAAATTGTTCTTGATTGACTGACCAAATGAATCTATTACCTGGGGCTTATCTATAGCCCAGATCTCCACCTAGAGCTCAGACCACTAAGCTCACCTGAGTTTTGGACATTTCCACTAATGTGTTTCACAGAACTGATGATACATTGCACCCATTAGAATGGCATTGAATCAAAAAGATTGCATCGAGTATTGATAAGGATGTGGAAAAACTGGAACCACATACATCGCTACGAGGAATATCAATTGTGCAACCACTTTGAGAAACAAGTTAGCAATTTCTTAAAAAGTTAAACATAAATTTGTCATAAGACCTAACAATTCCATCCATCCAAGAGAAGTAAATCACACAACCATGTAAAGACATGTGCATGAATATTCAGAGCAGCATTATTCATAACGAAGGGAACTAAATGCCTATCACCTCACGATGGAGAAACAAACTGGGGTCCATCGATACAAGGGAACACTTTCAGTCACATAAGGAACAACTATTGATGTTTTTTCTACAATGTGGATGAACCTCAAAAATATTTTGCTAAGTAAAAGAAACCAGACAGAAAAGGCCACATATTTTATGATTCCATTTATACAAAATGTCCAGAGAAGGCAAATCAATAGCAATGGAAGGTAGATTAGCAATTGCCTGGAACCGCGGTCAGCAGTGGGGAGGGAGCACAAGGGGCATGAGGGATCTTTTTTGGGGGATAGAAATGCCCTAAAATGGGATTGGGGTGATGGGTGCATAACTGCAAACTTATGAAAAGTCACTGAATTGCACAGGTGAACAGGTGAATTTTATGGTATATGAGCCATATTCCAAACAGCTGTTAAAAAGCAAGGAACTTTTTATATGTTCCCTGTGACCCCCACCCAGGTGCCCTGTGTGTGCACTAACATGAGAGTGAGTGCCTTCTGAAGGACTGGACACTTGCTTCACCTTGGTCCTGGCCCTGGTGACCCACAGTCAGAAACTGGTGGTGATTCTCCTTTAACTCCTTATCCTCCCTCCCTCCCCAGCCAGAGCCAGGGGATCCTGATGCAGAAAATATCTCAACAGAGTGGTTCTTCCTCTCCTCACCATCACTCTGAGCATCATGCTGGAGAGCCACTGAAGGTAATGGGAGCCTCCATTGCTTTAAGACACAGGCAATGACTCCTTTAACCTTCAGAATAGACAGGATTGTCATTCCCATCTTAAAGGAGGAAATAGAGGCACAGAAATGCTAAGGAACTTTCCCAAACGCACCCAGGTTTTGATCTGGATCTCCATAGTACTGGGTTATTTGAATCAGTTCATGGAAGGAACAACTGAAGGCTGATCCCTACCTCACATCATGTCCAAAACCCAATTCTGGATGGATCATTCATGTAAGCGTAAGAGACAAACTGTAAAACTCTCAGGAGAAAAATGTGGAAGGGTATCGTAATTACCCTGCTGTGGGCAAGGAATTTTTTAAAACAGGACCCATTAGTAAGCACCAACCATGAAGGGAAAAAAATTATGATCTGAACTATGTTAAAATGAAGAAATTCTATTGGTTTAAAGGAACCATTAAAAGAATGAAAAGGCAAACCGCAGAGTAGGAGAATATATTTGTAAAACTTATGTCCAATAAAGAACTCATATTTTGGTTTTATATTTATGAAAGTGTGTGTTTACATATAATCTGCACACACACACACACACACACACACACACACACACCCCTTCCCACAGAGCAATAAGGGAAAAGCAGCAGACAGTCTAATAGAGAAGCGGGCAAAAGAACAGACAAAAAGGGGTATCCAGGTGGTCAATCAAGAGGTGAAAAGTACTTAGCATGATTAACCATCAGAAAATGCAAATTAAGCCCACAGGGAGAACCACTGTGCACCCATTAGAAGGTCTAGAGTGGAAGAGGGATGTGCAGGTTTTGAGGAGGAATGCTCCCCCTGCTGGTGGGAGGGGAGCTGCTGCACTCTCTGGAAGAATCTTGGGGTTCTGGAAGCTGTTCAGCAGGACCTCCCCCAGAGCCAGCAGTTGCACTCCTAGCCATACAGAATGCAGCCTGGTCACTTGCGTATTCCCTACTGGCAAATTTGCCTATCTGATACAATTTATTTATATGTCTAAGGCCAATTCGCTGTGACTTTTGTGGTAATTTGTGGCCATATGCAGAGTATCAAAATGTTGCATGAACTGACTGTGTATGTTCCTAGCTGAGGCTGAACAAGGAAATGACTTTGTTTCATACTATAAATGAGTACTTATTTGGCGGGGCGGGTGGCAGGGGAGTACTGGGGATTGAACTCAGGGGCACTCAGCCACTGAGCCACATCCCCAGCCCTATTTTGTATTTTATACAAAGGTCTCGCTGTGTTGCTTAGCTTTGCTTTTGCTGAGGCTGACTTTGAACTTGAGATCCTCCTGCCTCAGCCTCCCGAGCCACCATGCCTGGCCACCTTCATGTCTTAAATGCTACCCTCCACGGAGAGCCAGTCAAGGCTCTGAAAAAAACCGCGTGTTAGATAAACTTTATTTTGGGCATGAGTTATAATGCTGTCTGTCACAAGTTTCATGTTAATGAATCAAATTTTTAAAGTTTTTAAAAGAAATACACACCGAACAGCACTATCTATTATTCCATTAACAAAAATGTTGTGGCTAGAGACTTTCAGACAGAGCGGCACGTGTTTGCAAGGATGTGGAACTCCAGGGCACCGTAGCAGGGAATGTAAAAGGGCACAGCTGCTGTGGAAAACAGTACAGAGGGCCCTCCAAAAATGGTATGGAATTGCTGTATGATCCAGGGACTCCACTCCTGGGTGTAAGCACAAGAGAATCAAAAGCAAGGTCTCAGTAAGATATTTGCACACCATGTTCACAGCAGCATTATCCTTAGGAGCCAAGAGGTGGACACCATCCAACTGTCCAGGTACAGATCAACAAAGTGTGGTCGTCCTTATGATGCAATACAATTTGGCCTTAAAAAGGAAGGAAATAATCCCTATAGACATGGGTGGACCGTGAGGACCATATGCCAAGAGATATCAGCCAGTCACCAAAGGCCTCTTTTAAGTCATACTATAAGGACATCTACCAACAGTCTAATTCACAGAAACAGAAAGCAGAATGGAAGGGGTACCAGGGGAGGGGGAGGGTCGGGAGGAGGTGTTTAATAGGGGCAGCGTTTCAGTTCTGCAAGATGGAAAGAGTTTCAGAGGCTGGTTGCCCAAAGGTGTGAATTTTCTTAATCTTTCTGAACTGAATACTTGGGAATGGTTACGATGGTAAATTTTATATTATTTGTATTTTACCCACAATTTAAAACTTTAAAAATCTTTCATTTGAACTCTCTCTCCCCCACATCTCTTCCATGACTTATTGTCAGCTTCATGAATTCTAAAACCCTTAACCCAACATTCAAAGTCTTTAAAGTCAGATCACAACCTCTTTTTCCAAGTTCACCGCCAAATCTCACCTCCCCGTGGACACCAGCCACGCTCCACCCTCGTTCCCATTTCCAGAACACACTGCCTGCTTCTGGGTCTTGTCAGCTTGGCCAGCAACCTTCTTCTACATGGAACATCCACTCTCCAGTCTTCACCCATGGACTCTCAAGGCTCACCTGGAGCCACCTCCTCCAGGAAGCCTGTCTGACTTAACACTTTGCACAATGCACCACATCCCCACATCCATCTCCCTGACTTGTGAACTGAAAGCCACTCCGCAACAAGCTCTGTCACATCTCTCCACACCCCAGAGCTTTCTCAGGGTCCTTTCCATAGGAATTATGAGAGGTGAGCAATAAAAGAACTGGGAATCTGTGGTGCTGTCTTGGGACCTAAAAGATGGGGAACTATCCACCTCCTGTTCAACGGTCTCAGCTGACTTTGCCGTTTGGTTTCTTTCTTGACACCCTGTGTTCTTATCTGCTAAGCAGGACTCAGATGCTAGCTGCCTAGAATAGTCAGAACTATGTGTAAAATGGAAGTAGACAGGCACAAGCGACTACGGGTGCCAGGCAAATAAGAGTCCGCATACAGACCTCAAAATCCATTCAGACTACTCTCTGCTCTTTTCTGGTTTTGACTTGGGTTGTGGCTGAGCCATGGAGGGAAGAAAATGGGAGACAGGCTGGGTTTCCCTCCTGGAGGTGAAGGTGTGTTGATGCTCTGCTAGCTAAAAGTGGCATCAAACTCTGCTCCTATCATGACACCCTCTTCCCAACACAGCCAGGCTCGAAACCTCTGGAGAGGTAAGCTCCTCCTCCCCACTGCTTGAGAGTGCACCCTATCACCCAGTCCTTGGCGTGCAGCATAAGGCTTGAAACAGAGAAGGTTCTTGGCGAATGCTTTCCGGGTGAATACACGAATGCACAAATAAATCACAACCGCAAGTTACTGGCTCCCCAAAACTGACACTGAATTCTGGGGAGACAGAGCCATTGCCCATACTAGCTACTGGGCTCATAAGAAATACACACCCACCCACATGATTGATCCACAGGGAATAGGGTCACGGTGCACACACATCCATAGGTATAACTGTGGTACAAACATGTCCCTGTGCCAGATTTGGCCAATGCTGAATATAGCTGGCCCCTCCATATCCCTGGGATCCATGTCTGCAGGTTCGACCAACCCTGGATCAAAAATATTTGGGGAAAAATTGCACCCGTATTGAACATGTACAGACATTTTATTATTTCCATTATTTTCTAAACAAAACAGAAAAACTCTTTCCATAGAATTTACATTTTATTAGGTATTGCAAGTCATCTAGAGATGATTTAAAGTCTACAGAAGGACTGCAAAGATGCTATGCAACAGCTACAGCATTTTACATAAGGGATTTGCACAAGGACAGATTTTGGTATCGTAGGAGGTCCTGGAACCGCTTTCCTACAGATACGGAGGCACGACGGTAACTGTTCCTGAACACACTCACTGTCTCTGAACATACACAGACACATTCCTGTGGGGCCAGGGTTAAAGTGAGGCAAGCTGTACAGGGGCAGAATTGAATCCTATTTTTATTTAATTTTTTGACATTTTGCTCAGAGATATTTTGCATAAATTTTGCCTGTATTACATTAGTTGGGTGTGGTGGTGCACACCTGTAGTTCCAGTGACTCAGAAGCCTAAGGCAGGAGGATCACAAGTTCAAGGCCAGCCTGGGCAACTTAGCCAGACCCTGTCTCAAAATTAAAATTAAAAAAGGTTGGGGTGTAGCTCAGTGGCAAAGATTCCTGGGTTAAAACCCCAGTACCACAAAAAATTATTTTAACTAAATTAAAAAAAAAATAAAAAGATTTGTATCCTCTTAAATGTAGTACTAGAAACAAGTGCCTGACTAATCTTATGTTGGCTTGAGACAAAACACACACACACACACACACACACACACACACACACACATACACACACACACACACACACACGGCCTCAAGCACACAGGAACAAAGTTCCTGCACAAACCTCACTCCACCACTAGGTGTCGCTCCAGCTCCTTATCTTAGGCCTAGCGGTGGCCAGCTCTGAGTTTTGAAGTCTGATAGATTTCATTTACCTTCCTCCACCTGGGACATTCACATGTTCCAAAGGAGCTCGGGAAGAACAGAATTTTAACCTAAACTGTGCTGCCCTGGAAGGGACTTCAAGCACAAGTAAAGAGGATGGGTTTTCTTAATGCCTCTGTTCCAGGGGTGAGTAGCCCCTCATCCTCCCTGGGCACGGTGGTTCCCTGGTAGCAACGGTTTTGCTTTCTGCAGTTTCAGTTACCTGAGGTCAACCACATTCTGAAAATATTAAATGGAAAGTTCCATAAATGAACAGTTCATAAGGTTTTTGGGGTTTTTTTTGTTTGTTTTGTTTTGTTTTTTAATCAGGGATGGAACCCAGGGGTGCTTAACCACTGAGCCTCATCCCCTGCCCTTTTTGAGACTGGGTCTCATTGAGTTGCTTAGGGCCTTGCTAAATTACTGAGGCTGGCTTTGAACTTGCAATCCTCTTGCCTCAGCCTCCAGAGCTCTGCTGGGATTACAGGCATGTGCCGCATGCCTAGCTTCTTAAGTTTTTAATTGCACACTATTCTTTTTTTTTTTTTTTTTTTGGCCCTGGGGGATTGAACCCAGGGCTTTGTGCATGCCAGGCAGCCAGCACTTTACCACTGAGCCACATCTCCAGCCCAATTGCACACCATTCTTAATAGTGTGGTCAGGCCCAGAACAACTGGGATGAACCCTGGAACACCTCTGCACTGTGCTGCCTGGAACATGGGTCATCCCTCTGGCATGCTCCCCACTTGCTAGTTATCAGATTGACCATCTTGATATTTCAGTGCTGTGTTCAAGCATCTCTTATTTTACCTGATAATTGTCCCAAAGCATAAGTGTGATGATATAAAAGAAATGATATAAATGAAATATGGAAGGACAGAATCCGGTACTATGGGTAGTGGTGAGAACATGCAGGGCATATTGGATAAAACAGTAGATGCAGAATTTGGTACTATCCCAAGTCTCAGGCATCTACTGGGGGTTTGGAATGCACTACTCCTCAGTTTAGAGGGGATTACTGTACAAGAACCTCATGATCTGAGAAAGAAAGAGACCCTGTATGTGTGTTAGGAGGTCCATCCATTCACTCATTCACCAGATATTTGCTGAGCACCTACTGTGTGCCAGACTCTGTTCCAGGCACTGGAAAGAGAACAAAATTTGCCTGATGAGCTCCTGGGAGACAGACAATGAATGAACAGACAAATCATGGAAAGGCAGTAGCAAGGCGATACAGGAAAATATCAGTAAGAGCTCTAAGAGTGGAAGTGGGGAGGCTATTTTGATGGCTATCAGGGCAGGCTTCTTGGAGGAGGTGACATCTATGCAGAAAGAAAGAAAAGGAGGGAGGAAGTCAAGTAACTGTTCCTGGGGAACAGTGTCCCAGGCAGAGGGAATGGAAAATGCAAAGGTCCTGGCGTATCTGATCCAAGCTGGACTCTCTCTCCCTATCATGCTCCTGAGAACACCTGAAAGGGTCAACCCTGAACCCAGATAGTGCCCAGGACACAGTTAAATGGTAGGGAGAACTTCCCAAGGGTCAGAAGAGGGAATTTTTTTCCCTTAAGAAAGATGGTGGGCTTAGAGGCATCAGGTCCTCTAGTTGCTTCAGGTCATTCATAGAGCCACTCTCTGACCAGAAACCAGAACAAGTGGGAGAAACCCTGGATGGATGAACAGTACCTCTTACATCACAACTTTTTTGCTTTCCGATTAAATCTAAACTCCTGCCCACAACCCACAAGTTCCTGTGTGGTCTTGCCATTCTGGACTTCTCCGGCCACATGGCATTCACCCCAGCTGTTCCCACCGCAGGGCCTTTGCACTTGTTGTTCCTCCTGCCTTGGAGGCTTTTCTCCCAGATACTCACAAGGCATCCTCTTTCTTTTCTTTCAGGCGTTGCCTCAAATGCCACCCCTCATAGAACCTCCCTGACCAAACCTGCTCAAATAGTGTCCCCATTGCTTGTTTTTTGTGTTTTTGGTAGTGGGGATTCGAACCAGGGGCCTTCTACCATGGAGCTACACCGTGGCCCTTTTTATTTTATTATTGTTATTATTATTATTATTTATTTATTTATTTTGCGGTACTGGGGATCGAACTCAGGGCCTTGTGCTTGTGAGGCAAGCACTCTACCAGCTGAGCTATCTCCCCAGCCCCTTATTATTATTATTATTATTATTATTATCATTATTATTATTGATAGGCTCTGGCCAAGTTGCTCAGGCTGGCCTCAAACTTGTGATCCTCCTCCCTCAGCCTCTGAGTAACTGGGATTACAGGCGTGTGTCACTGTGCCTGGCTCCACCAGCACTCTTTAATCTCCTTTATTCTATTTATTATTATTCATGTCATTTACATGGTATTATATGTTTATGTCGTTCTTTCTGTCTCCTATGCCAGATCAGCTCCAGGAGGGTGGGATTGGAAGACTTGCCTCGCGGCTCTATCCCCATTGTTTAATCATATCTGTTGATTGAAAGGATGAATACATGATTTCTAAGAACGACACATGGAGAAACCCATTATAGGGACTGGGGAGGGTGTCTGGGACGCGATGGAAGGAGCGAAGGCGGGGCAGGCAGAGTGCCCTCTCTTAGGGGTTAGCCGGGGACTGAAACTGCTTTTCCACCATGCAGCGCCCCTCAAGGCCGCCTGGGGCACTGCAGCCCAAGGCAGGACTCCATCAGTCCCGCCCCAACTCATTACCCATCTTAGCCCCGCCCCATCTGCCATTTAGCCCCGCCTCCATGGCTCTCTGATTAGCCCCGCCTCCACGAGTACACAGTTTAGATCCGCCCCCGAACAAGTTCTTCCCAGACCTAGGGTAGGTGGAACTCACCCCTAAGTGCACCTCTCTCAGCAAACTCCCTGGCACCACTTGGAGAAAGAACAGGAAATCTAGAGTTGTCTAGGGACGGACAGGGTGGGGGAGAATCCCCAGGGGGTGATTCCAAAAACCCTTCATAGAAACCAAATTCAACTTCATCCCTGGTGCAGTTTAAGTGTGTGCCTCTTGGTCTCGGTCTCTCTCTCTCTCTCTCTCTCTCTCTCTCTCTCTCTCTCTCATGTGTCTCTCTTTGCTTTTCTCCAGCTCACCTATCAATTGAGTACCTACTGTGTGCAGCCCGATGCCAGGTGCTGGATGCACTCCTTTTCCCACCCAGTGTGTAGGTGCTGAGATGGGGAACTGTGAGGGAGGGGTCCCCACAAACTCTCCTCATGGAAATCCTCCTTCCTAGAATACATCCTCCACTCCTCCCAATCCCCCCCCCACACACACACACACACTAGGGGTGGGCACAGCTGATTCCTTTTATCTTGATCAGGTTAAGGAAGGTGCTAGGCTGGTTTTCTTCTGCGATTTTACCTGAAAACCCCACCTAGTGACCTTTGCACAGGCACTGTCCACACCCATGAAATGAATTCTTCAACAAGCTGGCAAGCACGTGGCTCAAGAACCTGACTGCCTCGGTTCAGTCCTGTCTCTGCCACTCCTGAGCTGTCTGGGCTTGAGCAAGTGACTGTACCTTTCTCTGCCTCGGTTTCCCCATCTCTAAAATAAGGGCAACAATAGCATCCACCAGCAGGGCACTGAGGAGCATCAATGCCTCATTGGGGCTGTGTGCTTGAAAGAGCGCCTTGCACATAACGAGCATTATGAATGTTTGCTGTTAGAATGATATTTCATTATTTTTGATCCCAGCTTCCCTCTGAGCCCCTATGGATCTTAGAATTTGGGGGTGTTCCCACCCGCAAGATGGAGGAAAAGGAGGCTTCTCAATAACTGAAGAAAGCTTGGACCCTCCACATTTTCAGGGTTCCCCAAACCTGCCCAAGCAATGGGGTGCCACAGGGAGACAGACCTGCGTCTGTGAGAACATGAATGGGGTGTGCAGGAAACCCATAGGCGTGCACACCCATGGGTACATGGACGCTCGTTTGCACACACAATCCCCACACCCTCTTGTAGAGCGATTTATTCAAAGGCACAGAATGGCACATGGTCGTCTTAGAGCTCTCACCCAGTCACACACCTGGTCACACGCGTTTTGTGCAACAACCAGGCATTTGGACACGGTCATGTAAAAACTGTCACACTGTCCTGGTCACATAGCTAGGGCTGCACAAGTACCACCGGGATTAACATGGTCCTCACTTGAACTGGTGTCCCACTACCAGTCACACACACGCACAACTCGCACGGCAAGCTCACAAGCCTCACAGTCACACCAAGCCTCCGGTCACAGCCACCCACTGTCACACACAGTCTCTCGTGTACAAACACCCTTTCCTAGTCACACCCCAACTCACTCACAGTTGGACCAACACCTGCACAGCCACACACACAAACTCCCCTCGGTCACACCCAGCGCGACACAAAGACACGTTTATCCTGCACCCCCACCAGCATCTCACACACGTCCCCATCAGTCACTCACACGTGAGTCCCGCCCCCTTCCCCACTCTGGGGGTGCAGAGGAGAAGTGGGGGGCTTCACAAGCTGGCGCCTCGGCCATGATGGAGAGTGAAGGGTAAACCACATCCCAAAGGCCCCCGAAGTTTCCCCCTCCACCCCACTCGGCTCCAGCGAGACGGCGGGGTGTGGGCTCCAGGTCACTGAGGGGTTAAGAGCCCCAAAGCAGGATCGTGCCGTCTCCCAAAGCATCCCAGCTGGAGGCTGCATCTGAAGTCCCCTACTACTCCCCCAGGCCAGGGTGATGGCCCACCCCTCCCCCGCTGCGACCCCCGCCCCTCGTCCCTCGCCGCCCCGCGGCTCTGGGGAGCTCGTGCAGACCCCGACCTGGTTTCTCCGAGGACCCTCTGCGCGCCCCTGCCCTCCGGGACTCCCCCGCGCCCGCACCTGCCCGCCGGGCCCCTACCTGTCCGGCGAGGCCTGAGCACAGCAGCAGCAGCAGCAGCAGCGGCAGCGGCGGGACCGTGAGCGGCCACATGACGCGCCCCCAGCCCGGCGTTCCGTCCCCCCGCCCGCCCTAGCGGCGCCTCGGCGCGGGGACCGCCACCAGGCGCGACCCCGCCCGCGCGGCAGGGGCGACCCTCCTCCGCCGCCTCCCCCGCCTCGCCGGCGGCCGGGATTCCGCCCCACCCCCGCCCCCAGCTCGCCGCGAGTCTTTGTTGCGGGCTCCGCCCCCCGCCCCGCCCCCAGCTCGTCTTCGGGCGCCGAGCGAGCCGGGTCGGGGGACCCGGGAGGCGGGAGCTGGCACTGGTGCGGGGAGCCGGGGACCAGACCCGGCGCTCCACCCCAGGCCATCACCGGAATGGGTCACGGAGATGGGGCGAGGGCGTCCGTCACGTGCTTGTCAGTTTCACCTCCCGGGATATTTCCCACGTTGAGGATGGAGTGGGAGGGGGATCGGTGGGGAGGAAGGCCTGGTAGCAGGGAGGAGAAATTATCCAAGAACTGTCATCTACAGAGAAATTGAGGCACGGAGCCTGTGAAATGGGCAGTTGGGGAAGGGGTCAACGCCAGAATAGGGGCAGGTAGAACAGAGATGGACACTGCGAGTGAGAGGCAGAAACCCGAGCAGGAAAGTGACATTGAGACGAGGCGGTGGGGGTGACCAGGTGAGCTGACCTGGTCTCCCGCAGGGGCATCTCATTTCCACTCTCCCTGGGCGCATATTCCCTAGGGCGTTCCTGATGGAAGCCTTCCCCTCCCCCAGCCCCCAGCCACACCTGGACAGCCTCTCCTTGTTTATGTTTCAATGCCCCAAAATGACAGATCAGATTCCCGAGAGAACCAAAATATGAAGGCCGCCTCCACATGAATCATTTGCATATGAAGGGCGTCCTTGTCCTGTCCGCCTTCTTTGGAGAGGCTCTGTAGCCCTTCTGTGCCTCTCACTGCCCCAGGTCTGTCTCTCCAGTCATCAAGCATCCCCATAGCCCTTCGGTGGTTTTTGCGGAGAGGGCAAGTAAATCAAATTATGGAGGAATCTGCCATAAAATATGGGGAAGGGGTGAGAAAAGCTGGCATTTTTCTGACCCTACTGTGTGCTGGGCAGATAGCACATTATTGATGGTTTTGCTGGGACGAAGAGAAAGACCTTGGTGTCCAATAGCCCTGACTCTGTCACTATTTTGCCATGTGACCTCAGGCAAGGAGTTTTCCCCTCTTTTAAAAGACCTGTTTCCTCCCAGCATCTCCTATCATTGGGAGACATCTGTGACCCAGAAGCAAATAGTGCACCAGTCCCCAGAGCACATTGCCACAGAGCAGTTGGGGACACTGGCTATAGGATCTGGTCACAAGGCAGAATCTGAGCCTGAGAAGACATTGCATCTATTCCTCTACCTCCTTTTTTGAAATGGGAGACTATCTTATGCTGGATCCTTAGGCCAAAACTGCAGTCACCATGTAGGTTGGTAGATTCTTAAAAGTCTTGACCAAGAGTGGGCATCCTTGTAAAGGGCTTAGTTTCAGGACCATGAACAGTGTCCTCCTTGGGTTCTGATCAGGGATGTGGTTACTGTTATGGCCAGGCCATGGCCTATGTTATAATGCTGAACTTTGGCCAATATGACTTCAGGTTCATCTTTCATATGTTCTCTTCTGTATTAGGAGAGAGAGAGAGAGAGAGAGAGAGAGAGAGAGAGAGAGAGATAGAGAGAGAGATTATAAACTACATTTCCCAAGCTCCCTTGACTACAGCAAACTACATTTCCCAGGCTCCCTTGCCTCTGGTTAGGCCCAGCCAAATGGGAGGTCTGGAAGGAGATTGGAGGGAGAAAAGAAAGTCTAAACCAGAATAGTTCTTCCCCTCTCTCCACTTTGGGTGACTCTACAGTGGCTGTTGGATCTTCCTGGTTGTCTCAGCCCCATTAGGTGTCCCCCATCATGGTTGAACTCTGTCCAGGTGACTGTGGCTGTGACTTCCTCCCCCATTCTCTTCAAACCTACCCAATGCTTCTGTGACTGATTCCCCCTGTGAAATCCCCTCTATTGAACTAGCTGGCTGGGGCTCTGGTGTTTTCAGACTGGACCAGAGCCAATACATGTTATGCTATTATCGTGACCATTGCTGTGGTCAGTGGTAATCTCAGTGTCCTCATCATGCTGTGGTCAGTGTCCTACTGAATGGTGATCTCTGCTGTCATCAACATCCTGGTTCCGCTGCAATCAGCATTGTGATCAGCATTGTGGTCACCGCTGGTCATTCCTGGTTGTGCTGTGGTCAGTGTAGTGACCAGTACTGTCAGTTTCCTGGCTGCCATGTGCTCAGCAAGACAATCACTGTCCTGGTGCTGTAGTCCTTATCCTGAACTTGCTTTCAACAGAGGCCTGGCCATGCTATGGTCAAAATTATGATCAGGTCACACTGTGGTCAGGGTCATACTTGGTTTCCTGGTTGTATTGTGACAGCTTCAACATCAGCACTGGGGCCCGTGTCATGATGAGCATGGTGTCTACAGTGTAGTGGTCAGGACTGTGAACCACCTCTGAAAATAGATCAGGGTCAGATTCTCAAGGATCTCCTGTGGCAGAACTGAGGAACTGGGTGGGTCCGTGTCTGGCATCAGGCAAAGGTCACTCTGACAACAAGTGGGAAGCAGGAAGGGCATCGGATCTTGCCACCTCGACACTTGATTTTTCCTAATTGGTGGTAAGGCAGCCATTGTCTCTGCTCTCCTGTGACCCCTTCGTGTGTTCAACCAAAGGACACAGCCCAGGTCTTTGTTTCCTCACCCTGCACAAGGCCCGTCAGAGGGAAAATGATCAAGAAGTTCATGAATGAATGAATCAGTAGCATTCTTGTCTACATATGCCTGTCTTTATTATTCAGGGTCCTTTGTTAGCAATTGCAGAAACCCAACTTGACTTGAATTTAGCAAAAATGAAGGGCTAGGCTGGGTATATCTCTCACTGGTAGAGAGCTTGCCTAGCATGCATTAGATCCTGGGTTCAACACCCAGCACTGCAAAAAACAAAAGAAAAAGAATTATGTATATATTACTTACATAACTGAAAACAATAATCCAGGGGTAATAGAATTTAGGCATGGCTGCATTTGCAGGGTTCTGTTATATCATCAGGATTCTGTCTCTCTCCATTTCTTGTCTCTGCCATCCTCTGTGAGGAATTCTCTTTTAGACAAGAGGTGACAACATCCATTCCCAGAGGCTTCTATCTTCCAAGATCAGCAACATCAGCGAAAAGAGACCTTGCAAAATACTGAATGTGGTCCATCACTAGTCATGTGCCCATCCTGAACCAATCTGAGGGCAATCCCTCAGCCAGATCAGGCTCAGAGATCATCTCCCTGGGACGGAGAGCACAGTCATTGTCCCTCAACTCCACCAGGAGGGAGGTGGGAAGCAGAGGGATGGGGAACTTTACCATTAAGAGGGAGAGGATAATGTGTCAGCAAAACAAAGGACAGCAGGTTGGTTCCGGGCCCATCCTCCTAGTGTGCTTCCTGCATGGCAGATCTATAAGGCTAACACTGTTCCAGACTCCCTTGCAGCTACCCTCCCTGTGCCAATAGTTTCTATCAACTTGAAGCCTGAGAAGTGCTGGGAAAGTCGTCTTCCTGCCGTCTTGGTAGAGGCAGCGGTTGCCACAGCTGTGCAGGCTGGATTTTCCTGCAGGTCTGTTCCTATTTCCTGCCATGAACATCATCACCCACTTTTATGGAGAGGCCGTTGCAGTAAAAATGAGTAAAAATCTCTACATTGCAACCAGAGCAGTGCATTCTTCTTATTAACAGCTCTATTGAGGTAGAATTCACATGCCATACGATTCACCCTCTAACACATGCACATCAATGGCGTTGGGTATATTCCATCATTAGTTTTAAGTGGTGATACAATAAACATAACATAAAATTTGTCACTTTAACTGTTTTAAGTGTGCACTCATTACTTCTACCACATTGTGCAACCAGCACCACTGTCCATTTCCGAAACTGTTTCCTCAACCCAAACAGAAATTCTGCAACCAGTAAGCCATGCCTCCCTGCCCTCCCCATCCCAGACCCTGGCAATCTCCCATCTACTCTCTGCCTGCTCTGTATGTCCATGTATGTGGAGTCACATGGTATTTGTCCTGTTGCACCTGGCTCCTTCCACTTAGAGCAGTGTTTTCAAAGACCATCCAAGTGGTAGTGTACATCAGAACTTTATTTCTTCTTATGATTGAATAATATTCTGTTGTGTGGATATAACACACTTTGTCTGTTATAGTGATGTATTCTTATTTTATTTTATTTTATTTTATTGCATTTCTTGGGATTGAACCCAAGACCTTGCATTTGCTAGGCAAGTGCTCTAACTGAGCTATGAGCTGTATCCTCATGCCTCTTTCTTCCTTCCTTCCTTCCTTCCCTTTCCTCCTCCTCCTCCTCTCATTTCCTCCTCCTCCTTCTCCTTCTCCTCCTCCTCCTCCTCCTCCTCCTCCTTCTTCTTCTTCTTCTTCTTCTTCTTCTTCTTCTTCTTCTTCTTCTTCTTCTTCTTCTTCCTCTCTCTCTCCCTCTCTCTCTCTCTCTCTCTCTCTCTCTCTCTCTCTCTCTCTCTCTAGTACAAGGGATTGAACCCAGGATCTGACACATGTAGCTAAGCAAGCAATCTACCACTGGGTTATATCCACAGCCCTTTTCATTTTTTATTTTGAGGTAGGGTCTTGCTGAGTTGCCAAGGCTGGACTCAAAGTAGCAATCCTCTTGCCTCAGCCTCCCAAGTCACAGGCATGCACCACCAGATCTGGCACCTTCTACCACTTTGTAAGTACCAAGATCCCTGGTATCTTGGTCCATTCTCTGTTGCCATAACAAAATACTTGAGGCCGAGACTTTATAAAGAAAATAGTTTGTTTAGATTACAGTTCTGGAGGTTCAAGAGCAAGATGTCTGCATCTTCTTGTCTGGTGAGGACCTGATGGCAGATGACATGGCAATGGTGGGAGTGTGTTCAGAAGCAGGGGGATTCAGAAAATCAGCTGGTAGGACAGGAAGCCAGGGGGATTCAGAAAATCACCTGGTAGGACAGGAAGCCAGGGGGATTCAGGAGTCACAATTGCTGTTTTTATAACCACACAATCTCCCAGGAACCAACCACGGTCCTGTGAGGACTCCATTGATCCCTTCCAAAGGCAGCACCCCAAAGACCTAGTCACCTTCCACTAGCACCACCTTTTAAAAGTTCTACTCCCCAGCATCACTACACTGAGGACCAAGCTTTCAATATATGAACCTTTAGGGAACTCTTGAACCACATCAAAACCACAGCACCTGGTATTGATTCTTCTCTTCCACAACTAAGCCCTGACTGACATGTGCTTGGAACGTTCATTCCCTGTATCTGTCTGGTGAGAACTTCAGCAGCCCTCCTACCCCAGGCCACTCTGCGAACGTCTCCCTTGTAACACCAGTCCCTACTCACTGAACTCCGACTAAGCACTGAACTCCGACTAAGCCCTGAGCACCGGACTGAATTCTCCCAGCATCACCTCCTCGCATTCTTGAAACCTGTGAGGTAGAGATGCTTATCCCCAATTCAAGAATGAAAAGTTTGAGGCTCAGAGGTCAAGTAAAGTGCCCAGGGTCACCCAGCTATGAGGAGCAGATTTGGGATTCCAACCGCACCCCACCCTCCTCAAAGTCGACCTCTGGACCTCTGCAGCATCCCAGTGAGATTTTCCCCTGCATCTGTCCTTCTGCATCAAACTCCTGTAGGCAACTGAGACTCAATCCTGCTGGGGACACCGGGAAACTGTGTAGAGTCCGGACCTCAGAGCTCACCTGAGGGTGGGGGGGTGTTTATTCTCCGGGTCCCGCCCACCATGGGGACCAGCTCCGCGGACCACTGACCATTGGCTGAGCACGGCTGCTCGCCCAGGTGTGAGCTGGAAGGAGTGTGCACAGGAACAGATGCGGGCTGAGGGGAGGCAGGGCACCCACGGTGTTTCCTCAGCCCCTCTTCTCACATGGAGGAGTCAAGGCTTAGCGAGGTGAAGACTCTCTACCCAGCCCCGTAGCAGATGCAGAGCGGAGCTGGATGCTCACGGGGTGTTGTCTAACTCCAGACGTGAGGCTCCCTACGCCGCAGGTGTAGGGGAACAGCTGGGTTCCCATGGCCTGGCTGTGCCCAGCTGAGCTGAGCATCCTCTCCAGCCCTCCCCAGCCCTGCCTCTCCACGGGGATCACACCAGGTGCCCTCCAGGTCCAGGCCTCCCGATCCCGCCTCTCCAAGTGTTCACACAGATGGGAACACAGGCCCCTTCCAAGTCCCGGAAGAAGCACTTGAGGGAGGCCTGGGTTCAACCCCGGACGCTCAGGGGTTCTCGAAACTGTCCTGTCGGATCCATTCCTCACTCTTCTCCTCTTGGACATTCGTCACTGTCCAACTACTGCCGCAGCTGGGACTCCTTGCCCCTGGGGCATCACACACACATGCGCACCTGCCGAATGACCCAGTTATGGGACAGGAACTTGGACCTCGGTTACCCAGACGGAGCCTCCAGCAAACTTATGCACACATGCAGGACTTAGGCACTCAGTTAGCCAGAGACAGCACAGCTGGACACGTGGCCCAGGCGCGGCAGCCCACGGACACACACCCGGCCGTCAGATGGTGTGAGAGCAGCCAGAGGCAAATCAGTCACAGCTACCCAGGAACAGGCGCTCGCAGATGCATTCGCTCCAACGCGCACAGATCCAGGACCAGGGCATCCTCGCAGAACCCCACAAAACCCACGTGGCAGACACGGCACACTCAGATCCCAGCGTAGATGGTCGGACACACGTCGACACACCCATACGTCTACGGTGTGGTCACGCGAAACTCACAGTGCAAGCACAAGCTCACACCCACACACAGATTCACAAACAAGACGTAGTCCGTGCACCCACCCTCCCACTGGCCCACAAACAGGCAGGCTGTTCACACGCAATTGTGGTTTTACACACACACACACCACGGAGGCACGGAACACACCTGCAGGGACAGTTCAGACACAGTCACACTCACACACAGCCCGGGCGGGGTGTTCGCACACAAAGAGACCCACAGGGACTCACCACACTGACATCCTGTGACACGCAACTTGGGGCCGGGGCAGCGTGGGAACGAGGCTGTGAGTGGGACAAGGAGGCCAGGATGACTCAGGAGGCCTCCTGGGCAGGGGGGGGCCGGAGGCGGGCTGGCGTCCAGCGCATGTGGTTCCAATTAAGGGCCTGGGAACTGAGGCATGAGCTGGCGGGACAAGAAGACCCAGCCACACTTCCACGCTCTGCCAAGGCAGGAAGAGGGAAGGCCCTAACTGAGGTTACAGGGCCGGAACTTGGCTGGGAAGCCCAGCAGCTCCTACAGCTGCCGAGAGGTCTACCCTGGACCGGGCCAGGCTGCTGCTCATGTCAACCCCTGCAGTAGCCCTGGGAAGGGGATCATGGGACAGAACAGGCTCAGAGAGGTTACGCTACTTGTCCAAAGTCACACAGCTAGGAAGTACAATTGGGACTCTGGTCAAGGACTGTGCAGGCCTGGTCCCTGGCCTGAGGTAGATGTAAGGCCTCCTCCTTTTGATCCACAAGTAGAGACTGAGCGCTGAGTGCTCATTCCAGACCCTCCTCTGGATGTGTGCCTATGAACTCAGCAGTCCCCAGCCTTAGAGTATGGGGCATGCACATGTGGATGGGGTATCTGGGTATGTTTGGAGGGCCCCGATCTACCTGGGGTGGTTGGTGTCGGGAGTGATACTCATATGGAAACCCAAAGGATGAGGAGGAACTAGCAAGGCTCAGTGAGCAGAGAGTCCAGCAGATGCAAAAGCCCTGTGGCTACAAGGCGCAGAGGGCTAGGTCACCTGGTGAGGGATGGTGACAGGCAATGGGGCAGCTGCCAGGTAGGAAGACGTGGCCTGTAATTTGCGGCCATCAGGGAGCCTTTGAAGAGTGGTGAGAAGAAAGCGACCGTGGGGCTCGGTGACCTGCACGGAGTCCACACCCCTGACCGCTGAGGACGTGGGGGCCTCTTGCACAGCCCGGCACCTGCATTCTCGGGCATCCCTCCAGCCCAGAGGCACTGAAATGTGCGCACAGAGATGCCAGACGTTGTCGCCCCGGCGAAGCGGGAAACACCTCTGATTCAGGCGGAGGACACAGAACATCTGACGAGAAAGTCCCACGCTGCAGTTGGAAGTCAGGGTCACCCAGCGATCCCCGAGCCCGAGGCAGAAGGGCTGCCAGCTCCAGACCAGCCCCGGCAATGGAGTGAGACCCTGCCTCAAAATAACCCTGAAAGGGCTGGGGGTGAGGATCAGGGTGGAGGCCCTGGATTCCTTCCCTGGCGGCCACACCCAAACCAGCCCAACACAAAGGCAGTGAGAGAGCCGCTTGTCCACCCGAAGGGGCAGAAGCTCCAGCCGAGCACCAAGTGGCAGAAGAATGTGCTCAGTACTGAGCGGTGAGCGCGCCTGAAACCCCCGCCAGGTCACGCGTGTCACCTGTGGAGACCGCCCACCGTGCTCAGTAAACACGGAGAAACGCTCGGGGAGGGGGCCAAGGCAGCCCGTGTTGGCCAGAGACGGAATTTCATCAGGGGCAATGAGGACGTCCTGGAGATGGATGTGCAGACGGCCCCTGAGCCAGTGAATGTTCTTAGTGCCACAAACCGTGCGCTCCGACCGACGGGAAAGGCGGACCTCATGCCACGACTGCTTGACCACTCTTTCCACTCATTCCCGGGGACAGGAGCTGGCCGTGCTGCCCAGGCTGGCCCTGACCTCCTGCTGAGGAGCTGCAGGTCACATGAGCACACCCAGCATATCACGATTTTAGGAGGGTCATTCTGGGGCTGGGCTGCAGTTCAGTGGGAGAGCCTTGCCTAGCATGTCCCGGGCCCTGGCGTCCACCCCCAGCACTGCAAAAGGGAGTCATTATTATTTTTTATTGTTTAAAAGAAATTCCCCACTCTACCCTTGGTGTGGAAAATGAAGGGGCGCAGAGGCAGACACACAGCAACTGTGTGCAGGCTTGGTTTCTGAGGCAGGGCTGTGGACGTCCCCTATATAGGTCTCTGTACATGTTTTTTATTCTCCTGTTTTCTTGTTTTGGGGTGGTACCAGGGGTTGCACTCTGAGCCACGTCCCCAACCCTATTTTGTATTTTATTTAGAGACAGGGTCTCACTGAGTCACTTAGGGCCTCGCTTTTCCTGAGGCTGGCTTTGAACTTGTGATTATCCTGCCTCAACCTCCAGAGCGGCTGGGATTACAGGCATGTGTCACCGTGCCCGGCTGTTTATATTTATTTATAAGGATAGCAACTCCTTTATAGCTATAGCCATGTAGCCGTCATTAGTCTAAATGTTTGGCCTATTTTAACTAATTTAACCCTCACACGACCTGATATCACAGTACCCTTCTTCTCCCCACTGCACAACCGCAGAGGCCAAGGCTGAGCGGTGAGGTCACACCCGCCTTGGAGCCCAGGTGATGTGGCTCTAACCATGACACACCCTCTCTCCACCCACCTTCCATACTTCATGTGTCAGATTTGTAAGACTAGGAATGTGTCAGGGTTGGGGTGAGCTCAGCGGTAGGATGTTTGTCCAACAGGTGTGAGGCGCTGGGTTCCATCCCAGCACCCCAAAGAAGGAAGGAAGGAAGGAAGGAGTCCACAAAGAGATTGGAGAGCAGAGGAGCATGAGGAACTTTCTAGAAAACAGTCTCCACCATGGGTGGTAGGTTCGTGGGCTTAGACAGTGGTGAAAACCCATCAAACAGAAAACTTAAGCTTGGTGAATTTTATGGTATATAATGTGCACCTCCATGAAAACAAAATTTTAAAAAGAAATATACCTGAGCCAGCAATCCCACTTCTGGATTTTTATCCAAAAAGCTGAAGGCAGGATCTCAGAAGAGACATGGGTACCACGCATGTGCAGGGCAGCCTGATTCCCAGGAGCCAAGAGGTGGAAGCCACCAAAATGTCCATGACCGGGGAATGATGTGCAGGGGGCAAGATTCAGCCTGAGGGAGGAAGGAGGCCAGGGCCGTCCACGGGGGTGACCCGCAGGACTTCAGCTCATGAAATCAACCCGTTCCAAAGGGACATACACTGCAGGAGTCCAGTCTGCCATCGTCAGGGCTAAGGCCCACCCTCTCCAAGGGACGTCCCCGGTATCTGGGCACTCTGGCCCCAAGGTCACAGGTCCACCCTTGTAGGGTTGGGTCTTCTGTGTGGCCAGGTGAGGGTCTGTGTGGGTCTGCGTCCATGTGCCTGACTGGAAATCTGCACCTTCTGTCAGCAGCTCTGGGAACGGCCGGGTCAGGCGTCCACATGACCCCCCCCCCGTCCCTGCGTCAGCAAGGATGCCTCCTCCAGGAAGCCCTCCCTGACCCCCTCCGTGTATTTTTCCTCGGAGAAGGACCCGCTGGCATGTCGGGTCCTCCCTCACTGTCCTCTGGAGACTGATAACCACACCGAGATCCACCAGTGCTCAAGTCCCTTCTGTGAAGTGGACGGTATCTGTGCCCAGAACCTAGGCCTGTGCACCGGACAGTCATCTCTCCATGCTTCGCAGTACGTGACACAATGCTGGTGCTGTGTAGCTAGTCATTACACGGTATGGCTTAGGGAATAGTGACAAGAAGCGAAGTCTGTACGTGGTCCATACAGATCCACTTTTCCCAAATATTTGTGGATGGCCATTGGTTGAACATGGAACCCTCAGATACTGGATTTACTTACTGCTCACCACACTAAAATATTAACTCCACCACAACACAGATCACTGTCTTGTTCATTACTGTATCCCCAGCGCCTAAAAGTGTCTGGCACACAGTAAGTGCTCAATAAATGTTTGTTGAATGACTGAGTGGTATGGGGGGATGGGACCCCTGATATGTTCATGATGGAACCGAACTGGGTCGGTTGAGGTAGCTCGAAATGGTGATGGCATGTCTCTGTGTGGGGCCGGGTCCCTCTCTGTGCCCACATGCCTGCCACGAGCCGAGCCTCTGGATGCAGTAGTTCTGGGGGTGATGGTGGAGGCCTCTGCAGCTCCAGATGTGGCTTGATCTGAGGGTGGGTTTGTGAATACGATTGTGAGGGAGGGAGGGAGACTCTAGGCATGTGCCAGAGCACAACGGGGTGTGGGTGTGCACCACTGTGGGTACGCCCTGCTCTTCATGCCAGTGTGTCTGAACACGGCTGAGGATGCTGGTGGTACGACGTGGGTCTTGCAGCTGTGGTGGGGATGGCAAGGACCAGGTTCCGTGGGCCCTTGGTCTGCGTGAGCAGCTGTGTGTGTGTTTGCAGTGGAGTTGTGAGTGTGTGTGTGACGTTCCCTACTGGGCCTACAACCATCCTGCATAAAGCCCCAGGCGGCCCACCCCGACTGGCCATCCGGCCCCACCCCCAGCTGGGAACAGTGGGTTTCAGTAATTGCTCAGGAAGCACAAGCAGAGTGATTAATTACGGCTGCTGAATATGCAAATCAGCTGGGGGTTTTCCCAGCAGCCGCCCGGGTGCTGGCGGTGATGCTGAATAAATCCGGGGAGCTGAGCGAGGCCCAGAATTCCCTTCTTACACCTTTGTCAATTAACCTTTCATTTACAGGGCCACGTTTCTCATTCATTAACAAGCTTTGGGCTAATTAAAGCACCCTCATTAAACTATACATGAATTGTCCCTTCCCTCCACAAAGCCTGCACCAGGACGGGTTGAGAGAGATGGGCTTGCTACCTTCAAACCCTGGGTCATGTGTCAAGGACAATCACCGTTCCCCTTGGCTCACTCTCCTTCCTGCCTCATCCGTGAAATAGGGATGGGAGCCTGCTCAAAGAGGGCTAGGACGATGAAGGAAGAGGGGATTAGTCAAGTACTGAGCCCAGGAGTGTTGTTTTACTTAAATGACCACAAACATTCCCCCAAGGAAACACTGGCTCTTTGTTAACCAAAATTAATTAGTGAGCTTCATCACTTGCTTCTCTCTAGACTTTGGGAAAGTTATTCCACCTCTCCATTCCCAGATTCCTTATCTGCAAAATGGGGGTAATAGAATCTTCCTCAAAGGTTGTGAGTAAATTAATTCAGGTGAACGTTGGATGAGCAGGGTCAGGTAGGCAGACAATAAATGGCCTTTAAGATTGTTATTCATAGTGTTGGCCCATCTCCAGTGACAAATTCAAAGTGGTAAGACTTTCGAGGACAAGGATATTCAATATTAAATTTTAAGTTGTTCCTTTTCCTGAAATAAGACCTCCTGGTTGTCACACATGCTTCCTTGCTAACCTTCAGTGACAGTTGGATTCGCTTACTGTGAGTCAGGATTAATTAATGATATCTGCTATAACAGGCAACCCTAAAAAGTTCTCAGTGGCTTAAAACAATAACGCTGTTTGTTCATCTCAGCAGCTGATGGGGATCTCCTCCAAGCAGTGACTCAGAGAACCAGGCCCTTTTCAAGTCCCCAGTGCAGTTGGTCTTCTGTATTGACTGGTTCTGCATCCGTGGATTCAATCAGCCACAGATTGAAAATATGTGAGAAAAAGAATTGCAACTGTTCTGAACAAGCACAGAATTTCTTCCTGTCATTATTCTTCAAACAATATAGTATAACAACTATTTACACAGCATTTACATTGTATCAAGTACTATACGTCATCTGGATGGGATTTAAAATAAAAACATTGGTAGTGCTGGGGATGGAACCCAGGGCCTTCCCTGTGCTAGAAAAGCACACTACCGCTTTGCCCCAGCCCCAAACAAGATGTGAGGCTACAGGGAGATGTGTGGAGGTGATGTGTAAATACGATCCCATTTTGTCTAGGGATTTAAGCATCATGAACCTTACTTGGGGGGAGGGGCTACTGGAACCCATCCTCCACAGAGACCCAGGCGTGACAGGCTACATGACACCCCCATTGTATACATATGACTGCCAAGGTGACTGTAAAGGGAAGAAGAGGGCAGAGGATCACGTAGGAGATTTTATAAACACTGGCAACCCATTGGTTAAGGCCCCATCACTGGTCCCCACCCAACTTGGAGGGAAGCTGGAAAATCTTTTTTCCGTGATGTGCTCAGGAAGAGAAAAGTACCACAGAGCACTGGTGTTGCCACGTGGTTTTTTATTTTATAATTGCAGTGCTGGGATCAAACCCAGGGCCTTGTCCGTGAAACCCCAGTCCTTCCGCAGGCATTCTTGAGATAAGGATATTCAAGGGAGGAACTAAAAGGAAAACAGACCCAAGTCCACATGTGGGTTGTTGAAGAGAACACAGAGTAAAGAAATCAGTAGAAGCAACAAATCAGAAGAAATGGCCAAGAGAAACACCCTTCCGGGCTTTCCTGGGTATTCGAGGGTCTCGGGTTCTTCAAGATCCTGACACGCTTCCGGTCTCTATGCAAATATCACCTTCTCTGTGAAGTCTTCCCTCCCACTCTATCTCAAATCGCCCCAACTCCATCATCCTCCACTTCAATCATTTGCTTAGATTTTCTTTCACAACAGTTAATACTGGCTGAAATTGCAGTCTACAGCTATTTATTTATGCATTATCTGTTTCCCTGGGGAGTAAAATCCCGAAGGCAGACACCACATATATCTTCTGTCTCTGGCATCTAGAAACAGTACCTGGGGTGGAGTAAATACCCAAGAGAACTAAATGAAGGAATAAGTGTATGGATAAACAAACTAATCATCAACCACCAGACATCAAAAGATTTCGTAGGATCAGGACTCTTGGCAGCACTGAATGAGGAAATCTAGGGCAAGTCATCAAGTGACCTTAGAGGGCTCAACAGCAGAAAGAGTAGGGTATGCAAGGCCTGAGTTTTTTTTTGGGGGGGGAAAGTCATCCCAGCCTGCAACCTCTGCCCACCCAATCCTACCAGACCCAGCTCACACCAATCCTCAGCACCCCTAACTAAACTCAACCCCACAATGTTTAACGCTCATTACCATCACCTGATAAATGGGTAAGAAAAACATGGTGTGTCCATAGGACAGACATACCAGGGATTGAACTTGGGGGACACTCAGCCACTGAACCATGTGCCCAACCCTATTTTGTATTTTACTTAGAGACAGCGTCTCACTGAGTTGCTTGGTGCCTCACTGTTGTTGAGGTTGGCTTTGAACTCATGATCCTCCTGAATCGGCCTCCCAAGCTGCTAGGATTACAGGCATGCACCACTGAGCCCAGCCCCAGAGAGACAGAAAATTGATTAGTGGTTGTCTAGGGCAAGAAGAAATGAGGAGTGATTGCTAATAGATATGGCATGTCTTCTAAAATTGATTGTGGTGATGCTTCTACAAGTTTGAACATATGAAAACCATTTAATTACAGTTTCAATGGGTGAATCTTATGGTATTACGTGAATTATATCTCAATAAACCTCTTTAAAACCACTTAGCCCAAGCCAGTGCTATAATACCAGCTACTGTGGGGGTGGGGAGGGAGGCGGGAGGATGGTAGTAAGTCCCGCCCAACATCTAACCCTGGATTCAAGTCACCTGAATCTAGACTCATTTCAGCTGCTCCCAGGATGACTCCAAATTGCCATGCTACTTACTTGGTCCACTCCACTTGGGAAATCCACCTTAATTCCACCCAACAACCAGTTCCTGATTCTCATCTCATTTCCAGTTTAACTCCCCAATCCCAGCCCCTAACCTCCCAGTCACTTCAGGCCATAACTCCTTTCTCTCTCTCCAGCCCACAACTCACCCGCTGACTGGCCACCCAGATCTTTGACCTCTACTGATTTCACCTCCACATATACCCATGTCCCCTTATGATCTCTCCGTCCACCCACTCAGAGGCTCCAGCGCTGATCAAAGCCAGCAGGGAAAGTTGGGTATTTCCAACGTTTCCTTTAGGATTCTGGGTCAGTGAACACACCCATGACTTCCAGTGAGTGCCATTATAATGAACCTCCCCAAAGGGCACCCCTAATAAGACAGGTGGGGGCAGGTCCTTCAGGTGAGGCAAGAGGGGGACCCTGAGAGAGAGGTAGCCAACGCCAATGAGAGAGGAGACAGGAACACAGTTTGTTGATTTATTCTCAGATTTGAGATGCCAATCTTACCCTAGGGCCTGGGACTGGGGTGAGGGTGGGGAAAGAGTGGGGTTGTGCCGGAATCTCTCTCCCAGCCTTCCTGAAGAGGAAGCAGATTAAATATTCCACAGAGGGGCTTTTCCCTTTTAACACAGACCCAGGTATAAATAGGGCAGCACCATTAGGATCCTGATTCTTCCCCACCATCTCAGTCTGCAGGCCACCTGGCATGGCAAGGTAAGCTTGGGGGGATGGGGCGGGGGAGGGGAGTGCCGAGCTGGGCCAAGGCAGCCAGGAGCGCACAGCTCGGTCCAGGGAAGTCCTACTTCCCTCTGTAGTCTGACTTCAGTCCCTTCACCGTGAACCCACCCGGGAACAGGAGTGAGGGAAGGGGTCCCAGCATGTGATCAGGGGACATCCAGTGCATAACTATGGGGATGGGGAGCACCAAAGAGGGTTGAGGACACTGACTGAGGGGTGGGGCTGGCAGGCGGGGGCACGTGTCAGCTCTGAGTTCGAAGCTCACTGCACAGGCTCCCGTGTAGGAGTTGAGGGTTGAGTGAGGATGGAGGAGGGAAAGGGCCAGACTGCGCGTACGCCACCCGGAATGGGGGGGGTCCTGAGCCCTTGGGCCAAGGAGTCCGTCCGTCTGTCCCACCCCCTGGAAGGGAGGAGTATCGTTTGACCATGACGAGCCGAGTCGCATCTCCTGGCTCCGGAGTCCCAGGAGATGATAAATACGGTGGCTTCAAAGCCTCAGCACCAAGTGTGCCCTGTCCAGGGCTCCCTCACTGTCCTTCCCACCCCCAAGACTCTCAGCTGCTAAAGCAGACAGGGCCCAGTTCAAACCCAAACTTCTGGTTCGTCTGGCCAAAGTCAACCGCTGACACATCCCACAGGGGCAGAAAGCCTGCTCGCGAAGAGCGGAACTCCAAAAGGGTCTTTGCCTGTCCCTTCCGGAGCTGACCAAGAGAGGGCAGATTCGGGAGGGGAGTTAGAAGGAGGGCGAGCCGAGGCCTCCCCTGCCCTCCCCTCCCCGCCGTAGGCAGCCCCAGCTCCAGCCTCTTACCCGGCAGCCATCATAGGGAACACTGATGGTGGCCGCGGCTGTCTGGTTGAAGGACAGCTCCTCCCCGTTAGTCCCCAGGAAGCGCAGGGAGCGTCCATAGTCACCCGCAGCTTCATCCAGCCAGGCCGCGGAGTTCTGGCAGGAGTAGGTGAAGCTCTGGCGGGCCACCGCACTCAGCAATTTCAGGAAGGTCAACTGGACCACATTCACCGGGGACCCGTCGGCATCCACATAGGAGAACTGGGCGGGCCAAGGCAGCGAGTGAGGTGTTCCATCAGCCAGATGGCAGACAGGCCATCGCCCACAACCCCAACACATGGCCTCAAGATCCAAAGTGGAATCCTGCAAGTCCTCCTCCACATCCTCTTTGCCCCCTCTTCATCTAGCAGATCACCTGACTCATTTGGCCTCCCAAGTCTTGGCCACTCGGTCCACCATATCTAGGGTTTTAACACACATTGCTATGCAGAACTCAAAAACTCTATCCGTAGACCAAACTGCTCTTGTGAGCTCCTGATCTACATAACCCATTACCTCCCAAATAGTCTGTATCTGCTCTATTCAATATGGCAGCCACATGTCCAGTCCTTCAAAGGTAACCAATAACAAAATGAAGGAATTTACTTATTTTTTTCTTTCTCTAAATTCATAACTAATTACTGAGTCCTAATCCAGTTATCTGAAAGTTTACGTTTAGAAAAAAATGGAGTATGCAAATCTGTTTTTTCATCTATTTTCAAAGGTTTCATGAAATCTAATGTAGATCATTCCCAATAAAATTTAGCCTCCAAATTGTAATGCGTTGTAAGTGTAAATTGTGCACCAGATTTTGAAGAACTAGTATAAAAAAAAATGTAAACTATCTTAATTCTTTATGTTGCTACAACAATTTTTGATATATTGGTTTCCATAAGATTATTATTAAAAGATAACTTTTAATAATGACAGATGACTGCCCTAGTGACACATCTTTTTGGCTTCTTTCTCATCCCTGCATCCTGGTGTTTTCTGGAATTGCCTCCTGATAAACTACTTGCAATTGTATTCTTGTCTTAGGGTCTGCTTTTGGGAACCCAAACCAAGGTTTGTCCTCATGTGTCACCATAGCTTTGTCTGTTTTCTCCCCAGAATGTCAGCTCCATGAAGTCAGCAACTGTGTTTTGTTGGCTCCTATGCTCCCAGTGCTCGGTTGTATAAATAACTTCCAAACTGAACCCAATGCACCACCCCTCAAACTGATTCCTCTTCCCATTTATATATCTCAGAAAAGAGTCTCTCCAGACACAAGTCCCTGAAGTCAGGAACCTGAACTTCACCCCATCTCCTCCTTCCCTGCATCTCACCAGTTACCAGATCCTATGGACTTGAACTCCTAGAAACCCTCCCAAGTCACCTCCCCTGCCTCCCAGTGGCACCGGCTCCAGTCCAGACACCCTCCTCACTCTCCCAGAGCCAACACACCAGCCTCTTTCTGGGCCTCCTGACCTCCAGTCTGCACCTCATGCCAGCCCCAGAAGCATTTCTCTGACATGGATATTGAATCTGGGTCCCTTTCCTCACTTAAACACCTTTCATGGCTCCCCACTGCCTGCAGGTCCGTCTTGGTCTAGCCCTCACCCACCTCTTCCTCCTCTCCTGCCATCTTCCCTCAGTCTTCAGAGCAGGGCAAGTGGCTTTCTCTTGAAATTCACCCAACCCCTTCTTGACTCTGAGCCTCTGCATATCCTGTCCCTTCTACCCAGAAAACTTGTCCTCGTCCTCCCTAACTTGCTGACCCAGCTCGTATCTAGGTTTCAGATGAGCTGTGACCTCTACCAGGAGGCCTCAGGCCCTTCCAGCTCAGTCTCCGGGCCTGCACAATGCACGGTGCTTCCCCTAAACTGGTGCCATTGCTCCGCAGGGGGAAGAACTGCTTGTTGCACATCCAGAGCTGCTCCCTCCTGCCCAGCCTGCAATCACCACGAAGACAGGAGAGAGTCTGTCCTGTACATCTCGCCCCCAGGGTCCCTCCCCCACCTCCTGGTGCTGGTTCCCGCCAGGCTGCATCATGCCACCCCACCTGGGCCTCTGGTGACTCACCTTCTTTCCTCGGCGGAATGTGCTATACCAGTTTCCAGGCTTTTCTTTGGACCAGGAGGCCAGTTTTACCTGGGAGAGGACGGGGAGGGTCACTGTAGCAGCCTCCAGTGGTGCCCACCTATTTCCCCTCGGCATTTACCTCCTCACACTGAAGGCTGTGGACTGAGGAGGGTACCTCAGGTGCTGCTGTGGCCATGGGGGGTTAAGCTGCCCCTGCAGCTGTCCTCAACCAATGAGAGATGGGTATTGGTAGATAAATACCCCAGTTCTTTCACCCTCCAGGGGGACTCTCCCACTACCATCCAGTATCCCCTAGAGGACCTGAGCTCTGGGTCCTCAATGGTACCATTTTAATGCCACATCCTTTACTGGCTGCCTCCTCTCTCCTGGTGCTTCCTGGGTTTGCCTCCTAAATAAATGGCTAGCCTCAGATCTCTGGCTCCAGGGAACCCCAACCCTGTGCTTAAGGCTCCCCTCACCTGGCCTCTCTTTAAACTGGTCAGGCCCACCAAGGCACCTGCTTGGACACCCAGCCCTGCACTTCGCCCCTCTAAGTGGGAGGTCTGAGTCTGTCTGCGTCCCACTGGACAGCCGAGCTCCTGCTAACCCCGGCACCTGACCACTTGAAAATACCAGGACAGGCTATTTATTTATCCTTAAGCAGGCCTGGTGCTTGCTAAGTGCTTTGCCAGCACTACGCAGCCAGGGTGTAGTAAATGTTTCCCGATATTTGCATTAGTCCCACGATTGCACAACCGCCCTGTGAGGGAGAGACTTTCTTGAGCTCCATTCTACAGATGGAGAAGCCAAGGTGACAGATAAGAATTCCGATCAGTACTCTTTAAGTACTGATTTCTTTGGGGAGGTGTTCTTACCTGCCTTCCCTGTTGAAAGTAAGCTGCATAGAAACAGATTTTTTTTTTTTCCTTTTGTTTCTTTGTGTGTCTGTGGATCCCCTCAGGCAGGAGGCAGGGGAGTAGTGGGGTGGGGACAGAATCCAGAACCTGGGGCGTGCTGGGAAAAGGCGCTACCACTGAGCGCTGCCCCCAGCCCCGGATTTTTTGATCCTCTGCTGTAGCTCAGCACGTCAGGTAGGACTTGTTGCACAGTAGGCTCAATAAATGTCATTTGAAGGAAGGAAAAGGTCAGGGGTGGCAGCGACAGCGCAGCAGGGACGAGAGGGTTTGGAGCACTCACGGTCTCGAACTTCTTGTCCGGATAGAGGCAGGTCTCCCCTCCAGCCGTGAAGTTGCAGAAAACCCTGAGTGCATCCCGGGCACATCCCTGGTTGGGGTCAATCCAGTATTCCCCTGCCGCAGAGCGGGACGGGGCAGATGAGCGGAGGCAGGACCCCGCGACCCCCTTGCCCGCCCAGCGGGAACCAAGACCTCACCATCTGGCAGGTGCGGGTGGTTGCGGTGCAGCTCATGACACACGAGGCCCGGGCGCTCGGCAGTCCCCGGAGGTCGCCTCAACTGCTCCAGCTCTAAGCTCAGCGACTTAAGCGAGGCCAGCACCTCCTCCAGGCCGCCCTCCGGGGCCGCCAAGACTGAGCGCCGGCGTCGGCGCAGCCCATGCAGCTCGGCAGGGGGACCCTGGGTGTGGGGGTGAAGGAGAGAAGAGCAGGGGTGAAGACTGACAGGTGAGGCAGAGAAACCAAGGAAGAGGGGGACAGAGAGGAGCGGGAAGGGAGGAAGAGAAGTGGGGAACAAGAATGGAGGTAGAGACAGATGAAGAGACGGAGAGAGACTAGAAGGAGGGATGGGGTGGGAGGGGCAAAAGCCAGGGAGATGGCACCCAGATCTGAGTCCCCATGAACTTCAGCACTAATCACGCCCTGCCCCCCAAATCCCCCTGTGGCCTTTACAGAACTGCCGTCCCCACCTGCATCTCTGAACACCTGACCGAGCTCTGGGGGACCCCAGACACAGTCCTTGCCCTCCCCACAGGCCTGGGGCACAGCCCTCGCTCCCTGGAGTACTCACCGGGGGACCTGGGGGACCTGGAGGGCCAGTGTCTCCCCGAGGACCAAGCGATCCCTGTGGGGAAAAGTCACCTTCAGCAGAGACCCCTTCCTGCAGACACACACACACACAGCCCCAGGGCAGGGACCCACACTGTTCAGACTAAGCAGGAGACACACATTTTCTTTCCATATTTTCACATCTCTGAAATCAACATCTTAACATCTTTGGCAAGCCATAATTTACTTGGCAGAACAGTTTTCTTTCATAGCAGTTTATAAAATAATGGTGCCTCTTACAATTGATGGCATCTTAGATTTGATGAAATATAACGGTAGGTGTTGGATAAATATTTATTGAATGCCTGATTGAGTGAATACATAAAGGGATGGATGGGGGGCAGGAGGGTTCTGGCGAAGCTGAGCAGGGTGGGGAGCCGGGACTTGGAAGCCAAGGGAGCAGCCTGTACTCACCGGGGACCCCTTGGAGCCCTTCTGTCCCAGAGGGCCCTGCAGGGTAGACAGAGAGAGAGCTAGGGTCCTGGCTTCCTGCCATGGTGACCCTACCCCACAAACTCCTCCATACTCACCGCCACACCTGGGGCCCAGGGTGGCCCAGAGAGCCAGTGGGACCAGGAGAACCCTGGAGAAGAAATATCAGGGTCAGTGTTAGTGGGGTGCAGTCCCACTGCCCAGATATATTCCCCAGACAAGCCTATAGTCCCCTCAAAGTTAGACCCAAAACCTTAGGCAAGCCTACAGTTCTCCAGGGAGACCCCCATGCCCCAAGGACAACCTCCAACCTGTGAGTCCCCAGATGTGCCCATCCCCCGCTTTCCCCACACACAACCCCCATCGCTCCAGACCCAGATTCCCCAGACCCCACGCCAGGATCCACACAAGCCCCGACCACCCCCGACTTTGAACATGCTCTCCCACTCAGGGCAGGACACACACTCACAGGGTCTCCCTGGGGGCCAGGGGGCCCCTGCACGCCTGGCAACCCCCGATCCCCTTTCTCACCGGCCTCCCCAGGGGGACCGATGAGGCCAATTAATCCGATGTGGCCCTGGAGGACGAAGAGGCACATAAAGGGGTGAAGTGGGGGAGGTGCCGGGAGATTTGAGCCCAGGGGTGATGGGCTTGGGAGTAGACGACACCCCAATCTCCCAACCCTCCAGCCAGGAAGGAGGGAAAGGCGGGAGGAGGTGTGGAGGTTGGTGGGATGAAGGGTCCTTACCTTTTCCCCCTTGAGGCCGGCATCTCCCTTCAGCCCTGGAAGGCCAGAGGGCCCCTGCGAGGAGGCAAAGGTCAACCGGTCATTCTCAATGTGAAGTCTCAAGGTCCACATGGGTGCTTGGGAATGGTCTCTAGGAAGTTCACTCAGGTTTCAAACGGAAACTACCAAGAAGTGGTTGTGGGGGACGGGATACTGAGAGAACGGGGGTCGGTTCATGGATGGCCAATATGAATGGTCCGTGGTAAAGATCAGGGTGAGTGGACAGTGCAGACCATTAAGGTGGAGGACCAGAGTGCATAGTCAGTGTGGACCATCAAGATGGATGGTCAGGAGAGGGTTAGAAGAGAAGGTCAGTGTAGGCAGCCAGCTGCACGGTCAGTGAGGGGTGGCCTGCACCATCAGCACTGCCGTCACCAGATGGTCACTGGATGCCCAATACGGTTCTCAGAGCAGGGGTCTCAGGAACAAAGAAGGCTCTTACCAGGGGGCCTGGAGGGCCCATCAGACCAGGGGGTCCCAGGAGGCCTGGTTCACCCTGAGGAGGAAACAGAACAGGGGTAGGCTATTCCCTGCCAGAGCCAGGATGGACGTGCCACTGCCCACCAGGCTCAGCTTCCCCCAACTTTGCTGATCACAAGGTGAGGGTACAAACAGGGAGAGCACCACCCACTCCTGCTCCCCGCAGTTTACCACACTCACCACAGGGCCAGGGATTCCTGGAAGACCCTCAGGTCCAACACGTCCAGGGGGCCCTCGAGCCCCCATGGGGCCTGTCCTCCCTGGAGGCCCATCAGGACCTGGTTCCCCCTGAAATGGACAAGGGGCAAGGGAGGGGTGAGGGAGAGCCAGAGGGTGCTTTCCTCCTGGCTCCCAGCTGGGACCCATGTCACAGACTGGCCCCTCCCATTGGCTGTTGGGGGGTGAGGTCAGGGACCCCTGGGGACCAGCACTCACCTTGGCACCTTTCTCCCCCTCTTTGCCTTCTCGACCCATGCGACCCGAAGGACCCTGAGGAGGGAAAGCATGTGGGGAGGGCCCTGGGGGGCCGGTGGGGGCTCTGGGTGAGTGGGGACTGCGGGTGAGCGGGACAAGCCGGGAGCCAGGGCAGCCAGGAGGGACTGTCACTCACCCTCTTCCCAGGGGGCCCGGGGGCACCAGGTTCCCCAGAAGCGCCAGGCGGCCCCTGTAGAGACGACGGCAGTGCCCGCGTTATTGTTGGCCTGCGCTGGGCAGGACCCCAAGAGAAGACGGCCTCCCCCAAATTCACCCAGCACAGCCCCTCCTCCTCTGCCAGCACCACAGTCCCTGTTCCCCGACTCACCGGTCCCCCAACATCACCAGGGTCTCCCTTCTCTCCGGGGACACCGTCTACACCCTGTGGGGGAGGGGTTAAGGGAGTGCTCAGAGGGTCCGTGAGGACTGACGGGGGCTTGGAGCAAAGTGAGGGTCATTTCTTCCACAGACCGTGCTGGGCTTGAGGGGGGAGGGGGTCATACGCACCGGAACTCCGGGGTCTCCGGGGGGCCCTAGATCTCCGGGGAGCCCCGTGGGGCCCTGGAACACAGAAAGAGTCATACTGGTCTCTGGGCTGAGTGGTCATTCACTCACTGAACAGGCACTGCCCCCGCCCTGGTGGCTGGGGACACGTTAGTGAGCAGAACGCGAGCTCCCGGGCCTGGCAGAGGGGACGTCCCAGCGTTCAATGGGCGCAGGCGCCCAGTCGAGGGCGCTCTGCATCCTCTCCCTTCACCCGCGGGGGGCGAGCCGTCGCCAGGGTTCAGAGGAGGCACCCGGCGGGGTCGGCAGGGTGGGGTGCACAGACATTCTGAAGCTCCCGCCCCCGACCCCAGCCCCCCAAAATGGAAGAAGAGCCTCAGCCTTCCAAGACCCAGTGCCAAGTCCCACATCCCAGCTCTGACTCAGCATCGACCCTAACCCTGACTTTTCCACCACCCTCGGAACCATTCCAGCGAAATGAACTTTGGCTCCATTCGATGCGTATGACCCTCGCATTTTTGTTCCAGTCAGTCCATCCAACGGTCTGTCTGTCCGATCAGTACATCAGGAGGACCACTGACTGGAAGCTCGGGAAGAGATCCAGGTGTTTTTGAGGGCCCCTGGTCTCTGCCTCCCGCCCCCACTCACCGTGCTCCCTTTGGATCCATCCTCTCCAGGGGGGCCTTTCTTGCCTGGGGGTCCAGCAGCCCCAGATGGACCCGAGTCTCCCTTTTCACCAATTTCACCTTTAGGCCCCTTTGTGGAGACAGAGGTTAGAGGTCAGAGGTCAGAGTGGCCTAGACTCTGCAGAGATCAAGGGTTTGTATTCTTGGATTCAGGCATCAGGTAGTCTGGGTCGTTTCTGCAGTTACAGGTCAGAATGGCCCAGCTAACCAAGGGTCAGAGGTCAGAAAGTCCTAGGACTTATAGGAGGTAGGGGTACGACATGGGTAAGGTTGGTTTAGCCCACGTGCTGCTCTTGAGTGAATGGGAAAAAGCCCTCTAAGCAACTCATACCCAAGTCAGGGCTCAGCTGGGATTTGAACCCCCGGCGGCCCCCTCAGTCCTGCACTCTTGTGCAGTGCACAACCTGTAGAACTCTACCTTGCAGCCCTCAGGGAGACTTTCTGGGGGTCTTTCATTAAGATAACCAGGGATGTCCACAGCCCAGGGACTGCCCAGGGTGCAGGTGCCACAGCACAGTCACTCACCGGGATGCCCGGAGTTCCTGGGGGCCCTGGGTCTCCAGCATCCCCTGGCTCACCCTGCAGGAGGGAAAGTGAGAGGGGGTCCTGTCATGGCAGATAGGCAGGGACACCCCAGAAGAGCTACTCCCAACAGGAACAGGGTTTGCCTCCTCCGCCTGGGCTGCCTCTCACCTTCTCGCCCACCGCACCTGGCTGACCAACTCCGCCTGGTGGCCCCGGAGGGCCCTGGAGAAGCAGCAGAGGGAGAGGTGAGACCCTGGAATCCCGGCGGCCCTTCCTGGGAAATGGGCGTCTCCCCACCTGCGTCCCCCAAGCTGCTCACCTCTGAGCCACTGGGGCCGTGGGGACCCCTGGGGCCCGGAGCTCCATGGGGGCCCTGTGGGAGGACCAGAGGAGAGCCCAGTGACCCTCACCGCCTCCAGAGGCTACAGACCCACCCTGGATTCTGAGGACCCGGGTGACCCCTAAATGACGACGTGCCCCACGAACCCCCAAGGGGACCCAATGGCCGCCCCGCCCTCCCCCGCCCCTTCCCTGGAGTCCTACCATGGACCCCACGTCTCCAACCTCTCCCTTCTCTCCAGGAGGGCCCGGCAGCCCCTGTGGGACAGAGGAGCAGGCTGCAGCGCGTGGGGTGGAGGCTCGGGGTGCCACCCCCACACGCAGACACCCACCTGCAGGCCGGGGGGGCCGATCACCCCTACAAACCCTCTGACTCCATCGTCTCCCTTCTGCCCAAAGAGGCCTGGGGGTCCGCGGCGTCCCTGAGCCCCGTCAGCCCCCTGGAGGAAGACAGGGGCAGGGCACGGGGCGTCTGGACCAAGGGTTGGGTAGAGACTCAGGGTCAAGGGTCAAGGGTCAGGATTGGGTCCCGGCTTGGAGTCGGGTTTCAGGTTAAGGGTCGCAGTTCCAAATCCCTACGCTCATGGCATTGGGAGGTGGGCCCTCGGGAGGTGGTTGGGGTCAGATGAGGTCACCCCTGATGGCCCTGGTGGCTTTGTAGGAAGGGACGAGAGCCTGGGCTGACACGGGGTCTGTCCCGCCGTGTGCTGCCCTTTGCTGTGTTATGAAGACCCTCGGCAGCTGCGGGCACCAGGCTCTTGCACTTCACGGCCCCCAACCAGGAGCCCAGCACACCTGGGTTGTCGTGGGGGGTCTCGGGATGGAGCCCGGGACCCAGGCAGGCCAGGTGAGCGCTCTGCCTGAGCTCACCACACTCCAGCCCAGCCCCTAAGCCTCCTTTCTTTATCAGTTACTGGTCTGTTACTTAGCAACAGAAAACTGACAAGGCCAGGGTCCCATCATGGTTGGGGGCAAGGCAGGACTCGGCTATCTGAACTTAAGGTCAGAGGTTGGCTCGAGGTCAAGGTCGTGAGCAGGGTCGAGGCTGGGCTGAGATGGGGCCGGGGCTCGGGGCTGGGGTTGGGGTGGGGGTGAGTCCACACTGGGCGTGGGCACTGGTTGGGCGGAGATTGGGACTGGGTCCTGCGGAGGGACACTTGCCCTTCCCGTTGGGGTCCAGGGCAGGATCACAAAGCTGGGAACACTCACCGGGGGGCCTGGGTGTCCCGCGGGACCCCGTATCCCTGTCGGTCCTGGTGGGCCCTGGGGAAGGGACAGAACAGAAAACCCTCTCAGGCTCCAGACCAGAAGGGGACCTCTGGAAATGTCACCCAACACTCCCCACCCGCCCATCCAGGAAGCGACAGCTACGGCCTCCAAGCCCCGACTTCCTAGGCACCGACCGATGGGGTCAGGGACAGACGTCTGTCCTGAGCTCGGCCCCTCTGGATCTGGGCCTGGAAGGCCACCGAGACCCAGGGACAGCTCTGATGCTGGATCCTGGCTGGAGTTCTGGGGGAAGCTGGGACTGGAACGTCTCCACGCCAGGCAGGGTCACAGCAGAGGGACGCACACACCACCACGGGAGAGGAGAGGCCGGGAACCCCCTTTCCAGCTCCCTGGGGCCCCAGCCGCTCGGTCAGCGGCCCCTTGATCCCAGGCAGCTACTCTGCATGAGGCGTGGAGATGCACAGGAGGAGGCAGAGGCTGTGGAGTCCCGCCCCCCATCCTGGCCTCCTCTGCCCCCTGAGGCCACCCCTGAGGGGGTCCCCACTCACCGCATCTCCCTTGTCGCCTTTGCTCCCCTTGTGACCCGGGGGACCCACTTCCCCCTGCAGAGAAAACAGGGTCAGGGAGGACCCAGCCTCCCCAGCCCCGGCCTCCCCAGACCTGCCGCTCCGTAAGCCTCACCTTGTCCCCTTCCTCGCCAGCAGGCCCAGCAGCTCCGGGGGGGCCCTGAAGCCCCAGGGGCCCTGGGATCCCATCTTTGCCAGTAGGGCCAGGGGCACCACGATCCCCCTGTCGGGAGGGGAGAGGGGGTGTCAGGGCCGGCGTGTTCCTGGGGAGCCAGGTCCCGGGGATGCGGGGCGTTGGTGTGGGCAGGACACTTACCGGGGACCCCTTCTCTCCCGCAGGACCAACAGGGCCTTGCCCCCCACTTTGGCCAGGAAGCCCGATGCCACCTGAGGGGCCCACAGGACCCCGCTCGCCAGGCGAACCCTGAAAACACACACAAGGTCAGGGAGTAGCTCTCACTTCTGGAGGGTTGTCCAGCCTCCAGGCCTCACCCGCCGCCCGGCCTCACATCCAATCTGCTCCCCTCCTCACCGCAGCCAGGGGGCACCCTCGAGCCCCCCTCCGCAGTCCTCCCCCGCTCCCCCCACTCAGAGCAGAGCGCCCTCTGGCAGGTCCACATAGCCCTGCACAAGCTTCCCGCCACTGCCCGCACAACCTCTCGCTCTTCTCCTCACTCGCTCAGCCCCGGTCACAGGACCTCCTAGCTGTTCCTCAAACATGTCAGGCACGGTCCTGCCTCAGGGCCTTTGCAGGTACCGTTCCTCCTGCCTGGAACACCCTCCCCCAGACATCCACGGGGCTCCCTGCTCACCTCCTTCAGGTGTCAGCTCAAGTGTCACCTGTCAGGGAGGCCTTCCCTGATGGGCCTATTTAAGTCGCTGTTCCTAGAGCCACGTAATCTCCTGTGTGGCCTCACAGGGCACCACTAACTATGCTAGATGGCAGCACCGGAGAAGACACTCTGGGTCTGCCAGGTCGGCACTTGTTGGGCGGGGCGGCCATGGTTTGAGTGTTCAGATTTAATCCCCACTGTGAGGCATTAACAGGGCAGAAACTTAACCTGACTACGGTGTTCAGAGGTGGGGCCTTCAGGAATGATTAAGATTAGATAAAACCCTTGGGATGAAACCCCCAATTGAATCCTGGTGGCTTTATAAGAAGAGGGAGAGAGACCAAACCTACAGACATGCACTCCCTATCTCTCGACTACCTCAGGACTTGGCCAGCAAGAAGGCTGTCACCAGGTGCAGTCCCTTGACCTTGAACTAGGACTATGAGCCAAAGTAAACCTTTTTTCTTTATAAAGTTTTCCAGCCTCAGGTATGTTGTTACAGCAGTGCAAGACAAACTAATGTAAACAAGTCATGTCATTAAGGTTTATGATAATCGAAGAGGAAGCTTCTCATACAGCTATTTTACATATAAGGAAACTGAGGCTCACCAAGTGATACAACTGCCCAGTCAATGGGTGGCAGGACTGGGAGCCCCAGGCCCATCTGACTTCAAAGACAGCAGGCTTCATCATGACAGTGCCGAGCTTCTGAGACCCCTGAGTTCCTTCCACCCCCTTCCCCACCCAGCAGATGTACTTCTACTTACATTGGCTCCAACAGGGCCCGGGGGGCCCTTGTCACCCTTCAGACCAATGGGTCCCTGAGGAAGGACATGATTCACAATCAAGAAACCCCCCGGGAACCACAAGTCCCATCTCCACTCTGGGGGACTTGCGGTCACCACCCATTTCCTGGGACCAGGCACTGAGTTTGGGGATCCATCTCCCTGGGTCCCTCCAGCCTCCGTTCCTCCACGTTGCCCACACCTTGGTGGCCATCCATCACCACACAGCTCCCTCGGGCCCCCCACCCTCTTCTGCTGCACAGCCCGGCCAGGCACATACAGGGGCCTCCAGGGAATACTCACCGGGTCCCCAGGGGCTCCTTGGGGGCCGGGGAAGCCTCTGGGCCCAGGTGGCCCCTCCTTCCCCAGAGGTCCCAGGGGCCCGACTTCTCCCTGCAGAGTCCGAGGGAAGGGGTCAGCTTGGGGTCCCCCTCTGACTCTGGCCTCCCACACAGGTTGGCCCAGGGCCCTGAGTGGCGTGAGGGCCACTGAAGGCACTTGGGGGCCGTTCGACAGAGATCGCCTGTAACAAGGGTCTCACCTTGGCCCCCTCTCTGCCTTCCAAGCCCGGAAGACCTTGTTCACCAGGAGGTCCAGGGGGGCCTGGGGGCCCCCTCTCACCCAGAGGCCCCACGTCTCCTATCTTTCCCTGGAAAGGAAGAGGTGCATCGTGAATGGGAGTGGCCTGGGGGTGTCTGTCAGGTCTCCAGCTCCCACCCCACAATTCGTCCCCCGATTAGTGCAATGTGTGGGGTCCACTCTGACCTGAGGACCCAGGACACCAGCTGGTCCAGGTGGGCCTGTCAGACCTTGGAAGCCCTGTGGAGAAAAACAAAATGGAGGTGTCATGTAGAGGAAGAAAGGGAGGGCCTGATAAGGTCGGGGGTCAGAGGTCGATGGGTCACTCACCAGTTCTCCTCTCTGTCCAGGGTGCCCTGGTATCCCATCTTTCCCCTGGGGACCCTAGGGAACAAGGCAGGAGAGAATTGAGGTACAGACAGAGAACCTCTCTCCTCCCCAACCCCCAATCAGGGTGACCTTACTCACAGGGGGGCCCTTTGGCCCAGGGAATCCTGGGGGCCCTTGTAGACCAGGGAGGCCCTGAAATGTAACCAGAAACCATTATCTCATCATGACCTTAAGAGCTAGCACATAAAGCTGGGCACAGCGGCGCATGCTTATAATCCCAGTGACTCTGGAGGCTGAGTCCAGAGGATCACAAACTTGAAGCCAACCTCAGCAATTTAGTAAGGCCCTAAGCAACTTAGAAGATCCTGTCTCTAAATAAAACATTAAAAGGTGCTGGGCTGTGACTCAATGGTTAATCACCTGGGGTTCAATCCACAGTACCAAAAAACAAAAACAAAAAACCAAGCGAACTAGCACATATTGAGCGTTTACTGCATGCCAGGCATGAGACTAAGCACTCTCCAGGCACCGAGTCACTTCATTCAGCACTGCAGCCCACTCCGGGGAAGGGAGGCTGTGGTCAGGAGGCGGTGGTCATTGCCATTTCACAGAGGAGGAAATCGAGGCACAGAGATTTAAGTGACGGTGCCCAAGGTCACGGCGGTTGGCAAGTGGCAGAGCTAGGACACTGGGGCTCCTGGCTCTCTGCTGACTTTGAGAGTGCACTCTTCCCCCTGCATTTTGGACCCCCACCCCTGAGCTTGTCCCCTGCTAGAATCTCCTTCCTGCCCCTCTCTCTTCTTCTCTCTCACTCACTCACCTTGTCTCCAGGGATCCCAGGGGACCCGTCCTGGCCCACATCGCCCTAGGACAGAGTGAATGGGACTCAGACCCCAGAACAAACTCAACTGGGAAGGGCTGGTGGGGCGGTGGGCGAGCCCGAGGGTGACCCGTCCCCTACCTTGGGGCCTGGCTGCCCTGTGGCGCCCGGTTGCCCCCGCTCTCCACGGGAGCCCTGCACAGAGAAAAAGCGGTGCGGCGGGAGGTGAGGAGCCCGAAGCCAGCCGGCCCCTCCGCTGCCCACCGGCGCCTCCGCCGCGCTCAGCCGGGGCCCAGCGGCTGGAGCGCAGCGCACTTACCGGCGGGCCCCGCTCTCCTTCCTCTCCGGGCTGCCCCGCCTTCCCCTGAGGAGTCAACAGGGAGGGAAGCAGAGGGTCACGGGCAGCGGGAGCCGCCGCGCCACACGCCTGCGCACGGCCACGAGCCTCTCGCACGCACCATCTCACCCGTGGCTGCGGAGGCCGCAGGCACCCGCCACGGCCCGAGGGCACCACGGAGCCCGGACACCTGCACCGCGCCCGCCTGGAACCGGCCTCGCGCTGCGCAGAGTGCGCGGGTGGCAGCCCCGCCTGGGGGACCCGGCCATGGCCAGGCAGTGCGCTCCTGGGCCGCGCCCCAGGCGAACGCGCACCACTGATTCCCGGGAGGACGCTCCTGATATCCCCGCCACATACACCCAGGGGCGGTGTGCACGGCCTCCGTTCACCCGGCTACCGCGCACGCAGCGATGCCTGCACGCACACGAGGGTAGGCATAGCCATACGCTTTTGCACACGCGTGTATGCACAGTCACATCACGTGCGTGCAGGGTCACGCCCTCGCTCACCCAGGCACAAGCGCCCTGCCTGGTCGGCACCGAGAGCCCCCGAGGCACAGCACGGTGACACCAGGCGTGGTCACCTGCACGCACGCTGCACGGCACACAGAAACGCGTGTGCGCACAAGTGCTTCCCGCGCACACACACGCCCAGCACCCGCCTGCCAGCCTGTGCAGACATGGGCTTTTCCCTCCAGCCGGCCCTTCCCTCTCCCGACCCGTTGCATGAGGACTCACCCGCTTCCCTTTCTCTCCTAATGATCCCAGGGGCCCCGGAAAGCCAATAGATCCCTGAGTGGAAAGAACAGAGAGGCCAGAAGGGGTGAGCAGTGAGCGGTAGGCGAAATTGGCCTCTCGTCCCATCTTTGAGACCTTTAGGGACCACTGATTCCAGTGGCTTCCTTGGGTCCCTCCAGCCCTAGCACCCTCCAAGGCAGCCCTCCACCCTCCTCTCCTCCCCTTCCCCATTTCTCAATCCTGGGCAGACACATTGGCCTCCCCCATGTTCCTTAAGCACAGAAGCATGTTCCTGCCTCAGGACCTTTGCATGGGCTGCTCCCAGTGCCTAAAATGCTCTTCTCCCAGGTCCAGAAAGCCAAGCATTCCTCATCATTTAGATCTTGCTCAGATGCCCTTTTGCCACCATCCTGACCACCACCTCCCTCAGTCTATCACCTTTTTATTTTCCCCAGGACACCTGTATTGAAATGACTCCATTCACTTTCTTACTTATTCAGTGTCTGTTTCCCCCACTAGGACTTAACTCACTGGCCCTCCCTACTGTGTGGCACACAGTGGTGCTCATACAACATTTGTTAACTGACTCTGGTCATGTGTCCTGAGCCTCTTGGCTCTGCTAGGCCCTCCCACCCTGCACTGTGCAGCTGAGTCCAGATCAGGAAAGACCCTTGCCAAGTTACCCAGCAAGTATGTGCTGCTCTCCAGCCTTAAACCCCATCCCAGCCCCTCCCTGTCCTTTCCCACAGGAGGACCACAGGGTCAGTCCCTATACTCTTCCAGAGTCCTGCACACATACCCACAGGGATTTGCTAAAACCTTAGCCTCTTGCCAGTGAGTCACTTTCTTACCAAGCATGCCTGATGATATGACTGCTTCTGCTATTGACTAAAACTCCCCTTTCCTCAACAACTACGTTGCATCAGACACTATACCCAGAGCTTTGCCTGCATCATTTGATCTGAGTCTCATCCCAGAATCACCACTAGCCCCGCTGTATGACTCTGAACAAGTGACTTAATCTCTCTGTAACCCTGTCTGTAACCCCGAGACATCAACAATACCTTCCTCACAAGGTTTTGGAGAGGATTCAGTAGAATCCTTTATGGAAAGAGCATTACATCATGTTTGGTACCAGTAAGTGCTCAAGAAACAACTGCCTGCTATGGTTTTGAGGAGTGTCCCTCAAGGACCCATGTGCTCAGGACTTGGTCCCTCCCTGATCTTGGGAGGTGGTGAACCTTAGCAGATAGGGCCTAGAGGGAGGTCCCAAGGTCAGTGTGGGCATGACTTTGAAGAGGACAGGCACCCTGATCTTGAAATCTCCCCGCCCCCTTTGCTGGCTTGTGATGTCAGCAGTTTTTCTCCACCTTGTTTTCCTTTATCACCATCCAGTATCCTCACCAGAGGCTCAAAGACATGGGGCCACTTGCCAGGCATGGTGGCATATGCCTGTAATCCCAGCAGCTTGGGAGGCTGAGGCAGGAGGACCGCGAGTTCAAAGCCAGCCTCAGCAAAAGCAAGGCACTAAGCAACTCAGTGAGACCCCATCTCTAAATAAAATACCAAATAGGGCTGGGATGTGGCTCAGTGGTTGAGTGCCCCGAGTTCAACCCCCAGTACCTCCCCAAAATAAAGAAAGAAAAGAAAAGAAATGGGCCACTTGATCATGGACTGGAAACTAAAATTGTGAGCTAAACAAACCTTTAACAATCGCAGGCATTTCTTTGGAGTCACATGAAGCTGACTGACCCACTGCCATGTTGTTATTTATGATGATTTTTATTGACCTCGACTTAACCATGATGTCACAACGCTTGTAAAATGCCTTGCTCAATACCCAGGAAAGTCTTGGTTGGGCTGTGCTAGGACGCTGCTGTCATGCCCCTGAGAACCTCACTTGCCCAGGTTGAGTTCTAACGTGGCTGTGGTGTCTTGAATTGACCCCCAGACCTGTTTATGTCCTTTGTACTTGCCACTGAGGTCATGCAATTCAAAGATGATTTATGAGAATGGATGAGATATCGCTCGGAAAAGACAGATGTCTATCAAAACGGAGTTGGATGGGAAAGACTCGCTCTAAACAAGTCACACACACACACACACACACACACACACACACACACACACGCACACACAAACTGCGTCAATGCAGGTGTCTGTGAGATCCCTGCATCAGCTCCAGAGGGCGACAACTCGAGACTCTGGAAGAACCCTGCCCTCAGGTTTGTCCCTAAGTATCTTTAAGTTCCCGATCTACTTCATGTAAACAGAAATGATAAGTCATCCATGATGTAACATGGGCGTGGAGTGGGCAGAAAGATAAACCTCCCCAGTCTGCTCATCCATCAAGATGTTGGCAAATAAATGAATGCTTTTTATATAAGTACGTTTTTGTATAAGTACATTTTGTTTGTCATGTCAAAATAAATTCAAGATATGTACCATCTGAATTATTTATGACCATCTCCTGTGTGAGGTGAATGTGGTTTGTCCCCAGCAGGACCATGGGATAGAGGCTTGGTGCTCAGTGTGGTCATATTGAGATGGTGGCATCTTTAAGAGGAGAGCCTAGAGGAAGGTCTTGAGGTCACTGGGATTAATGGGAAGGGATTAATGGGATTAATGCAGTTCTCATGGGAACCCAGCTAGTCCCACAAAAGGGTTGTTGTGAAAGGTAAGACTGGCCTTTCTCTCTCTCTCTCTCTCTCTCTCTCTCACACACACACACACACACACACACACACACTCACACACACACACACTCACACACACACACACACATCTATTTCATCTTCCTGTCTTGTCATGACACCTCTCCCTCTTGCATGCCTTCCTATCATGATGCCATATACCATGAAGGGAGATACCTAGGAAGGCCCTCACCAAAGCCTGAACCAATGGGGCAAACTGATCTTGGACTTGCAGTCTCCAAAACTTTGAGCTAAACCTCCTTTCTTTATAAAGTATCCAGCTTCAAGTGTTTTGTTATAGCAACAGAAAACAGACTCATACATCCTCCTTCACTGACTTGGTTGATGAACCAACTCTGTTTACACAAATAAGGATCCTACAGTTTTATCATCATCATCAAATTGATAAGGAAAATACTACTGGTATGTCTATTTTGCAGCTGAAAAAATGAGCTTGAGAGACTTGCTCAAGGTTATAGAGCCAATAAGGAGTGAGTATTTGATCCAGGTCCATCGGATGCCAAAGTCCATATTTTATACACTCTCGGTGGCCCACAGGGTAGACACACACATATACACAAAGTTGTTGTCAAATTAGGTGTCAGTAAGATCCCCACATCAGCTCAGACCATAGTCTGGGCCCCCAGATATTAGACCCTGACCCCTGACCCCGCCAACCCCCAAGCCCCTGGTTTCTTACCTTAGGTCCTGGACGTCCTGGGTAACCTGGGAGACCTGGTACCCCAAGCTTGCCCTGCAGAGAGGTTATAGGGCAAAGGTCAGATTCCTCATCTGTACAGGGGAATGAAAATGCATGGGGTGATGGTGTGGGGTGATGGTGTGACGGGGTGTGTGTGGAAGGGCTCGGGGCTGCTGAGCTGCAGACTCAAGGAGGGCGGGAAGGTGGTAGGAGCACCCTGTGGACAGAGACCTAGGCGCACAGGCTGGGACATGGCACAGTGGCGTAGTGCATATATAGCACCCCCACAGTAAGGGACAGTAGGCAAAGGGCTGGGGCCACCCGGAACGAACAGAAAGCAGCCGAGATCTATTCACCTTCTCTCCAGCTGCACCTGGGGGGCCCTCCTCTCCTGCCAGACCCTCTGGCCCCTTTGGGCCTTCAGGACCGTCCTCTCCCCGGGGACCTGGGGGTCCTGGGTGCCCCTGGAATAGACAGAAGAGGTGTCGAATTAGACATTAGCTTTTCCTGCTCCCTCAAGCCTGTTTTAGCCCCAGCCCCTCCCCTGTCTCCCCAGAGCCCCCCAGATCCGCGCCATCCCTCAGCTTGAGCTTGTCTTACCCGATCACCTTTTGGCCCCCCATCGCCCTTAAATCCAGGGAAGCCGTCCTCTCCCTGGGTGGGAGAAAGACAGAGGTCAGAAGGCAGGGCCTCAGGGAAGGACACAGCCAGGTCCCCGTTATGGGGGGCTCCCCCCAGGGTCCCTTCCCTTCTCACCCTCTCGCCTTTCTCTCCTTGGAGACCCCGATTCCCAGAAGTACCCTGAAAAAAGAAGAAGAAGAAGAAGAAGAAGAAGAAGAAGAAGAAGAAGAAGAAGCAGCTGCTCCTCTCAGGTCATCCCCTGCTTAAGGAGAGTCCCAAGCTCCATTTCCTGCCCTGAAACAAGCAGAAGAGTCCCAAGAGGGCTGGACTCAGAGGAGGAAATGCTCTTTCCCTGGAGCCTGCGGAGTGCGTCACCCCTCCCTCTCAGCCACTGGCCACCTCCCAAGGTCTTCTGTGGGGGGTGTGCCGGGAAGGCCAGATTTCCAAGTAATTGATTCCCATTTCCCAGGGACACTGTGTCCATAGCTCCTTCTGGCAGGAGAGAGATGAACATTCCAGACTCTGGGCTCATTCTGAAGGCAGAGGAATGTTCCCCATAGTGCTGGCTGCAGGGAGACTGTGCTTGGTGACAGCGAGGCTGCTCAGCGCAGGCCTGGACAGCCACTCACATCAAACTCTGAAAACTGCATTTGGCTACAACATAACTGTGAGCTCAGGGGCTACAAGGAGCTTACACTTGGACACAATGTAACTATGTTTGGAAATAGCAGAAGTGCTCCAGCCCCAGGGTAATTAACTTGACCACAATGTAACTAAACTTGGCTACAATTGTTCTCTGGCCTGGGCTGCAATATAACTAGGTGCAGCTACAAAGCAGGCTTCCACTAGAGTTGCTCCTCCTTGTCTGCAGGCACATAACCAAGAACCCCAGCGGATGCCTAAAACTGCAGAGAGGACTGAGCCCTGCATCTATATAATTATTTTATCTGTGTACATACCTATAATAAAGTTTGACTCATAAATTAGTCACAGAAAGATATTAACAGTAATAATAAAATAGAACAATGATAACAATAAACTGTTCTAATTAATACTTTTTATAGTAATTATAACAATATAGTCTCCCCAAACATATCTAACTTTACTTTTACCTTTTCGGTTGAAGAAAGCACTTTACAGCTCTCATTGGCAAATCTGAATTGCCAGCATTAACACTCTTGCACTCTGGGGCCATTATTAAGTGAAATAAGGGTTACTTGAACAAAAGCACTGTGATACTGTGATAGCCAAACTAGCTATGAAGGGACAAATGGGGAGGTAGCTTATACGGCGTGGAAACTCTGCACAAGGGGATAATTCACATACTGGAAGAGTGAGTGGGAAGGCTCAAGGTTTCACCACACTCCTTGGAATGGCATGCAATTTAAAACTTAAGTTGTTTATTTCTGGAATTTTCCATTTAATATTTTCAGGCTGAGGTTGACCATGAGGAACAGAAATCTTGGAAAAGGAAATTGTGGATAAAAGAGGCTCCTGCCTATGTAACCAAACCTCAGCGTCGCCGGGCTAACAGGGTGCTCAGAGCCAAACCCCATTCCCACTCCATCATCAGCCAGAAGGTCCACCTACCTTCACACCCCGGGTTCCAGGATAGCCGGGAGGGCCTGCAGATCCTGGTGGACCCTGTGAGGAAGGTAAGGCCAGTGTCATCCTGTTCTGCCCACCCTGTGTTTCCAGAGCCGTGGCTCTCCTTGCTGGCCCCAGGCTCCTGGCCTTGACCGTCAACCTCCCTCCCGCTCCCGCCCTGCGCAACCCAGCCTCCTCTGGTCACTCACCTGGGCCCCTTTCTCTCCTGTGGGACCCTCATGGCCTGGGTGACCCTAAGGAAGAAACACGCTAAGTCATCAAAGCCCCAAATTTGCCAGCCAAATTCCCAAGCCTCCCCCTCGTCCTTCCTCCTTGTCCCAGTCCCTGGTTCTCACCGGAGGGCCATCAGCTCCTGGGAGGCCAGGAATTCCTGGATTTCCAGGGGGACCCTGAAAGCAGATGAATAGGAGAGGGTGATGGAGGATCTCAGAGCCCTGCAAAGGATTACTCTATGCAGACACAACGTTAGCAAATAAGCAGGTACCTCTGGCCAGGAAATCTATCCCAGCTCCACCCAAACTTGCTGTCTGACTCTGGGCAAGTCCCTTGCTCTCCTTGAGTTTCAGAAATCCTCCTCATCTGGCCAGCTGTGGTGATGCACAGCCTAATCCCAGCTACTCAGGAGGCTGAGGCAGGAGGATCACAAGTTCAAGGCTGGGCTGGGCTGGGCAACTTAGTGAGACCGTCTCTCAAAATAAAAATAAAAAGGGCTGGGGGTATAGGTCAGTACAAGAGCACCCGTGGGTTCAGTCCTCGGTACGAAAAATAATAATAATAATAATTAACTTTAAGAAATAAAATTTAGTGAAATATACATAATATCAAGTTTGTATTTTTTGATACAATACTTTAATGTTGCTTATTTATTTGTATGTGGTACTGAGGATCAAACCCAATGCTTCACACAAGCTAGGCAAGCGCTCTACCACTGAACCACAACCCTGGTCCTCCAATTTGTATTGGTTTCTTTTGTTTGTTTGGAATTTCCGCAATCTACCAGTGCTAGGGACTCGAACCCAGGTCTCGAGTTTGAGAGGCAGGCACTCTAAGTGTTGGGCTATATCGCCAGCACTCCAATTTGTATTTAAATATTTTTTTAAATGAAAAAATTCTCCTCTCCGAGAGGGTAGAGAGAAGGGATGTAAACCAGAGGAGGAGGCCAGCGATGGAGCCCCGCAGCAGAGCACTTGCTGGGCATGCAAGAGGCCCTGGGTCCAAACCCAGCACAAAACAAAGCAGAGGAGTGCAGAGATGTGTGGGGTGCTGGTCCTCCCAGCCACACCTCGTCTCTAAAGTGCCCCCCCACAGCACCATCTGCAGGAGGGTGGGTCCAGGCAGGCAGGAGGTACCCTCCTCCTGCAAGCATCTGACAGTTCCAAAGACCCACGACTCGACCCAGCTGAGCCAATCCGCTTCTTTCCAGAAATCTCGAGGCAAGAGACCTAACTATGATTGATGGGATGGCTTTAGGTTAAGATCCGAGGTCAGGGGGAGCTGGAGCCAGCAATGGTGACATCACGGCTGAGGATCGTGCAGGCATAGCAGTTGGCAGGGGGTGAGGACAAACCAGGACATGTGCAGAAAGTAGCCTGCCTGCCAGGGGCGCTGGGCACAGCTGTGCCCAGAAGCAAAGAGAAGAGCGTGGGCACCGCGGAAGGGGATCTTGTCCCCCTGTGTCTAGAAACCCGCTCTGTCCAAGGCTCCTGGGGGTGTCTGCATGCTCACAATGCCCCCTTCTGTGCTCTAGCCTGCTGGGTTTCCACCTGGAGGAGAGCCTTCCCCACACTGACACTTTGTAACTCTCGGCTGACTTAGGGAAAGTGGCCATTTATCACCAGCGGGGCTGGCAGCATGAGCCACCGCCGAAGTTTTTCCTGGCAATGGAGTTGAAGGACCGTGGCGAGAAGAGGTGGCGCTGGGTAGGGGTCACTCACCTTCTCCCCAGGAGTGCCAATGGGTCCCTGGGGGCCGGGAATTCCCTGGGAACATAAAGAGGGGGTGAGGTATGAGGAGGAGGCAGTGAGTGCTGAGGCTGGGGAGGCTGGGAGGCTGCGAGCCTGGGAGATGCCTGAGGTCTGAGTTCTAACCTGGGACCCGTGGTTCCCCTGCTGTCCTGGAGGGCCTGGTTCTCCTGGAGGACCCTGTAGAGAAAATGAGGGTTCGTTGACACTGGAAAGGGCATGTGTGGAGGGGCAGTCAGGATGACAAGAGGGGTCGCAGGAGTGGACGAGGATATGGGCCATGATGAGCCCAGGGCATCGGGAGGGCCAAGGGTCTGATGGCAAGACACGTACCACATTGCCTTTTGCACCGGGAGCTCCATCACTTCCAGTGACACCCTGGAGAAAGAGAGGATGTGAGACCCCTCAGGGGACAGGCCAGAGACCTGAGCTGAGGCACCGAGAGGTGCAGGTGGAAAGGCAAAGCAGCCAGACACACAGGCAGCAGAAATGGAAATGGACATGCAGAGGGGGGCAGGTGGGAAAAAGACAGGGGCGCGGAGAGGTAGCCGCATGCTCACCGGGCGTCCCAGGGGGCCAGGGGAGCCTCTGGGGCCAATCAGTCCTCGGGGGCCCTGAAAGAAAGCAGCAGTATTATCGGTGGTCCTGTGAGCTACGGGGCGGCGGGGGCGGAGAGGCAGGAATCCCATTCTCTCCCCTGCACCAAGCAAGGGTGCTTGGGGATCCCCAGTACTCACCGGCTCCCCAGCCTGGCCAGTGGGCCCTGGAGGTCCCTCTGCTCCCTGTGGGAAGTGCGGGTTTGGAGAGGAGGGCCTCCGCAGGGGCACCTCCCCACGTCTGGGCAGTGCCCGGCATCAGTCCCAGGGACCCGGGTTATACCGAGGCCCCTGCAGACTGAGGGAGGGCACAGGAGTCTACTCAGGCTCCTGACTCGATCCTAGACGTGCAGTCCTGAGTCTCACCTCCTAATCCCAAAGTGGGCTCTCCAGTTGTCATTTTTGAGAACCACAGGACTTCCCGATGCTCCAGGGCAGACCCCACTCCTCATCCAGCTCCCAAAGACCCTCCTCCTTGCTGACTGTCACCCAGGCTTCCCAGCTGCCAACCGTCCCCTGACACCCCTGCAGACTTACCTTCTCACCATCCTCTCCTGGGGGGCCAGGTTGACCCACATGGCCGAAGTCCCCCTGGAGTGGGAAACAGAGGGGAGACCAGAGTGGAATAAAGCAGGGAGAGCCCCCCACCCCAGGAAAGAAGCTGGGGCCTGAGGTGTGAGGACTCAGACACCGGTCAAGGCTCTGCTGCTGAGCAAGGAGAGGAGAGCGGGAATGTTGGGAAGGGCCTGGACGCGGAGGCCTCCTCACACACTCACCCTTTGGCCCTTCTCACCAGGCAGCCCTGGCAGCCCGTCAAAGCCTCGGTCACCCTGTCCAGAGAAACACCAGCTGAGCTTGGCTCCCTGATCCTGACAGCGCCTACCCTCCGGCCCTGGCCCTGGGGCCTACCTTAGGTCCTGTGTCTCCCGGGAGGCCACGGGCCCCATCTGCTCCAGGGCGGCCCTGTGAGGAAAGTGAGCCCAAGTGTCAGGGATCAGCCTCCCGCAGATCCCTCCCCCAGGTTAGGAACTCGACGACATTATCATCAACATCATCGAGATATCGTCAGTGCTTATTGAGTCTTTGCTGGGGGCTTCTTTTGTACCAATTTCAATCTCAAACCCAGGCATTATTCCTTATCCCCAGTCCCCTAACTCTAGCCCCAAGTTACCATCATCATCAAAATTAAGAATTCACGCGCTGGGGATATGGCTTAGTTGGTAGAGTGCTTGCCTCCCAAGCATAAGGCCCTGGGTTCAATCCCCAGCACCGCAAAAAAAAAAAAAAAAAAAAAAAAAAAAAAGAAGAAGAAGAAGAATTCGCATTTCAGCCTCCATGAATCACCCTGCCATAGTCCTCAGCAAAGCTATGGAATTGTGTTCATCAGTTCCTCCAAGGAGCCGGTCTTTTCTTTTACACATGCTGTTCCTTCTGCCTGGAATGCTCTTCCTTGCCTGTTTACTTGGCTGTGCTTTAGCTCTCAGGTAGAATATTACTCCTGCTCAAAAGTGCTCCCTGGCTCTCTCTGTGACCTTGGCCAGACTCCTGAGCCAGGCTCAGGAGAGCTTCCATGGCTGGTCCTCAGTGCTCTGGTCCCATAAGGACGCCAGCAGACCCTGGAGGCACAGAGTTCCTCTTGGGTGATGAGGGAAGTTACTCACCATCTTGCCCTCTCGACCAGGTGGCCCAGGAGGTCCCTGCAGTCCTCGGGGACCCTAGAAGCAAAAGAAAAGATGAAAGGAAGGATAAAAAGAAGGAAGGGCTTATTTTACATCATTCACTAGGGAAGGCAGGAGTTGCAAATCCCCAACCCCTTTGATATTGTCCCCAGCTGTCACTTTATCCTGTGGCCTTGGGGGAAGACCCTTCCCAACCAATCTCACCTGTGGCCCCACTTCTCCTGCCTCTCCCTTCAGACCTGGATATCCAGGCAGACCCTTCGAGAAGGAGAGAGAGGGTAAGCTGGCTGGAGGGATGCGACCCTTCTCCGCGGGTGTTGCCCCTCTTCTCTGCAGACCCCTTACTCACCACGGGGCCTGGGCGCCCAGTGAGCCCCACTGGACCCGGGGGGCCTTTCATGGACAGCTGGAAAGATGGAGGAGAAGAGAGCCTAAAGTTGCCCACAAGACGCCCAACAATCCCCGTGAAGGCACTGCCACAGTTTGAATGTACTCCCCAGAAGTTCATGTGCTAGAATTGATCCCCGATTTATATACTAATGGCATTTAGAGGCGGGGCCTTTGAGAGGTGATTAGGAGTAAATGAGGCCATGAACATGGGACTGCATAATGATGTTCGTGGCTTTATAAGAAGAGGACGGGGCCCTCGCTGGCACATTGCCCTGTCTTGCCATGTGATACCTTCTGCTGTGTTATAACACAGCAAGAAGGTCCCTGCCAGAGGCTGACAGATGCCAGCATCATACTCTTGGATTTTCCAACCTCCAGAACCATGACCCAAATAAACTTCTTTATAAATTACCCAGTCTCAGGTATTTCGTTATAGCCACAGAAAACAAACCAAACATGCATCTCAGAAAGCAGTATCTCCTGACCAGTCCTTCATTATTCCTCATTTCTGTATCTCTCACGTTAACACCCCCATCCCACTCACCTGAGCCTGTTGCAATACCGCCTGAGCCTGGGCCTGCTGGAAGGAGACTGGGGGTCCTTTGAGGGAGCTGCTTGCAAACTGGAACTAAGGAGAAATCATGGTGAGGGAAGTTCCAAGGAGAGGCCTCCTCCTGGTCAGGGCTCTATTCCCCAAGGCTGTGTCTCCCTAGCTCCTTACCGGCATCATGATTACAGTGCCCGGCGGGCCCCGGATTCCATCGATGCCAGGAATTCCTGGGAGGCCGGCAGGGCCCTAAGAGAGGGGACAAGGGAAAGATGAATGGAGGCCGGAAGAGACAGGGATGAGAGATGGAGATGGAGGGGAGAGAGATGGAGACAGGAGACACAAAGACAGAGAAGATACAGAAGGACAGGGGCAGAGGGGTGGGGACAGAGAGGCAGGGAGAGACAGGGAGAAAGACGGAGAATGGTGGAGGCAGGGACGGAGGGGGAAAGAGAGACAAAGATAGAGGGAGAGAGACAGAGACAAAAGACATGCAGAAACAGAGGCCCAGGGAGAAGAGCAGGACAGGCCCCAGAGACAGAAGAGGGGCCGGTTTTACCACAGATGGGGAGAGAGAGTTCAGAAGAAGGGGTGGTGGCAACCCCAGGTGGTATCTCCAGGCCGGGCCCCTGAGGCCCACATTCAAACCCCCAGGCTCCCAACCTGGAAGCTACCCCGCCGTAGAGAGACCCACCCCCGGGAGAGTCTCACCGGTGGGCCGCGGTCCCCAGGGAATCCTGGGGGGCCGGGAGGGCCTGATGGGCCAACCACCCCCTGTTGGAGACAGAGAAACAGAGTCACAGGAAATGCAAATCTGAGCTGAATCCAAACCTCCTCAGCCCTGACCCCAGGCCGCCCTCCCTTCCCCTAGCCATTCCTGCTCCCCCTATTCTACATTGATCCACACCAAACCCCAGTTCGGTGTCCCAACCCTTGTTTTGACTCATCCACTGTGCCTGCAATGTCCCGCAGCCACCACAGGATCAGGCGACGCAACACCGCAACTCACCCCAACTCCCCACGGCAAAGATAGCAGGAGGGCAGTGCAGCCTACTCACCCGCGGTCCCGGGGCTCCTGGAGGTCCCTCAAACTGTTGTCCCTGGAGAGAGAGAGGTGTGTGACCCCTGTTCCAGCAGGCCCCCGCAGCCCCTTCCCGCCCCAGAGTCCTCACCTGCTCTACCACTGCAGGTTCTCCTTTCGCACCCTTCTCTCCAGCGCCCTGGAGAGGGGGAGGAGAGAAAAAAGAGGTGAGCCCACTCCCAGGCCCCCAAACCACCCACAGAGCAGATGAGGAGAAGCTCAGTCTCCCCCCTCAACCTGACAAAGCTGCATCAACAAGGGCACCAACTCCTGGGTGTCCCAACCTGGATCTGCCCCTTACAAAGTGACACTGGAAACTGACTCAGCCACTATGGCCAGTTACAGGTCGCTGGGTCACCTGTAAGGTCAGTGGGTGAACGACAGCTGCATCTATCCCACGTAAAGATGAACCAGTAAAAACAGCACCTGGCGCGGGGCGAGGCTCAGAGTTAGTTACCACTCTGCCCTTCCTCAGCCCAACACCAAGGCTAGAAGCCCGGCCCGGAGCTTCTTCTGCATTCTTTTCTTAGGTCATTTCATCCGTCTTGGTTAAAGACACCGTCTCTCGGCTGAGGTGTCCCAAGTCTGTCTCTCCCATCTAGAGGGTCTCCCCTAAACTCCAGAATCTTCTAGCCATCCCCCTTTGAACATCTCCTTTGGGATGTCACACATGTTGCCGATTCAAGACATGAAGACTGACATCCTTGACTTTCTGCCTGGCCTTCTGCCGGAAAGCTAGAGGACACATCTTATTCAACAGTCCCATCAAGTGTCTACCTTTCTCCACCTCCTGCAGCAAGACCAAAATGGAGCATATCCCGAATCTGGCTCCTCGCTTGCCTAGACCACGTTTTCTTCTGCCTCTGTGGCTCCCTCTACTGTCCATATGCCATTGAGCAGGCAGAGGTTGCTTTGAGACCTCCAAGTCAGATGTTCCCTTTCAAGGGGTTTCTCATCCTGCTTAGTCTAAAAGCCAGATCCTTCACCACCGGCAGAGTCATCTGTTAGCACTGTCACACTGTAGGCACTCAATATTTATCGGCTATACTGGGGTCATGCAAAGGCCTTCAAAGCAAGATAAACAATCAACAGAAAGAATGTGGCCCCATGTGGCTCCAGATAGGAGTCCCTTCCCCTGCTCCTAACCAGCCCTCCCACAGCCCCAGACTCACAGGAAAGATCTGGAACTCAGCCTGCGAAGGCTGTTCTGCTGCCCGGAATTTGGGACCCATAGTGGGGCTACTTCCTTCTTCTTCCTCCCTCCCTACTTGGAGCTCCGGAGTCTTCAGCGGGGTTCCACCTTCAGGGTCCAGGGCACCCTGAGGACATTGGGACAGTCAAAGTTTGTCCCTGGCTTCGTTATGGTCTGCCGCTACCACCTCTACCCCAGGCAGGGCCTGACCCTCCCTGCACCATCCGCTTCCCACTGACCTCCAGGATGGTGACATTGCCGCCAACAGCTACTGTAGTGGTGACGACCAAAGGTGAGGGAGTTGGAGGCAGAGTTGGAACTGCCGTCTTAATCTTGGGGACATCGGTGGAGGTCTGGAGCAGGCATGGAGGAAGTATCAGGTCTGGGGTCAGGTCAATTGAGACAAAAGGGAAACAAAGGAGGAACCAAGCCTTGACCCTAGGGAGCTCCCAGTCCCAGGAGTGGGACAAAGAAGGATTCCCAAAAACATGGAAGCCAGTGGAGGCAAAGTGTCTGGACCAGAGCGGCCAGCAGGGGGAGCCATCCTGCAAAGAGGAGGCTCCTGGTTGACCAGATTCAGAGGCCTGGAAGGCAGAACCAGGCTGGCTCCAGAGCTTAGTGGTCAAGGTCAAGGTCCAAGACTCAGGGCCAGACTCCCGGAAGCCTATCCCACATGTCCTCTCCCAAGGCAGAACTCAGCAGTCAGCCAGCCAGGCCACAAACTGTCAGCTCCTTCTGGCCTAAACAGCTGCGGAAGAACTGGGTCAAGGCAGCGGAAGAGGGTGGTAGGGGCCCAGGTAAGGGGCTGGGGCTGAGGAAGTGGCTGGAAGGGGCATACTATTCATGATGCCCCTGTTATGGGCCAGAAAGATCTGGGAGTGAGATGTGATGCAGCCAGTGACCCTAAAGACCCCAAACAATGACCTGTGCCAAGGACCCCTACTCAGTGACCCACCCGTTAATGACCCACAGCAATGGACCCCAATTACTCCTACAGTCAGTGACCCATAAGTGACCCCCCATAGTGATTCCCATCAATGGTCCCAAACAGGTACTCTTCCACCCAGTGACCTTCCCAAAGACCCCCAACCAGGGACATCTCCCAACAATAAGCACTAATTAGTGACTCCCCTACCTAAGAAGCCCTTCCAGTGATCTTTAATCAATTATTCCTCCAACCAGTGATCCTCCAACAACAAATGCCCACGAGTGAGCACAACAAATGCTCCCCAACCAGAAACCTAATCACTGATTCCACTAATAATGACCCATCAATGACTTCCTAACTATAACCCATCAGGGGCTCCCAGACTAATGGTCCCATTCATGATCCCCTAAAAATCACTCCTCCAAATATGACCCCAATGGGTGACTCCACTATTGATTCTAGTGACTCCCCAAAAATCCCAACTAATGACCCCTAACCATTAGCCTTAAACAAGAGACACCAAAAACACCAATTGCTTCCATTAAAGACTTCCTACCAACCCCCAACTAGGATTATCTCAAATATTGACCTCACTCAGTGACCCTCCCAAGCAGCAGTCCCCATCAGGGAAGATAAGTAGTACCCCAATTAGAAACTGCCCCAAGGAATAACCTTCACCAATGACCCCTATCAGTGAACCCCCATCCCCCAAAATGACATACTATCCAATGAACCCATCATCATTCACCCCAGCTAATGACTCCCCTAAACAGTATTCCTCATCAAGAACCCCCAAACAGTCAGGTAGTCATCTGGGGGAGCTGGCTCCCTCCAGGGCCCCAGGACTGGAGGTGGGGGAGCAGGCCTGGAAAAGCTCATAAGACAGGGTCGCCTCCCCGACCGACCCCAGATGGTCATCAGCCGGCAGTCAGTTAAGAGAAGTGGGAGCTCAGGATCCGAGGCTGGATTCCAAACCATGGATGAGGGGCCAGAGACTGGGGGAAACGGAGGCCAGAAGATGGGCTGTGGAGACCAGAAGTGACAAGGTGTGGGCCCCTTACCTGGTTCTCCAGGGAGCCAGCAGGTGGACTCGGGGTCAATGACTCCTTGTTCTTCTTCCTGCCCTTCCCCTTGCGACCTCGCCCTTTCTTCTTCCCTTTCCCCTTGCCCTTGCGCCGAGGAGGAAGGGTCTCTGGCTCACCCTGGGGGGCCTGCAGAGAGGGCCCTGTCAGGTCCAAAGTGTCCCCCAGTGGAGATGCTCTTACTCTGGTCACCTAGGGCCATGCTGGCACATGACCCGTTAGTTCCCACTCAACTCGTGACCTGCAGTCAAGGTCACTCAGTTATGTGACCTGCGGTCAAGGCCATTCGTGCCTGGGATCTGTTTGAAGTCAGGGGTCACTCTGCTTTTTGCTTGGTATCAGAGATTGTTCAGTCCCATTTTGGGGGGCTTCCAAATTCACTCCCTCTGAGACCTGGCGCCAGGGATGACTCAGACTGTGACCTTAGATCAGGAGAAGCACAGCCCCTCACTCACCCCTGTGGTCACGGGGTCCAGGTTGTCACAGCCAGGCAGGTACTGCTCACAGGCCCGGAAGGCAGCTTGTGGATCTGGGCTTATCAGCAGCTCCTGGATGTCTCCCTGGGAGAGGGTGGAGTGGGGAGAGGGACGCAGGCTGACTCATCCCATTTCTTGGCACAGCCCCCCACCTCCTGGCAAGCAGTCTTGGTGCTTCCCCCGCCAGAGACCCTCAGCACAAGGACAGCAGCCCCATGACAGCAAACCCTTGCAACTCGGAGAAGGGGAGGCCCTCTCAGTGCCACATCACAAGCCACACCCACCACTGCCCCATGAAGGTGCCTGGGTCCCTTGACTCAGGCACACGGTGAGCAACTACCCTGTGCCAGGCACCCTTCCAGGAAGGGCACAAGACCGGTGAGGTAGATGAGGTCCCTGGCCTCCTGGAGGTGACACACCTCATGGTCACACACGGCACAGTCACCAGCCCTGTCTCGGATCAGTCTCCATCACACATCACCATGAACGCTCCCACAACAGACCAAGTACGCAGCAGCAGCGCGACCCGTGGTCTTGTGGCTCTGAGCTCCAGTGGCACAGGGCGGGGATGGAGCACCCCCGTGCTCTCTTCTCCCACCCCCTGGGCTGGGTCGAGGCTGGGCATTTCCTTCTCCAATCCCTTCTCCACCCTCTGCCTCAGCTTCCCTTAGCACTGAACCCTCTACCTCAAAAGTCTCCTCCCTGATGTCCTGGGTCCCCAGCACAGTGAGTCCAGCTGTGCTGAGGTTTCGAGGCGTCTGACCCAACACAGGGGGCTGAGATTCACAGTCAGCCACCAGGGTCACTGTGTCACCATCTATGCTGACCGCCACACGGTGCCATCTGTAAGGGAAGGGTCTCAGTGCAGGTGCTTCTCACCTCATCCTTCCTTGGACACTGCCCCCACACTCACCTGCCGTCCATGAGGTTGACCTGCTGGGGCAGGGGGCTGAAGGAGTCACCTAGGAGGACCAGAGCTGGCCCCAGTGCCAGACCCAGCTGCCGGGCACCCCTCTCATCATAAATAGATAGAAGGACAGACTGATTGGCTGGCTGGGCCCGCAGAGTCATCAGCATGGAGAAGTTCACAGGAAAGCGTCCATCTGGATGGGCAGAAGGAGTGGGCAGCTCAGGAGCTTGAGAGGGTCCACAGTCCCCCAGGAGGACCCCCAGGAGCTTGGACTCACCTGGAAATAGTTCCCATGTGGGGATGCTGAGCTTGCTGGCCCTGCCCACTCTGAATGCCTGGTCACCCTCTGGAGCCCTCTGGGGGCAGAAGCCAGGCCCCTGGGGGACCCCAGCCTGGCCCCCACGTATGCCCAGAGCCTTCAGCACATCCACGGGATCTGCTGCAGAGAGAAGCAGGGTGTGGAGAGGCAGTGAGAACAAACCCAGGACTCCATGATAGGGGCTCAAGTGTGGGGCCCCCCTCCTCCCCCAAAGTGTGTTTATGGCTCAGGAAGAAGGAGCCGGCCTGGGACCAGCACCCCCGCCACCACCACACAGATGTTCCGCCTGCAGCAGTCTGTTGACTCCTGGGTTTTTTTCCCCCTTGGTTTTTGGTGAGAAAAAAAGCTGACCTAGTTCTGGGATGAATCAAAGCTTCCTGGCCTGAGCCCCAGAGCCAAACTGTCCCCTTCGCTCCACTCCCCCGCACCAGCTCCCTGGGACGGCTTCCCATGCCTGGAGCCCCCTCGCCAGGGGAACCCAAGGAAAGGAGGGGCTCCCATGCACGTTCTGCCCCTGCCTCCTCCCTCTGACCTCCTTCTTGCCCCCCAATTGCTCTGAGCATCTCTCTTTGACCACCACCCCTCATGACCTCCTCCCTCTGACCATCACCTACCTTGACTTCTTTCTGACCTTCTCCTCCTCACCATCGCCCATGACCTCCTTCCTTGGACTCGACCACTGTGAGTCTCCTTCCTCTGACTGCTCTTCTCTGCCCATTCCTGATGACCTCTATTTCTGGATCCCCACTCTGACCTCCTTCCCCTGGCTTCTCTCCCATTCCTCCTTCTGATTGGCCCCTGACCCCTTTCCTCTGCCTTTCCCAGTCTCCTCCATCTCACCTGCGATTTGACCTCCTCCTTCTGATCACCTGTCTCTGATAACCTCCCCCACAACCCTCTCCCGCTCTCGGCCCAGCAAAGGAACAGAGCAGTCTGGCCCAACCCTATCCTAATCCCAGCCATCCTCCCAGCCCCACCCGGGGCAGCCCGACCAGTGTTAAATGAAACCACATGGCTTGGGCAGGGGTGGGTGGGGGCTTCCCCTGGGCCCAAAGCCCCTGCCCAATCCCATCCCCCCACCCTCTGCAGACTGTCCCACTAACCCCCTGACCCAGCCTCTTGGCAGGAGCTAAATTCTGCTGAGTCTGCCATGACCTCACCCCTGGGGCGGCTCTGTTGACCTCACCACTGGGAACTGGAGTTGGGGGCCAGACGTGGGGGAGATAGGGGCTTGGATGAAGACCCTCATCCCAGTTCCTCCTGGGTAGAAGCCTCATTCTCCAAACTCCACAGCCTCATCTCAGTCCCTGTTCCCTCCTAGCCAGACTCCTCTTTCTCTCTCCTCCCGGCTCCTTCCTTCTCTCTGTCCCACTTTCTGAGCCTGTCTTCCAAGTCTCTGCATCCCACTCTGAACCAACTACCCATCTTGCTTGCTCTCTCTGCACCTTGGTGGTTTGGTTCTTTCCATCTCTATCTCTCTGTGTGTCTCTAACTCTGCTTTTTTATCTTTATAGTTCTACATATAGACCTCCCTTTCTTCCTTCCTTTGTCTCTCTCTCTCTTTCTCTCTCTGTCTCCCCGACCTGCCCCCACAACCCCCACCTCTAATTGCTTGTTTTGTGGCTGGGTTGTCATTAAGAGGCATTTGAACTAGAGCCCCCTGGGGCTGAGATCTGGGCTCCCAGGCTCTGCTAACCACAAGGGTCACTCCCCCATGGGACAATCTCCGTTGCTCCCTTCTCGGGCCTGGGGCCCAGGGAGGACGGACATACACCACCTCACCCTACCCTGAGACTCTCCACTGCCCCAGACCCCAGGCTTCATGCAGTGGGAGGTGGGTCTCCCCTCAGCAACTGCTCATTCACATTTCAAAAGTTCTTCCTGGCATCTAACTGAAAAGATTCCTGCTTCAATCTTGTGTCCCTTCTGTAATGACCTTTTGGAAACTGACTGCCCTTTCTTTCCATGGTTGGCTTCATGACAAGGAGACACACAAGAGGCATTGAGTTCTGCCTGCAGGGCCAGGAGGTGGGGGTCTGTCAAGGACCGGCCCACACTTACCCCCCTCTACACACAACCCTCTACCCTGTGCAGGCCCCCAGGGGGATGCTGGGTGGGGTCTAGGCTACAGAGGGAGGCAGGCAGGCACTAGGCTGGGACATGGTTGGGACCCCCTCAGGTGTGTGCAAAAAAATTTAAAAAGTACTCGCAGGAGATGGTGCCGGTGTGGGTGGCTGAGTGGATAAAAGAATGGCGGGCACATCCTTTGCTGAGGGGTCAAATATTAGCCTGCGATGGGGGGATTGAAACCCAGCCACGTGTCCGTGTGTGAGCTTGCCATCCTGCAGGTGGTACAAGCTGGTCTGTGAGTCTGTGATCATCATAGCTCAGATGTCGGATGCGGTTGTGGTTCTTCTACCAGTGGTTCGTGGGAGAATGTGACCAAGTCAGCAAGTGGGTGTCTGGTTGTAAATGTGGGCCATGTTTGTATGGATGCCAGGGGAAGCAAGTGTGAGAATTCAAACGTAGGAGAGCCGCCAAGGCTGTGACCATGTGTCGGTGTGGTTGACCGGTTGCCTGGGTGTGGCCACGGTGTTTCCCATTCCTGGTGTCTCCTGGGACTTATATTCTGAGTGGATGCCCGAGATTGCACGACCGTGTGGATGTGTGAGCGTGGGAATGGGGCATAGGCCAACGCAGGATGACCCACATGGGTAGGCACCTCCCTGGACTCAAAGGAAAGTGAGAAAGTGTGGCGTGTGTATGTCGAGGGCTGAATTCACCTTAGGGAGGGATTTCCGGGAGGGTCTAGCCTGGAGTCCCCCAGATCAGGAATCCCTGAACATCCACCGCTTCAGGAGCCACGGCGTCCCCCCACCCCTGGGGCGCCCCCCACCCCTAACCCGGCGGGGCGCGGTAGGGCGCTCAGCCAGATGCGCGCAGCTGGGCGTGCGTCAGCGCTGACTCACCAGTCCCGAGGCCCCCGGGACCCCTGGGGGGCCCCAGAGAAATTCCTCGGGAAAAACACCCCAGGCTCGCGCAGCTGGGGTGGGGAACCACTTCCACTCCTACCCCCGCCCGCACTCTGCCCCGCCCCGCCCCGCCCTGCGCCCCGCCCCGCCTCGCCCCTCAGCAGCCCTCCCGGAGGCCCTGTCCATGGTGCTGATGTTGGCTCTAGGGAGCGCGGGTGGGGGAGGGGGCGAGAGGATGGGGAGAAAGGGAAGCCGCGCCAATCTGGGGCAAAGGAAGAAGAGCGAGGTGAAGCCATTTGGGAGAGCGTAAAGGGACCTGTGGAGCCTCGAATAGCCCCCCTCCCACACTCAGCCCTACTCACCATCAACCTCAGAATGAACCACTCACGTTCTCATGGGCAATGACTTACACCCCCAAAGCACAACTACAGCCCTCACAGGGTCACCCAGAGACACACGATCACACCTGTAGCAAACACACAGTCACTCCCAAAGTCAGCCCCAGGCACACACTGGCACTCATATCTGGCAGTACGCACCCTCTGGGGTACCACCCTATCACCCACAGTCGTACAATCAACATCAACCCCCACATCTAAGTGCACACACAGTCTCACCCCAAATCGCTGCACACACTTTGCTACACAAATACACACACACCCCTATAAATTGCATTCCTTTTCATCCACCGGCCAGGAGACAGTCACACGCCTCCCAGGGCACCCCCCTCCAGTTGTCACACCCACGAATCAGCCAGAGTCGGACAGTTGCGTCCCACACCTCACCGTGCCCACATGCAACGTACACTCCCCCACCCCATTCCCTACTCTGCCCAGTCTTTGGGGGTCTCTCTGGGTCCAGCACCCATGTGCTATGCCCTCCCTTCCAGCTCACCAGCCTGCGTCCTGGGCAGAAGCAGCAGCGCGGCCAGAAGCAGGGAGAGGCCCGCCCGCGGCTGGCCCAGGCCCCAGCGGTTCTCCATCCCAGCCCGGCCCGTGCGCAAGGCTGGGAACCGGACGGGGCGGCTGCGGGGTGCGGCGACTCCACAGGCTCGGCGCAGTCACTCGCGGAGGTCGGCTGCAGTCGGGATCCGCAGGAGACTGCCCGAGACCCCGCCCTGGCCGCGCCCTGCGCTCCAGCGCCGGGCCAGGCGGGGCTCGCAGGCGGGGGGAGGACTGACAGCTGGAGGGGGAAGTTGGGAAAGTTTTCACTGAGCGCGGATTGGCCAGCTGGGGGTGGAGCCCTGGACCAGGAGCTGGGCTGTTCTTGTCCTACCGCACAGCGCACAGCGGAGAAGGGTCACTCCCACCCAGCACTAGAATCCAGGGTCCTTTCTTCCCACCAGGCCCCTCAAAGGAGCCCTTAATTTCACTCCAACGTGTGGCCTGCATCCAGGCCCCGGCATTAGCAGAAGTACAGCTCTATACCAAGTTCTTTCTGGCCCACCAGGCTCCCTAGTCCCTTAGCCCCCACAAAGGAGGTTGCAGCTTCACCTAAGGCCTTGCCTTCAGGACCCTCATTAAGAAGTCCTTGTCCTCCCTCATACCTCACCCAGGTCCCAAAATCGGGTTCCCAGTCTTACCCTAAACCTTCATCTCTCCATCCAAATACCAGAATCGGGTGTCTTGATACTATCTTAAAGTCCCAGAAAAGATCCCAAAACAAAATTCTCACCTTCCCCCAAATTCTTAATCCATGCCTAGCCCTCCTCTGCCTCACCCAGCCCCGTCCTAAACCCTCATGTGTGTCCCCATCCAATGGGGTAGTCTGGTCCTACCCAAAGCAGAACATTGCCAAAGAGGGGGGGAGGGATGCCTACCACTCCTGGGGTGAAGGGGAGCCTCCCTCCTCCCACTGGCATCCCCCAGGTGAAGAGGCCCTGGGGGCCAGGGAGTGATCCCGTGCAACTGGACAAGTGCAGACACGCAGGATGTGAGGAACTTCCTCCAGAAAGGAACCAAAGGGGCGTCTCCTGAGCCCTGAAATGCCCCCCTCATGGGAGATGCAGGAAACGCCTCTCTTCCAGACTCGGCCTCCCCAGACAAAGAGTCTCTGTGTCCCTGGAGAGGAGGGGGTGGGGCCCCATCTGGCCTGAGAAAGAGATGGAGCACCCTGTGATGGGGCAGGGAGAGGGAATCTTCCCAACCAACCCTCCTCCCTTCCCAGGGACATCCAAGCTGAGACTTCTCCAACTAAAAGGCTCTTACAAAGTTCCTGCCCTTCCCTGCCTTGTTAGGAAGTTCTTCTTGTAGTCTCACTTGTATTCTTCTCTGAAGGGACCCTTCCAGGACCACACTCATATCCTTACCCTTTCTCCCTTCACCAGAGATTCTTCTTCCAGAGTAGAGAGAGTAAGAGAAGAATGCCCCCACTAGTTCCCCCACGCTCACTAAAACTCTCCCTGGCCCTGAATAGTTTACACTCATAATAAAAATAAAAATCACAAAGAACAGTTATGAGTGTAGCAGGTACAGAAAATCATTTTGATGGTTTGTTTGTTTGTTGTTTGTTTGTTGTGCTGGAACCACCCAGGGCCTCATACATGCTAAGCTAATGCTTCACCCCTGAGCTATACCCCCAGCCCCTGAAAAGAAATTTTTGACAAATAAAGGAAATGAACTGTGAAGAGTTGAAGGATTTTCTCCAGCCACCTGTTCAGAGTTGTGCCGGCCACAATCAAGGTCTCCCAGGGCCCCTTTATTCTGCAAGGGATCACGTAGAAGGAGCTTAGGAGGGAGTGAAGGGTGGGGGCAGTCAGCTCTGTCTGGAGTCAAGTGTCCAGGGAGGGGTCAATATGGCCTCCACGCCCAGGACTGTGCTGATTTCAGGCTGTTCATCAGGAATTGGCCTGGAGCTCGCTGTGCAGTTGGCTCAGGACCCCAGACAGCGTTACCAGGGTAAGGGGCCCGAGGCGGGCCTGGGAGACAGCAGGGGTGGGCACGGCTTCTTAGAACCCTTGACCCCCACGCCATCTCCGCCATCTCATCACTTCCAGCTTCCCTACTCTCCCTCCAGATCATCCTCTGGTCCAACAAATATCTCTTGCCTATCTGCCGTGTGTCAAGCACTCTTCTGGGTGCTAGAAACAGCTGTGAACGAGAGACGAAAATCTCAGCTGGGGTAGTGGTGTCCTGCGGGAGGGGAGGGAAGACAGACAAACATAAAAAGAAGTTGCAGTATCTCTGGTCCTCATAAGTGCCGAGGAGCAGGACAGAGCCAGGCAGGAGCAAGGCCGGGGCGAGTGAGCGGCGTAACAGAAGGGCTGCCCGGGAAGACTTCGCTGAGAGGTTTGTCTGGGCATTCCCGGGGATGGATAATTGCCTCGCTGACTCTGCCTACCCCCCAGATTACTACTTCAGGATAAGCCTCTTATGTGCTCTTGACCTTGGAGACTTAACGGGAGCCCTCTAGTTCCAGGTACTTGCCTTCCTGCAGGTCTGGAGTAAATTGCTGCAACCTGCGCCCCAACCCTAGGAACCTCTGACCTGGAACAGGCTGGAGTGTAATTAGGCAAGGGCAGTTACTTAAGCACAGGCTGCTGGGGTAAGTGCAATGCCCCAGTTGGCCGGGCTGCTTCTCCAGCCCTCTGCCCTCTGTTTTAGAGGCACACAGCGTTGAGTGTCAGCCCAAAGGCCAATGTGCAGAGAAGAACTTGTGTAACTGTAGGTTGGCAGATGGACATATAAAACTGCTAATGGGTAATGTTTATTGAACTCTTATTATGTCCCGAGAGTCATTTAAGTGCATCTAATATGTCACTTACTCCTCACATCACCCCCGGTGAAGAGGCCACTTACTATCTTTTGCCTTATTTTAGAAATGAGACAGAGGCATAGACTACCAAAGGTCCTTGCCCAAGGTCAAGGGCGGGGATTTGAACTCTGACAGCCAGAAGCTGGGACCACATTTGTCACTCAACTGCATGCAGATGCCAGTAACCCCATTCAGCTACATCAGCCCTGTGAATCACACAGACTAACATACACAAATCAATGCCCCCCAGGAGCATACATGTGTAGCTGTGGGTACATGCACGGAGGGGTATGCAAACATGTATGTGTACTGCATATGGTGAGGCCATGCTCAAGATATGCACGAACTTACAACAAACCCAAGTTCAAATCTCAGTTCTAACTCTTGCTAGGGGTGAGACAGGCTAATAACTCCACCTTGCCGAGTCTCAGTTTGTTGATCTATATAATGGGGATAATAACCTTACCTACCTATTCTAGTTACTATTGCTAAAATATGAATCACCCCAAAATGTATGTTGTAAAACAACTACAATCTTTTGATTTTCCATCTATAGCTGGCATAGATGAATTCAGGAAGGGCTCAGCAGGGTGGTTCAGGCTCAGAGTCAAAGGTCACAGCTAGCAGAGTGGAGACTTGAACACGTGGGGCTGGGAAGGCAGTTCACTCCCTTCCTGTAACCTTAGGAATTCTCCATGTAGTCTTTCTTCCTCGGCCTGCTTGGGCTTCCTCTTGGCATGGTAGCCTCAGGATAACTGGGCTGTTCCATGATGGCCAAAGGCAAGTGAGGCAGAAACTGCAAGACTTTCTTGGATCAGACTTCAGAAACTACACTGTGTCACTTCCATTGGTTTCCAACTGGTCACACAATTCAACAGGAAGGTAGGAGCTCAATGGTAGCATGCATGTGGCCCTCCCCAGTACTGAGGAGGGGTTCAATGGGAGAGGAAGGGAATTTGATTCAAGGTCTATTTACACACATGCATATCTACATACATGTGTGCCTAAAGCTGGGGATCAACCTCAGGGTCTTGCCCATGCTAAACACACATGCTACCACTGGGGTACATGATTTCATGTCTTGATGGAGGAGTGGCAAGATTGGAGGAGAGTTTCTGCAAAGGGAGATATTGCAACTATTTTGGAGAAAACGAGTTAGTGAAATAGTTTGTAGAGTCCTTGCAAGTTGGAGATAGTGCTTAGCACAATGCAGTAAATGCTCAATGAACTGGAATTTGTTACATTGATGCTGCAAATGTGGTTATTCCTACTTGAGTGTGCAAAGCATGTGTGTTGGCTTTAGGTGTGCATGAATTTTTTCTCATGGCAATCTAGTTTATAGTTATGTTTCTATTGTCTTACTCAATAGATTATGGACTTCGCAAAGGAAGGAATCTTATCTTTTGAGGGAGAGGAGCTACTGGGGATTGAACCCCAGGTTTCTCCATCACTAAATCACATCCCAACACTTTTATTTTTAGACAGGATCTTGCTGAGGTGCCCAGGCTGGCCTTGAACTTGCCATCCTCCTGCCTCAGCCTTCCAAGTAGGCAGGATTACAGGCATGTGCCACCATGCCTGGCAGGACCTTGTCTTATTTCACACGATAGTCTCAGCACCTAGAATAAGCATAGTGAGTAGTACATGCTCAACAAATTTTTGTAGGATAGATGGATGTGGTCACGTGTCAACACATGTGCACAAGCGTGCCTCTGCTGGATGTGTGATAAACCCAGGCGTGCAAGCCTGTAGGTCTCCATCCTCTGGAACTGCTCGTGCAAGACAACAGAAATATCCAAGGAAAGGAGCCAGTTGCCTGTGCCAACTCTGTTCTCTGCCCCCAGTGGTGGCTACCATGAGGGACCTGAGAAAGAAGGAGATGCTGGAGGCAGCTGCTGGGGAGGCTCTGGGAAAGACCCTCACTGTGGCCCAGCTAGACGTGTGCAATGATGAGTCAGTGACCCAGTGTCTCGACTGCATCCAAGAAGTGGACGTGCTGGGTGAGACTTTGCAGCCCCCAGGGCATTCACTGCTCCATGATCTAATTAGAAACCCTCATCTCGGCAAGGTCTGAGTCCTAGCCCTCTGGCCTTACCAACACGCTCCCATAGTCCACAAAAGGGTAGACTAGTTGGCCCAGAGCCGGGACTACCAATCAGTTCATTAGGGATGCAAGAAATGATCTGAGAGCTGGGGGTGGAGTGGATTTAATGGATAGACATTATCACATATGGAGAAACCCATATGTGGTTGGAAAAATTACTTAGATGAGTCACTTGGGGAAGGAAACATGATGAAGCAACAACTCATAATCCCTGAGTGGCCTTCTTGGGAGGGTGGGTGTAGCTGTTTTGCAGCAATTTGGGGTCAAAGCTGAATTTCTCATGCATTACGGGCATGCAGTTCCTTGTGGCCCCTCCTCCCACCCCGGGCTAAGGTCCCCTAAAACAAATGCTAAACTGTGCTTAAACATCTTCGTGGAGTTTGGAGTGGGGCTAAAAGGGTGATCTGAAGAGTGTCCTCAGTGACACTAAAGGAGCTGGCGGAAGTCCCACGTAACGCTCCACACGCCTCTCCTCAGTGAATAATGCCGGAGTGGGCCTGGTGGGGCCCCTGGAGGGACTCAGCATGGACGCCATGCAGAACGTCTTTGACACCAACTTTTTCGGGGCCATCCGTCTGGTCAAAGCCGTACTTCCAGGAATGAAGAAGAGGCGACAAGGCCATATCGTGGTGGTCAGCAGTGTCATGGGTCTGCAGGGTGAGCCCTAGAAACCAACCCTTGCGTAGTCCTCCAGCATCTGACCCTTCCCAGCTGAAAGGATGGCAAATAGGTTTCAGTTCATTCCAGATGAGCCTGGGGAGCTGTGTGGAGAAAGATCCCGAAGCTCAGAAAGAAAAAGTTCTAGGGTAGATTAACACGTCTGCCATGGTGTAAAAATAGGCAGTGATGGTATACATGCCGTCAACAGCCGTCCGCATCCCAGAATCAGCTCCACTCTGGGCATCTCCAAAACACTCTCCCAACCATCCCCCCAAACCCAAAAGGACCACCAGAACTCCTGCTCCTGAGGCTCCTCAGTGCCAAACACAGCCCACCAGACCCTGGAGATAGCTGGATCTAGGACTCCAAGGCTCAGCAAAAAATAGAGCAGTAATTGATTAGTGATGTCTGCAATGGCCTACTCTGGAGGACATCTACTTGCCATTCACCCTCCTGGATCTGTCCCCTCCCCAGCAGCCTCTAAGGAGTCCACTGTACTGGCACTCTGCCATAGAGAAGCACTGTCAAGGGCCCTAATGAATGGCACCTGCTCCCATGGGTGTACAGGATCCCATGCCTACATGTCCCAGGGGTATATGGGGTAGAAGGAAACAGGAGAGTTTCCTGGGATGAGGGGGAACCAGAAGAGAAGGCACCTGGCACCCTAAGACCACCCTGATCTGGCCCAATATGTCCCAACCCAACACATCAGCCCCATTTGCCCCTCGTTTTGATCCCCAGATCCTCTTTGTTCTGTCTCCCAAAGACCCCATTACTCTGGGACCCACAAAGCCCCTCACACATGAGGCCCCCTTCAATCCTCTCAGGTGTCATGTTCAATGACGTCTATTCAGCCTCCAAGTTTGCCCTGGAGGGATTCTTCGAGAGTCTGGCTATCCAGCTGCTTCAGTTCAACATCTTGTGAGCCTGCGCTGGGGCAGCCAGGAGCACGGGCAGTGGAGAGGGGGCAGAGGAGAGGGAGGGACAGTGGTGGGGTGGGGAGGTAGGGAGAGGGGAGAGCAATGATCGGAAATCGGGGAAGAGGAGGCCAGGGGCTGGGGGATGGAGGAGTGGGGCGGGGCACCAGGCCCACTGCCCTGCTCCTGTGCCAGCATCTCCCTGGTGGAGCCCGGCCCTGTGGTCACTGACTTCGAGGGGAAGCTCATGGCTCAGGTTTCCGCTGCCGAGTTCCCGGGCACCGACCCCGAAACCCTGGCCTACTTCAGGGACTTCTACCTCCCCGGCTCCAGGGAGCTCTTCCGCTCAGTGGGACAGAGCCCAAAGGATGTGGCCCAGGTGAGTGGCCCCCAGACAAGGCCAGGTACGCAGGGGCGTGGGGGGCTCTCGAGGCCCCAGAGCTCAGGGGTCCATCCCGCAGGCCATTGCCAAGGTCATCGGCTCGACCAGGCCACCTCTGCGTAAACAAACCAACGTCCGCTACCTCCCGCTGCCGGCGCTCAAAGCCCTGGACCCCTCGGGCAGCCTGTACGTGAGAACTGCCCACAGCCTCCTCTTCCGCTGGCCACGCCTGCTCCACCTTGGCCTCCGTTGCCTGGCCTGCGGCTGCCTCCCAGCCCGGGTGTGGCCTCGATGAGCAGAGACTTGCTGGGCCTGCCCGCACCTGAGCAGAGCCGCCAGGGCTCCGGGGCCACACCCAATTCTGGGGCGGGGCAGACTCTCGCTCACTCGTTCATTCCATTCATAAATTCATTCAGCAAACCGCCTGCATCGCTCTATGCCCGGGCATTGCTGAAATCCCAGAAAGGGCCTCCAGTCCTCAGACACAGAGCCCTCTGTAGTCAGGGCTGGGGCAGAGAAAGAGACCCTGGGACCCGGGCTGCCCACACAGGGAGAGGGCGTCGCCCTCCTGGAGGAAGGGGCATTGTCATGGACCTTGAAGAGCAAGCAAGACAGTCTCTGCTTCATTCAACCTTAGGACTTCATGATCCCAACCTGGAAACACAGGAATGACCAGAACCTCCGCCCCCACTCCCCCACACACACTCAGAACCGAGGGAAGGAGTGGTCTCAACTTTCCTGTTCACATACACCATTAGCAAAATGTGTTTGTGTCCACACAACAATGTACATATATTTTTCCCATTAAATGTATAGAACCACAAGCTGTAATTACAATGAATATTTAATAAAACTAAATTTTCTAAATTTTAATAAATTAAAAAGTCAACAGGGTCCCCAAGATGGTGTCCCCAGGTTTCTTTTTCTCCAGAGACTTTGGAAGCAAATGGACTTTGGGTTTAAATGCTGACTCTGCTCCTGCTTGTAGGTGGCCCTGGACAGGAGCTTCCCCAGACATCTCTGTACAGCAGCAGTGGCAACAGCAAGCTGAAATGACAGAAAAAGTCCCCATCATTGGTTCATTTCACTTGAAGTGTCCCTCATGCTTGGCGTTTGAATGCCAGCCTCCGAGGGAAGCATCTCATTACTCATCTTGTCCACCCTGTGGCCTATGAGATGGAGTCACTCAGGACCTTGCCCAGTTCTCAGTCGGGAAACCGGGTTGTGGGGAGCGCAGGGGAGGATCAGAATGAGCCTGGGTCTGTCCGATTCCCAAGTCTGTGTTGGGTTCACCGTTGCTGGTCTGCAGGGATCTCTTCAAGGAAAAGGGAAACTGAGTCCCAGGCCTTAGAGAGAGGTCTCTTTGTGTCTCTGCAAGTGCCGGGAGTTACTTTTGCTCAGCTTTGTTGGTTGGTTGGGGAAGTCAACTCCTTGGCCCTCCTCTGTACTGGACTTCTGAAGCAGTGTTAGAATACACAGTCAGCCTTCAGCCTCCTGGCAGGATGGTTCCAGAACCCCAGCAGACACCAAAACCCAAGAGGCTCAAGTCCCTCATATAATAAAGTGGTATGGTGTTTGCATAAAGTCTCTGCACTTACTCCTGTATACTGTCACCTCTCAGTGACTTATGATACCAATGCACCATAAAAACTATGGAAATGGTTGTTACAATGTATTGTTTAGGGGATAATGACAGGGGGAAGTCGTGTATGTTTAGCACACAGGTAATTTTTTTAAAAAATTCCAGCCTGCATTTGGTTGAAACTATTATCTAATTCTACAGGAAATGAGATAGTGGGAATGGTTGTATAACCTTGTGAACATACTAAGACACACTGAATTGAAGCTTTAAAATCACAAACTATGTGGTGAAAATTAATGGTGAATTACAGTTTAATAGAAATTCAATCAATTTTTTAAAAAATCAATTATAGGCATCCCTGTGATGGAGGGAGGTCTTCTGATTATCCCAGGAGCTCTCCCCATGAATTGTATCAACAAATTTTCCTGTCCTTTGGCTTCCAGTTCTGCTGGGTTCTGCCAATGGGAGGCACTTACTAGTGATCAGAGGGTGGCAGAATGTCTTAGTTCATTTTCCACTGCTCTAACGAAATACCTGAGACTGGGTAATCTGTAAAGAAAAGATTATTTAGCTCACAGTTCTGGAGGCCCAAACATCAGCTTCTGTTTGGCTCTGGTGGGGGCCTCATGGAAGATGGAATGCTGAAGAGGTCACACAGTTGGAAGTCAGAGAGATTTCTTTTTTTTTTTAAACAGTATTGGGGATTAAATTCAGGGGCACTTTACCTCTGTGCTACATGCAGCTACATTTCCAGTCCTTTTTACTTTTTGAGACAGGGTCTCATTAAGCTGCTGAGGCAGCTTCGGCCTCCTGAGTAGCTGGAATTACAGGCATGCAGCACCATGCCCGGCTTCTTGTAAAACAATCACTCTCATGACTACTAATTTACTCTAGAGATGAGCACTAATCCCTTCTAAGGGGAGTACCTGCCATGACCTAATGGCCTCCTACTGGACCCCACCCCTTCATGATTCCACCCACCATCCCTTAGTACCCCCACCCTGGGGACCAGTCCTTGAACCTCTGGAGAACAAATCACATCCTATACCATAGTAGAGGAGAAAGAGCAGGGTACTTATCTTCAAAGTTCCCTTATTCGTGGTCAAGGTGTACTAGCAACATCTATCTCTGCCCTAACTCAATTAAAATTAAAAAATAAAATAAGGCACTAGCTCCAGTCCAGGCACCACTGAACTACTTCCTCTCTTTGCCTCTTAAAGATGGTGATGGGCCCAGTGCAGGGCACACCTGGAATCCCAGCTCCATGGGAGGCTGAGGCAGGAGGAGCTCAAGCCTGAGGCCAACCCAGGCAACTTAATGAGACCCTGTCTCAAAACAAAAGTTAACAAGGGCTGGGAATGCAGCGCAGGGGTACAGCACTGGCATATGAGAAGCCCTGGGTCCAACCCCCAGCAGTAGAGGACAAAAAGATGGTGAGGAGACCTCACAGTTGCCAATGACAGCACTTTTCCATCCTCCTGGGGCTCAACGGTACCCTGCCCTCATCTTTTCAATTGTTCTTGCATCCATCACCCACCAAATGAACGCACTTTGAGGACCCCGATTGACATATGCTCATTATAAAGCACAGAAGCAAAATTCACACTCGCAGCCCACTTGTGTCCACATCCACCCGCATGCTCCTGACTCACACTGACCTCCTCTGAAAGTCTTTACTATCCTGAATTTTGCCACCAACATTCCTTTGCTTTTTCAAAAATTCCCTGAAATACATCATTTTATTTATTTTATTTTTATTATTTTGTCTTATTTCATGGCAGGGCCTCCTGCAAGCTAGGCAAACACTCTACCCCTGAGCTACATCTGCAGCTATTTTTTATTTGATTTTAAGGTAGGGTTATGCTAAAATTGCGAAGGCTGGCCTTGAACTTGCAATCCTCCTGTCTCAGTCTCCCATGTGGCTGGAATTACAGGCATGCACCACCATGCCTGACTTAAGAAAAAAAAAATTATCTCTTTGCCATGAAGGAGAAACCATCATAGGCATCCAAAGTAGGAGCTTAGTCAAAACTTAGTTGCCGGTGGGGGGCAGCGGGTTGTGGAGCCTCACTGGGGGTGGTGACTTAGGCTGAGTCCTTCACAGCTGCCCTGCATCCCTGCCTACTTGTCATCTATTTCCCAAGGCTGGTGATGCCTTGAGCCCCCAGAACCCACCCCACAAATTCCTTTGTTGCTTAAATCACCCTGACTCAACTTCTGTTGCAAAGGAAGAATCCTTGCAACTCCAAGTGGTAACCATATAAACAAATAGAGAGAGGAGACAAAAAGCTGTTATTAAATTCTAGCTGGATGCTATTGCTGACCGGGGGAGATTGGCAAATGCTCAGAAGATGCTAAACGCAGGCCAGTTCTGGGGTCTGGATTGCTACATGCACACACCCCTCCCCCAATCCTCCCTCTCTCAGCAGAGATAAACTCATTCTTCCGACTGCTCAGGCCAAAAATCATCTCACGTTCCTCTCACACACCTCGCAGCAGATGTCCTCTCTCTGGGGATCGAAGCCAGGACTTGCACACACTAAGTTGTACCACTGAGCTACACCTCCCAGCCCACCATCTCCATGGCCCCCACCTTGTGAAGCCACTGTCCATGCTCACCTGGGGCACAGTTGACTCTCCACATCCAAGGGATCTGCATCCGTGGAACGGAAGATGGGAAAGACAATAAAAATTATACAAATAAGCAACACAGCATAACAACGATTCTTGGGTATTTTAAGCCATCTAGATGATTTAAAGTATACAGGAAGATGCACGGAAGTTCCCTGTCATTTTATATAAGGGGCTTGAGCACCTGCAGATTTAAATACCTGTGGGATCCTGAACCAATGCCCCGTGCATCCGAGGGACAACTGTATCGCAGCAATCTCCTCATCTCATCTCCCGCTTTCTGTGTCTGCTCTTCAACAATCCATTCTCCACACTGCAGCCAAGGAACCCTTTATAAAAACATCATTTGAAGACTGAGGATGCACTCAATGGTTCAATCCTTAGCACATTAAAAAGATAATTTATCCATGCATGGTGGCCTACACCCGTCATCCCAGTGACTCAGGAGGCTGAGGCAGGAGGATCGCGAGTTCAAAGCCAGACTCAGCAACTTAGCAAGGCCCTCAGCAACTCAGGGAGACCCTGTCTCTAAGTAAAATATTTAAAAAGGGCAGGGGATGTGGCTCAGTTGTTAAGGATCCTGGGTTCAATCTCTGTACCCTCCCCCCCAAAAAAAGACCAGGTTAAAAAAATAATTTAGGGCTGGGGTTGTAGCTCAGTAGTAGAGTGCTCATCTATTAGGCATGAGGCCCTGGGTTTGATCCTTAGCGCCACATAAAAATGAAATAAAGGTATTGTGTCCACCTACAACTAAAAAATATATTTAAAAAAAATAATAAATTAAATGGATCAAATGTTCACAATGTCTTAAAAATCAAAATTATATTAAAGAAAATTTTTAAAAAATATTCTCCTACCCTCCCCTTTTAATTTAAATGGATCAAATGTTCACAATGTCTTAAAAATTAAAATTATATTAAAGAAAAATTTTAAAAATATTCTCCTACCCTCCCCTTTCTCTCTCTTCCCTGAATCTTGAGTCTCATCCCTACCTATTGTAACACAACTGGATCATCTCACCAGATTTTCTTTTCTCTTTGTTTTTTTTTTTTTTGTTTTTGCTCTTGTTTTTGTTTTTTGCACACATGGTAAACATGGATTCTTCCACTGAGCTACATCCCTAGTCCTAGATATTTATGATTAAACAAGAGAAAAAAACTGATGATTGAATAAACCAACTGTGGTATATCCAACAATGGAATATTATTTGACCCAAAAAAGGAACTGACACATATAACACATGGATGGACTTGGAGGACACCATGCTAAGTAAAATAAGTCAGTCACAAAAGGACAAATCCCACATGATCCTGTTTCTATGAAGTGTCCAGAACAGAGAAACCCATCAAGATGGAGAATAGGACTGTGGCTGTCAGGGACCAGGGGAAGGGAATAGGAGCTTGTGCTTAATGGGAACAGAGTTCGAGTTAGGAAGATGAGAAAGTTCTGGAGATGGGTGGTGGTGACAGCTGAACAACAGTGTGAATGTGTGTAATACCACTGAAAGTTACACTGAACACTGTTCAGATGGTAAGTTTCACATTATGCATATTTTACCATAATTTTTAATATAGAGTATTTTCATGAGAAAAATAGTACTCTTTTTTACTCTTCCGCTAAAAAAAGTAATAGTACTTTTATAGTACTATTTTACTCTTCCACTAAAAGCAGCATATGATACCCATGATTTTGAACTTCAGTTCTCCTCCTGAATAATATCCCTTCGAGGGCTTTCTGCCTCAACCCAAACAGCCATTCTTTTGAAAATCTGCAACGTGTTGCATTGTGTAGATGAAAAATAATTTATACAACTGGTCCACTACTCATATATCTCTGTGCTCTCTCCAGGTTTTTGTTTTGTTTTGTTTTTTGTTATTTTGGTTTTGGCTTTTGGAGTTTTTTACTTCCTGTTCTATAAGTGGCTGCCTTTGTGTGCATACATCATTTCACACATGTGTAAGTGTTCCTGTCATGGGGTTACTTTGCTGAAGAACCTACGCATCCATCATTGTTATGAACATGATTGGATTCGTCTCCATCCTGGAAGGCAGTGCCCACGGGTAAGCTCACTTGCTTCCCTACAGTCCCATCACAACAGCCTGTCAGCAGTCTTCTGAACTTATGCAAATCCACTGGACAAAAACTGGCATTTCACTGCGGTTTTAACATGCATTTCTCCTATTATGAGTAGGGCTGAATATCTTTTCATGTAGTGGAGAAACTTTTGTGTTTCATTTGTTGCAGACATTCTGATCCCATCTTTGCCAAATTTGCTTTTAATTGGATTGTTGGTACTTTTATTGTTAATTCCTAGAAACTCTTTACATAGAGAGGAGATGAGGAGGTCTATGATAGAAAGCTCAAGACTTTTCCCAGTTTTTCTTTCTCTTTTTTCTTTCATTTTTTTTAAATTTCAAGTCATACTAAGAAAGGACATGTTCCAGACGAATTCTGTTAAAACAAAAAGATAATATCAATCCTCTTTTCAAAATTTTCCTGCAGCTTCTTATTTAGATTCGAATCCACAAGTACGTGATCTGTCGCTGAACATTTGCCTCCAGTATTTCCTCCTTCCACTCCTTCCAGCAACTCTGCTCTGCTTGCTGTTTCTTAACAGTCTGAGCACACTCAATTGGCCCTCTGTCCACATGGTCCCTTTCTTCACCTCCTTCAAATGCTCAAATTCACCTCCTCAGAGAGGCCTCCCTGGTCCTCTGCCGGTCATCTGCCTCTTTAACCTACTCTGTTCCCCGTTTCCAGCATAGACTGCAGTTAGATGCTTCCTGTCTCCATCCACTGGAATGTCACTCCCGGGAGAAGGGTTGTGGACTACTTGCCCTCAGCCTCTGGGCCAGCACCTAATACAGTGAGTGGCATATGGCAGGGCCACAGCAGACGTCCAATCAAGAGTGAGCAAGTGGTCCAATGAATGTGTCCAAAAGAGACGAACTCCGCTGGGCACCACAGCAAATGCCTGCAATTCCAGCAACTTGGGAGTCCGAGGCAGGAGGATGGCCAGTTCAAAGCCAGCTTAGCCTCTTAGCAAGGCCCTACGCAACTTAGTGAGACCCTGTCTCAAAAGAAAAAATAAAAAGGGCTGGGGATGTGGCTCAGTGCTTAAGCGCCCCTGGGTTCAACGCTTGGTACCAAATCTGAAAGAAAAACTACAGTCCACCTCTCTTCTGGGTCTTTCCACAGACTGTCCCCTCCCTCTAAGACAGAACCACATTCCATTTTTCGCTCCCCCACCCCTCACCCTTCACCTGATTACTTCTTACTTGGCTTTCTGTTGTTGACTTTATTTTGTTTGGTTGGTCTCACGATGTTGCCCAGGCTGGCCCCAAACTCCTGGGTTCAAGGGGTCATCCTGCCTCAGCCTCCCCGGTAGCTACCAGGCCTCTCTGGTCTCAGCCTAAATACCTACCACTTCCTCCTGGGAGCCTCCTTGAGTGTGAGGCCCGAACAGTGGGCCACTACCTACTTATTCAAGGACAGGTCCTCCACTGGGCTGGGAGCTCTGTAGTGAGGGTGGGCTCTAATTCCACCACATTTCCAGATCCAGGAGGTCTAATCCTAGGCAGTCGGCTCTAAATGTGGCTGCTGAATTATTCTTCCCTCTTAGCAAACGACTTCTCTTGAAAAGACTCATTGCCAGCAGCGACCTCCAAGGACAGAGAGGAGAGGCACAAGATGTCCATAGGGATTGGGAAGTAAGGCCAGATTCTGAAATGTTGGGGAAAACAAAGGAGTGCTCAGAAGCCCATGGAGACCATGGAATGACCAGGGAGCCTGGGCTGGGACTGGGAGTGACCCCACTGGGCACATCTCAGCAGGATGGTTGGTGCTGAGAAACTCCTGACGTGTCCTACCTGGACCAGAATCAGCACCTCTGTGAGCCTCGGTTTCTTCATCTGTGAAATGAAGAGTTGCTGAGGTCTCTGTCAAGTGCTGGAACATAGTAGGTGATTAATAAATGTCAGCTGCTCTCTTGGTGATGGTAGTGCTTCTGGACCTCCTGAGTCCCACCCGGCCTTTCCTGGGAAGCCCTGGGCTCTCAGCCCTGGAGGAGGGGTAAAGCAGCCCTGCGAGGACACGGCCCTGCAAGGCCGCTCCTCCCGCCCGCGCCTCCGCGGTGCAAACCCCCGGGTCCCAGGGAGGGGAAGGCGGTGACTCCGAGCGGCTGCAGCAGCTGCTCCCGGCTGGCCGCCAGCGCCCCCTCCCTCCACCGCCGGCATTCCTGCGGGAGGGGCCGAGCGCAGCCCGGGGCTGGCCGGAGGCCCGCTGGCGCCCTCTCGTGGCGAAGTGCGAGACGCCCACTGGACTTGCACGTTAACCGAGTTGTGACCGACCTGGATCAAACCCTCAGCTACTCTCGGGATCCCCTAGAACTCCCTCCCAATCCAGGCTCAGGAGTTCAACTCCATCACTTCACTTGCTGTGTGACCTTGAGAAGACGCTCAACCTCTCTGTCCCCGGGTTTCTTAGGTGCACAATTTGGGGCAGGAACCTTCACCTTTTTAGTACCTCCATTTTTCTCATCTACAAAATGGGCCCATGATGATCCTCAACTCATTAGACTAATGAGAGGATTAAAAGAGATGGGTGAACATGTCTACAGTAAAAATGTCCACTCCTCAAGGTCCTGTTGGCTGCTGTGCCCCCAACACCTATAATAAGGTTGGGCATGAATGTGTCCAATACACATTACTGAACAGAAGCTAATCATTCTATGTTGGGGTCAGGGACAGCTGTGTGAGTGTCCCCCTGTGGTCACGATGCCCCCATCCTTTGGCTCTCTGGTGGCAAGGATACTGCCCGGGATCCTCCTGTTCGTTTTCAATGTGTTCCCTCCTCTCCTGTGCTCATTGGTACCTCCCTTTCTGGGCCCAGCCCAAAGTCAAAGCAAAACCTCAGGAGCCACAGGTCTGAGCATGCTTCAGGAAGGCTCAGGTGCTTTCTACCTGTCAAGAATGGTAGAGGAGGGACGGGCTGCTCCTTGCTCCTCAGCCAGGCCTCCAAGCGGGAGAGACTTTGGTACTGGGGAGGGGAGCCCCAACTGGAGACAAAAATGGCAGGACCTCAGAGGCCCTGGCACCCTGACTTTTGAGTCATCCCCTGTCCTGGCCCCTCCAATTAAGGGTGACAAAGGTGCCAAGGTAATCCCACCCCCAGACAAGGGAGAGCGGAGCGGAACAGAGCTGGCGGAGGCTTCCCGAGACGAGACTGCAAATGGACACCAGCAATCCAGAGCCTCCAACAAAAGTCTGAACTGTCCCCTCGGCCAGGTCTTAATTTGATTCTGTTGATTCCTTTTCTTCCTTTCCTTGTCCATGGCCCCGGGGACCCCTGGCTTGCTGCTACCCACCTTCCTGATCTGGGGCAAGTCGCTCACCTCCTGGAGTTGGCTTCCCTCACCTCTGCAGTGGGTTCCTGCTTGGGCGTGGCTGTGGGAGGCATGCGTGTGCAGAGCCCAGCGTGTTCTCTGTACGCGCTGCGAGGAGTCAAAGGCGACGTCTGCCTGCCCTCTTGGTTTCTCACACACTGGGTTTCCAGCCCTCTAACAAAGACAGGGTCAGGAAAGTGGGTGCACATTGAGTCCTAATTCAGGGAAAGCAAGGTTTAAGGAGAAAATCCACCGTAGGTTTAGTAAGCTCACAGTCATGTCCATCGCACACAGGCAGGATTTTGTCCGTTGCATCCACAGCTGTGCACCTTGCATGCTGAGTAGGACCAGGCTCGTAAATGTGTAACGAACCTTTGTTGGATAAATGTGTATTATCATAGTCTTGGGGAATCAGAGGCCCTACAGAAGGCAAGAGTCCCCGAGCCAGCAGGGGAAGCCTCAGGCGGAATTGTCTGCAGCCCTATTTCTAAGAGAAGCAGATGCCACCAAATGGGCTTGAGATTCTCTTTAATAGGCACATTATTAAACCAGCCAGCGAGAATTATTTGGGGACAGAGAAAGCCTTCTTCCAGGAATGCTTCAAGTATGATGTGTTTTCTTCCCTGGTTTGATTATGTATAATTTGCTTTCTGGAAAAGAGACTGGCGTGACTTAGGAACGGCGGACAATGGCCACAACGTGCGGAGCGCAGGCCTCTCCTGCTGTGAGGAGGGGAAACCCCTGCAGTGCATTCTGGGTGCAGGAAGACCTGAAGCCCAGCAAGCGGCTTTTGACCCACGGATTTCTCAGAAGGCTCCACCACGGTGGGGGCCGGGGCCAGACGGCAAAGCGCCACGTGGTGCGCTCATGCCCGGGATTGGGAAACAGGAATGTCTGCCCTGCCCGGATTTGACCAGCTCTCCCAGAGACTCTTCCCAATTGCACAAGCACAGAGGGGCACAGAGGTGGGAGAGTCATGCCGGCTGCGGGAGGGAGAAGCTTCCTGCTGCTCCCACCTGCTGAGCCCAGCCAAGCCCTGGGTCTGCGGGACTCCTGGCTGGGGAAGGGGGGGCCCTCAGGATGAGGCCCCCGTGGTGGCTCCTGGCAGCAGCAGCCTCCTGCCACTCTAACCCCCAAGGTGGGAGCTGGGACAGTCTCAGGACCGTTGTCCCTGGCCTGGTTGGGAGGCCTGGCTGAGAAGTGAGGAGCAGCGTCCCGCCCCGCCCACTGGGCTTCCCTCCCTACCCGTTAGATATTAACTTGGCCCCCACAGGCCAAGGCCGACAGACCAGGGCCAAGGCAGACCAGAGGACCGACCTCTGCAACCTGTAGTCTCCCGCGCCCTCAGGCCGCCATGGACGTGCCCTGGTCCCTGGGCTTCCTTCTGGTCCTCATAGGGAGCCCCCTCACCCACGCTGAGCCGCTGTGAGTCTAGGACCCGAGGGGACCCAGAGGGCTTCCTGCGCGCCTGTCTGCCCTGGGTCCTTCCGAGTCCCTGTGCTTGTCTCTGGGCAGGTACGTGCTTGTGACACCCCGCATCCTGCGGGTGGGAAGCCCGGAGAACCTCCACGTCCAGGCCCACTCGGATTCTACGCGGCGCCTCGAGGCGCCCCTCGAAGTGAACATTACCGTGTGGGACTTCCCCTTACGGGAGACGGTGGTGGCAACGAGTCAGCTCCTTCTGTCACCAGCAAATGACTTCATGGTCCAGACACCCGTGACGGTGGGTAACAGGCCAGCTTGGGTGGCCCCCAAGGGACGCTCTGGGCCAGCAGGAAGAGTAGAGAGAAGCAGACTCTAGGGGCATGTCCCACAAGGGACCCTGAAGAGCCAGAGCAGGGCTTGGGTAGACTTACTGATTCTTTCAGATCCTGTCCATTTAGAAATCAAGGCTCCCCTAAACCTGGGCTCCAAGGAGGACCCGGATGCCCATTTGATGCTTCCGTATAAATTATAAACAGCACCCTGTGCTGGTAGTTTGGGAGTGTGGACTGGATTTCGTTCCTCTCTTGACTGGGTGCCCTTGTACAGTGAGCAACCTGCCCACTGCACATGTGACCTTTCCAAGGACAGCCAGAGGCTCCCACTCAATTGCCTCTCCCAAGATTGGGCCTGTAGCTTTTTGTTTGTTTGTTTGTTAATATTTTAGTTGTAGATGGACACAATATCTTTATTTATTTTTTATATGGTGCTGAGGATCCAACCCACTGCCTCGCACGTTCTAAGCAAGCGCTCTACCCCTGAGCCACAACCCCAGGCCCCGAACCCAAAGTTTTGCCCCCAGAAGAACCTGAGGAGTGTGGGCGTCTCTCTCTAGATTCCTGAGAGACTGGTGTACCCCCCAAAACCGGGACAGCAGTATGTCGTCATCCGGGTAAACTGGGCACCCGCCTCAGACTCCTCGTTCATGGAGAAGAGAGTGTTGCTGGCCCCCCATGCTGGCTACATCTTTATCCAGACGGACAAGCCTGTCTACACCCCTGAGCACTTGGGTATAGCCCCTGGGCACGTGGCCTGGGGCAGGTGCTAACTCTTGGCCCCAAAGTCCCCCACTGCTCCCATCCCCTGAAACCCCCTCCACCGGTAAGGCCTCGTCTTCTGGCCGAGATCCCAGGGACGCCCCGTTGAAGCCCTCTCCCTCCCGTCCTCCATCCCATGTTCAGAATCTGCCTGTCTCCTCCAGTTCAGTACCGGGTGTTTGCTGTGGACCACAAGATGGATCCTGTGTCCAGAACATTCACACTGGATATCAAGGTGGCTCTGGGGGTGGGGGTGGACCTCAGACACTGGGGGCCAGTAGTGCACCAAGGCCCGGGGGCAGAAGCCACCAGGGCTCTCCCCGGGACAGTCTCCAGCCCCACCCTTTGCCCCTGCAGAACCCAGAGGGCGTCACCGTGACCAGTCAGAATCTGCTGGCCAAGGGAGGGCTCTTCGCCAATTCCTTCCACCTGCCCGAGCTTGTCAGGTGCCCAGCGGGAACCCGGGGGCGGGTGTGGGCGGCTGTCCTCAAGCTCCTTCTCCTTCCTAACTCGCCCTGTCTCAGTTTGGGGACCTGGACCATCGAAGCCAGTTACCCAAGTGGAGCCAAACAGAAGTTCAAGGCTGCCTTTGACGTGAAGGAGTACGGTGAGGGGACCTGGGGACACGGGCAGGCAGGGCGAGGTGGGGCCAGGCTGAGGATCCAGAGGAGGCTCAGGGGACGCAGGGGCTCACGGCACACCTGCCAGGGCCAGGGAGTGAGCTGGACCACGTGCGGGTTCCAGCCCTTGGAGGTTCCCAGCATGGAGAGAGAGAGGGACAGGAAGGCCCAGGCCCTGGACATGGCTGAGGGTGCCCCTTGTCCTCTCGCCCCAGTGCTCCCACCTTTCGAGGTCCAGCTGCTGCCGAACAAGACGTTCTTCTACCTCAGTGACCAGGCGCTCGGTGTCGATATCCAGGCCCGGTGAGCCTCAGCCCCAGCCCCTCCAGAGGACCGGGGACACCACGGAACCCAGTGGGTGGAGAGAGCCCCTGGGTAGCAGGGACACCCTTCTTCTCCCAGAGGTGAGGTGGGCCACCTTTTGAGGGTCACAGGCCCTCTGCATGGCTCTGTGAGGTTGTCGGGCCAGGCTGTCCTCCCGAGGTAGCTGGGCCATGCCCACCCATCTGGACACTGACCGCCCCTGCAGTTCCAGCACGCCACGCAGGCATGGCCTCCTGCTGAGGCTCCCCGGGCCACCTCTGCCATCTTGTGAGAGTGCATCGAGCCTGATGGTGCGCGCCTGCCACCTCCCAGGGCTATGTGGAGCAACAAAACCCTCCGAGTTTCCAGGGGCCACCTCTGCCTCTCTCAAAGCTGCCCAGTTGCTACAGGCCCAGGGGGTCCTACAGGCCAGGCTCTGCAGCCACACGAAGTTCTGTAGGTGCTTCCAAGCCAGCCAGATGGCCCTCCGTCCCCCAGGTACGTGTTCAACAAACCGGTGAGCGGACACGCTCTGGCCATCTTCGGGGTGAAGATGGATTCCCGCCGGATCCCCATCCAGAGCTCTCTGCAGAAGGTGGAGGTGAGTGAATCCCGACCCCTCCCGGGCTCTTCTCCACCCCGCTTCTTCGCTCCCCGAGAAACCATCTGGTCCCTTCTCTTCCCTGCCCTAAGAACAGGTCTCTGATGGCCAGGGCCACGTCTCCCTCCAGAAGGACAAGATGATGGCTATGTTCGAAGGCCCAGAAGAGGAGTTCATAGGAGCTTCGATCTTCGTCAACGTCACCGTGTTCTCTTCAGGTGCCGCCCTCACCCAGGTCAAGACCCGGCGTCTTTCCCAGCCTAGACGCTGGGCCCTCATGACTTCAGGCAGTGCCCTAACCTGCTTCCTAGTCAGAAAGGGGAAGCAGAAGGGCCGGGAGGAGTGGAGATGGTGGGATTCCTTCCTCCGCCTTCACCAAGAGGGGCTTCCGCGCCAGCAGCCCGGCCGTCCCTGGACACTGAGCCTCTTCGGCAGACTCCCTGGTCCCCTGTCTCCACAGGGGGCGAGATGGTCCAGGCAGAGACCTCGGGGGTGAAGATCACCCAGACCCCATACAACATCAGGTTCACCAGGACGCCGCAGCATTTCAAGCCGGGGATGCCCTTCCACTTGAGGGTCAGAGTCTGGGCTCACTCCTCCCAGACCCTAGGCATCCCCTACCCAGACAGACTCCCCCAGAGACAAAACCCCTCCACGCACTTGACTGTGCCCGCGCCTCTAAAATTCACGTCTAACCCCACGGTCCCTCCAAGTCTTAGTTCAAATCTTCGAGGTGGGCATTAGGAAAGCTGGAGATATCCTCGCGTGCTAAACCCACCCGAGTTTCCTCCCAGCCCTCCACCACCAGTCCTCCCACTCCTGACCAGCACACCAACATCCAGGAGGTGACAGATGGTGGGACATCACCAGGGGGCGCCACTCACAGAGACTCTAATAGGAGCAAATGGTGGCCCCATGCTGCTCCGGGCCCCACTCCAAATAGTCCCATCTTGGTGACAGTCTCAGTTTCTACTCTTCACTCCAGGCTACCCCTAGGCCCATCCTTCATTCACACCAGATTCTACTCCAGGTCCTTGTCTCAAATCCTGATGGGTCTCCAGCCTCCCACGTCCTCGTCCGCTGCCAAAATCACAAAGTGTACTCCTCAGATGACGGGGTGGCCGCTCTGACCATCAACACAGATGCAAGTGCGAAAGAGCTGCACGTCTTGGTACCGACCGGACCCGGGGTGAGAGGTGGGGCCGGGGCCGTTGGGCTCAGGGACTGGGCTCATGGCCCATCGCTCTCCAGGTGGAAACTGATGACCCCCGCTGGCCGAAGGCTTCCGCTAGGATGACAGCTTGGCCTTACTTGACTCAGGAGGGACTGGGCAACTTTCTGCACATTGAAGTAAAGACACTGGGCACAGAGGTTGGCAGCAGCATCCAACTGAGCCTCAACACAAGACACCGGGACTCCACAGCCAAGGACAAAATCACTCACTTCACCGTTCTGGTGAGGGCCCAGGCGGGGACTCTTTCCCTGGGACAACCTTGGCGTGCCGGGTTGGAGAAACCATGAGCAAAGGCGTAAAGGAGGGGACAATCTGGGGTCTGGGGGCTCAGACCCAGAGACTGGAGCAAGGGGACTGGGGTGGGAGCCTAAGTCCCTAAGGGCCAGGAAAGGGCTGTCCCTAATTTCTCGTGTTTGGTTCTCCCTTGCCTCCAAGATCCTGAGTAAGGGTCGGATTGTGAGTGCCAAACATCAGCCGAGGAGCCCAGGGAGTGTCTACACGTCAGCCATTGTTGAAGTGACCCCCGAAATGCTGCCCTCCTTCCGCATCGTGGCCTTTTACTTACTGCCCAGGGGAGCGCACCAGGACCCCGAGCTGGTGGCTGATTCCATATGGATCGATGTGAAGGACAGATGCATGGGGACAGTAAGCCAAAGCCCTTGTGGTTGTGCATCATCCTCTGAAAGTTCCAGAAAGGGTCTGCACAAGTTCAGGGGCTCCCAGCCTGGGAACAGGCCAGAAAAGAGGGGGAAGTAGAGAGAGAGAGACCCTTAAGACCTCAGCACAGAGACACAGCAAATAAATGCATGGGGCAGGGGTTGGCTGGCGGCGTTCCCAGATACTCCATAGACCAGTCAGGAGCATGAACCTGGAAGCGGAACTGGTGACATCTCTTTCTCTTGGCTCAGCTAAAGGTTGGATTGAAGAATACTGAATTCACCCAGACTCTGGAGCCCAGCAGCAAAGTGAACCTAAAGGTGACAGGTGACGCAGAGGCCACCGTGGGGCTGGTAGCAGTGGACAAGGCTGTCTACATTTTGAACAGCAAACACAGGCTCACCCAGAAGAAGGTGAGATCACAAGGGCTTTGGGCCAGGACATAGCTGGCAGATTCTAGCAGGAGCTCCAGCCTCCTCTGCTATGAGTGGGCAGCCCTCATGGCCTGGGGTTTCCAGGAGACTGTGCACCACGTAGCACCTGGAGGGAGATGGTGTGGACATTACTTGAGCCTGCAGTTCCAGGGCACCTTTGCTCCTTCCCTGAAAGTGTCAGGCAGGTCCCCGACCCGGGCTCCTCTTCCCACCCCCAGGTCTGGGATGTGGTGGAGGAGCATGACCCGGGCTGCACAGCGGGCAGCGGAAGAGACAGGTTCGCTGTGTTCAAGGATGCGGGGCTGGACCTGATGATCAGCACAGGGATGTACACACCGGCAAGCTCAGGTACCAGCATGGAGCGGGCACGAGGAGGGCAGGAAGGGGCAGCGCTGCCGACTGACATTTGGTGCCAAACGGGCACGTATGACAATCCACCGCAGCGCTGGGGACCAAACCCGGGGAGGGCCTCATGTGTGCGAGGCAAGCTCTGCCCCCGAGCTGCATCCCCTGCCTAGCCTACCACAGTCCAGACCTGGCACTTACCATCAGCCAGTCACATTTTCTCTCGGAGTCTCAATTTCTTTGCCCATAAAATAGGGATACAGGTTGAGCAACCAAGTTCAGAAATCTAACCTCTGAAATGATCCGAAATCTGAAAAAAAAAAAAAAATTTATGATCTATTCTCCTCTTTTTATTTTTTAAAATCATGTTAGTATTTTTTTTAATTTTTTACAGACTGCATTTTGATTCTTTGTACACAAATGGGGTACAACTTTTCATTTCTATGGTTGTACACGCTGGAGATTCACACCATTCGTGCAATCATACATGTACATAGGGTAATGATGTCTGTCTCAGTCCACCATCTTTCCTTCCCCCGCCCCCTCCCTCCCCTCTTTTCCCTCCACACAATCCAATGCTCCTCCTATCTCCCTCCCCTGAAAATTTTTAAGCACCAACATAATGCTCAAAAATGTCCGATTTTGGAGCATTTTGAGTTTAGGTGTTCAGATTAGGGCTGTTCAACAGGCAACATATATGCAAATAGTCCAAAATCTGAAAAATCCTGAAATCTGAAACACTTCTGGTCCAAAACATTTCAGATAAAGGATACTCAACCTGTAATTATAGAAGTAAGTCACTGTGTGTTGATTAAGATGTAGGTTTGGGGCTGGGATGGAGCTCAGCGGCAAAGCATTTGCTTCACATTTGCAAAGCTCTGGGTTCGATCCCCCAAAATAATAATAATAATAACAATAACAATAATAAAGATGTAGGTCTGAGTGGATGCTGGTGCACATCTGTGATCCCAGCTACTTGGGAGGCTGAGGCAAGAGGATCATGAGTTTGAGACCAGCTTGGACAACTTAACAAGACTCTGTCTCAAAAGAAAAAAAAAAAAAAAAAAAAGCCATAGATTTGGTCATGTGTATGAGACACAAATTGACAGTAGTGTGAACAAGGCAGAAGTGTATTTCTCAGGCAGTGAACAGTTCAGAGATCATTCTGGACTCTGTTCCTTCTCACTTCCCGCTCTGCCACAGTCCAAGATGGCGCCTGCCCACTCCTTCATGTCCAGCAGCAGGAACAAAGGAAGAGGGGCAGAGAGGACACTTCTTTCAGATCCCGGTTGTCAGAACTTACTCACGAAGCCCCACACTAATTGCCAGGGAAACTGAGAAATGTAAACTTTATCCTGAGAGAGATATAAAAAGTGGAGGCTTAGTTGCTACAGAGGAGTGGGGAAAAATGGATATTAGTGACAACTAGGAGTGTCTTCTCTCACCTATAAACAGACGTATTAATAGCAGTTTCCGTTTATTATGCTTATTATTATTATTATTCCGTTGATTCTGTGGTGAGCACTTTTTCTTCTTTTTTCTGTGTGGCACTGGGGATTGAACCCAGGGCCTTGCACCCAAGAGCTCAACCACTGGGTTACACCCGCAGCCCATTAGGCATTTTTAGATGAATGCTCTCCTTGCCAGAACTGTGATCGTGCCCATTTTACATTGCTGGAGCAATCAATTCCAGAGAGGTTAAGTAACTTTCTGAAGATACCCAGCTTTTAGGAGGAATGTAGCAGGAATGAAATGTGATGCCTTCAAGGCCCTGGGCATACAGTAGGCACCCAATAAATACCATCGACAACGCTGATCATTCATGAGACCAAAGGATAGGAAAAGAAAAGGGGAGGGGGTGAGAAATAGAAAGTCCAGTGGTCCATTCTCGGAATACACTATTTAGCCTTGATTGTAAGGTGGTAAGATCCGATCTTAGCCATTTTAACTACGGTCCTTCCCTTGGCCCGCCCCAATTTTAAAGTTAGCCAATCGTGTAGATGGTGACCCCGCGCTCCTCCTATCAGAGCCTGGGGCGGAGCCGCGCTGGGGACAAACACAGGCGCACTGCCCGCCCCCGTGCGCTCGCCTGCCGGACCTGGGTCTGCAGCGCGCTTCTGCGGAAGGAAAGTTTGCCTTGCCGAATTAAGAAAAAAAAAAAAAAAGTTGGTCGTGGTCTTGACCGTTGTCCTCTCATTCTTCCCTCTGACCCCCAGACTGGCACTGTCCCCAGAGTCCCCCTCCCAGCCGCCGCCGCCGCTCCCTGAAGAGACTGGAGACAAAGAGGAATGCAGGTCAGCGTGAAGGCTGGAGGTGCCCCTCCCGCCCTCCCGCCTACGTGCGTCCACAGGGCTTGGAAGGGACACTTAAGCGCTTAGCTGTTCAAAGCAGGGAGGGACTTAACTGGGAATTTGGTGCGTGCAAACTCATTAGAAGGGACAGAGCAGTGGAATTAGAAGGTGACTTGCTGATCTCAGGATCACCCGACTGCAGTTCTAGGACTTGAAGGCTCAAGAGACTGCAGCCGGTAGGTAGATGGTGGAACACGCAGTCGCGACCATTGCAAGGACACAACTGACAGAGCCGCCTCCCTCCGCCCCGCATGAGCCACCACTGCCGCAGGGGGGAAAAATGGGTTGTGTTTCTCTCCTGCTTTCCAAACCTTACACAATCGCTTTGGGGCTGGACCTAATCCCACCCAGGATCCTAGCAGCAAGGGAGGCTGGGAAATGTAGTTTGGGGATGTCTCGCCTCTGATACAGGAGTGAATGTAGAAAGGAGTACCTACAGCTGAGTACAACGGGCAGAACCTAGCAAACCTGCTGTCCCAAGGCCAGGGTGTGGACCAGAAGATCTGAGCCTGGAGAGCATGGATTCTAGTCCCAGCTCCGTAACTTGGGAGCTGTGTGACCCTTGGCTAGTGACTCCCCCTCCCTGTAGCTCTGCTTTCTCCTTGGAACCCATGTGGGTTCAGTATGAAGATGCAGGCAAGGCATGGGGCTCTGCACATGCCAGAGTCCTGGCTCAGAGGCAAGATGTGTGTGGCAGCAAGGTGTGCAGGTCCCGTTCCTCAGAGCCAGCCCCAGCCGGCCACTCCTCATCCAACTCTGGCCCACAGTGAACAACTTCACGACCGAGCTGGAGCGGAACTGCTGTGAGGCTGGACTCCGGGAGAGCCCGGTGGGGCTGTCCTGTGAGAAGAGAGCCGGGCATGTCCGCCACGGTCCGGCCTGTGTGGCGGCTTTCCTGGGCTGCTGTCGCCTGTCTGAGACGCTGACTCGGGAGGCCCGGGAGGAGCAGCTGCTTCTAGGAACAAGTGAGGGATTCACAGGGTGGGGGCTGCTGCGAAGGACGTGGCGCGCCCTGGGGCAGGGTGATGGGTGCCGTGGGGGGACGCAGGAGAGCACCCCACCCAGCGTCCTTCAGGCCAGACGCGAAGGAGGTGCCACTCCACATCCTGCCCCCTGCCCTGCAGCCGACGAGGATGACGACTTGGATGACCTCTTCGAGGATAACACCCCTGTCCGCACCTTGTTCCCTGAGAGCTGGCTCTGGAGGATCTTCACTCTGCCAAAAAGTGAATCGGGGTAGGGCTCCGCTGCCAGCATCCGTCCCTGACCCTTCCCACCTCCAGTGGTCACCGAAGGTGACCCCAGGAGTGGCATCGAGCCTCAGGACAAACCCAAGATAGAACCACCCGGATGGGGACAAAGATCCCAGTTGGGGGCCATGGCACTCACCTGTCATCCCAGCAACTCAGCGCGCTGGGGCTGGAGGATCGCGAGTTCAAAGCCGGCCTCAGCAGCTTAGCGAGGCCCTAAGCAACTCAGCAAGACCCTGTCTCTAAATAAAACAAAAAGGATGGGGCTCGGTGGTGAGGTGCCCCTGGGTTCAATCCCCTGAGCCCCCAGAATATCCCAGTGGGTCCCCCCAGTAATAACCCACCAGTGATGGTGTTTCTCATGGGTGATCCAGGGAAACCTAGAGTGTCACCGCCCTGGACAGTGGCCCCCAGCCCAGAGGCTCTGTCCAGGCCACACGCGCTGAGTGACGGTCCCCCCTGCAGCATCTCCCATCACTCCATCTCTCCGAACGTGCCAGACTCCATCACCACCTGGCAGTTTGTAGCAGTCAGCTTCAAAGAAGGAAGAGGTGACTCCAGCAAGCAGGGAGCAGAGGGACGGGGGCGGTGGCCCTGAGCCGGCCCTGGGGCGCTGGCTTCTGCTCAAACCCCACGCGCCCTTGAGAACCTAGGTCTCTGCATCTCTGAGCCCTTCGAGCTGGTAGTTACAAAAACGTTCTTCGTGGACCTGAAGTTGCCCTCATCTGTGATCAAGAACGAGCAGGTGCAGATTCAAGCCATGCTGTACAACTTCAGGGATCGCCCGGTCAAGGTGAATCCCCGAGTCCGCCCTGTCGGTATGCTCTAAGAGAAAGGGCAGAGGGAATCCGCCACTCCGGTGGGTCAGGGAAGGAGGGGCCCTTGTAGAAATTGTCTAAGATATTTTCTCATTTAAACCTCTCAATAACTCCATCCGATGGTCAAAATGGTCAGTCTTGGTGTAGAGATGAGAAAATGAAGCACAGAGAGGTTAAAAGACTTGCCTGGGTCACACAGCATGTACGTGTCAGAGGGGGCTCTGACACAAGCCATATGCTGTACCGTCCTGGACTCGGGCATCTCAGGGCTGGGGCAGGGAGGAACCAGGAGCCCCCTGGCCGCCTGGGCCACGTCGCACAGCAGGACCCCTACCTGCCCACCTTGCCTCAGGTCCGAGTGGAGTTCCCGCATAAGGAGCCGCTCTGCAGCTTGTCCAGGCCCGCCGCCCCGCACCGCCAGGTGGTGGTCGTGCCCCCCGCCTCCTCCAAGATGGTGCCTTTTGTGCTGCTCCCGCTGGAGACGGGCCAGGTGGATGTGGAGGTCAAGGCCAGGGGCAACGGTTTCCAGGACCACGTCAGGAAGACTCTCTCCGTCCAGGTCCTGTGCCGAGGCCTTGTTGTCAATGCAGACAAGTGGGGGCCAGGGCTGTGTGGCCATGGGAGGGTCAGGTGGGCCCCCGATGGGAGTGAGGGGGAGGAGAATGGACCAAAGGTCAGTCAGTGGGCTAGAGGGGTCACGAATCCAGGCGGGGCCTGGATCCAAACGTCCTCTCTCTGGGGGATCTTGGGTGACTTACTTAACATCTCTGAGCCTCCATTTCCTCATTTACAAGATTAAAATGATCATCGTATCCACTGAACGATCAGAGGGTTGGGGAAGTGACCCACCCAATGTGTGGCCCATCAAGCTAAATTAAATTCCAGATGGTTAAAATTTTTAAAGAAGTTTCAAAAGAGCGTTTTATTTACTTAAACAAATGATCAGCAGTTGAGACATCAACGCTTTAATGATATAAACTCATTGAGCTCTCAGAACAAACTTTAGAGATAAGGGTTATTATTATCTCTTTTACAGAAGAGAAAACAAGCACAGCGAGGTTAAGTAATTGCTCACAGACACACAGCTAGGAAGTGGATGAGCTTGGATTTGGATTCCGATGTTGAGCTCCGGTGTCTTGACTCTTATTAACTAAGCAGTGCTTCCTCTCACTGTCATCATGATTGTCACTATTACTGCTGTCGTGACAGTTGTTTCCAACTTCCTTCCCCATCCCGCAGGCGGGAGGTCAGATAGAGCGAATGTTCCACAGCATCCTTCTTGACCCCCAAGGTTTGCGGGGTGGCCAGTGGGGTGTGTGGGGCCACACCAGGAGGAGGAGGGACTGTCAGGAGGGGGTCTGGTCAGGCGGACAGTCTGAGCCCTCCCCAGCTCTGCACACCTTGCTGCCCCCATCCCTGGAGCCTGCTGGTCACGAAGGTCGTGTCCCGGCAGGTCAGACCCAGACGGAACTCATGCCACGACGGGATGTTCTGGACAAGGTGCCCGACACGCAGGCCGAAGTGTTTGTCAGCGTCCAAGGTGCGGGCAGCGCGGGGAGCGGGGGGCTGGGGCAACGGGCAGCCACGCTGACCCCTGAGGTGACCCGCTCACCCACCCCCACAGGTGACATCCTGGCTGAGACCATCCTGGGCAGCCTGACCCCCGGGGAAGTGCAGCAGCTGCTGAGGGTCCCCAGCGGCTGCCCGGAACAGACGCTGAGCAAACTGGCTCCGGTGATCATCCTGACGGGCTACCTGGACGCCACCGGCCAGTGGGGCAAAGTCGGGGTGGAGCTCCGGGACCAGGTGATGAAGAATATCGTCACAGGTGCGAGCAGGGCCCCTCCTGGGGCTCTGTGGCAGGGTGGCTGGAGTAGCCGAGGCTCGGGGGACATCCCCACAGGACCCTCCCAGACACAAACACCAGGTCACAACCTGACACCAGTTCCTCCAGGTGGCCCCAGGTCCCCAACAGTGACCCCTAAGTCACCTCTCACCTCTCACCTGCCCCTCTCCTGGGCTACACCCAAGAGCAACCCCCAAGGAAGCCCCCAGGCAGGCGCTCAGGTTCCAGCCACGAGAACACCTTCCGCCATCTCCCAGCAGACTCCCCAGAGTCCCCAAGGTGATGGTGGCTGGGACTAGACAGGTACCACTGCATCCTGGGTCCCTGCAGTCCACCCTCCTGTGCACCTGGGCCCCGAAGTCCTCGTTTGCCTTCGGCTGATGGGTCTCCGGCAGGTGCATCCGAATGCACTGCGGCCCCAAGTCACTCCGGAAGCCGGCCCCGGTCATTCCTGCTAACGGATCCCTTTTCGCAGACCACAGCCACCCACCACTCTCCCCACAACCCCACACCATGTCCCCCAGGTTACACCCGGATGCTGAGCCACCAGAGTGGAGATGGCACCTTCCATGTCACCAAGGGAAGCCCCGGAAGCACCTGGTATGGATGACCCTGCCGTGCCCTGCCACCCACCCCGCCTAAGCCCGAGGGCACCTTGACCCCAAGATTTTCCACAGGGCAGGGTCCTGCGTGGACAGCCCCACGTGCTCAGCTCACAGGCCACACTGGCAGACCTGAGGGGCAGGCCCTGGGGTGGACGCCCCAGAGCCCCCTGGGCTGCCCCGGCTGTCACCCGGCCTCCCTCCCCACAGGCTGACCAGCTACGTGTTCCGGATCTTCGCCCTGGCCTACCCCGTGATGTCAGTCAAGGTGCTCAGCCTGTCGTCCCTCTGCGACATGGCCGACTGGATCATCACCCAGAGGCAGGCGGAGGACGGGCACTTCCTGGAGAAGGGCCCTGTGCTCATGGAGTCCATGCAGGTGCCACTGCCCCTCACCTGCAGGATTATCGCCCTGACACTGTCCTGACAGCCAACTCAGGCTGAAGGGGCAGGAAAGAGCCGCAGGCCCAGCTCCACTAGGGCAGTCACAGCGTGGGCAGCCTGGGCACATCAGGACCCCACCTCTCCCTCGCCCACCCTGCACAAGCAGTGGCCACTCCTGGCCTTCCTCCCACTGGACCTGAGTCGGCCCTGTTGCCCAGGGCCACACCCGTCCCCGCCAGGCCTCCCTCCACACCAGCCCCACAGTCTGGTGGCTCTCTCCTGGTCCAGCCCCTTCCGTGGCTCACAGCTGCTTCCTCTTCATCTGCTCCAAAGCCTCTTCCCGCTCTTCCCACTGTCCCCGCCCCCCATTCACTCTTTTTTGTGTGTGTGCTGGGGATTGAACCAGGGGTTCTTAAGCACTGAGCCACATCCCAGCCCTTCTTATATTTTCTTTAGAGACAAAAGCTCACTAAGTTGCTCAGGGCCTCACTAAGTTGCTGAGGCTGTCTTTGAAACTGACATCCTCCTGCCTCAGGCTCCAGAGCCACTGGGATTACAGGCATGTGCCACCACACCCGGCCACTTGGCCATCTTTTACATCTGAAGAGGCTCTTTGGTGGTGGCGGGGCTGGGATTGAACCCAAGGCCTCGTGCATGTGAGGCAAGCACTCTGCCAACTGAGCTACCTCCCAGCCCCAGCCGTCTTTTATAAATACACCAGTGGTTGGGTTTAAGGCCTACATTGATCCAGTGTGACCTTTCCTTAACTGATTACATCCACAAAGACCCTATTTCCAAGGAAGATCACATTCTGAGGTTCCAGATGAACCTGTACTTAGGGGGACACTGTTCAGTGCAGTAGAGGGGTGAGGGTGGCAGCTGGAGCCTGCAGAGGAGTTTGGATGCTGTTAGGCATGTTCTAGCAATGGGAAGGCTTCACCACTCTGACCCTCAGTTTCCTCCTCAGAAAAGGTGGAGCTGCCACAAGGGTGCTCTGAAGTAGTCCAGAGCTTCGCCTCCCTGGGCCGTTTGCCTCTGTTAGCAACAGACCCCGACCCACCCCAGGCAAACCCTGAGGTGGCCCCTCCTTCCCTCCCCTTCTCACCTCCAGCAGTGTCCAGGCCAGAGTTGGGCACCCAGGAGTTTCCCAAGGTCTGGAAGGAAAGTTGAGAGGGTGTCCCCAAGGGGCTCAGGGGATCGTGGTGTCACTCTGCATCCACAGGGCGGCTACAGAGGCTCTGAAGCAGACATATCCCTCACGGCTCTGGTTCTGATCGCCCTGGATGAGGGGAAGGAGCTGTGTGGCCTGAAGACACCGGTGGGCCTCCAGGGAGGAGGGTGGATCAGCAGGGCGCTCTCGCCCCTGCATACGGGGAGTCCCCTGCAAACCACGAGGTGGCGCTCTCGCCCCTGCACACGGGGAGTCCCCTGCAAACCACGAGGTGGCGCTCTCGCCCCTGCACACGGGGAGTCCCCTGCAAACCACGAGGTGGCGCTATCGCCCCTCACACGGGGAAGGCCCCTGCACACCCCGAGGTGGCGCCTCCTCCTCTCCTCAGCCCCTCTGGATACCTCTCTTCTAACTCCCAGACTTCTCCCCTCTGATCTCTCTCTTGCCTCCTCCCTCCCACCCTCTAGAATTTGGTTGGCAGCATCGAGAGAGCCTGCGGATTTCTGGAGACACAACTCCCTCATATCAACACAACCTTTGCCATGGCCATAGCCTCCTATGCATTGGCACTCGCCAAGAGCCCCCGAGCCAACAGCCGCCTGGACAGCTTTGCCAGCCACGGTGGGTGTGGGGCACCTCATACCCGACTGAATGTCACCCACAGTCACCGGGATGGGGAGGAAGCATGAGCTCAAGTCCAGCCATGTGTGACTCATCGCTTAGTATTTGCCGAGCACCTACTGTGCACCAATACTGGGACTCAGCTCCTAAGAGACCAAGGTGAACAAGACTGATATGTTCCCTGCCCTCCAGGGTCCCATTGTCCCTGGGGGAAGCGAGCAAAAGACAAGCACATCAACATATCATTACCAGTTGAGAAAAGCAGGGAGATGGTAGCATCCACGGTGGGCAAGAGAGACGGCAGGGAGGGGAGTGCAGTCTGGAGGGCTGGGGTGACTGAAGAGCCACACCTGTGTGGAAGGCCAGGCGCCTTCAAAGCACCTGTGTGGCCAAAGATGGGATGATGGTCACCACCTGCCTTTCGTGGCCTCGAGGGCCCATTCCCCAAGTCAGGGGAAGTGGATTAGGAAAGCACACTTACAGTGGGTTTGGGGGGACAGAGAGGAACTTTGTTGAACCTCAATCTCCCCATCTCTAAATGGAGTCCTGTTTCCTAGGGTGATTGTGAAAGGTATGCATTTCCTTAACAAATCGTTGCCCATGAAGTAGGTGCTCAATAAAAGAGCAAATTAGAAAAATGGGTTCAGATGACACAAGGAGAGGGCAGGTCGAGGTGGATGGGTCCAGTTCTGGGTGACCAGGTGGGTGTCCTCCTTCTAGACAAAACCCACTGGCCCGTGGGCGACCTGAACCAGAACTCTTTGTACACTGTGGAGGCCACCGCCTATGCGCTGATGCAGAAGCTGCAGCTCGGCCGGTACAATGAGACGCACGCCATCGCCAAGTGGCTGCTGGAGAAACGCGAGCTGGGAGGCGGCTTCGGGTCCACTCAGGTGACCGGGGCCTCGGGAGGCGGGGCCGGGGGGCGCTAACCGCGGTGCTGACGCACCCGGACCGACCGGAAGGAGCTGTCCATGGTGCTGCTGTCGGGGCGCTGTCTGTGGTGCTGATCTGGGTCTCCGTCCACCACGCAGACCACGGTGGTGAGCCTGGAAGCCCTGACCCGCTTCAGCTTAGCTGTCCCCTTCGAGGGAATCCAGGATCTCCACGTCCAGATCAGCGCCCCCAAGAGGGCCTTGAATGTGAAGTGGACCATTGATCAGAACAATGCTCACCTACAGCGGTCAGCGAAGGTAGGCAGGGGAGGAGTAAAGAGGAACTCCACACAGAGGGTGGCAATGGAGACGAGGCCAAGAGTCCCCGCCCTGGCAACCTCCCTCTCCAAGGAGATCCCGGAACACTCGGAAGTTTGACTGTACTGTCAATGAATCGAGTCCTCTATTCCAGTAGCATTTCCTGAGCCTCCATTATGGGTCACATGTGATGAAAGATACATGCTTCTTGCCTTCATGGAACAATATAGAAGTCAATCAAGACACTACTTGAATTTCAAGTGCTCTAAACACAGGGAAAGAGAAATAAGTGCATAAATGGGGTGGTTATTTGGGTGTGAGGAGCAAGGAAATCCCCTTGGCCTTATTCCATGAAAGGGGGGTTATTTAAGCCCTAGCCACCTGACAAATCTTCATTGAGCACTTACTGTGTGCCAGGCACTGTTCTAGACTCTAGGAATATGGCCAGGAATAATAAGGACAAAACCCCACCCCCAAAGAATCTTATGTTTTATGGGAGAGATAGCCAACAAAGAGGTGTGGATAAGTAGAATATCTGCTGTGTCAAATGGTGTGGGGGGATTAAGTAGGAAGTGGGTGGGGCATACAGGATTGAACTTGTGGATAGTGTGCATAGAAGATCTCAGTAAAGAGGCGATTTGGGGCAAAGACCTTAAGGGAGGAGGAAACCAGGCTTGTGGATATCTAGACAGGAAATTGCAGGTGCAAAGGCCCTGGGGCAGGATTATTGTGAGTATGATAAGGAGGCTAGTGTGGCTGGAAGGAAAAGAAGGAGGGGAGGGGAGGACAGGGAGCAAATAGGCAGGATTTTGTGGACCTGCATGGGGACTTCAGCTTTTGCTCCAACTGAGGTGGAAGCCATGGAGGGTCCTGAAGAAAGGAGGGACATTATCTCACTCACCCTACTTTAACATTCATAAGAGGAACATAATTGAGGTGCATATGCCCTGGCACCAGCCGTTTGCTAACTGGGCACCAGGCACCGTGCCTACACATCTGACACTAGCGTTCTTTCCAGCAGCGCTATGCAGTTGGCACCATTATGGGCTTCTATTTACAGAGGGGGAAATGGAGAGACCCGGAAGTGAAGCATGTTGTCCGGGGTCCCGGGTGTGTTCGGTGGAGGGTAAACAGGAGTTGCCAAGATGAAGGGAGCAGACATGGGGCGCGTGTCCCCGCACAGGGAGCAGCAGAGAGCGGGGACCCAAGTTACAGCTGGAGAGGAGGGCTCTGAGCCAGGGTCTCGGGAGGCTGGGAGTCCGCAGGGCTCGGCCGGGAGGCCTGGAGGCCTCCGGTCAGGACCTCACGCCATGGCAAGGGACTGATGAGATTGGATGTGAATTTTTTAGGCTTTTGCTCCAGCTGGGGTGGTGGGAGCAGGTGCAGAGGTGCAGGCGTGGAGCTGGGTGGGAGGCTGGCTCACCAGTCCTAGGTCCCAGTGCCCACATGCCCTTCCCCTCCCTGGCCCTGGGCATGTGACCCTCACGCCCTCCTCTCCCTTCCCGTCAGTTCTTGGCCCAGGACGACCTAGAGATCAAAGCCAGTGGCAGCGGAAGAGGCACCATCTCGGTAGGTCTGGAATCAACGCTTCAGGCCACTGAGGCTGCCAAACAAAACACCAAGAACTGTGAGGCCTCCGAGCAGCCGATTCCTCCCTCGCAGCTCTGGAGGGGGAGCCCGAGGCCCAGGCACTGGAGATCTGGTGTCTGGCGAGAGCCCCTGTTCTAGTTGGTAAACGGCAGCCTTCTGGGGGCCTCTGATAAGAGCACTAACCCCTCCCGGCTTCTCCCTCCCGATGGTCCTTCTCCCGACACCAGGCTATTGAGGATCAGTGTCAATCAGTGAGTCGGGAAGACACAAACATTCATGCCACAGAACCCACCCTGGGCTCCTTAACTGGAGCCCAAGACCCCAACGTTGGTGGGGATAGGGACAAGTCCTGTGCTCCAAGACAAGGCCAAAGCCAGCACTTGCCAGGAACCAAGCTGAGGACAGCTCACAGACCCTGGAAAGCAGGCGAAGTTTTGAACTTCATTCAGCAGGCCGGAATGGCCGCTCCTAATGGCCTGTTGATCCAAATTAAGAGTCAAGGAAAGCTGGGTGCGGTGGCCCACGCCTGTAATCCCAGCGGCTCAGGAGGCTGAGGCAGGAGGATCATGAGTTCAAAGCCAGCCTCAGCAAAAGCGAGGCGCTACACAACTCAGTGAGACCCTGTTTCTAAATAAAATATTAAAAAGGGCTGGGGGTCACGAAGTTAGAGCCTAGAGGACCCCTCTGTCCCTGCCACCCTGAGTCCCTCTTTGCTCCCCCAAGGACAGTTTCTCCCTCTAGGAGGCCTCCCAAGGCTCAGAGGTGAACTTCACCCTCCCAGTGAGTCCACGCTGTGGCCCAGGTGGACAGTTCTTTGGTTCCCCTGCTAGCAGGTGCCAGGAAATGGAGTCCCTATTGAATTTCTGCCGTGAGCAACCCACACTCCTCTTAAGCCTCAGTTCAACTTAAATTGACATATAATTAAACAAAATTAAAGACTCAGCCCCTCCATGCTCAAGGGGAACCAAGGGGCAGACACTGGAGTGAATTCCCCGTGTGACCAGAGACCTGGAAGGCCAAACACTGGGGCGAGGAGGGAAGGGAGTGTGGGTGGGCTCTGAACCCCCCTTTCTGCTCCGGCAGATCCTGACCATGTACCGCCGGTCCCCGGAGTCCTGGGAGGGCAGCTGCAACATGTACCACCTCAACGTGACACTCCAGAGCGTCCCAGAAGGTGAGCCCGGGACGCCTGAGTCGCTGGGTGACAGATGTGAGCCACCACACCTGGCCCCTTCTTCTTATTACTTTAACTGACATCATAGCGTGTTTATTGTTTAATTTAGTCAGGCAACACATTAGGTGCTGGGCAGGGTGGCCCATGCCTATAATCCCAGCAGCCTGGGAGGCTGAGGCAGGAGGACCCCGGGTTCAAAGCTAGCCTCAGCAAAAGTGAGGTGCTAAGCAACTCAGTGAGACCCCGTCTCTAAATAAAATACAAAATAGGGCTGGGGACGTGGCTCAGTGGTCAAGTTCCCCTGGGTTCAATCCCCAACACCCCCCAAAAAATGTTTGGTGAGCATTTACTACACACTAGGACTTTTCCTGGCCCTGGGAACAGAGGCGTGAACAAGAAAAATATCCCTTCTCCTGGAAACCACACTCTAGCAGGGAGTAGGAGAGAACCGACAACACACACACAACCAGTAGGTTACACTCATACTACCCTCTCTTTTATAACATAAGTAAATGTATACCATGAATAAATAAATACATGGCACAATAGTAGGTGATGATAAATGTCATATGAAATAAAGTAGGAAACGATGATGTAGGTTGGGGAAGAGAGGAGGGAGACTCCTGAGGAGGCAGTATTCTAACTGAGGCATGAAGGAAGTGAGGGCGTGAGTCATGAAGGATCTGAGGAAAGATGGTTCCAGGTGGCAGAACACCCAGTGCAAAGGCCCTGAGGCAGGAATAAGCACGCCTGTCTGAGAAACAGCGAGACTAGTGAGGCTACAGAGCAGAAAGCGGTAGCGCTGTAGGTGAAAGAGTCAGCGAGGTAACGAGGAGAGGTGCCCTGGGACTCGGCTGCAGTGAAGACTTTGGCTTTCACTTTGAGTAAAGTGGGAGCTATAGAAGGTTCTGGGCAGAGGAGGGCCGTGACCAAGCACAGGTGTTCACCGGCTCGCTCTTGATGCTGTGGGGGAATCGACTGCAAGTGAGAGTGAGGGTGGGAGCTGTGAGGCCAGGGGGACCCTGGGGACTGACAGGGTCATAGTTGTGGAAACGATCAGAAATAGTGGAAGAGGGCAGTTCCCAGCCTGGGGTACCAAGAGGGAAAGGAGAGAATCCCGAACTGGGAGCTAGCTCATCGAGGGAGTGGGAAGAACGAGCCTCACAGGCCCAGGAATTTCAGGAAAAGTAAGTGGCTGCGCCTTTGATTTGGGCTCTGTTTCTTCAGGTTCATCATTGTCACCATCATCATTGTCATAACTGACGGCTACAATGCACTAGCCAGGCACTAAGTGCTGTGTTTCTATTAACTCATTTATTCCTCACAACAACCCCCTCAAGTTGGATTATTATGATCCAACTGAGGGAACTGAAGCACAGAGAGGTTACACAACATGCCCAAAGTCACACAGCAGCAGCAGCAGGATTTGAATCCAGGAGGCTGGCTTCAGAGGTTGTGAGCTTAACCACTGCACCATCCAGCTTCTAAACTCTCCTGCCTTCTCTTCGCAGAAAATAAAAAGGGAGAGGAGACCTTCCAGCTCCGAATGGAAACAAGGTCAGAGCACCAGGATTTGGGGCTGGGCAGGAGGAGGGCCCCACTGTGGTGTCCAGGTTCCTCCGTAGCCCTGCCTGTGCACTGAGTGGGTGGGCCTGCTCTCCACACCTGTCTCCTCATCCCCCTGGCGTCCTCTCCTCTCCGCCATCATGTCCCAGGATGTCACCTCTAGTGCACAGTGTGCTCCAGATGCAGAGTCGGCTCCAAGCCCCCCAGCCCCCACCCCCGTTCTTATCCTCTCCAGACACCCAGGCCCCACCCCAGGCCTGCCGTGACCCAGGTCTTTCCCAGATACAAACATGTGCCAAGCACCTACTGTGTGCCGGGCTTGTCCTAGGAGCTAGGGAGACAGCTCCGGACAGGGCAGCCCCTCCCTGCCCTGGTGGTGCTCACTGCCTATCAGAGGCCTCAGAAGGTGAGCACACAATCACTCAGCGGAGATACAAAGTGACAGCTCTGGGTAAATGTGGCAAAAGAGAGGCGGACAAGGGTTCCCAGACAGGCTGATGCATCGCTGAGACAGAAGAGATGAGGTGTTGCAGGGTGAGGAGACAAGAGCAGGGGTTCCAGGCTGGGGGACCAGCATGTGCAAAGGCCGGGGGGGCAAGAGAGGGGCTGAGGCTTAAGAACCTTCAGATGGAGCTGAGAGGGAAGAGCTGGGGCAGGGAAAGGTGCAGAGCCCCAGAGGCTCCTGGAGGCCGCGTCCGGGGTTTCCGCTTGCTGAGCTCCCACTGCCGGCAGAGTAGAGACGAAACCCAGGAGGCTCCTGCACTAGTCCAGGCAAGAGATGCCGGCAGTCGGGAGCATGAGGACAGAGGCAGAGGACGGTGGGAAGAGACTGGGGCTGTGAAATCTGCAGGTTCCAGGGCGACCGAGATGCCACCATGACCATCATGGAGGTCTCTCTGCTCACCGGCTTCTACCCCGACCAGGATGACCTCAAACAGGTAAAGCAGACCCCACCCGCCCCAGCCTCACTCCCCACGTGATGGAAGCAGCACCTCCCTGGGTTGAGGCGCCAGGCCCGTGACCCCCTGGGTCCGATCCCTGCTGCGTGCCAGACCTGGGCCTCTGCTTCCAGCGGTGGGGCAGTCAGACAAGGCTGCGTGCGGGCGCTCGCTCAGCTCCCACACTCTGCTGACCCGCTCTGCCGCCCTCTGGCCAGCTCACCAGCGACGTGGAGATGTATGCCTTCCAGTACGAGACCAAGACCAGCGCCAGCAACAGCTCTGTGGTTCTCTACCTGGAAAAGGTGAGGCGGGCGGGGCAGAGAAGCCACAGGGGGTGTCCTGGGTGGTGTCTGCAGACAGCCACGCCCTCTGGTTTGGGGGCCTGTAGTCAAGGCCACGTGGTCGTTGGTTATGGGCAGTGGCCATGCCCAAGGCCCTGTGGTCAGCACCACACGCTCAGTGCGCGGTGGTCCACTCGGACCGACTGCTCCCCGCGCACGCCCAGCTCCTGCCGCCCCCACAGCTCTCCCACAGGGAAGACACGGTGCTGGGCTTCCGGATCCACAGGATGCTGCAGACCGAGTTCCTACAGGCCGCCCTGGTCACCGTCTATGACTACTACGAGCCTTGTGAGCAGGGGCCGTGGGCCCAGAGGCTCCCAGGGAGCGCAGGAGGCCTGCCAAGCACCGAGCCGGGGGCGGGGAGAGTGGGCCTGGGGGCCGACGTGGGCGGGGCCTGCGGCGGGGAGGCTGCGGGGGGCGGGGCGGGAGGAGGAAAGGCCAGCGGGGGCGGCCCCGGGGTGGGCGTCGCGGGGCGGAGAGCGCTGGGGGCGGGACCCGGCGGGACCCGGGAGCCAACCGCCACCGGCTCCGCAGCCCGGAGGTGCAGCGCCTTCTACAACCTGCCGGCCGAGCCGTCGGCGCTGCGGAGGATCTGCCTCAGGGACGTCTGCAGGTGTGCCGAAGGTGCGCCCGCGCAGCGCGGCTGCGGGCTGGGGCCCCGCGGGCTGGGGCTGAGAGTAGAGGGAAGGGTGTGGCACGCACTCAGGAACCGGCCCAGATCGAGACCGGCGCGCAGAGGCTGGGAGCGGAGGCCCGGCTGGCGCGCCGCTCAGTGGGAGGGCGCCTGCGAGCCTGGGCGCGTCCCAGCACCGCGGGGAGAAAAGAGAAAGATCGCGAGGGAGGGAAAGAGAGAAGGGCGCAGACGGGCCCGGGGAGAGCGCCCTGCACCCACCTAGCCCAGCCCAGAGCCCCGAGGAGACGCAGGCCGCAGGGAGCCCCTCGCGGGCGCAGCCCAGCCGCCTCCTGACCTTCCAGAACAGTGCCCGCGCCTGAGGCAGGACGGCGGCAGGCTGCGGCAGGAGGAGCTCCAGGCGGCCGCGTGCGAGCCCGGCGTGGACTTCGGTAAGTGGGCGGCCCACCGCGGGTGGCCGAGGCCAGGCTGCCAGCCGGAGGCGACACCAGGCCCTTCGCCTGTCTTCCCCAGTGTACAAGGCCAGGCTGGAGGCTGTGGAGGCCGCTGCCTCGAACCCCTACGTCTACTACCGCATGCAGCTGCAAGCCATTATCAAGAGCGGTAGGTAGCGCCGGTGGGTTCCATCCTGGGTGACAGGGAAGGGGTGCCTGGCTCTGCTCCGGGGGTCCCGGCACGGGGGAGGCCCTGGTCTGCACATGCCCTCACACTAGGTTTCTTCCAGGTACGGACCCTACCATGACCCTCAGCATGAAGAAATTCGTCATCCACGCCTCCTGCCATGACTCCCTGGGGTTGCAAGAACAGGAGTCCTACCTCATCATGGGCCAGACATCAGACCTGTGGAGAGTCAAATCTGAGTGCGTGGGGGCACCTCCTGCCCCAGGACCTGAGCCTAGAGGTCCTACCTTTCTCCAACCCAGCCCTCAGTTCTACAATTTCTGCTGGATCTGTCAGCAGGAGGTCTGGGAGGTCAGGGCCACCCTGAATGGAGGTGCAGGTTGTGCACTGCACAACTTCAGGGACTCATTCACAAGCTGATGTGGGCATTCATTATCTCTGTTTTCCATGGGAGGGCAGTGAAGACTCAGAGGAAGGGACACTGGTTAGTGTTGTTTTTCTAATCTTGTCATATGGGCTAAAGGCTGGAGATCGAGAGCTGAGACCCTTGAAGGCAGCCAAGAATGGCAGAGGGGCAAGGTGTGGCAGCCCCCAACCCCCCAGGGACACCGGACTCTCCTCACAGGTCTCGATGTCTCCCAACAGATACAACTACGCGCTGGGCAAGGAGACGTTCCTCATGCTTTGGCCGGCAGACGGGGACGGGGCCAAGAAGGAAGAGCTGGACCAGCTGGAGGAATTTGCAGAGTACATGGGCAACCACGGCTGCGAAACATGAGACCGGGGCCTCTGCCGCTCTCGGGAGGGCGCCTCTCAGAAAGTCTGGCTCACAGGGCGTAACCCCAAATAAAGCGCCCGCCTACCGTGTTCAGACTGCAGACGCGTTCCCTCCCGCCCACAGCAGGCCGCGCACAGCCTGCCCCTTCCCGCCTCGTTCCCACCACAGGCTTTGTACTTACAACCCCCCCCCCCCCTATTTTTATGGTGCTGTATGGTGGCACAGTGGTGGGATCTGCTGCTGCACGTTGGGACACACACAGACAAACAGTCCCGGGCACCCAGCCCTCGTCCCTTTCTCTGCTGATCTCCCTTTGGTTTTCATGAGACCCCCCCACACACCTATCTTTTCCTTCTCCCTCTCTAGTTTCTGCATATGAGAGAAAACATATGACTTACCGCACTGAACATGTCTTTTGGTTCCATCCATTTTCCCACAAATGACAGAATGTCATTTTTCTTTACAGCTGAAAAATACTCCACTGTGTATATATATCACATTTTTTTTTTTAAATTGGGAATTGAACTCAGGGGCACTCGACCACTGAGCCACATCCCCAGCCCTATTTTTGTATTTTATTTAGAGACGGGGTCTCACTGAGTTGCTTATTAGTGCCTCACTGTTGCTAAGGCTGGCTTTGAACTCACAATCCTCCTGCCTCAGCCTCCCGAACCGCTGGGATTACAGGCGTGCACCACCACGCCCGGCCACATTTTCTTTCTCCATTCATCCATCGATGGAAACCTAGGCTGGTTCTATAGTTTGGCTATTGCAAATTGTGCTGCTATAAACATGGGTGTGCACAGATCAATGTAGTGGGATGACTTTAATTCTTGAAGATAAATACCAAGCAGAGGTAAAGCTGGGTCACACGGTGGTGCCATGCTTAGCTCTGGAGGAACCTCCATGCTGATTTCCACAGTGGTCAAACTCATGTACAGTACCACCAGCAATGTAAAGCGTTCCTTTCCCTCCACATCCTCTCTGGCTTTTATTATGATTTGTGTTCCTCATGACTTCCATCCTGACTGATGGGAGATGAAATTCCAGTGTAGTTTTGATTTGCATTTCCCCAAATGTCACAGTGTTGAACGTGTTTTCATGTATTTGTTGGCCATGTGTATTTTGGGCACGTGTGTGTGTGTGTCCTACTGGGATGGAACCAGGGCTTCGTGCATGCAGGGCAAGCCCTCGCCGCTGAGCCATGCCTCAGCCATATTCTTCTTTTGAGAAGTGTCTTTTTAATCCACTTGCCCATTTTTAGTTGGTTGTTTGATTTTTGGTGTAAAGTTTTTTGAGTTGTGTAGTCTAGACCATAACCCCCTGTGGGAAGAGTAGCCAGCAAAGTGTCCCTCCCATCCTGTGGCTCTTCCCATTCCGGTCTCCTTTGCTGTGCTGTACTTATTAATTTTTAACGATATGCAAAAACATTCCAGCAAACAAGTCCTCAAAACATAAACCTAAAAAAGACAAAGAATCTTTCCCACCCAGGAACTAGAACTTGCACCCCGGGTCCTTCATGCTTTTGGGCATGCAGCAACCACAGACAAAACAAAACTTAGCTTTTATTTTCCTGTGCACACAAGGGCTTGCTCTTTCTAGGTGACACTTTTTTTTTTTTTTCTTTTTTGGTACCAGGGATTGAACCCAGGGATGCTTAATCACAAAGCCACATCCCTGGCCCTTTTTTGTAATTTTATTTAGAGACAGGGTCTCGCTAAGTTACTTAGGGCTTTGCTAAGTTGCTGAGGCTGACTTTGAACTCCCGATCCTCCTGCCTCAGCCTCCCGAGCTGCTGGAATTACAGGTGTGCGCCTCTGCGCCCGGTCAGCTAGGTCAGTCTAAATGTGTGATTTTTTTTTTTTTTTTTAAGAACAAGTCCGATTTATTTGTTCCATCAGAAAAGGGAAGGGCAGGGCTGTGGTGGCAGAGCACTTGCCTAGCTTGTGAGACCCCGCACCACAAAAACAGAAAAAGAAAGGACAGGGCGCTCCATTTAGAGGGGAGGGATAGTAAGGGATCATCTCTGCCACATGGAATACGAAGAGGTGACATAGCTGGCCACCCCAGCTCCAGAAGCTGCAGGTGTTCTGTTGAGACCTCCGCCATTATTCCAGTTCTTCTCCCCAGAGCCCCTCACCCTTGGTCTTCCTTTGGAATATAGGTTCGGTGATGAACTCTCTCTATTTCCAGGTGCAAAGACAGGCCACCATGCCTGGGGTTGGAGTGAAGGATGTTTTCCCTCATGCCACACCTTAGAAAAAGCAGCATAGCTGGGCACAGGCACATGCCTGTCATCCCAACAACTCAGGAGGCTGAGGCAGGAGGATCACAAGTTGGAGGCCAGCCTCAGCAACTTAGCAAGACCTGTCTCCAGATAACAAATAAACAGGGCTAGAGTAAAGGGGACAATGACCGCTAAGGCAGAACATGCCAAGGCCAGGACACACAGACAGCCCCACAGACAACCTGGTACTTGGCGAACTGTGCTAGATGTGGTATTTTAGACATTGCGAGTTCCCTGCTCACTTAATGCATCTGCACAGAGGCCCCAAACAGGTTACTCAACTTCTGCACAAAAGGCATTCCTGGAAAAGCGCAATGAGGCTGATTTCACAAAACTCAAACAAAAGATTTCTATGCTGTAAAGGACATTCTGCCAATTTCTGGGCTCTGGCGACATTCTACTTACTGAGGACGGCACAAATTATAAAATCCCAAATTACTTCTCACCTCTTAGGTGTCACTGTCAGAACTGTATTTCCAGGGCTATTTTTTTTTTTTTTTTTTAGTAATTGGATTTATCTTACTGGGTATTTTCTTTTGATTACAAAAATGATGAATGCTCGTTGCAGAAGAAATCCCATCGTTGGAGAAATACGCCATCGGAAAATACGGTGAGGAGGAGCTCGACATTAGGAAAGGCACACAAATGTATCTGCAGATTCTTTCCTAGGTCCAAACCAGTCTATTTGTCTTTTTTGTCTTATTTTTTATGCAGGACTGGGGATCGAACCCAGGGGTGCTCCCCCACTGAGCCTCACCCCCAACCCCTCTTTATCTTTTGTTTTGAGGCAGGGTCTCACTAAGCTGCTGAGGCGGACCTCAAACTTGTGATCCTCCTGCCTCAGCCTCCCGAGTCCCAGGATGACAGGTGTGCGCAAGCACGGCCGGCTGGCTTTTCTTTTCTTAACAGAAGGACCACACTCGTCAGAAGTTTACTTTATTTTTTTTTACTTAATGTGTAAGTGGCCACCTCCCTACATTGGCCCAAAGAAATCTCATTCTTTTGAAGAACCATATGAGAGCATCCCATTGTGGGGATCCCTGATTTATTCACACAGGTCCTTTTACATGGACGATTCTTGGTTTTAGCCACGAGGTGACCACAGGTGGCTTTGGTTGGGGTCCTGGCTTGGGGTCTGGTGCTGGGGATGCAGCCAGGGGTGCTCTGCTGCTGAGCTCTAGGCCTGAGTCCCTGCAGAGTCCTCCATGTGCAGCTTTGTGCTCACGGATGAGTCACTGTGGGGAGACCACCGGCCAGAGGGTGGATGTGTGTTCCCAGGTCTCCCAGGAGTGACAGGGAAATGACACTCATGAAGGAAGAAGGTCACACCTGCAGATCCCCAGGAGGAGGCAGGGCAGGCTGGGCAGGCCACGGAGGCAGCAGGAGGGAGGCGTGGCCAAGACCACTCTCTGAGGCCTCTAGGATGGAATGGGCGAGGCCGGGTCTGCAGGTTCAGGATTGGGCACTGGGAAGCATTTCAGTGGACTCTGGGGTGTCGGGACTGTCCGTGATTGATGGGTACCTGGCCCTGGGGTGGTTAGGGCAGGTGGCCAGAGCCCCAGAGTGCAAGAGAGCCCCACAGCAGAGGTGGTGGGAATGTGGGCTCTGAACAAGTTGGTCCCCACTGAAAAACCTCCTTGGTGGAGAGCTGTTCCCGATCTCTGGGAACTGGCCTGCCCTGGGAAGGGTCATCCTGCTGGGACCAGCCAGGCCCCAGCTGTCAAAGCATCCAAAGACAGAAAATGAAAGAAGTGGTTCCTGCAGCCAGGTGTGGTGGCGCATGCCTATAATCCAGCTGCTGGGGAGGCTGAGGCAGGAGGATCGCAAATCCGAGGCCAGCATCAGCAACTTAGGGAGACCCTGCCTCAAAAGTAAAGAGGGCTGGGGTGTGGCCCAGTGGTAGAGCACCCTAGGTTCAATCCCCAGTACTGACAAAAAAGAAGAAATGACTCATTACTCGATATTTCCTAGTAGATTTGGCCATGTTGCCTACCGTGGTTTGAATATGGTTGAGTGTGTCCCCAGTGATTCGTGGGTTGAAATTAATCCACTCATGTGACACATAACAGAAGGCAGAAGGTTAATCAGAACATGGTGTTCAGAAGTGGGCTCTTTGAGAGGTGATTTGGATTAGGTGAGGACATCAGGGTGGACTCTCGTGATTAGATCCTGGTGGTCAGTTTTGTTGTTTTTGAGACAGAGTCTTGCTAAGTTGTGATCCTCCTGCCTCAGCCTCCTGAGTAGCCAGGACTATAGGCACACATCCCTGTGCCTGGTGCCCTGGTGGCTTTAAAAAGAGAAAGATAGACCAGAAGACACACATATTTGCTCCTGTCTCCTAAGAGCAAGAATGCCATCACCAGATGCAGCCCCTCACCCTTCAACTAAGACTATGAGCCAGAAAAAAACTCTTTTCCTTATAAAGTTTCCTAGCCTCAAGTATTTTATTATAGCACTGGAAAATGAACTAATGCATTGTGCTCCCCAATGTTCCAACCAAAGCATGTTCTCTGCAGTGGTTTGGGAGACTTCTCATTTCCTTGCACCTCCACTCTGAGCATTCCTATCTTTTTCATCTGGTTAAACTGGAGAGGAAAATTGAACAGATTGTAAAAGCGTACACATGCTCCCATTGTGTCCATTTGAACACATGGTCACCCAGCTTAAGCCTCAAAGGGTGAAGCTCAAGGTCAAGACTGACTGGCTTTGGGTTGGTCGCATGTGAGCATCACCTCCCTCCACTGGGGTCCTCCTGCTTGGTGAGCCCCAGCGCCGCTGGCCTGGTCCTTGCTGTAACAAATCACGCCCTGCCCCACCCAAGCTGCCTGAGCCCTGAGGAGCGTGGTTAGGACTTGGCACAGTCTGAGCAGGGTTGTGATTGCGACTCAAAGACGCTGTCCCCAGGAGGCTCTTCCTGACCACCCTGCCAGGTCAGGTCCCACGTGGTCTCCTTTCTCGTGGATCCTTCATTTACTCTTTCCTTGACATCATACAAATGGAATTAAATAATACTCGTGATATAATCTGCTTCGTGCCTCTCATTCCCAACAAGACGCGTGCCTGTAATCCCAGCAGTTCAGGAGGCGAGGCAGCAAGATCGTGAGTCCACAGGCAGCCTCAGCAGGTTAGCAAGGCCCTCGGCAACTCAGTGAGACCCTGTCTCTAAATAAAACACAAAAAAGGACTGGGGGTGTGGCTCAGCGGTCAAGTACCCCTGGGTTCAATCCCCAGTACCAAACCAACCAACCACCAACCATGAGCTTCAGAAGGGTTCCAAAGGGCAGACGGTGTCTTGTCCTTGGATGCACCTAGCATCCTACCTGCCACATGGGAAGCACTTGATGTGTGCCTCACAAATTAATGAACAGATGGAAATAATGGGTTTTGTCTTTGACTAAATTATACTAATGTGTCAATGGCTGCCTTTCTTCTCAGTGTTCTCAGCACGTGCATTTCCTCCTTTTCCACACTTTTTTTTTTTTATAAAAACGAAGGATGGGCTGGGGATGTAGCCCAGCTTGTATAGCATGTGTGAGGCCCTGGGTTCCATTCCCAGTACTGCCCCAGAAAATAAAATAAATAAATAAAAATAAAGGATAAGGTTGGGCGTGTGGCTCAGTGATAGAGCACTTGCCTAGCACGTGTGAGGCGCTGGGTTCAATCCTCAGCACCACATAGAAACACATAAATAAAATAAAATAAAGGTTAAATTCTTTAAAAAATGGATAAAATGTAGTAATGCTCACAGCACTGCACAAACAACCCAGGTCAGAGGATCACCAAGCTCAAACAGAACTCTCAGTGGGTAGGCAGCGCCCCCGTGTGGTTGCTGGGAATATTGGGGGTTTGGGTTCATCTACAAAAGCCAAAATTCAATGCCTGGATATGTCACTGTCCTTCAGAATTGACTTTTCCCTTTCTCCTTCCTGCCCTGCACCCCCAAAAGAGGCCGGCAGCACCCATGGGCTCTTTCCCTCCTTGCCTTTTGAGCACAGCCAACAGGAGATGGGTGGGCAGGAGGGGAGCGAGATCAGGGTCTTTATTCCACTCCCTAATGGAGGCGGGACCTACTGCCTCACTTGGCATGCACACAGTGTGGTGGAAGATGCTCCCTGACTTCCAAGGCTCATAGAGACTCAACTTTCTGGCTGGGGGCGGTGGGGCGTAGCTCAGTGGAACAGTGCTCGCCTGCCATGTGCAAGGTCCTGGGTTCAAGCCCCAGCACCGGGGCATGGGGTAGGGGGAGACTCGGTTTCCACCAGGCTCTCCCTTTCTTGGACTGAATGCTCAGGGGAGGCCGGCTGTCATGTTGGGAAGCCCCAGTCAACTACAGCGTGAGCCATCTTGGAAACAGAGCAGCCAGCCCCAGTCAGACCCTCTTGGAACTGAAGGTCCAGGCAATATATTGACTGTAGCCTCATGAGAGACCCTGAACACTGACAGACCAGCAGAGCCATTCCTAGAATCCTGGTCCATAAATATTGGATGAAATAATAAGTATTTAGTATCCTAAGCTGCTACACTTGGGGCAATTTGTTACACAGCAATAAAAAATGAATACAATTGGTAACAAGAGTCCCACACTTTCACCCCAGGACCCTTGCACATGCTGTTCCATCTCCCTGGAACTCTTTCCCAGATACTCACTTGGCTCCCTCCCTTACCTCCTACAGGTTTCTCCTCAGATGTCACTTCCTGTGGCCTTCCCTGATCCTCTGTACCCAACTCCTTACTCCAGCTCATTTTCCATCACAGCTTTTACCATATCCTCTTCTATTATATATTTGTGAGAGGATGGATGCTGGAGATTGAACCCAGGGGTGCTCTACTGAGCTACATCCCTGGCAATTTTTATTTTTATTTGGAGATAGAATATCACTAAGTTGCCAGGGGTGGCCTTCAACTTGCAATCCTCCTACCTCAGTCTCCCAAGTAGCTGGGGTTACAGGCATGTGCCACCATACCCAGCACACATTCATTTCTTTTCTCTCCCCCACCACAGTGTCAGTTCCACAGGTCAGGGACCTCTGTGTCTGCCATGCCTGGAGCGGTGCCTGACACACGTATGCACTGGAGGTGCTGGCCACAATAATTAGCACCCTGCAGACCTGATTAGCATTGGGATTGGCTCAGACTCCTGCTTGACTCCTACCCACTTGGTGCTTACCACGGCCAGGGCCTTCAGCAGAGCTGTGACTTCCCCTTCCACTGGGCAAACAGATTAGTAACTGGCAACTCAATGGGACGGTCCCTTCAAACTTTCCCACATCTGTCACAAAAATATCTCAGGTCCTTGATACAGTCTACACCCCTGTCCCCATCTGAACTTCCACCATTCAGTCACAAAGAACCACAACTGCTTGAGGTTCTGTAGTATCACTATCTCCAGACTGGGGTACATATAGCCCATGTGGTTGGGCGGTTCAACTAGAAAACATCTGTATTTTTATTTTATTTATTTATTGGTACTGGGAATTGAACCCAGAGGTATTTCACCACTGAGTCACACCTTCAGACCTTTTTTATATTTTGTTTAGAGACAAGGTCTCACTAAATTGCTTAGGGTCTTGCTAAATTGTTGAGGCTGGCCTGAAACTTGCAATCCTCCTGTCTCAGCCTCCTGAGTTGCTGGGATTACAGGTATTCACCACCACACCCAGCAACATCTGTATTTTTTGTTTTTTTGTTTTTATTTTTTTTAGTTGTAGATGGACACACTACCTTTATTTCATTTATTTATTTGTATGTGGTGTTAAGGATCGAGCCCAGTGCCTCACACATGCTAGGTGAGCACTTTGCCACTGAGCCACAATCCCAATCCAGCATCTGTATTTTTAATACCTATTTTCATTTTCTAAAGAATATATCTTTAGGACTGGGGAATAGCTCAGTTGGTAGAGTGCTTGCCTTGCAAGCACAAGGCCCTGGGTTCAATCCCCAGTATTGCAAAAAAAAAAAAAAAAAAAAAAAAAAAAAAAAAAAAAAAAATCAAAATAGCCCAGCAGGGTGGGGCTGCAAATTAGTGCAGCCACTCTGGAAAGCAGTATGGAGACTCCTTAGAAAACTTGGAATGGAACCACCATTTGACCCAGCTATCCCACTCCTTGGCCTATACCCAAAGGACTTAAAATCAGCATATTACAGAGATGCAGCCACATCAATGTTCATAGCTGCTCAGTTCACAATAGCCAGATTGTGGAACCAACCTAGATGTCCTTCAATTGATGAATGGATAAAGAAAATGTGGTATATATATACAATGGAATATTACTCAGCCATAAAGAATGATAAAATTATGGCATTTGCAGGCAAATGGATGAAACTGGAGAATATCATGCTAAGTGAGATAAGCCAATCTCAAAAAACCAAAGGAAGAATGATATCGCTAATAAGTGGATGATGACACATAATGGGGGGGTGGGAGGGGTTAGTGTTGGGGTTGGAGTTGGGTTTAGGGAGGGGGGCAGGAATGGAGGAAGGAAGGACTGTATAGAGGGAGGGGAGGGATGGGAGGGGTGGGAGGGGTGGGGGGGAAGGGAAAAATGGCAGAATGAATCCAACAACATTACCCTATGTAAATTTATGATTACACAAATGGTATGCCTTTACGCCATGTACAGACAGAGAAACAACATGTATCCCATTTGTTTACAATAAAAAAAAAAAAATAGCCCAACAGGCTGGGGCAGAAGGATCACATGTTCAAAGCCAGCCTGGGCAACTTGGTGAGACCCTGTCTCAAAGCAAACAAAAAAATTTAAAGGGCTGAGGGGATATTTCAGTGGTAGAGAACCCCTGGGTTCATTCTCCAGTATAGCAAAAAGAAAAATGTATCTATGTTATAAATATATTATTATATAATAAGCTACAGAATATATTAGTATATTTTTTTTTCTTTTTGGTACCAGGAATTGAACCCAGAGGTGTGTAACCACATCCCCAGTCCTATTTATTTTTGAGGGGATTACAGGTGAGCGCCACCATGCCTGGCTACTTTTTTATTTTTGCAGTGCTGGGGCTCAAACCCAGGGCTTCATGCAAGCAACCCTCCACTGGGCTAGACCCCCGCAACCCAGTAGTATAATTGTATTTGTGTATATTTTTTATTGACACATAATTATACATATCTGAGGGCTACAATGTAATGTTTTGATACATGAATACAGTGTATAGTGATCAAATGAGATCATACTTTAAACATTTACCATTTCTTTGCCGTGAGACTATTCAAAATCTTCCTTTCTAGTTGTTTCTTTGTCTTTTTGTTTTTGGGGTGTTTTTTTGGTACTGGGGATTTAATCCGGAGGTGCTTTATCACCTCCATCCCCAGCCCTCTGTGTATTTATTTAGAGACAGGGCCTTGCTAAGTTGCTAAGGCTGGTTTTGAACTTGGGATCCTCCTGCCTCAGCCTCCTGAGCCACTAGGATTACAGACAAGGGCCACTGTGCCGGCTCCACTTAGCTATTTTATATTTACACGGTCACCCTACGTGCAACCGACCCCGCTGTTCCTTCCTTCCTGTGACTCTGCCCGCCTCACGCCCTGCCCCGCCCTCCCCAGCCCGCGGAACCACCTTTCCACTCTAGACTTTTACGAAATCGACTTTTTAAAATTCCACGTAGGACAGCGATCACATGGTGCTTGTCTTCCGTGCCAGGTTGATTTCACTTAACAGGCTGACCTCCGGCCTCCTCCCTGTTGCACATGACCGAGTTCTGTCCTTTGCTTGGCTCAATAGTATTCCGCGGTGTGTATATGCTGCATTTTCCTTATCCATCCGTTGCTTCCACACCTTGGCGACTGAGCATGGTGCTGCGGTAAACAGGAGTGAAGCTGTCTCTTCAACACACTGATTTCCTTTCCTTGGGTACAAATACCCAATAGTGGGATTGATGGATCCTAAGGTAGTCCATTAAAAATTTTTTTAGGAACTTCTACACTGTTTTCTATAATGACTGTAGTATCTGAATATAATTTACAAATTAATGTCCACCTTGGGATGCAGCTTCAACATCTTTACTGAAGAGGTGCAAAATTGAAAAATATTTTAGAATTGGTTTTCCCAAGAAAACTTTGCCCCCCAGGGGCCGTGGAAATGTCTGAGTCCTGTTTGATGGCACGATTGGGGAGGGCTGCCCCTGGCACCTCCTGGGAGGAGGCCTGAGATGCTGGTTGACACCCCACAGTGCACAGGACAGCCCACAAAACTGTTCCCCCACCCCCGCCAGCAACATGCCCAGTTGGAGACCCAAACACCATACTCCCTCTTGCTTCCTTCTCCCCTCTACCCTTCACCGAACTAAAACCTCAAACTTCCGGCCCTCTGTACAAATTGTCCCCTTCTCAGGAAGCCATCGTTCAGGTCCTCAGGCTTGGCAAGAGCCCAGCTGAGGGCTCCCCCAGCCCGCTGCGTTAGAATCGTCCTGGACCATGGGATGGTCAACTTTCCGATTCACAATGCGGATTCCCCGGCACCGCTAGACAGCCGGCTTCTGCCGGGCAGTTAGGGACCAGGAATCTGTATTTTTCTCAATCACCCTCATCATCTGCCCCTACCACGGACACACGTAGGTGGCCCAGTGACTATGGCAGTGTCTATGGTATGCCAGGCGCCATTAAGTTTCCTGCTGAGGGACCCTGGCACACACTCTGCTCCAGGATGCAAGCTTTCCTGTCGTGCCCATTTTACAGAGAAGTAAACTGAGCTTCCAAGAGGTGATGGTGGCCAGGTCAAGGACTCAGAGCAAGAAGAGGGGCCAGGTCCTAACAGGCGCCGGATTCCCGGGGAGGCGGAGCGCCAGGCGGAGGGTGACGAGCCGGGGAGCGCGCTCGGAGGTGGGGGGCCGCGGGGACTCGCCGCGGCCTTCAGATGCGGCCCCGCCCCCACGAGGGACGTGAAGACGCGGACCCCGCGCAGCGTGGGGACATGTGACCGACTGCAGAGGCCGCGCCGCCTCCCCCGCCCGAGGTGTGCGCGCTCCGCCGCAGGGCGCAGACCCCGGGCGCCGGGCTGGGTTTGGGGCGCAAGAGCAGAGGCGGAGCCAGGGCGGAGCCAGCGCGCCCCGTCCCCCAAGAATCGAAAGCGAAAGAGGGGCCGGGGAGGAAGGGCGGAGCCGCCGCGAGGCCCCGCCCCCTGCCCTGCGCGGCGCTGGACCGACGGGCGCGCCCAGGTAGGGGGGCGGCCGAGCCGCGCAGTGCGGACCCTCGCGGGGACCTACGCCGCCGCCGCCACCATGTCTCAGGAAGGTGTGGAGGTAGGAGATGGCTTCGGCTGGGCCGGGGGGCCGCGACCGACGCCGAGGAGGGGCCGGGGACGCCGAGGGGGCTTCGCAGTTCCTGGGGACTCCATCCCGAGCCCAGCCTTCCCGCGGCTTGACGTTCGCCCCGCTCGGAGAGGAGAGTGACTCCCACATCCCCCGAGCGAAACGCGGCCTCCCCGAGGAAGAGCGGGGGCTGCAGGGTCAGGGGGTCAGGGGCCAGGGGTGGCCTGGCCGTCCCCCGGCCCATCCCCGAGGCCGGGACGCGCACTCCCGTCCGCACCCTCCCCCAGTGCCCCGTGAGGACTTTGGCTTTTTCCAGGAAATGCCATAAAGGCATGGGGGGTGGGGGGGCGGAGGCCAAAACCAAGGGTCAAGTTCAGGCCCCGAGGAGATACCTGGAGACGGGGGAGGGGCGGTAGCTGCTCCGCTTCCCTACCGGAGGCCCCCTGTCCCCATCACAGCTGGAGAAGAGCGTCCGGCGCCTCCGGGAGAAGTTTCATGGGAAGGTATCCAACAAGAAGGCAGGGGCTCTTATGAGGAAATTCGGCAGCGACCACACCGGCGTGGGACGCTCCATCGTGTACGGTGAGCAGCGGGGGTCCTGCAGTTGGTGCGGGGACCACGCGTGGGAGCGCCGAGGGGGCGTGGTCTAGGGAGAGGCGTGGAGACCCTCTCCGCCGGAGGTCCCAGGCTTGGGGAGACTGCGCGACCTGGAACTCCAACAGACCCCTCAAGGGCCCTTCCTTCACTTACTCTCCCATCAGGGGTAAAGCAGAGAGATGGACAGGAACTGAGTAACGACCTGGATGCCCAGGTAACCTGCCCCCTCTCCCGGAAGGACGGGGTAGCCCGAGGGAGAGTGGAGGGGACCCGACCCAGCCGCGGTGACCCACTCTGGAGCAGGAGGGCCCGGCCACAGATGGTCCGCCACTCATCAACCAAACCTCATGCACTTTCTCACCTCCCAATCTGTTTCTGGCCAGGGGCCTTGTAAACAGTAGGCGCACACGATGTGCCGATTGTATTAAATCCGGGGGAGAGGCATGAAACTAGGCAATGCAACCAGCCAGGCTGGGAGAGGCTTCGAGGTCAGGGAAGGCTTCCTGGGGGGATGATGCCAAGACTTTGGGGAGGAGTGAGCTCTGGAAAGGAAGGGGAGGGATGAGGACAAGGGCCTTCCAGGAAGAGGGAAGTCAGAAAGGGAACCGTCCCCAGAAGAAAGGCTAGGATGAGCAGGAGGTGGGGGAGGAGAGGGACAGGGAACCCATCTGTGGAATGAATGAATGAACACATGACTTTGATGCACAGGTGCAAGACGGCCACCAGCCTCTTAGGCCAGCTTTGGTGGCAGATAGTCTGAATGTCCCCTGATGGAAAGGCCCATCACAGAGTGATTAAAGTGTATAATAAAGTGTTATACCTATAGAGGATACGGTAAAAAGAATCATAGCAAAGGGTACATCGTCTGAGTATTTCCCTCATGTCAGGACTCCAGGAATTGACTTTTTTGTGGTCACAGTGACCCCATGAGACAGGTCCTAATATGTATCATCCCCGTTTTACAGACAAGGAAACTGAGGCCCAGCGTGATGACATCACTGGCCAGGTTCATGAAGCAAGCAGGTGGCAGCTGGGGTTTGAACCCTGGCCACCTGGACTCAGAGCCTGGCTCTGAGATGCCCCTCAGTAACAACCCCAGGGGCAAGTGGCTTGCCCTACTTTCCACAGCTGGAAGTGACGGAGCCGGGATGCCAACCTGCCTCTGTCTGGATCCACGTCCCAAGCACTTAGCCTAAGCAGTGTGTCAGTGTCGACAAGCATGTGGCATCTGCAGGCAGGCAGGGAGTGTGGGCTCCAGGCTCTACCAGCCACGCTCACTCAGGGCACTCTTGGGCTCTGGGCCTCAGTGTCCCCACCTGAGCAATGGGAATACCAGGTATGCCCTCCTCCCAGGGCTGTTATTCAGATAACTGAGGCCACACTGCTGGTTCTCAGTAAGTGGGCTCTGCTCTGTCAGCTCCTGGTGACTTAGGGACACCCTATTCTCAGATGGAGCCAGGGCCCTCTCTCCCCATTCAGGAGCCACCATGCAGGGACCCCTAACCCCCAGCAAACAAAGGTACAGAGAGGCCTGAGCGCCTTCCCCAGTTTCTGCCCCAGTGTCTCCATCTAGGACCCACCAGAGGACATGAAGCAGGATCGGGATATCCAGGTGCGTTGGTGGCGGGGGCAAGGCCAGGGTACGGGATGAGGGGGGAAAAGCAGGGAGGACATCTGTCCATCCATCCGTCTATCCATGGCAGACAGCACAGGGGCAGGAAGAGGATGCAGCACAGGGAGAAGAGGGCTGACATTTATGGAAGAAGGTGACCCCCTTCTTGTCCCCACCCACCCCATTTCACAGGCAGTGGCCACCTCCCTCCTGCCACTGACGCAAGCCAACCTGCGCATGTTCCAGCGTGCCCAGGATGACCTTATACCTGCTGTGGACCGTCAGTTTGCCTGTTCCTCCTGTGATCACGTTTGGTGGCGCCGAGTGCCCCAGCGAAAAGAGGTGATATCCCGAGCTTGACCTTGATTCTGTCCCAGGCTTCACTCCTGACCCCCATCCTCAGCAGCCACTCCTCTGAGAACCCAGTGACTGACTTCCAACCTTGGAGCCCAACCATGATCTCTGATCTCAATCCACTGCACAGAAGTGGACTCCTGACCTTGAATTTGAGAAGCCAAACCCCTTGCTCAAGAGCCTGACCCCATGTAGTGTGACAGCTACCGCAGAAAGCAAACCTGAGCCCCAAACCACACCCCAAGTCTGGCTTCTGAGCCCCACGACCAGTGGCGTGCCTCTGGTAAAAGCTGGACTCGCTCTGCAAGGAGTGGGGAGCCCCCACTTGTACTGTTTGCCACTTGCCCTGGTGTAAATGCTGCCGCGTGGTGGTAGCAGCTGCCAGCCTGAGCTGCCAGGTGCGGTTGCCACGGCAGCTCAAGTGGCACCAGCCGCTGCAGATCGCTGCTGGCGCTGGCCCGGCCCGCACCTCCACAACCTGGTGCCCTCTCTGCACCCCCAGGTGTCCCGGTGCCGAAAATGCCGGAAGCGCTACGACCCGGTGCCGGCCGACAAGATGTGGGGCCTGGCCGAGTTCCACTGCCCGAAGTGTCGGCACAACTTCCGGTGAGGGCACTGACCCCAGCCCACCCTCGCTCCTGCCCCTTCCCGGCCCCGTCCCACCCCGTCCCGGCCCCAACCCTGGCCCAGCCTCGCCCTCGGACCTCACAGCCCTGCCCGCCCCCAGGGGCTGGGCACAGATGGGGTCCCCGTCCCCCTGCTACGGGTGTGGCTTCCCCGTGTATCCAACACGGATCCTCCCCCCGCGCTGGGACCGGGACATGGACCGCCGCAGCACGCACACCCACTCCTGTTCGGCCGCCGACTGCTACAACCGGCGAGGTGAGCCCCCGCCCTGCCCGCTCCGGCGCTCTGTCCACCGCGTCCGCGTGGCCACAGACTGGCCCTGCCGCAGCAGCCCTGCCTTGCGCTCGTCTTTCCCGGCTCCCCTTTCCCTGGTCCTGAGTCGTGCCCTGAGGTTCTGAGGTGTCATTCACCTCAGTGGCCACATGCAGGGTCCCTGTGGCCTGTCTGGGCTCCTGTCTTATCCCCTGCTGTCTCGCTGACCTATCCCTGGCTATCCTGTGGCTTCCACAGGCTGGATTTCCTGCAGCTCTGTCCCCATGGTCTGTGGATTCAGTCCTCCCTGGCCTCCACAGAGCCCCACATGGCCTCTGCACCCTCATCCCCAGAGTCTCCTGGTATCTTGAGCCCCATGACCTCAGCACCTCTTCCTCCCCAGAGCCCCATGTGCCTGGGACATCCTGCGCGCATCCCAAGAGCCGCAAACAGAACCATCTGCCCAAAGTCCTCCACCCCAGCAACCCCCACATCAGCAGTGGCTCCACAGTGGCCACCTGCCTGAGCCAGGGTGGCCTCCTGGAAGACCTGGACAACCTCATCTTGGAGGACCTGAAGGAGGAGGAGGAGGAGGAGGAGGAGGAGGAAGAGGAGGAGGGCGGGCCCAGGGAGTGACCCCTGCCCGGTGCAGAAACAAACCAGACGTGGTCTGTGGCTACTTTGTGTTGTTATAAAATATGAGCTAAACTGAGACATAAGTGCCCTTGGGGAGCCGACTGGGCCTGCAATCTTGGTGGGGGAACTCCTGGGTCCCGTTCTGGGGGCTCCTGGGACCAAATCCACAGTGGGAAAGCCAGGAAAATTTAGGCTTCTACTGAGAAACACCCCCTGGGACGCAGCAGACAGGGTCAGACAGTCATGACCTCGCAGGCCGGATCAGCATAGCAGCCTTCTTGAGAGAGTACGCCCCACCACGGAACTCAGCCCAGTAGACTCCATCCTGGTAGCGGCTTCGGTAGTGGCCGCCACGGTGCCACACACCATTGAGGTTGGAGTGGGCACAGGCATGGTACCACCAGCCCCCACGCTGATACAGGGCGCAGTTACCTGAGGGGAAAAGAGTGGGTGTCCTCACTAGGTTAATTAAACAAGCCTCCACCAGCACATCATGTGCAAGGCTTCTGCTAAGCATCCCCTGGTCCTTCCCAGTCTTACTGAATATAAACCCTAATCCTCCATCTCCTCTCCAAAATAAAAACCCTGGCCTCCCACTTTGTTTTTCAGAGTAATAGTCTTAATTCCTTCCTTATCTCCTTACCAAAGTACAAGTCACAGCTTGCCCAGTTTTTCTGCAAAGTAGGAATCTTATTGTTCCTTCTTTTACCAGGAAAAAGATCTCTACTTCCTTTCCAGAATGAGAGACTGAGCTGGGGTACAGCTCAGTGGTGAAGAGCTTTCTTAGCATGTGTGAGGTCCAGATGTGATCCCCAACACCACCCCCCAAAAACAAGCTAGAGTGAGAAAGAATGTCCTGGCTCTCATCCTCTGCCCTCCACCAAAACAGAACAGAATTCCTAATTCTTGCCTCATTAGAGAAGGAATTTAGGCTCCCCATACCCTCATCAGAATAAAAGTCCTAGCCCTTGTTTTCTTGCTTTCCTATTCTGATACTTATCAGAGGGGAATCTTGCCCCACTGGGTTTCATTCCCTACCCAAAAAAGGAGTCCTACCTGCCCTACCTCCCACCAGAATAAAACCTCCTACCAGAATAGGAGTCTCGGTCTCTATCCACGGTGCTGAAGGGTTTGTCATTGTGCCAGGAAAGAGAATCTCCAGCGTCACCATGGTATTGGCCAAGCCGGAGGCGATAATGGTCGCTCTCAGGTTCCAGGGAGAAGCTATCATAGTGGGCACGTGCCCCGCGGCCCCCCCAGTCCTCCAGGAGCACCAGCAGCTCGTGGTCCCCACGGCTGGTCAGCTGATACACGGGTTCAAGGCCCAGCCAGTATTCTCCGTCAGGCCGCCCAAAGCCCACCTGCAAGGCAGGAGAGTCAGCAACAGGCGCCCCACCGGCCCTGCCAGCCCGGCCCTGCGCTCCTGGCCACGCCCACCTTGTAGTGCTGCCAGGTGGTGAAGAAATTGACAGAGCCGTCCTGGCGCCGCTGGATCACCGTCCACCCTCCGCCCTCCAGCTGCTGATCGCACCATGCTGACACCACCAGCCGGCCGAGTCGCAGCTCGTAGACGCCACTCTGCCCGTGGCCTGCCCGCTGGGCCTCTGCACAGTCCTGCCATGGGCCTGTAGGCACAGAGATGGGGAAGGCACAGCCTGGGTCCACCAACCCCTTACTAGAATAAGAGTCCTCATTCTCACTGGTCCCCTCACAAAACACTGATGCCCCTCCCCTTCCCTCATCCAAATAAGAGCACCAAGAGCCATTTCCTCACTTCTCCCACATCCCTCTTTTCTCACAAGAGCAAATGTGGAGCTCTTAAGTTTAAACTACAGGTTCCTCACCAGAATATAAGTGGTCTCCTCACTAGAATATAGATCCTGAATCTAGTACTCTGATTCACCATATAGCATTCACCACAGTAGCATTCACCACAGTAGCAGTCCTACATCAGCTGTCCCCTCATCAAAATAAGAGTCTCTCTCAAATTTTCTCTCCTCTTTTCACACCATAGTAAGAAATTTTATATAATATTTATATAAAGAATAAGAGTCAAACCTCCCTGTTTCCTTATAAAGTAGAAGCATCCTTTCCTCCAGTCCTCTCACCATGAGAGGAATCTTCCATTAAAATCTTGACTCTTCCATTTTTTTCTACCCATACTGCATGGAGATCCCCAGGCAAACACTCTCTCATCTTACCCACTGGCTTGGTGGGGATGGCAGGGGACCCTGCAGGCATGGGAGAGACCAAGGGACCCTGCTGTCTCCTGATCTGGTCTTTCTGGGGCTCTGGAGCTGGGTCGAGCCTCCTGCTAGTATTATTGGTGTTGCCCACCAGACTCATGGGAACCACAGGCACCAGGGGTGGTGGCAGGACCTGGGGTGATGGAGAAAGTCAAATGCAAGTGCATTAACCCTCAGCTCAGGAGGCATGGTCTCCTCAGGGGCCAGAGACAATGTATAACTCTCCCAGTGCAGACAAACAGGAACTCGGTGGGGGGGCATGTCCCAGCCCTAGGACTAATCCCCCCAAACCCTTCCTCTTGGTTGTCAAGCACAGATAGAGCTGGGCTAAAGTTCTCTCTCTGATATTGAGAGTTTAACTCATCTGCACCTGTCTCCTCTGCAAAGCTGGAATAAGAGAAGCACGTCCCACTTGAACTATTTAACAAATCCTCCCATCAACCCTGTAAGGTAGGGACTATCACAGAGAAACTACCTTTTAGCCAAAACCCAGGGCCAGATATGTTCCAGAATTCAGAATGGCATGGCAAGATTCAGAATGACAGGAATGCACCGTCATCGGTCGTTTTACATGGTAATAATATGCTTGAGTGGAGGATCCTATGAATATTCACGTTAAATGAATAAGTAAAGACTATAAATAGCCCCTAATTATATTTTGACCCAAATAAGTAATGAAAGGAGCGGGAGGAATCTCGTTTCCGTTTTTTTTTTTTTTTTTTTTTTTTTTCGGATTTTGGAACGGCAGGTAACAAATCCACAGAGGGCCCATTTTACAGGCGATGTGAACAGCAAATAGCTGCTACTGAGAAAGACTTCGTGGTTACCTGCTGCTGCCCGCCCGCGCCCCCCGGGCACAAGCGCTCCAGACGGGCGATGAGGTCGCTCTGCTGGCTGACCAGCTGCGCCAGCTCTCGGAACTTGACGTCCAGCTGGTGGAAGCGGGCGGCGGCCTGCTGAGCCTCGGCAGAGGCATTGAGCACGCGTTCCCCAAGCAGCGCCAGCGCGGCGGCAGGCTCCGCCCCCAGGTTCGGCCCCGCCCCCGGCCCCGCCTCATGCTGCAGCTGCGCGCGCAGCTGGCCTAGGCGCGCGCTCAGACCGCTGCTCTCCTTGCGCAGCGCGCGCACCTCGCCGGCTACCGCGCCGTCGGCAGCAGCCAGCCGCTGCAGCTCGCGCAGCAGCTCCTCGTGTCGACCCACGCGCATGCGCAGCGCCGCCACCTCGCTGGCGTTCACGGCCTCGGAAGTGGGTCGTGCAGCAACCGCTCCGCTCCAGCACACGGCGCCGGTGAACTTCTGCTGGGGCAGCACGAAGGTGTAGGTGCAGCGCGGGGCGCCCGCCCGCGCCCACGACGCACCCAGCAGGAGCAGCAGCGGCAGCGCGCGCAGCCGGGGCACCGACATGACGTTCCTGCAAGCAGAGGAGGAACAGGGAGGCGGTTGCACCCGCGAGCCCACATCCGGCCCCCATTCTCAGGCCCGGCCAGACGCACGCGGCAATGCCTGTGTCCACTCCTGCTGGGCTCCCGGTCCAGGGTTCCCGGCTCATCTCACTCTGGAGACGCCCGCGTGGGATCCCGCTCCCGACTCCCCCCTGAGTTCCAGGCGCCCTACAGTTCTAATGCCTCCTGCACTCATTCATCAAGCGTTTAGTGAGTGCCGACTGCGTGCCAGACTCTCTCCTAGTGAACAAAACAAAAATCCCCGCCCTGTTGGGTAAGAAACAAATATAGGATTCACAGAGCATATTAGTCGGTGCTAAGTGCTAAATATAACAGCAAAGTGGAGGGGGGAGGGATGTGAAGAATCCATGCAGGGGCAGCTTGAGAGGAGGTGGGTGCGGATGGACGAGGGAAGGCTTCCAGGAGGAGGTGACAGCAGGAAGTCGTGGGAATGTCTGGAGAGAAGCGACCCAGGCAAGGGTAACACAAGTGCAAAGGCCCCAAGACGCCCACGGCTGATGTATTAAAGAAAATGTAAGAAGGCTGGAGCAGAAGCAGAAGGAGCGCTTGCTTAGCGTGTGCAAGGCCCCGGCTCCATCCCAGCACCTCAGGAAAAGAAAAAAGCAGAGGGAGAGTGGGTGGTGAGATGGGTGAGGGGCACCTCTCCCTAACAAAGTCCTCCCTCTCTATCGGAAGCACGCTGGGACCACGACCCAGAGTGATCACATCTTTTCTTCATAACAGATCCAGCCCCTCAGCCAGGCTTGTCAGCTCCTCTGTTTAGATCCTGAATTCCTCCACGCCCCGCTTCCACCCCACATTCCCAGCTCAAGACACCATCTGGATTTCCTTATAGCAGCTGCCCCCCGGGTTTCAATACTCTGCCCCCAGCCACTGCTCTAATCCCCCACAGCAGCCAGTGGACACCCATGAACTCACAAATCCGTTCCCATCCTTCCTCCACTCAACTTTCCGTGGTCCCCACCTCACTTAGCGGGAAAGCCCTAGTCCTCCCAGGGACCCATAACGCCCTGTACTATCTGCCTTGTCCCCTCCCTGCCCTCAGCTCCTCCCAAGCACCCAGGAACAGCACTTGGCCAGATCCAGCCTCAGGGCCTGGGCATTTGCAGTTGGCTCCACAGGCCACATTCTTTAGATTTTAATGTGGCCCCCTCCCTACCCTGGTTCAGGCCTGAGACGCACCCCTGACCACTGCACCTGGGCTGGACCCTGCCTGGCACTGTCTTTCTCATTTTCACATGGGTACTCTGAAAGTGCCTCAGTGCTACTTATCTGCATACCCCCCTGATTCCCCTGAGGCTGAGGCTGCTGTACCCAGGGCCCAAAACAGTGCCCAGCACTCCTCCCTGGCCCACAGGCCCCAGTCTGCTGTGCCCCCCAGGTGTTCCAGGTGCTCATGCAGTGAGCTCATACAGTTCTTTGCTGGAGGGTAGATACTTGTGGCCACCACCCTGACCCTGCAAGAGCCACGCCCATGCCCCCCTCACCTTCATCCCTGGGCACACCAGAATTCACACCTTTGCAGGCTCAGAAGGGGATATGCATGCCCTCGGAAGGTCTACACATATCAACCCCATCTGCTGAAGCGCCTATTTGTGTGGCAGAAGCTGTTCCAGGCAACAGGGACACAGCCTCAACCAAAACACACAAAATCCCTGACCTCCTGGATCTGATATTCTACTTGGGGAAAACTCTGTGTAACACTCAGCAGGGAAGTCAGAGCAAGGGAACTTAGGAGAAAAATCAGATGGGAAAAGGGAGGGAGTCTGGAGCTGGGAGAAGGGACTTAAAGAAAGGGATCAGGAAAAGTCTCACTGAAAAAGCAACAGTTGAAGGAAGCAATGAGAACAGCATTCCAAGCAGAGGAGACAGCAAGTGCAAAGGCCCTGAGGCTGGAACTTGCTTTGGTTATGCCCAGTGAACAGCAGGGGAGGCCTGTGAGTGTGGAACAGAGTGAGCAAGGGGGACAGCAGGAGATGAAGGCAGAGGTAACAGGAGATAGGAAGCAGAATATTTGAGGTCTTTACTCTGAGTCAGTGGGAGCCATGAAGGGTTTAAGTTGTGGAAGGGCACATTTGCTATTGTACTCACACATCAAGAAGGAACTGCCAGGGGTCAGGGAGGGTCTTCTCGTCCTGCCCTTCCCAACACTCAGTCTCCCACAACAGGAAAGGACCAAATCCCCTGGAGCTAGCATGCGTGTATAAAACTCAGCAAGATTCATGTTGTCAGCCTGTGGTGAGCAGGAGGCCTGTGAGCCTCCTCTGCCCAACCACGCCAAGGCCAGGGTCTCCCAACAAACAGAATCAGCATCCACCTGCACTCCCATCTCTCACCTCTCACAACCAAGACCCTGAATCCAGCGAAGCTCACAGCGGGCATAAGAAGTCAGAGGAAAGGCCGAGGGTCCAGCTGGGCCTCTGAGCTGGGGAAGGGGAGAGGCTGGTGAGAAAGGAGAGAGAAGGCTTGGTAACCACCACAGCCCAGAATCTGGAGTGGAGCAACTGTAAATATTTAGCATTTCCCACGTGAGAACTGAGGCAGAACTGCCAGACCCCCCTGCCCAGGCCTGATAACACAGGTCAGTGCCCTGGACGTCCTTTCTCTTCCTCCCAGTGGAGCACAGAGCGTGGGAGGCTGCAGACCCCGGTAGGACCCGCAGGATCCCAGGCCCATAGAAGGATAATGATGGAAGACATCAGTGGGCACGTACTGTGTGTCAGGCCCACCTCAAACTCTATACCTTTTATCTCATTTAATCCTAGCAACCCACACCAGATTCTCTGTGTAGCTTCATTTTACAAAAGGGAAGAGATTCAGAGAGGGGAGCCACTTGCCTGTGATCACACAGTCAGAAAGGGATCACAGTGGGATTCAGCCCAGGTAACTTGGTTCTGAACTCAAACATAACACAACAGTCACACACATGCATGTGCATAACAAAACAGAGACACACACACTCACGCTATTCATTGCCCAACAAAACTGACAAAGTACTGCACAAAGCAGCGAAGATAGACGGATGAAATTCATGTACACATGCACTAGTTTATCTGGTGCACACACACACAAAGACAACTGGAGGGCTGGGGATATAGATCAGTGGTAGAGCGCTTGCCTAGATGCATGAGGCCCTGGGTTCCATCCCCAACGCCATAAAAAAAAAACAAAAACACAAGAAATACAACAAAGATATAGGCAACAATTGTATGTTCAAAATAAAGCCACACATGCGCACATCCAGTAAAACTCTAAGGGAAATATCCACAGGTTGTGTGTCCAGATCTGTGTGTCAGACATATACACACTGGGCACACGTGTTCACACACAGGCAGCACAGAAACACCAAGCCAGCACACAGCAAACTCCCGATGCCCATCTGCCACACTGTGAATGTGTCCATTTGTCCCTCACACACCAGGTCGCTTTTTCACAAAAGTCAAATCACACGGGGACAGAACAGGAGGAAATACCATGCAGTCATTTATCAGAGGTAGAAAGACATTCACCCAGAGCCCCCCAGAAGCTGGCCCAGGGCCTCTGACCTGTATGAAGTCCCCACCAACCAGCAGCCCAGCACAGGGAGAGCAGCCTCCGTCCCCACTTCCAGCCGTCCTGAACTCCCAGAGTAACCCGAGTGGACTCCAGGGCTGGAAGAGGAAATGGTCGTCCCAGATCTGAGAGAGGCTGCCAGGCTGGGCTCTGGGCCGGGGCTCGGCCCCCCACCCTCAGCCCCCACCAGCTTCCCCATTGGCAGCAGAGAGAGAAGAAACCTCCTAAGTCACAGGCAGGGGCTGCGGGCGGGAAAGGCAGAAAGGCAGAGTGGAGAGACCTGGGGAGATGGAGAGAGAGAAAATGGGATGGAGAGGAGACGGATGGAAACTTACAGATGATGAAAGACAATTGATGCTGGAAGAAAGGGAGCCAGGACGGAGGATAAAGGGTGGGGAGGGGACACGGAGCTGGGGGAGCTGAGCAAAGACCTGGTGCGGGGGCGGGGGACGGAGATGGTCAGCTCCGGGAGGGGTGGCCCTCCCCTCCAACGCGAGGTTTTGGGGGAAAGCCAGAAGGCTGAGGCCAAGCCCGGGGCTCTGAGTGGAAAGAGGGAGGGGGTGAATTATTCACGAAGCGCCCGCCTTGCCCAGAGTTTCCAGAGGTTGAGGTGGAGTTTCCATCCTCAGCCCATCGGCAGACAGGACGAAAATGAATAACTGCCACGGCCCGACTCCCTGCTCTGGCTGCTCCCCAAGTGCCTGGTGCCACGGTGTCACGCACTGTGTGCACATTCCGTCTCTAGGTTCGCAGGCCAGGGCAGAGATTATCATACTCGCTTTGGGATGCTTTAGGGCCCTCGAGGCGGGGAAGTAACTGCACCGCTGGACGAAATGGGCTGAGACGGGATTCGAACCTGTGGACAGGCTTCTCCGCCGCGCGGAGCTGTTCAACCCCGCCTCCGTTTCCGTAGAGACGTGCACCGGTGTCTCCTAGCAACCCCTTCAATGATTTCACCCGCTGTCCTCGAGGCCACCTAGTGCGCAGGCCCGCCCGATGACGCCACCGGCTCCGACGCCGGAAGTGAGCCGCACGGCGCCGGAAGTGACCGACAGCGGCGGCCTCGTGAAGCGGACGGCAGCATGGGGCAGTCGGGGAGGGTATGGCGCGGCGGCCGAGGGGGTGGGCTGTGCCGGCGGGGCCGAGGCCGCGGCGTTCACCGTTCTCCTGTCACCCCCTCAGTCCCGGCACCAAAAGCGCGCGCGCGCCCAGGCGCGGCTCCGCAACCTCGAGGCTTACGCCGCACAACCGCATTCGTTCGTGTTCACGCGCGGCAGCGCGGGTCGCAGCGTCCGGCAGCTCAGCCTGGACGTGCGTCGGGTCATGGAGCCGCTCACCGCCACCCGCCTGCAGGTCTGCACCAGCCATCCCGCCTCAACCTACCCTGGGCTGTCAACGCGGCTGTAGGACTGGCCCCCTCTGTGAAACCTCGGAAGGCCGCAGTCTCTCCGACTGGCGAAAGGGGCCTTTGTGGGGACGGAGTATCTCTGCATCTACCTTGGGGCTTAGTTGGGCAGTGGGGACAGCAGAGCTTGACTTTTCTGGAAGCCCTGGAGCAAGGGCTTCACGGGGTCTCTGCTCATCTGTTAAGTGGGAAGATGCATAAGAAGCAAGGGGCAGAGGGAGTCCTCGAACTCAACTGATTGGTTCTAGTGACCAGGACCCTTCTACTCCCCTGGACTGTGGGAAGGGTCAGAAGCAAAGAGCAACATAGTAGCAGGACCCTCAGCTAAAATTTACTGTCTTAGCTCAACGAGGAATATCTGTATTCTTTTTTTTTTTTTTTTTTTTTTCCTTTTTATCATTTCTAGATCCGCAAGAAGAACTCACTGAAGGACTGTGTGGCAGTGGCTGGGCCCCTTGGGGTCACACACTTCCTGATCCTGAGCAAAACAGAGACCAGTGTCTACTTTGTGAGTGGACATCCACACCTTTCATCTCCCCCAAGCCCTCTCCTCCCTCATCTCGCATGATGAAACCCTGTGCCTCTGAGCTACCGTGATTCTGGCTTCAAAGTAAACGCTCTGAAGAGATAAGGCAGAAGTTCCCACTTGCCCTGCCCCTGCTGAGTACCTGGACCCTCACTGATCCTCTCTTCTCCTGCAGAAACTGATGCGCCTTCCAGGAGGCCCCACTTTGACCTTCCAGATCAACAAGGTGAGGGGTGGAGGTGGGGCCATGTTAGGTAGGAGCTGGGCTTGGGGATGGCCCCTGCCACATGTGGATGATAATCACCCACTTCTGTCCTGCCTTGCAGTATACACTGGTGCGTGATGTGGTCTCCTCGCTGCGCCGGCACCGCATGCATGAGCAGCAGTTTGCCCACCCTCCTCTCCTGGTGCTTAACAACTTTGGCCCTCATGGCATGCATGTGAAGCTTATGGCCACCATGTTCCAGAACCTGTTCCCCTCCATCAACGTGCACAAGGTGGGCTGCACCTTTTGTGATGGCAGGTGTAGGTGGATGGGTCATGCAGCAGGTACCACCAGCCCTTTCTTATGACTCCATTTGACAGAAGGGAAACTGGTTTATAGAGATGAATTCATTGGTCTGAGGTTAGAATCAAGAGTTCATGCCGGGTGTGCTGTCGCATTCCCTAATCCCAGCAGCTCTGGAGGCTGACGCAGGAGGATCATGGGTTCAAAGCCAACTTCGGCAACGGTGAGGCACTAAGCAACTCTCTAAATAAAATACAAAATAGGGCTGGGAGTTTGGCTCAGTGGTCAAGTGCCCCTGAGTTCAATCCCTGGTAATAAAAGAAGAATGTAGGACTACTTGGGTACAGTGGCACATTCCTTCAATCCCAGCAGCTCAGGAGGCTGAGGTAGGATTACAAGTTCAAAGCCAGCCTCAGCAATTTAGTGAGACCCTGAGCAACTTGGTGAAACCCTGTCTGTCTCAAAAGTGGGTGGGGTGGGGGGCTGGGGTTATATAGCTCAATGGTAGTGTTTGCTTAGCACATGTGTAAGGCACTGGATTCCATCCTCAGCACCACATGAAAAACTAAAGAAAGGTATCGTGTCCATCTACAACTAAAAAGAAAAATGGGGGCAGCTGGGGGTGAAATAGTGCAGGACTAGAGTTTTTTGGTTTTTGGAGGGAGGGTTACTGATCCTCCTGCCTCAGCCTCCCAAGCCGCTGGGATTTCAGGTGTGTGCCACCATGCCCCAACTAGGACTGGAATTTTGTTTGGGGTTTGTCATCCCCACTGCCACCACTACCAGTGCTGGGGATTGAACCCAGGCCCTTGGGCATGATAGGCAAAGGACTATGGGTATTTTTTTGTTTTGTTTTGTTTGGTACCAGGGATTGAACCACCCAGGGGCGCATAACCACTGAGCCGTATCTCTAGCCCTCTTTTTTAAAATTTTGAGGCAAGGCCTAGCTAAGTTACTGAGGTTGACTCTGAACTTGCAGTCCTCCTGCCTCAGCCTTCTGAGCTGCTCGGCTTGCAGGCTTGTGCCGCTGTGCTCAGCAGGACTGCAGTTTTAAATCTGCCTGGCTTCAGAGCCCCAGCTCTTAGTCACTGCTGGCAGCAGTTCTCCCACTCATTGGGGAATCTGATGTGGGACACCTTCCGTGGGCCCCAGAACCAGGATTTCTAGTTAGTGTCCCATGCAGTCCAGGCACCACTTGCAGCCCCACCAGCCTGCGTGACTTAACCAGTGCTCCACACCCCAATGTGAGATGTCTGAAGAATGGGCAGTGACGTGGGGCCTGCCTGACCAGGGCCGTGCAGCTTTAGCACACAGGCTGTGGCAGCTCGCTAGGTCCCTTCTGTTCTCTCAGGTGAATCTGAACACCATCAAGCGCTGCCTTCTCATCAACTACAACGCCGACTCCCAGGAGCTGGATTTCCGCCATTAGTGAGTCCTCTTGAGAGGGTGAGGGGTGCGGGATCAGGCCTCCTTGTGTGACTGATGATAGCACAGCTGCTGAGACTCTGTGATTGCTAGTCTCAAAGTAAACGCTCTGACACACTGCACAGAGGCAAGGGGCTCAGAGCTGGGCTCTGACACTGTGACCCCAGCACCACTCCTGCCCCATCCCACTTCTGCCGTGCAGTAGCATCAAAGTGGTTCCTGTGGGTGCAAGTCGAGGGATGAAGAAGCTCCTGCAGGAGAAGTTCCCCAACATGAGCCGCCTGCAGGACATCAGTGAGCTGCTGGCCACGTGAGGAGGGCCCAGGGTGGGAGGTCAGTGCAAGCCAAGGGGCCCTAGAACTGTCCCTGGAGTCTGGGACCACCTGCTAAGTCCCCTGTGTCCCCACACAGGGGCGCAGGGCTTTCGGAGAGTGAGGCGGAGCCTGATGGTGAACACAACATTACCGAGCTGCCCCAGGCCGTCGCAGGGCGTGGCAACATGCGGGCCCAGCAGAGCGCTGTGCGGCTCACTGAGGTGATTCTTGATGGCAGGGGCGACCTCTGGAAGCCCCCAGCCCCAAAGAAGAACTGACTCTTCCCCCCCCACCCCCCCAGATCGGTCCCCGGATGACGCTGCAGCTCATTAAGATCCAAGAGGGCGTTGGGGAGGGCAGCGTGCTGTTCCACAGTTTCGTGCACAAGACGGAGGAGGAGCTGCAGGCCATCCTGGCAGCCAAGGAGGAGAAGCTGCGGCTCAAGGCCCAGAGGCAGAATCAGCAAGCCCAGAACGTCCAGCGCAAGCAGGAGCGGCGAGAGGCCCACAAGTCTGTGGTGGGCAAGTGGTAGTGGGCTGGGGTCCCCAACAGCAGGCAGCTGACCGACACCCTCTCCTGCAGGAAGAAGAGTCTGGCGGGCATGAAGAGAGCACGGGCTGACGGTGACAGTGATGCTGAGGACCCAGGCGCGCCCCCAGAGGCAGAGGGGTCTGCCCAGCAGGAGGAGGAAGAGGATGAAGCTGAGTATTTCCGCCAGGCAGTGGGCGAGGAACCTGATGAGGGTGCGTGACAGGGTCCGGCAGCTGGACACTTAGGGCATGTCCTTGGTCCTTGGGGGCCCTGACAGCTGTCTTCCCACAGACATGTTTCCCAGGGTGACCAAGCGGAGACTGCACACTGGACCTCCAGGCAAGAAGCAGCGGGTGAAGGAGAGGAGGCCTGACCAAGGCAGGGGTCAGGATGGTGGCCAGAGGCCTCTGAAGCCCAAGGGCAGACCCCGAGGACCCCGGGTCAAGCCAGGGTACAGAGGGGTTGCCCGAGACCAAAGCCGTGGGAAGCCAAAGAAGAGAGGGGCTTGAGTTCAAGCCCAGCAGTGGATAGAATGCCCCAGATTGGGGCCTGAAAGAGCTGCCCTGGGGCTCCCAGGCGCAGCCCTTGGTTTCCTTTCATAAAGGAGCTGTAGCCCCCAACCCCGATCCTCGCACATCAGTAAATGACTGAACTTGACATGTGTCTGAGTCTGCTTTCTGGATTGAGTGGAGGCACCTGGTGCCGGATGTGAGGGAGACTAGGGACCAAGGCCAACCTGGTTTCTGCCCCAGGTCCTGGCATGTTTCCCCCACCTGGGGCAGGCAGTGAGGAGACAGGCGAGTTGACTGGTCTCCAGTTCCTTGAGGCAAGGGGCCCCTTCTGGCTTCCCCTCCCCCAGGTCCCTCTGAGCGTTTGGCTGCCTTCTCCAGTGGTGCAATGAGGAAGGAAGCTGGGTGTCTGACCCGCTCTGCAGGCTGAGGTTGGAGCTACTAGCAAGGGAGGGGCTGTGGGTCACACTACTGGTAACGGGGTGGGGCCTCAGCAGGCCACAGCGTGGGTGGCAGGCCAGAAGCTCTCTGATCGGGCCATGGCAGCCACCGTCTCAGGTAAGGAGAGAGTGCTGACCAATTAAGGGTTGCATGGGGACATGGCGGGAGCTAGGCTGCTCAACCCAGGTGGTGGAGAGCTGGCCAGTTCCCTGCAGGAAGAGGGGCGGGGTTAAGAAGACCAGAGCCTTCCAAGGGGCAGCCTGGGATGGAGTGGGGAATGCATATCCCCAAGAGCTAGTGGCCAGCCTGCTGGAATAGGCCAGCTTTTCAGACTGGAAAGCTAAGGCTGAGGGAGGTACACAAGGGGATGGGAACCAGCTCCAGGGCTCTGGCACTCCCATGCTGCTGTTCCAGAGACTCGTGGGTACTGGGGTGGGTACGTGGTGGTGCTCCCTCTTCCTGGAGGGGATGTTCTCATGGAAACGTTCATTACAATGATCAGATGGAGATACCTGGCTATGGAAAAACGTCAGCAGGGAAAAGGGAACCAGAGATCACTGTTAGGGAGATGGGTCCTCTCCCAGACATGATCAGATCCTAGGGGTAGCAGGGAGGATACTGCATGCCTGGCTGGTGACTTAGTAAGTGGGCAAGGAGAATGGTCCGTGCAAAGACTCAGAGGCTGGACACGTCCTAAGGATCAGCCAGGAAGCTGCTGGGTTTGAGGTTGCTGTAGGAAGCCAGGCTGCGAGAACACGCTGGGGAAGGAGTGGGAGGGATGGTTCCTGCGGGCCTTGTGGGATGGAAACTTTTTTTTTTTTTTTTTGGTGCTTGGGGTTAGAGTGAGGCCCTTGCACATGCCAAGCACATGCTCTTCTACTGAGTTACACCACCACCACCACCACCACCACCACCACCCGGCAGAGCTGGCTTTTCTGAAGCAGGAGCCATGGAGGGCTATGCCAGGGTGAGGGATGAGACCTCACAGGCGCCCTCTGGTGGTAGTGGGGAGTACACAGGAAACTGGAAGTCAGCAGGAAGGCAGGGCTGGTACAGGTGGGAGATGCCCTAGAAGGGGCTAAGGAGGGAGATTCTGAGGTGGAACTGTAGGAACTTTGATAGACTCGGCTTCAAGGAGGACCAGCGTAGTTTGGGACTCCCTGAGGTTCCTGCCCCTCTGCCCTGGGCCCCATGGTTTTGGGTGTTCACTGCTGACTTAACATGCAGACCTTGAGAGCATGGCCCTCTGGCAGTGCTCTGGCCGGTCCTTCAGGACCCAGTAAACTTATCAGCTAAATGATAGAATCTCTCGACTCTGGGTCAGATTCCATTGCAAAAAGGAGGCAAGGCTGGTGTCCCTTGCAGAAAATGAGGACTTAAGGAAACTTCATGCAGGCCCCATCAGGCACTCTTGCAGAGGAATCTGCATCACTGCAGGAGTGGACTGAGGGCAGCAGGAACCATGCTGAGGAAGGACAGAGCTCAGCTGTTCACAACCTCCACCCACAGGTGACAAGCCCTGCCCTGCAAACTTCACAGCAGCCGCCGACCACCAGCTTAGTAGCTTCCAGGAGACCTTCCTCTGGCCTGTTCTGGTGGCTGAGTTCATAGTGGCCATGGCTGGCAATGGTCTGGCCCTGTACCGCTTTGGCATCAGGGAGCAGCGGCCCTGGAACCCAGCTGTGGTCCTCTCTGCCCAGCTGGCAGTCAGCAACCTGCTCTACGCCCTGACTCTGCCCCCACTGGCCGCCTACTTCTACCCGCCCAAGAACTGGCGCTATGGGGACGTGGCCTGCCGCTTGGAGCGCTTCCTCTTCACCTGCAACCTGCTGGGGGGCACCATCTTCATCACTTGTATCAGTCTCAACCGATACCTGGGTGTCGTCCACCCCTTCTTCACCCGCAGCCACTTGCGGCCCAAGCATGCCTGGGCCATCAGTGCCACTGGCTGGGCCCTGGCAGCCCTGCTGGCTGCCCCCATGCTCAGCTTCTCCCGCCTGAAAGGGCCTCAGCAGGAAGCAGGTCCGTGCAGTGTAGCCAGGCCTGAGGCCTGCATCAAGTGCCTGGGGACAGCAGATGACAACCAGCTTGCGGCCTACAAAGCCTACAGCCTACTATTAGCAGGACTGGGTGGTGGCGTGCCACTACTGCTCACCCTGGTGGCCTATAGTGCCCTGGGGAGGGCTGTTCTTCGCAGTCACAGCATGACAGCAGGTGAGAAGTTGCGTGTGGCAGTGCTGGTGGCCAGTGGCGTGGCCCTCTACGCCAGTTCCTACATGCCCTATCACATCATGCAGGTGCTCAACGTGGACGCCCGGCAGCGCTGGTGTACCCGCTGCCCAGACTTTGCAAATGAGATCCAGGCCATGGGGGCGCTGGAGCTGGGGCCCTACCTGGGCTTCCAGGTGACGCGGGGCCTTGTGCCCCTGGCCATCTGCATACATCCCCTGCTCTATATGGCCGTGGTGCCCAGCCTGAGCTGCCGCTGTCAATGCTGCCCCCAGTGTGTTGGAGGCCACCTGGAAGACAAGAGGCCTGGCCAAGACCTGGCTCTTGATAATGACAATCCCCAAACCTCAGAACCCCAGACCTCTGAGCTGAGCTTGTGACCTGCCTACTACAGCCTGCTCCCGACCACAAGGACTGCAACATGACACAGTGAGAACGCAGAGCACAGCAGGCACCAGCCCTGAGGGACCAAGAGGCCTCCCAGCCACTTCCTCCCCAAAGAAAGGCCTGTGCCAGTGACGGGGTGGGCTTGGCAAAAGCCCAGGCTGGAACAGAAAGGCTTTCTGAGCCACAGCACCACCCCAGGAGGCGCGCAGGCTTAGGAGGAAAACCCAGCGTGAAGGGCCAGCCAAGCCACCACGGAGAGGGGCGTGAGAATGAAGAGGACACGTGTGGATGCTTTGAGCCTTTTTACTGCCCTTGGAGTCCCCTGCTCTTGGAGGCTCCTTTCCGTCACAGAGGTCTAGGCTGGACAGCAGTGGCAGTGGTGACAGCTGGCTCAGTTGGTTGATGGCCTAGAGAGGAAGGAAGTGGTGAGGACAGCCAAGTGCAGGACCTGAATGGCATCCCGAGACCCCCACCCCCACCACACACACACAGTGGGGCTCTGTGGCAGCAGGGAGGCTGGGCATGTGGTGGCAGGGCACACGTGGTGTCAGACTGCCCTGCCTGCTACAGACGGTTGGTGGTGGGTCTGAGCAAGGCAACTGTCATCAATGCCTGACTGGCCCCGTCAGGATTTTTAGAAAAAGGACAATAAAAGACAGTTTGAAACAGCCTTGGTGGCTATTCAGTTGGGGTGGGGCCCACGCTCAGCCTCTGGTTTGCAACAGGGAGAGGAGACAGTCTGGGTGGGCAGGGTCTTACTTGGCCCATTCCACATTGAGGATGAGGTGGTCGTAGCCGAAGCCAGACACCCCGGCGATGGCACGTGCGGCATCTTCCCGGCGGTGGAAGCTTATGAAGGCAAAGCCCTGGGGGAAGGGAGGGGGTCAGCGGCCAGAGTCAGAAAGGTCCTGTCCCCCTGCCCACCCATCCCCCCATGGCCCACCCACCTTGGACTGGCCAGTGGTCTTGTCCTTAGCCAGGTAGATGCGAGAGATGGAGCCAAAGGGCCTAAAAAGCTCCTGCAGGTCAGTCTCACGTGTATCCTCAGATAGGTTGGTGACACGGATGGTGGCATTGTCATCGGCTGTGTGGGTGGGGAGAAGCGACTGTGAGGGGAAGGCCCCACCCCACGACAATACAAGGATAATTACAGGGTGCTGGGAGGCGTCCACCAGACACCCTGGCACCCACATGCCCCTCACCTCTGCGGTTGGGCTGCATGGACTCCCCACGGCGGCTGGCCCCATCCCGCAAGCTGGGTGGCACGTACTTCCCCGTCTTATTCTGGGCGGCCTGCACAGGCTCCAGTTCTGCAGACAAGAGGTATGGCCCAAGTCAAGCCTTGCCATGGTGCCAACAGAGGGACACACCTGCCCGACGATCCTGGCAGCTCCGACCAGGACCTGGTGCAGGTACCATCTGCCAAGCCACAAGCAGCAGGTTGGTCACTTGGAGGCCTCTCAGATCCTCAGTGTCCACAATGACACCAAGATCACGTTCAGAAAGAGGACACTCTTTGAGCACCCTGGCAGCAATACCAGCAGGGGGAACCCACAAGGGTAAATGCAGTCCCAGGCACCCACGGCCCACGGGCAGAGAAGGGTAGTTCCCAAGTGCCTACACATGAGAAGCGACAAGTGCAACCTGCATACAAGCCACAGGTGGCCACCCAGACTCACACCTGCTCCTACCAAATCAGGCTGAAGGACTGAGACTCACAGACAGGCACTGAAGTCCCATAGACACACAAACACGCCGAGGCACGCACATGCACACGCACGCACACACACACAGCACCCAATGGTATCCTAGGGCACACAGACACTGCACACCTAAGTCCTGATGGTGAGGGGAGTCACCTACAAGGGACAAGCCTCTCTCCACCACTTGGTGCAGTTACACACACAGGTGTGCACATGAGGTGCCACCATTGAGAGTATCTGCACACACAGGGCCCCCAACAAGGAGACAGGCACAACCAAACACAGCCACTGATGCTGTTAGGTGGGAGATGACAGCCACAAAGGGGACAGCACCTGTGCACTTAGAGCCAGAAAACCCAGGACCCTCCCACAGCTGCCCGATCCCACCCGAGCCATCACAGGCCATGCCGTACCTCCCGGGAGCTTCTCCTTCTCGCCAGTGGACAGGCCCAACTGCTCTGCCAGCTCCTTCTGCATGGGCCCCAGCGTGTCCTTGTATGGGCAGCGGGTGGTCCAGTGGTCACCCTTGCAGATGCGACAGGACACTATCTTCTGGCCCTTGAGCTTGTTCATTGGGTCCTCCTCCTCCTGGCAGTTCAGATCCTGGAAGGGGAGCAGGTGGGAGCAGCTCAGAGGGGGCTGCTTCACCCCTGCCACCACCACTGTGGGCACCAGCCCCACCCTTAGCCCTACCTACCTCTTTGCTGGTGATGAATGTCATGGAGACGTCATCACTGACTGTGGTGGTGGCCACATTGGGGCCCGGTGGGTCAAACTCTGAGTTCCCGAACTTCTTCCAGTTCTGGGCTCAAGAGAGGGATGGGTCAGGACGAAGGCCAGGGTCCCACACTGGGGCACCCCAGGCCTACCATTGCCACTCCTAGAGTATCTGGGCCTCAAACCCATTTTTAAAAAATTTTTTTAGTTGTTGAAGGACCTTTATTTTTTAATTTATTCATATGTGGTGCTGAGGATCAAATCCAGTGCCTCGCAAATACTAGGCAAGTGTTCTACCACTGAGCTACGGTCCCACTCCTCAAATCCCATTTTTTAAAAAATATTTTTATTTGTAGATGAACAAATACCTTTATTTTATTTATTTATTTTTATGAGGTGCTGAGGATCAAACCCAGTGTCTCACACATGCCAGGAAAGTGCTCTACTACTGAGCCACAACCCCAACCCCTCTCCAAATATCACCCATCATGGGAACAGTGACAGTTCTCATTTCTGAGTGTGTGCCAGGCCCTAGCTTTGCGCCAGTTACAGGAGGCAGGGGCAGCTTTCGTCAAGACAAGAGTTCCAGTTGACAGAAAGACACTCAGGGTGAGGTGTGAGACAGCTACGTAGCCAACAATTCCCAGGGCAGCTTGCTCAGCCAGCTCCCCCAGGAGGCGATGCTCAGGAACATGTGGAGGTCACTCAAGAGTAAGGAACCTTGAGCTACTTTAAACAGTGAGCCTCAACTTAACCCCTATAAAATGGGACCACAAGTGCTTCCTGCCTCTCTGGCTGCTATGGAGATCAGAGAAGACATCCGGCAAAGTGCCTTGCATAGGGTCTGGCACAAAGTGCAGAGCAAAGTATGTTAAGTGTATTTACTGCTGTCACTTCTTCCCTGAGCCCTGAATCCCGGGTAAATGGAAGCTGCTATGCCACTCCAAGGAGGGCTCGTTTCTCCAGGTAGATAGGAAAGAGAGTAAGAATCTAACCCCAGGTGTATGGTGGCACACACCTATTAAGTACAGCTACTCAGGAGGCTGAAGCAGGAGGATCTCAAATTGGAGGCCAGCCTGGGCAACTTGGCAAAACCTTATCTCACAAAGAAAAAAATCTTTTTTAAAGGGTTTTGGATGTGATTCAGTGGTAAAGCACCCCTGGGCCCTTGGGCAGTACCACAAAAAAAAAAAAAAAAAAAAACCTAATAAAATCTACTTGTGCACCCTGATTTTTCAGGGCCCCACAAGAGTACAAATACCCAGACCTCGATTCTGCTTTGACAAGACAAATACAAAGTTAAGCCCTTCCTGCAACAGAAATTCCTAATTCCTCTGGGCCAATCCCTAACACTGGGGAAGCAGGGTCTCACCTTCCTCCTTGCAACAGCCTTTGAGGCCTTTCGGGTCTCAATCCTGAAAGTGCGGACAATCTGTGGATGAAAGGGGAGAGTGTCAGGCTTCCTGCACTTCAAGGTACCTGGGACCAAGGGATCTTCATCATCAACCCACCCAACACAAATTGCCCCCCACCCCCAATCTATGTGCCCCCAAGCACCAGGGCACTCACCCTCCATCACCACTCTAGCCTCACCTTGAACTTCTTGCCATCTTCGTCTATCTTGTACTCAGTCACTGTCTTTATGTTTCCATTGATAACCTCCTTAGGAGGCGGCAGTGGAGCTGGGAGAAGGGAAAAGTTGAGGGGAACTGCCCTGGGTAATGGGGACTCAGGTGGGAATGTGGCTGGGGAAAGAGGTAGCCAGGGACAGACTGGAAGAGGTCACTTACCTCCTGGCAGTAGCTCAGGCTCTGGGCTGGTGTCGCCAGTGGCCAGAGGGATCCCCTTGAGGAGCTCGCTGGTGACACATTTGTCTGTCAGAGGGAGTGTGGGAAGAAAGGTCCAAGCTAAGATGAAAGGACCCCTGGGAGAACACTCACAACAGGAGCTGAGGAAGGCGGGACCCATGGCATAGGGCTGGCCAGGCATCCCGCTGGGGTGGTGACCATAAGCAGTGGCAAGGGTAGGGATCCCCGGTATGAAAGTGGGGTCGTGCCATAAAGTCATCCAGGGTTAGTACGAAGGCGGACTCTTCCAACTTCCTCCCTGGAGTAGGGGAGCAGCCGTGAAGCCTCGGGCAGTGACCTGGGAGCTGGCAACAGGCAGGAGCCCAGGAGGATGGCGCGGGGCGGGAGGGAGGGTGTCAAAACAGGCGACAGTGCGGTGACCCAGGGCGACCCGATACACACACTCACCGTCCTCTCCCTCTTCTTCCACCTGGTCGGCCCAGCTGGGCTTCGAACTGCGGGGACAAGTTTGCGGAGGGTGACGGTTGGGTCAATGAGGGCCAGCTTCCGCGGTCTTGGTACATCTCGGTCCCATAACACTCCCCAGAGCCCCCTAGATCGCCTCCCGGGAGCCCCTCCGCGACCCCGAACTCACTCAAAGTCTCCGGTCGGCATCGCCAAGTCTTCTCCACGCAGCCCAAGCCCGGGCCAGAGGGCGGAAGTGCGAGGGAACGAAACTTCCGGCGCCGCCGCCGCCTAGAGCAGCCCGGCCTTTACGACCACAGCGCCCCCTGCGGACGGAGGTGCACACGCCGGCTACCGACGCAGCTGGGCGCTGGTGACCAAAGTCAGGGGAGCCAATGGGCATCTCCGGGTTTATCTTATTAAACTTATAAGAAAAAAGAAAAGTAACAGAGGGAGTGAAGGGGAGGGAAGGAGACGATAACAAAACATTTTTTCTTTTTTTGGTACTCAGGTTACTCTGCCTCAGAGTTACACCCTCAATCCTTTTTTATCTTTCTTATTTTGAGACAGGGTCTCATTAAATTGCCCAGACTAGCCTTGAATTTGCAATCCTACCTCAGCCTCCCGAGTCCCTGGGATTACAGGAGTATGCCACTGCTCCTGAATCTAAAGCTCACTTTTTAAAAAAGAGATTGGATCTTCCTCTGTTGCCCAGGATGGCCCAGAACTGCTAGGCTCAAGTGATCCTCCTGCTTCAACTTCCTTAACAGTTCGGACACTAAGTTAGGTGCTCACCACTGCATCTTGCTAAAAAACTAATTGTACTGAGGTGTGGTCCAGTGGTCCACTTGCCTTGAGTTTGAGTTTGATCCCCAGCATCGCTAATAATAATAATAATAATAATGTTCACATATTGAGTGATTATTGTATGCCAGCTACTGTTGAGGCAGGAAAAAGGGCTAAAATTGGCAAAAAGGAAATTTGGGCCCCTTCCAGATCAGGTCTGTGTGTAACAGGCTGAGAAACGCAAACCAGGCCTCATCAGGGTCAGACCAATTCCTGTGTAGGCAGAAAAACTGATAGTGAGACATCTGTTGTCTGGTACCCAGACTCCCACCAAAAAAGGCACAGTAACCTGGCTAAACCAACCAAAGGGCGTGTGAGGAGCTCGTGGACCCTGAGTGCCTTACCCAGGACTGGGTGGGGGCTGGCTCCCTTAACCTTGTGGATTCACATAAACCCCTGGATAACAGCCACTCTTGGTATCCCTCTCTTGGGACCCACTCCTCTTTGGGAGCTCTGCTTTCTATGACTGTAATAAATCCTGTTATTTTGCTCTCACCCTGTGTCTGTGGGTTTCATTCTTCAAATTTGTAAAACAAAGAACCCAACCCTACACTTAGTGCTTCACTGTCAGGAGGAAATGATCCCCTTTGCCTGGGCTTCTCCTCCCTGGGGAGGAACTCCCCTATCTGAATGACAACGTGTCAAGTGGTCCCTTCTCAGCCACTCTCCCTTCTTTTCTTTGTGGCACTGTTGCCTCTCTGAAAACCTTTTTGTTTGTTTGTTTGTTTGTTTTAAAGCGTGCTGGGATGCAACCCAGGGACTTGTGCATGCCCAGCACGCACTCTACCTGAGTTCTAGCCACAGCCCTCTGACATAATCACGTTCATTTACTTGTTGACACTTCTCCCTCTAAGAACATGCAGCATTCTTGGTGCAAGCAATTAGCAAGCAATTGTGACTCCCCAGGAGGCCAAAACTGATTCTTGAACAGGAAGGAAAAAAAACCTTAAGTATATTTGGATCTCCAAAGCCTACCCTAACAGGAAAAAAAAAATCTTACTCCTCAGGATTTAATTTATATTGTCAGGAAAAAAAATGAATAATTAAATTAAAACTAATTTACTGATTTAAATTCAATTAGAAAATAATTAAATTTTTTCCCTTAGAAAAGCAATAATGGTGGAGAAAGTCAAGAAACACTGTGCTAGAATGCGAGCTACAGAAAGCAAATATTTGCCTGCTTTGTTTCATCCTGATTCTAACACACACAAGGTGACTGTGCTCCACACATAGTAAGTGCTCAACTAACAGACTTTTGGAGAGAAGAGAGAACCAAATCAGAGGCTTTTTATTTTTCATTTTTATTTTTTGATACCAGGGTTTGAATCCATAGGTGCTTAACCACCAAGTCATGTCCCCAGCCCTTTTTATTTTATTCTGAAACACTATTTCCCTGTTGCTTAGGGCCTCGCTAAATTGCTGAGGTTGACTTCAAGCTTGCCATCCTCCTGCCTCAGCCTCCTGAGTTGCTGGGATTACAGGTGTGGGCCACTTCCTGGCATGAAGAGCTCTTCAGACCAAACTTGCAGGCTGCAGGGCATGAGGTCACTGAAGTGTTTTGAGAGGCACCCTACTGTGACCATATATGTTCTTGTGAGAAAAATTATTTGGGTAGCCAGTAGAGGGCAATGTGGAAGGGAAAAATGAGCAGAATAGGAAGGAGGCTGGGAAAGCAGTCTCAGAAAGAGGGGGAACGCCAGTGCAGTCTTTCAGGTGGGTGGTGTGGCAATAAGAATGAAAATATAAAGTTCACACAAAGGGCCAATAAAAATTTGTGCAAGCAGCCAGGCAAGGTGGTGCCCACCTGTAATCCCAGCTTCTAGGAAGGCTGAGGCAGGAGGATCGCAAATACCAGAAGCACCTGGTTAATTTACCCAGATCCCGTGTCAAGATAAAATTCGTTTTATGTGTTTATTTTTACAGTCTGGGAATTGAACACAGGACCTCACAGTGCTTGGGAAGCACTCTACCACCGAGCTACATCCCTCAAAGTAAAATTTTAAAAGAGCAATGTAGAGTAACCCTGGGTTCAATTCCCTGCACTGGAAAAAAAAAAAAAAATCGTGTAGGCTTACTCAAATTTACTCCAGGAAATACAAAATCTGAACAAACTAGCAGATAGGCAAAATTTAAATTTTTATGTTATCCATGTGCAGTAAGAATGTGGGGATGTAACACCAACACAGACTGTTACCATCTAAAATTATGCAAACGCAGGCTGCCAGAGTAGCTCAGTGGAAGAGCCCAGTGGCAGCCACCAGGCCCTGGGCTCCAGCTCCAGCACCACCAAAAAATAGATTATGATAGTTCTGATGGAAATAGGACAATATCTTCAAAAACATATAATGCACTAGGAATTTTGCTTTGAGTCAGCTGATAATTTAGCCTGCAAGCTTGTAAATGCATGCTGATGGGAGAAGTCCGGGCCATGTTGCTCATGGTACCAAGTGGGAGCCCCTGTCTGCTCATTGGGGAGATAGCTCAGTCAGTAGAGTGCTTGCCTCTCAAGCACAAGGCCCTGAGTTTGATCCCCAGCACCGCAAAAAAAAAAAAAAAAAAAAAAAAAAAAAAAAATCCCCCATGGCTTGGGAGCCTGAGGCAGGAGGATGGAGAGTTCAAAGTCAGCCTCAGCAATGATGAGGCCCTAAGCAACTCTGTGGGACCCTGTCTCTAAACAAAATACAAAACAGGACTGGGGATATGTCTCAGTGTTGAGTAACCCTGAGTTCAATCCCCAGTACCTAGCCCCCATCCCCCGCAAATTAAGATAACGCTCAGAGGATAGAGATAATTTTTATCTCCTCCTGATAAGAGTAGGAAGAAAGTTGTAAAGTGGTATAAGTTATAGGAACCAATTTGTGCAAATCCTTATTTTCTTTTTGGTGGCACTGGGGATGAGACCCAGGGCTTCACACATGCAAAGCACACACTCTAACATTGAACTACACCCCAACCCTAAATATGTGAGCATCTTTTGGGGGAGTACTGGGGATTTAACCCAAGAGCACTTTACCACTGAGCTACATCCCCCTGCCCCTTGTATTTTTTATTTTGAGACAGGGTCTCACTAAGTTGTTTAGAGCCTCACTAAATTGCCAAGGCTGGCCTGGAACTTTCGATCCTCCTGCCTCAGCCTCCTGAGTTGCTGGGATTGCAGGTGTGTGCCACGAGACCCAGCCTGTGAAAATCTTTAATAGCACACAGATATGCAGTTGCATGTGAGTAATGTTCTGGAAAGAAATATCAGAAACAGTGGATGAGGCCAGATGTGGTGGCATGCCTGTAATCCCAGTCACTTGGGAGACGGAGGCAAGAGGATCACAAATTCAAGGTCAGCCTGGGAAACTCAGTGAGGTCCTCAGCAATTTAGCAAGAACCTTTATGTATGTACGTATGTATGTATTTATTTATCTATGTATCTATCTATTTACTCATACTGGAATTGAACCCAGGGGGCACTTATCCACTGAGCCACACCCCCAGCCCTTCATATTTTTCAGGCCCTCCAAGAGAAGCTGGAGAAACTAGAGAAGTGGGGCCTGCAAGGTCTTTATGTCAGTGGGATGTGGCCCTGAGGCGGAGTGGGAACCCTGCCCCTTGACTTCCTCTCTCACTTCCTGGCACATACTCCATCATGTGCCTCACCATGACATTGCCTTGCCACAGGCCCAAGCAATGAGGGAACCAACCATAGACTGCTACTTTAAAACCGTGGGTCAAGTCGGGCACAGTGGCACACACCTGTAATTCCAGCAACTTGGGAGTCTGAGGCAGGAGGATTGCAAGTTCAAGGCCAAGTTGATGAGGTTGGTCATCCTGGGGAACCATGCCTCCAACTCATGGACTTTTGGGGACACTTAAGAACAGACTATAGCAAGAGGTCCCTCATTAAAAAAAAAAAGTATATGAATGCTGACCATTAACTTGGTTGTTATGGGATTTACAATATTTTCTCATTTGTTTCCTTAGAAACGCCAAACACTGCTGGGAGAAGAGCATGTGGCAGAGAGGTACAGTAGGATAACATTCACCCAATGTCTTTTTTTGATACTGGGGCTTGAACTTAGAGGCTCTTTGTCACTGCCGAGCCACATCCCAACACTTCATTTTTTGTTTTTTTGTTTTTTTTGTTTTTTTTTTTTGGGTGCTGGGGATTGAACCCAGGGCCTTGTGCTTACAAGGCAAGCACTCTACTGTCTGAGCTATCTCCCCAGCCCCCCAACACTTCATTTTTTGAGAGGGTCTGGCTAAGTTGCTGAAGGCCTCCAACTTCCAATCCTCCTGTTTCGGCCTCCAGCGTTGCTGGGATTACAGGTGTGCACCACGGCACCCAGTTTACCTAATATTTTTAAAGACAGGAAATACCAAACTGATGACACACACGTGGTAACTGGAAAACAAAGGATAGAAAGGAGATAGGGCATAGAAGGGAGATTGGTATAGCAGAGGAAGGGGACAACAGGGAAGAGGGGAGGGAAAGGGTACTAGGGAAGTAAATTGACCAAATTGTTGCATGCATGTATGTATATGTAACAATGAATTCCACTGATATGTATAATTATAATGCACCAATAAAAAAATAAGCCAGGAGTGGCAATATATGCCTACAACCCTAGGTCCTGGGGAGGCTGAGGCAGGAGGATTTCGAGCTTGGGCTAGCCTGGACCCCATCTCAATAAAATTCAAAAGGTTGAACAGGGCATGGTGGCACACGCCTATAATCCCAGTGACTTTGGAGGCTGAGGCAGGAGGATCTTGAGTTCAAGGCCAGCCTCAGTAATTTAACAAAGCCCTGTCTCAAAATAAAAAGGGCTGAGTTTGTGGCTCAGTGGCAGACTGCCCCTGGGTTCAATACCTAGTACTGCAAAAAACAATATATTTTTTAAAAGCCCTAACATTAAAAAAAGACACAGCAACATCTTGTGGTTGTGTTTAGGGACATTAAAACGACATTTAAAAAGACACAGCAAGGGCTGGGGATATAGCTCAGTTGGTAGACTGCTTGCCTTGCAAGTACAAGGCCCTGGGTTGGATTCCCCAGCACCAGAAAAAGAAAAAAAAAAAAAAAAAAAAAAAAAAAAAAAAGAGCGACATCTTGTGGTTGTGTTTAGGGACATCATAAAGGACATTTAAAAAGACATAGCGACATCTTGATTGTGGTTGTACTTAGGGACATAGACAAGGATCTGGGTTTTTCATTGAGAGACAACCTGCTGCTGTGGAAAACAGCATGGTAGATCATCAAACAGTAAAGGTAGAATCACCATATGGTCCAACAATTCCACTCTCGTTTGTGCACCAAAGGATAGAAACTGGATTCTCGGACATATTTATGCAGACATGTTCATGCCGCCATGAATGGCAGCAAGGAGCTGGAAGCAGCCCAGCGCCCACCAGTGATGAATGGGTAGCACAAGCGTGGCCCATCCAGATGGCGGGACAGGGCTCTGCTTCAAAGGGAATGACCCTCACCATACTAAGTGAAATGAGTCAGGCACAGCTGGACAGGTACTTCCGATTCCACCTACGTGGCACCCTGAGCAGATTCCTAGAGGAAGGACAGCAGTTATCAAGGCTGAGGGGAGGGGAATAGGGAGCTCATGTTTAATGGGAGTATTTTGTTTTGGTTGAAGAAGTCCCAGAAATAGTTATGGGTGATGGTTGCAAAATAATGTGGATGTACTCAATGCCACTAAACTATACAGTTTAAAATGATTTTTAGCACCTTGGCACATGCCTGTAATCCTAGCAATTTGGGAGACAGAGGCCAAGAGAAGGCCAGCCTCAGCAATTTAGCAAGATCCTGTATCAAAATTAAAAATTAAAAACTGGGACGACGCTCAGTGGTAGTGCACCCTTGGGTTCAACCTCCAGTATCACAAAAAATAGAAAGGCTGTGGTTGGGGCTCAGTGATGGAGCGCTTGCCTGGCACGTCCAATCCTCAGCACCGCAGAGAAATAAAGGCCCATCGACAACTAACATTTTTTTAAATAACAAAAAAGTAAAGAAGGACTGGGATGTGGCTGAGTGGCAAAGCCCCCTGGGTTTAATCCCTAGTACTGCAAAAGTCAAGACTCTGTCTCAAAACAAAAAGAGGACAGGAATGTGGCTCAGTGGTTAAGCACCTCAGGGTCCAATCCCTTGTACAAAAAAAAAAAAAAAAAAGTGTGGGGGCAGCTTGGGAATGTAGCTCAGTGGCAGGGAACCTGCTTAGCACACAGGAGGCCCTGGATTTAGTCCCCACCTCTGGGGAAATTTAAGAGTCAGCACAGTAGTGTGCACTGGTGGTCCCTCCTCAGGATCGCTGGAGCTCAGAGTTCCAGGGCAGCCTGGACAACACAGAAAGACCCTATTTAAAAACAAAAACCAACCAGTCTGTCTAGCCAGTGGACAAAGATTAGAAGCAAGAGGGTGGGTCAAAGGAGTCTGCACTGTCAGGGAAGTGTTAAAACTTCCCCAGAGGTAGTTCAGTCACGTGTGCTGAAGTCAAAATGTGGAAACATTTATATCCAGCGACCCAGGAATCCTTTCTAGATATTTCTCGAGAATGTACAAGGATGTCAAATATGGTGCAGTTAAGAGCAGAGAGGGAAGCATGTAATTACTGAAGGAATTCAGTAAGCTTTGCATCCCATCATATTTAGTCCTTTAGTCTTATGATCGGACATCTGTGACTCATTGAGAGAAAAGCTAGTTGAAGTGCCCCCAAGTGGGCCACTTAAGAGAAGTTGAGTAGCAACCGCTCCACCACCTCTCAACATCTACTGGCCCTCTGAGCCACACGCAGGCAGCGGGTACTTCTTTGTCTGCATTTAGAGTCTTTACATAGTTTGATCACTAACAGTTGTGTTCATCTTAGAATTCAGTAGGACCAAGTTAGCTAGGCTTCCTGAACTTGCAGCCTAAAGGTTTTGAGCAAACAGGTTTTTTCGGTACAGGGGATTTAACCCAGGGGCACTATAACGCTAAGCCACATTCCCTATCACCACCTTTTTCTGAGACAGGGTCTCACCAAGTTGCTGAGGCTGACCTCGAACTTGAAATCCTCCTGCCTCTGCCTCCCAAAAAATAACGGATTTTGTCTGGGGCAGGCAGACTAGGGTTTTGAGGGTGGCTCAGGGGTGACTTTTCTTCTTACTCCACCATTCACTGCTTGGGGTTTTGTGTCTTCATGGTCACAAAATGGCTGGGCATCATCAGGCATCGGTCTACTCCAGACCAAAGAAGGGCAAAAGAGCCGTGGAGAAAGCTAGCCAAAACTTTCAGAAGGCTTTTATGGAAATCACACTACCAAGTTTCTTTGGCATCTCATTGGCCAGAAGTGAGTCACACCAGTGAACTCCCACCCGCAAAACACTTGGATCCAGGGAATGATGTAGCAGAGCGTAGGGGGAGCACCAAGGAGCCTTTCTGTCCAGACTCAGGCCCAGAGGTAGCCAGAGCCCCACACCAATCAGAGTTACCACCCCAAGTGATTTATAGGAGAGATTTATTTGAAGAAATATTACAACATATAAAAACTACATAAAGTCTTAATTTCCACTTGTACAGTGGTAATTTGATATAATGCATAATAAAAAACTTTTAAAATCCAGAATGCACAAAGTACTGCACAGTTTGATCACTAAGTCGTTAGTTAAGCAAACCTCACAGAACAGCTTCATGTCAGCCAAGGCCACAAACACTGTGTACAACACATCTGAACTGACAGATTTCAACATGTTAAAAATACAACATCAGTGCATGTTGGGGATTCCTGGTGCCAGAAACAAGAGTGACGGGAGGGTGAAGCTAGTCCTTAGCAGCCGCCTCCTCCTCCTTTACTTTAGCTGAAGGGAAACAAGAGGAAAAATTACTTTGGGAACACAGTCACACCAAGCCATGGGCAAGTATAATACATTTAGGGCTGAGGGTGCGGCTTCATGGTAGGGTACTTGCCGAGCATGCTTGAGGCCCCGTGTCCCACCCCTAGCCCTACACACAGAAAACACTAAGTTGGGAAATGTCAACACCCCGATGCCAACAGCTGACCTGTCAGTTATAAAGGTCACGCTCCCTAGAGGCTTCTACCCCTGCTTGGGTTGGCCCAGGAGGGAGGGTGCCTGCCAGACACTCAGGCAGCAGGGTGAGGACAGTCAGCCTGGCAGAATGCCTACTGCGTCAGCTCCTGTTCTAAGCTGGCCGTGAGGTCACCAACCCTCACAGTACACCTCTGCTAGGTGGACAGGGTTGGGGAATCCTAGAGTTGTACCCAGCTGCCTTCAGGCACAGCCAGAGGGAAGCCAGGCTCAAGAGGAAGCCCATCCGCTAGCCCCTGCCCTGCATACCTGAGGCACTCTCTCGAGCCTTGGCCAACATACAGAGCTTGATCTCCAAGCCAATGGCTTTGGCCAAAGGTGGTGGCACGGCGTTACCCACCTGCAGGAAGGAAGGAGGGTGATGCCTGCTTGGAAGAGCTGGACCAATGCCCTGGAACAGCCTCTACTCAGAACAAGGCATGCTGGGGTCACTGGGTCCCTGAGGGCTGGGGCTGGTCTCCTGCCCATGTCCCGCATGGGCCCCCAAGGCCCTCCTATCACAATGGCCCCCTGCCCTGCAGCTGGCCCATCCCCACATAACACCCACGTGTCAAGAACAGAATTCTTTAAAGGGCTTTAGAGGACACAAAGCTAAAAAGAAAGGAAAGCTGCTGAGACATGTGCTCCCAGCTAGGAGCCTTTGCTTCTGGGAAGCCGATCTGGGGGGAAGATGACTTTTGCGAGGAGCCCAGGCCCTACTGGGAGACTTGGTACTGGGGATTGAACCTGGGGCACTTTACCGTTGAGCTACATCCTCACCCATACCCCCTTGTCATTTTTCATTTTGAGACAGGGTCTCACTACATTGCTTAGAGCCTTGCTGAATTGTTAAGGCTGGTCTTGAACTTGTGGTCATCCTGCATTGAGATCACAGGCATGTGCCACCTCACCCAGCTCTGCTGGATGCACACAACATCACACTGATGGCGAGACACTGAACCAAGAGACAGTCAACCTGACACCCTCAGAATCAGGAATCTGGTTCATCTTAATCCTCAGTAATAGTGAACTTTTGCCACTGTGGGTTTAACCTGCTCCTTTGGTGTGTGTAAACTTCCCTTTGGGCCGAATTCAGCCTCAGAGCCATAGACTACCTGCCCGATTCATTAGCTCTCAGTGCCAACAACAGGATGGCTTGGCTTCATGGTCCCCCAGCCCCCGAGCGCTGAGGACATGTGGCTGACAAGCTGTGATGCTCAGCACATCCTTAGAGGCTGCGTGGGGCTCACTCTAGACAGAGGGGCAGGAGGGGCTGCAGCAGTGACACCGAGGAGGCCATCTCACTGACCTGTCGGTGCCTGTCCAGGATGTTGCCAAATAGCCGGTAGGTGTCGGGGAAGCCCTGGGAGCGGGCGCACTCCCGCACGCTCACCACACGGTGCTGCTCCGGGTGAAGCACACGGCCCTGGAAGCGAACAGGCATGGTGGGAAAGGGGACAAGTCAGGGCTGGCTCACCACCGGGGTGGGGTGTATCCAGCCGGGGCCAGCACACCCAGGCTCCACGAGCACAGGGGGTGGGAGGCGGCTGGATCCTGATGTGCACCCACCCTCCCAGGCCCCCCAGCTCAAGGCCTGACTGGTCCTGGATGCCCCTGCCCCAGGACCCACCTGCTTGCCCATAGGCTCAGGGTTGGTGACAGTTGTGCTGAAGAAGCCGTCCCACTCAAGCCGCCCGTAGAGGCCAGCCCAGTGGTTGTGCCTGTTTCCGGTGTGGGGCAGGCACCAGGGGATGAGGGTGTTAAACTGTCTGGCGGAGGGGTCACAGGCTCTGCCTGCCGGAAGAGAAGACTGTAGTAAGGATGCAGCCGCAGGATGGGCCAGAAGAAGGCCTAAGGGGGCGCGGGCGGGCTTTGGGCACACGGACAGCCCCTGCTGTGCCTAGCACTCACCCACAGCAGTGGGTAGTCCCATTTGGTGGGTACAGCCATTTTGATTTTTGGGGCCTCCCCAGCTTCGTGAAGGCGTCCAGCTTAAGGAGGTGACCCCCAGCATACCATGCTTGAGTAACCTCAGCAAGCAGTCCCCCTCCCCAGCCCCCTCCTGCAGAGGAACCACGATCTTAGGGTCCTCACCCTCCACACAGGAGCAGACCCCACGGAGGGCGCCCGAGCTGCTGCGGCCATTTTTCTTGTCGTGGTAGGTGTAGCGCAGCTTCTTGGCCAGTGTGCCATCCGTGAGTCGCACCTCAATGTTGGGCAGATCACGCCAGTCTGAGCCCGGGGCCAGGGGGATGTGCCTCATGCGGGCGGCCACCAACGCACTCATGTCCTGAGAGAGCATGAGGAGCCCTGGCTGTCACCTGGTCCAAGGGGAACCCGAGGATGCACCGTGGGCTGGGCACTGAACACCAGGGTGACTGGGAACTTCAGGGGCTCATGTCACTGGGAGGGGCCAAAAACGTAACCGAACCCCAGTTCAGGGATGGCCACATGTCACCAGGGCCACAAGAAGGGACATGGAATAGTGTGTGGGAGGTGTGGGGAAAGAAGCGAGTGCAGGGACAGACGGGGCAAGCATGACACCTGAGTGGAGTCTGCAGAATAGGAAGGGTCTGGGAGCCAGGAGAGGGAGTTGTACTAGGCCTCCTGCACCGGGAGGCAGGGGGACCCCAGGCCAGTCCATGACAGCGGGAGCTCCAATCCACACTGAGCACACCATTGTTGGAGGTGTGCACCCAGGAAGAGCAGGAGAGGCTGGAAGCCCATTGAGACAAGCCTGGATTAGGAGCCAAGAGTACAGAAGCGGGGCGGATGCGCAGGCTGAGGACCAAGGTGGTGAGAGCCTGGGAGTAGACTGCGTGGCCAGCGCAGAGCCGGGCTGTGGCCAAGGAGGCATTGTCCCGAGAAGCCATTACCTTACAGATGTGGTCCCTGAGGATGGGCTGGTAGTGCGAGCCCCGAAGCTGCCTCTGGAACCAGGACTGAGGCTCCCCGTTGTACGAGATCTCCTGGGCCGTGGCCCCATTCCGGATCTCAGGGAGGTCCGACATTGTGTCCCGTACTGTGATGGTTCGGAAGGGACCCGAGCTCAACCTGCAGCAGAGCAGAGCACAGTCGACACTGCTGGGGATGCCCACTGCTGTCCCCTCAGCACAGCTGCCACCCCTGGCTATCAGCACTGCCCTCCCCAGAACAGACTGCCCAGCTTCGGTCAGTGCTCTGAGCACAAGGGCAGCCTTCCTTAGTTGGATCCAGCAAAGAATAGCTGCAGTGTGGCCTCTGCAGGAGGCTCTGCTTGTGACTGCAGGCAGCCCTGTGGTTATCTGACACACGGGGCAGAACCCAATACTGGAGGTGGCAGGGAGCAACCTCAGCAGGCCATACACCACATCTGCTCCTGCCTCAGGCCTCTGGACAGATCCAGCACCGAACCTCTCCAGGTAAAGCCCCTAAGCTCATGATAGCTGCCAGCTCTGTGTGGCACACGGAGGGGCGAGAGGCCCTACCTGGTGATGTTGCTGACAAACTTCTTATCATCTACCACGACACTCAGCTGGCAGGCCCGGGGTGCAAACACATGCAGGGGCTCTGGGAACAGGGGAAGTTGCTCTCCAGGGGCCGCAGCAAGGATGATGGCCCTCCTCCGTGTCTGGGCCACGCCATACTGACCAGCCTGCAAGTGGAATCAGACGTTCATGGTCAGTGGGCATCCGACCACCTGGACTCAGGGCTGGGGTCGCAGCACCTGACTTTCAGAAGTCATGAGACAAAGTCATCTGTAAGATCCCTAGTTGACCCTGTGGGTTCATTCCCAGTAGGAATTTTCCCACATGGTGTTCACTGAAGAGGACAAGAAGATGGTGACCCCAGCCAACTCTTTGGGAAACTGCAAGAAACCAAGAGTGGGTGAGAGCTTTGCCACCTACCCGAGGAGATGGCCACAGGGACAGACTGACTGCTGACCAGGCTTCACTGGCCCCCGGAGCTCACCCACTCACAGGGACTGGGTCCCACTCATGGATCCCCGTCCTCCCACTTTGACAGCTGCTCATTTTCAGTTACGCCCTCACTAACTGAACAGAGTGTGGAGCAGGCACCTTTCAGCTAAGCCCAGCACCTCAGTACCCTATTCCTGTCCTTGCAGACAGGCCACTGGGAACTACCTGGAGTGTGACCCTCTGTCCCCCTGAAGGTTCTGCACACATTCACAGAGGAAAAAGCACATGCCAAGGGGAGCTCGCTAGTTCAGGGCTCTGCTGTTCTCCTGTCTCCTTGGAGGAGGAGTACGCAGCGTTCCCAGCACCCCATGGCTGGCTCTTCTCCATGGTGGGAAAGGAGCTGGTGAGTACAGCAAGCCCACCCTCCCCCAGGCCCCGAGAGGACACTGAAGGTGGACTTGCTGGGTGCTAGCTGTTTTTATATCCAAGTTCTGAGAATGCCATACAGGGGGTGCAGGCACGAGTGTCCATAACCCAGGCCAGCACAAGGGACCGTGCTGACCTCTGCAGCTTGGACGGAGAGTCTGTACACCCTTTTCTCAGTGACAGTTTGCTATAGTCCAGGGACTACGGCCTACCCACCTCCCGGTCATTCCTGCCCACCCGGCTGGTGTCCAGGAGCCCACCTGCAGCACGCCAAAGGTACACTGGTAGCCCATGCGGACCAGGCAGCGGAGTGTGAGCTTCAGCACCATGGAGCGCTTGAAGGAGACGAAGTTCCTGACGTTCTCCAGGAGGAAAAACCGGGGCCGATAGTAGTCACAGTAGCTGTGGGGGACAGGAGAAACCAGGGAGTCACCACACACACAGGGACCAGAAGAACCGCCCTGGAGCATCACTGAAGTTGTAACCTTCAACTTGCTAGTGTGAGTACAGCGCCCCAGCAAAACCAAGCGAGCAGTGTCCTGGGGGCAGCCCCATGGTCTCATCCTAGCGTGGGGCATACCTGGCACCCCCACCCTGGGAACGTCTTTGTCCTCACGGAGCAGGAGACAACAGGGACTCCCATCCCACCTACCTGAGAAAGGAGACTACAAGGGAGTTCTTGAACTTTGAGTAGGTGCGAGAGTTGAAGCGGTTCATGCCGCTGAAGCCTTGGCAGGGGGGCCCGCCGCACAGCATCTCCACATCACCCTTTTGGGGCAGCCTCTGGCCAAGGCCGTTGTTTTTCTCCCCAGCCATAACCAGCTTGAGCAGGACGTTGCAGTCCTCCGTGAACACTGTGGAGCTGGGGTTGTTCAGCCGGAACGCCTGTGCCGCAGGCTCCCACATCTCAATGGCCCACAGAGTCTCGGAGATGCCTGGGGGACAAGGGCAAAAGGCATGCTTTGAAGCCTTCCCGGGGAGGCCAGAGGCAGGTGACCAGGGCCAGCAGGGTCTTACAAGCTAAGGCTGCCAGATTCATTCTGACTGGTTCAGAGGAAAAAAAAGAATCCTTACCTGCTTGGTGGAATCCTTCCGACAACCCTCCACAGCCAGAAAACACGTCCAGGGTTCGCAGCTTGGGCAGTTTTATTGCCATCTCTGGTTCGCTCGGCTCAGATGTCTGAGATTTCGTCTTGCCTTTCCCTAGAGGGAACATGACACAAAATAAAACCAACTGTCAGTCCTACCAGGCTCTGACAAGTCTTTCAAAGACGGCCTCACTGTGTTGTTAACAGCAGAGAGTGGGGAAAGGCAGGAATCCCTGGAGTCCAGAAGGGACTCATCAGACCCATAAGCAGGAACCTACTTGGTGGTGCAGCTCAGTGGCAGTGTGCCCAGCATGCCTAAGGCACTGGGGTTTCATTTCTAGTAATGAAGAAAGAGGAGGCGGGGGGTGGGGGGGACACCCAACAGAGGAACGTACCTTTCCCCTTCCCTTTCCCTTTATTCCCAGTGCTGCGGGCATGGTTTGGAGGATCTTCAAAGCTTTTGGTCTTTGCATTATAGGCCTGAAAAGGAGAGAACCACAACAGTCAAGAAGGAGTGACTTAATGCCTTCTCTAATAGGGTACATAAGTTAGTCTGGCAGAGTCACTTAATGTCTCCCCTAAACAGACACATAGCTAATTAGCCACCAATATGAGTAGTTTGATTTTTATTTTAGAAACTAAAAAATATATTTGATCTGGCCAATGTTAAAACTTCTGCTATGAATGTTTGGACTATTCATTCTAAGCAGGAAACACAAAAAGCCCGCCTTCTGATTAAGCTAACACAGGAACCTGGGGAAACGCCGATGTGTGCCGTTTTAAGACAACCCAAAATGCAAAAGCCAAGCTTCGATAATGAAAAAGCAATAGTTTTTATCAACAAGCTCCTGGACCCTGTACACGACCAGGACTGTCTGCAAGATCATGCAGGTCTGGCCTGGACACAGGCACCTAGCTAAAGGGACCAAGTGAAGGACAGCACTATGTCTCTTGGGTAAGGGGCACATTTTCCCAACTCACAAAAGGCACTGGCTGGGCTACTGAAGGCCACCTATCAGTCTTGGCTGTCACAGACTAGTGTTACAGATGGTGCTGGGCGTGGGGAAACAAAGCAACGCCCCCCAAAAGCTCCTGAGGAATGGGGTTCATGGCATCCTCCCCACCTTGTTCCTTTAAAAAAGCCCAAACCCTACTGCCAACATTTCTTATGCATAACCCGACAGTAAACTGCCTTCCTGGACACACTGCTTTCTTGTAAGTCTGACTCTGAAGCCACCCCTCCAGTGAGCCTGGGCACCACCTCCAAGAAGTAGAAGCGGTCGGGGCCGCCCTCCGAGTACTCCTGCAGGCACTCTGGCAGGTCCTCTCCATATTCCACGGTGCAGCGGCCCTGCACGGCCTTGAAGTCTACCACGGCCTCCTCGTCGCTCCAGTAAAGCAGGTTGATGTCCGCGTGGTAGCTCGCCGAGGTAGACTTGTGAGTGTTCTCGGGCCTGTGAGCAGAAGACGCTTAGCGTGGGACTCGTTTGCTGTGAGCTTACAATGAGTCAGGTGAACATTCCTTATCTGAAATGCCTGGGACCAGAAGTGTTTTGCATTTTTTCAAGTTTTGAAATATTTTCCATATATAAAGATCTTGGGAATGGGACCTCAAGACTAAACAAGAAATTCATTTGTCTCACTGGGCATGATGGTGCATGCCTGTAATTTCAACTATTCAGGAGGATGAGGCAGGAGGATCTAAAGTTACAGGCCAGCCTGAACACCTCAGTAAGTAGTCTCAAAAATAGAGGAATAGGCATGGAATTTAGTTCAACCCAGATGCCCCTGGGGTTCAATCCTCAGGACAATCCCTAGTATAAGGGGAAAAAAAACTCATTTGTCTTACATATGCTTTATACACATAGTCTGAGGATTTTTTTTTTTTTTTTAAGGTGTGGGTATGAGGTGTGTGTGTGTGTGTGTGTGTGTGGTTTTACTATGTTGCCCAAGCTGATCTTGAACTTATAATCCTGCCTCAGCCTCTCAAGTAGCTGGGATTACAGGTATGGGCCAGCATACCCAGCTTCTACCTAATTTTAACAGTATGACAGTGTACTATGTCCTGTCTGACCTGCTCCAGGTAGCAGCTTCTAGAAGAGCCTGCAGCCTCCTGTAGAGGCAGAGACCTGCACTGACCTGTAAAACTTGTTCAGCCTGATCTTGATGTCTGCCTCATTGGGCTTGCCGTTGCTTTTCTTGGTACAGAAGATCTCTTTTATCCGGCCAATCCGGTAAGGCTCAGGGGCATCCAGGTTGCTGCCTTTGATGTAGTCGGAGTACTTTCGGTAGTGTTCTGGGTACAGATCCTCGTCCACAGGCTCCTTCCTTGGGCGTTTCACAGGACTGGACAGCTTAATGCTGCAGAGAACCAATCGTCAGGCATAAACGAGTCTTTAAGCCAAGCAGTGATTGATTTGGCAGGACTAACCGAAAAACCCACCATTTCAGGTCTAACAGCTTCTCAGCTCTAGATCAGGAGAAGATCTCACTCCTAGTCATGGAGCGTTTTGCAGAAGTGACACGGGAGCACTCAGCCACCATGGGCATGTCCAGCATGCTTCTCAAAGACTAGCAACTTCTAAGGAGATGGCTCTGATAGCCCAGGTAACGTGTGACCCAACAGCTGAGCTTCTTGTAACTAGCATCCCACAGCTAAGAGCTAGGAGAAAGTGCTGTGGCATACCGATCTGTGGTGGTCACTATGGCATGACCTGTGCTATCCTGACTAAAGCACTGACCTAGAAGCAATGCTGGAGGCCCAGGCCAGAAACAGGGTCTAGGCGACTCAAGTTTGGTCTAACTCCAAACTGTGGAGTCATCTGCTTGACCTATTGGCTGTGACCTCTGAAGCAGCAGACTTGCCTTCCTCACTAGGTCTCTCCATCTGCTGAGCTCTCAAGGTGCCTGAGTGCCTGTGCTTAGCCTATCTGAGGTGCCAGGAGCACTTGGCAGAAAGCACTACAGGGAGGCCACCCCTCCACCTCAGGACAATAATGCCTACGGGGGTGACACACCCCAATGACACCAAGGCTGGAGGCAACCTGCTTCCTGCCTCCTTAGCTCACAGTAACTGAACTGAGGCTGGGGAGCCAGTTTCCAACAGAACTCTAGGGAAACAAAACTACAAACCAGGAATTAACTACATTCAGAAAACATTGGCTTTAATTCCAACTAAGCACTAACTCTTAGGATGAGCAAGGAAAAGATCAAGTGTGGGAATTATCTCTGGCTTTGCCTTCTTCTCTGTAGAGTCTTGACCCTCCGACAAAGAGGTCTTCCCACACACTACACCAGTGCCATCGAGAGCAGGCAAGGCACTCTTGACCCTCAGAGCCCCTGCAGAAGAGCGACACTCTGCCACCATAGAGAGGGGAACTGAGGGCACCCCTGACCGGAGGCCTCAGGGCTGGTCAAAGAGCTGGGGCAGGACACCAGCTGGATGCAGCACTCTCCACTGTTACAGACCCACAGCTTCACTCTGGTAAAGCAGATGTTAATGCCCCCAAAGGCTCATGTGTTCAAGATGGCGGCACTACTGCAGAACCTTTAGGAGGTGGGACCTAGGGGAGGTCTTCAGGTCACTGGGGCTGTGCCCTTGAAGGGGATTGTGAGACCCCAGCTTCTTCCTCTCCTTCTGCTTCCTGCCCATGAGGTGAAGTTGGCTTCACGTTGTGCTCCCCACCACTGACAGCCTTCCAGCACCCCCAGAGGTCCAAAGCAATAGGCTCTCTGGATCTTGGACTAGAAATTCCACAACTGCAAGTCAAAATAAATCTCTTTGCAAGTTACCGTAATTCACCACCACACTGAAGTACATTCACAGGTACTCTGCATCCTAGTCTTACACTCAGGACAGTTTAGTGATGAACTATTTAAGTTCTATTGACAATGTTAAAGAAAATCTTCATGTAACATCTTCACCCCACTTTGTGGGAAAAGTTGGCATAAAATCTGCGATGATTATAGAGTGAAGCATGGTGGTTGCCTTGGGCATTTTATTATAGTAATGGAAACCCAACTCAGTGCTCAGGGGAATGGCAGCCCTCTAATGGAGAGCAGCAACCACAGATGCTAATGTGATGGCTGAGGCAGTGCCTGGTACTGAGGCATGAGGGAGGGGGACATCTGTGAGAGGTGGCCTGGTCCCAGGCTAGCAAAAGGGGGCACTCACTTGAACGTGAAGGCCTCAGGAAGCAGGTACACGCCATCGCCCACCCTATACAGGATGCCATTCTTTGTGGCAGAGCTGTAGAGAACTCTGCCGTCCAGGTCATCAAGCTGCTCCAGGGCCCTGGGGATTTCCTTCTGCCTCATTTCAGCCAGTCGTGCACAGCTTGCACAGAACCTGCAGCGAAGGCAGAAACGTAGCCCTGGGTTGGCTGGCAGAGACTCTGGCAGCCACCACTGGTCCAATCCAGAGATCAGGAACCACAAGGGGATCGTAGTTGCAGATGTCTACAGGAACTGCTTTCTCACACTTACATTCACACTTTGAAGGCACTCATTTGGGACCAGGGCCCAGAGACAGACAATGAGAAAATGACAAGCCAATCTCACTTTTGGGCCATCAATACAGAAACCCCAGACATTGAAGAACAGAATCTGGAAGATGGTTAACACCGCCTGAACAAGCACGCAGAAGTGACTCAATGAGGAGCTCATACATAGGTGCCTCAACCTGCTCTCCTTGTAAAGGCTGAAAAGAGATGAGAAAAATCCGGCTTTTTTTTGTGACAGTGGACAAGTGTTCTATCACTACGCTACATCCTCAGCCCTTTTGTTTTATTTGTTTAATTTTTTATTTTGAGGCAGTGTCTCACTAACCTGCCTAGGATGACCTTGAATTTGAGCTCCTCCTGCCTTATTAGTCTCCTGAGTAGATGGGATTATGGGCACATGCACCATCACACCCAGTTCAACGTTATTATTAAAATAAGTCCTTGAAGAGCTAGAGACAGCCTTAAAAATAAACATCAAGGGGCCAGGTGGGTGGTGTGTGCAGGTAATACCTGTGACTCAGGAGACTGACACGGGAAGATCGAAAGTTCCAGGCAGACTCAGCAATTTAACGAGGCTCTAAGCAACTTAATGAGACCCTATCTCAAAAAATAAAGGGGTTGGGGATGAAGCTCAGTAGTAGGACACCCTGGGTTCAATGCCTAGTACCAAAAAAAAAAAAAAAAAATAGAAGCATCAAGGGACTGGAGGTGCAGCTCAGTGGGGCAGAGCACAAGTTTCCCATGTGCAAGGCCCTAAGTTCAACCTCCAACACCACATACAAAATTTTAAATAAGCTGAAATCCAGCAAACTGATCAGAACAAAGACCTAAGCAAGCTCCTTGCCTTTGTCCTGTCACCTATACTGCTGTATATGAATGGTCAAACTCATGAGACAGTTCAACTTTAGGATGGTGTAAAAGCAATGCATGTGCAGTAGAAACTGCACTTCAGGTTTTTATTTATTTATTGTTTTTGGTACCAGGGATTGAACTTAGGGGCACTTAACCTCTGAGCCACATCCCAGCCTTATTTTGTATTTTATTTAGATACAGGATCTCACCAAGTTGCTTAGCACCTCGCTGTGGTTGAGGCTGGGTTTGAACTCATGATCCTTCTGCCTCAGCCTCCAGAGCTGCTGGGATTACAGGCTTGTGCCATCGGGCCTGGCTTGCACTTCCGATTATTTTTTTAAAGTTACTACCCATATTATGAAGTATTCTTTTTATTAAATGCCTTTATTTTTATGTGGTGCTGAGGAACGAACCTAGTGCATCACGTGTGCGAGTCAAGTACGCCACTGCCAAGCCACACCCCAGCCCGCCCTTCAGATTTTTAACTTTGATCTTTTCCTGGGCTAGCCACATGCAGCATGATTCTCTTGTGATTTGAGAGCCACATGGTTCTCAGTCAACATGACCACTTCTACAAAGTGCTGCGTTACTGGCGATTCTGGATGAAGAGAAAAGCCAAATGCACAAGATACTCAGCAGGCGAGGAGCAGCTGCAGCTTTTCGTTCATATGCGAGACACAGAATAGAAGCAAGCACGGGGCGCATTTTTTTTTTTTTTTAATGCCTAGCCAAGTGTGGTGGCACCCTGTAATCACAGCAACTTGGGAGGCCAAGGCAGGAGAATAACCAAATTTGAGGCTAGCCTCAGCAACTCAGCAACACCCTGTATCAAAATAAGGACAGAAATGCAGCTCAGTGATAAAACACCCCATGTTCAATCCCCAGAAACAAATCCCTTAGTCGTCACCATTAGTGTAAAATGAGATAAAGGATCTTGTTTACAAGAGAAAACGCCCAAGTCACAAAAGCTTTGCACCACATTGGGGAACACATGGAACACAAGGACCAGTCTATGGGGAAGGACTATCCTGCTCCTGGAAGGAAAGCTCCTGAAGGCAGTGGCAGGCCACCACAAACTCCAAGCAGTTCTGACCATAGGCCTAGCCTTTGGTCAGCAAGGAACCCAAAGGAGAGGGAGCAAGCCCGCCAGATGGAGCACTTGGGACACTAAAGATCACACGTGGGCACAGCGGGCACGTACTGTCCAAGCAGCAGGACAAGGCCAGAGGGGACACCAAGCCCACTCCTCACACTCACTTGAACTTGTTGTCTTCTGTTGGCTGGGTCTTGGGAGGGGACTCGAACCTTGCGTAGTCCTGATCATACCAGAACTGGTAGAAGTAGGTCTTTCCGTCATCGTGGTCCCCTGGCAGTGTGGACTCGGGATCCATGCCTCCCTTTAGAAATAAAGTGTGTCAGCAACAATCCCCACAGAAAGAAAGGGGTGCCCTGGCAAGGGCGGGAACACTTACCTCCATCGCCCAGTTTTCCGAGGGAGCTTTGTGAATGACCTTGACTTTGCTGTGGATGTAAGAGAGCTGCATGTCCTCACACTCGTCCACCAGGAACAGCTCTAGGGGGTCTGATGTGGCCCCAAGGACCGTATCTGTCCCAGCACAAAACCAGTGGGCATGGAACATCTGCCCATTGCTGCTGTCCTCCCACAGTGCCGTGACCCTGCAGTCAGAAGACAGGACGTGGAGAAAGATCTGACCTATGTAACAGAAGCCTGACTGGGTCTACTCGGGGAACTGGGGTCTTTTGATTTTTATTCTGGCTCAAGGCATCTCTACTTGTTTGTGAGGTCTAATGACAAGCAGAAGGATACACACCTTGCTAGATACAGAGGTTTTGAGGAATCATCTGGAATGACAGAGACACAGTCCCCCACCTCCAGGGTTTCTGCGTCAATGCACACCTGACGATAGTAACTCTTCTTCCCATCAGTCTGGAAATGAGATGAAGTTCAAGTGAGGGTCATTCCAAGGTCTTTGCTATGCCTCACCTTAGAGTGTCGTCCTCTGAAACCTTAGACTAAAACACAACTCAGGGCTGGGGATGTGGCTCAGTGACAAGAGCACTTACTTAGCATGTGCAAGGCCCTTGGTTCAACTTCCAGAACCCTTTAAAAAAAGTTAACACGACTCATCACAATTTTCAGAAATCAAGAGCTTGGGCTGGGCTGCAGCTCACTGGTAGAACACTTGTCTAAAACACACGAAGCCCTGGGTTTACTCCCTAGCACCCAGGGTGCAGGGTGGAGGGAGCCTCAGCTGTTACGGACCTGCCTAAGGGGGACGCCCTGCCTGGCCGATGCTCTGGGTGTTGATGGGTAGCCAAGGGCACTTCCACCCTAGCTGACCCCTTCAGTGCCAGCAGCAACTCAGGTCACAGGAGTTTGGTTTTAGCAGTGCTAGGACCAGTCATCACTTTGGTCTTTAAGGCTACAATCTCAACCCCTCTGCCTCTCATGTCCATGCTCTGTCCAGTCACAGGCTCCTTCCTTTTCTCCAAAAAGGGAGGCTGCCTGTAGGTGGCTTCTATCTTACTGGTTAGGTCTCAGATCAATGTCACCACCTCATGGCTCCCAGCTTCCTTCTAGTCCTCCACCCTGCCGGGGCACTCACAGCCCAGACAGCCCCTCCTGCGGGGGTTTGGCTGTGCTGTGGGCCGGGGGTCAGCCTAGCAGCTGGCCTGCCTCACTCATACTAAGGGAATGGACTGCCTGGTTTAGGGACAGAGGGAAGCAACCAGCGACATGATCTGCTCCTGAGGATAGAAAAGGGGCTGAGTCTCAGGCTGATAACCACAGAACTGAGGCAATCTGCTAGTGTCCCCTTCAAAACCATCTGTCAAAGTACCCCATTGTGCCCAATGTCACTGGAATATTGGGAAACTGGAGGCTCACAGGCAGGCACAGACAAAGCCCTTCCGGTGCTAGGCCAGAGGACTCTGCCTCTAGGCCACTCCAGTTCCTCTCATGGAGCACATGAACAGGATTCTTGGCCCCAGGTGACTATTTGCTCATCAGGAGCACGGCTGGCCATAAACCAACCAAGAATCTCATCCGAGGATTACCTTGACGGCCTCCCCCACCCAGGAGATCCGATCTTTGTTCTGTTTCTTTTTCTTCCCTTGATGCATTTTTTTGGGTGATGGCACCTCTGGGATGTCGTCGTCAACTTCGTCGTCATCATCTGCCTCCTTCATTGCCATATTGGGACACCTACAAAGTTGTTTGTTGTAAGGACCCTTTATGAGGCGAGCCAAACCAACCGAGGCTGCTGTAGGCGGGGAGCAGGGACAGGTCTGGGACGACCAACACAGGACTCCTGCCTGCTCTACACCAGTAAGCTCTTCTGCACAGCACGTCCGCACCAGTCGCCATGAGAACAGGTGGCCCAACCTACCTCCTCTTTAGACAAGCCTGCTTGCTCCGTCCGCTGCCACCAAATTTAACCATGTCCTTACAGGCTTTGCACTTTCCACACTCAGGCTGTTGACAAACCTAAAAATTATCATTAAAAATGCAAGTCAGGGCTGGGGATATAGCTCAGTTGGTAAGAGTGTTTGCCTTGCAAGCCAAGGCCCTGGGTTCAATCCCCAGTATCACAAAAAAAAAAAAAAAAAAAAAAAAAAAAAAAAAAAAAAAAAGGCAAGTCAATTGGCCATAAGGAACCAGTAATTTTTGGCGAGTTTTTAAAAACATAAGCATTCAACCTTAACCGGAAGAATGACAAGTGAGAAACAGATATCATTCCAGACTGGCAAAGGTTAAGCTAGACAGGTGACGGGGGAAAGAACATGTGGCGCTCGGAAGATGAATTGGTAAAACCACCTTGGAGAGCATTTCCGGGTAAGTGCACACCACACCCCAGCCACTCCACCTCCAAGAAGACGCACAGAAGCCTTGCTCGAGGATGCGGTGTCATTTGTAATAGAGAAGTTGCCTATCACCCAGGAGCAAGTTGGGATGGTCATAAGTGAACTACAGAGGGCTCTCCATGTTCGTAGGTTCCACATGGGGTCAACTAGTCAGAGACTAAAATATTTGAAAGAACACCATATGGACCTTTGCTTGCCATTATTCCCCTAAACACAGTGTAAAAACCATTTCCAGTTGGGCACGGTGATGCATGCCTGCTATCACAGCTACTTGGGAGGCTGAGGCAGTAGGATGGCAAGTTCAAGGCCAGCAACCTATGGAGATGCCGTCTCTAAATGGCCGACAACGCAGCACAGCAGGAGAGGCTTGCCAAGTGTGTGGGAGGCTGTGTTCTATTCTCAGTACTACAAAAGAAGTTTCCATAGTGTCAGGTATTAGATATCAGGTATTAGAAGTGATCTAGAGTTGATTTAGTGTGCAGAGGGGGCTGGGGTTGACCTCAGTGCTAGAGCACATGTGTGAGGCACTGAATTTGATCCTTAGCACCACATAAAAAAATAAATAAAATAAAGGTATTGTATACATCTATAACTAATAAAAATAAAGTGTGCAGAGGATATTTGGAGGCCATATGCATACACTAAGGCAACACATAGGGAACCAGAGCATATGAGGATTTGCATTCCAGGGTTGTCTTGGAATCAAAACCCCACGGATACTGAGATAGCTGTATGTAGACCCGTATGCCAGCAACTGTACTTCTGTAAGAAGCCCACAAGAACCTCTGTTCTAGAATGTTGCTGCAGCATTACAATATTAATGTCATTGAGGAGTACACTGAAATAGTTAAAATGAGTTAACTGTCTACCTCTGTTAACAGATAAGAGCTGCGTACAACAGTTATATTAGAGACTTTAAAAAGTTACTCATTGGAATCATGTACGCAAAAAAAAAAAAAAAAAAAAAAAGATGAGGAAAAGCAAACCCCTGCGGAGGGCTGCCACTGAGGATATGAGGCAGAGCTGTAAGCCAGTGCGAAGCACGAGCAACAGGCAGCTGTTGTACTTCTGCCTCTAAACAAAGGCAAGCTAAAGCATTCCAAGATGAGTGATCTCTGGGTCACAGAATTAGGGGTTAATTCCTCTAAAGCAAATACAGTTGTCCCTTGGAATCTGTAGAATCTAGGACTTGCCCCCAAACAAATTAAAAGAAAAATTCAATAGATACTCAAGTCCCTTATGCCAAATGGCTATTTACATAAAATATAAGTGTACCCTCCCACTTTAAATCATCTCTAGATGTAGAATCCCTAACACAGTCTAAGTGCTATGTACAGAATTGTCATACCACAACTGTTTGGAGAATCATAAGAAAAAAAAAAAAAAGCCTGCTGGAGGTCAGATGCAATCTTTCTGAATAGTTTTGATCAGAGGTTGGTTCAACTACAAGATGTGGAACCCATGATCACAGAGAGCCGACTACGTATGTAAAGAATTCACAAAAAGGCCTTCTAAGACCTCAAATTAAGTTAAATCGAACACCTGCTTTGGCAGAGAAACTGAGACAGGGCGGCTGCTGGGAATGGCCTCCCATCTCTGGGCAGTAGTCACTCCCTCAGCAACCACGTGAGCCTGCAGACAGGCACAGGACGTACATGCAAAGTGAAGGTCCCCAGGCTCTTCAGCCAGTGACAGTGGCATGGACAGTCAAGCACTGGAACATGCCTCCGACTGTCCTATGCAACATGCAGGTTCTCCCCAGACCATCTTTCCCAATCAGCTGTCGGGGGTCACATCCAAGTAGCGAGTCTCAAGGCAGAGACAGGAGCTGCTCAGGGATGTGGCTGGGACCCGGGCCAGCTCAGGGGAACCAGAGTGCAGCCCAGGTGAGGTTACCTCACAGACACCACAGCGCCGGCGTTTAAAGGCATTCTCCTTGTCTTCCCTGTCATCCTTTTCAATCTGCTCCGCGAAGAAAGTGTCAAAAATCTGGTAGACCAGCTTGGTGGTAGTGGCTTTCGTGGGTCCTCGATCCTTCTCCTTGGCAGAATGCCTGATGGTCTGACGTCTCTCAGCTCGCCTGTGAGAGAAGCGTCTACCATTTTATGTGACCGGGACACTGGACATAGGGAACTGTGTCCCGGTCTCGGCTCTTCAGTTCAATTCCCACTGCATCCTTACCTCTGTCCCAGGGTGACCCCTGCCAACTTGATGAGGTCTCTCATGCAGGGGGTCAGGAATATGGGCTGCTCATCGCTATCCTTGGCATCATCATAACTCTCTACTTGGTTTACCACAAACTGGGCATGTCGAAGGAGAGAATCCTCTGTGAACCGATTCAAGTTGATTGCAGAAGGGGGAACAGTGGTCTTGGGGGAAAAAAAAGAAAAGCAGATGAACTTTTTTTTTTTTTTTTTTTTTTTTTTTTTTTTTTTGCAGTGCTGGAGATGGAACGCAGGTCCTTGCAATATACACAAGGCAAGCACTCTACCCCCAGCCCTGGTATCCCAATAGAACTGAAAGGCAGTCTCTGCCAATTCTGGATGTGGATATCAACATTCAAGCCACAGTCACAGTGGGTACTAATGGGAATGAAACCTAGATGCTGCAGAACATACACCTCTTACCTCAATCTTATTGATCAGGTCTTCATAGGTTGCATCAGGATTGCCCTGTAGGAATTCAACCACTATCTTGCTGATGTAGATCTTCTCCTGCATCAGCCCAAATATCGGTGCATACTCTGGGCTGGGTTCCATCAGAATGTATTCAGCAAATGCTGGAGGGACCACATGATTTTGTTAAAAAATAAAAAATGTGTAATGATCAAATCAGGGTAATTATTAGCACTCCATCTCAAACATTTATTGTTTCTTGGCAGAGAGGTTCTTTTGTTTCATTTGTTTTTTGAAGAGATGGGGGCCTTGCTACGTTGCCCAAGCGGGTCTCAAACTACTGGGCTCAAGCAACCCACCTGCTTCAGCATCCCATGTAGCTAGAGCTACAGGTGTGTGCCATCGTACTGGACATGTGATATTTCAAAAAGCAGTTTGAGGGCTGGGTTTGTGGCTCAGTGGCAGAGTACTTGCCTCCCATATGTAAGGCACTGAGTTCGATTCTCAGCACCACATATAAATAAAATAAAGGTCCATCAACAACTGAATAAATATTTAAAAAAAAAAAAGCAGTTTGAACCTCATGGCACTTATACTGACTAAAAGGGCAATAATACAATTTAAAAGTCTTTCTACAACTAAACAAAAACACAAGGACAACACACGAGCTCATCCTGAAGAGGACCGTCTAGGCCAGAGAATGAAGACAACACTGAACACGGTTTTCTATGCCTAGTATGTCCAGATCACATAAAATGTTCCGTGAGCTCATTTCTGGATTTTGGAATGTGGTCTGGGTTTGACTTGCAAGAGTAAGACCTGCAGTCTGGTGCAGTGACTCATGCCTGTAATCCCAGTGACCTGGGAGGCTGAGGCCCTAAGCAACTTAGCAAGGCCCTATCTCAAAACAAAAAGGGTTGGGGACATGGCTCAGGGTGGAGCACCTCTGGGTTCAATCCCCAGTATAAATAAAAGAAAAAGACCTGCCTTTAAAACTAGAAGATCAGTTCCAAGGCCAGTGATCACATGAGAGGCCAACTGACCTATGGTCAAATAAGGCTCTTCAAGCCTGCCCAAGCTTCCAACTAGAGCCTCATCAACCCCCAGGGAGGGCAGGAGCCAAGGTCCCTTCAGATGCAGAACAGCTTAAGATTGGTCCGACACTTACAGGTGCTGAAGCCGATGAGCGCCTTTTCACCTCCATCGAAGCCAGTGATCCACCATTCATTAATGGGGCCAAGATTTTTGCCATTAACACCACCTGTGAGAGAAGAGTTTTCCCCAAAGGAAACTAAATAAGTGCACTGACTCAGGGGCCCAGGAGGGCTATGTGGGGCTCTGAGGGCCCACCTCAGTTGGCGTTTCTTATTGGTTGGGTATGCAGCCCTCCTCAGGGCAACTTTGCTTTCACTGGGCAAAGCAGAGACTCAAGCCCTAACTTTAAGGGGCAGCAGATCAGTGGACTACTGCTTTAACGTGTTTTGGGTTTGGTTTTGAACTCTTGGACCCAAACAACCCTGTAGCTTAACACCTACCTTCAAGAGATGGGTTGTCTTCATAGATTGGTTTTGCTGAACCGGAAAAGAGAAGCTCCACATTCTTCTCGATAAGGCCAGTGTCAATCGGGCACAGGTGACCTCGCTTACAGTACACACTAGACAGGCAACAAAGGGAGGCTCATCAGCTGACCCAGGAAGGTGGGTCGTGGCTTGCAATTAGGATCAGGTATAAGGTCACGGAACAATACAAGTATTAGACTTGGTTTTCTTTTTGGCTGCGGAACACGAGATTAGTACCAGGGTATCTCCCCCCTGCACATCTAAAGAATGTGGGTGTGCAAGGCGACACTGAGGTGAGACAATGGGCAGCTGGGTGTGATGGTGCACGCCTGCAATTCCAGCAACTCAGGAGGCTGAAGGAGGATGAGTCCATGCTCGAGGCCACCCTCAGCAATTTGGCTCAAAATGAGCAAAGGACTGGGGATGTAGCTCATTGGTAAAGTGCCCCTGGTTTCCAGGCCCAGTAAAAAAAATGACCAACAGTGGGAGAAACACTGGCTTCTAGAACAGACTATTCATGCTCACCATGCTGCACAACGACTTGTCTAGCTCCAAAACATTTCCATCACCCAAAATAAGTTGTCACTCTATTCCCTCAATCCCTAGCAACTGCCAAATTTTCTTGTTCCTATAGATTAACCTATTCAGGGTGTTTTATGCTATATATAGTTCATTTGAGTTATATGAATCACACTTCAAGAAAATTGAGCTGGGCATGATGGTGTACACATATAATCCCAGTTTCTTGAGAGACTGAGGCAGGAGGATCCCAAGTAGGAGGCTGGCCTCAACAACCTAGTGACAACCTGTCTCAAAACAAAAAATAGAAAGTACTGGGGATATAGCTCAGCAATAGAGTACTCTGGTTCAATTCCTGGTACCAAAAACAAAAATTCCACAACATAAAGCAGGTTATAGAACAGATAAAAAGGGAGATTTGTCAGGGAGGGAATGCCTGTGCCTCCCGTTGGGGGTTTAATCTCAAACCTAAAATGGGCATCCACATTTCTACTGCCCACCCCTGAACATTTAGGAGCAAGTTCCTCCATAAGTAAGGAATCAAAAGAGGACAAATTTTTTATTTGCAGTGCTGGGCTTGAACATGGCTCAAGCATGCCAGGAAAATGTGCTACAACTGAGATGCACCCCAGCCCCTTCCAGCTTCTTTGTGCAGTCCTCAGGATTAGACATACCCTCGTGAATGCTACTGTTCTACCACTGAGCTGCACCCAAGTGAGAATTTTTTTTAAATGAGATTTTTAGTTGTCAATGGATCTTTTATTTACTCTGTTTATACAATTTATTTATATGTGGCGCTGAGGAAGGAACCCAGGGTCTTACACATGCCAGGCAAGCACTCTACTACTGAGCCACAACTCTAGTCCCAGAACTTTTTAAGTAATAAAAAAAACTTAACACACAGAATTGAGCCTCAGACCCCATGCACAGACTCCACAGCCCTGCCCTCAGGACTTAAGATCCAGTGGGAAAGACAGGAACCATGTGCATCAAAGGGGTGCCTACAGGAGGGAGGATCAATCCCCAGCCCGACAGGCTCTCTCTCCATAGAGAGAACACTGGAGAGAAACCCAAGTTCTCCAGGCAGGGATAAGACCCACTGGTTCATAGACTGAACCCTGCCTGTGACTTGTTTCCGTCACGTGCAGAGTCACTAATGCAGGCAGACTGGTTCCAGGAAAGCACGTCCTCAATATCTTCCCCGGACAAGAACGGTCCCCAGACAAGAATGGGACTAGAACAACCCGACTAGAGGAGGCAGCAGAGGCATTCACGCCTGCACTAACCCCAGACCCAACTCTGAGAATGCCACAGGGAGGCCCGAGGGCCTGACCCTAAGCAGTGTCTGCCACAGCAGGCTTCACTCAGGCCCGTCAGAAGTGTTGCCCTACTTTGGGCCCGACCCTGAGGCCTGCTGAAAGCCAGACAGCATCGCGACACGGGTCAGGATCACAGTAGTAGAGGAGGGGGTGGGGGGGGTATCAACTACAGGGAGTATGGAATGCGGCTGCCGTAACAGGGATCCTGTCCCAGTCAGCAGGAGCATCCCAGGCTGGGAAGGGGTACTGTACCAGAACGATGTGCACCTGACGAACAGCCCACAAGGCCCCGTGTGACTAGCTCTACCACATCCTGGGCCCTGCTCTCATGCAGACCACACCAGCCTAACACCTTCCACAGCCAGCACAGACTCGCCACCTCCTCCACCCCTGGCTCTCCCCGCACTCAGTTCTCTTGTGACCAAGAAGCTTATTCAAGGTATCATCCTCTAAACAGAGGCTCTTTCTCCCACCTGTGTTCACTAGGCTTTGAAATTTGTCAGTTGTTACAGGATGAGGGAGCATCACTAATCCAAAAATCCCGAAACACTGAGCACCAGCACGACAGCATGAGTGGGAATTTCCACCCCTGACTCTATAATGTAGATGCACTGAGAGCATATGAAGCACGTGAAATGCAAGCGACTCTCGTGTTTAAGCTTGGGTCCCACCCAAGAAATCTCATGTACTTGTTAATACTCCAGAATTCAAAACATCTAAACCACATCTGATCCCAAATGTAAGGAATGTTCAGTCTATTAACTGGCAGGTGTCACTTATCTTGTCTCCATGAAGGCTAGGACTTGATAGAACCTAGCCTTCACACCCAGCACAGAGCTGCCCTTCAACATGGACACAGACTGGAGAGTTAACATGTAGAGATGTACAACCAAAATACACAAATTATACACCTGGGCAAGGTCTACAATACCTCTACCAGCTTTGTTCTCTTACCCACAAATGGTTAGCAGCTTGAGAAATGTCGCAGGTTAGGTGCTAAGGACTTCTCAGGACAGCAAGAACTCGAATGACTTTGGGGACATGCCTTAATATAAGGAAGCAAACACCCACATGCAAGCACATCAGTTACCTGAAGCATGTCAGTTTGTGTTGGGGAAGAGCCTCGTAACTCTCAAAGCCAGATTCATTTTCGTCGAAGATGGACAGTTTTTCATTTGTCAACATCTGGGGTTCCTCCAGCTGAGGGACATGGGACCATTAAGCAGAAGCACACAAGGCAGGAGACAAAAGGGTGACAACAGTGCTGGAACTTACTGCATCAGGGGGGTGCTGCTCATACTTGAGGTCAAGGTCATCCAGGTACTGCCCGCATTCGATGCACCTGGGTGGCTGAACCTGTGGGACAGGAACAGAAATTGCCTCAGAGGCAGTGGGAGCACCCCCCACAGCACTACACCACCTGTCTCATTCCCACACATGTTTACCTTGGGGTTCACGACAATTTTGTTCCGAGTCATTTTTTTCTCAGCTCTGGGGGATAAAAAGCACAAAACTGATTGCACTTTCATCAGTTCAGAATATATCAGAATCCACCCTGTCAGAATGATGACTAATCCACCCCCCATACGCGAATACCAGCTGCCACAGTAACTGCCAAGGTCCCAGGTCACAAGTGGTTCTTTACTGCCTGGAGGAATCCTGCCTCACCCTGCAGGACTGGTGTGTCCTGGTCACCAACCCAACTCAATGGCTAAGATTATTCCAGCAACTAAAAACAACTTCTTTCTAGAAGAACTGTCTTAATATGATCTGCTTCAAATAAAGAAAAAAATTCTTACGGTTCTTTGGGTGTAGTTTTTCGTCTCTTTTCCTCCTAAATACAGGAGACAAAAGCAGAATAAATGGTAAGAAATTCTACATTTGCATGGGCCTTCTGTGTTAAGAACTCCACAAGGTGATTATCACAAAACTTATGAGACAGAGAAGAAAGTAGTGAGGACCAGGAGGCAAGGCCCAACTCATCCAGTGCCCAAATCTTAGAACGAAAAGTCTGAAAAATCAAAGACTTCCTTAAGAGTCTCAAGAGGCCAATTTAATATAAATAAACCCTAGCTTTCCTGTACAAGTGGTGCCTTCGGAAAGCAAGTAATTGAATTGTGTCCCCTCCAAATTCTTACATTAACCCATTAGGTCTCAAGTTCCTAGTTCTGACAATGTTTCAATAAAATTGACACACACATAAAAGAAAAAATTGACACAGGTACATTAAAATAGGTTTGGCAGTCATAACCTAGAGCACATATACCCTGTATATATTTTTTCACACATGAAATATACTGTATAATGTATAGTATGCTCTTATGGGTCACCTATTACTCTCGTCAAAACAGTCCTCTAAAAGAATTTCAAAGGTACCGTAAGTGGTCTATTTGTTGCACAATTTAAGTTTCTTAGGTGTTCCACTTCTGGGATTATGGGACAAGACAGGTTAAAACTCAATGGGGTGCTGACTGTATTCAGAGACAGGGTTTTTAAAGAGGCCACTGAGGTCAAAGGGTGAGGTGAGTTGTGTCCTTATAAAAAGGACACCAGAGCCTGCTCTCCAGGTGCCAGCCCAGAGGAAAACCACATGAAGACTGAGGTGATGGCTGTCACTAGAAACTAACGCTGCTGCCACCTTAGCCTTTTATTTCTAGCCTCCAAACTCAAGAGGCAATGCCAGTTATTTGAGTTGCCCAGTTTGTTATGGCAGCCTGAGCAAATCATCATAGGGAAATCTTTAGAATGGGCTCATAAGCCATGTGCAGCAGCACACTCCTGTGATTCCATCAACTCAGGAGGCTGAGACATGAGAATCACAAGTTCAAGGCCAGCCTGGGTAATGTTGCAAGACATTCTAGAGAAAAGACTTTAAGAGCCGGGGATGTAGCTGAGGTAGAATACTTGCCTAGCACATCCAAGGTTATGGGTTTAATCCCCAGGGCTGCCAAAAATCAGGTAAGCCAAGTGAAGTCTTAGATTACTGCCACTATGCAACCTCCACCAAAATCATGGATGCAATGATGGTTCAAAACAATAAGGACTGGGGGCAGTAGCTCAGTAGTAGCAGGCCCTGAGTTTGATTCTCAGCAATGACAAAAAAAGTTAGGTAAGAAGTTGAAGGATCATTATAATGGATGGATCAGGTTGATGCCACCTGAGCCTAGGACCAAGCTTATCCCCAAGAGACCATTGTGCTTCCCAGGGCAACACAAGAAGCAAACAGCACCACCACATCCTAAGTTCTCTAGGTAACCACCTACATCTAGCCAAGCAGGCTGAAGGAGACAGGGTTGGAAGGAGGTCCAAACCAGTAAAATCTAGAACCTGGGACACTAACAGGTAACTTCCTTAATTTCTTAGAAATTTATAAATTAAAAAAAAAAAAAAAAAAAAAAAGAAATACCAGGAGAACTAGATAGAAGTTTAGGACATCTCAAATACAGTCCTGCACTGCATAACACCTTAACTGATAGACCACATATTCAATGGTGGTTCCATGAGACCACTCTGTCACCTGCTGATGTCACAGCTGTCTTAGTTTGTGTACGTACACAAACTATGTTCACACTTTGACAAAAATCACCTAAGGACTCGTTTCCCAGAATATATCCCTGTCATTAAGCAGAATATGATTGTACATTGTCTAGATCTTCTTTGGGCCTATGATTTAAACTCTAACGAGAGACAACCAGGGAAATGACATCAGATAACATGTCTGTATGTATGATAACACCCTGTGGTCATGTATAAGATGACTCCTTCCTCTGAGATTTCTCCTGTGCATTAGTAATATGTGCATTAGTAATATGTCTACGATTTGTGCAACATCACATACAACAAGGTTTAGGTGAAGAGGAAGCAAGTAGTTTAGCTGGGATTTGCTTGGCCATAGCTGCTGTCTGTTGAAGACTGATGATGAGTATGTGGAGATTCACTACGTTCCGTCTCCTGGATATGTATATCTAGTTTCATAATAAATGTGAGTTCAAAAAATAATTTTTTGCACAGTGCTGGGAATTGGATCCAGGACCTGGTACATGCTAGGCGAGTGCTTCACCCATAGTTCCTAAATAAAATCCCATTTTTAAACACTTGGCCAATGGACTTTATGAAATGCAACGAGACTGAAACATGACCTTTACCTTTTCATCCTCATCCTTCTCTTCAGACATTTGTGGAGTTACCCGTTCGGGCTCTTTTTCGTCGGTTCTCCGTTTGGCAGCTCTGTTGGGTAGACAAACACATCAAGTATTAGCTCAGAAAAACTTGCCGACTTGTGTCCAATGAGAAAATAATGCCTCCCTACTGAAAAGCAGACTGTTCATGGGGACTCTGAAGTAGGTGGCTAACTTGTCACCCTAAAACAAAGCCCACAGAAGCCCCAGCAGTCCCCAAAGTTGTGGGGCCTGAAGGAGGTGCTGGAAGTTGAGAGACAGACTGCCAGGTGCAGGGAAGGACGGGGCACGGGACAACTTGGCACCCAGCCCTACCCAACTGCACTCGCCTCCAAACACCATCAACCATTCCCCATGACCCCTGTATCATCCCAGGTTGCTACAACAGAGGTTTTCGTAATTAGGACAACAAACACAGTTTAGTTACTTACAGGTCTTTGGGTTGACTTCTCGACCTCCTTTCATCCTGACAAGGAAAGGCAAGGGAGAGAAATAGAGGGAAAAGTTAGTTTCTGAGACAGCAAGATAAAATGCCAATACCAGGAAACAAGCTAAAGTCTTCGGCACTATAGAACCAGAGAACAGGACACCCTGGGCAGGACTTCAGGATAGAGGCGAGGCTTCAAAAATGTACTCTCCAATTTCGCCAACCTACCAACAAGGTACTAAAGAATTTTCTATAGCATCCAACACACACCCCCAAAAACAGTCTAGACCAGGGGTTGGTAACCAGCTTTTGTAAAGGGCCAGGTATTCAGTTATGCGAGTCACGGGGTTTGTATCATGATTATCCCTCTCTGCCACCATACCAAAAGAGTAGTCACAGAAAGTGTATGAATGAGAAGACGTGGCTGTGTTCCAGGAAAACTTTACAAGAGGGACTGGGGCAGGGGCTCAGTGGTACAGTGCTTGCCTTGCATGCGTCAGGCACTGGGTTCAAACCTCAGAACCACATATAAATAAAATAAAGGTACTGTATCTATCTACAACTAAAAATAATAAAAAAGAAAACTTTACAAGAAATAGACAGTGGGCCTGAAGGCCATACCCTGCCAATCTGTCCTAGGAGAGCTGAGTATAGAGAGGAGTATTGTGGTATTTTGCTAATGTTGTCCAAAAAGGTTACAATTCCAGTCCTCTGGTCAGGGGTGAAGACTTCCTTTTGATAGGCATTGGGATATCAGAAAGAAACAAAATTTGAGTTTTGGAATCTACTATGAAAAATTGAGAAAAAGTAGAAATTCCAAGCCAGGTGCAACGGTATACTACTAATCCCAGCAACTCGGGAGGCGGAGGCAAAGAGGATCACAAGTTCAAGGGCAGCCTGGACAATTTAGCAAGACCCTGTCTCAAAACACCAAAAAGGGCTGTGATACATCTCAGTGGTAAACTGCTCTGGATTCAATCCTAGTACAGTAAGAAAAGAAAGCAGAAATTTCCAACTCAGTTATCAATTTTCATGGATAATCTAGTATTTTGTGAGGCTACATATAAAAAGATACCTGAGGGCAGGGGGTGGCTGGGGATATAGCTCAGTTGATAGAGTGTTTGCCTCACATGCATAAGGTCCTGAGTTCAATCCCCAGCACCACAAAAAATAAATCCACTTACTGGGCTGGGTTGTGGCTCAGTGGTGAAGTGCTCACCTAGTACATGTGAGGCACTAGATTCAATTCTCAGCATCACATAATAAAATTAAAATATTCTAAATAAAAAGATATTGTGTCACCTGCAACTGAAACATTAAAAAAAAAACCTTACGATAAACCTATTAATTCACTTCACTTTCATAAAGCAACAAATCTACAAGTGGAGGTAAGAAAAAGTCAACACAAGAAAAAGTCACATTTGATCCTGACATTCCTTTCTACTAAGAAGGGGCACAAGTCCAACTGGGGACAGAGTGTCTGACACCACCTCTCCCATCTCTCCCTTCTGGAGGGATTTCAGGCAAGCACTTACAGAAGTGCAACCAAGGGCTGAGGTTTTGGCTCAGTGATAGAGCACCTGCCTCGCATGTGTCAGGCACTGGGTTCAATTCTCAGTACCACATGCAAATAACTGAATAAAATAAAGATCCTTCAACAACTAATAGAATATTTTTAAAAAGAAATGCAACCAATATCTGACAGGAAAGGAGAGAGGCAGTGAGACATCCCAGCCCACTGGAGGCAATGCCAATGGCTCAAGTGCCACCAGACAAAAACAGGGGCATATTGCCAACGAGGTCAGAAGTGATAATAATCATGACCCAGCAAGGCTGTGTGACCTTGGGCTCTACTCTAGATCAACAGACAGAAAACCACATGGATAATCCTGGGACTACCCAAATTTGATCCCTTTTCAACAAGCAGGGTCCAGCAGCCCCTGCACGTGGCTGTCCCTCTGGTTTAAAGCTCAGGTAGAAAATGGTGCTAACAGCCTACACTTTCAGAGGCCCAGTCCCAAGGACTAAGGGCCCTTTTTATCCTCTGATTCACCCAGCAGAAGATGGAAGATACTCAGATTAAAAAAACTGCCTATCCTGAATATGAACGTATTGTTCTTGTCATTTCCTAAACAGTACAGAGTAGGAACTATTTAGTGTTTATAGTGTATTTGTCAGCATATGTAATCTAGAGATGATTTAAAGCATATAGGAGGATGTGTGTAGTTTGCAAATATGCTATTATACACACATGCATGTATATATGTATGTTACTTTTTTAATTGCAAAATAAAAAGTGAAACAATAAAATGAATCTGTTGCTGTGTACCAAATGATAAATGAGAAAACCATTGCAACAAAAGCATTCCAACAATCTTCTGAGCCTGACAGCTGGACTACTCAATCCATTTTTCTAAATATTACATCAAACCTATCATTTACCCAATTTTCCACTGACCTTTATGCCAGGTGTTTTTTCCAATATCAATAATTTAAATATAAATGATCTAGATATTGCAATTAAAAAGGTATAAATATTCAACACGTGTAAAAAGCCAATAACTATTTTCTATACATATGTCACGCTTAAAATATCAATACGCCAAGAGGTTAAAACCAAAGGTGAAAATAAGCATGATAAATCTGAAGTAGCACTATTAATATAAAATAAAGTTCAAGAAAAAGTTTCAGATAAAGGGGAACATTTCATAACCATAAGAGGGTAACTTTTCATGAAAGTACAACAATCCTAAATGTGCATGTACCTAATAAAGTTTCAAATACATGAAGTAAAAATTAAGAAAGACAAATCCACAATCATATTTGGAGATTTTAAGCTCCCTCACTTTGCTGGAAAGAGTCATGACATGGAATGCTTCACATTATCAGCCACCTTGACCTATTCGTTATTTACAGAGAACTATACACAAAAGTGACAAGCAGAAAACAAGGATAGACTATATTCTGTCATAGAATAAGCTTTGAGAAATTTTAAAAATTTGAAATCATGCGGACTGTGGTTTCCTGCATGATTTACTACATTTGAAATCACCTTAAGATACAAATATGCTATTTTGTGTAAAGGACTTTGGTATCAGTCCTGACACCAATCCTCTGAAACTTAGGGAACAACTATGTTTTTGTATTTTGGGTGTGGGTTTTTTTTTTGTTTTTCTTGGCATGGTTGTGGGCATTGAACCCAGGGGCACTCTATCACTGAGTTATATCCCCAACCCTTTTTATTTTTCATTTTGAGACAGGATACCACTAAGTTGCCCAGGCTGGCCTAGAACTTGCTATCCTTCTGCCTCAGTCTCCCTAGGAGCTAAGTTACAGGCATGAGCCACTGTGCCCAGCTTGTTTTAGGTTTTAAAAATGCTCACTTGGCCGTGTAGGAGGCAAGGAGGCTGGCCTGGGAGCGAGAGAGAACTTCTGAGAACTAGACTCAAGATATAGCAGGCAGGCTGGTAAAGGAGGACGACTTGCTGAACTGAGCTGAGCACAGATCAAGACTTCCGGGTGGAAAAGGCCTCAAGAGAAGCAGTTTTCACAACAGTCTCAATCTAAAAACATACAGGCCTCTCCAACATGGTGCAGAGACAGAACAACAATGCTCACTATATACCACAGCACAGACATGTGACAATGACCCAACAGATAGTTGCCCAGAGTCATCCCATGATACATGGGGCCGAGTTTGAATCCCAGAGTCCTGCCCAGCACTATTTCCACCAGCCAAATAGAAACATGAGAACAGAGTCAATAAAGATGTTGCCTTTACTCGCTCATCTTCTTCCGGTTCATCGTGAGTCCCTGGTCTGGCTTCTCTATCCAGCTCTTCTTCCGGTTTCTGTTTAGGTGTTCTGCCACATAAGACAAAAGACATGCCCATCAGCTGGAGGGCTGGAGCCACTTCAGGCAGTCCTACCTGCCTTACAGTGGTCTCCTTCCTAGATTCAGGGCACAGGCCACCTCTTTATCTGCACTGCAGGAAACCCAAAAGGCATTAGTTACTTTGGAACTTAAGATCTTCAGAAAGATCATTTCATGATTTTTTTGTTGCTGGGAATTGAACCCAGGGCCTCACACATGCTGAGTGTATGTTCTACCACTGAGCTACAGTCCTAGACCTTCACAGAATATTGAACAGAGATGCCAGTGGTTGAAGACAAGACAGGAAGACTCCACCAACTGCCTGGGCCCAGATGGGAACTCCGCCTGTGAGGGAGGAAGGTGGGCATCTAGACTTTGGAGATAGGCTGAGTCCTGTTCTGCATAGCAACTGTGGAAAACTGACTGTATAAGGGATCTGAGTCTCTATCTCTCCCTCCACCAGGGACCTGCACTTGGATCAGGTATTCAGCCCATCTCTGGACTCAGGTCCTTTACATGGGACATCAGAGGCTTGAGAAAATGCTATACTTCTCACTGTGCCATCATGCTCTACCATTGCCATGAGAGTGACCAGGTTGGCCTACTCATGGGGCAGGCAGGTCTGCCCCATCAGTCCCTGCCAAACCCAGCCACTTAAGACTTGACTGGGGAGCTGGGGTTGTGGCTTAGTGGTTGAGCACTTGCCTAGCATGAGTGAGGCACTGGGTTTGATTTTTAGCACCACATAAAAATAAGTATATAAAATAAAGGTCCATCAACAACTAATAAAAAATAAAAAGTTTGGCTGGTGAGCTGGATGAATGCTGTTTTAAGCAGCTGAGCTTCTGGAAAGGTCGTCACCAAGCACTATCAAAGAGGTAACTGACACAGCCTCTCACGAGGCCACTGGGCACCACATGACAGCCTGCTGTATGACAACCCTGAGGGCAGGCCAGGGTCAGAAAGAACCCCAGCTGACTTCAGCCTTCACTGTGGTGGTCTGACCTTCACAAACAGAACTTGCTCATGCACTAAGAGCAGAAGTCACGCACCAGCACTCAGAACTCCCGTTATTTTACTAAAATCCTCACGTTAGCAATTAGGTGTCAAAGCACAAAGGCAAGTTAACTATACTTACGGTTCTTTGGTTTGACTTCTGAGTCTCCTGTCTTCCTAAGAGGGAATAAAAAAGACTAGTTATTTTTCCATGTGGTCCCAATCTTTGTGTTCTATGGAAATAACATACCTAAGCTGGTCCCATCATCTAGCTGGTAGGAGTAAAAACTACTTTCAAGACAATTCCACCCCCAACCCTTTTTTGAACCAAAGGCGCTTAACCACTGAGTCACATGCCTAGTCCTTTTTGTATTTTATTTAGAGAGGGTCTCACTGAGTTGCTTAGGGCCTCACTAAGTTGCTGAGGCTGGTTTTGAATTCAAGGTTCTCCTGCCTCAGCCTCTAGAGCCACTGGCATTACAGGTGTGAACCATTGTACCTGGCTCCCCTTCTTTTTTATGGGGCAAATGGTAGAATAAGGAAATTCTTAGAAAACAAATCCTGTAACACTGTATTTTAAGCCAGTAGTCCCAGCTACTTGGGAGGCTAAGGCAGGAGGATCATTTGAGCTCAGGGGTTTGAGACCAGCCTAGGTAACACACAAACATCATCTCTAAAGAAAACAAAGTATTTCTTTTCCTTTTCTACAGTACTAGAGATGGAATCCAGGGCCTCACCCATGCTAGGAAGGTGCTCTGCCACTGAGCTATACCTCCAGCCCAGGAAGGCTATAGAATGTAAGTACCTTCCCATGTTTAAATAGTTAAGTCTTCACAAAGGCTGTCAGAGAAAGAGGCAGGTGGGCAAGTGAAGGGACAGTCAAGCTCTGATTAAGTAGCCACAGTCCAGCTGGCCCCCCAGGCCACGTAAGACGTCCCACTGGCGTCTTACGATCATCATCACAACCTATCACATATCTTCCTACGGACAGCTGGGAGACTTGAGTTTTTTGGCCAAGTTAAGGCTATTAGGTCATTTGTGACACTGTGTTCCTGCATATTGCCCACTCCCTGCCCTCATGCCTGCAACCAGTGGGGACTGTAAGATTATGGTAGAATTAAAAAAAAAATGTGAAGGTAACAAGGTATTACTCTTTCTTCTCTCTCTTCCTCTTCAGCGTGTGTTCCTGGGGTCACTGTTTCTGGTTCTGCTGTAGCAGGTTCGGCAACTCTGTCGAGCACAATAAGATATCAACTGGGACTTACAGGTTTTCCAGAAGTAGTTCCAGAAATTCTACCGTCCTAACCCCAAAGCAATTGTCATCTCAGGAGCCCTGAGGGAAAATATTCATCTTACATGTAATATTTGCTAAAACCTTTAAATGAGGCTCTGATAAGAAAAATACCAGTTTTCCTCAATTCATTCTTTTCAATGGAGAATTTTACCTGAATCAAAAGGTTACTTATCTGATCCCATCCTTAACAGGTCTATGGGCCAGGGAAACTCACTATAAAGTCCTCTTCAAACTTTTTGGAAAGTCATTTCCATAATTGAGATGAAACATAAAGAACAAAAAGGTATAAGAGTTATTCTTACGATTCAGTGGCTATAACTCTGCGTCTCTTCTCTTCCTGTGTGAGGGGAAGGGAGGGAGAACAAAAAGACAAGAATATTGGATTCAAAGGAAGATCAACACCAAAAGCATGAGTCAAATTATCAAGTAAACACATGTGATGTGGTTAAAAGCAGGGTGGGGCTGGGTGGCTCAGTGGTGGAGGGCTTGCCTAGCATGTGCTGGGTTTCATTCCCATTGCTGCAAAACAAGATAAAAAATGGTGGGTAAAGTGGGATGTCTATGTTTTGGGGAGATCTGGTAAACTGTCATTCTGATTTCAATGCCCCATAGCTCCCCCAACCAAGGCAAGGCCAGGAATTAGGCCAGCACATGTGATTCCTAGAGACTGCCTAGGGATGCTATAAAGAATCAGATTCTCTCAGGTCAGGAATTCTTCAGTACTGGGAAAACACAGTAGGAGTTTGGGATTCACATCAGGAATCAACGACGATTGCCTAGGACACTAGCTCCTTCCTCAGATGGACACCCTAGTACACTGTTTCCCTAAGGGCACAAGATTTTCCATCTCTAGGATAACTATTTAACTTAAAGGGGATGAAAATATTGTGATGAGACTGGGAATGTAGTTCAGTGGCACAGTGCTTGCTAGCATGAAGCCCTGGGTTCCATCTTCAGGAGCAAAAAAAGTTATGATAAAAACGAGTCTGTATGCTGTTTGACAACTAAGGGGTTTGGAATATATCTCAGTGGTAAAGCACTTGCCTGGTGTGCATAGGCCCTGGGTTAAATGCCCCAAACCACCATATACACAGGCCTGTGATAAAGTTATATATACATGTGATACACATATACGTAAAACATGAAAACTGATGCCATCCGACAGTCTGTAGACTGTACCAAAGTTAATTTCCTGGGGGTTTGTTGCCATTCATACATTATGGTCTATAAGATGTTACTGGTGGAAAGTAGGACAAAGGTACTTCTTTTGCTATATTATATGGAACGTTTATATGTGAAACTTCTGAATATATGTATATATACAAGATTCTGGGGATGGCAAGTAGCTCAGTGGTAAAGTGCTTGCATAGCATGTGTGAGGCCCTCAGTATGACCAACACAAGAAGTAAGATTTTGCCTCCAATGCATTCAGACTCAAACTGCAACACTGACTTTTCCCTGAGTCCTTCAGCCTGTTCTTTAGCTTCCACCATCTTTGAGCCAAAGAATTACACTGCTGTCCTTTTTTTTTTTTTAAGTTCTTTTTAGTTGTCAATGGACCTTTATTTTACTAAGTTGTATGTGGTGCTGAGAATAGAACCCAGTGGCTCACTCTACCACTGAGCTACAACACCAGCCCTGTCTGACATTTTGTATCAACACAGACATGAATGCACACACAAGGCACACAGGCACACATGCATGCACGCACACATACACACATACTACTAGTTGCTTCTCTGGGGAACCCCAACTTGACAGGGTATGAACCATATGCTAGGTCACCTCATCAGCATGTACACAAAAACGAGAGTTCAGAATTGATAATGCCAGTGTTACCTGATCTTTTTCTTCTTCAGAGTCATCTGAATTTGCCCTTTCACTTTCTTCCTCAGGTTTCCGTTTAGCAGGGCTGTCACACAGAATGAGGCAACTGTTAGTTCAGAGAGATCCTTGCTCTCCAGTGAGCCCGGGATGACTTGTAGCCTGCCTTCCCCAAAGCAATATTTAGGCCTAATGCAAGACCTAGATGCCTTCTTCCCTCCCAGGAGAAGCCTTTATTGGCAGGATGTTGATAGAGGCTTAAATTTAATGTTTCTCTGAATGACAGATTTAGGATAATTCCACTTTGCATGTCCTAAGAAATCATGCATCTCGATACTGAACGACGGCTGACAGTGTCACAAAGAGAAGAAACATTACACACCTGTGACAGACACGGTACCATCTATATAGAAATCAGCCTCAAAAAAATAAAGTAGCCAGGCACAATGGCACGCTCAACAACTCAAGAGGCTGAATTCCAATTTCAAGGTCGGCCTCAGCAAATGAGTGAGGCCCTCAGCAACTTAGTGAGACCCCATCTCAAAATAAAAAGGGCTGGGGTGGAGCTCAGTGGTAAAGCACCCTTGGGTTAAATTCTCAGTACCAAAAAGTGCTACGGATATAGCTCAGTGGTAGTATACTTGCCTACAAACATGCCTGGAGGCCCTGAGCTAAGTCCCCAGCACAGAAAAAAAATGTATAAAAAGCATGAAAACAATGTTGTTTTCATATTGGAATGGCATGTTTGGGATTTGTTTTAAAGTGATAAGGTTAGGAGATGAAACAATGGCCATTTGTAACTGGAGGCTAGCTAATGAGTATTCAGGGGTTCGCTAGACTGTACTCTAGTTTTGTGTATATTTGAAGTTTTCTGTAAAAGTATAAGAAAATGAGATCTTCAGAAATGCTGTTCATGGGGCTGGGGTTGTAGCTCAGTGGCAGAATGCTTGCCTGGCATGTGTGAGGCACCAGGTTCAATTCTCAGCACCACATATGAATAAAGGTCTACTGATACCTAAAAAATTATTTAAGAAGAAATGCCATTTATAAATGCCAAGAAAAACTGCAAGATGAAAACCTAGTAGCAGGGGATGTTATTCAGTAGGAGCATATACCAGGCCCTGGATTCTACCACCAGCACGGTGTGGGAAAAAAAAAGGAAAGATCTATGCAACACAGAAGTTGGCACTGCTAAATTATACCTCTTCTATTCCATTCATGTTTTACCAAAAAGCCTGCACCAAGACAAGTAGCAATCCATGCTTTACATACTGACCCCTTTGCGAAATGAGAGGTGATGGTGGTCTGCCTGGTACTTCTCCTTGTAACCTTGGGGCTAGATGAAGCTTCGGCTGTTTAAGGAAAAAAGAAACAAGAAAAAGCCACTATGAAAAGACAAGTACACGGCCCCAGCTATTATAGAAAGTCAGGTACTGAGGACTAACTATCCTGAGGTTTTTAGTTCTAGTCAATACCAGTAGGACTACTGCAAATTCGAGGCTAGCCCCGGCAATTTAGAGGCTCTTTTAAAATAAAGGACTAGAGATGTAGCTCAATGTAAATGCACCTAGGTTTAATCTCCACCAGTGCCAAAAATAATTCAGAGTCGTTGAATGTGGACATTATGAAGTTGAAAAATCCTGAACCATCCCAACTCAGGAAACATCTACACAAGTCTAAGTTAGGAAGTATACACAAGAAAAACCCAAAAGGCTGGGAGTGCAGCTCAGTGGTAGAGCGTGTGCTTAGTGTGTGCAAGGCCCTGGGTTCCAACCCCAGCACACAAAAAAAAAAAAAAAAAAAAAAAACAGGAAAATGCTCTCCAGGGGTACCCAAGTCCAAGTCTATGCAAGTCTATGCCCTCGTGTGTCCTACAACCTCTCCTAAGGCTGAAAGTAAGTCAAAGATTCTTACACTTTGTCTCGCTATCAGACTTGCTTCTTCTGGGTCCACGAGGTTTGGAATTGGGTTTGGGGGTGTTTGGATCTGCCATTCTCACTCTCCTGTCTGCACGGCTTGCTTGGCTCCCGTTTTCTAGATGGCCATTCATTTCTCGACTGACAGTGTGAGCTCCGTTCTCCAAGGACAAATCTTTATTTAAAAGGGATTTGACTTTAGCCAGGTAGCCCTCCTACAGCAGGAAAGGATAATTTAAGTAGCAGTGAATGTAAACAAGTGGCAATAAGAACAAGGGAACAAACACATGCGTTTCCTTTACAATCGTCAGGCAACAAGGGGCGAGGGCGGTTTCTCTGCCTCCTTGGTCACAGACAAGTTATAGGGAGGAGACGTTTTTTGGGTAGCCAAGATCCTGGGAACTGACTTACCTCAGATAATTCTTCTTTATGTAATTTGGTTTCCAAATCACATAACTGATTCTTTATTTCTGTTTGCAGAAATTCATGCAAGAGATTCAATTTTTCCTTCACGCACTCCTAAGGGAAGAATACATGTTTATCAGTCCCCAAAATTCCACTATATTAACCAGTGGACTAATACACAAGTAATTGAATTGCCTGGTTATATCAAAATGACTGAACAGTAGGCAGTGCTGTCTCAGCCAAAATACTGAGAACAGTCGGTTCTCCATATTCACGGGTTCTACATCCAAGGATTCAACCATCCTCAGATGGAAAATATTCTTAAAAGAATTTCATCTGGGTTGGGTGGAGTGGCACACACCTGTAATCCCAGCAACTCAGGAGGCTGAGGAAGGAGGATTGCAAGTATGAGGCCAGCCTCAGAAATTTAGCAAGACCCTGTCTCATCTGTAATCTTAGCTACTCAGTGGTTGAGGCAGGAGGATGGCAGGTTCAAGGCTAGTCTGGCCAACTTAGGAAGACTCTGTCTCAAAGTAAAATAAAGGGCTGGGAGTGTAACTCAGTGACAGTAGTAGCTTGCATGCTCAAGGCCCTGGTTTGATTCCCAGCACCACAAATAAAAGTTTTTAAAAGTAGAAGCTGAGAACAGTGACATTCAGGCAGTTCAGGGGGAAGGATCATTTGAGTCCAGGAATTCAACATTCTGGGGAACCTAAAAGACCCTGTCTAAAAATAAAACTTGAATTTGAGTTTTTTTTTTTTTTTTTTTTTTTTTTTTAAGTTGTAGGTGGACACATTTGTGTGTGTGTGGTGCTAAGGATCAAACCCAGTGCCTCACACATATGAGGCAAGAGCTCTACCACTGAGCTACAGCTTGAATTTTAAGAATTCAAATCTTAAATAAAGAAGTAAAACCCTGAAGATTACCTTTTCTGTTAAGCTGTCTCTTTCCAAGTCTTTGAGCCTGGTAGAAGAAAACAAGGGGGGAGAAAGAATGAAACACTCATTAACTTCATTTACCTATGAGAATCAATACCATAATTTTAATAATTCCCCTGGTCCCCCACAATGTCTAGCACGTGCTTCCACAATGCCTACACAAGAAATCATTCGTGAACTGAACAAGGCTGCCTTTTTGAGGTTGATTTTCTGGAGATGAGGGACAACATAGGAGCTCTACAACAGAACAGATAACAGGGGCTAGGATTGTGGCTCGGTGGTAGAGTACTTGCCTAGCATGTGTGAACCACTGGGTTTGATTCTCAGTACCACATATAAGTAAGTAGAAGGTCTATCAACATCTAAATATTTAAAAAATAAAAAATAAAAAATAAAAAGATATCAGGCAGGGCATGAAGCCAGGCTAAGCAACTTAGCAAGGCTGTAAGCAATGTAGTGAGACCCTGCCTCAAGTAAAGGCTGGGGATGTGGCTCAGTGGCAGAGCGCCTCTGGGTTCAGTCCCTAGCATCCACACACCACACGCACACATTTCCACACGTGCGGTAACAGCAGCCAGGTTCCTTCTGTAAATTAGAAGACAGCTGGTCTGGTCTTTCTCCAGTTGAATATGACAACAGCCCTTAAGGGTGTGCCACGGAGTGGTCAGTGATAGAACGAGTAGACTAGGGTCACACTGAGAAATAGGCAGCAAAAGTTCTACAGGCCAGATGAAGTAGCAACATTCTTGTTAAGGAGTCAATTAAATTGGGGAGTCAAGGCATTTTGAGCAGTAGGGGTGTTGCCCCCCCAACATACACACATGAGAACTAGAGACCAAGTTAGGAAAGCTGGCTGGCTCCCCCAAATGCTCAATCTTCAGAACACATGCACCTTATCAGTATTTATCCCTAATTGTTTAGAAGAGCAGAACTGGAAGTTTGGCTAGAAAATCTCAGCGATTACTGAAGATAGTGGCTTGCCTTTTTTTTCGGGGGAAAGGAGAAAAAGACTGAAGGGATGAAAAGACACCAAGCAGAGCGAGGCGAGTGGAAAGCCTGTTGTCCCCAGCCTGGGTGCCAACTGCGGGACACTGAGGTAAGAACAGGTCTAACCAGTTGGATGGGTGTCTGTCCATGGAGGAAGGGCACCCTGGGGCGCCGCCAGGTCCCTGCCATCTCTGGATTCTCCCACCTAGCGCCACACAGACTAGGTGCTCAGTTATCACTAGTCGAGGGGCAGAAATAGCTCTATCAGGCAGGCCGGCCTCTGCAGAGGCTTAGAACAAACAGCAAAGCCAGGAATTCGAGTGATGTGTCTGGCCTGACCACGGCCATAGTGGCTGCCGAGGAAGCACATGGACCCGCTTTCTACCTAAAGTGCCACTCATATCTGTAAGCATCCACTGTATACCAGGCCCCATTCCAGGCAATGAGCTGCATGACTGGATGGGTGCCACCAAGCAGGGGCCTCCTAACTGGCTGGGTGGTCAGGAAAAAGACGCTTGGCTCCCTGCGGACGCAGTGGTGACATGCACTGTATGCTACATGGACTGTGCAACTTGGGCTTCAGAATCTTTGGAATCAAGACTTCCAGGAGCACGAGCTGGGGATGTGGCTCAGTGGCAGAGCGCTTGCCTAGCATGCGTAAGGTCCTGGGCTCCACCCCGGCGCTGCAGGGAGTAGGGGAAGAATTCCAGAAGCACATGAAGCCCCTTGCAGGCAAAAATGTCTTCCTATCCCCATAACAACTCCCCAGGGAGAACCTGAAACAAGGACAGCTGAAGAACTGGGCACTTCCAGCCAGAGGCACACATGCTACTGCGGGACCAGCATATCTGCCTTCTTGGTCACTTGGTTTTTTGTTTCTTTTGGGGTAGTGCTAGGGATCGAATCCAGGGCTTCATGCATGCCAGGTAGTACTCCACCACTGAGCTTCACCCCAGCTCTGGTCACTCTTAAAATGGCAGCAGGACACAGCTTCCATCCTGACCAGCTGAACAGTGCCTGAATCTTGAGGTTATCTCAGGTGTTGAGGACAAGGCTCAAGTGACAGTGCAGCCCGCCAAGGTGCCCTTTTCAGAATACAGACCTGCAGGTTTGAATTCTTTCAACCCTTTCTGTACACTGGGATATTTAGCTTGGCACAGAGAAACATGTCCTCACAGGGCAAGATGTTCTAAGCTATCTGGAGACTGCTTTTATCCTGCCTGGACCCAAAGTGGACCACAGCAGGTCCCCAGGAACTGGTGCAAAGGAAGCTGGCTGCTCAGTGTGGCTTTCCTTCTTGCCACCAGGCCTTTACTGGAGTCTATCCCTCTCCCACTGACACTTATGATGCTACCTCATGCTCACTTGACAGTTACAACCACAAGGATTAGAAGTGGACCAGAACCTAGAAGACTCAACTCTAAAATTTTAGCTCTCGGGCTGGGGATATAGCTCAGTTGGTAGAGTGCTTGCCTTGCAAGTACAAGGTCCTGGGTTCAATCCCCAGCACCGCAAAAAAAAAAAAAAAAAAAATAGCTCTCTGTCCACCTGAGATCTCATGATTCATTCCTAATTACATCCCTCAGATCAGTCGTATAAGAGATACAGAACCACCACAAAGTAAGGCATACAGTCAATATCTAGCACTTCCCCGAAGGGCAGACAGGCCATCAAGGAGGGATCCAGGGCAACAGTGCTCTTTATGACTTGGGCAGGGGGAGCTGCCCAAGCTGGAGCACCAGAGTATGGAATCTGGTACAGGAAACACCCAAGAAACAGATACAAGCGTACCAGGTCAGAAAGGCAAGTCCAGAGAGTGGAGACTGGCGACAGCCTGAAGGAGGTCAGGGATGTCAGGCTAAAAATCATGAGTTTTGTTTCACAGTCAACAAACCAGAGGAGTCACAGGAGAGGTGGAACACATGATACCAGAGCCATGCTTTAGAAAAATTAATCCAACAGAAGCACATTATAACCAGATGCAGGTGGTGAACGCCTGTCATCCCAGTTACTCAGGGGGCCAAGGGAAAAGGATCACAAGTTTGGGAATAGTCTAGGCTATTTAGGGAGACCCTATCTTAAAAAGGGTGGGGACATAGTTCAGTAGTAGAGTACCCCGGGGTTTGATCACCAGCACCCAAAAAACAATTAGACAGGACAAAATTACAAAACATCAAGTTAAGCCAGATATGCTGGCGTGAAACCTGGTTTGGGCAACAGGAATGGGCCATGCAAGAGAAGTTCTAAGACAACGTACTTAAGACTGGCTACATGACAGGCAGGACAGAATTATCCGATGGTATCTGTAAAAGGCAAACAGTCAATACCCCAAAGATATTCAAACCCCAACCTCCGGAACCTGTGAATGTTCTTTTATGTGGCAAAAAGGACCCTGCAGATGTGATTGTTAAACAGCCCTTGAGATGAGGAGATTATCCTGGAAGATCTGTGAGTCCAATCTAATCACTAATCTAGCCCTTAGAGCACAGAACCTTCTACTTGCATTTCAAAAGAAACGTGACTACGGAACAAGGGTCAGAGATATGAAGATGTAACCTGCAATTGCTGGTTTTTACGATGGACGAAGGGGACCACAAGCCAAGAGATGAGACAGCCTTTCAAAGGCTGGGAACGGCCCTCAGCTCAGAGTCAGCAAGAAAATGGAGACCCGAGTCTTAGGACTACAAGGAACCAAATTCAGGCAACGCCCCGGGACAGCAGGAAACATTCTCCCCCAGAGCTTCCAAAAAGAAACGCAACCCGCGGACACAGTGATTTTCATCCAGCAAGACCGGTTTCTGGCCTGCACAACTGTAAGATAATAAATGTTTGATGTTTAAGCCACCAAGTCTGTCAATTTGATATGGCAGCAATTAAAAACTATCAAATTCTGAACTTTTTGGTGGGGAAAGGAGAGTACACAGGCCATCACTTTTAGTACAGAACAGTAGCTATGTATTTTTGTTGTTGCCTGCAGTGCAAAAGACCAAATGCAGGACTTCATATGTGCTAATTCAGCCCTCTACCACAGAGGTACAGCCCAGCCCCACAGCAGCTATGTAGATGATTATTCAGCAACTAGAAATTAGAATTGGCACTTGAGATAGGCATTAAAATTGGCATCTCTAGCTGGTATCCCAATTGCTAAGAGTAGTTGCAAGAATGGAACAGAAGGAAGAAAATGGAAGTGAGAAAAGAAAGGGTACACAGCTTGAGAAATCTAAGATTACTAAGAATTAAGAAGCAAGGTATTGAGATGAAAAAAGAATGAAAGCCACCTCAACTCTTACGAGAAAAGGTTCTCTAGGTATGGTCGTGCACACCTGTAATCCCAGCAACCTGGGAGGCTGAGGCAGGAGGATCCCAAGTTCAAGGCCAGCCTCACCAACTTAGAAAGTCCCTAAAAACTTAGGGAGACCTTGACTCAAGAGTTAAAAAAAAAAAAAAAATCTTTAAGAATGGACTAGAACAGTGTGGTGGCATATGCCTGTAAACCCAGCAACTCTAGAGGCTAGGGCAGGAGGATATCAAGTCTGAGGCCAAACTGGACAACTCAGCAAGACTATCTCAAAATTTTTAAAAGGGCTGCCGATACAGCTCAGTGGTAGTGAGCCTGCTACTCAGACGTGAAGCCCTGGGTTCAATCCCCAGCAAAGCAAAAACTAATAGAACTAGACACCTCACACAAAAGCTAAGGAAGCAACAGAAAGAGTAAGGCCAGGGCTGGGGATGTAGCTCAGTGACAGGGCACTTGACTGGCTACCATGTGAGGCACCACTTAAAAAAAAAAAAAAAAAAAAAGTCAGAACAGATCATTCTACAAGAAGCCAGCCAAAGAATAAGGTTGGACTAAGATGTAAACATATCCCTCATCTCCACACAGAATACATGGCCACATTAACATCTGCCTGGTCATCATATTTGCATATACATTTTAAATTACGCTTCCCTGATAGAAGTAAAATACATGGTTTTAGATGTGATAACAAGTAATAAAGACGGAGGGGCAACTCCATCACCATTTTATAGATGGGGCACCCGCACCAAGAGATTAGGTGACTTTGCTACACAGATGGTACGGGCTGGTGCAGGACTTAAACCCTAGTAGTTTGCATCCCTAACATCCTACTGCAGGGAAGAACTAGAAAAGATAAGTCATTTTTGCTCTATTCAACACCTACTCAGTAGTAGCCAAGGAATTAAAGGTTCAAAACGCAGTTTAATCTAATCACAGAATGACTAGCAGATAAGAAAACTACAGTAATTACAAAGGCTAATCTGCAGGGCTGGGTGTGTAGTGCAGTGGCACAATGCTTAGCAAGCATGCAGTTCAATTCCCAGCAGAGGCAAAATAAAAAGTTATAATCAGTCATGTAAAGGCCACTGCTAGAATTGTAAATCCAAGAAAAGTCTGACATGCAAACTCTTAAGAGTCTCGGGGGCTGGCGTTGTGGCTTAGTGATAGAGCATGTGTGAGGCACCGAGTTCGATCCCCAGCACCACATAAAAGTAAATTAAAAAAAAAAGGTATTGTGTCTATTTGCAACTAAATTTTTTTTAAAAAAAGTGTCTCAGATAGCTGGGCGTGGTGGTGCACACCTGTAATCCCAGCGGCTTGGGAGGCTGATGCAGTAGAATCACGAGTTCAAAGCCAACCTCAGCAAAAGCAAGGCTCTAAGCAACTCAGCAAGACTCTCTCTCTAAATAAAATACAAAATAGGGTTCAGGATGTGGTCAGTGGTTGAGTGACCACCGAGTTCAATCCCTAGTACAAGAAAAGTCTCAAATACGTATGTGCACCAAGTTGCAGATACAATGAATAAGGCAAACATGGTCTAACACTACTTGAAGTAATTCAACTTGAGTTGCAAAGGCAACAGGTGGAGTAAACTAAGATCAATGCCCTTCTAGGTTAGGGATGTGTAACAAAAGTATAGCTCTTGCCTAGCACATGCAAAGCCCTGAGTGTAATCTCCAGAACAAGCTAATAGTTATTTTTTAAATGAATTCAAGGCTACTTATTGCAGGGAAGCCAGACTGTCTTTGAGGGGAAGGTTAAGAATGAATGGATAGGGCTAAGAGTGTGGCTCAGTGATAGAGTGTTCGACTGGCATGTGTGAGGTACTGGGTTCGATCCTGAGCACCACATATAAATAAATAAATGTCTATCAACACCTAAAAAATAAAAAAAAAATAGAATGAATGGATAAGTCTGGGAGTGCAGATCAGTGGTAGAGAATGTGCTTAGTAAGCGGGAGACAGGAGACTCAGGTACAATGGGGGGGGTAGCAGGGGGGAATGGACAGAAACCAATATGAGGAAGGAATCCAACCTCATGCTGGTTGCTCTGTAGGGACTTGGGTTCAGAGAACCTGAGAGAAGGCCTGTGTGGTTTATGAGGAGAGCACAAGATGATGTGGGTAGGTTAATGGGAATTCTGTCCAAGCTTGCCAGGAATTGTGTAGAGCAGGGAAACTACTGGACCCAACTAGTCTTAAAAAGGGTCGTGGTCTCCACTTTGTAACATAAGTGAAGGCTGGGAATACAGATCAGTGGTAGAGCATTTGCCTTGCAAGCAGAAGGCCCCATTGCCAAAAAACAAAAAACAAAACAAAAAAACACACAAAGACAAAGGGGAGATCACTTTTACTGAGCAAACGATGGCAGCTTCAACTGGGTAAGAAAAACCAGGCTGAAAAAAATGTGGCTTGTCCTGAAAGATAAAACTATTTTTGGTATTTGAGATTGAACCATCAAAGGTGGGTCAAACTTTTGAACTGGGTTTTTAACATCATGAAGCCAGATACTTTGATAATTCCATTTCAAATCAAGTTATATATTGCAGGTTGGGGGCACATGTTACAGATTCCACAAGATGTAACCTTTCTAACTATGGGTTAGGAAGTAATGTGAAGCCAGGCATGGTGGCATGTCCCTGTAATCCCAGCAACTTGGAAGGTTCAGGCAGGAGGATTGAGAATTCAAGTCAGTCTCAACAACTTAGCAAGGCCCAGGCTTTAAATTAAAAAATAAATAAACAAAAAGGCCTGGGGATGTGGCTCAGTGGTTAAGTGCCCCTGGGTTCAATCCCTAGTTAAAAAAAAAAAAAGGTAGTATGAATCAGGTTGGGTGTGGGGGCCCACACCTGTAATCCCAGCAACTCAGGATGCTAAAGGCAGGAGGATCACAAGTTAGAGGTCAGTCTCAGCAACTTAGTGAGGCACTGTCTCAAAATGAAAAATAAAAGGCTGGGGATGTGCTCAGTAATTAAGCACCCCGAGTTCAATCCCCGGTACAAAAAAAAAAAAAAAAAAAAAAAAAAAAAAGTTAAGTAGTGTGAATCAAATAGCCCCCCTCCTACTTCACTCTCCAAAGTCCAGATACCAGATTGCCTGGTACCATCACAGTGTAAAGCCCATGGAAAGAAAAGAAATGGTGAAAGTAGGTTCACAAATCCAGATGAAGTGTCCAGACCTAGTCGGGGTTCCCATGACTAATGAACACCTCATTTGGAACAAGTTTTTCAGGAATGAATGGATGTCCTTCAGCAAGAGGCCAGGCCAGTCTTCCCGCCAATCCCTCTGCACAGACGCCCCATAAGGGCAAGCACTGCTATGGGGGGAGGGTACCCCGACATCGGTCATCATCCCTCCCATCTTCCTAGGCACACACTGGACACTGACCAGTCCCCACTGTGAAGGCTTCCTTGATGCTCCAGGCTTATGCCTGCACAGATTTACTCTAAGACTGACCAGCCTGCACGCTGCCCAGGCCCTGACCCTGCCCTGTACTCTAAATGTTCCTTCCAAAATACAACTTCCCCGGTGGGACAAGGACCTTGAAGTCCCAGGCGAGGGAGGGAGCTCGGTGGAAGACAGAGCTCGCGAACCTGCGCCGGCAGCGCCCGGGCCCCGACCAGCAGCGCCCATCTCTGGAAGCCTCCATCAGGATGCACAGCTCGTGGGGAGGAGCAAGCACCAAAGAGGACCCCCGAAGTGCCCCCAAGCACCCGCGGGAAGCGAGCTGGGCACCGGAAGTGGAGGCCCGAGTACCGGGACCGAGGGGTGTCTGGAGGCCAAGGGTTGCCCACTTCCTGGCGGCGAGAGCAGCTCACGGCTGCTCAGATAAGGGAGTCACCCAGACGAACCCGAAGCTTGTTCTATCTGGGAGTCAGGAAAGAACCAAGTTTTTAGTCACCAAGGAGTTTAGAGGGACCGCGGCCCATTTTGGCGCCAAATGGCAAGGGGAGCGCACAACCGGAAGTGCCACCCTGCCCGGCGCCAACAGCCGCGCGCCGCCTCATCCTCGCGCATGCGTGCCCGGCTGTCAGCAGCAGCTACGGGCCACCTGGAGGGGAAGCGACCCCCCACCCCAATGCTTTGCCTCTCTCCTTCCCTGGGCCGACTGTCTCCCACAATACCTACCGCTTGCGGACATCGTCGGGCAGGGAGATGGCCGGGACGGCCAGCGCGGGCACCCGGGCCGGAGCGGTACGGGCCGGCATCTCGGAGACTGCAGCAGACGCGGCAGCAGTGCAGGCAGCCCCAGCTTTTCGCGCGGAAACCAACGGGGAGGGGCGGCGAGCGGAGGCAGCGCGTACCACCCTTGCTCGGGCACGGGGGAAGGAGGGACGTACCATGAGGGAGAGGCCGTACCATGTGCGGGCAGACAGAGCAGAGCTGGCTGTGCTCCTGAGCTGCGCATGCGTGAGGCGAGCACGCACCCCCAGCGCAGAGCAGTGGGTTCGTCCAAGCTCTGCTAACGTTTGCCGTCAAGGGGGCGCAGTGCCTGAGACAGTCATTCATTCATTCTTTCGGGCATGCGGGCAGTGAAGCAGTTCGCCGTTCCCGGGAGTTAAAAGCTCTTGTGTTAACTATTGAGTTAAAGCCCTTGGTTCCAACCCAACGTCCACCCATTTGTGACCTTGGACTGGACACTTGAACTCAGCCTCAATGTTCTCTTCTATAAATCAGGGTTAATAGCACCTACTCCAGAAAATCTGGAGGATGCCCAGAATTTGTAGCTAACACCAAGGGTCTCGCACTGTAGGAGATGAAGAATCACCTCCACAGCCTGTGTATTTGATACAGTACCAGACCATAAGAAAAGGATGGGCTCTTCAATATCTGGTTCTGGGAACACTAGATATCCACTTTTACAAAAGAAAAATATTAGACCCCGACTTTAGACATTATATAAAAAAAACACTCAAAATGGATTAAAGACCTGAAACCACAGAACTACTCAAGAAAACATGGAACTATAGAGAGAAGAGGGAAAGCTTCATGATATTGAATTTGACAATACTTGAATATGACAACAAAAACTAGAATACACAATGAGTCTACATCAAACTTAAAAACATCTGCACAGCAAAGCAAACAATCAGTGAAACAGCAACCGGCAACTGAAATGGGAGAAAAATGCTGTAGTTGCTATAGAAAACAGTATGAAATTTCCTCAAATTTAAAAATAGAATGATGTGATCCTACAGTACCACTTCCGGGCATGTATTCAAATAATTAAAAACAGGATCTTGAGGTATTTGCACACCCATCCTCATTGAAGCATTACAATAGCTAAGAGGTAAAATCAAAATGGCCATCTACAGATAAGTTGGTAAAGACAATGTGTCATATACATGATTAAATATTATTCAGTCTTAAAAAAGGAATCCCATCTTATGCTACAACATGACAACCTGGAGAATATTATGCCAAGTGAAATACAGTCATGAAAAGATACAGGATTCCATTTATATGAGGTATCTCAAGTCAAAAATCTCAAACAAAGCAAAATGGCAACTACCAAGGATGAAAAAGAATGGAAAAAGGGAAATTATTCAATGCATATGGAGTTTCAGTTTCACAAAATGAAAGGTTTCCAGAAGTCTGTTGCACAATAATGAGCATGCACTTAACACAACTGAACTAACTGTACCCTTAAATATGGTGAAGATGGTAGCTAGGGTACAACACTTGAGCCTGTCGTTCCAGCCTTAGGGAGGCTGAGGCAGAGGATTACTTGAGTTCAGGGCCCGCCGGAAGCTAGACTCTGTCTCAAAAGAAAAGGTAAATTTTGGACTTGGGGTGTAACTCATTGATGGAGCACTTGCCTAGCATGTGTAAGGCCCTGGGTTCAATCCCTAGTAACAAAAAATAAGTTAAAATTTATGTGGCTCTTTATTGCAATTAAAAAGAAAACTAGGGTGGGCTGGTGATGTAGCTCAGTTGGTAGAGTGCTCGCCTCACAGGCACAAGACCCTGGGTTCAATCCCCAGCTCCAAATAAATAAATACAACTAGGCATGGGGAAGTAGCTCAGTGGCAGACAACTTATCTAGTAAGAGCCAAGCAATGGGTTCAATCCCCAGTTACCCAAAAACTTAGGCCAAGTACAGTGGTGTATGCCTATCATCTCAATAAGATGATGCCAAGGCAGGCTGAGACCAGAGGATTTTAAATTTGAGGCTAGCCTTAGCAACTTAATGAGGCCCTGTTCCAAAATAATAAGAACTGGGGATACAGTTCAGTGATAAAGCATCCCTGCTTCAAACCCTAGTACCAAAAAAACTATTAGGGCCCAGATTTTTTTAACGTAGTATTTTATCTCTGACAAAAAAGTACTAGTATGGCGTGTTAAGTTGGACATATTTTTGTATTTTCGTACAAAATATTTGTATCCCAAAATTTACAAATGAATGCATTTACCCATATACACTCGGTTCCCCCAAGAGAAAGGGTTGACCTGGTCAAAGTGCATCAGTGACACATGGCAAGACTCTGGAACACCGAAAATTCTTAATGTTTTTAATTTTCATATTTTGATTGAAGTGATTTTAATGTTTTATATTAATTCTTATATTAATTCTAAAATTAACAACTTTCTTTTATTGTGCTACTGGGGATTGATCCAAGGGTCACTGAGCCACAACCCCAGCCCTTTTTATTTTTTATTTTGAGACAGGGTCTTGCTAAATTGCTGAGGGTTTCACTGGGTTGCTGAGGCTAACCTCAAACTTCCAACACTCCTGCCTCAGCCTCCCAAGTAGCTGGAATTATAGGCATGCACTGCTGTGCCTGGCCCCAAAAATCAATAATTTAACATCTAACAAGAACTTATGCATGTACTATGCTCTTTAAAGTTATTTAATTTGGTCCTTAATGACCATAAAGGGAGGCACAGGTTTAGTATCCTCCCCTTGAAATGCTTGGGACCAGAAGTATCTTGGATTTCCAATTTTTTTTTAATTTGGGGATATTTGCATATATATAACAATATCGTAGGGAGGGGACACAAGTCTAAACATGAAATTCATTTATGTTTCATATATACCTCTTACACATCCTAAATATAATTTTGTACAAGATTCTTTTATAATTTGGGGCAAGAAAGTTTCATGGCATGGAATTTTCCACTAGTGACAACATGTTGGTCAAAGTTTTGGATTTGGGAACATTTCAGGTTTAGGGGTTTTATTTTATTTTATTTAAAATACATTTTTATTTTGGTTGTAGATAGACAGAATACCTTTATTTTATGTGGTGCTGAGGCTCAAACCCAGTGCCTCACATATACAAAGTAAGCAAGCGCTGAACCACTGAGCCACAGCCCTGGATTTTGATTTTTTTGTGTGTACATGCATGCTGGGAATGAAGTACAGGGCCCTGCACACAGCCCTCTAGATTTGGGGTTTTGATTCGGGACTCTCAACCTGTAACAGGACTCCATTTCCTGTGGCCTAGATTTGTCCTAGAGGACTTTGACTCCAAACTACTTATACAAGATGGTAGATTCAGTCAGCATCAGGGCCTATGAATCCAGATGTCTTTAGTTCAGAACCTGAATGCAAAATGGTGACCCCAGTGCTGGTTGGCCAGTTAGCCATCCCATAGGTGACCAAAGAGACAGGACTGGGAAACTTGACAAAGAAAGTGTCAGAAACAGGTAACAGTAACAAGAAAGTCTCAATAGAGTGAGGCTCAGGTCCATAGAACTGTCAGCAACTAACATGTGGGCCTCTAATACACCTTGGGGAAGGAGGGTTCACGGGGCTAAAGGAGCCTCAACTCAAGGAGGGTAGCTGGGTTTTTGTTTTTGTAGTGCTGGGGATCAAATCCAGGGCCTTGCACAGCTAGGCAAGTGCTCTATCACTGAGCTATACCTCCAGCCCCAGCAGCTGCATTTATTGGGGACTTCCTTGCAGGCAGATTTTCTTTGTAATACTTGTGTCAACCTTGCCAGGAAGGAATGAGTCTGCTCATTTTGCAGATGGGGGTCAAGGCTCAGGGACAAAGGGTTTGCCCAAGTGCTCCCTGCAAATTAAGTACAACTTCTCTTGGTTGTTCTTTGGAACTACAACCCAAATCCACTCTCCTGCAGAGTTCTTTCCCCCTCCACACTGTAGCTAGAAAGACAAAAAATGCCATTCTCTCCCCCCACCCACAAAGCCTTCCAAAGCTTTCCATTGCTCTTCAAATAAAAGCATTTTATTCCATCTTCAGCACTCTGCCTAGATTCATCTGATTCTACCCCACCTCACTGAGCACTAACTTAACTGACCCATTTTTATCCTTTCAAGTTTATGTGCCCCAGGGCTTTTGCTTTTACTGTAATTTCTGCCCAGACCATTCTTCTGGAAAATTCACACAGTTCAAAGTTTGCTTGTATACAGAGGCTTCTGCAGACCTCCTGGAGGCAACAGTTCACCCTCTACTCATTCCATCCTATTATACTGTTTCTTCATAGCATTTACCACTGTCAGATTCTTTTATTTACTGTCTATTCCACTAGAGCAGAGGCTGGCAAACTTTCTATAAAAGACCAGATAGTATTTTTGGTTTTGTGAGTCACACATTCCCTGCTCAAACTACTCAAGTCTGCCATGATAGTGCAAGAACAGCCATAGACAATATGTAAGAGAATGGGTATGACTGTGTTCCAATAAAACTTTATTAGCAAAAACAGATGGTGGGTTACTGTGATCCCAGTAACTCTGGAGACTGAGGCAGGAGGATTGCAAGTTTGAGTTCAGGCTTAGCAAACTAGCAAGGCCCCACCTCAAAGCAGGAAAAAAAAAAATGGTCTGAGGATATAGCTCAGGGGTAAAGTACCCCTGGGTTCAATCCCTAGGATAAGGCGGGGGGGGCAGTGCAGAGATGGTGGGCCAGAGAATCCTGAGAATCCTACACAGACTACATTCTCCAAATAAATACAGTTATGAGTTGAATATGCAGAGCATGGAAGTTACCTGATGTGGAGGAAAGATAATACTGGTGGGTAATAAAGCCGTTTTCTGTCCTACAACATTATAACTTCCATTTCACAAGGGGAAACTGAGGTCCAAACTGGACCAGGCTGCAAATCTAGTCTGTCTCCAGGCCCTAGTCATCTGCTCTCTCCCCTCACCTGGCCCTTTGAAATGCCACACAAATGCTGGGGGTGTGTTTCAGTGGTAGAGCTCTTGCCTAGCACCTGTGAAGCTCTGGGCTCAATCCTCAGCACCACATAAAAGTAAAAATAAAATAAAGGGATTGTGTCCATGTACAACTAAAAATGTTTTTTAAATGCCACACAAAGCCATGGGGGGTGGGGGAAGATACTGAGGGCTTTCCAGGATCCCCTGGAGTGAGTGGTTGGACCACCAGAGACCCCACCCACAGCCTAGAGAGCAGGCCTACTTTGAGAAAAGCTACTGAAACCACCAGGAGAAACCAGGACCACTTTTGGGGGGAATTCATTCCGACTCCACCCCTCTGACTCTGAAGTTCTGTTCACAACCCCCTCCCCCTCCCTCCACCAAGAAAGGCTTGCCAGGCCCAAGCCCCCGCCTCCCAGGTCACATTCTGACTCCACCTGGAGGGCCACATTCCATGGAGGCCCAGATATCAGCCTGACCAGAGGCCAGGCTGCCCAAATTTGTCAAGGCTGGCGGAGGGATGGCCACGTGTCCTGAGCCCCAGTCAGGAGACTAAAGCTGAGTCACCCCAGATGCCAGAGGAATTGTCACAGCCACTGAGCGCGTGCTCAGTACCAGGCCCCAGAGAGGCCCTGAGCAGCAGCTTTAGCACTCAGTAATTCAACAGAGACACTATCAGTCTCACCCTGATGGTCCTCAAAAACTCTCCAGACTGGAGTGACTTGCCCAAGCCAGGAATCAAATCCAGGAAAACCCAAGGCCTTTGGAGTGTGCTGGGCACAGCTGCCTCCTCCTTGTGGGGCCCTTGAGTAAACTGATGACTGGGATCACAGGAGACTAGCTGCCAACCCCTGCAGGCTTTACTCAAGAGCCCTGGGGTCACTTATCTGCCCCTCTTGGCCCAAAGCTCCCTCAGTTTTCTCCTAGATGCCAGCCCAGCCCCTTCCCAGGTTGCCCCTCTGCCCCCTCCCCAACTATTCAGAAGCCAAATCTGATTAGGAAACCACCTTCCTACCTCATTGAACACACCTGAATGACTTCCGAGTCCTCAGGGGACACGCAGCCCTTCACGGCAGCTTGGCAGGCAAAGCCTGACAAAGACTTCTATCTACCATACACACGGAGCTCCTTCAAATTAATTTAAAAAAAAAAAAAATCCCTCTTTTATTAAGCGAACAAAAGCATTTGAACAGACACTTCACAAAAGAGAAGTTCCAAGTGGACAAGGCTTATCTGGTAAGCCACTCAAGTTCATTAGTCATCAGGGAAATGCAAAATAAAACCTCAATTGCCATATCTTACACACCTCAGGACGACTGAAGTGAAGAAACAATTTAAGTGTTCGCAAGATTAGAACTCTTTGATGCTGTTGGAACGAGTCCAAAAATGGTACAGCTACTCTGGAAACTGGTTTGGGAACACCGCAAAGGCTAGACATATTCTGACCCCAGGACTCAGCAATCCCATCCTGGGGTACTTACCCTCGCCTAATGACAAGAACAAAACTGTTCCGCTTATTAACAATAGCCAAAAACTGAAGACAGCATAAACCACATGGGACAGATGAACAGTTATTTATTCATACAAGAGAATACTAAACCGAGGGGGTCATAAACTTTTTTTTTTTTTTTTCGGTGCTGGGGATCGAACCCAGGGCCTTGTGCTTACAAGGCAAGCACTCTACCGACTGAGCTATTTCCCCAGCCCCCATAAACTTTTTTTAATAATAGTCACATAGTAAGTTTTTTAGGATTTGTGGGCTCTACAGTCTGCTACAACTACCAACTCCGCCCTTGCAGTCTGCAAGCATCGCAGACCATACATAAAGGAATGGGCACTGTGTTGAGCCAATAAGACTTTATGCACAGCCACCGAAAATCGAAATCCACACCATTCTCACATATCACAAAAGGTCATTTTTCTTTTGATTTTTTTTTTTCACCTCAACCCCTTAAAAATGGAAAAGGCATTCTTAGCTTACTGACTGTATGAAAAAACGGGCATGGGTAGATTTTGCCAAACCCCACCACACAGCTTCAAGAACCAGGACTCTCCAATCCCACTTAAAACTACAAACGCATCTCAAACAAGATGGTACATCAAAGAAGCCAGCCGGGGAGTGCATACTACGCAATTCCATTTGTAGGAATCACAGCCCTTCTCCCCAGTTCTCTCCCACTCCACCCACTCTAGGCACAGGTTTCCTCCCATCCAGGCCACTTACGCCACATCCTGCCTCCTTCAGCTCTGCTCAGGCCTCTCTGACCTACCTGGGTCCCCCAGCCATTGCCCTTCTTAGCCCTGGAGAAAAATCGTGGTCAGAGAGTTGCCTACCTTCTGGAGAATAATGTGAAAACACAGCGTCCGCTTCAGAACCGCAAAGAAAGTCTCCCTCTCCCTGAGATGGGGGTAGAAATAAGGGCTGGGCCTGCCCACGCCAATAAACCAGAGGAGTTTCATCTGAGGAGCTTCCGTCCCAAAATGACCATCGATTAACCACAACTGATTCTCTGAAGACAATTGGCAAGTTATTAACACTACCTGGCAAAGAGAAGGAATTAGACTCTCCAATCAGGGTGTTGGGGATGTTTCTAGAAGTTTCCTTGTCTCAGACTAAGGACCCCTGACTCTTCTGAGCAAATAGAGGGAACAAGAAAGTCACACACGATTCCTTTAGCACAGGATTCCACAGTCTGGGCTGACATCAGGGGCCGAATTATCCTTTGTCACATAGTCTGTGTCCTGTGCATGTAAGGCAATGAGCAACATCCCTGACCTCTGCTCACAAGATGCCATAGCAGCACCTCCTTGCTGACCTGCCTCCAACCAGGCAGAACCACCAAACGCCTTCATACATTGCCAGATGTCTCCTGCCAGGTGAGGGGAAATAACCCTTAGAATCACTGGTTTAACCATGTGGAAATGACATTATATAAAGCAGCTGAAACTTGTCCTAACTGTTTGCCTCCTGGACATCTCTGAGATGCCTCATCTGCAGCCTAAAATCAGCCCCAAAACAGCCTTTAGAAAAACTATAATAAGTCACGGATGGTTCACATCAGGAGGTGTGCAGTGTGACCATGCAGAGTCCTGGAGCCTGAAATCAGATTCTCCAGGCCATGGTAGGGCCCAGGAACCTGTATTTTTTTCCACAACTTGCCTACTTGTGAAAGACATTTTTTTAATAATGTGGGGAAGTTCAATTACAAGGAGGTTGTTGTGTGTGTCGGTATTCTGTTTTTATTGCTGAACATTATTCCGTTGCATGGATGTACTATAGCTTGTTTATCCATTCACCAGTTGATGGACATTTGGATTGTTTCCACTTTCAGGCCATCAAGAATGCTGCTATAAATGTTCACACACAAGTCTCTGTGCAGACATATGTTTTCAATTCTCTTGGGGAGATGGATACCTGGAGTCAAATTGCTGGGTCTTGTGGTGAGTTTGTTTGCCTTCATACAAAGCTGCTAAACCTATTTCCAAAGCAGCTGTGCCATTTTGCATTGGAGGTTGGGATTATTAACATACCCATTTTCACAGATGATGAAACCAGCTGAGAATTGTCAAGTGACCTGCCCAATGTCTACCTGAGTTGTCAAGGGTTGCATTTGAGATTCAACCTAGTTTTTCTAACTTCATGGTAGGCACTGTTAACACTTCCACCACAATGGCCACTGAAAATGAACCACATCTGACGATTTTCATTTCCCTCTTCTGGCAGAGGCAACTATTCCAGGATATGACAATTTAGGGAAAGGAAGTAGGTGGTTGGCAGTCTGAATTTGAGGAAAGTATGTCAGTTTTGTAGACAAATGGGGAAAATGACCAGAATATGAAGATAAGGAGATGCATTAGAAACCCTTTGAAGACTGCTAACTAAATGATGTGTCCAGGCAATGGTTTCCCATAGATGAAACTGTTAGGAAAACCCATGTAAGGAATTGATGGCATCTAAAACCCCAGATCAGTCTTAGTTATCAGTAAAAAAGAGAGATAACTGGACATTGGCCTTCTGGTAGAAGTTTTACCCATCATTTATGAAGAATTGAAGCTCCAGACCCCAAAATATGTGTGTGTCCTGTGATTTGGGACAGAGGAGCACATTGAATGTCAGGAAGGGATGCCATCAATCAATGCCTATGGGACGCTGTCCAAGGAAAATCACCTGGTTTCTTCAACAAATTAATTACAAAAAAATAATAGATATAAGGGAAAGGGAAAGGAAACCTGTATGTTAAACAATATTTCAGAGATTCTGCCCTTCTTAGTTAAATTCCATAAATAAACCTTATTTGGATTCTAATTCAAATGAATTATACGCTAAAGAATAAAACTGATAAGTGGGGAACTTTATTATTATTATTTTGGTACCAGAGATTGAACCTAGGGGTGCTTTACCTCAGAGCTACATTCCCAACCCTTTTAATTTATATATTTATTTTAATTTTGAGACAGATCCTCCCTAAATTGCTGAGGCTGTCCTTGAACTTGAGACTCTCCTGCTTCAGCCTCCCAAGTCATTAGGATTACAGGAGTGTGCCACTGCACCTAACTTCTTTTAATATTTTTAGTTGTAGATGGACACAATACATTTACTTTATTTTATATTTTTATTAGTTGTTGACAAACTTTTATTTATTTATTCTTATGCAGTTCTGAGACTTGAACCCAGTGCCTCACACATGCTAGGCAAGTACTCTACCACTAAGCCACAACTGCAGCCCCAATACATTTATTTTATTTATTTATTTTTATATGGTGCTGAGGATTGAACCCAGTACCTCACATGTGCCAGGTGAGTGCTGTCCCTCTGAGCTATATCTCTAGCCCTGTACCTGGCTTCTAATTGATACTTTTGATAAATATGATGATGGTATTGTGGTTTAGTTTTTTAAGTGTTGCTATCTTTTAGAGATCAAAAGTAGAGTATTTACAAATGAAAAGATTTGACCTCTCAGATTTGCTTCAGAATGCCCAGTAAGTAATAACTGATTCAATTAAGAATAGAAGTTAGTGAAAGTCTGACGAATAACACAATATCTAACAGTCTCAAAGTACCTTCCCATAAGGTACTTAATAATTATGAAAGGGGAAGTAGTAACTTTAAAGTGGAGAAATCTGGAGGATATTGCCTTAGTCAAGTGATAATTTTTTTTTTCCTGGTACTGTGGATTGCAAATGATCAAGATTAACATCACCGGGCTAGGGTTGTGGCTCAGTGATAGAACGCTTGCCTAGCATGCATGAGGCACTGGGTTTGATCCTCAGCACCACATAAAATTAATAAATAAAACAAAGGTATTGTGTCCATCTACAACTAAAAAGAATTTAAAAAAAGATTGACATTAGCATTGATGGGGCTAATCAGCATCAGGAGTGGTACCTATCAGCGGGTCCCTCCTGATGGGATGCAATGAGAGGGATACAACTTCACTTCTAAGGTCTTCCTGCCAAACATTCATAACCTTTATCTAGAGGTGAGGAAACATCAGATGACCCCAAGTTGAAGGACATTCTCCTGACCTAGTCTATTTCTCAAAAATGTCAAGATCATGAAAGACAGGATCAAAAACTTCCAGTTGAAAGAGACAACTGACTGCAAAGAATGATCTGGAATTTTTTTCTGCTGTAAAGGTCATTAACGAGACAACTGGTGATCTCTGATTAAGGTTTGTAGATTTCTTGCTTTTGAGACTTTTTGAAGCTATGTAAATGAATGATTTGTTCTTAGGAAGCTCAGTGAAGTGTTTTGATGGATGGATTGATACGTGAATGGATAGACAGAAGGGAGCCTGAACTGCTAGTAAGTGGTCATTCATCCTTCTTGACCTGGACCTGCTTCCTTTGAAGCTCTTTCACAGTTTCTTTCTCATTTAAGTCATTAATATTTTGTTTATCATTTGCAACTAAGTCTAATCTTTACATCATTGTTAAAGGAAACATGGAAGTTATCATGTTGCTCATAATAGTGGTAGGACCTGTGGATTTTTGTTATGATGCTGAGAGTCTAGAATTATGATTTCTAATACTGTAATCAATGACCATGCATGGGTATTAAAATTTAAAATTTAGTCTCTGAAAAAAAAATAAATAAAATTTAGTCTCTGCTTCTTGTTAACCACATTCCAAGTGTCCATGGATCTGCTTAGTGTGGTGACACACACCTGTAATCCCGGAGACTCAGGAAGCTGAGAAAGGAAAGTCTGAGGCCAGCCTCAGCAATTTAGCAAGACCCTCAGCAACTTAGTGAGACCCTGTCTCAAAATAAAAAGTAAAAAGGGCTGGGGATATAGCCCAGTGATAAAGCACACCTGGGTTAAATCTTCAGTATTTAAAAAAAAAAAAAAAAAAAAAAAAAAAAAGGGCTGGGAATATAGCTCAGTTGGTAGGGTGCTTGCCTTACCAGCACAAGGCCCTGGGTTCAATTCCCAACATTGAAAAAAATGCGTCCATGGATGTGGATTATGTTCATGCTCAGATTATGGGTTCTGTTTCTCAGAGTATGATTCGAGAACCACTTTTTTTTCCCTCCTAGTGCTGTGGTTGGAACTCAGGGCCTGGTGCATACTAGGCAAGTGCTCTATCTTAGAACTTCTGCCCCAGCCCAAGATGAGTTGCAATAGAGATAATAATAATCAAAAACTTTTTTTTTTCCCTTACCAGGCATTTTTCAATTATCAGGGTCGCTTAGTGAAAAATGCACATTCCCTGCATCATTCCAGACCCACTAGATCTAAATTTCTGAGTGTGGAGCTTGAGAATCTGCATTCTAACAAGTTCTTCCAGGGGATTCTGATGTTTCCTAATAGCTACCAGCCTCCCTAGTAAAAAAGGAAGTGGCAATCATCTTGCATTTCCTGCAATTTGGTCCATTTCATTCTAGGCTCCAAAATTTGGGAGCTAACAGTAAATCAGATCTTCAGACCAGAATATTGAGAAGGACTAGATGTGATCCCAGTGGACAGGTCCCACCCTACTTTGGGTATGTTACTTGACCTCTCTGTGCCTTGGTTTCTTTACCTGTCCAAGAATGAATACTAATCCTACTCTAAAGGGCTATTTTGAGGATTCCATTTGCTCATCGATGTAAAGTACTTCCAACAGTGCCTGGCATTATAATTAGCCTTATCTCCAAAGGTCTATCCAACTAATGTGGGGTGACTCTGGCCTTGCCATCTAAAATATCACCTGTGGCCAGGCAAGGTGGTACACACCTGTAATCCCAGTGACTCTGGAGGCTGAGACAGGAGGGTCACAAGTTCAAGGCCAACCTGGCCAACTTAGTGAGACCCTGCTTCAAAATAAAATAGATAGGGCTGGGGATGTAGCCCAGAGATGGAGCACTCCTGGGTTTGATCCCCAATGCCAAAAAAAAAAAAAGGCCTGAACCCCAAAAGTGTCACTTCTATTTTATTTTCTTCCCAGCTAATACTTTAGGGTTTTTTGCAGTGTTGAGGGTTGAAACTAATGTCCCAAATGCTAAGCATGCTCTCTACCACTGAGCTGCACCCCTAGACTCCTAGTTAGTACTTAACACTCATCCTACAAACACTAACTGATCACATATTCCAGGCAGAGAGAATGGAAAGCACAAAGATCCTGGAATCAGAACATGCCAAGTACTGTTTTTTGATTTTTTGGTTTTTGGTTTTTGTTTTGGTTCTGTCTTTATTTGTGGTGCTGGGAATCAAACCAAGGGCCTGGTACTCTACCACTAAGCTATAGCCCCTGTCCCCTAAGTACTATTAAAGATGCTAGAGACCCATTGGTGAATAACAGACCTATCTTTAAGGAGCTCGTATTTTAATGGGACAGACACATAAATTGATATATAATTTACTGCCAGGTGATAAGCAGATTAGGGGCTAAAGAGGGAAGGAGAGAAGCAGAGAAGGACTCTCTGAGGAGGTGGCATTTGGTCAAGGTCTAAAGGAAGAATTGGACGAAGCATAGATATTTGGGGGAAAATTTATTAACTCTGGGCTGGCCTCTGGCATTTCTGCAATCCCACCACCTCCTATCCCCAGCCCCAGCTAGGGTTCAGGTTTCTACATAGAGGGGAATTCCAATGGGGGTTGCCTCTGTCTGTCTGCTGTCTGCCTCCTCTACCAATGGCTGTCCTGGGCAGCTGGTATTGCAGGGTGAAGCTTCAGCTTGGGGGCCTGGAATCCCCCATCAAAATTCTAGACCTGTCTTTAAAAGAGCTGCTGGGCCACCTGCCTCCAGGCAATGGAGGCAAGGAGCCCAGTTAGGGAATCTCCCAACCTCCACAGCTGCATCCCATCTGGGTTTCTCCTGTTCCTGGGAAAGGCTTGTGATCTCCCCTTCCATAGCAAAGAGGGAGTTTCAGTGCTTTTTTCTAGCCCTGTGTTGGAGCCAGAATCAGCCTGCAAGGTTCAAATTCAGTCAGGCATTGCCTGACTAGTGCTGTGTGCCCCTTAGCAGTTTGCTTAACTACTCTGAATCCACATGTCCTTAAGATCTTGTTTATAATCCTACCTCCTGAAGAGTCAGGTCTTCATCCTGGGTCAGCACTTGATAAATGTCAGCCAATTCTTTGGGGTATCTGGGCCCACTGTATTCCCAAGGCCACCTCTCCAGCTCCCAGGGAGGCGCATGTACTTGAGATGGAGGAGGGGTCCCCCATCAGCAGCCAGGCTGTCTCTTAGAAAAAAAGCAAGAAGGCCCCAGCCTTAACAAATCAGTGGGAGTGGCAGGGCAGTGTTTTCTCAGAAGCCACTGCCATCACAGCTTGGCAGGGCTAAGGAACAGGGAAGACTGGGAAAGGAAGGGCAGCCACCCTCCCCTACCCAATGGCCCAGCCAAGGGGTGCTCATGAGGGAACAGCCACCTTAAGCCCCCAAAGACACAACTGCACCAGAAAGAAAAATTGAACCGTTTATTGGCCAAGGTCTGGGTCTCTGGCATGGGGGGCCTCTGGGGAGCTGTATGAAGGGAGACAACCCCCCCAATTGGCTCCTTGCCCCCCAAAACCCCCTCACCCAGCCTTTGCATTCACAAGACATTAATTTGAGGCGTGAGGTTTCCCTCCCATGGAGAGATGAACCAGCAATTCCAAAGAAGTCCTGGGCAGGACCAGAACTCCAATTGGCAGTTTCGACATGGACACAAATGTAAGACAGAACAGCATCCATTCTGGGGGAAACAGGGCAGGGAGGAGGTCACAGACACCACGCGCTTGCGCACACAGACACACATAAATATAGTTCGTACCACAACAGCTCTTCCGTCTATCCACAGGAATTAGCAAAGTCCTTCTGGGGCAGGCGAGGGAAGAATGTCCCCAGGAAATGTCCTTGGCCACCCCACCCCCTTGCTCCATTCAAGACATCTGGGCCGGGGAGGATTTGTGACGGTGTGAAGAGCTTGGGGGGGAGTGGTTTGGGGGGTAGGAGTGGGGAGAATGTGCAAATGTCTCCCCCAGAACTTTCTCAAGTTCTACCCTGTCCCACAAGGAGGCCCAGAGCCCTCTTCAGTCCCCCAAACCGGTTTTTCCAGCCTTCGGTGATTCCTCTGTGCCCCAAATAGTGCAATTGGCCGTTGAGGTCTGAGAGTGAGGAATGGGGCTCGGCCCCCTCCCCCCATCTCTACCCCGTGGCTTCCTTTCCGGGCATCTGAGAGGAAAAAGAAGATGGAGTCAAAGTGGCAGCTGATGAAATTTGGGGAAGCTGTGGATTTGGGTCTGGGAGGGTTGGGGAGGAGACTTCCAAAGAAGGGCCTGAGGTTGTCGGGAAAAGGTGGCAAGAGGGATAAATTCGGAGATAGGAGTGGGTACAGGTTGGGGGGTCGGACAGGAAAATGTTGACTCCTTTGTACTGCATGATAAACTGTTCCTGCCCTGTGCTCCCTCCTGTTGTCACCCTAGTCCTTTGAAGGTCCCCAGGGTCACTGTACTGGCCTCCAGCATCCCACTGAAGCACTACTGACTAGTCAGTGCCCCGACTGGCCAGCCCAGCTGTGAACTTTCAACATCTGCCAAGTCTATGGGGTGCAGGCATCTCGCTTGGCAGCCCCTGGTCTCTGTCTGAGGTCACCCAGTGCCTTTCACGCAGCCCTGTGTGTCCTGGTTGTTGGTCCACCCTCCCTTCAGACCACTGTGTTGCCCTCCAGAAACGTGGGTGAGGTGGGCATATGCGTGCCCCTCTCCAGAGAGCTGGAGCTGCGGAGAGGCAGGAGGCGGTGGCCCGGGGTCCCATCCCGCCTTCCTGGCACCCCTGCTGCCCTCTGCCAGCACTGCAGGGGCCGCAGCACCTCCCGCCGCAGGTCCCGGCTGCGCCACGTGTAGATGACGGGGTTGAGCAGCGAGTTGAGGGTGGCAAAGGCGAAGAAGTAATGGGCCTTGTAGAGAACTGGGCAGGACCGGACGGGACAGGCGTAGTCCAGGAGCAGGATGCTGAAGGCAGGCAGCCAGCACACGATGAAGACGCCCAACACGATGGTCACCGTCTTGAGCAGGGCCAGCGTCTGCGGGCCCGCCACATCTGCATGGCTCGAGCGGACCACACAGTAGATGCGGATGTAGAGAGCAACGATGGCTGACAAGATGACGGAAAAGATGGTCACCACGCAGAGCACATACTGCTTGGCGTAGAGCGGCAGCACGGTGGAGCAGGCCTCCAGGTGGCCCAGGCAGTTCCAGCCAAGGATAGGCAGGCCCCCAAGAACCAACGAGATGAGCCACGAGGCCCCAATGAGCAGGAGCATGCGGCAGCTCTTGTCACTGCCGTAGGGCTTGACCTTGGCAATGGCCACCTGCCGCTCAATGGCGATGGCCAGGAGGCTGAAGACAGAGGCCGAGAGCGTGATGAAGGCGGAGCCCTCACGGGCAAACCACTGCACAGGTGTCAGCCCCAGCGTGACAGGGCCTGAGAGCAAGGTGTTGGCCACGAAGGCCACTCCCGCCAGGAGATCCGAGGCTGCCAAGTTGCCCAGGAACAGGTACATGGCGGAGTGGAACTTGCTGTTCCGGGCCACCGCAATGAGCACCAGCAGATTTTCCACCACTATGGCACAGCAAAGGATGATGATAAAGGCGGAGGCCACCTGGCGGGAAGCCGTCTCCTGTGTGTCCAGAGTCTCCTTGGTGTAATTGTAGTGTTCCCGGACCTTGCTGGAATTGAGGTACTCTGAGTATAAGCCGCCCATGGTGGGGCTCAGTGGCTGGCTGGGGCCATGGGTCTGTCACAACTGCAGAGAAGAGAGACAGACAGCAGGTCAGTGCCATGGCTGCTACCTGGCTCTGACCTTGGATGGTCCTCACTGAGTGAACACGGGAAGTCGGAATCATCATCATCGCCATTTTCAAATGGGACACCCAGACAGGCTGATTCACTTTCCCAAAGTCTCCAAGCTGGCAAGTGGCAGGGCGGGAGGGGCTGGCTCCACAGCCTCCATCACCCCGCAGAGACATTCTCATTCACAGAAACAGACAGAAGTTCCCTAAGTGGCATGAAGGGTATACCTTGGGCTTTCAGAAACTTTGTCCACTTACTCAAAGAGCAAGCCTGCAGATTTGTCTCTTTTTGAGAACATACAGGAGCCTCTGGCTTCATGCTGCCTGCTGACCTGGGTCAGTGAGATTCTTGTCACTGATAGTACCATCCCTTGCTTATTACCACCCACTACCCTGATTTCAGGCTGGGTCTAAGCCTTGAGGCCATGGGTGCTCCTGAGATAAGGACTTGGGAGACACCAGGGCGGCCCTGAGGTTCAAGCATCTCAGAGGTCACACTATCTTCAAGGACACTGACCCTGGGGACAATGCAGAGCAAGTCTGTTCTCGCTCCAACTCTGACATGCCAGGCAAGTCACTCAGTCTCTTAGCCTCAGTGTGCTCACCTATGCAATGGGTAGAAGAAAGCCCCCTTCAAAGGGATGTTAGGAAAATCCTTTTAAAGATTTCATGGGGTGGGTGGCTTGGAGGTCGAGTGCTTATCTAGCATGTTCAAGGCCCTTGGTTCAATCACTAGCATCACCAAAAAAATAAATAAATAAAATAAAGGATTATGAAGCTTGGTGTGCTGACACCTACCTGTAGTCCTAGCTTGAATAACATGGTGAGACCCTGTCTTAAAAAAAAAAAAAAAAAAAAAAAAAAAAGAAGCACATAGCTTACTTAGCACATAGTAAGCACTCTCAACAACTGTTAGCTAATGCTATTAGCTTCCCTGTTCCTGGCACACACAAAGGACTCTGGGCTGGGTACACTCCACCCAATCTTTTGGAAGAGGATGCTGACTAAATCAACCAAGAGATTCCCAACAGCCTGTTCTCATCAGCACCATCCAGCTCTGCCCTGGGACAGAGGGTCCCAGGGGGGGTGGGTAGGGTGCTGGCACCCCCTTCCCTGGCCAGGATAAAATCCAGATGTGTGAGGCCCCTGGAACAAACAGGGTGGAGTCCTAGTCACATCCGGTGTAGGGAAGTCTGGGTGGGGGGAGCTGAGATGGGGGGTCACCAGAGACCAGTCTGGGAGGTCCTGGCTGGGAAGATGGGTCAGCTGTGTTAAGTCATGTGAGCGGTGAGGGGGGCGTGCAGCCCCGCAGGGAAGGGGGAAGGCATTTGTTTCCATGAAAGCCTGAGTCACCCACCCCCCTTTCAAGGAAAACTGAGCCATGGGGGAAGGGGCGGGAAGAGGCCTGTGTGGAAAAGGAGGATGAGAGGCACACACCGTGGCCAACTCTGGGGTGGGGTAGGAGAGTCTCAAAGGAACCAGGCCAGTGTCCGCCTTTCACTAGGGAAGTGGGAAGAAAGCTCCAACCCTTAGCTAAGGGGAGGGGAGAAGAGCTAAGAACCCTCCCCAGTCCCTGGAAAAACGCCTGCCAAGGACCTCGTGTGAGCCAGAAGCACGGTTTCAGAAAAGGCTGGTTAGGCCGGTTCTTGGTGAGCCTAGGGGTGATAGGGGGCTTCCGGGGTCACCCAATCATCTCACTTCCAGGATGCCCCCTGGGAGGGGCATCCTGGCCTTGGGCCCTAGAGAGGCAGCTGCTTCCCCCAGAGCGGAGGGGCATCCGTCCTAGATTGGGAACAGAGAAGAGCTTGTGCGTGTCCTCGGGGACAGCGGCCCCGCCCAGATCGCCACACAGAGGCCCCTTGTTTCCCTGCCGGACAGGGCCCCGGGCGCCCTGATGCCCTCTGCCCGCAGCAGCAGCTCCCAGGCTGGCTTGGCCTGGGCAGCGGCCTTACCAGACCAGCCGTCGAGCCGGAAACAGCCCGTGCACTGATTGGCTCATTTTCAATCCCAGGGCACTGAGTGATTTGTCTATTGGCCTGAACTTTCCATCTTCAGCCTCTGATTGGCCCGGTTGGGGGCGCTCTACGGTTAATCCTACTATCCGGGTTTACAAGCAAGTGGAGCTCGCTCTTTCAGAGGACAGAGTTAAAGCTGTGTGGATGTCCCTGAGGGTTACTTTGAACCGTGACCTGACCGCTGGGTCACCCCTCCAGACGCCCCCAGTCTGCCCTGGCCTGCTCGGTCCCTCCTGGGGTTCATAATTGAGACTCAAGATCGCCCGGAAAGCCTGGGAAGCACACTCACGGTGGGCAAAAAGCCCAGGGTTTTTCCCGCTGCCGCCCCCTTCGCAGCTAGCATAGAAGCCACCACCCCTCTCCAGTGTGGAGGAGAAAAATTTACTGCCATTTCCTGGAGAAATGAGAAACGCAGTTCAGCCCACATGCCCCAGGGACTGATCAGAAAGTCTGTCGTCTTCTCTAGAGAGGAAGACTGTGGGCGCTGCACTACCACTTTCAGCAGATCCAGGAAGCTAAGGCATCCGCAGAGAGAGGGCAACTCTCCTAGTTAAGGGTAAACTGAGGTCCAAGTTGTATCCTCGTTTTATTGTTCCTGCTGGCATTGCCAGTGGCTCCCCTGCACCAGACTCTAAGATCTGGAGCCTGTCTCCTGTGAACCTTCATCAGGGCAGTCCTGACTCCCCCTCAGACTCAGGAAGAGGCCTCAGGGGAGATGCAATGTCCAGGCCTGAAATGGAACAAGAGGGACAAGTGACAGGGCTTGGAGGGAAGGGAAAAGAGATAGACCCAGACACCACTGTTTGGCTGGAGATTAGGAAAGGGGAAGGCTGGAGGAAGGCTAGTGGCTTCCAGGTTCTCCACCCACTCACAGTTCCAGAGAGGCAGACCCTGTGGTCATAGTTCCTGCTGGTCACCCATAGGATCCCATGCCCCTTGCCAAGAGCAGCTTTCTGGCTGTCAGGGCCCCCTACGCTGCCATTCTCTTCCAAGCAGCCAGGAGGAGCTTTCGAATTTATAACTTCATTCCACTCCCCAGCTCCACATTCTCCCATGGCTCCCTATGGCTCCTGCCCACCCAGCCTCCTCCCATTCTCCCCTAAGGACACTCCACTGTAACCATATGGCTTCTTATGAGCCATTTAGATCCCTACCTCAAAGCTTTTGCTCCTGTTGTTCTTTCCCGCATAGATCCTCCCCTCAAATCCTTGAATGATTGCCTCCTCATCTTTCAGGTTTCTATACAAAGGTCACTTTCTCAGAGGGGCCTCCCCTGACCACCAGACTACAGCAGCAGCCTTCCCCAATTCCTATCACAGCATCTTGCTTTATTATCTTAACAGCTCTTGCTGCTATCTTGTTTTTTTGTCTGGCTTCCAGAGTGCCGTGTGAGTTGCTGGAAACCAGCGACCAACTTCATTCTCAGTCTCTCCAGTGATGCTGCCAGGCACACATCAAGCACTCAGAAAATCAGCGGAGTGGGCAGATGAATGAATGAATGAACCAACCTAGCAAGCAAGGGGCTCCTGAGGGTGGACCACAGCTTCTAAGCGCCAGCCAGGTCAAAATACAAAGGGAGCTGGAGTTGCCTAGGTCCCCTAGCAGCCCTCCCAACACACAAGGCAACGAGCAGCACGTCTCCGTGGAGACCGTAGCAGGACCCGCCCCCGCCCCGTGCGGCACTCTCGGCCTCCTTATCTGGCCGAGGAATGTGCGGTATCCACTCGCTCGCGCTGGGGCGGCGCCTTCTCTCTCCCGAGACTGCCCCACGCGCCGGACCCTCACACCTCCCGTGGGGTGGGTGATTCCACCAGTGACCTCGCCTCGAAATTCCCGGAGGACTGGGGAGCGAGGAGATTCCAGCTGCAATAGATGCACCAGTGCCGCGCCCGCTTGGCGACACGCGGGGGACCGTGGGCTCAGCGAGTGGCGCCTGGAGTGTCTGACAAGGGCAGAGACGCGGGGGGGGGGGGGGGATGGAAATCCCCGAGTGAGTCAACCTGTGCCAAAGAAGGGGGCGAGAGTACAATGCTTGGCAAAGCTCGGGACTACGCGGAGTCCACGCCACGCGTGCCTCCACCGACGTCCCATCCCTGGGCTTAGAGGGGAAAGAGAAGGTGCCTGAGCCACGCAGTCACTTTTCCTTTCCTTCCAGAACAAAGCCACGCCCCCGCGGGGGAACTGGACAAGCCGATCAACTCGGGGAAACGGAGGCAGAAAACTAGACGCCCAGGCGGTGGGCATCTGCCCTCCGGTGGGGCCCCGCCCCCTAACTTGGAGGCTTTGCAGCGCGCAGCACCTTTAGCCCTGACTAAGCCCGAGACAGCCAGGAGGGGTGCTGTGCTCCCTACCCCACGCACACTCCCCGAAACCCTGGTCCCTGGGAACACTGTCCTGCCTCCCAGAGTCTCAAGTCGAAAGCCCTAGGATTCCGCCTTCTCTCTCCGCGCCAACTTCCTGCCCCGGGAAAGGCGGGGAAAGAAGTCTGGGGGTTCGCAGCCGCATCAGTGGAGGTCGCCTGGAATCGTGGAGAGGGTGCACGGTGACCATCCCCTCGGTGCAGCAGAAACACAGGCGGCGCGTGCGTGCCTTGGTGCGCCCCGGACTCCTGGCTGGGCCCCCCACCTCTGATCCCGCGACCTCAGAGGACAGGGGCCCGCCCTTTCTGTCTCCCCCTAACCGTGCGCGCTCACCTGGTTAAGCCGGCCCGGGTCCCTGCCCAGACCCGAGGGGCCTTGGCGTCTGTGTCCCCAGGGCGGCCGTGGCTGGGGTTGGGGCTGCTTGCCCGGCTCAGCTGCGTCCAGCGGCTGGGGACCCGGGATAGAGGGGGGCGGGGAGAGCCGCCGCCTCGGGCCCCCCCTCTTGCCCCGCCTTCCTCTCCTCCCCTTTCCGGCGGCGACTGCAATGAATTCCAGATGTGGCCGGCCAGCCCGGGCGCGCGCGGGGGCCGGCAGGGGCGGCGCGCAGAGCCCCTTTGTCCGCCCCCCCACACCGCTCGCCCTGCCCCTCCCAGCCCCCACCCGTGAGAACCGGCCGATGCGTGGCCTCACGCAACTGGATGACGTCATGGCTCTCCTAACCAGGTGGCCTCAACCTGAAACTGCTGTCTTCAAATCTAGATAGATGTCCTCCTGGCTGATCCCTGGGGCCCTAGAATAGGAGGAAAGCACAGGATCTCCTTTATTTACTCAACAAGAAGCCATGAAGCACCTACTGTGTGTCAACACAGCAAATAGGCATGAAGCGCCTGTTTGTCTTTAAAACAAGCTCCTACTGCGTTCCACACCCTGCCCCAAAGATAGGATTGTTCTCTGCCTTGGTAAGATCCCAAAATTCAGGTGCTGCCCTTTCTCCCCTAGGAAGCTGGCCACACTTAACAGTCTACGCTGCTTCTGTAGATTCTGCCCTGCCCTTGCGTAGTCAACCAACTGGTCCAAGTTGGACCAGTTGCTTTTGAAGTGGAACTCAGCTCTCACTTCTTTCTCGAGTTTCCTAATTTCTCTTTTTTTCCATCATCCAGTTTATCCTGGGCCTATCTGTGTGCCTAACTGCAGAAATGAAGATCACCTTCACTTACTGACATTTGTGAATGTGTGTGTAAAACCGCGAACTTGACAGTAGGATAGGAGAGACCCTCATTTCTTCAACAAATATTTTTAATGCATGTACAGCAGTGAACAAAAACCGGGCGTGAGGGAGATTCCTTGCTCTGGTGGAGCTTATGTGTTCAGGTAGGAAGGCAGTCTTCTAAGAGGGTACCAGAGGTTTGGGAATGTAAGTGAGTGGTAGAAGCCCTGCCTAACATGCATAAGGCCCTGGTTCCCATCGCCAGCATGACCAAAAAAAGGTACCATTTCTGCAAATGTATACATAATCTGCTTACGGGTTAACCAGTTAAGCACCTACTGTGTGTCAGAGACTACAAACTGCAAATATATCATGGAAAGAAACAGGGGAAGCTTTCCTGACCCAGTGGAGCTGAAGTTCTGTATGCATGCTGAATGTCCAGAATAGGACAGGAAAAAGAAAGTGGTGAATTTCCTGGAAGAGGAACTGAGAGACGGGGGACACACTGGGAGGAAGGCTGCTGTGCTTTCAATTTGTGAATCCTTTGTACTTTTAGACTTTTGTAACATGTACGTACACGTTCTAGTCCAACAATAAATTAAATTTTAAAATTAAGGCTGCTCGATACTCAGATGGTACAACCAATAAAAAGAAGGGAGTGGCTAGTTACACTCTCCTCTGTGTAGACTGTGCCTTAATAAAGAGTGTCTCAAAGCAAAAAGAAAAAAAAAGAACATTAGAATTGAAGCCGAGGGCCATGATGCATGCCTATAATCCCAGCTACTCAGGAGGCTGAGGCAGGAGGCTCACAAGTTCAAGGCCAGCCTGGGCAACTTAATGAGACCCTGTCTCAAAAATAAAGAAAAGAAAAGAAAAAGGGCTGGGGGTGTAGCTCAGTGTTAGAATTCATTCTCCAGGGAAGAAAGAAGGAGGGAAAGAAAAAAGGAAGAAAGAAGAATTGAGCCACTAATGCCTATTAAAAATAAGAATGGGGCTGCAGGTGAAGTTCAGTGGCAAAACCTGTGTTTAGCACGTGGGAGGCCCTGAATGTACCTCTCAGCACCAGATACATAAAAAGATAAAAATAAAAATGGAGTAGTCCTATGTGTACTGATGTGAAACCATCTTCAACATATTTAAAAAGAAAAAAAAAATTGGGCCCAATACATTGCTTGCCTGCATTTCAGGGTGTATTTATAAGTGCTGTATAAATACACACATATTTGCCTGTGGACTCATGGGTCACCTCCAGCAGAAGGCACAAGACACTAGTCACAGTTGTTACTCTCAGGAAGGGAAACTGGGGGACAGGGAAACTTGGTGAGAAGGAGCCAGTTTTTCATAGTGTACCCTGGGAATAGTTTGAAAATTTGAGCTTGTACCACCAAGTCCAAAAATGTACAAAGTCAATGAAAAATAAGAGGCAACAAGTTCCCAGACTTCTAGTTGTAAAATAGTTCTTATAATAAAAGTAATTAATAATGTCAAAAATATTAATAAATAGGCAGGGGCAGTTGTATACACCTGTAATCCCAGCAGTTTGGGAGGCTGAGGTACGAGGATCCACAAGTTCAAAGTCAGCCTCAGCAATTTAGTGAGGCCCTAAGCAACTTAGTGAGGTCCTGTCTCAAAATAAAAAATAGGAAGGGGCTAGGATGTTGCTCAGTGGCTAAACACCCTTGGGTTTAATCCTTGGCACCAAAAGAAAAAAAGTTAATAAATAACTTTTTTTTTTTTTTTTTTTTTTTTTGCTGTGTTAGGGATCAAATACAGAGTTTTACACTTGCTAAGCAAGTGCTCTACCACTATGCTACACCCCCACCCTCAATAACATTGTTAACAAACATATTGATATTCTTGCTGAGTGCTCTGGTGCATACCTGTAATCCCAGCAACTCAGGAGGCTGAGGCAGGAGGATCACAAGTTTGAGGCCAGTCTTGGCAACTTAGGGAGACCCTATCTCAAAACAAAAATAAAAAATAAAAAGGACTGGGGATGGAGCTCAGTGGTAGAGTGCCCCTATGTTCAATCCCCACCTCCAAAAACAAATCAATATTTTTGTTTAAAATATTGAGTTTAATTTATATGAAGAATAAGCAAATTTATCAATAAAGGAGTTGGGGATATAGCTGATCGAAGTCAGTGTTTAGCATGTTTGAGGCTCTGGGCTTGATCCCCATCACCAAAAAATAAATACATACATACGTACATAATCAATAAAGAAATAAATATTGCTGGGAGCCATGGTGCATAGCCATAATTGCAGCTACTCTGGAGGCTGAGGCAGGAGGACTGCAAGTTAGAGTTTGGCCTGGGCAGCATAAGTAAACCATATCTCAATTTTTGTTTAAATTTCTTGTTTTATTTGTTGATGGACCTTTATTTTTTTCATTTATTTGTATGTGGTGCTGAGAATCAAACCCAGTGTCTCACACATGCTAGGCAAGTGCTCTATCACTGAGCCACAACCCCAGCCCAATTTCTTTTGGGGGGGTACTGGAAATTGAACCCAGGGACGCACTACCTCTAGCTACATCACCAGTTCTTTTTTGCTTTTTTTTTGGTGGTGCTGGGAATTGAACCCAGGGCCTTGTGCATTCAAAGCAAGTACGCTACCAACTGAGCTGTATCCCCAGCCCCCTTTTTGCTTTTTTTTTGAAACAGGGTCTCATTAAATTGCCCAGGCTAGGCTCAAACTTGTGATCCTCCCTCTAGGATTATAGGCATGCCACTGGACCTGGCTAAAGTAAAAAATCTGTAAAAAGGACTGTGGAAGGCAGGTGCAGTGGTTCATGCTGTAATCCTAGCAGCTCAGGAGCCTGAGGTAGAAGGATCTCAAGTTCAAAGCCAACCTCAGCAACTTAGCGAGGCTCTGAGCAACTTAGTGACAACCTGCCTCAAAATAAAAAATAAAAAGACTGGGGATGTGGCTCAGTGGTTGAGCGCCCCTGGGCTCAATCCCTGGTACTGGGGGGAAAAAAAAAAGGACTGGGGAAGTAACGCAGTGGTAGTGTGCACCTGGATTCAACACCCAGCACCACAAAAAAAAGGGGGGGAGCCACTAGAGATGTGACTCAGAGGTGGAACATTCCTGAGTTCAACCCCTATACTGCCAAAAAGAAAAAGATAAAACAAAGACAAAAAAATTAATATTAGGAATCAACATATCAATGCTACATTTATGCCTGCAACATATACATGTGTATGACACAACACATGATGTTCTTTGCTAGCCCCTGGTGATACCTTATTGGTTGCATCATTCAAAGTCTGCATTTCTGGGTCTGGGGATATGGCTCACAGTAGAGCACTTGCCTAGCATGCACAAGACCCTGGCTTCCATCCTTATCACTAGGGGAAAAGCTGCCAGTCTGATGGAGGAGGCAAGAGAAACCAGAGGGTCCTGACACAGGGTACTGGGGCTTTTATGGGGGAGATGAGGAAACATCAGCGTGAAGCTGATCATTCTAGACTTCTTTTTCTGAGCTGGATTCTGGAGGCTATGTGATTCTGGACCAGCTCATGGGGTCCATTTGGATCTCAGCAAAACCTCACTGCATCCTGTGCCAATGAAGATGTGTTGCAAGACAACCTCTAGAAACCAGGTGATCAAACCACAGGGTAGGCAGTGTAAAAAACCGGGTCCTCTCCTCAGTGAAGCTATCAGAGCGGAAATCTCAGACCTCTGCAGGGACCTGAAGGCTGGGAAGGAAGTGACCCCCCCACAACTTGCCTTGGCTGGCTCAGCAATTTGCCATCTCCCCAGGGACCTGGGGGTGGGGGTGATGTCAAGGCCACAGACATATCCGGCGTCTGCCAGGGTAACAGTGGCTCCCAGACAAAGGTGATGTCCCCAGGGACACACAGATACACCAACAGGCAACTTCCACCTCCCTCCTGTCTCTGGGGCAATACGAGGTCCCCATCAGGTCAGCTGGAAGACACCGGAGGCCTGGACTTCCTGATAATCTGAAGAGGTCAAAGGGAGAGCTGGCCCTGCCCTAGGGGGCCCCTGAATGGGGGAACAGTGGTGGAGGAAGGAAACAGGGCCCTTTTCTTGGAGAGCTCCCAGGCAGGGAAAATAGAGGAGACGGAAGAGGCTCAGATGAGCTTCCACTAATTAATTATAGGGTCACTCACAATAATGGTTAGCACTCACACCACACTGTGTGCAGGGTGTGGCTCTGTGAACCCTCACAACCTAAGGAGATGGGTATTATTCTTCTCATCACCCACGTTACAGATGAGGAAACCTGAGTGCTGTGGTTTGGATTAGGCTGGAGTGTATCTCCCAGGGTTCACATGTTTACATTTAATCCTCACTGTGAGGTATTAAGAGAGTGGAAATGTAATCTATTACGGTGTCCAGAGATGGGGCCTTCGGATGGTGATTAGGATTAGATGAAATCATCAGGGTGCAGCCGCCATGATTGAATCCTATAAGAAGAGGAAGATTGGGAGTACAGTTCGGTGGTAGAACACTTACCTAGCATGCTAGAAGCCCTGGGTTCCATCCCTAGGAGGGACGAGGGAGGGAGAGCAGAAGTGACAAACAGACACGTGCTTCCGTCTGCACATGCTCCTGTCTCTTGACATGTGAGGCCCTGCATGGTTTGGGACTCTGCCAGCATGAAGGCCATCACCAGCTGGGTGTGGGAGCAGCATACCTGTAATCTCAGCTGCTCAGGAAGCTAAAGCAGGACTGCAAGTTCAAGGCCAGTCTGGGCAATATAGTAAGACCCCATCTCAAAATAAAAAAAATAAAAAGGACTGGGGTGCAGTTCAGTATTAGAGGGCCCCTCAATTCAATCCCCAGCACCATATAGACCCACAAAGGAGGAGAAGGAGAAGGAAGTGGTCACCAGATGGACCAAGACCATGAACCAAGATGAATCCCTTTTCTTTATAAGTTCTCCTCTCTCAGGTATTTTGTTATAGTAATAAAAAAAAGACTAACGCACCGAGGCACACAGGAGTAGTGGGATTTCTTTCTTTTCTTTTCTTTTTTCTGTAGTACTGGGGATTGAACCCAGGGCCTTGGCCTTGGGTACACTAAGGAAGTGCACTACCACTGAGTTACATCCTCAGCGTTTTTTTTTTTTTTTCTGAGACAGGTTCTCCCTGAGTTGCCCATGCTGTCCATGAACTTGGGATCCTCCTGCCTCAGCCTGCACCACTTTGCCCCACAGTGGTGGACTTGGACTAGAGCCACCTGGCTCCGCTTAACCCAGCAGCCCTCTTGTTCATCCTGAGTCTCACCCCAGTCTTATGCAGTGACTCCTGCCCCTGCCCTAGGGGTTAGAACAGAAGGGGGGTGGCTACTACTCAAGCCCACGTCCGTCAATGAGGAAATGTAGGATGCTCTCCATAATCCAGGTGAGGGGACCTCTTTGACCTCTGATGCCATGCCCACCCCGTACATTGTTAACTTCCCCAAATCCATGTGGCTTGGGCCTGTTTTCCATCCTCCCTGCTGCTCTCCAGCCCCCCACCCCCAGCTCTCGGCTTTTGGCAGGAGGAGCTACAGGAGAGAAGTGTCTGAAATGGGTCTCAACTTTCTCATCCTTGCCCTAGTACGGAGGAAGGGGCCCCAGGCTGCGGAGAAGCCTTCCAGATGCTGATCTTGGCAGCTGCCTTGTCTCAGCTGTCCTTGGGCTTGGGGCCCACTTTTAGCTGCGAGGATGGATGGGGTGGGGAGGCTCCCGGTGGAGCCCAGCCTCTGCCACGTCGGCACCAGATGCAGTCTTGGCCCTTGGAGCCTCCAAGGGGTGGGCTCCCTCTTCTGGCCCCACTGAGAGGAGGAGCCCACTTCTCAGCAAGGCCCCCTCCCACCCTTGCACAATAGGAACAGCTGCTGCCTGTATAACCGGCCAGTGACTGTCCTAAGCCCTTGAGAAATAATGAGACATCAAAAGCTCACAGCAGCCTTTCTACCAAGATGGGTCAGGAGGTGAAGAGGGAGGCTTCTGCCCCTCCCCAAGGCCCAGAACAAGCAAAGGGTTTGAAGGTCAATGCTGAAAGAAGTCCACAGCCAATAAAAGAAGAAGATCCCCCATGTCACCCACCTTTCAACAGCCCAGGACTCCCAGGCTTCCAAAGTGGCCACTTCCCAGATTAACAAAATTGACCTCCATGCCATCATCAAGTCCCCCTAACCGCACTTGGCCTTGAAAAAGACAGAGGACAACGCTCTTGTGTTCTCTGTGGATGTCAAGGTCAACAGGCAGCAGATCACTCTGTGACACTGAGATGGCCAAGGCCAATCAATATCCTGATCCAGGATACCAGCTCAGTGGAGGAGTCAAGCTTTGCATGCCCGGGACCCTGAGTTGCCTCTCCAGCACCAACTAAAAACAAAAACAAACACGTAAACCAATAAACAAACAAGCCTGATCAGACCTGATGGAGAAAAGGCACCTGTTCAATTGGCTCTTTTAAAAAAAAATTTGTAGTTGTAGATGGACAGCATACCTTTTTTTTTTTTTTTTTTTAATATAGTACTGAGGATCAAACCCAGTGCCTCACACATGCCAGGCAAGTGCTCTGCCACTGAGCTACAGCCCTAGCCCTCGCTTGGCTCTTGACTGTGATATTTTGAACATCACCAATAAAACTGGGATTATCTAACCTGAGTCTAGCTAACTAATTTTAAATTAATATTTTTTGGGTAAAAAATTATATAAAAAATAAATAAATACATATCCTTGCCAAAACAAACAAATGCTCACAGTAGCACAGAAGTAGGGAATGAAGAGACAATTTGTAGTATATCTTTCCCACCGAATTGAGGGTTGGGGGTGAGGCTTGGTGGTTCAGTAGCAGAACACTTGCCCTGGGTTCAATCCCCAGCCCTATGAAAGAAAGAAAAGAAAAGAAAATCAAGGGCATTATGAGAAGGGAGAGAAGCCAAGCAGAAAAGGCTACAACCCGTATGATTCCATCTCTATGATGTTCCAGAAAAGGCAAAACTAGCTGGGCATGGTGGCATGCACCTGTAATCCCAGCAGCTCAGGAGCCTGAGGAAAGAGGATCACAAGTTCATAACCAGCAATTTAGCAAGGCCCCATAAAAAATAAAGAAAAAGGACTTGGGTATGTGGCTCAGTGGCAAAGCCCCCTGGATTCAATCCCTAAAACCAAAAAAAACAAAAAGAAAGAAAAGGCAAAACTATGGGGAAGGTGAACAGATCAGTGGTCACCAGGCCCTAGGGTTTCTTGGACTATAAAAGAGCATGAGAGGGCTGGGGAGATAGCTCAGTGGGTAGAGTGCTTGCCTTGCAAGCCCAAAGCCCTGGGTTCAATCCCCAGCACCGCAAAAAAAAAAAAAAAAAAAAAAAAGAGCATGAGAATTTTTTTGTGATGAAACCATTTTAAATCTTGACTGGGGATATAGCTCAGTTGGTAGAGTGCTTGCCTTGTATGCCCAAGGCCCTGGGTTCAATCCCCAGCACCACCACCTCACACACACACACACAAAGTCATGTTGTGGGTCAGTGAGAGAGCACTTGCCTAGCACGTGTGAGACACTGTGGTTGATTAAATAAATAAAATAAAGGTCCATTGTCAACTAAAAAAAAAAATTAAAGAAAATCTTGACTGTGGGAGTGGTTACTTGACTACATGGCTTTGTGGAAACTTGCACCACTGTACATTAAAAAGGCAAGACTTCATAGTATCTAAATTAAACCACAAAAACAATTACAGAAGAACCCTATGAGTCTTGCCACATTCAGGGCCTAATCAGAAAATCTCAAACCAGAGGATTTCATAAAGGGGTTGACAACACAGTTGAGAGATGAGAGACTATTTAAAAATTGGTATAGGTGTAGCTCAGTGGTAGGTCCCTTGCCTGGTATTTGGGAGGCCCCGGGTTCCACCCTTGGCACTGCAACAGTGAATGACTGAGAATTAAAATGAACAAGTCTGCAAGGCACAGTGATGCACACCTGAAATTCCAGGTATGCTGGAGGCTGAGGCAGGAGGATCAAATGTTCAAGGCTGAACAGGGCAGCTTAGGAAGATCCTGTCTCAAAATTCAAAAAGAAGGGTGGCCACTTGGGAATGTAGCTTAGCACTAGAGACCTGCCTAGAATGCTTGAGGTCCCAGGTTCAATTCCAGTGCCACAAACAAACAAAAATTAGCATACAAGGAGGCTTTGTTAGATGACAGATGTTGCCACAAGCAGATGGGGAAAAAAGCCTTGGTTCTTCCAGCCTCCTGCCTCCAACCTATGCCCAGGGCCTCCCATCAGCTAAGTCTGACAAGAGCCAGTGCATAAGGGATGCCATGCACAAGGGTCAGCCCCTAGCCATACAGAGGCAGAAAGTGGTTGATTTGAGGACACACAAGCCCAGTCCTGCCGCAGAGCATGTGAGGGGCTGGGGACGTGGCTCAGTGATGGAGCTCTTGCCTGGCATGTGCAAGGCCCTCCGTTCCATCCCCAGTACCGGAGGTGGGGAAAATAGCATATGAGGAGGGGCAATTGTTCTCCCTTTTACAGAGGAGGAAACTGAGTCCCAGGGTCCCAATGTGAGCTGCCTAGGGGTTCAAGCCCAGAGTGGGAGGTCAGACTCTGCCAACACCTGACTCCAGGGCTATTTCTGTATCTTTTTTCTGCCCCACTCCCCCACTGCAGTTGCTCAGGGAAGTGAAGCAAATGGACATGTCCATGCAAATCAGCCTCATCTGAGGCTGGAGGGATGCCTCAATGGGAGACTCCTCCTCCTCACGGGGTTTGGCAGTTACCCACAGACTGAACTGAACAGAAACACTCAGCAGATGTTTTTTGCAGTTGGTGGGGGAGGGGACTTTAGGCCACACATGGAAACTGTACTCTTGCCTTGTACTTCCTACCTGTGGTCTGACCCATGAGGCTCCAACCCTGCGCTGGCCTTCACGAAGTGATGCAGGAGACCAGGTGCTGCAGGACCCTCCAGGTTCCAAGTGCATCCTCTAAATTGCTGGGATATCCATAGGCAGAAAAGTGCCTCTCTGGGATGCAAGGTTGCTGCTAGCCCCACACTACTAGTGACAGAGGTCACCTGCAATTGAGCCTTTGATCCACAGGAAAGAACTGGTTGGATCAACCTTTGACCTCCACCCAGGCTTGGGCTAAAACAGTCAGACTTGAGCTTTCTAGTATGCAGGTCTCAAAGCCGTCACCTCTTTTTTATTAAGACTCATAATGGATGTTAGTGGCAGAATAGGGCAAGCCTAGGGTGTGGCTCAGTGGTGCATGTTTGCCTAGCATGTGTGAGGCCCTGCGTTCCATCCCTCGCATTGGAATTTAAAAAACAAAAAAACAAAAAACCAGGATAAAGAAGAACATGACATCATCTACCAGAATGTGGTGAATGTTCTGAAGATAAATTAACAAGGAAGGTGGATGATGGATGTGGGGTAGAGAGGATGATTTTACTTAAGGGAGTGAGGCATGCAGGTGTTGGGGTAGGGAAAAGAGGATGGGAAGGGAATGATTCAGGAAGAAGAAACTAAGAACCAGGGCAAAGGCCCTGAGGTTGGGATGTGATTGGCAGGTTCTGGTGAAGAGGATGCAGCCACAGAGTGACACAGCTGGAGGGAGGAAGGAGGTGAGGAAAGGTTCTTCTAGGGCCTTGTGGGCTGTGATAAGGACTTCAGCTTTTGCTCTAAGGAAAACAGGGAACATGATCTGACTCAGGGGTTTACAGGCTCCCTCTCTGAGGAGCCGGGATGGAAGGAAATATCCTTAGCACAACTCGCCCACTGATTAGGAAGGAGGTCACAGCTCCCTAGAGTTCACCACTTGCCCAAGGACGCCCAGTCAGTGAATGGCAGCCCCTGGATTTGAGCCTGTGTCTATGTGACTTCTGGGACTATAGGTAAAAAAAGCATTTATGGGCATCTTATGTGCCCAGTGACCTCAGAGGGTAGAGACTTTGAGGCCCAGGATCCTGCATCAGGATAATGAGGGAAGGAACTCACTCAAAAAGTATTTATTGAGCACCTCTAGTGTTTCCACAATATGCTGAATGTTCACGCTGCAGTAGGAATCAAGTCAGAAGAAAATTCTAGCCCCAGCTACTGTAAGAGACAGACAGAAAGCATTTAGGATGGAGAACATAAATGCTAATGGGGAAAAAAAGGATGGGGGGTTGGGGTGCAGCTCAGCAGTAGTGAGTGCTTAGCATGGATGAGGCCCTGGTGCCATTCCCAGTACCAAAAAGAGAGAGCTGTGGAGGGTGGGAGGCAGAATGAGGGATCAGAAAGAAGGATGAGGGGCAGAGAATGCTGTTTACAATAGGGTGGTCAGGACAGGATCCTCTGAGGAAGTGATATTTGGGCAAAGAATCCAAGGAGATATGGGAGCTCTGGGGAAAGTATGTTCCAGGGAGGAGGAACAGCAATGCAAAGACCCTGGGGTGGGACCAGCATAAGTGACAGTCAATGAAGGAAGCAAGTGGTATTCAGGAAAGTCCAGCCCCCTGTCCCTCCCCAGTCTCTCCCCACCCAACACCCCTGCAGTTCATTCCCTCACTTAATCCCCTGGTCGAAGTCCTGGCAGAACTTGAGCTGGGGGTGTGGCTCAGTGGAGAGCACTTAGCTAGCTCCCTGAGGCCCTGGGTTCAGAAGGTGGGGAGGTAGGGGAGTCCAAAGGACCCTCTAGATGTAGCTTTCAGGTTACAGTTTAGGGACTCACCACCCTAACCCCTCTCCTGTTGTAAGAATTCTTCCCGAGCCCCCTGCCACCACATTAATCCCCTCCCCCATTTTGACCCCACAACCCTGCATTGGACAATGAGTATCCCAAGGGTTTCTTCTGAGTTTACGCTGATAGTACACAGTTGGTGCCTAATAAATCATTAAGCAACTAAGTGCTGTTCCATCATCGCTGTATAAAAGTTAAGCTTCCTGCCAACTTTGCAAATCTGCCTATAAAACCATGAGCTGGTTTTGGGAGAAGACACTCAGCTCCCTGTGGTACTGGCTTCTGGGAGAACTGGGTTGGGGCACACATTGGAAGAGACAGTTTTCACTCTAGTTATCCTTTCTTTATTATTTTTTTTAAGTTGGTGATGGTGCTGAGGATCGAACCCAGTGCCTCACACATGCTAGGCAAGCACTCTACCACTGAGCCACAACCCCAGCCCTTCTTTAGTTTTCTTTCTTTATTTTTCGGTGCTGGGAATTGAGCCCAGGGCCCTGTGAATACTTACCCATATGCTGTACTACTAAGTTATACCCCGACCCTCCATCATGAACTTTTCTTTACCAGGAATATAAGCCTGGTAAAGAAAACCAATGAAAACACAAAATGAATAAAATTCTACAAAACTGAGGATGAAAAGATCTTTTAAAATTGCAAAGTAAGGGGCTGAGGTTGTGGCTCAGTGATAGAGCAATTGCCTGCCATGTGTGAGGCACTGCATTCGATCCTCAGCATTATATAAAAATAAATAAATAAGTATTATGTCCATCTACGACAAAAAATTTTTTAAAAATGCGAAGTAAATGGCCAACAAATACACACGAAAAAAAGTCCCACCATCTCTAATCATCAGGGAAATGCAAATCAAAACCACAACAAGATGTCATTTCACTGTAGTTAAAATGGCTTTAATCAAAAAGACAAAAAACAACAAATGCTGGTGAGGATACAAAAAAAGGGGAACTCTTCTGTGTGGGGAGAATGCAAATTAGTACGGCTATTATGGAAAACAGTATGGAGGTTCCTCAAAATACTAAAAATAGAACGACCATATGATCCAGTTATCCTACACTGGGCATATAACCAAAGGAAATTAAATCAATGCACCAAAGAAATACCTTGGGCTGGGGTTGTGGCTCAGTGATAGAACACTCATCTAGGGTAAGTGGGGCCCTGGGCTCGATCCTCAGCACCACATAAAAATAAAATAAAGGTATTGTGTCTACCTACAACAAAAACAAAATACTTAAAAAAAAAAAAAAGAAAGAAAGAAAAAAAATACCTCCACTGGCACATTTACTGCTGCACTATTCACGATGGCTAAGATATGGAATCAACCCAAGTGTCCATCCACAGATGAATGGTTAAGGAAAATGGGATCTCTATACACCATGGAATATTATTCAGCCATGAAAAGAATGAAATCTGGGCTGGGGCTGTAGCTCAGTGGTACAGTGCTTGCCTAGCATGCGTGAGGTACTGGGTTCACTCCTCGCAGCACATAAATGTAAATAATAATAATAATAATAATAAAGTTATAACAAATACAATAACATTATTTTTTAAAAAAAGAATGAGGGGCTTGGGTTGTGGCTCAGTAATGGAGCGCTCGCCTAGCACGTGTAAGGCACTGAGTTCAATCCTCGGCACCACATAAAGTTATTGTGTCCATGTACAACTAAAAAAAATTTTTAAAAATGAATGAAATCCTTTCATTTGTGGCAACACAGATGGAAGTGGAAGACATTATAAGTGCAATAAGTCAAGCCCAGAAAGACAAATACTGCATGTTCTCATGCATGTGGAAGCTGTAAAAGTTGATATCATAGGAGTACAGTGGTGGTGCCTGCCTGGGGCTCAGGACGCTGAGGCAGGAGGGTCACCAGTTCAAAGCCACCCTCAGCAACTTAGTGAGGTCTGCAGCAACTGAGCAAGACCCTGTCTCAAAATAAAAAATAAAAAAAGGGCTGGGGATGAAGCTCAGTGGTGAAGCACTCCTGGGTTCAATCCCCAGGAACCCCTACCCCCAAAACTGGTTACCAGAGGCTGGGAAGGTAGGGAAAGGGGAGAGAGAAGGCTCTAAAATATACTTAGAAGGGGCCAGGGGTGAAGCTCAGTAGTAGGGTGCTTGCCTAGGATGTGAGAGGTCCTGGGTTCAATCCCTGCCCATCCCCCCAAAAAGGAAACATCCAAATAAATAGGATATACACATTATAATATTATACAGCACAGTAGGCAGAGTAGTAAGCAACAATTTATTATGTATTTTATGAAGAACTAGGAAAGAAGAGTTCAAAGGTTTCCAACCAAAGAAATGATACATGTTTACAGAAAGGCACATGCTAATTACCCTGATTTGATCATCACACATTATATAGATACACAGTGAACTGTCACACAGTAACCCATAAAATGTTTAATTATTATGTTTTTTTGAGGGCACTACTGGAGATTGAACCCAGAGGTCCTGAGCCACATCCCCAGCCCTTTTTTTATTTTGAGACGGGGTCCCGCTAAGTCGCTTAGGGCCTTGCTAAATTGCTGAGGCTGCCTCAAACTTGTGATCTTTCTGCCTCAGACTCCTGAGTCTCTGGGATTATAGACATTTACCACACCAGTGTCAGTTTTTTTAAAATGCAAATTATAGCCAGGTGCACTGGTATACACCTGTAACCCCAGTGTCTGGGGAGGCTGAGGTAGGAGAATTACAAGTTCAAGACCAGCCTCAGCAATTTAGTGAGACCCTGTCTCAAAAAATAAAAAGCACTGGGGATTATAGCTCAGTGGCAGAGAACCCCTGGTTTCAATTCCCAGTACAGGGAAAAAAAAAAAAAAAAAGTCTATAGGGTTTTAAACACACATTCAGAGTTTGTGGTGATAGAAGACAGTCATGTCACTTAATGACAACCATACATACTGAGAAATGTGTAGGGAGGGGATTTTATCCTCATTGGACAATATCAGAGGGTGATCAGAGGGTGTGTCTTGTACAAACCTAGGTGATGTGGCCTACTGCCCACCTAAGCTATGTGCTATCACCTGCTGCGCCTAAGCTACTAACCTGTACAGTGTTACTGTACTGAATACTGTAGGCACTGAAAAAAATGTTAAAGATACTAAACAGGGTTGGAGATGTGGCTCAGTGGTTAAGCACCTCTGGGTTCAATCCCTAGAACCAACCAAACAAACAAACAAAAAACCCAAACACTAAGCAGTAGAAAATGTTCAGTTTTATTATACTATGGCAATACAGATTGAAGCCTCATTATGTGGTGGCATATGACTGTTAACAAATACTTTGTAAAAAAAAAAACAAAACAAAAAAAAACAAACCATTTTTTGCAGAACTGGGGCTGGAACCCAGCTAGGCAAGCACTCCACCACTGAGCTATACCCCCAGCCTCATTGTAAATTTTAAATAATACTTTCATTAAAACACCCACAAATACATATCAGATACAAAAAAGAAAAAACCCACATTCAATTTAACACAGCATTAAAATCCTCCAGGGTCCATTCTCACCATTGTGGGAATCATGTCTCTCGTTTCCCTTTGATGAGAAACCTCTCCCTTTTGTAATAATAATGCTGCATCCTAGTGTGCTGGCCCACGCCTATAATCCTAGCGACTCAGAAGGCTGAGGAAGGAGGATCCCAAGTTGAGGCTAGTCTCAGCTATTCAGTGAGCCCCTAAGCAATTTAGTGAGACCCTGTCTCAAAGTAAAAAATAAAAAAGAGGGCTGGGGTTGTGGTTCAGTGGTAGAGCACTTGCTTAGCACGCGTGAAGCACTGGGTTCCATCCCCAGCGCCACATAAAAAAACTAAATACACAAAATAAAGGTATTGTGTCCATCTACAACTAAAAATATTAAAAAAAAAAAAAAAAGAAAAAAGCCGGGAATGTTGCTCAATGGCTAAGCAGCTTCCTTGGGTTCAATGTCTGATACAAAAAAAGAAAAAAAGAATGCTATATTAACCCAGCGCCAAGCGTGGCACGCTTTGCCGCCATCATTTTATCAAAATCTCATACCTTCTCAATTTTCTAGATGAAGAAACTAAGAGCTGGGCTCAGTGGCGCACTCCTGTAATCCCAGGGGCTCGGGAGGCTGAGGCAGAGGAGGACCGTGAGTTCAAAACCAGCCTCAGCTGTAGAGTGCCCGAGTTCAATCCCCGGTACCTGCCCCCCATCCCGCGCCCCCCCAAAAGAAACTAAGGTTGGCTGGGAAACCACGCAGTCGCCAGAGCAGTGAGACCCTTCAGGCCCTCAAGTGGACTGGCCAGGTATGGACTCGTGACGCCCCCTGGAGGTCATCTGGGGAAAGAGGAAAAGATCCTAAAAATAAGATCTGGATTACTGTTGGGAGCCGAAAGGAGGGAGGCGATCCAAGACCCGTGGAATCCCCACTTTGCTCTGTCCTGGGAGGGCCCTAGAAGACGTGAAAGGGGACCGGACTTCGGCCCAGGGGTGAGGGGGACACAGACCTGATCTCAGGGGCTTCCGAGGATACAGCCCTGCCCCGGGGAGTACAAGCAGGCAGGCCCAAACTTGAAGGGGTTCCGTGGGAGCTACGAGGCCCTGCTTTTAAACCACCACACCACCAACCCATAAAATTGAATACAGAAATCCACCGGCGAAACCGGGACTAAACGGGGGGCGTGGCTGGAGGGCGTGGCCGGAGGGAGGGCGTGGCCGGCGCCGAAGCTCCACAGTTACTGCCTGCATTATCTTAAGTACCCGTCCAAAACCTCCCAGTCGTGGGCCCACTTAACGTTCATTGGCTAAACTGGTTTCGGGCCGAAGACGTTTCATTAGTTGGATTCCTGCACGGTTTCTTGGGGGCGGGACCTAGGGGGGACGAAGCCGGGGGGTGGGGGGGGTGGTCGGACTTCTCGCGATGGGGTCGAGTTCCCCAGTGAGGCTGAGGTCCCTAAGCTAAGGAGTGAAGAGTGGGGCCGGCGGGGTGAGGTCCGGGACTGAGATAGGGGTACGCGGGGCTGCACCCCGCCGCGGACCCTGGCTCTCACACATCCCGCTTTCCTGCGTCGGATCCGGGCGCGACGGGCGGTGTCGCGCGCTTGACGTCATCGCGAGGCGCCGCGCGCGGCCGGAGGGAGCGTCGACCTCCAGTGGCGTCGGGAGCTGCACCGCGATGCTGCAGTTAGTCCGGGCCGGGGCGCGGGCCTGGCTTCGACCTTCGGGCTGCCGGGTGAGGCGAAGAACGGGACAGGGCCAGAGGACAAAGGCTCGGAGGCCTGGGGGTCGTCTCTCACTCTTGCCTACCACTTACAGGGCCTCAGTTCGCTGGCGGAAGAGGCAGCACGGCCCGCGGAGAACTCAGAGCCGGTGGCCAGTGCGGGTGAGGTAGCCAGGGTCATCCTCAGCAGGGGCGGCGACGACTGAGAACCTTGACCCTTGACCCTTACCCCTGACCTCCCAATCGCTCCAGGTCTCCGAGAGCCGGTGTTGCGCAAGTGCGAACGCCCAGTACCAGCGCACCGGCGCCCTGTGCAGGCCTGGGTCGAGTCCCTGCGGGGCTTCGAGCAGGAGCGCGTGGGCCTGGCTGAACTGCACCCCGATGTTTTCGCCACTGCGCCCAGGTGAGTGGGGGACTAAGGCGAACTGGGCGGACAAGGGATGGGGAGCTCGAGTTCAGGAATCGTTTGACCAGGCTCGTATCCTTGAACCCGTTTCTCCACCTGCAAAGGGGGATGATGGTTTTCCCTGCCACGGGGTTGTGTGAAGTTGAGGACTTAAGAGGTAACATCCTCCGGTGTGAAGGACATAGAACTATGGAGCCTAAGTGACATAATCTGGTTTACCGTTTTGTGCTTCAGTGTCAAACCTCAGGAGGTTGCTGGGGTGATTAAACAACAATTCATAAGTTCTTAAGTACATAATGACTTCTCTGGAAACGTTGATTCTCATCGTTAATTGTTTTAGCGAAAATGAGCACTGAGTAACACTAAACTTATTGGGTGCCTGGCGCAGCCAATTTGCATTTTTTAGTTAACTGAATCCTCATAGCAACCATAGGGAAGGGTGTTGTAATCCTTATTTTGTAGACACACTGAGGCACGCACAGGTTATGTAACAATTCCAGAAGACCACACAAAGATAGAACCAGAATCTCAAACTGTGAAGAGGCAATCTCAGGGAACTGCCTCTCCTGTGTACTTCTTCTGGTACATAAGAAGCATTACTTTTTATTTTATCTTTTAGTTGCTTTTTTTTTTTTTTTTTCCTTTCTTTCTTTCTTTTTTTAAAGAAAGGGGGTTTTGCTAGTGTTGCCCAGGCTGACCTGGACTGCCTGGACTCAGCCATCCTCTTGTCTGAGACTCCTGAGTAGCTGGGATGACAGGCATGTGTCACCAAGACTGGTTTACATTATTAAATTATTATTATTATCATTATTTGTGTGATTTAGTTCTTGCTTTTACAGAGTTCCTGTCAAATGGGGGGAGGAAGACAAAAAAGTTTTTAAAATACATTTTTGTTTACATGGAAAGTTCTGTAATGTTCCTTCTAGTGGTGGGAATACAGCAGTGAATGAGTGTTGCTTACAGTGTAGAGCAGGGATTATAAACTTTTCCCATGAAGGACAAACTAGTAAATATTTTAGACTGTGCAGGCCATTATATCTCCATCACAACCATTCCTGTTGCAGTGCAAAAGCAGTCATAGGTAATACATAAGTGAGTGGGCATGGCTGTGTTTCAATAAAACTTATTTATAAAACTAGGCAACGAGCCAGGATTGTCTACCAGCTATAATTTGCCAGCACCTGTCAAACTACCCTGGCAACCCTGGCCAGTGCAGCCATGTAATGTGAACCTCATGTAATTTAGAATATTCTTAAAGAAAAAAAAAAAAAAAGAGCCAGGTGTGGTGGTGGCCATATTAGAAAAATAAATCAACAAAAAATAAACCAGAAAGAATTAGATATGATTGGTTTCAATAATATATTTTATTTAACTTGGTATATCTAAATATTTTGTCATCTCAGTGTGTGGCACTGGCTATATTTCATGTGCTCAGTAACTATGTGACTAATGTCTACTATATAGAACAATACAGATATACAGAGGCAAAGCAGTTCACTGAGAAGTTGGTAATAAGTAAGTTGTAATGACAGGAAAGAATTAAGGTGTTGCAGGCATGGTGGCACATGCCTGTAATCCAAGTGGCTTGGGATGTACTAAGGATTGAACCCAGGGGCCAGTCTCAGCTGTCTGTCTGTCTGTCTGTCTGTTTACCCTATTTATTTATTTTGGTACCAGGAATTTAACCCAAGGGTGCTTTACCACATCCCCAGTCTTTTTTTTTTTTTTTTTCTTTCATTCATTTTTTATTTTTGAGACAGGGTCTCACTAAAATGCTCAGAGCCTCTCTAAGTTGCTGAGGCTGGTCTGAAACTTGAGCTCCTACTACTTTAACTTCCAAGTCTCTGAGATTATAGGTGTGTGCCACCATCCCTGGCAAGCCTCAGCAATTTAATGAGACCCTAAGGATCTTAGTGAGACCTTGTCTCAAAATTAAAAAAAAAAAAAAAATCAGGGGAAGTAGGGAGAGGACCAGTGGTAAAGTGCCCCTGGGTTCAATCCTTAGTACCAAAAAAAAAAAAAAAGAGTAAAGTACAGCTGTAGCAAGGGGACTCCTCTTAGGTAGTTTGAGCTGGCACCTGCAGACTGAGAAGGAACCAGCTGGGGCAAGAGCATTTCAGGCAGAGGGGAGAGCAAGTGCAAAAGCCCTGAGGCTAGTCTCCATCTTACAGAGAGGCCAGCTTGGCAGTGGGTATGAGATGGGGTCAGAGAAAGGCAGGTCTTGTGGGACCTTGAAGGTCAAAACAACCTCGGGTGGGTTTTAAGTAGAGTTGGGTTCTCATGTTTTCCTCCTTTTCCCCAGGCTAGATATCCTGCACCAGGTTACCACCTGGCAGAAGAACTTCAAGAGAATTGTGAGTTTCCTGAGTAGAGGGATGAGGGGGGATAGAGCTTCCTAAGGGGCACGGGGCAGGAAACAGAGGAAGCCTATTGGCGTGTTTTCTCTGGATTGCACAAAATGGACTTCATCTTTTATTTCCAGAGCCATTCAAGTGGGGGTCAATTTTCAGGCATCTTGAGTACCCACCATTATGGGTCTGTGTTAGATGAGAGGATTCAACAGTGGATAAGACAGGCCCTGTCTCTGCCTTCATGAAGCTCAGTCTAGTGGGAGAGATGAACACATATTAAGTAGACATGCCTGTAAATGTGTCGTTTGGAGCAGTCATCCCAGAGAAAGGGCATTTAACCTCAGACTTACCTGTAGGTCTGGTTAGATCAAGAGGGCAGTGGAGCTAGGGTGGAAATAATGGGAGCAGGTCATGCCAGAGTCCTGGGGCAGGGGCCAAAAGGAACCTAGTGTTGCTGTAAAGATCGATGGGAACAATAGTGAGATGTTTGGAGTTTATCTATCAGTTAGGGTCTCTCTGCCTTTCAGCTGCCTGCCCCCAGAGGTCCAGAGAGTTCCTTCCATGTCTCCCCATTGCCCAAGGAATAAAGCCACCAGCATGGCATCCCATGTTCCTCATGATCCCCACCCTGCACCTGTTCCCTGTTCTCTTCAGCCACATTTTTCCCCACCACCTACCTTCTGTGTGGCCACATTAAAATTTAAAAAGTACAGAACACTTGCTATGAGCCAGCAGGACCCTTGCCTTTGTGAGGCTGATGTTCTGGTGCAGAGGGACCTCTGATTTCTTTATCCTCTCCTTCGTCTCTAAGCGCTCAGAACCCTGATCTCTGTGTCCCCTGTCTGACTCCTCGCAGTCAGTCCCTCTGCCTGGCTCACTGCCATATTCCTGGACCAAGTACCTGCAGTGTCATCTGCCTCATGGAGCTGACCCCTACTCACTTTGCACCCACAGAGCTATGCCAAGACCAAGACTAGGGCTGAAGTGCGGGGCGGTGGCCGGAAGCCCTGGCCACAGAAAGGCAGTGGGCGAGCCCGGCATGGCAGCATCCGTTCCCCCATCTGGCGAGGAGGTAAGTGGGGACGAGGGAGAGAAGGGGCTCTGGCTGAGTCCAGCACCTGGTTGCCTCTTTGCACACAGCTGCCCACTTGTGGTGTGATGTGGTCTCAGCCCCAGGCACCCTTCTTCAGCAGCCCACAGGCTGGGACTGCAGACCCCATGGTCTCAGTGGAGGACGGAGTTCTGAGAGTTGTCCCCTGTCCTTTCCTGCATATCTTCCCTCTTCAGATCATGGCCACAGCCCTTCTTGGCCTCCCCTCCCCTCTCATCCTTCCTGGCCCACACTTCACATGGCACCCAGAGGAATCCTCACAAACCACCCAGCTCCCACCGGCCCTTGAGTGAAGTCTGAGCTGCTCACCTTGGCATTCCAGGCCTCACTAGCTGCAGACCCCTCTCTGGTCACCTCCATGCCCTCTCTTTCCAGACAGAGCTGACTCAGGGTTTCTCTTGCTTACCTGGCCAGTGCCCTTCATGGGTCTGGGCCATACTTCCTCCAGGAAGCCTTCCCTGACCTCCTTTGGGCACCAGTAATCCTCACAGCTGCCTGTCTGTCCTTCCTGCCAGAATGTGGCCAGCATGAGGGTATAGTGACTCTATACCCTCTTGTTTTCTGATGCACTCCCAGGTGTCTTCCAGACCACGGACACCTCCAAAATTCACTTGACGTGCTCCATTTCAGCATATGCCTGATGCCTGCCTCCTTCCAGCCCTGGAATTAATTAATTAATGAGGTACTAGGCATTGAGCCCAGGGTGCTTAACCGAGCTACATCCCCAACCCTTTTTTTTTTTTATTTAGGGACAGGATCTCACTAAGTTGCTTAGGGCCACATTAAATTGCTGAGGCTGGCTTTGAACTCAAGATCCTCCTGCCTCAGCTTCCTGAGCCACTGGGATTATAGGCTTCTGCCACCATGCCCAGCCAGTCCTGGAAATTTTAACTTGCTTATAACCGTGGCATTAATGACTTGTGCTTTAATTAATCTCATATCTGTGCTGTAATTCCCAGTGTCCTCTGGGTTAGAAACCATCAAAACTCAGGGTTTGACAGCTGGGTAAACCAAGTCCCAGAGAGGTGAAGTCATTGATCCAGCCTCTTCTCTCTGTCCCTTCCCAAGATCCCACCTCTTTTGCTGGACTGGGCAGGTGGCAGCCTCCTCCACCAATTTCTTTCCAGCCAGTGAGGCACATTTCTGACCTCCGAGCCCAGCAGTGGCCCACACCTGTTCACGTACCTCTGTCCCCACAGGAGGTATTGCCCATGGCCCCCGGGGCCCCAAAAGTTACTACTACATGCTACCCATGAAAGTGAGGGCGCTGGGCCTCAGGGTGGCATTGACCGTCAAGCTGGCTCAGGTACGGTGCAGTCCTACGGGAACCATCAGGATCTTGGGGAATGGGGTGGGGGGTGACTGGGGAGGGAGGCTGGGACTGGGAGCTCTGGACCCAGGCTCAAGGGTGCCTTCTTCCTCCCACCAGGATGACCTGCACATTGTAGACTCCCTGGAGCTGCCCACTGCAGACCCCCAATACTTAACAGACCTGGCCCGCTACCGCCGCTGGGGGGACTCTGTGCTCCTCGTGGACTTGTGAGTGCACTGGGAAGGGCGCGGGGCGGGGGGCGCTGAGCTCCGTCCTCTGCAGGGCTCACCTCCTGGCCTCTCACAGGATACACGAGGAGATGCCACAGAACATTGTGGAGGCCACCTCTGGGCTTAAGACCTTTAACTTGATCCCGGCTGTCGGTGAGTGAAGGGCACCGGCCCATCTCCTAGACCCCTAGAATACGTATGTGCGGGTCCTACCATTAGAATCATGGCAGGGTTCAAATCCTGCATCTGTTACTTGGTCACCGAATGGTCTTGAGCAGCAAACCACCTCAGCCTTTCCTAACTGCCTGCCTTAGAAAAAAAAGCTCCAAGCTAGTAGCTGTCAAAGTGTGTTCCTCCCACACCCACCAGAGGGCACCTGTGAGCACTAGGTCACAGCATGTCCCTGCTCTGCCTGTAGCCCTCTATGGCTCCTCCTCCCCTCAGGGAAGAAGCCCAAGACAACCTGCAGGCCCACCAGGCCCTGTACACCCTGCCTCTCCCCCTCCCAGTCCTTCCCTCTCCCTCAACCCCCTCCCCTCGCTCACTAACTCTGGTAGCTCTGGTCTCCCCCAGCACTTGTGCTTACTCATTTGCTTTGTCTTTCCCTCTGGGATGTGAGGTAGGAGTCATGGCCAAGTACAGGGCAGAGCCCAGCATGCAGGAGCCTCTCAGTAGGTGAGGCAGCTTGCTGGCCAGAGTCCTGGGGGTGGCTAATGCAAGATCTGAAGCCAGGGTGCCAGGCCCACATAACATGCTAGACCACAATGTCCCTGACAGGTATGCCCTGAGGAGGGAATGGGGTTCCAGATGTGGGCAGGGCTGGAGCAGGGCAGAGCACAGCCTTACTTGACCTTGCTACCATCCTCCCCAACCCCCAGGTCTGAACGTGCATAGCATGCTCAAGCACCAGAGCCTGGTCCTCACCCTGCCCACTGTCGCCTTCCTGGAGGACAAACTACTCTGGCAAGATTCGCGTTACTCTCCCCTCTACCCATTCCGTCTGCCCTACAGCGACTTCCCCTGACCCCTTCCCTGCGCTGCCAGGACCCTCGGATACCCTCTTTTCTGCTGCACAGCCGTGAGCCAGATCCAGCCCTCAGCAGATTCAGGAGCCTCCTGCCTGGCCCCTGCCTCCTGTCACAGAGGAAGCTGAGGCCACACAGAGCAACCAAGCAGTCCTCAGCCCCGGGGAGAGGCTGTTCTGCAGAGCCAGGATGAGCTCCGTCACAGTGCTCTCTTTTGTTGGGTTTTAAATAAATTTTATTTTTTCATCCAAGGATCAGCCTCAGAGAACAGCTCATTGCCATTTGGAATAATCCTATTTGGTGTGTTGGGCTCCATCTCCAGAGATGGGTTCCACAGGGTACTCTGCTCAAAGGTTTTGTAGTTTGCAGTAACCCTGAGATCATTATGGAAACTGCTGGAATGAACTAACCTAACCCCGGTGAGTCAGACCCAGGAACTTGAGATGTCTGGGCCTCTGGCATGTCACCCTCCTGCCACCCTTATTGTACTTGCCTGTCCCTGAGGGGTTGCCACCCTGTTTGTTACAGCCCAAGTGTGGGCTTGAGTCCACCAGTAGATGCAGCTCCCAAGCACAGAATCAGGAAAGCCAGTGCCTCCTGGTCTCATGATAATGAGCAAATAAACATTTTTAAAGATATCAAATCAGTATCCCAATTCTTTTTTTTTTTTTTTTTTTTTTTTTTTTTGCAGTACTGGGGATCAAATCCAGGGCCTTATTCATGCTAAACAAGGATTCTGCCACTGAGCTACATTCCCAGCCCTTTTTATTTTCCATTTTGATACAGGGTCTCAAACTTGCTGAGACTGGCTTCAAACTTGCAATCCTGCTGGGGAGATAGCTCAGTCGGTAGAGTGCTTGCTTTGTAAGCACAAGTCCCTGAGTTCGATCCCCAGCATCACAAAAAAAAAAAAAAAAAAACTTGCAATCCTGCTCAGCCTCCCAAGTCACTGGAATTACAGGCTTGCACCCCTGTGCCCAGCACAAAGTCTCAGTTCTTGAGTCTGCTGGTGGCATTTGCCTGCTGAACAAACTTTTAAAAATGACCAGGCTATAAAGTGACATGGTCAGTTTCTTTACAGTCAGCCAGGCTGGGTGTGGTGGGACACACCTGTAATTTCAACTGTTGCTCAGGAAGCTGAGGCAGGAGGAATTTGGGGGCCAGGAGTTGGGGGCAGCCTGGGCAATATATCGACACCTCATGAATTTAAATACACAAATAAGAAAGCTGGCCAGAACTGCCTTGGCCATGGTGACCACCTCTGTGTGCCAGGCCTCCCCTGTCTGCAAACATCTCTGGAATGTGTTGGGCTTGCCTTCTGGGCTCACAACTAAGTACAAAGATAACGGTGTGGAGGACTGGGGTGGAGCCCAGCATGCATGAGGCCAGGGTTCCATCACAAAATCACCACCACCACAACAAAGCTACTGGAGTCCATTAAAAAGGGTGCCGAAGCTGGGCCCGACTGTTACCCGCGTCTCAGCTGTGCTCTCACTGACCAGGTGGGAACACTGAGGCCTAGAAAAAGATGAAGTTGTTCTGGCAGTGCCCAGCCTAACCTGGACAGTCATAACTAGATGTACACATGCAGTTCCTTCTGCTTGAGAGCTTGCAGGGAAGTGAGAGACCAATTGCTGCCCACACAGATTGAGTCAGAACCCATTCCTCACGCTGGAATCCCTCAGCCACATTCAGGATGGAGAAGGCATCAGAAAAAAATGGTACAATGTCAAGAATAGGCTTTCAAATAATTGGAATGTAGCCAGGCTCAAGGTCACGTGTCCGTAGTCCCAGCTACTTAGGAGGCTGAAATGGGAGGATCACTTGAGCCCAGGAGTTTGGGATCAGCCTGGACAACAGTGAGATTCCGTCTCCCAATAATAATCGGGGTGTAATCAGGGTGTACAGTAGTGTGGATGAGTGTGCTAGGGCTGCTGTATCAGTACCACAAGCTGGAGTGCTTAGACAATGAAAGTGTGTTGTCTCTAGAGGCCAGAAGTCTAAGATCAAAGTGGTGGCAGAACTGGTTCCTTCTTGGGAGAAAATCTGTCTCAGGCCTCTTGCCCAGCTTCTAGTGGTTTGCTGACAATCTTTGACTTTCCTTGACTTGTAGGAATGTTGCTGGTTATTGCCTCTGTATTCCCCTACCAGGGATCAAACCTAGTGCCTCACCCATGCTGAGCTCTGAGGTACAGCCCCAGCCCAAATCTTCCTTTTTAATAAGGACACCAGTCATTTTGGATTAGGGTCCACCTCATTTCAATTTAGTCACTTGGGAAGACCCTGTTTCCAAATAAGATCACATTCACAGGTGCTAGGGGTAGGACTTCAATGTCTTTTTTGGGGGTGGCATACCAAAATCCACATCTGCTCAAGTTCCCTATATAAAATGGCACAGTATATCCATAGAACTTATGTACCTCCTCCCATAGACTTTGAATCATCTCTAGATGCCTTATAATACCTGATACAATGTAAATATTATGTACATAGTTGTTACACTGTTATCATTTAGTAACGGAGAAAAAAGTCATAAGTGTTCAGGGCAGATGTAATTTTTTCTTTTTCATAGTTTCAGTCTGTGGGTGGTGGTTGAAATAGAATTTGAAACCTATAGATACAGAAAGCTGACAACGTCCACTGTTGCTTGTTTGACAACCTCCATGAATGCAGGGGCCTGGCAGCACATACTTGTAATCCCAGCAAGTGGGGAGGCTGAGGCAGGAGGATGGCACGTTCGAGGCCAGCCTTGGAACCTAGCAAGACCCTGTCTTAAAAAAATACAAAGGACTGGGGATGTAACTCAGTGGTGGAGTGCTTGCCTAGCAAACGGAAGGCCCTGGGTTCAATCCTCAGCATCAAAACAAAAGTTACAGGCTGGGGAGATAGCTCAGTCGGTAGAGTGCTTGCCTTGCCTGCACAAGGCCTTTTTTGGTTTGATTTGTTCCCCGCCCCCCAACACTGAGAATTGAACCCAAGGTCTTGCACATGCTAGGCCAGGGCTGTACCACTGAGCTACATCCCCAGTCCACTTTATTTTCTTTTTATTTATTTTTTTTGGGGGGGGGGGTGCTGGGGCAGACCGTCTATTTTGAGACGTCTGAGTTGCTTAGGGCCTCATGAATTGTCCAGGCTGCACTTGAACCAGGGATCCATTTGCCTTAGCCTCCTGAGTAGCTAGGATTACAGGCATGTGCTCAAAAAACAAGTGGTTGTTTCTGTTGTTTTCTTGCAGTACTGGGGATGGAACCCAGGCCCTTGCAGATGCTAGGTAAGCATTGAGCTATATCACCAACCTTCAAAAAGTCTATTTAAGAAGACAAGTGAAGACACTTCTTTAGGAGAGTTGTTGCTACCTACAGGTCCCTTGTCCCAGTCTCTTGGGAGATAAACTAATCCAGGGCCCAGAGAGGGCAAGGATTTCACAGCCTTTGAAAATTTTCTCCAAAAGGCAGAACATTCAGGATCCCAGCTGACTCTGGTTCCTGAGAGCTAAAGCCTGCTGGATCCGATTCACCGTGAAACTCAGTGAGAGGCAGGCAGCGAGGATGGTGGAACCAGGCATCTGCTGATGGATGGTTTGCATGGAGGCCATCACCCAGCTCACATATGCCCACATCTCAGCCAAGAGGTCTCCAGGAAGTCACACCCTCCTAGTCTACCAGTGAAGCCAAGTCCTTATCCCAGATCTGCAGAGTGGTGCCCCAGGAGAGTCAGAGAACAGGCAGCAAGCACAGGCTGCAGCTGGGCAGAGCCTGCCATGATGGCCGGGGCCCGAGGCACAGCAAGCTTGTCATCACAGTGGCTGACCCCAGGCAGAGTATGCCACAGCTCTGAACCTTGGAGCATCCACAGTCCACCACCCTCAGCCTCCTGGAAAGCTGGGACTGCAGGCCAGCTGGCAAGAAAACAGAAGTGGGGCAGACCTGAGTGACAGTTCAGACTCAGAAGTCAGCCGACGTCATTAGTACCTCCAAACCCTGGTTAGCATAAATGTGGGGTTAGCATAAATGTGGGCCAATAACCTTGACCCAAGTGCTGTAGAAATCCCTAGATTAGCACACACAAGTGGCAACCCCTGTGGGGTCCCCTCTACCCCTGAGGGAGTTGTTTCTATTCACACCTGAATGAATCTTACTTTTTTTTTTTTAGCAATAGTTTTCCTTAATAAACAACAAAACTGTTTTCTGTCAAAATGTCACATTTAAAGTACAAAATCAAATATACAGCTTCAGATTTATGAACCATATACACATACCTATACAGCCATTCCTGTCCTACACAAACCCATCTATGCGATCTAATCTGTCCATCAACACTATTGAGTTTTAAGCATATGTATCGCTAGAAAAGCAAAGTTGATTTTCAGTAACACTGTCAAAATGGATCATTTTTCAATTTAGCCCTTAAAAAGGTAGAAATAGGTATTTCCTAGAAATAGAATTACCAAGCATAAATCCAATTTGTAGGATCTCTTAAAACATGTTCTATTTGAATAATTAGTCGATGTGCCTTGAGTCGCCTCTGGGCATACTAACAGCACACAAACTTGAGCTATGGGAAGACACTTAAGTATAACTGACACATCTGTCAGTCATCTCTGGAAACATCAATACTAAACAAACTGGAGCTGCAGGAAGATATTTTATGAAGTAAACCGCATTCCAGGAGACTTGGTTGTTTGGTTTTATAAGTGCAAAGGAGGGACTTTATATTTTCTTTGGAGTTGAAATGATGGTTCACTTGGGGGCTCCCTATAGCAGTTAAAAATTAAACCAGTCATTAGAGGACGTATCTGATTTTCAACAAAAATATGGAATGCTTCACGAATTTGCATGTCATCCTTGCGCAGGGGCCATGCTATCTTCTCTGTATTGTTCCAATTTTAGTATATGTGCTGCTGAAGTGAGCACGAATCTTACTCTTAAATTCACTCATCCTCGTCTCTGAATTTCATTCCTCAAATTCACAAAAGGAGATCCCAGAAAGAAGAAATGGCAGCGAGCTGCTGGGGTCAGCTGCCACTCTAGAGGGCATAGCCAGCCATTAAGGGCTGTGGCTCAGTGGTGGAGCGCTTGCCGAGCACGTGTGAAGGACTGGCTTCCATCCGCAGCACCACACAAAAATAAGTAAATAAAATAAGGGCCTATTGACAACTAAAACAATGGTTTTAACAAAAGGGCTGCAGATGTGGCTCAGTGGTTAAGCACCTCTGGGTTCAACCCCTGGTACAAAAAAACAAAATAAAAAACCCACAAACATTGACCAGGGACGTAGCTGTGCTAGACGGCTCACTCACCTAGCATACACAAGGCCCTGGGTTCGATCCCCCAGCCCTGAAGAAAAGGGTGGGGGCATTGTGAAGGAAAGGGAAGCCCGGACTGGAGGAGCAGTACGTGCAGAATGCTCAGAACTAAGAGACGTTACTTCATTCAGTGAATATAACTGTCCCTTGGTATTCATGGAGGATTAGTTCCAAGACCTCTCTCAGACACCAAAATCTACTGATGCACCTTATGTAAAACAGGGTTGTATCTGCCATTTATAACCTACACACAGTCTTCCAGGGATGTTGGGTCATCTTTAGATGATTTACAATACCTAACACAATCAGTCTAAATGCGATGTCAATATTTGTTATCCTGTGTTGTTTGGGGAACAATGACAAGAAAAAAGTCTGTGCACGTTCAGTACAGATGTGATTTTTAAAAACCATTTTCCATCCACAGTTGGTTGATGTGCGGGTACAGAACCCATGCATCCAAGGAGCTGGCTGTATGGTATGTGTTTGTCGTCCACCTATGGACCAGAAACTGATTTGGGTGCTGGAGCTGACAGAGTCCTTGCTCTTCTGAAGCTCAGAAATTGAGGTGACAGAGAATCTAGTAAATCAGAAAAATTTACTTAAGTGATTAGTAGTAGTGAGAATATTAGGGCAAGTGACAGGGAGGGACTAGGGCATGACCCAGGATAAAGTTGGGGGGGCACTCAAGATAGCCTTGAGGAGGCGGCTCAGGCCATAAGAAAAGAGGGGCTGTCCATGTTGAGGATGAATGGAAGAGCATTTAGGCTCTGGGAATGACAAGGCGGCCACACGAGAGCTCAGAAAATGGGAAGAGAAGGTATAGAGCCATGGAGTGGGGTTTGGATGAGTCTGCCCTGAATCTGCAGCCTCTGTGCTGCAGTGGACCCATTTCTTGGCCTGCTTGAGACTGCCTGGCACCTGGCAGGAAGCCTTGCCCTTCCTGGAGACCAGCAAAGGGCTGGGGAATATCTGCTTCCCTTTTCCTTGCAGAAATACAAAGAGAGGACAAGACCAGGAGGGGCATGCTCCCCCTTCCAGCCTGCCCACTCCTTCCCAGCCATCCCCATCTCAGGGAATGGCCCTCCATCCTCCCAAGGGCTCAGACCTGGACCAAGGCGTCACCCTTGACACTGCCCTGTTCACAATGCCCCAGTAAGTCCCGTTGGCCAGGCCTGCAGAACACACTCTGAATTCAACCACTTTTCCAATGCCACCTCCCAGTCCGGGTCCAGCAATCATTCATTGGACTAGAGCAGACACCTCCTCTCCTGGCTGTAGCTCTTACAGCCTCAAGAAGGCACCTGTGAACACCTGAGTCAGGGCATGTCCCTCCACTGCTCAGAAACCCTCATGGCTCCCACTTCACTAGGAAAAAAAGCCAAAGTCCCTCCTAGATGCCAAGCACCTGTGCTGCCTCACTGTCACCTCTTTGCTCTCTTTTCCTTGGGTTCTTTCCTTCACCCATGCTGCTCCAGTCACACTGGGCCCAAGCAGTTCCCTACGCAGGGGTTGTCCATCTCCAGTGCCCTCTGCTTGGTACACTCCTCCTCAGGATGCTGGCATGCCTTGCTCCTCACCTCCCTCCAGTCTTGGCTCAATGTCACCTTCTTATTAAGTGTTCTTCTACTCAAGAGGCTGAGGCAAGAGGATTGCAAGTTCAAGTCCAGCCTGAACAACTTAGCAAGAACCTGTCTCAGAGTAAAATAAAAATGGCTGGGGTGTGGTTCAGTGGTAGAGAGCTTACCTAACATGCGAGAGGCCCTGGGTTTAATTCCTTTGTGTGTGTGTGTGTGTGTGTGTGTGTGTGTGTGCGCACACACACAAATAAGTTCATTAACTCTCACATTTCTTATTCCCTTTCCTGCTTTATTTTTCTCCTTTAGTATTAATAAAAAACTAACATGTTGGCCACGTAATCCCAGTGACTGGGGAAACTGAGGCAGAAAGACCACAAGTTCAAGGCCATCCTCAGCAACTCAGCGAGGTCCTAAGCAAATGAGACCCTGTCTCAAAATAAAAATAAATGAATAAATAAATAAGGGCTGGGCATGTAGCTCGGTGGTAAAGCACTGCTGGGTTCAATCGCCAGGGCTGCCAAACAAAAAACAAAACCCCCTGAACGCTTCATTTATCTTATTTTTGTTTCTTGGTATCGCCTCTATTAAGACAATCCTTGAACGGTGGCGGGAATTGTTTGCTATGTTCACTGACATGCCTCCAACACCTGGAATGATGCCGGTCACATAGTAGGCGCCTGGTAAACACAGACACGTGCTGAGAAAACAAGGTCTCGCTTTCGAGGCTGCAAGTGGGCCTTGGGCCGCGCGGGGGAGCTCGTGCTCCTCCGCCTGGAACCAAACCAGCCAGCGAGGCGAGCCCAGGACAAATCCGCCCGAGAAGAGGCGCGGGCTTTTCCCAGGCTGTGGCACAGGGCTGTCCCTGATCTCACTCTGGGACTTTGCCCCGGTCGTTCCGGGGCGGGGATCCAGCACCCTTAGCACCTCCACCCCCGAGCCAAAAGATCCCCGTGGAAATTCCTTAGGACAGTCCGAGCTAGGAGAGGGACGCGTTTTCGGACGGCGCGTTATTCCCAGCCGGGGTCCCCGGGAGGAAGGGCCCGCGCATCCCCCGGACCTCTCCCTTCCCCTTCTGGTTCACGACCTCCCTGGCCCCTCCAAGGTCTCCATGGCGACTCCACAAGCGTCCCACAACAGGAAGCTTTAGGCGGCGTGGCTCGGTGTTCTGAGACCCGAGGTCCCCAGCCTGGACGTGTGGATGCCGAGACGTGGGGTCACACGTGCAGGCCTAGGTCGCGCACGCATCCGCCCGCGGTTACTGCAGGCGCCGCGGAGTCAAGTTTCGGGACCCCGCTCCCTCCTCGAAGCCTCAGTTTCCCTGCGGAAGGCGAGGGTTCCGTCCAGCTCTGAGCTGCGGCCTCAGCCTCCCCGGCAGAGCCTGGGACCACAGTGGAGGGTCTCCATGCGTCAGGACCACGCGGCTTCCTTCCTTTTTCTGGGAGCTGTGAAGACGCCCCCGCGGCCGAGGTCGAAAGGGGAAGAGAAGCCGCGCGGGTGGGGACGGGGTGGGGGAGGGAGCCCACGGCGGGGAGCGCCGCACGTCCTCGCTCCCGGGCTTGCGGGCGCCGGGAGGTGTCTGGGCCTGCTCAGGTCGCTCTCTGGAAACCTCGGTGGCAGCTGGGCGGGGACATGCCCTTGCGGGAGGGGCGCCTCTGAACGGAGGGCTCCGGGAAAAGATCCCTGGGCTCCCACGCCCGCGAGGGGCTTGTCCCCTCGGTTAGAGAGGCCTGCGTGAGCTGGGGAGGCAAGACTTGAGTTCGGATCCCTTCGCCACTTGGAGCCTCGGATTACCTCTCTGTGAAATGGACACGTTATCCAGGGCAGCTGGTAGTATTCGATCACTGTGTAAATGGTGAATCGAGGTTAGTCCGGCCCGGGGATGAGACCCCTGGTGGCCGGGAGCAGCCCCCTGCTTTCACCGCCCCGCCCCGCCGCCCTTGTGGCTTGAGTTTGGAAATTCCGACTCTGCAGCGGCCAGCGAGGCAGGACCACCCCGCTCGGGCCAGGCACCCTCTCAGTCCGGAAATGCCGGAGCCCTCGTTCCGGAGGGGAAGCCGCGAGGTTTCCGGGAAAGCAGCACCGCCCCTCGGCCCCCCGTGGCCAGCTGTTATAAAGGACCCGTGCGCTCTCCGCGCTCCAGTCCGCGGCGAGCACCTCTGCGCCTTGGTGCTGTTACCTGCGTTCCTGCATAGTCGTGCTATGGCTTCCGCCGGCGCCCTGCCCGCGCTGCCCCTACTCCTGGCCCTGCTCGGGGCTCTGCGCCCAGGTGAGTCGGAGGTGCGGGTGGCCGTCAAGCTCCCCGTACAGGAGCTGAGCCCCGGGCGCTGTGGGAGGACGCGCCCCCGGTTGGCGAGGGATCAGTCCGTGCCTACTTAGGCAGCTGTTTATGGGAAGATGGATCTAGAGCCTCCCACTGAAAATCACCGGCCGCAGGTTGCAATCCAGACTGAATTACCTCGATGGCTGGCCTCAGGCTATAGATTGTACCCTTTTGAACTTCAGTGTCTCGGCTGTATAATGGGGCCACCATCTATAGTGGCCACCTCACAGGCTTTGTGTGGTGGCACAGCACTGCCCCTGACCCCAGGACACGGTCAGATGGTGTGGGGGTTTGGCCCCCGCTCCGAGTACTCTTCGGGACCCGTCTCCTCCCACAGACATTCTGTTCCTCATCTTCTGCCCCTGGGGAAGTCCAGGCTGCTTCTGCTCAGGGGAATTCCAGGGTCGACTTTCTCGGGGACCAAAGACTGCTAATCTGGTCGCCCCAGCCCTCCACTGCTCCGCCCTCCTTCCATCCAGCCCAGATAGAAGCCAGGAGAGGGGAGATGACTGAGCTGGAAATCAGGATGAGTCAAGATTAGAACCCTTGATTAAGCTGTAACTAGGTGTCCATCTTCTTCTCTCCTTCTTTCCAAAACTGGCCACCAACGCCGACTGCCTGCCCTCCCCCTTTCCCTCTGAGAAATGGGAATAATTCCAGAATCACCCTTGGAGAATTTCCAGTCTCTGTTGTGTGTTATGCTTCCACCCAGCTAGAGGGAATCTGAGGCCTGGATCTTGCAGGGCGAGGCAGGGGTGCTCAGATTCATTATCATTATTATCTTTGGAGACGGGGTCTGGGTATGTTGCGGGGCTGATCTCCACTTCCTATAAACTCAATCCATCCTCCCTGAGTAGCTGTGACTACAGGTAGTGGCCATCCAGCCTCCCTTCTTTTTAATTAAAAAAAATTTTTTTTTGGTACTGGGGATTGAACCCAGGTCTGCTTTACCCCTGAGCTACATCCCCAACCCTTTTTCTTTTCTATTTTGAGACAAGGTCTCACTAAATCTCTTAGGGCCTTGTTAAATTGCTGAGGCTGGCCTCAAACCTTTGATCCTCCAGCCTCCTGGTCCTGGGATTACAGGTTTCCTCCACTGCATTTTTTTTTTTTTTCCCCAAGACTTTCAGACACAGAGCCTGCGGGCTAATATAACCCGGTCCTTCTTATCTGCACTTCCTTGCAACCACTTGTCAACTTGCTCTGTGCTGTTACTCACTTACCTTATATGTGGGGAAATTGAGGCCCAGAGTATGTCTGAAGGAGCAAGGAGCCAGCCTGATTCCTGGCCCCCTTCCTCTGACCTCTTAGAAGGAAGGAGGGTACTGGTATTACAATCTTTCTCTCCTTCCATGGCTCCTCGTTGTCCTCAAAATAAAGAACCCCATATATATTTATGTATATACATGTTTATATATATATAATATATATATATATATTTTTTTTTTTTGCATTTTCTACCACTGAACTATACCTCCAGCCCTAAAGAACTCTTCTTTAGTGTGTTCTGCCCTGCTCACATGATCTTGATTTCATTTCCCCTATTCCCCCTTCTCCTTGCTCCCTGGGCTCTGACCACTCTGTCTCAGGGCCTTTGCACTTCCTGTTCCTTTTGCCTGGAAGCTCCTTCCTTTTTCTCTGGATGGCCAGCCCTTTCTCATCATTCAGGTCTTTGCCCAGTTCTGTCACCAGGCACCATTGGTTCTATCACTTTGTTTTGTTTTTGCCAAATCTCTTATTAACAGCCCCTTTTAATTATCTTGTTTGCTCATGAATATTTCTGTCTCCCACAATGAAGGCAGGAGTGGGGGTTGTCTAGTTCAGGGCGTGTGCCCAGCTTCCAGCCCAGGCTGGGCACATAGTAGTGTTGATGCATGTGATTGGTTACGCCTCTCTCCTCACCCTTTGGTTCCAGGGCCCGGAGATGCCCAAACGGCCGTATTCCCCACAGAAGCCATTCTGCCCCGAGGAGACTCTGTGCTGCTGAATTGTAGTTCATCTTGTAATGAGACTGCCACATTGGGCCTGGAGACCCCACTGACCAAAATAGAGAGGGACATTGGGCACAACTGGAAAATGTTTGAACTGAGTGACGTGCAAGAAGACAGCAGGCCGCTATGTTTCTCAAACTGTGGCGAAAAGCAGACATCAGCTTCGATTTCCATCACCGTGTTCTGTGAGTGGTGGCAGGGGGGCAGGACTGTGGAGCTCTGCGGAGGGTGGGGGTAGAGCCTCGGAGCAGCTCACCGAAGGCCACTGTCATCTAGGAGCCCTTTGAATTTCTTTGGTTACATTTAGAGTTTCAACAGGAATTGAGACCATTTGAAAATGCCATCTCTCCACTCTTTCTGTGTGTGGTACTGGGGATGGAACCCAGGGCCCCGAGCATGCAAAGCGCATACTCTACCCCTGAGCTGCACCCCCAGATTTTTATACTCTTTAAACACAGGAGGAGGCTCTGGATCTGATGCTTTAAAAAAGGATGCATGGGCTGGGGGCGGAACTCAGTGGTAGAGCACTTGCCTAGTGTGTGTGAGGCCCTGGGTTTCAACCCCAGAATTGAAAAATAATTTTTTTTCCTTCCTTCCTTCCTTCCTTTCTTCCTTCCTTCCTTCCTTCCTTCCTTCCTTCCTCCCTCCCTCCCTCCCTCCCTCCCTCCCTTTCTCTCTCTCTCTCTCTCTCTCTCTCTCTCTCTCTCTCTTTCTTTTCTTTCTTTCTTTCTACCAGTGATTGAACAGGGGTGCTTAACCACTGAGCCACATCCCCAGCCCTTTTTTATCTTTTATTAGAGACAGGGTCTCACTGAGTTGCTTAGGGCTTTGCTAAGTTGCTGAGGCTGGCTTTGAACTCATAATCCTCCTGACTCAGCCTCCCTAGTCGCTGAAATTATAGGTGTGTGGCACCAACCCTGGCTAATTTTTTTTTTTCCTTAACCCTAAAAACAGAAGCAAATTAAAACTAGCCCTGAGAGACATTTTTCACTTATTGAGGTGACAATCAAAAGAATTGACAACAGCTGTGCTGGTAAGGCTGTGGCGCGTCTAACTAAACCGTGTGACAGGTTATTAGGCACTGATTCTCAAATGATATGCGCTTGTGTTCTGTGACACAGAAATCCCTGTCCTGGGAATTGGTCTTAAAGGGGCCCCTCCCACGAGGGAATTGGTGGGACCTTGGAGTTATTATTTTTTCCTTCCTGTGGTGCTGGAGATCGAATCCAGGACCTGACACATGCTGATAAGCGCTGTACCACTGAGCTGCTCTGAGGGCACAAGTTCACAAATCACTGAAATACAGAGGGCCAGGGAGAAAAAAAATGGTTTGTCACACCAGGGAATAGCATGTAACCGTGTACAACAATGAGGAAGCTCCTCTGTGCCAGAGGGAGTTTGCTCCAAGGTGTGCTGTGAAGTCGAAAAGGAAGTAATGCTGGCACGAGTGGCAGGCCACCTCCTGAGGCAGGGAGCCAGAGCGGGCAGATGGGGAGGATGCGCACACAAAGGCGCCCTGGAAGGGAACATAAGAAATAATAAGCTGGGCACAGTCACCTCAGCAACTGAGCCCAAGGCAGGATGAGCAAAAGTTTGAGACCAGCTTGGGCAACTTAGTGAGACCCCATCTCAAAAAAAAAAAAAAAAAAAAAAAGGAAGGAAGGAAGAAAAGAGAAAAAGAAATGATAAGGACAGTATTCGTTGGCTGTGAGTAGAAAAATTGCTGAGAGCCTCTTTGAAAAGGACAGGCCAAGGATTTTCTCATAATGTCCTTTCTGTTTTGAGGACTTTTGGTTTGTGAGAATGAGTTACCACGGCAAAAAAATAAGTATAATTCAAATCATAACAAAAGAAAACAAAAAGGAGAAAAAGCAAAGAGAGCTGGCCAAGTGACTTTGGAATTAGACTGCCTGGGGTCCCAGCATGTCTCCAGGAACTGGGTGAAGGTTCTGGGTTGACTTTTCCATCACGTGAGCACCTGCCTTGGGGACAGTGCACTGAGGCTTCACGGTACCTCCACAAAGAACACCTTTGGCCAATTAGCCACTTGGCTTCTGATTTGGAGGATGTTTGAGCAGATGCTGGTCTGCCAGGTGAGGAAAGTCCCCAAACATTCCTGGCGGCCTCTGAAAACCCCTGGGAAACCTCTCTAAAGGGCTTTCCGAATCTCTGCCTGACCGTTGAGAAGCCAGCACACTGCAGGCTGGGGCCCGGGCTTGGCTGCATTTCTCCACCGAGACTTTGGATCTCCCTTTGCTTTGATTTCCATCTCTGGGAAATGGAGCAGATGACTGGCCCGTGGTCACCAGGGCATATGAGGTGGGCGGTCGCCTAGGGAGACTGGCTGGGTTCTGCCTCACTCTTGGTATAAATGTGAGGAAGCAGCCTTTGGATGACTGAGCCATGTCAAAAAAGTTAGAAGTATAATTCCTAGAGGAGGTGACCACTAGGACTTTGATGGATGTGTAGGAGTTCATAAAAATGGGCCTTCTGGGACTGGGATAGAGTGTGTCCTTGGCACGGGCAAGCCCCTGAGTTCAGTCCCCAGCACAGAGGGAACAGCTGGGAGCAGAGGTTTGGAGAGAGGAAACATCCTGGGAGGGAGCAGGAACAACTGGACATCGTTGGGGTGGGGCAACTGGAAAGGAGGAGCCATGTGGCTTTCTCTTCCTTGGGGTGACAGGGGGCCATGGAGGGTTTGTGCGTAGGTTGTGGATCTAGATAGCAGGACTTACAGGAAACCAGAATGTGGCTGGCTCTGGGCCTTGTCCTGTCGGGGCCGCACATGTTATTGGCCATGGTGGCATCCAAGAAGGGAGGGACAGACAAATATTTGAAGGATGAAGTCCAGGATTTGGTAAGGGAGTGAGGATCAGGATCAAGGAGAAGTAAGGACAAATCAGCCACCCTTCCCCAAGTTCCTGTCCTTTAAGGGAACTGGGCTCAGGCACTACTGAGTCCCATTGAGAGGCTGAGGTTGGATGGGGCAATTTCCAATGTAGGTCACTAAGAGTTAAGAGCTGGACCTCTGAGGTTTTGTGTGACCTTTTGTTTTTTTGTAACAGCTTTATTGAGATATAACTTACATACCACAAAATTCACCCCTTTGAGGGCTGGGGTGTAGCTCAGTGGTAGCACACTTGCCTAGCATTCAGAGGCCTTGGGTTCCATCTCTAGTACTGCAAAGAAAAAAAAAAAAAAACACAATTGGATGAATGTTTTAGTGTATTTATAGAATTGTGCAACCATTGCCACTATCTACTTTTAGAACATTTTCATCACCCTAAAAAGAAACCTCCTGCCCATTTTTAATCACTCAGTCTCTTAAATGGATTAATAATACTCCACTTCTAATGGTCCCATTTGACAGTTCAGGAAACTGAGGCTCAGAGGGGCAAAGTCACTTGACCACAGCCCACAGCAGAGAAGCAATACAAGGGGGCATCCAACACAGGCCAGCCTGGCTCCCCACACATTAGGGTCATTGCAGGTGACATTTTGGGGCCTCCTGAGAAGAGATTAGGGAATGGAAGCCCCTGGGGACCAGGGGTCTTAGTGCTAAGCCACTGCTCATCACGCCTCTACAATACATGTCCTGGTAATCGGGGCTTGGAATTCTGTTCCTTGGGACAGAATGGAGACTGGCCTGCCAAGTCCTGTGTGTTATATGTATATTCAAGGGAGTGTTCCGTTTCATTTTTCTACTTTGCCATTTTTAACATGTTTATTTCCCTTAAAATCTGGCCCCGGGCTGGGGAGATAGCTCAGTCAGTAGAGTGCTTGACTTGCAAGCACAAGGCCCTGGGTTTGATCCCCAGCACCGCAAAAAAAAAAAAAAAAAAATCTGGGCCCTGGAGCTGGGGATAGAGCTCAGTGAGGCTCAGAGTTTCACCAGCACTGATTTTAAAAAAAGAAGAAGAAAGAAAACATTTACATATTAGGCTCCTGAAAGGCCTCACATCAGTTTGGCTGGCTCTACCTCATTCTTTGGACAAATATTGAGCACCTACTGTGTGCCAGGAAGAACAAGAGAATAAAGCAGACAAAAATCTCTGCCCTTGGGCTAGGGGTGCTGCTCAGAGGTGGAGCATTCCAGGCTCTTGGAATGCCCCAGAGCCTGGGTTCCATCTCCAGCACGCTACACACATGCACACACGCACCCGCACACACACAAAATCCCTTCCTTCTTTGGGGAAAAAGAGAAATAGGGAAACAAAGTAACTGAAGAGAGTAGATTATTTTATCTGTTTAGAAGGTGGTGCTGTGCTGCTGAGCGTGGCGGTGCACTCCTGTAACCCCTGCGATTCAGGAGGCTGAGGCAGGAGGATTCTAAGTTCAAGACCAGCCTCGGCAACTTGGTGAGACCCTGTCTCAAAATAAAAAATAAAAAGGGCTGGGGGTGTAGCTCAGGGGTTCAATCCCCAACATGGGAAAAAGAAAAGAAGGTGAGGTGCACCGTGGAGAAAAGTAAGGCTGAGAAGAGGTTTTGTTCTGTGGTCTGGGATGGAAGCGGCCGGGCAGGAGCCACACCCCGGGCTCACAGCAGCCTTCCTTAAAGTCCGACTAGGGGAGGGGCAGCTTGAATGTGTCCTCGAATTTGACCAGGTTCCTGGTGGCAGACTTTGCAATTCTTTTCCACTTTTCAGACACTGCTGCACTGAAGAAAGAATGTTCTGGCCCCTTTGCAAACACTTGGGCCTTCTCAAGAGCTTTCCCTGAAGCTCTCGGCATTCCTGTCTGCTTACCTTGCCTCCTCTTTTGGGAAGCCAGGGAAGTGGCGAGGTTCCCAGGGCAGGTGCTGGCTGGCCAGCCTCATGGGAAATTCCCCCACTGTCCCCACAGGGTTCCCGGAGCGTGTGGAGCTGACCCCCCTGCCCCCTTGGCAGCCAGTGGGCGAGGACCTCACCCTGCAATGCCTTGCGTGGGGCGGGGCGCCCCGGGCCCAGCTCACCCTGGTGCTACTCCGTGGGGAGGAGGAACTGAGCCGGCAACCAGCGGTAGGGGAGCCAGCGGAGGTCACCGCTACAGTGCTGGCGGGCAGAGGTGACTATGGTGCCAATTTCACGTGCAGAGCGGAACTGGACCTGCGGCCCCGAGGGCTGGAACTGTTCCAGAACACCTCGGCCCCCCAGCAGCTCCGAACTTTCGGTGAGGTGTTGGGCAAGGTGGGCTCAGAGGGAAAAGGTGTTCCTGCATGGGTGCCAAGTTCCTGGGAAGGAGTGGCTGACTGTGCTGGTACTGAGAAGGTGGTGGCCTAGGTTATGGAAGCTTCTGGAAAGGACATGTGTTTACCCACAGGAGCGGGGTGCTCCAGGATAGGCTGCCTGTGGCTGCAGGATCTTTCTGTAAGACCGTGACAAGACTAAAGGGTGCAAGCGTCTTAAAATAGGGGCGACTCAGTCCATGAGTGTCCAGGAAAAGAATGTTCCAGCCGGGAGAGTGAAGATGCCCCAGAAAAGGACTCTGGGATGTCCATGATCTCTGCTAACGCTCACCCTTTCTCCTCAGACCTGCCGACCACCTCCCCACAGCTCACCAGCCCCAGGATCCTAGAGGTGGGCACAGTGCAGCGTGTGGTCTGCTCCATGGATGGGCTGTTTCCGGCCTTGGAGGCCCAGGTCCACCTGGCGCTGGGAGACCAGAGGCTGAACACCACAGTCACGTACAACAAGGACTCCCTCTCAGCCACAGCTTTGGTGGAGGGGACTGCAGAGCAGGAGGGTGACCAGCCGCTGGTGTGTGCAGTCCTGCTGGGGAACCAGAGCCGGCAGTCACGGAGGACCTTGACAGTCTACAGTAAGAAGGGCAGGGCCGGGCTTTCAAGGGGCCGGGGCCACGGCAGGGGCTACGCTCGCTCACCTTTGTGTTTCGCCCTCAGGTTTCCCAGCTCCCAACCTGACCCTGACTGAGCAGGAGGTTTCAGAAGGGACCCAGGTCTTAGTGGTGTGTGAAGCCTATGCTGGCAACGTGGTGAGGCTGAGCGGCGTCCCACCTGGGCTCCGAGCCCCAAGGGCCCAGTCCCTGCTGAATGCCACAGCTGAGGACAATGGGCTCCAGTTGTCCTGCTCTGCTGCCCTGACAGTGGCTGGGCAGGTGCTGTACAAGAACCAGACCCAGGAGCTCCATGTCCTGTGTGAGTGGGGATCCGGGACAATGACCCCTGCCCTTGTGGCCCAACCCTAAGGCCCCAAGAGCTCTTGCCCTCCAGGTCCTGTCCAAACCCCTGGGTATCCCCCTTCTAGTCCTAGATGTGAGGGGTGTCCTTGTTCCCGTTGCTTATCCTGCCGTTTCTCTAGACGGGCCCCGACTGGATAAGAAGGACTGCCTGGGAAACTGGACGTGGCCAGAAGGGACCCAGCAGGAGCTGGAATGCCGGGCGTGGGGGAACCCAGTACCCCAGCTGACCTGTCGTCGGGAAACTGATGGGGCTCTTCTGCCCATCGGGCCCCTGAGGCCTGTCAAGGAGCATGAGGGCACCTACGTCTGTTGGGCAGTGAGCTCTCGTGGGAAGGTCACCCGGAAGGTGTTCTTGAAAGTCTGTGAGTTGCCAGTGTGCAGGGCTGGGTGGGGGTGGGGAGAAGTGAGCTCAGCCTAATGCTCACCAGTCTGTCACTCTGTCCTCCCAGTAGGCTCGCGGAATTCTACAAACATGATCGTCATCATTCTGGTGATGGTGGTAGCCATCCTGAGCACTGTGGTCACAGCCACTTACCTCTATAACCGCCAGCGGAAGATCAAGATATACAAGCTACAGAAGGCGCAGGAGGAGGCGTCCATGAAGCTGAACACGCAGGCCACACCCCCCTGAGCCCACCGCAGGACAGGGCCTCCTCCAGCCCGCACAAGGGCATGGTGTTGCACTAAAGAGACTGGTGGATACGAGCCATTTAGCTACATCCACCTCCTCAGGGTGACAGGATAGGACAGAGGCCTGAGGATGCAAACAGCATTTGGTGTCATGGCATCTGCACACTTAGGATCTTCAGGCCTCACACCTGGCCTAGTCACAGGTCTGAGCCAAAAGGAGAGGGCAAGACTTGGACACGAGGGATGTGGAAATCTGACCTGGACAGCAGGGGAGTGACAGACATTTACCTTGTGGATCCACAGGGGGGACACACTGAGGTTCACTCCCTTCTGCCTGTGCAGAGGCCACACAGCCCTAAGGAAGAAATAAACCCAAAGACCCAGGTAGCAGTGAAACGCAAATGCCCATACATCCTCTGATGGATGCCAGCTCTGGCACTGCTGTCTACTTACTGTCCCCAACTCTTGATGATGATGTATTTATTAATTTGGTATATTACCAGCTATTTATTGAGCACCTTTTATGTAGGCTAGACTGCTGAATGAGGTGAACATAGTTCTCACTCTCTTGGGATTCTCAGTCTATTTACATTCAGAGTCCCCGGGTAGAGTTGTACTGGCTGTGCACTGCACCAGAGGGCCTGGTAGAAAGATAAAGGGGGGCTAGAATTTCAAACTCCATTTGCCAAGCTGCTTTCTCCCACAAGGCGGGTGCTTTTTCTCTCAGGCACTAAGGCATTATATGGACTAGCAATGGTTACGGGCTCACGGAGACCTAACTTCCCCTTCTCGGCATTGCATTGTTAATCACCTCCCCTCCCACATGTTTCTCAGCCTTTGTTCTCAGTGACACTCAGTGACCGTATGTAAACATGGCTGCCCACTCCTGTGCAGCTAAACTACGGAGTCCCATGAAATTCTACCCAACCCTGTGCCCCGCTTTGTTCCACCTGTTTCCATCTCAGTGGGGCCATGGAGGAATAGGAGACTTTGCAGCTCCAAATCCCTTCAGTGTTCAGGAGCCTGCAGGTGGTGAGGGGGGTGGTTCTGCAAGGCTTTGAACCCCCTGCCAGCTCAGGAAGTCTTTCCTTTGTGCCAATAAAGCTTTTTCTTTTTCGTCGGCCTCAACCTCGTGTGAGTGGAGTAAACCGTGTCACATATACTGGAAGGAACCCTTTCTAAGCCCAGCCACAGTCTTAACCTCCCACCTCCTCCCCGAAGAGAAGGTTGCCCGTTGGCTCAACCCTGAGGCTTTGGTTTAAATCCGGGGTCTTTTTAAAATTATCTTTCGGGACTCTGGACCCGTTCAGCAACTTGCAATGACGACTGGTTGACGATGGGGTCTGGAATGTAATTCCTGGGCCAAAAGGGGCGGGTATCTTCCGCAGGGCTCCTGGGTCCTCTGGGGATCTCGGGCCCCTTTCGGGCGGGTCTAAGGAGGCGGGGCTACGAATCGCCTATCTCCAGAGCCAGTGGTGGCTACCTGGCGCTGGGGCCCTCAAGTGCGGGCTTTTTGCCATGGGGTCTCTGCTCCTCCTGTCGCTGCTGCTTTTGCTGGTGACCATGTATCCAGGAGATGGAGGTGCGCTGGACCACCAGGCTGAGCATGTGCAAAACACCAGCAGCAGCCCTCCCGCCCCCTCGGGGACGTCAGCGCCATTCTGGGTACGCATTAGTCCGGAGTTGGTGGCGGTACCGCCGGGGGGCTCGGTGTGGCTTAACTGCAGCAACAGCTGCCCCCTGCCGGAAAGTTCCCGCCTCCGCACCCAGCTGCGTCGGGGCAAGACGCTCAGTGGGCCAGGTTGGGTGTCTTACCAGCTACTGGATGTGAAGGCTTGGAGTTCCAACGTACGCTGCTCCGTCACGTGCGCAGGGAAAACGCGCGAGGCCACTGCCAGGGTCACCGCCTACAGTAAGGGACAGGGGTACAGGCCCGCCTGGGGTGAGGGGAGGAAGGTGAAGGACGGGGTAGTTGAAAGTCGCGCTAGGGGGCGCCCGCGGACCTTACGGTCGGGCTTCCCTCTTGGTTTAGAACGGCCTGGCAGCGTTATCCTGGAGCCTCCGATCTTAGTTGGCCACAAGTACCTTCTGCGCTGCCACGTGACACACGTGTTCCCAGTGGGCTTCTTGGTGGTGAGTCTGAGACGCAGCGGCCGGATCATCTATTTCGAAAGCCTGGAACGCTTCAGAGATTTGTATCTGGCCAATGTGACGCTGACCCATGTTTTGCGCGCTGGGCCCCGCGACCTATGGCAGCCGGTGACCTGCCACGCGCGCCTCAATCTCGATGGCTTGGTGGTACGCAGCAGCTCAGCACCCGTTTTACTAACAGCCTTCGGTGAGGCACCCTGTAATCCTGGGGACTTGAGGGAGGGAGGTTATGACTCCAAGAGGGTGCTCCGTTCCTAATTCTCACCTCCTACTCCCAGTTTGGAACCCCGCATCCAAAGCCTTGGCCTCCATCTCCATTGCAGCCCTCCTGGGGATTCTTCTTGCCATGGGGGCTGCCTACCTGCGCAAGTACCTAGCGATGCAGTCCCAGGCTTAGAAAGGTATTCTCTGCCGGCTGAGCCCGAGGAAAAAGAAGTCTGGAACAATTTAGAGAACCAAACTCGGATCAATAAAGCCTTCCTCGGTCACTCTCTGTCCCACGGCCTAACTGTCCTTGGAGGAAACAGTCTCATTTATTAGCCCTGCTTTCTCAAAATTTCTGGTCTTGCTCAGGCACCTGAGGTTTCTCCCTCAAGGCCCACTTGGGGTTCCAGAGTCCCAGTACCTCTGCATTCCCTACCGGCATAGTAAAAACATCTGCTAGCATTATCAGTGAGGTGCACATGGGCTAAATGGGGCCCTGGGTTGGGGGAGGGCTGGTTCACTGTATAGCTTTTCCTCATTGGCTCCGCCGCTACCACGCAGCAGCTCCGTTTGGATGTTAAGTTTCCTTTCCCACCCCCATTTCCACTTTAGACTGTCTGCTTTCCAGGAGGCCAACCTTGGAGGGGTACTCTTTGCCACAGCCCACCATTAACGCTGAGGAACAGAAAATAAATGGGCGGGGTCACATGGGGTCACGTATTGAGGGAAAGGGATACCCAGAGAAGTATCTATGTAGTGACAGCAAGGAAGAGGTAATCAGATGGTCCACGTAGGTTTTCACAGGCTGGTGTCCTAGCAACGTCCTGGTAGTCACTGGGCTAGGTGGGCATATGGGAGGTGTCAAAGCTTGGGACCCAGATGCAGGGTCAAAAGCGTCACACTTGATTTCTAGGTCTCACGAGGATGCAGAATTTACGCCTGCTTACGGTACCTAGCAGAGCGGACACGGTCCAGGGCCCCGCCCAGGGGAAAGCGCATTCAAAGGCGCTCCTTAGGAAGATCGCGCTCACCCAGGCGGATAGACACATGCCCGCTGCACGCTGGGTAAATACAGACCCCGAGCCGAGTCGATTCTAATTTAGACGCCCGCGAACGCTGCGCGCACGCACACGTGTCCCCGACTCGCTGGCACTTTCGTCCCCGCCCCCTCCGTCGCGTGCCGGAGCCGAGCGGGAGGGCTAGAGGTGGCTGTAATCCTCAGCTCCTCGGGATCAAAAGAAGGTTCAGTGAAAGAAGGCATCCTCACACCGTCCTCTAGACCTGTCCTTTTCCCATACGGTGTTGCTCAGACCTCTCCTAACCTCCAAATCAATCCCCGCCCTAAGGGGCGCTGGTGGGAGGAGCTAAACACGGGGGCGGAGCTCGGAGCCCAGCTTGTTATCATAGCATCTAAACCAGGGTGGGTGGAGGTTTGGGCAGGGCAACCCAATATCCCCCCACCTCCGCGTCGCGACCGAGGATGACGCGGGAGAGCGTGGTCGTCCCCAGAAGGCTCCAGGAGATTGGGCCGACCTCCACGTAGACCCGGGGGTCGCTCACTCCTGCGGGCTCGCCTTCGCCAAGGCCGGGAGCCCAGTGCACGCTCGCCTCCCGCCCCCCGCCGCCTCTGCCGCCGCCCCCTCCTTGGAAACCAAGTTACCAACGTTTAAACCAATCCCCGAGCGCAACTCTGCCTCCCCCACACTCCACCCGCCGCGCCGCGCCGTCCTCTAGCCCGGCTCGTCACTCGCGCTCCCCTCGCCTCCTGCGCTTCCCCCGCGGCGGCGATGCCAGGGCCTTCGCCAGGGCTGCGCCGAGCGCTACTCGGCCTCTGGGCTGCCCTGGGCCTGGGGATCCTTGGCCTCTCAGGTAAGAGCCCGCCGCTGCTCGGGGTGGACAGGGCTGGGGCGGAGTTGCCAGACCCGAGAAGCGGCCTTACGCCCCTCCCAGCTCCGCCCTCTCCTCGCTCCCACGCTTCTGCTCCCTACCTTGAGCCCCTATCTCCCTCCCCCCACCACACACAGAGCCCCAGCCTCGTGATTCCTGGCTTTCCTACTCCCTTCCAGATGTAGGGTGTTCTTTTGCACCCAACCCCGTGCCCTGGAGACCCTGTGGCTCTCCTGTCCCTTTCCCGAGTACCTCCCCGATCTCTGTTGTGCACCATGGTCCACGGACTGGCGTCTTTCCCACTCATGATCCGCAAAGACCCCATCTCCTCAACTCTCATGACTCAGAGGCGCTGTTCCCGCTCCATTCGGCGCCCTGGCAACCGGGTCGGTTCCCGGGGTTCCTTCCATGCGTCCAGCCCCGCGTCCTCTTTCCATATTCTTTGCCCAGGATTGGGGTCCTCCCTTATCCTTGCCTCAGGCTCACCTCTGCTTTGCCCTCACTCCAACCTCAGTCTCCTGGCGATCTGCCAGGACCTTGAGAACTGGTTCATTCCCCATCCCCCATCTGGAGTTTTCTCCTCCAGCCTTGCTGTGTGCATCCGAGCCCCCCCCCCATCTTTCCTCTCCCATATTTTCCCACCACTTCATTGGCGCCTTGGAGACCAGGGCTCTCTGTTGCCATGTCCCAAAGACACCCTTGAGGTTTGGACTCTGGGAGCACACAACCAAACCGGAGCCTTGGGCAGGACGCGGGATTCCTGGGTTCTTTCCTGACTGCAGCCTCTGCTCGTCCCTCGGGGACTCCTGACTTGGTGTAGGGGCACTGAGGTCTCAGGGAGTTGGCTTCTCAGGCTGAGCCCGCGTTTCCCCGGGGCAGCGGTCGCGCAGGAGCCCTTCTGGGCGGACCTGCAACCCCGCGTTGCGCTTGTGGAGCGCGGGGGCTCCCTGTGGCTGAACTGCAGCACCAACTGCCCTCGACCGGAGCGCGGTGGGCTGGAGACCTCGCTGCGTCGAAACGGGACCCAGAGGGGTTTGCGCTGGCTGGCGCGGCAGCTGGTGGACATCCGCGAGCCAGAGACCCAGCCCGTCTGCTTCTTCCGCTGCGCGCGGCGCACACTACAGGCGCGTGGGCTCATTCGCACTTTCCGTGAGTTCTGTGTGGCCACGCTCATACTCCACTACTTTCCCTCCGTTCCAAGGCCCCGCCCCAAGGTTCCAGGGTACTCCCCTTTAGGCTCCTCCCTCGCGATCCCCACGCCTTCCCTTCTGGGTCTGGTCTCCTTAGTCCCCAGCGTTTCCAACAGCAACTGTTCCCACCTTTCAGAGCGGCCGGATCGCGTAGAGCTGGTCCCGCTGCCTCCCTGGCAGCCCGTGGGCGAGAACTTCACCCTGAGCTGTAGGGTCCCGGGCGCCGGACCCCGCGGGAGCCTCACACTGACCCTGCTGCGGGGGGCTCAGGAACTGATCCGCCGAAACTTTGCGGGCGAGCCACCCCGAGCGCGGGGCGCGGTGCTCACCGCCACGGTACTGGCGCGGAGAGAGGACCATGGAGCTAATTTCTCATGTCGCGCGGAGCTGGACCTGCGACCGCACGGCCTAGGACTGTTTGAAAACAGCTCAGCCCCCAGAGAGCTCCGAACCTTCGGTGAGTGGGGGTGAAGATCCCAAGTTGGGGAGGGCCGGCGTTTAAATTTAGAGGCGTATGTATCTGAATGCTATTCCTTACTTCAGTGCTCACCCGCTGAGTTATTTTCATCTATGCCTTGAGATTGATAATATAAAATAGTGAACGTAAAATGCTTAGTACGTATCGACAACTCAGTACATAAATTCAAGCCCTATTCTTCGACCCTAGCCTTGTCTCCAGACTCCCCGCGCCTCGTTGCTCCCCGGCTTCTAGAGGTGGGCTCAGAAAAGCCGGTAAGCTGCTCCTTGGACGGACTATTTCCAGCCACAGAGGCCGGGGTTTACCTCGCATTGGGAGATCAGAGACTGAATCCTTATGTCACACTCGAAGGGGACGCCCTCATGGCCACTGCTACAGTCACTGCAAGCGCAGAGCAGGAGGGTGCAAGGCAGCTGGTCTGCATCGTGACCTTGGGGGGCGAAAGCCGAGAGGCCCAGGAGAACCTAACGATCTACAGTAAGGAGCTGTGAACCGAACTTCGACCTAGGGGTGGGGCCAGGGCAACGCAAAGGCGGGGCGAAGAGGGGGCGGGATCTCAGTCCCGGAATAGGCGTGGCCCGATGATTTTGAAGGTTCCTGCAGATAGGGGTTGGGTAGTTGGCTGCCACTGCGGAACCGCTCAGGGCGGTAGGGGAGGCGGGGTCAGCGGACTCCAGGCAATGCTTGATCCCCAGGCTTCCCAGCGCCCCTCCTGAACCTGAGCGACCCCAACGCCCCTGAGGGGAAGATGGTGATAGTAACCTGCACAGCCGGGGCTCGAGCCCTGGTCACACTGGAGGGAATTCCAGCTGCTGTTCCGGGGCAGCCCGCCCAACTCCAGCTAAACGTCACTGAGAATGATGACAGGCGTGGCTTCTTCTGCGACGCCACCCTCGAGGTGGACGGGGAGACCTTGAGCAAGAACGAGAGCGCTGAGCTTCGCGTCCTATGTGAGTTAATTGCCCCGCACCTTGAGACCTCCAAGCACCTGCTCACTCTGATCATGTAATGGAAGCGGGCTCATTCCTCGCAAGCCACTTTTCGCCTCCTGTATCCCACGACCCTGCCCGCAGATGGTCCTCGACTGGACGACGCTGATTGTCCCAGGAGCTGGACGTGGCCAGAGGGCCCAGAGCAGACTTTGCGCTGTGAGGCCCGCGGAAACCCAGCGCCGTCGGTGCATTGCGCGAGGCCCGACAGCGGGGCCGTGCTGGCGCTTGGCCTACTGGGTCCGGTCACTCGCGCACTCGCGGGCACTTACCGCTGCACAGCGGCCAATGCGCAGGGCGAGGCGGTCAAGGACGTGACACTGACAGTAGAGTGTGAGTAGGGGTACCCAGGGCGCATCTCTTTTTGTTTCTCAGGGCCTAAGAGGGGCTGACCTACAGGGAAGTATAAGAATAGGGTTTGAAGTGTGTCTCTGGACAGGATTTTGGAAAAGGGAAGAGGCTGGTGAGGAAGAGGGATCAGGGACCAATCTTGGAAAAGTATGGAGGGGAAGGAGTAAGCGTATGCAGGGGCATGGTGCGTGGGTGTAGTCTGGCAAAAATGGACGGTCGAGGAGGCAAAATGTTTAGGCTGAAGACCTGAAATGGCCTGTGGGTTCACTGTGGGAATTAGAAAAAGGCGCCCACTCAGGGCTCAGGAAGCCTCAAAGATTGATTAGCTACACTCCATTTGGCTAGCAGTCCCCGCAGGGCACAGCCTGCCCAGCCCAGCCTGGCACTGGGACCCAAAAAGGGTCACTAGGGACATCACATGGGTCCCAAAACCTCAAACCCAATAACACGCCTCCTTTCAGATGCACCGGCGCTAGACAGTGTCGGCTGCCCAGAACAACTTACTTGGCTGGAGGGCACAGAGGCCTCCCTGAGCTGTGTGGCGCATGGGGTCCCTCCGCCCAACGTGAGCTGTGTGCGCTCTGGGGAGGCCAAAGTTGTCGAAGGGCTGCTGCTTGTGGCTCGGGAGCATGCGGGCACTTACCGCTGCGAAGCCACCAATGCTCGAGGTTCTGCAGCTAAAAATGTGGCCGTCACAGTGGAATGTGAGTAGGGGTGGCTCAGGGCAAGATGGGGTCTGTTGGCACAACCTGGGCTTGGCTTCCTGTCCCCTGTGTGAATCCCTGCTTCCCTGCGTCCCAGATGGCCCCAGTTTTGACGAGCTGAGCTGCCCCAGCAACTGGACGTGGGTGCAAGGATCTGGACGACTGTTTACCTGTGAGGTCGATGGGAAGCCAGAGCCAAGCGTGGAGTGCGTGGGCTCTGAAGGTGCCAGTGAGGGGGCGGTGCTGCCATTGGCCAGCTCAAACCCTAATCCTAGAGACCCCAGTATCGCTAGTGACCTGACACCCGGTATCTACATCTGCAACGCCACCAACCGGCACGGCTCCACGGTCAAAACAGTTGTCGTGAGCGCGGAGTGTGAGCGGGGCCCAGGTGGGCTGGAAGTAAGGGGTGGTCTCAGGGTCCCCGCCCCTCCCTGACGCCCCCTACTGGATGCTTTGCAGCGTCACCACAGATGGATGAGTCCACCTGCCCAAGTCACCAGACATGGCTGGAAGGGGCTAAACCTGTAGCGCTGGCCTGCACCGCCCGAGGTCAGCCCTTCCCACAAGTGCACTGCTCCAGAGAGGGTGCGCCCCAGCCTGAGAGGCAGCGCGTGTCCCGAGAGGACGCGGGTACCTATCTCTGTGTGGCCACCAATGCGCACGGCACAGATTCCCGGACCATCACTGTGGGTGTAGAATGTGAGTGCAGGCATTACCTGATGGAAGGGACTCTGTCCCGGGAACAGGAACTTGCAGTTGTGACAGAGCCCACGGGAGTTCAGCGGCACCTCTCCCAGTCCCATTGTTGAGAAAAGGGAGTCCTGGCCTAAACCTGGGGGTAATGAAAATTCTAGAGAACAGGAGCCAGCCTCCCTTAAATCCTGAATGTACCGTGGCGAGGCTCCACCTCCTCCCATTCAATTAGAAGGGCGCAAAATTTGTCATAAAATACTGGTTATGGAAGGAGGGTGCTCTGACGCGGAGCAGCATTTTCTTCTCACCGGATCAATTTTGGTGGGCCAGAGTAGGGCACCTGAGCAACCGTTGGTCAGGCGCTAAGTTGATCTTCACCCCTTTGACCACTGCAGACCGTCCGGTGGTGGCGGAGCTGGCCGCCTCACCCTCAAGTGTGCGGCCGGGCGGGAACTTCACATTGACCTGCCGCGCGGAGGCCTGGCCTCCAGCCCAGATCAGTTGGCGCGCACCCCCGGGAGCCCTCAACATCGGCCTGTCGAGCAACAATAGCACGCTAAGCGTGGCGGGCGCTATGGGCAGTCACGGCGGGGAGTACGAGTGCGCAGCCACCAACGCGCATGGGCGCCATGCAAGGCGCATCACGGTGCGCGTGGCTGGTAAGTGGCAGCTGGGGGTGAAGCAAGGGATCTGCTGGAGGACGTGACCTGGGCCTTGGGGCGCCAGACTGGATCAGTTTCTGCCTCTCAGTCCCAAAAGAGGAGACCAAGGTGGGCCAAAGTAGAAGTCAGTGGCACCTGATGAAGGGGGCTGTTGATGGAAGATTAGGAGTGGGAGGTGGAGGTAGAGGGGAAGTTCAGCTCCAGGGGAGGGACATTTCAGGGCTGTGACTGCCTTGGGAGGCTGTGATTATCTTGGAGTGGGTTCTGGGGCAGACTGGGGTAGACTTGGTACCTCCCCCGTCTAGGGGATGGGTTGTCTTGGGAGGAGAAAGCCTGGGCTGGCCTCACTGGCCTTCCTCCTTTTGGGAATGGAGAGAATTGACTCATCACAATGGTTTTGGGGGTCAAGGGCTTATATTCCCATGAGCTGAAGGGGATGTAAATTTGGTCTGCGGTCCCACTGGCCCTGGGTCCTTACTGTGCTCCCACTTCTCGCAAGACCAGACTGAGTTCCTTGAGGCTCCCATGTGTCAGATGCATGAGGTTGACCTCATGTTCATGCCAGGGGACAGTGACTGGGGGTCGGGGGAGCCTGGAGCTTGCCCACCCTCGGTGAGAATCTCCACCCCCACTCCCAGGTCCATGGCTTTGGATCGCCGTGGGCGGCGCGGCCGGGGGCGCGGCGCTGCTGGCCGCTGGGGCCGGCCTGGCCTTCTACGTGCAGTCCACCGCCTGCAAGAAGGGCGAATATAACGTCCAGGAGGCGGAGAGCTCAGGAGAGGCTGTGTGCCTCAACGGCGCCGGCGGGGGCGCGGGCGGGAGCGCGGAAGGTGGACCTGAAGCGGGGGCCGCTGCAGAGTCGCCGGCTGGGGGCGAGGTCTTCGCCATCCAGCTGACTTCCGCGTGACCTGCTCCCCTCTCCCCGCGGGCCGGGGGCCGCCCCTGAGACGCACACGGGGGCATATTTATTGTTCTATTTATTTATTTATTCATTTATTTATTTATTCAACTCCAGGGGCATCACCCCCATTTTCTACCCATCTCCCCCAATAAAGTTTTTATAAAGGACTCTCGGTCTCTACTTCTGTTGATGTAATGTGAGACAATGTGGTCGAATCCCGACTGCGATGGTTATTCTTTAAAAGAACTTTTTTTTTTTTTTTTTTTTTTTTTGAGAGCCTACTATGTGCCAGGCGTCAGTGAGCAGCGTGATCTGGAGCTTGTCCTCGTGGTACCCTGTTTCCTGCAATCACAGGACCCTTGGGCAGGGGTGGGGACCGGCTCCTTCCTCCTCCTCCCTGTTGCTTATCTCTTCCGCCCAGCGCCCGACCTCCGATCTGCCCCTGACCCAGCTAGATCCTGAAGGTGGGAGATGAGGTGCTTCCCCCAGGTCTGATTACTGGCAGAGCGAAGTCGCCTTGCCAGATGGGCTGAACCCCAGTCCCGAGTGGTGGGATGGGTGGGAGGAGGGCAGTGCTGCAGTTGTGGGTGTCAGCCTCAGGATACCCCTCCTGTTAAAGGGCCACTGCTGCCCCCACCTCAAAGCTTCCTCCAGCCAGCGTCCACCCACACTGCCTTGGTTTACCCCGACTTGCCTTTTCACTTGGCCCATCGTGATTCAAAGCTAACACGGGGTGTCAGCTGCAACCCCCACGGTAGATCACTATCCCCCCAGTGACATAAGGAGAGAACAGCTGGGCCTCCCCTTCTCTCCCTCCTCCCTCAAAAGCAGGAACACAGAGCCTTGGAGAAGGAAGTCTGCCTGGGCAGCTCCAAACTTCCGTGGCTGCCCCCAAGCAAACATTTAATGAGCAAAGATGAGAACAGGAAACAGGGCAAGAGAGGGCAAACTGGTTCTCAGTGTTAGATGCCAGGTACAGAAAGCAACAAAGCACAAGCAAGTTACCAGTCCCTGCTGGCCCCTCTCCTCTTTAATCATCCCTTCCACTCCCACTGGCCTCCTCCAGGTTCCTGGAAGCTCACAAAATCTTGCCTGCCCTTGCTGTTTTGTTTTGTTGACAGTAAGGATTTAACCCTGGGGTGCGCTACCACTGAACTACATCCCTAGCCCTTTTTATTTCATTTTGAGATAGGGTCGCACTAAATTGAGGCTGGCCTCAGCCTAACTCCAGAGTACCTGGCATTACAGGTGTGCACGATGACACTGAGTCCTTGCCGTTCCTTCTGATTGGGGAGTCCTCACCTCCAAGTCCCTTAGCTAGTTCCCTGTCTTAAAGTCTCTATGCCAGCATCAACCCCTGGGTGGGGGGCTTCCCTGAACACCAGGGATAAGGCAGCCTCTCAATTCTTTATCTTACCCTTTTTATTCTGTAGCACTGATCAGTACTTAAGATTTTAGACATTTTATTGAAATTGTATTTAAGACATGGGGTCTCCCTGTGTTGTCCAGACTGGATTCAACTCATGGGCTCAAGTGATTCTCCTCCCTCAACCTCCCAAGTAGCTGGGCCTACAGGTGTAACCACAGCACCCAGCTAAGTGAATATTGCTTTACTCTCTAGAACATTGGTGCCAGCAGATCATTTATCTTTTTATTTTTTGCAGTAGTAGGGATTGAACCCAGGGACACTACCACTGAGCTACACTCCCAGGCATTTTTATTTTGAGACAGGCTCTCGCTAAGTTCTGGAGGCTAACCTTGAACTTGTCATTCTCTGGCCTCAGCCTCCCGAGTCACTGGGATTATAGGGATGCACCACAGTACTGTACTTTGCTCTTTCTATTCACTCTGAGTATCCCCACCAGGGACTGGCACACAGTAGTTGCTCAATAAATGTTGAATAAATGGATAAAAAAAAAACAGTCATGAATTTGTAGACAGAGACCTTGAAGGGTTCAATGTGTAAACGCAATAAGTTTTTCCATGCTGAGCACTGGGGAGGCCTCTTGTGGTCGAGAACACAGATGTGGCCACCTGGGACCTAAGAAGTCATGGTCTAGTGGGAGAGATGAATGGGAATTAAGTAATTATGGGCCAGATAGAGAAATGAAACTTCTGGCAGGTTCTAAGAGGGATGCCAGCAAGGAGCTGAACTTGAGACTGATGGGTGGGTGTGGGAGTTCTGTTTTAGACTGGGTAGTCCAGGAAGTCTTCCCTGAAGAGGTGATGTTGCCATTTTTCCCAAATGGCAAGAAGGCAGCAGCCCTGGGCAGACGTGGAAGGAGGGTTAGACGGAGTAGTTAGGGATCTGAGGGCTGAGAAACCAGGGCCCTAGGGGGTTTTCCCTGCAGCTGTACCCAGGTGAGACAAGGAGGGTCTCACGGGCCTGTGCCTCTCGCCTCCCACAGAAGACAGCAGCCACAACTTTGATGCACATCACCCACCTTTGAGGATGGACTCCAGGGCCTTAGCTGTGTGTGTGTGTGTGTGTGTTCCTCACAAGTCCAATGAAACACCTGCCCCCATCTTCCCAGGATGGGGGAGGAGTGCAGGAAGGTACCCAGGATGGGATTCCCAAATCACACTGCTCTGAGTAGCTCAGGCTTTATCAAAGTATTCATAGCAATAACAACAATTATGGCTGAGATAAGTTCCTTTATTTGGGGTACAATCAAGCCTGACTGGAGAAAGGGCCGAGTCAGGGGGCCTGGGGACTGAGGCCTGGATATTCCTCCTGGGAGAGATAGGAGACAGGCTTGATCTTTCCTCACTCCTAGGAGTTCTGCCCATTCTTCCCCTGGGGAAACTGAGGCAGAACCAGGTCAGCTGAGTGCAGAAGAGCTTACATTTCCTGAGTTGGGTCTTGGTGGGGGTCCATGGACAGCCCACACCTGCCACACAGCTTCTTGGGCTGGACACTTTTCCTGGGCACCAGCCAGCAACTAGAACAGCGGGTACCATATTTCTTGTACCTGGGGTGGAGACACAAGAAATTATCATTCAAGATACAGCAGGGAGGGCTGGGGTTGTGGCTCAGTGGAAGAGCGATTGCCTGGCATGTGTGAGGCACTGGGTTCGATTCTCAGCACCACATATAAATAAAAAAATAAAGGTCCATCGACAACTAAAAAATGTATATATATTAAAAAAAAAAAAAAAAAAAAAGATGCAGCAGGGGCCCAGAAACCATCATGGAGAAGCCATTTTCCTCAAGAGGAGCCTCTTCTTCCCAGATCCCCACACACTGGCTAGGCTAGGCACAGTGGGGCGCCCCCCAAATCCCTCCTCCATGCTGAGGACCTGATACCACAGGCATTGCAGAGAGGGGTCCCATCTTCAGCATCTCTCCAGAGTGGGGTCCTCTGGGTCCTACAGGAGGCACAGCATCGTGGAGCTGGAGGTCAGAGGTCAAAGGGCAGAGGTCAGAGCCAAGAGTCTGAATTCAAGAGACCTGTGGAGGTAGGGCATTTTGTGGGGGTCTTTGCGAAGGCCCTATCTGGGCCAGCCTTGGGTGCTGTTAAAGATGGAGGGAAAGCCAGGAAGGGAGACAGATGGTGCAGCTCAGCAGGGGAGGAAGCTGGGGGTGGGGTGACTCAGCCTGAAGGGAGGGGTACACTCCAAATCCTCCTGGGCAGGTCTAAATGGGGAAGCGGGATGGGGAAGGGGGCAGGGAGACAGACAAGGAGGACAGGAAACTGGTCCCCCCAAATATTTATAGCTCTCACATCTTCAGGACTCACCCAAGGCCTCGCTGCCTCCAGGGTTGGGTTCAGGGGCACTGGCAGAGCTTGTGGATGGTCCCTGAGAGTGACTGCTGCAGGGTAGAGAAGGCATTAGCACTTGGGGATCCGCATCCTGTCCCTGGCAGCGCCCCCATGAACATTTATGAAGGTATCAGGCATCCCTTGAGGAGACATCCAGAGTCTGAAAACCATGGCTCTGTCCCCCACTAGTAGCAATAATACTATTTTAAGGGGTAGTATCCTTGGATACAAGGTTTAAATCCCAGTTCTCCCCCTTCCTTGCTGTGCGACCCTGCACAAGCTATGTCACCCTCTAGGCTTCAGTTTCCTAATCTGTAAAACAGGCCTCAAAGGTTTCAATGAGCCCATGTACATCAAGTGCTGCCTGTTGCCAGGGTGGTAGTGATGTCTGTAACCCCAGCAACTCAAGAGGCTGAGGCAGGGTGGCAGGTTCAAGGCCAGCCTGGACAATTTAGCAAGACCCTGTTGGAGAATAAGAATAAGAGGAGGAGGAAGAGAAAGGACTGAGGATGTGGCTCAGTGGCAAAGTACCCTGGGCTCCAACCCCAGAACCAAAAAATAAGTGTTGCCTGTAACTTTTTTTTGGTACTGGGGTTGGAACCCAGGGTCACTTAACCACTGACTGAGTCACATGCCCACCCCCCCCTTTTTTTTTTTTTTTTTTTTTGCAGCAAGGTCTTGCTAAGTTGCTTAGAGCCTCACTTTCAGGGAAAGTATGAATAGCTGCCCTCAGTATGGTTCAGCGTGATTGATAGGGGACCAGGTCTCTGAGGGAGGTGACTGCCTCAGTAGAGATGGAGGCAGGGCTGGACATGGCACTGGCCTGAGGTCTTAATCAGACTGAGTTATCCCTAACGTGGAAGGACTGACCCCCAGGGTACCTGCCTCCCAATACTGGTCTGTCCTTCCTTTCTTTCTCCCTGCCTCCCTCCCTCCTTCCTTCCTTTCTTTTCCTTGTGGTGCGCTGGGAATTGAACCTAGGGCCTTGCAGATGCTAGGCAAGCACCACCACTGAGCCACATCCCAGCCCCCATCAGTGTTCTTGTCATTTCTTATACGTACACAACAGCCCTCCCTATACAGGGGTTCTGCATCCAAGACTACAACATTGTCTTAGTACGCAGGAGGCCCTGAGTTCCATCCCTGGCATGGTAAAAACAAAACTGGTCGGGCGCTGTGGCGCACACCTGTAATCCCAGCGACTCAGGAGGCTGAGGCAGGAGGATCATGAATTCAAAGCCAGCCTCAGCAACTTAGTGAGGCTCTAAGGAACTCAGTGAGACCCTGTCTCTAAATAAGGTACCAAAAAAGGGCTGGGGATGTGGCTCAGTGGTTGAGCGCCTCTGAGTTCAATCCCCGATGCAAAAGAAAAGAAACAAAACCAACCAAACAAAAACACCCTGTGGATTGAAAATATCCGGGGAGAGGGAAGGGGGTAGGAATGGCAGTAGAATGAATCAGACATTATTACCCCATGAGCATATGATCACACAACCAGTGTAACTCTCCATCACATACAGTCAGAATGAGAAGCTACACCCATCTACGTATGATGTGTCAAAATGCTCTCTACTGTCACGTATAACTAACTGGAACAAATGAAAAAAGAAAATATTTAGGGAAAAAACCCACACATGTACTAAACACATGCAGACTTTTTTTGTCATTCCCCAAATGATACGGTATAACTATTGACATAGCATACATACCATATGAGGTATTTTAAGTCATCTTGAGATGACTTAAACTACATGGGAAGCTGGGCACAGTGGCTCAGGCCTGTAATCCCAACCACTCTGAGGCTGAGGCAGGAGAATCACAAGTTTGACGTCAGCTTGGGCAACTAGGGGATCTAAGAAGGGCTGAGGGTGTAGCTCTGTGGTAGAGCACCTCTGGGTTAAATCTTCAATATCCCCCAAAATAAATAAAAATTAAAAGGGCTGAGAATGTAAAGTGCCCTGGTTTCAACCCATACCACAAAGACAAAATAAATAAAGTACAGGGTTGTACATGGGTACTATGCAAATAGCACGGCATTTTCTGTAACATTTGGATAGTTACAGGGGTCCCAGAACCAGTCCCGAGGCTACTGCCAAGGGCGCCCTGCCCAGTCAGCCCCTACCTGTAGGTGGGCAAAATCTGCAGGCTGGAGTCCGGCTTTATCTGAAAAGTCAGAGTCACTCCCTGGAACTTGGGGTCTGCTCTCTCAGTGCCCCGGCAGGGGTGCAGCTGTTTCCGAGGTCTTCTCCCGGGTGGGGCTGGAGGAGGCTCAGGGGACACCATGCTGCTGCACTTCTGGCTGACTGGGGTCTGCATGTTCTTGGAATTCCTGGCCATAGTCAAGGGGCCCAAAGTCCCCAGGGTCATTGGCCCCCAGCAGGGTCCCAGAGCCTGGGGGTCCTGAGTGGGGGGCAGGGCCAGCCCCTCTTCTGTCTCTTGAAGGACCCCCAGGGTGGTGATGGAGTCCTGGCATGTAGGCCAGAGGGAGCTGTGGACAAGAGGCCAGCTGACTTCCCACTGCCCTGGGTGATTCTCAGATCCACAAGGCCTGGGGTCCTCCCTGCTAACAGTGCCTCTGAGCAGGTCAGCACCGGGCCTGGAGTGCAGACTCCTTCCTAGGTTGCTTCAAAGTTTAAAAGTTACAAAGTAATTGCGAACACAAGCATGCCAGGTGCTGTTCTCAGCCCTAATTAACCACTTCATCCACCCAGCAGCTCAGGGAGCAGGGACTTACCCTAGGTGACCAGAGTTTCTGACTTCTGTGTACAGGACTCACTGACTGTTATCACTGTGATTTCTGCCTATATCATTGATATGTTGGCCTCCATAACCCGTGGATGACCCTTGGTGGTGCCCACATGGGCCAGGATTTAGGGAGGTGTGAAATTGCGCAGTCTCAGCGCTTAGAAGATCTTAAGTGTCCCTAGAGACCAGAACCTTTTTGAAGTACCAGTAACTAACATAGCAACCTCTGGATAACCTCAAGAACCAGAGGTCATGACCCCGTGGCCACTGGGCTGGGTGAAGTGTCAGCGGGGTCGGGGAAGGCGATGAGCCTCACGCACCTGCCACTGCGCCTGGAGCATCCCCGGGGCCTTGGCTTCTGCCGGTCATCGGGTCTTGGTGATTCGGATTCCACGTCCACAGGCAGACGGCGAGGCGCCAGCAGCTCTCCCAGCCGCATGAGGTCGGGGGCTGCGGTAGGAGTCGTGCCCCCGTTCCGCCCCACCCCCAAGGATAAACCCTGATGATGGGCCCCACCTGGGGTGGAGGGCCCTGGGGGCGTCCTGAGAGTGATGAGCCCCAGCTGGGAGGGGCGGGTCTCGGAGTCCCCTCAGTGATGCCTCGCCATCCTGGCTTTATTCAAGTCACCTGCACACCAGGGCCCAGGGCGGCCTCCACCCCTCCAAATCCCTCCGCAGCTGCAGGGGCAGACCTTGCCACACTGGCATCCTGCCTAGGAAGAGGGGGATCCCGGGTCTGTGCCTCAGATCCCCAGTGGTGGTCTCCTGCTGCGGGGACAGGAGAGCTGGGGTTCCAGCAGATGCGGTGGTAGAACGCAGGCTCCCCCAAGGACACTCGACATGCTGGGCATCTATGAGACAGTTTTATTGCAGCTCCAATTTGAGTCCACCTCTGCTCACACTCCCATTCTCAGGGGTTGGGGGATGGCACCCCAAGTAGGGGCCCTGTCCCCTCCAGAGTCTGGACATAGTGATCTCTCCCAAGCAGGGCCTCTGGCCTTCACCGTGCTTCTGACATCTCTCTCTGGCCTGTTCGTGCTCCGGGCTGGGCTGGCGGCTTGACTACTCCTTCAAGTCCTGGCCCTGGGGCCATGGTAGTGTGGGGGACAGTCCTGCTGCCCATATCAGTGGGGCTTGGGGACATGGCCATCCACATAGAAGTTCCTGGTGATCTTGGGCAGGGTGAATTCCGCCCCTTCCAGCTCAGGGGTCAGCACAATCTGGCAGCCCAGGCGGGAATTCTCCTGGAGGAGGGGGGCCATATCCAGCATGTCGTCCTCCCTGGGCAATGAGTGCAGCGGTTAGCCGTCCACACACTGGCCAGGTGGTGGGAGACTGGCAGCCCCGGGATGGGCGATTGACCAAGTACACTAGGGAATGGGGAGAGGGGTGGCTCCCCTTCCAGTGAGGGGAGGTGAGGAGAAGAGCTGGGGCTGTCCTCCCCTATGACCCCTCTGGACATGGGGACCTGGCAGCTCAGCAGCTGCGCTGAGGCTTACAGCCTGCGGTCTGCCCTGCTCACCTCTCCTCAGGGGGAGGCAGAAGATCCAGGTGTGCCTCACTCACGTACACGTGGCAGGTGGAGCATGCCAGAGAGGCTTCGCAGGCTCCTGGGGGCAGGAAGTGAAGGGACCTGTTGGCAAGGGGCCCGGCCCTTTGTTTCAGGCCTCACCTCTCTCTCAGGACTTGTGCACGCCCTGTTGTTCCCGAGCTGCCTGCAGGCTTTATGGAAGCATGTCCGGTGTCTTAATTCCCAAGAACTCCCCAGCTGACCCAGGACCTGGCTGGGTGTGTGGAACCAATAACGAGCATGGATATGACTTCAGCAAAGCTGAGGGGAAAGGCTAGACGGGTTCCCTGCATGAGCCCTTGCTGAGACTCTGGGCTAGGCCAGTGTGTCCCTACCTCCTTCCTGCTCCCAGAGGACATCCTGGCTGATTCAGGAAGAAGGGAGAATGGGTCAGAAGTAAGGATTGAGAGATAGAACTTAGGGTTTTTCCGCTATCACTTGCTCTTGGAAATACTCCTGAACGCTCTGATCAGTCACCAAGAACTGTGCTTGGAAGATAATGACTTTTTTAGCCTAAAACTTTCCAAAGGGTTTCAGGCCCAGAATAAAATCTAGACTTCTCTACGTAGTCTTTGGGATTCCTTCTTCCCCTCATTCATTCCACTTCAATCACACTGACCCTCTTGATGGCCACTCTATTACCCAAGTTCATCCCCACCTCAGGACCTTTGCACTCGCTGTGTCCATGACCTGGCATGATCTTCTCTCCACTCTTTCCATGGATGAATGCTTCTTTTCTCTGGAGACTCAACTATTCCCTGAGTCCCCCAACTCCTATTTCTTGCCCCTCTCCCCCTTTTAATTTTGTGTACCATTTACACCACAAACAACTTTTCTTTCTTTTTGAGATGGGATTTTGCTATGTTGCCCAGGCTGCTCTGTAGCTACTGATCTCAAGTCATCCCCCTTCACTTCCCAAATAGCTGGGACAATAAGAAGCATCACTGTGCCTGGCTTATCTGTAGCCACCTTAATCTCTGGGTTTACCTGTTCCCTGTCACTCTGCCCTCCCTCTCTCTGTACCATGTGCCAGGTATGAAGTCCTACTAAATACTGTTTCATCCTCACAGCAACCCAGTGAGATGGCAACTAAATCATCTCATTTTACAGATGAGGAAATAGAGGCCCAGGGAAGCTAAGTACCTTGCTCAGGAACACACAGCTGTTAAGAGGCAAGATCTGAATACAGGATACTTCCCTCTAAAACTGATGTTCCAAACTCTGTTCTGGACTTCTGGCTGTTGGATTCTAACACATAACTGCTTCCATGGTAGGTAGGCCTGCTATAGCCTTTCAATATCCCAACACGGGGCTGGGCTGTGGCTCAATGGTTAAGCACTCTCCTAGCATGTGTGAGGCACTGGGTTCAATTCTCAGCACCACATACAAATAAATGAATAAAAGAAAGGTCTATCAACATCTAAAGAAGTATTTTTAAAAAAAAATCCCAACAGCTCCTTTAATGATTGGATTAGACTTTTTTTTTTTTTTTTTTTTTTTTTTTTTTTTCCCCTGTACTACATATTGAACTCTGGGGTAATCACTGAACCACATTTTTTGAGAAATAGTCTCACTAAGTTGCTTAAGGCCTCTCTAAATTGCTGACGCTGGCTTTGAACTTGTGATCCTCCTGCCTCAGCCTCCAGAGTCACTGGGATTAAAGGCAGGTGCCATCTCACCTGGACTAAATTATATTTCTTAGTGCAGCCTCCCAACAAATGAACCCCATAAATTTTTCTTGACACCACCCTTCCCAGTTGGTTATGATTTAATATGTTTATTCTTGGGATTATTGTTACTATTAAGCTGAAATTGGTGTGAGATGACAGAGACCTTATCTGTTTTGTACACTGTTACCTAACTCATAGTAGGTATTCATTATTCACAGAAGGGCAGCACCAATTAGGAGTCAAATAGTCTGGATGTGGACCTAGTTTTGCCACTTACTTGATTTTGGGATGGGTCTACTTAAGCTGAGGTTCAGTTTCTTCATCTGTAAAATGGAATAAATCTCTTCTATCGCATAAAGTTCTCATGAAGATTTGGCCAGTTAATATGTATTAACGTGATTAATTTGTTATTATTTTTCCTTCAACAAAAGCTGATTTAATACCTGTTACATCTAAGTACCATGCCAGGCAACAGATAAGCATGAACAAGGTGAACAGGGTACCTGATGTCACTGCAAAGATGATAAGGAAGGAAACAGAACAGTAAGAAGTGCTATGAGGGTGACTGGGATGGAGACTTTAGCTGGGCTCAGGGCAATGGCAGTGCCAGGAAGATGACATTTGCATAGAGAATTGAAAGATGAGAAGGAGCCAAAACGTCTGCTGAACTAGGGCTTCTGACACGGAAACAGAAAATGCAGAGGTTCTGAGGCAGGAATGAGCTTGGTTGTTTGAGAAATCAGTGTGGCTAGAATGGAGGGAGTGAGTGGGAGGGGATCACAAGCTCCTAGAGGCAGTTCTGGTGGCCTCTAATAATTGAGTACTGGGAAAGGAATGAGGTCGTGGTGAGGAACTGGGATTTTAGTACATATTTGGTGGTAAACGCAGGCGGATTAGTCAATGGAGAGGCATACCTCTTTTGTTGTGATTAAAAAAAAAAAAAAAAGACAAGGGCCTCCACAATTTCCTGTGCTTGGCTCCTACCTTCCAGGTCCACACCGTGGCGCTGGGCCAGATGGAGAACATTGTCCCCGACTCTGCCGCTCACCGGGATCCGCTGGCCTGACCGGTCTACGAAGACCACGTTCACCCTGGGGATAGATGAGGGTGCAAATGTCAAACTGGACGATGGGCTCTGGGGCCGCACAGAATCTAGGGTTAGGGGGTAGGGGTTGGGGCAAGACAAACAGGTAGGTATTGAGTAGGGCGAGGCAGAAAAAGGGCCCTGGGATGAAGATGGAGTCGGGAGCCTCATGGGACGAGGAACGAGGAACTCGGTCCCGCACACTCACACGTCCCCGCGCCGCTCAGGGCCTCCCGCCTCTTCCTCTCCTGCCGGGCGCGAGCCTAGAAAACACGGTTAGGTGAGCGGCTGCGTCCCGCTCTACCGGCGTCCGACTAGCTGACGCAGTCTCACCCAGGAGCCCTGGATACCTGTCGTCCAGAGTTTCCTGGCTCCCGCCAGCGCCACCACCTCCCTGGACCTACTCCACCAGGAGCCCCCGGCCACCCGCAGCAAGACCCTGGCATTCACGCCGCCCCGGGCCATGGAGGCGGCCATGAGGGGCATCACGTGACCCGGCGACTGAGCATGCGCACTGCGGTACAAGCGAACCAAGAGCCCGTAGTTACCCAAATATAAACGCGGGCGTGCTTGGGTCCTGAGGTAGCAAGATGTTTGCGTTGGGTGAGGGCGCCAGGTAGGAACCAACGGGTGGAGTGGAAACATCCGGCGACAACCGGCCTTCCCACCCAGGTCCACTGTTGTCCAAAGAACTAGCCAGCTCTGATTTCTTTAAAACCGTTTACTTACAAACTTTAATTCAGCAAAGGTCTGTTTGGGAAGATTGGGGAGAGGAGGACATCCCCCTGAAGTAATGTGGGCCCCAAAGTCAGGAGAGGGAAGCTGGTGGCCCAGCCGGCCAGGGGCAGTGCCCAGGATCACCTCAGGTGGACAGGTCCTGCTGGTGGGCTGGTGCAGAGCCTATCTGCATGGGTCGTTGGTTTCTGGTACTGGGCTAAAAGGAGGCCAGCTCCGAGTGATCTGGCCTGGGGTAGGGGTGGAGCTCATCTTCGACAAGGGGATACAGCAGAGGTTCAGGGAGATGGGCACAGAAGCCCACTCCCCCAGGCAGGAGGACTGGTTGAAGCTGGCAGAGAAAGCCCGTCTCTGCATCTAGGCCTGGGTGAAGGGTGGGTAAGGGCTAGTTTGCCAAGACCAAGGCTTTGGCCTTCTACTGTCCTGGGGTTGGAGACCCTGGGTAGAGGGGCCCAATCCCTAGGCCAGAGCTGTTTGGTCCTGAGTCAAGCTTCTGGAGCTTGGCATCTGAGAGGCTCTGGCCAGCAGGGCCTGTGGCCCAACTTTAAGGCATCAGAAGGCAAGGGGACTGTGGCAGGGAGCTGGGGACCCGGGGCTAGGGTACTGGCCAGAGTGGTCAGGTAGGGGCAAAAGACAGCCATGCCTGCAGCAGACATGGGAAAAAGAGAAAAGGGTGGAGCTGTTACAAACTGGAAAGTGTGGAATGGAGGCCCAGACAGGTCGGACCTTGATGCAATCAGAGCTAGGGCTCATTGTGGATGGCTTAAAAAATAATAAAAATTAAAAAAGGAAACAAAAGTCAATTGTCAAAGTTAAAAAAGGGGTCAGTCTCTGATCCTCACGGGAGGTCAGGGAAACCTCCAAGGCACTCGAAAGGCCAAAATACAGGAGTGATGAGGCAGGAGAAGACTCCCAGAGAGCTGGGCACAGGCGGAGGACAGGAGACAAGGGAGGGGGAGAGAGCAGACTGCGGCCCCTCTCTCTTAAGGCTGCGGGATTTTGGCGCTGGGAGCAGGCCAGAGGTGCCATGTGGCTCCCGGACGCCACCGTACTCCTTGGGCTCCGGCTGGCTGGTCAGCAAAGTCTTTCAGAGATTTCTCTATTACCAAAAGAAAGAAAATTAAAAAAAAAAAAAAAAAAAGAAAAAAGAAAAAAAAAACCCACAAACACACACACACACACACACACACACACACACACACAAAACAAAACACCAGAAAACCCAAAAGCGATTTGGTGCAGGCCCTTGAGCATCTCTAGTACTGGCCCCTTAGAAAATCCTCTTCCTCTTCAGGTAGGAATCTGCGTAGTGGCCACCAAGGCCCTGGGAGTGTTGGCCCACATAGCTACCCTCCGGACTGGGCTCAGGTGAGGGGAGCAGGTGAGCAAAGCTGCGTTTCTGGCCGCCCAGTGGGGTCTGGAGACAAAGGGCAGAGGGGACCAGATCAGGGGCTGCCCAAGGGCTGGGACTTCCCAGACCAGTACATCCCCACCCGCTGCCCCTGCCCCTACCTTCAAGAGGTGGCTGTGGCCATTGGGCCCAGGGCCCAGGCCTAGGAGCCCTTCACTGGAGCCCAGAGGGGAGGAGCTGACTGCCTGGAGAAATGGGAGAAGTAGGAAAGGTCACTCTGTGGCCAGAGGAAGGGTGAGAGATTTCTGGTTCATGTCTTGCATCCACCACTTATACCACAAGGTCTAAGTTCTGAGTCTTAGTTTCTTCCTGTCAACTGAGGCTAATAGCAGCTACCCGGACCTATGGTAGAGGAAGTAGGGAAGGCAAGACGTCTAGCACTCAATACAAAGGTGCAGGGGAGAGGGCGGTGGGTTTTTTCTGCTTTTCCCTGAGCAAGTCTGACCCCTGCCACCATCCCAACCTTGGCTGAGGCATCAAGGGTCACAAAGCCCTGGAGGCAGATATCCCCAACCCAAACATCCTGGTTGTCCCTGAGGACCTATCCTTGGTTGGGGAGGCTCCTCACCTTGCTGAGGTGGCTCTGCTTGAGGCCAGCCTGCAGGCCGCTGGTGAAGTAGGAAGTGGGCGAGCCCGAATAGAAGTGAGAAAGGGGCCCCCCGCCACCTCCACCACTCCGATCTCCGAAGCCACTGGGTGGGGGAGACGTCTGCAGAGAGGGGGTTGGTTGAGTGATGAAGACAACTGTAGGATCCCCTCTTAAAGGGCTCTGGGCTTCACCATAATGAGCTTTGATCAACAGGAATGAAGAAAGCTGGCACATGGGGACCTGCTCTCCCTTGGTCCTTCACGGAACCCTGAGACCACAGCCACTTGAGTGAGCACAGGCTGGCCTGTGGGAGGATGAGCTCCATGTGGATCAGAGATCGACGGCCCCAGCTCAGCACCCTTCAACAGCCTACTGACTACCACACATGTGAGCAGGACAGCGGGGACCCCTGAGCCCCTGATGAGCTCCCAAGTGATTGGATGAAACTGCCCACTGCCCCACAGAATGGTGAGAAATTAAAAAAAAAAAACAACTTTGCAGCCAGAACAGTGGCAGACAGCTGTAATCCCAGCTCCTTGAGAGGCTTAAACGGGGGACCACTTGAGCCCAGGAGTTCAAGAGCAGCCTTGGCAACATAGTGAGACCCTATTTCAAAAAAGAAAATGTTGCTGGGTGTGGTGGCACAGGCCTGTAATCCCAGCAGCTCTGGAGGGTAAGGCAGGAGGATCACAAGTTCAAAGCCAGTCTTGGCAACTAAGCAAAGCCCTAAGCAACTTAGTGAGACCCTGTCTTGAAATAAAAAATAAAAAGGACTGGTAATGTAGCTCAGTGGTTAAGTGACTCTGGTTCAAACCCCAGTACCAAAAAAAATAAATAAATAAAAGTTGCTATGTTGCTGAGCATGGTAGCACATGCCTGCCATCCCAGCTACTCAAGAGGCTAAGGCAAGAGGATCAAAAGTTCAAGGTCAGCCTAGGCAATCTAGAGAGACTTGGGTCGACACACACAAAAAAAAGGGGTTGGGGATACAACTTAGTGATAAAGTTCCCATGGGTTCAATCACTAGTTTAAAAAACAAAAGTACAAGAGTTAGCTGTGCTCAGCTGTTAAGTAATGGGATAGCCTGTTAACTGCTACACCCGGTGGGTAGGATGGAAACATGACTCTCACCTTGTGTCGGCTATGTCCATGAGGCCCTAGGACTGGCTCCCGTGGGTGAGAAAAGAGCCTCCGAGGCCCCATATCCTGAATGAAAGGAGCAGAAGCACATAGGATCAGGGTCTGCCAGTCACCTCCTGCCCACCCCCAGGAAGGGGGCAAACTCATCATGCAGGGCCTGTGAGAGGGCTGGGCAGCCGAAGTGAGACCACGTGTAGTTGTTCCCAGGGGGCAGGTGTTAACTGGTCCCAGGGACAGCTGCTATGGTGTGTAGACCCAAGGGGATCAGAGGTTCATAGTTTTTTAGGCAAGCTAGGAATCTCTTGCAGTTTTTATTTAGCTTTTTGTTGTTTTTTAATTCAGTGTGGGTTAAACATAACACAGGTTGCTAGTTTACAATTTCTGATCAAGACGTGGAGGGCATCTCAGAAGGACTGAATCTGATATGGACAAGAATCAAAGAGAATGGAGGCAGAAATAACAGACAGATAGGACTCAGCCCTTCAACTACAGAAGAACAGTATCACCTAAGGTCTCAGGAAAGACACACAGACAAATGCAGGGTGAGACTGCTCAGGTCCTGGGAATGGAAAGGCAACAGGAGACTTAAGGGCAGGGATCATGTCCAGCAAGACCGCTGGTGTCTCCCTAATGCTTGGTCTGACAAAATTAATACCAGAGAAATACAGTAATATGAGTGTCCCTTATCTGAAATGTTAGGAACCAGAAGTGTTTTGGATTTTGGACTCTCAGATTTTGGAATATCTATATATATATAGGATGAAATATCTAGAGATGGGACCCAAGTCTAAACAAGAAATTTATGTTTCATATATACTTAATACACATAGCCTGAAGGTCATTTTACATGTATGTTTAACATGCCTGTATTTTGGCAGTGGCCCTCCACACGAGGTCAGGTATGGAATGTTCTTGTATTGGCACGTCAGTGCTCAAAAAGTTTTCAAATTTAGAACTTTTCAGATTTGGGATTTTGGGATTAGGGATGTTCAACTTGTATCCATTTGGAGAATGACCTGCTTTCAGGGGACAAGGGACCATGGAGGCTGGTCCTCAGGGATGGTTGATCCCAGGCAGCCAGGTACTCACCGAGGGGTAGTCAAAGCCATAGCTGTCGGGCAGCCCTGGTTCAGGGGGTAGTCGGGTGCTGGCGAGAGGGCTGAGCAGGCGGGACTTGAGCTGGAAGGCTTTGCTGCCACCTCCGCCTCCACCAGGGGTGGGGTGATTGGGCAGGGGGCCCTCAGTTGGGCGGCGGCCTCTCCCGGCGCCTCCCCAGCTACGGGCCTCCTTACCCGCTAGGTTGCTGGCCGGGAGCAGGCTGTGTAGGTTCAGGTACGGATTCAAGGGGATCCGGTAGTCCTTGGGGGGCTCCCCCAGTAGCGAGACCTGTGACAGGAGGGCTAGATTCGCAAGGTCCCAAGCAGAGGGGATGCTGCAAGGCACGAGGCTGGAATGATGCCGTGTGCAGGGAGGAGCCTTACCCCGGGGGGCGTCGGCAGGGGCCCACTGTCCTTCTGGAGGCCTCTGAGGCCTGTGCCACGGAGTCCCACAGGGGCAGGGGGTGGAGTAAGCTGGGCTGCTGGGGGACCTAGGCCCATGGTCTCCCGGTCACCCCCAGAGGGGCCCAGCAGTGGTGGTAGCAGGGGTGGTGGCTTCCCTCGCCGGGGTGGCAGCTCCGAGGGCAGGCCCCCTCCTACAGAGAGAGGGAGGGTGTCAGCCAGTGGCCCAGCCCAGAAGGACCCCTCTTCCCTGGGCCCTAGGGCCCTGCCTGGACCAGAGCCCAGAGGCCAAGAGGCAACATCACCCAATATCTGGACACTGACCAAAGGCCTCTTAAGACATTAACCTCTAGGATGGGCCTGGCTCCCCTGTAAGGTGGGCTACCCAACTGACAGACCAGGACACTGAAATCCAAAAAGGCTGGGTCTCTTGCCTAAGGTCACACAGCTGGGAATTGACAATTCCCAGGAAGGAAGAGAGCTGGGAAAGGAAAATGGAGACCATACCCCAGAGGGTAGGTGGGGTCCGTGTTACCTGCAGACAGCTCTCCAAGGAGGGGGTTGGTGGGCTGGGCCCCTGGCTGAAGGGTGCCCAGGGGTGAGTCTCCCAGGATCCCAGGCTTCTAGGAACAGAGCAGAGACAGCTGGAGACAGGGTGACCTGGGTAGCAGACAGGTGTCATTCAGAGTCTTGGTCACAACACCCAGCACACCCAGACTCCAGCCCAGAGCCAATGACAGGGAATACTTTCATGTTAGGGCCTAGAACCCCAAGCTCTCCAGTACTACCAGACACATATACAGCGACAGTCCGTAGGTACCCAGACCCCTTGCGGATGATCACCGATAGTGTCGACCAGTCACATATGTGACAGTCACAAAAGTCACTCTAGTCACACAATGGTCCAAACCCACAAATTCAATGTCACTTACCCCCAGACATAGCCACATCACTGAATACACCCCAGTACACTAAGCCAGCGGAGTTGTGTTTGGTCTGTATATTATGTGCATCTGCAAGGGGACCTGGGGGGCAGGATGAGGCCTGGAAGTTCTTCCCCAGAAGCAGGATGACTATGCACAACCTGCTGCAGTAGGTGGTTTTTGTAGCCACACCCAAATTCAGGTTGTAAATGGGTGTGTCCAGGTATAGCCTGACCTGCTCTTGGCTATCAAGGCCATTTGTCCCCCGCAGAGTGAGAAAAGGGCAAACCCTGTCCTGAGGGATGAAGAGGCTGGTCATCCTGGGCCTCAGGGACACAACAAAGGCAGCTATCCCACAACTCCGCTGACAGACCACTGGCAGCACACGAGGTGCTGGAAAGGGGAAGCCAAGGGGCTGCTCAGTGTGGGGTATCCCGATGCCCACAGTGGAATAGTTACCTTCTGGTTCTGGGTCTGCAGGGCAAGCTGCAGCAGTGCTGTGGACAGGGCAGGCCCGCTGAGCAGTGGCATGGCTGGGGGGGCGCCCAGGAGGCCTGGGGAGATGCAGGAAGCTGGGTAGTAGTCCTGGCTAGACAACCCCTTGTCCCCACTACATTCAACATCCCTCAAGAGTGCTGAGGAGGGCAGGAAACTGAGGCTCTCAGAGGGCATCTGATGTGCCGAAGAAGGGCCCAGAAAGGCAGGATCTGCCCCAGGGAGGGACAGCCCTCCCGCCCCACCCCCACCGCCCAGCCGCAGGACCTGATCCCCTGAAAGGAACACTACCTGGTCGCCTCCAGCTGTGAATGGCACCAGTTCCCCAGTTACCCCCACCCTCAGCCTGTTTCTGCTGGAGGAGCTTGTGTCACTGAGACTTGTGGACGTGGGGTGGGAGGGACAAGGCTACAGGCCCTGCTGCGTGTCTGGTGACCCTGCCTGGCCCCCTTACCCTGCTTGCCCCCTGTGCTGCCGTGGAGCAGGGGGTTGAGCAGCAGCTGAAGGGAGGCAGATGGGCCCAGGTTGTTCAGCAGCTGTAGGATGTTTGGCTCAGGCAGGAGCCCCTTGCCACGATTGAGGGCCTATAGAGGGGAACACAGGTGGCTAAGAGCACTGCCAGCCACAGTGGGCAGCCCCCAAGGGCCCAGATGTCTTGAGGGAGGTCCCCGTGCCCACCCTGGGGCACTACCCCTCCAACACGCTCACCGTGGCCTGGGCAGCGATGAGTGCAGCCAGCATGCTGCGGCCAGGAGGCCCTGGGGCGCAGAAGGAGACCCGCAAGTGGCTGCCCCCCAGGGCCAGGCCATCTGCCCTCTGTTGTGCTGCCTCTGCCATCTCAGCTGTCTCGTACTCCAGCACTGCAAAGCCCTTCAGCTGCCCGTCCTGGCCACACGCCAGCTGTGGAGAAGGTGGTCATGAGCACTGGGGTGCAGTGACCACACGACCCTGAGTGCCATCCCTCATGTGAAGTGACAGCAGGGACCAGATACTGCTCCCAATCGTGACATCAAGCCCTCAGAGAGGGCAGACTTAGTGCCAGGAACTGTCCCACGTCCTGGTCCTGTGTTGTCAGCTCATCTAATCTTTACAATGGCTCTTGAGGTGCTCTCAGATCCATTTTTCAGAGGCAACTGAGTTCCAGAAAGATCAGCAGGCCCAAGGAGGGTAGATCGAGGACTTGCCTCACATAGGTCAGATCCTAGGGGCCTCATGCAATGCCACGGGGAGGGACTCTGATTAAGATTCTCAAAGGGCTAGGACTGGGGCTGTGGCTCAGTGGTAGAGCACTTGCCTAGCAAATGGGAGGCACTGGGTTCCATCCTCAGCACCACATAAAAATAAAAGAAAGGCTACTGTCATGTATAACTAATTAGAATAAAATTTTTAAAAATAAACAAAATTTCAAAAAAGAAAGGTATTGTGTCCATCTACAACTGAAAAAAAAAAAAAAAAAAAAAAAAAAAAACTTCTTGAGCACATACCCTTGGATCCTTGGATGAGACAGGTGCCTCTAAGCTGGGGTTCGAGGCTGACTGGGTTAAGGTGGTCACTCAGCCAGCATAGAGGTACACACATAGAATAGGGACATCTCTCAGTTCCCTTTGACAGCAGTCCTTTGGTTCTAGAGGCCCAAATTCCTTTCTCTAGAAACCTGGGTTCAGATATATTCCAGGATTGAGACTTGGAGATTAGGATGTTCAAATACTGCACATGGTGTATATCACATACCAGTCACCCCTGCAGGGTTCTAGGGTAGCTCCCTGGACCCCAAAGACACAACTGCTTTGCAGCAAGGCTAAAATAGAGACCACAGGTGACCCCACTGGCTTTGTTGCCAAGTGGATCTGCCACAAACTCAGGGAACCAGTCTCCAGGTTTTCAGGGTATTTTGGGTGCTAAAACTATAGGTAGATTCTGCTCCAGAGGAAGCAGATGCTGTGAGTACACCCAGCCCAGTGGTGACTGGCACCAGTGGCCCCCCAGTCTGTAAGTGTGCAGTCTCTAAGTGTCAGTCACGGAGGGACCTCCCTGCACACTTACAGCCTGGGGAGTTACTGGTGTTTGTCACTGCACTGCAGAGGCCAATGCCTGCCCTTCGCAGATGAGGAAACTGAGGCTCAGAGAGGGTGGGACTAATGTCTAGGCCACCAAGTCAAAGCTGGGATCAGAGGCAGCCAGACTGGCTCCCTAGCGTGGCAAAGCCTGTCTCAAGAAATAGTGTTGTACCTCCATATCCTAAGTGACTCACAGATGACAGTGTCAAGGATTGAGACCAATCCAATGTCCCTAAAATGTTATATGGCACAGAAGGAGAAGGAAAGAGCTTGTATCCAAACACAGAAAGATATCAGAGACAAAATCAAAGCGCAGAAACCAAACCAAACCAGGAATGGCAATTCTGGGGGTAAGAAAAAGGAAAAGCACAAATGTGTATACCCATTTTGAAATGCACATAATACAGGCTGAATATCCCTTCCTGGAAATGCTTGGGACCATGTGTTTGAGATTTTGGAGTTTTTTAGATTTTGGAATGTTTGCATGGACTTTATAGACTGAGTATCCTTAATGTAAAAATCCAAAATCTGACTTTTTGAGCACCATGTCAGTCAGTGCTCAAAAAGTTTTGGGGCTGGGCATAGTGGCATGTGTCCACAGTCACAGGTAATCAGAAGGTTGAGGTCAGACGATCACTGGAGGCCAGGAGTTGAAGGCCAGCCTGGACAACATAGTGAGACCTCATTTAAAAGAAAAAAAAGTTTCAGATTTGAGTGTTTATTTCAGAAGGTCAGATTTGGTATGCTTACTCTGTACAATCTCGGTAGAAGGAGACAAATTGGTGTGGGTAGGATCAGCCAGAGAAAGTGCTGGGGGCTAGGAGAGAATCTTTGCCACTGGCCTTTCAGGATGTGTTGAATTTTTAATTATGACTAGACTGCCTGTTCACAAAATAAGTAAGCAGAAAAGTCTTTCCCATATTTAAGGTCTTGTGATACCTGCTTTGTTTTATAGTAAAAAAAAAAAAAAAAAAATATATATATATATATATATATATATATATATATATTTTTTTTTTACTGTGCCAGGGATGGAACCCAGGGTCTTGCAAATGCTGAATCACATTGAGCCCAAGATCCTGCTTTATGTATTTCTATAGCAAATTCTACACACACACACACACCTGATATAGCAAATGTTTTAGAGGAACTTTTTTTTGGGTATTGGGGATTGAACCCAGGAACACTTAACCACTGGGTAATATCCCCAGCCCTCCTGCCCTGTTTTATTTTGAGACAGGGTCTCACTAAATTGCTTAGGACCTTGCTAAGTTGCTAAGGCTGGCTTTGAACTTGCCATCCTTCTGCCTCAGCTTCCCAGGATTACAGGCTTGTGCCACTGTGCCTGGAATAAAGCAATTCTGTAATCAAATAAGGCAATTAAGAGGTGTAAATCTGTCCGTGAATAAATGGCAAAATGCACTGGAGTGAATTTCTGTGGACTTATTAGATGTTCTTGACTGTGTAGAAAACAAATGCTCCCCACTAGGACAACAAATTCATAGCTTGGCATCTGGCATTGTACCTTGCCTAGCTAAGAGTGTGGGCCCCAGGTCAGCTGCAGCCTGTCTCTTACTGGCTGGCTGACCCTGGCAGGTCATAGCACATGCACATCCTTGTCCCTGGTTTTCTCATCTGTAAAATGAGACCAGCAACCAGACACACCTGATGGAATCATTATACGCATTAAACAAGGTGCTCAACAAGCGGCAGAGGAAGTCTCCCGTTCCAGGCAGCGCGGTTTTGATGCTATGGAAGGTTGTCAGACCAGGGCCCAGCACTTGCTGAGTGCCCAAGCAGCGAGTGCTGGCTTCAGCTCAACTTCAGAGAGGACTTCAGCTTCACCCCTGGTCAGGTCCAATGCAGAGGCCCAACACACATGTTCTCATAATTATGCCTATCTTCCAGAGACTCAGAGGGTCAAAGGACAACACGGTTTCTCAACATGGGATCTAAGGCACGTACCCTGACCTGCCTGACTCCCAGCCCATCCTTCATTCAGGACCCCTACATGAATGTGAGCTGCTCAGAGGTGGTTACCTCAATGCTTGGCACACAGCAGGCATTCTAAATACATACCTGGTGAAGGACTGGTGTGTGTGTGTGTGTGTGTGTGTGTGTGTGTGTGTAGCTCAGTGGTAGACAGCTTATTTAGAATATGCAAGGCCCTGGGTTCAATCCCCAAACCAAAAGATAAAAATAAAAATAAATGAATTAGGGCTTGGATTGTAGCTCAGTGTAGAGCACTTGCCTAGCATGTGTGAAGCACTGGGTTCAATTCTCAGCACCACAAAAAACAAAATAAAATAAAGGTTCATTGACAACTAAAAAAAGTTTTTAAAAAAGCATGATTAAATGTGTTAATGAAGGAATAAATGAGGAGCTGTTCACAATACTCTACTTAAAGAACTACTAAGATGCATATGGGGGCTGATGCATGTAGTCCCAGATACTTGGCAGGCTGAAATGGGAGGATCATGTGGTTCTAGGGGTTCAAAGTCATCCTGGGAAACACAGATGAGACCCCATTTCAAGAAACATACTAACAAAAACCAGAGCACTACTTGCCTAATTCCAAGATGGGTAAACTGAGGCTCAGGGAGAAGACCTCTAGCTGGCCATGACCCCTACAGTCCTTAGCCTCCACACAAAAGAATGAGGTCACTGAGCTAACTAGTCTTTTTTCAGCTCCACATAGAGCCCAGCACATAGGTGTGCAACAGAAGGTAGCAGATAAATGAATAATGAGCGTACAAGGAAACAGGTTCCCACGGATGCCTGGGTTAAACGAGGCACCGATGCTTCCTTTACACGAGAGCACTGAACACACGCAAGGCTGCAGTGCTGAGTTCTGAAACCAGAAACATCCACATGCTGGCTTCTGACCGACCCAGGACTCTGGAGCCATGCTACAACATGGATCCTGACACTGCCAGATTCTGGCTATATAACTGTGGGTTTTATCACTTTATTGCCTCTGTGCCTCAGTGTCCTGAAAATGGGAATGAAACCTGTTTCTTTGTGTTGTTACCGGACAGTAATTGCATGAAAAGTGCTAAAGGAATAGCCCCTTGGCCATCTGTGGCGAAGACTTCTGGAGACTCTCAAAGAGCTTGCCCTGGTCTGTTCTTACCCTACTGTGCCTGACATAGGGCAAGGGACACACACAGAAGTGCCTGGCATGTGTGACTTGAACAAACAGGAATCTGCCAACCCAATGAAACTGAGCCACTGACAGTGAGTGACCTGCCCAGGGTTCAAAGTGGGGCTGGAATCTGACCAAGCCTGACTCTCTGACCTCAAGACTGCAGGATCCTCCTGAGAGACCCTGCTGGGCCCCATTTGGCACTCAATAAACATCTGGTACATGTATGAGTGACTGATGAAGTTAGTAGGGCTCAATCAAGATCAGCAATTCTAAAGGCAGCTTCACCTGCCTCTGACAGGAAGAGGACCCAATGGAGGTGTGCAGTGGCATGGGATTCACATCCCAGCCCTCCAGTCCCATCCAGGTTCTCACCCACTGCACCAGCTCCTCTTCCAAGAATCCCATTCAAAGTTGTGTGGCTACTGCTTCACTGAAAAGGGATCCAGATTAGAGAAGTAGCTGACTCCAAAGGACCCTTCATAGGTACTCTGGGCTGGCACCTGCTCCCCAGAGTCTCCTGCAATGGGTCCCAGACTCACCTGGCAGAAGGTGGGTGTGTGGACTGCGGACAACGCCCGACGCAGAGCATCCACGTCACTGAAGCCTGGTGGCAGGCGGTCAACACAGAGGCAGCGGGAGTGGAGTAGGGCAGGTGTTAGCTGCCCAGCATCTGTCCAGTGCACATACAGTGTGCGGGGGCCCAGCGGCTTGCCCAGCAGGTCCGACTTGGCACGGGCAGCGGAGTCCTTCTTCATGTACTCCGCAAAGCCATAGCCCTTGGAGTGGCCAGTGCGCTCACTGTAGACCAGGAAGCAGCGCTCCAGGCTGCCAAAGGGCCGCACCAGCTCCTCAAACTGCGCCTGTGTGAGGCTAGGAGGCAGGTTGGCCACACACAGCAGGGCATCCGTGGGCTGCAGCTGCACCGACAGCTCGCGCTCCCGCAGGCGGCTCTGATGAAAAGCACTAATGGCGGCTTCGGCCTGCTCCCCATTCAGCAGAGTCACAAAGGCTGCAGAGCAGTGGGGGCACAGGTCAGCCGGGGCCCCTGAGGGCCTGCCCCCAACTCCACGCTGTCTAAACCAGATCTGACTTCAGAATGAAGCCACCAGACATCTCAGGCCCCAGCTAATCCAGAGTTGAGCAGTTTATACAGGTGAGTTCAAGTTAGCCAACCAGGCCCTCAGGTCACCCCTACACCTGCTCACAATCTATAGCAGTGTTCACCAGCTGCTCCTGGATCTGTCCTAGGAACTTAGTGGGACACTTGGGTGATAATGAGAGTAGTAGTGAAGGACATGGTCTGTGGAGTCTGGGTTTAAGCCCTACATCCAAAGTGGGCTGAGCTTTTTCATATGTCAAATGGGAATAACTTAATCCTCACAACCACATGTCTGCTACAGAGGAAACAGGCACCCTGCTCCAGTAGAGAACCCATGGCTTTAAACCCAGGTGGTCAGCCAAGCACGGTGCTGCATGCCTGTGTTGCCAGCTACTCAGGAGGCTGAGTCAGGAGGACTGCTTGAGCCCAGCAGTTCAGGGGCAGCCTGAGCAACATAATGAGACCCTGTTTCTAAAAAACAAAAATAAATAAAATGAACCTAGGTGGTCAAGCTCCAGAGGTCCATTCTGCATCCCTCATTTGCCACCATTTAAGGCCACCAAATGCCCCTCAGTCACCTGCCATTCCAAATTATCAATCCACCTAGCAGTCACAAGAAACGTTGTTCCAAAAGGTACTCAAATGGTGCCACGACCCACTGCAGTGTCTTTTTTTTCCCCTTTTTTTGGAAGGCTCCATGAGGTCTAACACCAGGGACATTTTATCACTGACCCACATCCCTGGCCCTGGCCCTTTTTATTTTGAGATAGGGTATCACTAAGTTGCTTAGGGCCTTGTTAAGTGGCTGAGGCTGGCCTTGAACTTGCAATCCTCCTGTCTCCACTTCCTGAGACTGGGATTACAGGCATGCGCCACCACCCTTATGGCCTAGTTGACCTTTTGCACCTCGTTACTGCCTCCTGGACCTTACCAGGCGCACTGCACCTGGGGCCTCTGCAGCTGCTATTCCCTAATTTATGGAAGACAGCCCCTCACCTCTTACCTGGTTAAGCCCAATCCACCTTGATCTAAGCCAAATATCACTTCCTGATGAAGTCACCCTGATTACTTCTATGATCCTGGTTCTGTGCTCACACAGCATCCTTCCTACTGCTTTTGGTCCCAAGACCATTTCACCTTCAGGATTGAAGCTGTCAAATGATATCCTTCTTCCCAGACTAGATCATCTCTGTTTGGTTCACAGCTGTGTCCCTGGCATCCAGCATATAGAAGATGCTGAAAAAGTATTTGCTGAAAGACTGCATGAGTTAAAAGTGTCACTCAACATCTGATCCCCACACTCACTCCCTATAGCCACAGGTTACACATCTGTAAATTCAACCAACCGTGGATTGAAAATATAGGGACATTTGTGTCTGTCCTAAACAACAGACTTCTTTGTTGTTCCCTAAACAATGAAGTATAACAACTATCTGTATACCATTTACACTGTATTAGGTATAAGTCATCTAGAAATGATTAAGATACACGATGTGCATAAGTTACATACAAAGACTACACCATTTTGGCTGGGGATATAGCTCAGTTGGTAGAGTGCTTGCCTCACAAGCACAAGGCCCTGGGTTCAAATCCCCAGCACCACAAAAAAAAAAAAAAAAAAAAGAATAAAATTGTACCTGTTAGGACAAATACTACACCATTTTATATACTAGACTTGAGCATCCTCAGATTTAGGTATATTCAAGGGGGGTCCTGGAAACAATCTTCTGCAGATACTGAGGAGCAAATGCACTAGGTAATCAGAAACTATCTGACTTGTCCCCATGGCTATTTACTTAGCATCTCGTATATGCCAGACACAAATGCTGACACATCACTTGTCATTGCTTATAGCCAGAGTGAGGACAGACCAGAATTCAAACTTGTGGTCTGTTTGCCTGCAGGGCCCAAGAATTTTAACTACTACCCTAGTCTGTCAGGTAGGAGATCTCCAAAAGGCACCTTCTCACCCAACTTGCAGTTTGTCAGTGAAGGCTCTGTGGGGTCTAACACCTAGCACAATCCTGGCAGGACAAGTTCACCAGAGGCCTTTCACACAGGAGGCCAAGGCTGACAAGACCTGTCCCCCTTTCCAGGGAACGGCCCAACCCCACCTGGGTGCAGCCTGGATGGAAAAGAGGACAGCTAAGAACAGTAGCAAAGGGAACAGCCCAGAACCTTATGTGTGCTTGAGGAAGTGGAGAGGCTGGTGCACATTTTTGCAAGGCAGTGCCAGAAAGGCCTTAGGCAGGTTTTGGGGAAGAAAAAAAAAAAATCAGATTTGCAAGGAGACTGGAGTTGGGTCCCTGAAGGAAGCAGGTGGCAGGCTAAAATCATGGAAGCAGAGAGGCTATGGAGAGGGACATAAAACAGAAGCCAAGAGAATAGAGGGCTGAAAGGAGAACAGGCCTGGGTGACTACTTGCTGGGGCACGTAGTGTGGGAAGAGGGTGAGCCCTAAGCCCAGGTGTCTAGTTAGAAAACACAGAGGAGAACATCAAGTCTGCCCTAAAATGGGCACCTTGGGACAAGGGACAGACTAGTGCTAATGCTGCACTAGCCTTGGAAATGGTACTGGAACCAAAGTTAGGAGAGGAGATGCTGAGCCAGGACCCTCTCATCTTCAGACACTGTCTCTTTCTGCCCTGGCCCACCCCACTTCCCCACAAACCTGTCCCTTTGTATTTGTCCACAAAACAGTACTTGAGCTCATAGTCGCTGAGTAGGTTGTGTACTTCCTGTGGAGACAGAAATCAGAGGACAGGGAGTCACTAGGGACTGAAGGAAACAACCTGATACCACCTTGAATTACCACCGGCATTTTACAAATGAGGAAACTGAGGTTCAACAACATTATTTGCTCAGGAGCATTCAGCCCATCCCCAGCAGAGCTGGTATAAGAGCCTGGCTGCAGATTCCATGCCAATAACACAACACAGAGTGTGCACCTTCAGGGGAATTGTTGAACCTGTCTGAACCTCCACTTGTAAGCTGACTCTTTCTGCAACTCTATAGTTAAGTATTAACAAACCCATCTTGTATGTGGGGAAACTGAGGCTCAAAGAGGTAAAGAAACATGTGTAGTTGGTCAGGGCAGCAATGGGAATGCTACCCAGGGGTACCTGACCAGGGAGCTCATGTACCTAATAAGCTTAGGTACATGAGCCTGCCATTTCTCTCTTGTTGACAGGGACACCTTCTCACAAGCCAGCTTCAAGGGCAAGGCTAGAGGCCTGCTTGTGCCAGATACACTGTACACTTTATAAGAGGGACAGTGTGTTCCCAGCTGAAACATGGAGGGCGCAAGGAGGAGCATCAGCTCTAGAAACAAACCAGACAAGGCACGGTGGCATCTGCTCCAGGTCTGTTTCAGATCAAGCCCTCCTAACACTCTTGGGACCCCACTTGTCATGTGCCCATCAGTGGGCAAGAAGGGCCAGTGGCAGGTATGTTTGTGGGTCAGAGAACACAGATTCTCAGCAGCAGGAAGAATGAACCGATGCAATCTCCTCCACTCCCATAGGGCACGGCGGTACCAAAAGCCCTTCCCTGGGTCCAAAGAGCATTGGGGAACACTGCCCTAGAAAAGGGCACTCCTAGTAGGAAGATTAGCCAAGAGGAGCGCCACAGAACACAGGTCCCCCCTTTCCTGTAGAAAGATGATGGCAGTAGACCTCATTTTCCCAAAACAATCCTGAGCCTTTTAGGGAAGGCTGCTACAACTTCCGGATCTACCTCTTAGAGTCATGAATAAATGCGTGATATGGTAGGGCATGCTGTAACCCTGAAACTTCTGGATATGAGATCCCACCCCCCGGTGGAGGAGGGGGAGGGGGAAAGCACAATTTGAACAAACGGCACCTCACAATCCGGTGGCCCATTCACAATCTCCCATAAAGGCTAAAATTGCCCGCCCACTAACGTTCCCCGCCCCTTTCAATCACTTAGTTTCGCCCAAGCCTGTGGTCGCCCCTAGCAACATCCTCCCCAATTCAAAGTTGGTTTCTCCCTTCATCACGGTCCCCCCACATCTCATTCTTGGTCTCTTCCGACCCCGCGAGGCTCCTGCGCTTGGACGCCCCCGCCGATGCCCCTCTGCCTACGCCGGCATTGGTGTCGCCTGGTTCCCCCCGCGCACGCGCACGGTGGTATTTCCCGCCACGCTCCCACACAGCCCCCCCCCATACCTGGTTGGTCACGTCCCCCGGGAGGCCTCGGATCAGTATCTTGCGGCGGTTACGGAACTGGCGCTCGGTGTGTTCCAGGCGTTTCCGGATCTCTTCTGGATCTAGTGGCGGCAGCTCTTCTTCGGGTGCCCGGTGCTCCGCGGCATCGCTGGCTTCAACCTCGGTCCCAGCCTCCGGGCTCAGCGGGGGCTGGTGAGTAACGGACACGTCGGCCGCCATCTTGGGAAACCCGGCGCCTTCTGGGACCAGCGAGCCAGGGCGGAGCGGCATAGAGCGGCAACGAGGGCGCGCCCGCCTATTGGCCGAGAAAAGCCCCGCCTGTCTCTCGATCCCTTGCACCCATTGGCCAAAGCCCACCCAGCCTCTTAGAGTTCCAGCCTCGTCTGGGTCGCCACAGACTCCGTCCCCTCCCTCCGAAGCAGGGCCATTCAGTAGATTCGCTGAGCTGTGGGAGAGTCCCGCGGCGCCGGTGGAATCAAGCCGTGGACTACGGAGTTTACAGCCTTTATTGATGAGGAAGTCCAGAATACAACCAAAGCCCCCGCCGTCTTTGGCCCAGGATCCTGACATTCCGCCGCTCAGGACAGCTCTAACTCCACCGTCTGTTCCGGCTGCATAGGCTTGAGGGGAACCGAGGCGCTTGGTTGGTTCACCGAGGCGCTTGGTTGGTTCACGCGGTAGGTGCCACTTCGTTTCTGCATCCCGAAGATGTATATTAAGGACGCTATGACAGTCATCACGCCTAGAATCACTAACACCCCTATGAGGATGCTGATCGAGTGGGACTTCCGATCTGCGCAGAGAAGTTCGGAGTAAATATGCGTCTTCCTGCCCCTCCTGAGCTTGTCCCTCCGTCCCCACAACCCTTTTTTGGCTCACCCTGAACGTGCATCACCACAAGCAAGGTGTACATGCCCCTTGGGCTGACTGCTTGACAGTGATAAGTGCCATTGTGGTGTAACTTGACTAGGAATGGGGTCCCGATGGGGACCTCACGTCCGGATCCTTTATGCAGACACTGTAGCTGGGGTGCCGGGTTGCCTCGGGCCTCACACTGCAACACATGACTAGTCCTGTCTTTCCATGCCAATCGCTGAGGACATTTGGCCGGGTCAATCTTGGGACCATCTGTGAAACCACCATGTGATCAGACCCCAGAATTCCCGAGAGGCACAATGGAGCAAGGGAAAGTCAAGTGTACCCAAGACAGGTGAGGAATTAAAAGGTCTTAGTGACAACTCACACAGGACACGCAGCTGGACAGTCACGTTCCTGTGTAAGACCTCTCCGTCCACTTTGAGGGTAGCATTGCAAAAGAAGTAGCGCCCGTCGTCGCCCTCCGTGGCAGTTACCTGAAGCTGGACGGGTTCCCCGGGAGCCCGAGCCAGATGCCCGTCCAGCATGACCTGGACTCGGGCCCCAGCGGTGCAAGTCACATTCACTTTGGACCCCTCGGTGACGTTGGTCTCGCTCAGGTTCAGAATGGGCCCTAGGAAGGCTAAAAACAGGGCATGCCCAGGGGCTTATTGGCCACAATTCTCCCACGCTCTAACCCCGCCCTCCACCTCCCCTTCCTCGCAGGATTTCCAGGCCAGGAGTTTCCTGCCTGATTTGAGTGGAGATGCAGCCCACACTAACAACCCTAATTTGGCAGCTCAGGTCTCTCCTTTCCCTGCTTAATCTCCGCCCTCAGGTGCCTCACCCTGGAGTTGCTGGAGGTCCTCCTTTGTACTACCTCTGGAACTGTTTTTGGTCCCATCCCTTCTTTTTTTTTTTTTTTTCACATCCCTTCTTACTGAAGACAGTTAAGTTCGCCCGGGCCTCTCGACTTTCACTCCCCAGGGTCACATTGCAGACAATTTGCTGGTCACCCTCCTGGTCTGCTCGTGCTGTGACTGTAGCTGTGGCTCTGAGGGTGTTCCGGTGGATCATGACTGCAGGATTCAGCATCTGGTCCCCCAGCGCCAGTTGGACTTGGGCCTCAGAGGCTGGGAACAGCCCATCCAGAGTGCAGTCCACTGGCAACGTGGTGCCCACCTCCACAGACAGGGGAGCCACAAGGCGTGGGGCAACCATGGGCAGGGCTAGGGAGAAGGATAGGTGTGAACAGGAGGAGGCCTCACACAGCATCCCTCATCCCTGCACCCAGTGTCCTCCTCTTCATAACTTTTGACCTGGACCACTCCCTTCCCAAAACAACCCGCATAGCCATAGACCTTCCTTGTGGGACCTTCCCAGAAGATCCCCTAGCGTCAGGCCTTTCTTCTGGGGCCACCTTGTCAGTGGCCAAGGGTATGCCTTCCCAGAATTTCTCGAGGTCCAGAACACCCCCTACTCTGACTCAGGTCATTACCCACCTTCTGCAGCCCAATCTCTCACCAAAAGTTCGGAGCTGCTGGGGGGCCGAGGTGTTCTGGAACAGTCCCAGCCCTCGGAGCTGCAGGTCCAGTTCTGCTCTACATGTGAAATTGGCACCATAGTCACCTCTGCCCGCCAGCACCGTGGCAGTGACCTCCGCTGGCTCCCCTACTGCTGGTTGCCGACTCAGTTCCTCCTCCCCACGGAGCAGCGCCACAGTGAGCTGGGCCCGGGGTGCCCCGCCCCACACATGGCATTGCAGGGTGAGGTCCTCACCCACTGGCTGCCAGGGGGGAAGGAGCCCCAGCTCCACTCGCTCTGGGAACCCTGGCAGAAGAGGGGAGACAGATATTTGTCAGTCAATTAACCCTGCAACCCTTGCCCACTTAAGATAGGGTGTCCCTGCCCAGAACTGTGACCCTGAACCACTCTTTTTTTTGTTTTATTTTTGGTTTTGGTTCTCACTAATTTTTTTCCTGGTGCTGTGGATAGAACTCAGGGTCTGTGACATGCTAGGCAAGCACTGTGCCACTGAGCTACATCACCACCCTCCTGTTGACCTGTGTCAGTTTATCTAGCAAAACTTCAGAAGGCAGAAGAGAAATTTCCTTTCACCTCTGTAGCAGTCACTAAAAGTCAAGATTTTTTATTCCCAAGGACATCACAGCTAAAAAGGAAAAAAAAAAATGAGGAAGAAGACATTTTTTAACCACTTATGATACTCATATTAGTCATTAAAGTTCTGTTTATCTAGGTTTTTCCTTATACTTTCCACCTTCAACTTCAGCCACCTTCATGCACACATCAGCCTAGTGAAATCTTGAGTAGTCTTCCTTTTTATGGATGGGGAAACAACTCAGAGAGATGAGGTGATTTGCTCAGCAACATACAGCCAGAAAGTGACAGAGTCAGGTTAGAATACGGGTCTTCCAAACCACAGGTGTGCCTCCTGGATGTTGTACCTAGGGACTAACTAGGTCTTTCCCACTAGCTTCTGGCCTTGACTCCTGCCTTGGCCTCTCCAGAGGTTAGTTCTGTTTTCTCTAATTAGTCCCAGTCTCTCACAATTCACCTGCCATGCAGCAGCCTCTCAGGATGTTCTGGCATGAAGTCACTGGGAACACAATACCCCCAGGCTGGTCCTCTCCCAAATGTGGTTGCAGTGCCCCTCACAGGCACACCTACATAATCCTGAGCCTGCCAGGTGTGATGGCGCAGGCCTGTAATCCCAGAGACTCAGGAGGCTGAGGCAGGAGGATCAAGAGTTCAAAACCAGCCTCCGTGTTTAGTGAGGCCCTAAGCAACTCAATAAGACACTGTCTCTAAATAAAATACAAAAAAGGGCTGGGGATGTGGCTCAGTGGTCAAGTGCCCCTGGGGTCAGTCTCTGATACAAAAAGAAAAGAACAAATCCTGAGCCTCCTCTGTGGAGCAGGTCACTCTTGGCCTTGACAACCCAAACCTTGGTCTTGAGCTGTTAACACACTTCCATTGGCTACTAAGGAAGATATTTAACATCTTAATTTGTACCATTTCAATAAGTCTTCACCTTCACCTGGGCTACCACTGGGCAGAGACAGTGGCCTGCAGGTCAACACTTGACGCTACTACTTGAGATCTTGGGGTTGGCAGGGGAAACCCTGACATATAGCATGTAGCCAGTTTCTGTGGCGTGAATGCTCCCACTCTGACTGACGATGCCACTTAACATGATGAAGAGTTGGGAAGAGGTGGCTATCGCTTGCTCTCCTTGGCCAAAACAAATAGCAGTGGACAAAGACATCTCAGTGAGTACCCTCTGGAAGCTTCCAGAGGTGCACCTCTAGCCCCAGCTACTCAAGAGGCTGAGGCTGAGGCAGAAGAATTGCAAATTTTAGGTCAGCCTGGGAAACTTAGCAAGATCCTGTCTCAAATTCCCAGGTCATGGTCATGCTAAACTCAGACACAGACAGGGACATACAAAGACACATACATAGGCAAATAAACACAGATGTCAACATATGTACTTAACAATGTAGATACAAGGTTTCCGTGTAGCTCAGTGGTACAGCACATGCTTAGCATGTGAAGGGACCTGGATTCCATCCCCAGCATCTCAAAAAATAAAAGGCACAAATATTGACACATTGGCATACACTGACACACACACTGACATGTAGGTACATGAACATTCCAGTACATAGAAGGATACACACATAGAGATACTGGTGCACAGACATACACATTCACCGACAGCCAGGCACAGTGGTGCACACCTGTAAACCCAGTGACTTGGGAGACTGAGGCAGGAGGATCACAGGTTCAAGGCCAGCCTCATCAACTTAGAGAGGCTCTAAAAAACTAAGTGAGACTATCTCAAAACAAAAAATAAGGGCTGGGGATATAGCTCAGCTGGTAGAGTGTCTCGCAAGCACAAGGCCCTGGGTTCAATCCCTAGCACCACACACAAAAAAATAAATAAATAAAATAAAAAGGGCAGGGATGTGGCTCAGTGGTTAAGTGTCCCTGGGTTCAATCCCCAGTACCCTCTCCCCGAAAAACGAACATTCGCAGACACAAAAACACAGATGTTAACATACAGATGTAAGTGTACACTCACAGAGATAATGACACACACTTAGGTACACAAACACGTACATAGGCACTGGTGCACACACAGGCATGTACACAATCACACACATACAGTACACTTATCTATGCAGATTTGACAAATCAGTAGTCACATGAGTCATGGAACCTGCTATTTTCCTAGTTTATTCTAACCTTTGCCTTTTGTTGTTGTTTAGTTGGTTTTTTTGTTTTTTGCAGTACTAGGGATTGAACTCAGGACCTCGCAAGCATTCTACATTCTACCACTGAGCGCTTTATATTTTATTTGAGACAGGATCTTGCTAAGTTTCCCAGGCTGACCTAAAATTTGCGATCCTTCTGCCTCAGCCTCAGCCTGTTTAGTAGCTGGGGCTACAGAGGTGCACCGCCACACCTGGACTTTTTATTTTATTTTTATTTCTATTTCACTTTTTTTTTTTTTTTTTTTTTAATATTGGGGATTTAACCCAATATCTACCACTGAGCTACCACTATCTATCTGAGATACCAATATCTATCTCACTGCTCTACCACTGAGCTACACCCCCCAGACCTCTTTATTTTATTTTTAAATAGTGTTGGGGATTGAACCCAGGGGCAAGCACTCTAACAACTGAGTTATATCCCCAGCCCCTCTTTTTATTTTTTGAAACAGGGTCTCACCAAGTGACTCAGGCTGGCCTCAACCTTGCATTCCTCCTGCCTCAGGAGGATCCCTAGCTAGGATTAGAGCCCAACCTGGCTCTATTTTTTTTAAATGCTAAGCAACTCCGACTGATCCCTAAGAAACCAGTAAGGGGAGGGCGGGGCAGGGATTTGGGACCTGGAGTGTAGCTGGGTGAACGCTTGCCTGGCATGTCTGAGGCCCTGGGTTCCATCCCCAGCACGGGACAGGGTGCTTTCTGGGATCCGGGGAAATTGATCTGTACGCTGTGGTGTACAGTTGAGCTGCATTTCTCTGACTGCCTGCCTCTGTCTCTTTTGGACACAGGTCCAGGTCTGAGTCCTCCTTCATTCCTGCAAACTCAGGATCCCCATTGCTCAGAGCCATTGGCCATGTGCCCCCAGCACTGAACAAGGCCTGTCCCAGGCACACTACTCACGGTACACAGTGATGCCAGAGGAGCTTGTCATCTGGGAGCCATTACAGAACCCGGAGCAGATGATCCTGCTGTCACCAGTCACGTTCAGGAGGCGGAAGGCTGCCCAGCCCCTGTCTTCGCCTAAGGCTTCCTTTAATAGGGATGTTTCCAGGGTGATGAGCTCAGGGTGAGGGCACCTGGTGCTGCAGTTAACCAAGAGGGACCCACCGGCAGGAAGTACTGGGTTCTGGGGCTCCACCTGCAGAGGGAACTCCTGGCTCTGGCTCAAGCTCTGGGCACCTGCAAGATTAGGAGGAAGTTCTGTGGTTGTTGGGTACCCACAGCCCACCCAGCAGCAGGCCCCTTTCATGCCAGGATAACGGTCCCTCCTCTCGTGATGTTCCCAGTACAGTGAGGAAGGAAGGATCGATGAAGGATGTGGCCCTCCTCCTTGGGAGGAGGCCACAAGAGACTCTGACTTGGCTTATGGGGAGGTGAGTCAAGGAAGACTTCCTGTACAGTCGGTTTTGAGGCCTAAGTAGGAATTCTGGTAGAAGGAACCACACAGGCAAATGTTGGGGTGTAGACAAACCTGGGAGTTAATAGGAGGCCTCCAGCACTGAGAGAGAGGGGGATGGGAGGGAGAGAGTACAAATATGCGGCGGGGGTGGGGTGGGGTGGGCAAAGCATAAGTCACAAGTCACAAACAGGGACCCAACCACCACAAAGATGAGTCAAGGAGCTAGAAGTTTCTCCTGGGGAAGCTAGGGAGCCCCTTGTCAGATCTACATTTGGCTGAAGGGTTTCCAGGGGCGAGAGCTGCAGGATGTGGGATGCTTGACTTTCTCTGTTTCCCCAACCCCCGCCAGTCCCCTAACCCAGCCGCCCCACTTGACCAGCCTCACCTAGGGGCAACTGGCAGCAGACCAATAGCTGGAAGATGAACAGAGTCCGGCAGGCCCCCTGCAGCAGGCTGGAGGGCATCATGGTGGCCAGGCTGAGAGAGGAAGGTGCCTTTAGGAGGTGTCCCGCAGGGCACAAGGGAGGAGACGGAAGCCAGCAGTTAAGATTGCAGAAGTGCAGGGGCTGCATCTTGCCCCAGGCCTGGGGGCGGGGGGGTAGGGGGAGACTCTGGCCCCAGGGACCTAAGATGGGGGGCCCAAATGGGAACCAGCAATTGAGGAGTATACAACAGGGACAGGGCAGGACCCCGTTGCACTGCTGGCACCCAAATGAACCCACAGGAAATGCTGACAGAATAAGCGGCTGCTTTTGCTGTCAGTCCTAGAAGCCTTGAGGGTGGGGACTGAAGGGGGATGAGACACCTTCCGGCTGAACTTAGGTGCAGGGACAGGGTTCTGTCCCCAGAGAGGAAGTTAATAGGAGGCCTCTAGTATTGTCCTAGAAGCGATAAGTTAGCATTTCTTTTTCTTTTTTCTTTTCTTCTTCTTTCCTTCCTTCTTTTTTTTTTGAGCCCGGGTCTCACTATTGCCCAGACTACCTCCAATTCCTGGGCTCAAGCAGTCCTCCTGTCTCAGCCTCCTGAGTAGTTGGGACTACTACTACCATCCTGGCTGGTAATAAGGTGGGATTTCAAGGCAACATTTCAAGAGGTCACAAGGCGGGATTGCGAGGCCTAGTTTCAAGGGGTTTTTGTGAGATTGCAACATTCCTGGGGGCAAGTGAGAGATTTGGAGGCCATAGTGAGGGTGCCTTAGGAAGAGTGCAGCCACAAAAATGACTGAAGCCGACATTTATTGAACTTGTGTGCCAGGCCCTGTAGTGACCACTGAGTGACGCCTGTAGGACCTGTGCATTTGGAGATTTGGGGAGCCCCATTTCCTGCCGGCAGTCCTGAGGTGGGGTGTTTTGGGCACACCTGTGTCCTAAGCCATTGTCTCTTCAGGATGCTCCTTGCAGCTGGCTTGTGCCACCATTCTGTTCTTGCCTTTCTGCCCTCTCCAGGCAGCGGTCTCTTCACTCCAAAAGAAGGGTCTAGGGCTCTAGGATCTAGGCACTTCCCCTTCCCCCGTCCCATCTCTGGCCTCTGGTCAGCCTCCTGGGCCTTAGATCTGAGCTCCAGAGAGGGACCTTGTTGCAGGCCTTGATGCTGCCCTGCATTCACCCACTCTACCCATCCCTGGGCTCACCTGGAGCACCCAGGCAGAGCACTCCCCCACCAACCAGGTTGCCCCTCTGCTGCTCTCCCTCCCTGCCAAACAATGCATTTCTCACCCCAAGTTGAGAACTAAATCTGAAGCTAAAACTCAGATCAAAAGTATTTCATAGCTGGGCACAGTGGCACACACCCATATCCGAGACTCAGGCTGAGCTGGGAAGGTCACAAGTTTGAGGCCAGCCTCAGCAATTTAACAAGGCACTGTCTCACAATTTTAAAAAAGGGCTGGGGATGTAGCTCAGTGGTAAAGCATTCCTGGTTCAATTCCCAGGACTCCCCTCCGGAAAGTATTTTATAAATAATATATCTGATAAGGGATCAATATTCAGATTATAAAGAATTTATACAATTCAACAACAAAAAATAACCCTGTTCAAAAATGGGCAAGAGATTCAAACAGACATTTCTCCAAAGATGTACTTTTGGTCAGTAAGCACAGGAAAAGGTGCTCAACATCACTAGGCATTCAGGAAATGCAAATCAAAACCCAGTGTAGACTGGACAGGCTACAGTCGCATGTGGTCCCCACTGTGGGGAAGCCAGTGCAGGAGGATTCCTTGAGCCCAGGAGTTTGGGGTCAGCACTGAGACACCCCATATCAAAAACAAAACAAAAGAAGACCCACAAGGAGACACCATTTCCTGCTCACTAGGATGCTATTACTAAAACAAACAAGGAGAAAATGATAAATGCTGGTGAAGACGGGAAATGGGGAGGCTCGTACTTCGTTGGCAGAATGTAACATGACCTTGCTGCTGTGGAAAACAGTTTGGCAGATCCTCAGAAAAGCTGAACATAGATTTACGGCATGACCCAGCCATTCTACTTCTAGGTATGTATACCTTAAGGAACTGAAAGCAGGGACTCTGATCTTTGTAAACCCATGTTCAAAGTGGCATTAGCAACAGTAACCAAAAGATGATAGCAACTCCAGCATCCATCAGTGGGTGAATGCATAAACACTGAAATGTTCCATACAAGGAGATACTATGTAGCCCTAAAAAGGAAGGTAATTCTGACAAAGGCTACAATACAAACTTTTTTCTTTTTTTCTTTTTTCCTTTCCCATTACTGGGGATGGAACCCAGGGGCACTCTACCACAGAGCAATATACCCAGCCTTTTTAATTTTTTTCTTTTGAGACAGGGTCTCACTAAATCGCCCACATTGACCTCAAATTAGCAATTCTCCTGCCTCAGTCTCCTGAGCCACTGGGATTACAGCTGTGCACTATTATGCCTGGCTTACATGGATAAATGTTGAGGACATTATATGCTAAGTGAAATAGGCCAGTCACAAAGGACACACGTTGGATGGTGACTCAGTGGTAGAGCAATTGCCTAGCACTTGTGAGGCACTGGGTTTGAGCCCCAGCACCACATAAGAAACTAAATAAACAAAATAAAGGTATTGTGTCCATCTACAATTTAAAATATTTTTTAAAAGGACACATATCATGTGCTTCCACTTATTTGAGGTACCTCCCATAGGCAAATTCATAGAGATAGTAGAATAGAAGCTACCAGCAGCTCAGGTTTGGGGAAGTTAGTGTTCAATGGATACAGTTTGGAAAGATGAAAGAGTTCTAGAAATTATAATGGTACGGATTACACAATATTGCGAATGTATTTAATGCCACTGAACTGTACATTTAAAAATGGTTAAAATGGGGCTGGGCTTGTGACTCAGTGAGAGCACTTGCTTAGCATGTGAGGCACTGGGTTCGATCCTCAGCACCACATAAAAATAATAAAGGTATTGTGTCCATCTACAACTAAAAAAAAAAAAAAATTAAATGTTTAAAACAGGAAAATGTATTATATTTATTTTCACACCAAAGTAAAGGATATTTACCTTTTTTTCATATCTAAAATATGAGATGGATGGATGGATAGGCAAATTAATTGTTAGGTGAACTGATCTAGCATTATAAAGCAAACATGGCCCATATTCACTGTAGAATTTAGGGTGTTCACTATACAATTCTTCCAACATTTTTGCATGTCTGAAATTTTAAAAAATAAAATGTTGGAAAATAAAAACTGCATCACTGCAGAACTAGAGGTGCAACTCTGCGGTAGAGGCCTTGCGGAGTATGTGTGAGGCCCTGGGTTTCATCACTAGCACCACAAAAAGACAAAACAACAACAAAACCCCCACATCCCTGCCAGGCACAGTCTGGCAAATTAGGGAGACCCTCTCAAACTTAAAAAATACCAGGGAGGAGCTAGGGATGTGGCTCAGTGGTAAAGAGCCCCTGGGTTCAATCCCCAGTACCAATCAGGGTTCAGTCCCTGAAGGATGTGGGCAGCTGCTCCTGTCACTTAAACAAGGACAAGCAGATCTGTGCTTCCTGCTGAGAACACAATGCCACCAGAGAAAGAATCTTGGGGTTGGGGGGAAGCACACAGTTTACAGTTCATAAGTTCAGGGGAAAGAGGAATGTGTTAAACTACCACAAAGATGACATCATACTAGTAAAATCTGTTGGACAACAAACCTGGTTTCAACAACAAATATGTTGCAAGGGGGAAGAAAAGAGAGAAAGCAGAACCCAGAGACTCAGAGACTTTAAGGAAACTGTCCGTCCTCAACTAAATGCAATTGTGGATCTCATTTGGATTTGAACAAACTATAAACAGACAAAACACCAATATTTAAGAACCAATTGGGGAAATCCAAACCTTAACATGCTATGTATGCGATGATATTGAGGAATTTGAGTTTTTTCTGTGTGATACTGGCAGTGTGATCACTGTTTGCAGTTATCTTTTTGAGATACATTTTGAAGTTTTTACAGATGGAATGATATAATGTGCAGGATTTGTTTCAGAATTATTCGGTGTTAGCCAGGCACAGGGTGCACACCTGTAGTCCCATTGGCTCAAGAGGCCGAAGCAGGAGGATTGCAAGTTCCAGGCCAGTCTCAACAACTTAGCGAGACCCTGTCTCAAAATAAAAATAAAAAGAACTGGGGATGTAGCTCAGTGGTAAAGTGCCCTTGGGTTCAATCCCAGTACCTGCCCCCACCCAGGTACTGGGAGTGGGGATGGGGGTAGATTCAACTCCAGACTGGGGGACTGGGAGTGTAGCTCGGTGGTAGAGCACAAACTTGGCATGTGTAGAGCCCTGGGTTCCATCCCCAGCACCAAAACTAAATAAACAAGACTGAGCCTATAGTTCCTGTTCCTTTGTAGGTTGAGGCAGGAGGATTTCTGGAGCCCAGGAGTTTGAGACCAGCCTGAACAACATAGCAAGACCCTGCCTCAAACAAAAAACACAAGACTGGCCCCTTCCGATACTGTCTGGTGATTAAGGTGTAGACTTGTTACAGTGTTCCTTCTAGTTTGGAATATGTTTTAAATTGTCCATAATAAAAGGTTTTAAAAATAACTTAGACACTTGCACATAAAAACTTGCACATGGATGTTTATAACAGCTTTATTCATAACTGCCAGAGCTTAGAAGCAAACAGGATGTCCTTCAGTAGCTGAATGGATAAACTGGAATATATTCAGATGATGCAATATTATTCAATGTTAAAAAAGCAGGGGGCTGGAGTTATGGCTCAGTGGTAGAACACTTGCCTAGCAGGTGTGAGGCACTGGGTTGGATCCTCAGTACCACATAAAAATAAATAAAGGTACTGTGTCCATCTATAACTAAAAAAAAAAAAAAAAAAAAAAAAAAAAAAAAAAAGTAAAGAGAAAAGAAAAAAAGAAAAGGAGCTCTTGGCTGGGAAGGGTGGAGCACTTGTGTAGTCTATGCAAGGAGCTGGGTTCTACCTTCAGCATTGCCAAAGAACCAAACCAAACCCCAAAAATAAGCTCTCAAGTCACAGAAAGACATGGAGGAAACAAATTCATTTTGTGAAGGGTAAGAAGCCAATCTCAGAGGGCTACATACTGTATGATTCCAACTTAATGACATTCTGGAAGAGTCAACATTATGGAGACAGTAAAGAGATCAGTCCTGGAAGGAGTGGGATAAATAGGTGGACCACAGGATTTCTAAGGCAGCAAAAAGACTTTGGATGACCCCCACATGTGTTATTACACATTTGTCCAAATCCGTAGACTGTGCAATCTCAAAAATGAACCTAACGTGAACCCTCACTTGGACTCCAGGTGATGGTAATATGTCAATGCTGGTTCATTGATTCTAATAAATGTACCACTCCAGGGTGCCATATGGATAATGAGGGAGGCTGTGGCCAGGGAGGGCAGAGGTATGTGGGAACCTTGTACTTTACACTCTGCTGTGAAACCTAAAACTGCCTTTTTTTTTTTTTTTTTACATTTTAAACAAATTTTTTTTAGTTATTGAAGGACCTTTATTTACTTATATGTGGTGCTGAGGATGAACCCAGGGCCTCGCACATGCTAGGCAAGCACTCTACCACAGAGCCACAACCCCAGCCGTAAAAACTGCTTTTTAAAAATTAAGATTAGGCCTATCTATTAAGATAGGTGGTGCACACCTATAGTCCCAGCTATTCAGGAAGCTGAGGCTCCTTGAAGGATCAGAAGTCGAGGCAGCCTGGGCAACTTAGTGAGACTGTGTCTTGAAATTTAAAAAAAAAATTAGCAAAGGGCTAGGCAAGTAGCTCAGTGATAAGTGTCCCTGGGTTCAATCCTCAGCACCACTAAAACTACCAAACAACCCAAACTGCTTTGGAATAGTGTGGAATTTTCAGTCAGGAGAGCAATGAGAGTGTGTGTGGTATAGGGCATCAAACTCAGGGCCTCATGCATGCCAGGCAAGCACAGCACTGAGCCATCCCCAGCCCAACACACAGTCGTTAAAAGTTCTTTATGGAGCCAGGTGCAGTGGTGCACACCTGTAATTCCAAGTCTGGAGGCTGAGGCAGGAGGATTGCTAGTTCAAAGCCAGGCTCAGCAACTTAGTGAGGCCCTAAGCAACTCAGTGAGACCCTGTCTCTAAGTAAAATACAAAAAAAGGGAGGGGGTCTGGGGATGTGGCTCAGTAGGTAAGCACCCTTAGGTTCAACCCCTGGTACTGGGGGGAAAAATGTTCTGCATGGAGATAGAGAAGCAAAATATTTAACTGCCTTTCACAAATGTGTCTGACTTCATAATCCATCTCAAATCAGGCCTGTTAAACAGAAACTCTTTCACAAACACCAGAATAACAATAACATAGAATATTTATTAAGCATCATTTGCATGTCTCTCTGCTAGGCAATTTACACACGCCATCTCATCAGCTCTTTACACTTACATGCTATGAGGTACAAAGCACCAGCATCCCTACAGTTGAGAAGCAAAGCTATTTGCATGTGGCCACACAGGAAGTAAAGTGAAATTGGCAACGTCACATCTATGTGGCAAGTGGCCCCAGGCATACTTTGTATATTTAACAAGTAGTTATTTAGTGCCTTCTGTGTAACAGGTACTGGTATCAGGTGGCTTAACCTTTCACTTCTGGTGCTGGGGACAGCCAGGGCCTCTCTCATGGTAAGCAAGCCTCTACCACTGAGCTCTGCCCCTAGGCTACCAGAATGGTTCCCAGGGGAGCAGAAGTTTAATAGCTGAATCCAGCTACCTCTTGGTCTCTCACACTAGCTGCATGCTCCCCAAAGTAGACCCCAGCTAACCCGCTTTGCAGAAGATGAGCCCCAAGGACCACAGCCTCCAGAAGAGAAAATATGAGTTTCATTACCAGCTGACGAACACGGCGGGTTTCAAGTTGGGGGAAGGCAAAAGGATGGGATCCAAGGGCATGATTAGCCCCTTGCCCATCCTGGATCCTTCAGGGTCATGGTCAGTTTCATGGCCACGGAAGTCAAGTCAGTTCACACTGGTGGGGTCTCCAGACAGGAGTAAGGCACAGAGGTGTGTGAGGTCAGCTTCCTCCTCTTGGGGTGGGAGCAGGAGGTCCTCTCCATGGGTACTGCCTGGGCCCACCCCCCAGGCAGCGCTGCCCTTGTGCCTCAGCACACGCTGAACACTGAAGGGGCCTGGCCTTGGTATTTCTCATGGACCATCTTGAGGATGGGTATGAGGTTCTGGAAGGTGGGGCGGAAGGAGGCCTCTGCCTCCCAGCAGTTCTTCATAAGATGATAGATCTAGGGAAGAAGAAATGGGGCTGTGGCTGTGGCTGCTGCTGTCTCTGTGACTTGAAGACAGGAGCGAGGGGAAAGGCAGGGAGGGTCTCACCTCACAGGGACATCTGTCAGGTCGTGGTAGCCTCTCCCCTCGCTCCAGCAACTCAGTGAGCCTCAGCACTGTCATCTGTCCCTGGGTGAGGCCTATAAGCTCCATGAATTTCTATGGTAGAATCAAGACAAGCTCTTTGCAACAAGCAGGGAAGACTGGCCAAAAACTTGGCACTAGATCACTAGAGTTCTAATCCCACCTTGACCCTTCTCAGCTATGACTTTGAACTTTCCACTAAGCATCTTTGGGCCTCAGTTTGCTCATCCCTGAAAAGGGATGCTAAGGTCTTCCACTGGGGTTACTATGAAAGGTAGATAATCTGCTTTTTTTTTTTTTTTTTGGGGGGGGGGTGCTGGGGATTGAACCCAGGGCCTTGTGCATGCGAGGCAGGCACTCTACCAACTGAGCTATCTCCCCAGCCCCGATAATCTGCTCTTCATGGAGTAAGCCTCTATCAAGGGCTCACTGTTATTAAGCCTTGCAACATGTGGGTTCTACCTGTCAGAAACTTATTATTTTTTTCAGACTGGGTTTCACTGTGTTGCCCAGAGTGATCCTCCTGCCTCAGCCTCCAGAGTAGCTGGGATATAGGTCTGCCCCAAAATGCTCAAATCAAAACTATTTACCTTTTTGGAGGCTTTATGTCTGTGCGGACAATCCAATACTTTCCTGGCTCCTCCCCTCTGCTCAGACCTGACCAATCACTATAACCCCCATCTACACAGTGATTGGCTACAGGTATACATATGAGTCAGGCTAGACCAATCAGAGGTAGCCCCAGGAATTAGGCAGGAAAGAAGACCCTTGGTCTCCTGGCCCGAGGTTTCGGTACCTGGAGGGCTGGGGACACAGTTTCCAGAGAAGAGGGAGAGCCAGCTTGCGATGCTACTACATACTACAGAACCAAGAACGTGACACCTCATGACTCAGGCTCCACTCCCAGTGGCGTTTGCAAATGGTATAAGCTGCTCCTATTTGGCCTGTGTCCTTTTGAGTAAGGTTTCCATCACGATCACAGTCCCCTGCACTGCAAAAGGCCCGTTTTCCATGTACATGGAGTGTCTGCTAGGGTGGAAGCTGGGCCTCTTGTGAATGCCTGCCTTTCTCACTCCCCTAGCCTACTCTAGGGTAAGGGCGTGGGCCTGGCACTCACGGAAGGGGGACTCTGGCTGGAGTCACAGTATGTCAACAGCTCATAGAGGGTGACCCCGAAGGACCAGACGTCGGACGCATAGTAGAACTTACACTCCTTCAGGCACTCTGGGGCATACCTGCAGAGAGGCGACACTTAGGTCTAGGGACTGGTCTCAGGGATTGGGAGTCAGACCAGGCTGGAACCCTCACATGGCGGACTGAGGGACCCCTCTGGCCCCAGTTGGGATCCCACTCTTAAGGGCCCAGCCTGAGAGGGGTGAAGATCTACTTAACCAAGCCAAGCTGACCCCGCTCTCCAGGCAATGTGGAGCTCTAGCCCCACCCCCTCATCTCCCGGTTCTGCCCAGTTTCATTGGAACCCGGCCTTGTCCTCAGAGACCCAGTCTCCTCGACCCTGCCTGTTCCAGGTGACCCTGGCACCATCCCCCTAGCCCCAGACTCTGTCCCCGCCTGGTCACCAGAACACGGGGCTGTCCCCATCCTCTCGCACGCGGTAGTACTCGTGGCCTTCAGGCACAGCCTTGGCTAGGCCAAAGTCCCCAATCTTGACCAGCCTGTCGTTGTCCAGCAGCACGTTGCGCGCAGCTAGATCTCGATGGATGTAGTGCTGCGCGTGCAGGTAGGCCATGCCCTGGGGGCGGGGGGCAGGGTGAGTCAGGATCAATGGGGCAGGGGTCAGCCAGCAGCCGCAGGGTCTGAGGATCGGTGACCAGGACGGCTGGGGAAGAGATTAGGCTTGCGAAGAGAGTAGGGTGGCAGGTGGGGTCAAGCAAAAGGAGGAGCCAGGAAGCTGGTGCAGGACCAGAAGAGGAAACTGGGTGGAAGGAGCGTGAATCTGGAGGAGCCGGGTTCTGGGCGTCACCAACTGAGCAGGTGGATTGGGGCGGGGCCAAGAGGGGTGTGGCCAGGCGAACTTGGACACACATAAGCAGAGGGTCGGAAGTCAGTTCAAGGACCAGAAGACAGTGCCCAGTGAGCAGGAGTCGGGGAGAGACAGGATCATTCAGGGCAGGCCAAATCAGGGCAGCAGGTTCGGGAACAGGGTGGGGTAGCCTCCCACCTCACAGATCTGCTGGGCGAACAGCAGCAGCTGGGCCAGCCCGACGTTGTGCCGGGGCAGGTAGTCTCGGAGGCTGCCCAGGGGCACATACTCCATAACCAGCTGCACTGACTTCTCGCCTGTTTCCAAGAAGGAATCGTAGGAGAAGCAGAGGGAGGGACCAGGGGTACCCCCACTTAGTCCTACACGGCCCCCTCCCAGGTGTGGAGGAAAGCTAGGACCCGCACACACTGGGCCCAGTCCTCGAGCGGGATGAACCCGTCCTGATCCCTGTCCCAATGCATGGGAAGGACCAGTGCTCCCATCCATCTTGGCCTCAGCAGGTGGCGACCCCCAGCTGGAAAGGAGGCTGCCTGGCTGCACCCCCAATTCTAACTGAACAAACCAGAGGCTTGCCCTGAAGCCCCAAGACTAATTCCAGTGCCCGCACATCTAAGCCTCACCCAGTCCCGCCCACCTTGGTCTTCACAGCAGCCCTTGTACTTGACGATGTGCTCGTGGTAGAGTGTGCGCAGGATATCGATCTCCCGCCTCCAGCCAGAGCGGAGCTGGGGCCCACAGTCCGCCTTGAGGGCTTTCACGGCCACCATCTCGCCAGTGCCATCGTTGGTCGGGTCGTAGCAGTACAGGCTGACCTTGCCAAAGTGACCCTGACAGCAGTGCACAGGAAGATAAACCCCACTCCTGTTTCTAGGTCCTGGTAGATCTGTTCCAGAAGCCCCAGGCCCTACCTACTCTGTTGCTGAGTCTACATCCCAGGACCTCCCTCAAAGCTCAGAACTCCCATACTCTCCTGCAGAACTGCCCTTAATTCCCCAACTCCCACCTGATGGGTTTCTAAAAGCCCCGCCCCCAGCTCTCCAGGCTCCACCCTCACCTCGCCAAGATCCCGGATCTTTTTCAAATATCGCTTGTGGAAAACAGTGGGGTCCGACACTGGTGAGTCTGGATTTACAGCAGAGACGTCCACTAGATCTGGAAGTCATAGCAGGTGAGGTTCGACCCTGGCCCACTCCCCAGCAGGCCCACACTAGGGAAACAACGCGGGTCACTGCTCCCTGCACCCCGAGGTAAGGAAACGTTCCCCCAACAGCTGGAAAATTCCACTTTCTGTACGAAATGCGATATTAGCTGCATCAAAACTGACACCTCAGCGCCGAGGCCATAGCTCAGTGGCAGAAAGCCTGCCTAGCATACGGGAGGTCTGGGTTCCACTCCCAGCACCGCAAAGCGAAAACAGACCAAAACCAGGCACGTGGCTAGTCTGAGACTGGGCGGAAAACACCAATCTCACATCCAGAGAGAAAAGGAAAACTGCAACGGTCTCATTCATCCAAAGCTGAACCTCTCCCCCGAGCCTCTCCCCTTTTAACCCTGCTGCCCGCCCCTGTATGGGAGAGACCTCAGGACACCATGTCTGTGTCAGCAGGGAACCAGCACTGAGGTGGGGCTCACTGTGGGGCTGCAGCTGAGTGAGGTCGCGCAGGATGGTGCGGAACGAAGGCCGCAGGGCCCGCTCATAGGTAAGGCACTGGTTGGTGATAGTGGCCAGTTCCGGGCACGAGGGCTCTGGCAGGCGGTGCTGCTTCTGGTAGAAACGCTCCTTCTGTGGAGGGGGGACCCGTGGGATTCAGCACGGGCCCCAGCCCCACCCCTCTCGCAGGAGGTGGAGCCCGGCTGGTGCCTGCTCTTGCCATTCCCCTTTTACAGATGAGGGAGCCGAGGCGCAGCAGGACGACAGAGCCACATCCAGCTGACTGCCGAGCCGGGCAGCTCCCTATCAGCACACCCTGCCTCGGCTGTCGCCCACCTCTGCTCTTTGCCCCTCAGACCCCAGCTCCTGAGAGTAGCGAAGTCTCCAGCGTTTGCACAGGCCGGACCTCTGCTCTTGCTGCACTTCTGGGTCTGGCTCATTAGCCAATTCTGTGCTTAGATAAAACCTCCTCTGGGAAGCCTTGCCTGACCCTTCAGATACCTTTTGTCCCTGGCCAAGAGCCTTGACCACCAGCTCTGGGAGGATAAGAAGGAGCATCCCCACTCCCGCAGCCAGGCTTCTCCATCTGTCTGGTCGCTGCCTAACACTGAAGCCTGTGGCTTACTTGACTCCTGTGCACTGGGCACTACTGATTCCACAAGGACCTTAAAAAGCTGGGATCACAATTAACTCCAGGGGCCCACGGATCCCCTGGTCGTACCTCAGAGGGGCCACGGCCCTGCAGTGGGGCCTCCCCGTCAAAGCAGATCTCGAGGAGGGTGGCACCAAAGCCCCACTTGTCAGCTGCAGTGCACAGACTGTTGGCCCCGGCAGGCAGGCACTCGGGCGCTGTCCAGGGAATGCGCTCCACCCTCTCTGTGGGCCATGCTCAGAGTCACCAAGGGCAGAAGGAGCAGGGAAGCCCGTCCCTGTGGCCAGTACTGTTTGGGCACTCACCCTCCCTAGAGAGGGCACCCAAGCCCACACCAGGGTCACTCAGCTTGATGAAGGGGCTGGTGCCCTCTGCCAGCCCCAGCCGTGCCAGCAGGATGTTCCGGCCACACACATTACCATGAACCAGGTTCTTGTCCTCCTGGGGTGGGAGACAAGGAGGGGGCATGGCCACTTGGCAGGGGCACAGACTCCAGCCCCAACCCCCATCCCGTGAGGCCCTCATGGGGGCAGTCATGTGAGAAAGACGTTGGGGTCATTATTGGGATGCCAAGACAATACACTGTTGTGACCAGGCAGCATGGGGGTCTGAGTGGGTCCTTCTCATTCTCCTAGAGCTGGTGGCCAAGGCTCATGGCCAGGAATGAAAGACCAGAGGCCCCTGTAGTTGTCCTTAAGTGCACGCCAGGCACACTCCTGTCCCAGTGCCTTTGCTGTTCCCTGCCTAATGTCCTCTTGGCTCCCTCCCTCATCTCCTCCAGGTGGCCTTAGTAAGACCTTCCCAGCCCACCTACTTAAAGTTTCACCTCTTTCTCAGCGAGACCCTGTTTCAAAATAAAGAAATAAAAAAAGGGCTGGAGATGTGGCTCAGTGGTTAAGTGCCCTTGGCTTCAACCCCTGGTACCAAAATAATAATAATAATAATAATAATGATAATAATAAAATAAAAAATTTAAAAAGGGCTGGTGAGGTAGTTTAGTGGTAAAGTGCCCCTGGGTTCAGTCCCCAGTACCTAAATAAGTAAAATAAATGAATAAATACATGAGGACTACAGGAGGAGGTAGGCAGGTTCCGGGCAAACATTATGCCATTTTGTAGCAGGGATTTAAGCGTCTGTGCAGTTGGTAACCCCCAAGGACACTGAAGGACGACATACAACCCTCTTTCCTGGTGAAAATGCCTTGAGCACAGGGATTTGACTGTTCTGTTGTTATCTGCAGGTCTAGGTCTGGGCCTGGCATATAGGGGAGCCCAGGAAACACTGAAGAGGAGGAGAAGGGGGACCTCTGGAAAGTGGTTCCAGGAAGGGCTGGGAGATGAAAGGCCAGAGACAGAAGACAGCACCCAAGGGACCTGGGACGCTGTGCGCAGAGGACAGATGGATTTATGGACAGATCTCCAGGGGGTGCTGTGTGGTCCAAGAGATGTATCTTGGCCTCCCACCCAATGCCCCGCTGTCCAGCCCCTCTAACCAACACAGGTGCCAGCCCCGCCCACACACCAGGTAGCTGAGGGCGCTGGCCAGCTGCTGAGCCACTGCCACCTTCCAGGTCATGGGCACACGGCCCTTCTCTCGCCGCAGCCACACGTCCAGGGGTCCATTTTCTACGTACTCCGTCACCATGATGTCTGCAAAGACCTGGCTGCTCCAGGGGTTGCCCCACCTCCTGCGGGCCTCCCACCTCCATGGGGCCAGGAGCCAACTTGGGGGCTGGGCCTGTGGCTGGGGATGGTGTGGGGACAGAAGGGCTAGGACAGGTTTGGGGGCGAGTCTGGGGAGAAAAGAAATGCAAGATGGAGTATGGGGTGAGGCAGAGGCAGATGGGGCCTTGGGGTCCGGTGGGCACGAGAGCCTGCCCTGGCGTACAACAGTGAGCACGGGAGCAGGAGCCAGGGGTGGACATGGACACCAGTATGGATGCAGGGGTTAGGGCAGGAGCCAGGTCAGGACACAGGAACAGTGGAACGGGCAGGGCGGGAGCGAGGCCAGCGCTGGGGAGTGAGAGAGACCAAAACACATTTGGGGTTGTGGTACTGGTGGGGCCGGGGTCATCCTGTATAAGCAGCTTTGAGGGACACACAGAAGAGGGACGGAGGTGGCATGAGGTTCTAGGTGAGGCTGGATATGCAGAGGTTGAGGTCTGGGAGGACCAAGGGACACAACAGGGCTGGTGTCTGTGGGGACCAGAGTGTTGCTGGGTCAGAGTGGAACGGGCCGGCTGCAGAGAGGGCTGGATGGGCAGGAGACGGGATGGAGTGGGGAGCCGGGTGCAGGCAAGGCCTGGGCTGTAGCTGTGGGAAGCGTATGGGTGAGGCCAAGGTGTGATCTGGGGTTAGATGCAAGCCAGGGTTGGCACGTGGTCAGCAGTGGGGTAGAGGCTGAGGGTCAAGATACAGCCTGGGGTGAGGGGAGCTGAGCTGAGAAGAGGTCTGAGATGGGGTTGCACTCAGGGTCAGGGAAGCTCAGGGAGTGGGTATGAGTGGGGGCTCTGGTTTGCAGATGGGGCGGAGCGGGACCCACTCACTCTCGGAGTGGCGCACACAGACGCCGTGCACGAAGGCCAGATGTGCGTGGGAGACCTGGCTCATGAGGCTGGCCGTCTCGTAGAAGGCCTGCGGGAACGGGCAGGTCAGGGGCTGTGAACCTCACCCCGCGTCCTGCCCCACTGCACGAGCATGCCACGGCCCCTTGCTCACTCACCAGGGCGATGTCATGGTGACTGGGGTCCAGTACTTTCAGCACCACTCGCAGCTGCTGCCCACAGCCCCCTCCAGGTCTGGGGGAGTCCCCGCCATCTGCTTTGCCCTCCTCAGGGCCCCCCACTCGCAAGAGGCCCTCATATACATTGGTCCTTGTGCCCTGGCCCAAGTGGGATAGCTGCATAGTAGCATAGAATACCGCCATGATGCCAGCTGCCTGCCAACCTCCTAGGGCCCCGCCACCGCGTCCCCAGGGACCCTGTCCCTGCCACACCCCCACCTGGGTGATCTCATCCTGGTGGATGCGGTGGAAGCTCAGCTGGCTGAGGTTAAGTGGCCTGGAGCTGGCCCGAGACCCCCTCATGATGATGAGGTTGGAGATTTCTGGAGGTGGACATGAAGTAGCTGACGTGGGCTGGCGTGGGGGAGAGAAGCCGTGCCCACCCCATGTCCCACCCTGTACCTCCTGGCCGGGGCAGGCAGCAGCGCCGCAGGTTGAAGCAGTCATCCCCCGCCCGCAAGGAGCAGCCCTGCAAGGCTGCCTGCAGCTCCCGCACGCTGGCAAAGGGGCGGCCCCAGCCCTCCAGCACAAAGGCCCCGTCGTCCTGCTGCTCGATGGGGAACTTCCGGAGGCGCAAGCTCTGCGCTCCAGGCGCCTGGGGTGGGTGGAAAGGGCAGTGAGCAGAGGTTTAGGCAGGGCTCATGCCCAGCCCCAGCCCAGGGCCCCAGCCCCAGGCCCACACCGGCTCAGGCTGCGCCACCGTGAGGATAAGGCGGTGGAGGTGGACGGTGCTCCAGTGGATGAGGTAGAGGCCATCCTCTGGTCGCAGCTTGGCCTGCACAAAGGGCTCCCTAGGGGGGTCAGAGGGTTGCCATTAGGCCATCTGGAGTGACTGCTAGACCTGCACCTGGCAAAGACAACATGAGACCCGCCCAGAGGGATGCAAACCAGCTAGGATAAAAGTCAGAAGTAGCTGTTCATGGGCTGGGGATGCAGTTCAGTTGGTCAAGTGCTTGCCTCGCAAGCACAAGGCCCTGGGTTCAACCCCCAGCACTGCAAAAAAAAAAAAAAAAAAAAGTTGTTCATGGGGTGACACCAAGTACACACATACACACACACACACACAGGGCCACTTACACAGAGACACAGCATGAGAGCACAGACAGGCACACACAGGTACATAACGCCAGAGGCAGCCACTGACAAGATGAGACAGGAAACAGCCATCAAATCGGGGACAGGTGCACACCCACCCATTGTCATGTGCAGGGTGACACATGGACAGTCTACCACACAACTGAAGAGCGGGGATCACAGACGCATCCGATTACCCAGTGTGACAGGGCAACACAGGGGCTGCTTTGGTCTGAATAGGGTTTGTCCCCTCCGGGAATACCTGGAGTCTGATCCCCATGGTATGTTGGTTTTTTGTCACTCTGACAAAACACCTGAGAAAATCAATTTAAAGGAGGAAAGATTTATTCTGGCTACTGATTCCACAGGTCTTAGCCCACAGTCAGCAGGCTCATTGCTTTCAGGCCTGTGCGGAGGCAGAGACATCCTGGCAGAGGATGGCAGAGGGCTTGGGGGGGAAACTGCTCACCTCTTGCCTGGGCAAGACAAGCCCTTCCAGGGCATGCCCCAGGGACCTACTTCCTCCAACAGGCCCTACCGCCTACAGTTTCCACCACCTCCCAAAGTCCAATTACAAATCTGTCGGTGGATTAATTCACAGATGAGATAGGAGCCTTTCTGATCCCAAACCCCACTTCTGAACAGTGCTGCATTGGGGACCAAGCCCTCACACATAAGCCCTTAAGAGACATTCCAGAGCCAGCTGTCACATGGGGCTTTTGGGATGGAGATTAGGATCGGAAGAGCTCATGAGGGCATGCCATAGTTCAGATCTTCTATGTCCCCCAAAGGCTTGGTCCCCAGTTTGGTACTGTTGGGGAGGAGGCAGAACCTTTAAAAGGTGGAGGCTAGTGGTCTTCAGGTCATTGAAGCATGATTTCAAAGGGGATTCTGAGACCCCATTCTCTCCCTCTCCTCCTCAAACTCTCATTTCCTGGCCTTGAGATCAGCAGTACTGCTCCCCACGTGCTTCCACCATGATGCACTGCCTCTCCACAGGCCCAAAGCAACAAGGCCAACCGATCAGACAAAACCTTCCAAACTGGGAGTCAAAAATCTTTTCTCCTATAAGTTGATTATCTCAGGCATTTTATTATACTTATTAGTCAGAGAGCTGACTAATAGAGGATAGGGCCTCCAGATTGAATCTTGGTGGCTTTATAAGAAAAGGGAGAAAATCTGGGCATGGTGGTGCCTCTCTGTATTCTGAGGCTGAGGCAGGAAGATCACAAGTTTGAGGCCAGCCTCAGCAACTTACTAAGACCCTTCAAAAAGGGCTGAAGTGTAGCTCAGTGGTGGAGCATGTGCCTAATGTCTGGGTCATGGGTGTCAATCCCGAGTACCGGAAGGAGAAAAGAAAAAAAGAGGGAGAGACCAGAGAAGACACTCTTGTGCTGCCTGTCTCTTGCTAGGTGATGCCCTGGGCTGCCCCGGCTTGCCAGCAAGAAGGCCACTGCCAGATATGAGCCCACAACCTTGGACCAGACTATGAACCAAAATAAGTCTCTTCTCTTTATAAGAACCTCATCTCAGGTATTTTGTTACAGAAATGAAAACTGGACTAACACGGGGCCTTGGCATCACAGATGATCCTCACTAGAACAAACAGGCACTACAGGTGTCGGCCACATAGGCCCAGTGGCCACACACAGTGGCTAACGTGATGGGCCCAGAGACACCACACTGGTGGCAGCACACGCCTGCTTGTGATGGCAGGTACACCCGCAGACACTGGAGGCAAAATGGTCACTTAAGTTTCCCTGGTAGAGGGACAAGCCTCTGAGAGGTCAGACCTTTTCGGACACCCCCAGGTGCTAAGTCCCAGTGTCACAGGTACTACAGGGGACAGCCAGACACAGAGCCAATGACTAGAGAAGCCACAGTCGCAAACCCCGCAGCATGCAGAGAGCCACATGATCTCCACCTGCTGACCACTGCATCCTCTCAGCACCATGACACTGACAGAGTCCTCTGACAGGGACCCACACATCCCAGCACAGACACACCTGTGTAGGTGGACATCCCTGACATGCCCCTAAACGACCTCTGGGTTGGTACAACACACTGTCCCATGAAAATCACCTGTTCTGTGCAATGCCAATGTCAACATGTGATTGCTAATCCCCAGTGCCATCACCAGAGCAGGTGACAGCTGCACCACAAACATCCAGACACGCAGGGTGACAGTCCCAAATGCAGCCCTCTCACGAGGACACAGCACCCCATCATCCCAGTACCCTCGCTTGCATGCAGCCCCTCACTTGCACGTGTGTGCACACGCACAATGTGCACACGCAGGTGAACACAAGTAGGTGCCTGAACTCACACCCAGGCAAGTGCACACATGTGTGCCTGCCCTCCCATGCACACAGAAACAGACACACACGTTCACTGGGATATGCACACGCATGACACAGCCAACACACACGTGCACAAATGCATGCATGCTCTAGAGGAACCACAGTGGTGCGCCTCACACGGGCTGACACGCATGCACAGCAGGCGCGTGCACACCACACAGTTCCTGCAGAGGAGCCCTGGTGGCCCTGGTGGCCCTGGTGGGGGCAGCCCAGTCCGCCCACCTCGCCTACCCTGGCCACTCACAGCAGGGGTCCGTGGATGCCGTCCTGGATGCTCATCACCAGCCGCGGGGGAGCCACCTCCTGGCACAGGTAATGGCTGGAGTCGGCCGTCAGGCGGAAGTAGCCGTCCACCAGCGCCACGAAGGACAGGGCCACAGACCGGGAAGGCAGGCTCAGCTCCTGCAGGCCAGGGTCACGTCAGGCAGGTGACACCGGCCAGAGCTGCCCCCCACCTGGCTGCCGGCCAGGGGCCCCACCAGGCATGTGTTCTCCTGCTGGTAGATGGTGACATGGCACCCTTTCAGCACCATGTGTGTGATGTCCTGGAAGTCACAGAAGTAGGTCCATGGCTGCTCCCTCGGCCTGTCTGCTGGCTGGCCAGCTGCCTCGTGGGCCTTGGCTTTCTTCCCAGACAGGCTGGTTTGGGAATTCCTGCTGCTGTGGCTGCCATCATTAGAACCCTGCAAATCCAACAAGCGGGGCAGAAGACAAAGCAGGGCACAGTCCACTTATCCCCTGCACCTTCCCCAGGGGACAGGAGACGAGGGCCAGTCAACCGTTTTGGAACCCCTCTCAGGAGTCCCAGTGGCACAGGCAGGATGGGGACCCATGTCCAAGAGAGACACAGGCTGGAAGCCAGAACCTCAGGGAGAGCAGACAGGAGAATTCTGCCCCCACCCCCAACTGCCAAACAACTAAGGGGCTCGCCAGAGGTTAGGTCCCAGAAATCAGGTCCCCAGGGGGCAGACAGACAAAGGATGCTCTCCAAAAAACAGACCCCAGGGGACAGAGGGACACAGCCCAGAGGCAGGTGGGAGAAAGGGTTCACCACTGCTATCCCAGGAGCCCACCAGCAGAGGTGAGCAAGGGCCACCACGCCAGGACTACCCAAACCCAGAGCACAACAGGCATCCTGCTCACCTTTGCTTGTATTGGCCGCCACTTGATGCCGTCCATGCCTGTCACCAGCACCTCGTGGGTGGGGGATCCCATGGCAGACTCCAGGCTGTGGCCCACGGGGGCCTGCCTGCTGTCCCCAATGTAGCAGGGCTCTCCCTCGGCCTGGGACAGTAGCTCCAGGTGACACACGGGTATGCACTCAGTGCCGAAGCGGGGTGCCAGATGCTCCAGGGTGGCCAGGTATTTGACAATGACAACCTGCTGGGAGAGGTGGTCTGGCTGGAAGGCCTGCAGGAACTTGCGAAAGACATTGCGCAGGCGCAGCCGTGTAAGTGCATTGTGCTGACGGATCTGCTGCCGGAAGGAGCGGGGGATGCAGTCCTTAAAACTGTGGGGTTGACATGGAAGGGGACAGTCAGGGGCCTGGTTGGTAGGCCTGGCTGAGTGACATACGACAAGTGGCTTAACCTCTCTGAGCCTCAGCTGCCTCGGCAAGAGAAGATGTACACTGGCAAGAAAGTGGGGGACCAACCCAGGGAAGGGGGTGCTGTGGAGGTCTGGAACACAGACCTCCCAAAGACACTCTGGAGCTGAAATCCCAGGTCTCAGGCAACTTCTGAAAGCTTGAAAGGGCTCTGTTTCCTTTAGAGCCTCATCTTTGAAATGGGACCAAACAGTGCCCACCTCTAAGGCTGATGAGAGAACTCGGTGAATTGTTGTCTGCAAAGTGCCTGGACTAGGGATCAGCGCACAGTCAGGACTGAGCCTCGGCCGTTACCATCACAGGAGAAGCTGCTGTTATTTTATGATCCTCAATAAAATACACAGCTCTGGGCGATCTCTCTGCTGCTCAGAGTCCTGCCTCCTCACTCTCCCCAATCCATCCCCTTCTGCCTGTCGCCTGCCGGCAGCTGACCACCAACATGGCTAGATCACAGGTTTCCATGCCTTGGTCTCAATCTCCCAAGCTGCTCTCTCCCTCCCCCACCTCCAAGCTTCCCAGGGCTCCCCAGTACTCCCGACAAGGGCCGGGCCAAGGTCCACACTCGGACAGTCACCTACAGCCAATTCCCCTAGAAAGAGGCCTTTGCTGCCATCTGCCTCTGAGCCTTCACAGATGCTGTTTCCTCTGCCTAGAAGATGCTGCCAGTGCGACTGAATAAAGCAATCAACTCTGGGCCTTAGCAGAGAAGTTCCCTACCTGGGAAACACTCCCTGATTTCCAGGCTGGGTGGGTTACCCACTCCTGCACATTGTTGTCACAGTTCTAGTCCTTCAGAGTCTATGGCAGGGACTGAAAAAACGTGCTTCCTGGGCAGCTGGGGCTGGGGATGTGGCTCAGGGGTACAGCAGGTGCCCAGCATGTGTAAGGCTCTGGGTTCAACCCCCCGGCACTGGGAAGCAAAGCAAAACAAAACACAGCTGGTCCGGAAAGACACAGCTCTTGCGCTGCCTCCTCCAGGCAGTGTGCCCCGATTATCCCAGCCCCTGCTGCAAAGCAGAGATCCCCCAAGGCTGTCTGTAGAGGGAAGTAGGGCTGGCTCCCACCTCCCCAGAATCCAGCCTCCTTCCTTCCCTGAAATTTGAATTTTATTTTATTTGGTTTGATTTATTTTTTCTTTTTTGGTACTGGTGATTGAACCCAGGCGTGCTTAACCACTGAGCCACATCCCCACCCCTTTTTAAAATTGTGAGACAGGGTTTTGCTAAATTGCTGAGGCTGTTTTTAACTTCAAATTCTCCTGCCTTAACCTCCCCAGTCACTGGTTACAGGAATGCACCTCCATGCCTGGCCTTCCCTTGAATTTTAATGAGTTCTCAAAGTCAAGAGCTTTAAGGATCTGCCAAGTTCCTTCCTCCCTGCTCCAACCCCCTCCCATAACGCCCTGGCTCCCACTGTTCCAGTCATACCTCCTCCAACATATCAGGCATGGAACAGCCTCAGAGCCTTTGCACTGGAACTTCCTCTATATAGAATGTTTTTCCTTGAAATGTACATAGCTTCCCTCCTTCACCTCCTTGAATATCACCTTCACGACGAAGAATTCCCTAACTTACCTAATTTAACAATACTAACCTAAGTCACTGGCTCCTGAAGTCTGAGCTACTCTGGAGGCTGAGTAGAGAATGGCAGAGTTCAGGGCCAGCCTAGGCAACATATGACCCCATCTCAGAATATAAACAAAGAGCTGGGAACGTAGCTCAGTGGTAGATCACTTGCCTAGCATGGGTTTGACCCCAGGACCACAAAAAAATTAATTAACTAAATAAATGGATACAGAAATAAAATTACAAACCTCTCACCCCCGATATTCCATATTCCTATTTAATTCATTTTATTTATTATTATTATTATTATTTATTTATTTTTTTTTGTAGTATTGGGGATTAAACCCAGGACCTCACACTTGCTAGGCAAGTGCTCTACCACGGGGCTGCACTCAGTCCTGATTTATTTAATTTTCAGTACTAGAGTTAGGACCCAAAGTTGCTTTACCACTGAGTTACATTCTAAGCCCTTTTTTTTTTTTTATGTTAAAACAGGATCTTGCTAAGTTCAAGTTCGGCCTTGAACTTATCTTCCTGCCTCAATCTCCCAAATCACTGGGATCACGGGTGAGGCCACCACATTGGGTTCCTGCTTAATTTCCCCCATTGCACTGATAGCCATCTCAAACACTGCACATTTCCCTTTGGGATTTTGTTCACTGCCTGCCGATTTCATGAGAGGTGAGCTCCCAGAGGGTGGGGGACTTTTGTCTGACGTGTCTTCTGTTGTGTCCACGACACCCGGAGCTAGTGTCAGCACACAGGGCGTGCTCAGTAAGCACTTGCTGAAGCCCACCCAGCCCTCCATGCATGGTGCACTTCCCCACACCTACTCAGAAGCCCCACTCCCTTCCCAGACACCTGATCTCCTTGGCCACCTCTTCCAGGGGGACACCACGTTGGAGAGCAAGGTGGCAGAGATGCAGAAAGGCCATGCCCAGGCTCTCGTTCTTAAAGTGGTGGATCTCCTCCTCACTGGACAGCTCCCACAGTGATACCACATCATTCACAAACTCATGCTTGCCCTGGGAGTAGGGGAATCAGGCAGAAAGGGAGGTGTGAGAATGCTCTCATTCTCTAGTGAGAGAAATCTAGTTCCTTGCTTCTGGGCATCTTGGGGAAGGAGAGACCACCTTTTCTAGAATGGTTAAATACACAGCACACACACCTATTCTTCCCAATCCTGTGCCAGTGGCAGACATCACTAATCAATCCCAGCACTCATTCTCATTCAGCCTAAATACAGATGGCATAAGTTGAAACATATTAGCTATATTAAATTGGAAAGGGAAGTGGGGGTTCCTAGACTATTCCAAAGGCCCCATAAATGGTTCTGCCTCCCCATCCCTGCTCATACCTGTTCAAAGAGGTACTCGAATGAGGCTGGGTCCAAGAGTTGTGCCCCCTGCTCTGTCCGTTCTGGGGAAGTCTCAGCCCCTGGGAGTCCACAGCGGTACACAGCTGGCTCCTGAGGATTCATTCCATGCCAGTTTCGGAAATAAAACCTGCAGGAAGGGGAGGGATGCAGCTGAGGCTTAGCAGAGGCACTGACAGCTCCAGATTAAAAGGGGAAAGGTTTTCAAGGGGCCTCCACCTACCTCATGCGGAAATACAGTGTCAGACCTGTATCTCTGGAGACCTCTAGGATGTGGTTTGGGGGCAGCCAGACTTGGGCCTGGGCATCAAAAAGGGCAAAGAGATTGAAGCAGGGTGGAGTGATGCCTGCAACAGGGGAGCAATGAGGTCAGGAGCTATGTCATTTATTGCCATCAGCCCTAAGGACCTCTAGGCCTGCTGTCTCCTTTCACGTGCCTTCCCTGGGTCTCCTTCCCTGCCTACAGCTGGTCTTAAGTTATATGTGTGCAAAGGACAATGCAATCTGTTGACCATGTTGTGGCTTCGCAGGAGAACTATTCTCCTTTGCAGCTAGGATGAATGGGATGTGAACAGAAGGGACAGGTAGACTACTGAATCTGGAAATAAACCCTCTTGCCATCTTCCTGTCCCCAAGGAAGTTGAAAGTTCCTTCTACAGAGTGGTGAAGTTCTGAAGTGGAGGTGAGCCATTTGACCTGCATTTGATTTTTGGAAAACTTGATTACCTTAAGTTAGGAAGATTTGGGGGTTGCTTATTACAGCAGCAAAACATACCCCAGACTGACTAACATTATTACAGAAATGGCTAGCAATGTGCTGCTAACTCCAACCCCAAAGATATATCCAACTAACTTCTTCTGTCTTCCCCGGACATCAAAGACCCCCTCAGGTGTGCCTTATTCCAAACAGATCTCATCCACAGTCCCCAAACCTGAACTTCCTCTGCCTAGTTCTTCAAGCCAGAACTTGAAGAACTTCTTGAACACCCTTCAGATGAAAGTAGTCACCAAATCCTGCTCTTTCTACACTTCATGTATCTTTGAGATCTATCCACTTCTGCTGTATTTTGGATCTTAAATGTTCCCCAAAGACCAATCTGTTAAAGGCTTGGCCCCAGGGTAGCACTATGGGAGTGGTAGAACTCTGAAAGGTGGAGTCTGATGGGAAGTCTTTAGGGCACTGGAGACTTTCCTTTGAGGAGGACCATGGGATCTCTTTGCTTCTTGGTTGTGAAGTGGGTGGTTCTGTTTCACCATGTGCTCCTGCCATGATATGCTGCCTTGCCACAGGCCCAAAGCAACAACCCAACCAATGGAATGTCTGAAACTGGGAGCCAAAATAAACCTATTCAGACATCTGTTACAGTGGCAGAAAAACAGACGAACAACCTCCTTCAAATCCAAAGCCCAACCTTTGTGTGGCCTCCAGATAAGCCATTGTTCTCCACTGGCGACCCATGGCATCCTTGCTTTTATATACATCATTTAAAAATCTTTTTTTTGTTGGGGGGGTACTGGGACTTGAACCCAGGAGCACTTTAACATTGAGTTTCATCCCCAGCCCTTTTTATTTATTTTTTTAAATTTTGAGACAGGGTCTCACTAAGTTGCTGAAGCCAGCCTTGAGCTTGCAATCCTCCTGCTTCAGCCTCCTGATTTACTTCTCATTTATAAATCTTATCTAAGGGCTGGGGTTATAGCTGTGTGGTGCTCTTGCCTAGCATGCACAAGGCCCTGGGTTTCATCACCAGTACAACAACAAAATCTTATCTAAAATATCTATTCCATCAGGGCACAGTAATGCACACCTGCAAGCCCAGCGACTCAGGAGGGTGAGACAGGATGATCACAAGTTCAAGGTCAACCTGAGCAACTGAACAAGACCTTGTCTCAAAATAAAAAATAAAAAGCACAGGGCATGGAGGCACATGCCTGTAATTCCAGCAACTGGGGAGGCTGAGGTAGAAGGATTGCTAGTTCAAAGCCAATTTCAACAACTTAGCGAGACCCTAAGCAATTCAGCCCCCCCCCCCAAAAAAAAAGGGTTGGGGATGGGGATATACCTTAGTGGTTATGCACCCATCACCAGTGGTTATGTATCTGAATTCAATTGGCAACACAAAAAAAACAAAAATAAAAAATATTAAAGGCTGGGGATGTAGCTCGGTAGCTAGGTGCCCTTGGGTTCAATCCCTAGAATAATCAATTGATCAGTCATCCATTCAGAATTACTTAAAATCACCTAAGTACCAATCATCAAATAGTACAATTGAGCCTCTTAACTACATCCTCTTCCTTTTTCCTCCTGCAATAACACAACCATACAGCTAAATAAGTGTTTGTCATTATCACATCCTCTGTGACCTAGCCTTGAATGTTATAAACTCTAAATGTGTGTATTATACTACAGGTGTTCTTCTGCAGTGGGCTTTTACATTATATGACAAGTTTTAAAGCTTCACCTAGAGGAGCATGGCATATAGTTCCATGGTGGAGTGCTTGGCAAGCATGTGTTGTGTCCTGGGTTTCATTCCCAGTATGGCAAAACGCAAAAATAAAAAAATAAAGCTTCTTACTCTGTATATGTCAACTTTGGTCAAGTTCCATTTTCCTGCCTGCACAGTATTCCTGTGTTCAAGCACAGCATGATTTATTTGTGCATTCCCTGCAGAGGGACTTTGTGATGGTCTCTCATATTTTGCTATGATAAATAAGGCAGCTCCAAAAATTCTCACATGCGTCTACTGGAACACATGAGCTAGGTGTTTACAGGGTAGATATCCAGAAGTGAAAGTATATTGCCTCTGAAAATGCATGTTTCAATGTGTTAGGTGAAGTCAAGTTATACATCAAAAATGATACACGTAGCCAGGCGCAGTGGCCCACAACCGGCAGTTTGGGAAGCTGAGCCAGGAGGATCCAGCAACCTAGGCCCTAAGCAACTCAGCAAGATCCTGTCCCTACATAAAATATTAGAAAGGGCTAGGAATGTGGCTCAGTGCAGTGGGTAAGTACCCCTGAGTTCAATCCCTGATATTAAAAAAAAAAAAAAAAAAAAAAACGCATCTAATTGTACTGCTGTCATGACAAAAGAAGACACCTCCCTTATGAGACAGCTTCCTAAATCACCAACCAAAATGCTTAGCTTAAACTTTCCTTGGCTCCCCAGTTCCCACTAATAAAACCTAACACTTACACAATGAGTAACCATGACCTGGCTTCTGCTTATGTTCTGGTTTCAATTCTTACTTCTCCTTCCAGATTCTGAAAACTGATGGCCAGTCTCTTGCTTCCTCAAACAGATCAAGCTCTCTGGACCCCTGTGCATGTTGTTGCCTCTGCTGGGCACAGGTCCCCTCACCCATGCTATTGTTTGGAGGATCTAGCAGGAGAGCACAGCTTCTCCAGTACCCCTGATGGAAGAGCAGTCCTCCTCTGAGGGGTAGTGTTCTCTTCTGTCTAGCTGCCACTTCAAGAGGACACACATAGAGCAGTGAGGGAAGAAGGGGACATCTGCCTAGCTAGCCATGTCAGTCAAATCAACCTTGGAGATCAATGGGGTGACAGATGTCACAGCCAGAACACCCTCACATCCCCATGCTGTGGTTTGAATGTGTCCCCCAAAAGTTCATAAATTGGAGCCAGCTGCAGAGGCACAAGCCTATAATCCCAGTGACTGGAGAGGTTGAAACAGGAGGATGTCAAGTTCAAAGTCAGCCTCAGCAACCTAGTAAGGCCCTAAGAAACTTAGTGAGACCCTGTCTCAAAATAAAAAACATATATAAAAAGGGCTGAGGATATGGCTCAGTGGTCAAACGCCCTGGTTCAATCCCTGGTATAATAAATAAATAGATAAACAAGTGTTGGGATGTGGCTCACCAATTAAGTGCCCCTGGGTTCAATCCCTGGTTCAAAAATAGAGAAATAAACAAGAAAAAAAAAGTTCATGTGTTGGAAACTTAATCTACAGAGTCATTTGTTAATGATGTGGGGCTTTTGGGAGGTAATTATAATTAGATGAGGTCTTGAGAGGAGGGTCCTCATGATGGCATTAGTGACTTTATAAGAAAAAGAGAGGCCTGAGCTGGCCTGCTCACTTGTTCTCACCCCTGCCACAGTAACACACAGCAGAAAGGCCCTCCCCAGGTGCCAGCCCCAAGCTCCTGGACTCCCAGCCTCCAGAACATCCACTGCAGACTCTCCACATCATTCATGGCTCTGCTCACTCAGGCCCTCAGGAGAAAGTGTTAACTTAAAAGTTCTTCCCCTGCTAGGTATGGCCTGTGGATCCTTGTCGTCATTTCCCTTCTGGAGATCACCTCTGCCCAGGTCTCCTGGTTCATCTCCCCCCACAGCAGACAGAAGGCACCTGTGAACACCCAAGTCTGGTCACATCCCTCCTCTGTGCAGAATCCTCCAAGGCTCCCACCTCACTGGGAATAAAATCCAAAATTCTTCCCATGGTTCACAAGAATTCCTTTCTCTTACCTCCCAGCTCCCCTTCATCCACTCTGCTCCAGCCACACTAGTCTCATCACTATTCCAGGCAAGCTGTCTCCTGAGGGCCTTTGTACCTGCCACTCCCTCTGCCTGACACCATCTCCCTAGATACTCCCATGGATCCCTCCCTCACCTCCTTAACTTTGTTTAAGCAGCACCCTCTCAGAGCAACCTTCTCATCACCTCTCTTTTTGCTGCTTAATTTTTCTCATCATCTCTGCCCTCTGATAGAGTCTTCTTATTTTTTAAAAAATTGTTTCCTGCCATTTTACCTCCTAGAATATCAGCTATACAAGGGCAGTGATTTAGAGATGGTATACAGTTGGTGCTCACTAAATATGTGCTGAAGAAACCTGCATATGGATGGATGGGGCGTGGCTTTGCTTACACCCCCCAATTGGCCATCATGTCAGTGCCCTGAACTTACCAATTTTGTGTGCGATGTGGATGCAGACCTCCTCAGCGGTCAGTGAGGACTTGGTAAAGGTGACCCAGGGCTCTCCACCACTGGGGCCAGCCCAGTGCAGAAATACCTTCAGGCCTCCCATGTCAGCCATGGGCTGAGCTCTGTCCCCATGGGGCCTGCTGCCCTTTGCAGCAGCCCCCTTCTGACACAGAGGCATGCTCCTCACAGCTGGCTCTGTTGGGAAAAGACCCCCATCAGTTCTCAGACCTCTCTCTGCAGGCCCCCTTAGCACCTCTACCTGCACCCACCCAGGCTGAGGCCCAAGATTCTGGCTCCCCTGGCTGTGCAACCTTAGGCACCCAATTCCCCTCCCTGAACCTCAGTTCACAGGGTGGTATGCATCTCCTACTATATCTGTCCTTAGTAACACTAACCCCCCCCCCTTTTTAATGATGTCTTGTTATGTTGCCCAGGCTAGTTTTAATCTCCTGGGCTCAAGCAATCCTCCTGCCTCAATCCCAAAGTAGTTGGGGCTACAGGTGTGTGCCACCAGGCCTGGCTTGAACTTTCCCTTCTTTTGACAAATTTGCACCAATATAAAAATCCACCCTGAGCTGGGGATGAAGCTCAGTGGTACAGAACTTGCTAGAATGTGCAAGGCCCTGAGTTCAATCCCCAGCACTGAAAAAAATTTTTTTTCCACTCTTAACCAACTTCCCTGAAAAAACCAGGCTGGCGGGCACTGTGACGAACCTGAGTGTGCGTCCTTGAGCTTCCTATATCAATTCAGGCAATTCACTTAGCCACTGTAGGCCTCAGTTTCCTCATCTTGAAAGTGGAGGTGCTGATAATGTTGCTATGGAAAGATGACTGTGAGGTTTCAATGTGGTTCTGCACATTCAGCACAAACCTAGACACTGGCATGAAAAAATTAACAAACATGACCCAAATGAGAATAAAATTATTATTGGGGCTGAGGGTGTAGAGGACTTGCTTAGCATGCCCCAGACCCTGGGGTTCATCCCCAGTACCAATCAATCAATCAATCAATCAAACCATTATAATTGGTTTCAGCATCCCAATAATTCCCCTTCCCCACATCTGTCCCCATGAGAGACCCCAGTCCCTGCCGATTTCCCCAGGGGATGGGGGTGGAGAAGGACACACGCTTGTGTCCAGCTTGGCCCCCCCAACTCAGGGCCCAGGTCTCCAGTATCACCGGGGTGTCAGCGATTCTATAGATGTTACTGATATAAGACAGTTCTGGAAAGAGAAGAATGTTGTAGGGTCACATTGCCAGATTTCGGGGCTCCTCTCTGAGCCAGCTTCCTCGCCTGGAAAATGGGCATGTACCAACGTCTACCTCAAAGAGATGTTGGGAAGAGTCAATGAAAGGAGGCAGGGAAAGTACTTGGCACAGAGCCTGGCACACAGTCAACGCTTAATAAACGTTCCCATTACCGTCTGGGATGACATCCTGAGGTTGGGACTTTTGGTGTGGCCACTTCCTCCTTCCTCGTCTCCACTGGACCTAGAACCAGTAATGAAGGTAGAATCGGGGTGAGGTGTGTATCTGGGAAGCAACACCTCCGGACCCTCCGAAACCTCCAAGCTCGACTGGCAGGGCAGTAACTGCGCTGTGCACCCGCCGGACATCTGGCCAGCCCGGAGCAGGCGGTGCTCCCGCCCACATTCTGATAAGCGTATCCAGTGCCCCAGCCTTCTTCCTGATGACCCACCGGGCGCATGCTGCCAGATGACTTCCCGGGCGCGCCGCTTCCGTGTCCCGCTCCAGACTCACCCCTTTCCCCGGGACTCAGACTCGAACCCTGGACCCCGCCCCGCCGCCGCGGGGAGCCTCGGCAAGTTAGCTGCTCAGACGCCAACTCCCATTGGCCCCCTGAAACACGCATGCCCGTTGGCCGCAGTTCCGCCCCGCCATACGGAACCATTGGTGGTGGGGCCGAGAAGGTGCCGCTCGGATTGGTCGTAGGCCTAACTTCGTGGCTCAGCGATTGGTTAAAACGCTCCCGGATACACCACAGCGCTTTTGATTGGCTGCCATGGGGGTGGGCGTAGACACGCGGAAGAGCGCGGTCCGCAGTGGCGGGCGGAGGAGATGGTATGTGGGCAGCGCGACTGAAGATTGGATTGCCCAGGCTGCTGGGGGCTCGAGTCCGGATTGTACGGTCATAACCCTGGGGCACAGGCTCGTGGGTTTAATGAGGTTCTCTCCTCAGCGTTGGAGGCTGCAGCCGGCCACCATTCGACGCTCTAAACCCGGACCACGTGACTCCCTATTGCATCCCTTATCATCGCTTCCTTATCTCTGCCGAGGCCAACCCCACCTCGCTGGCAGAGTTCTCTCCCTCAGGAGGAGGGGAAGAAAACAAAAAAAAAAAAAAACGTTTAAGCCGGTTCAGTGGCCTAGACTTGTGATCCTAGTTACTTGGGTGGCTGAGGCTGGAGGATCCTAAGTTCGAGGCCAGCCTGGGCAATTTTGAGAAACCCTGTCTCAAAATAAAAAAAGGCGCCATGGCTCACGTCTTTAATCCCAGCGGCGTGGGAGGCTGAGGCAAGAGGATCGCAAAACCAGCCTCAACATTTAGCGAGGTCCTAAATGCTAGTGAGACTCTGTCTCTAATGAAATACAAAAAAGGGCTGGGGGATGCTGGGGTTGTGGCTCAGTGGTAGAGCGCTCGCCTAGGATGTATGAGGCACTGGTTTGATTCTCAGCACCACATAAAAGTAAATAAATAAAATTAAGGTATTGTGTCCATCTGAAACTAAAAAATTTAAAGCACGGGGGTGCTGGGAATGTGGCTCAGTGGTGAAGTGCCCCTGCGTCAATATCCGGTACCAAAAAATAAATAAATAAAAATAAAAATGGCCTGGGGATACAGCCCAGTGGTAGAGAATTCCTGGGTTCCAGCCCCAGTGGGCACAGGGATATGGGGGATTACTAGTTTTCTACTTGCTGTATAATAAATCACCCCAAAACATTTTTCCTTATAACAATAAAAAATGATTATTTTACAGTCAGGAGCCCAGTAGTGAAGTGGATGGTTTGGCCTGAGGCTGTCCCAGTTCCTTGCCATATGTGGTTCCCCTGGGCAACTTGGAAGTCTGAGGCAGGAGGATCTCAGGCTCAGGAGTTCCAGGCCTGCCTGGGCAACAGCAAGAACTCATCATTCTCTCTGGCTCCCCCACCCTTTTCCTACTGGAAATTGAACCCAGGGCTTGGCACATGCTAGGCAAGCAGTCTTATGACTAAGCTACTTCCTTAGCCCTTTTTGTTATTTTGAGACAGGGTCTCACTAAGTTACCCAGACTGGCCTTCAATTTGCAATCCTCCTGCCTCAGCCTGAGTTGCTGGGATTATAGGTGTACATCACACACCCAGCTTAAATTATATATATATATATTTTTTTAATATTTTATATATATATATATATATATATATATATATATATATATTTTAGTTGTTGATGGATCTTTATTTTGTTTTATTTTTATGTGGTGCTGAGGATTGAACCCAGGGCCTCGCACCTGCTAGGCAAGCACTCTGCCACTGAGTTACAGCCCCAGCCCCAGCTTAAAAAAAATAAAAATAAAAAAAAATAAACCAAGCTCCCAGGCCAAGGAAAAAACCTCATTGCTTTCCATAAACTTCCTGTTTTGAATCAGCAATTCTGTCTCTGTCCCTTCTGCTTGCTATAATTTTCTTCCCAGGCCTTGTTGCAACCTGACATTTCCCTGGAAGAGTACCAGTTCTAATGCCTGTCTTTTTTTCTAGAATGTCAGACCCAAAAGAGAAGGAGGCAGGGAGGGTCTCTCTGCTTCTCTGCTGTGTGCTCAGCACCAGGAATTGTGTCTGGCACCCAGTTGGTACAGATAAAGACAGTGTGGGGATGTGTGTGAATGGCCTGGGAGCCAGGAGGCCCAGGCTGCTACGGAAGGGCTGGCCTTGGCCTTCCGGCCTGAGCTTCCTTTTCTGTCGCCGCCCCTGCCACTAGGGGTTCAGTAGCAGGAAACTGAGGGTGCCAAATTCCTCAACAGTTAATAAAGCGGTGTCCCAGGAGCCTCCTCCAGGTTTTGGACTAGACTACAGATTGTCTGTGGGCTTGGGATCCAGCATCTGCCACTCCAAAAATGACCAACAGGAAATGTCAGATCGAGTGACTAATAATAACAATGAAGGTAATAATCCAGTAATAATAATAAATAATGGCTCACACATTCCCAGTCAGAATAATAGGCCCAGGGCTGCAGCCTTCCCAGGTTCTTTCAAAGCGGGACCAATATCCCCACTTGACAGTGAAGAAAAGGGACCTGGGGTGGGGTGGGGGAACACCACAAAGGCTCATGTACTGCCTGAGGCCTCCTTCCAGAATGTTGATATTAGATCTCGGCAAGGAGCTGGGAGGCTTCAGACCCCACACACGCCCAGAGTTTGCTGGGGTCTGGGGGGGTTCCCCAACAAGGGACTTTCCATGCTAAAATGGGGACATACCTGGGCAAACTGGGACAGTTGGTCACTTTTCAGGAAGAAGTTTGCACTGGGGGATTCCCCTGACCCTGGCTGGTCTGCAGGGAGGGGCCACCCTAGCGCTCTCACCAGACCTGGGAAAAACCAGGGTTGGTGAATTGAAAACAAAATCCCTTTGTGTTCTTTTAAATGTTAGAGTTCAGGAAACACCCCCCTCCCCATAAGAGCAATGAGGTAAGTTTCCAGGAAGTCTTTCCAAGAAGGTTCCTTTCCACATTGGGAAAGGAACTTAGGGTGTGTGGACCTATGTTGTCTAGAAAATTCACATCAGCAACCACAGATACTGGCTTTAAACAGCAGCTACATGCACCAAGGCCGGCACTAGAAGGCCTTAAGTTCAAACCCCAGATACCCCATGTGATCTTGGGCAGTCTCAACCTTGCTGCGCTTCAATTTCCTTCTCTGTAAAATGGGGCTAGGGCTATTCAGAGTCTCACATCAGAGGCATTGAATGAGTGAGTACACATAAGGTGCTAAGAATGGAGCCTAAGGGAAACCCCCCCCCATTGTTGTTGTTTTTTGGGAACCAAGGATTGAACCCAGGGACGCTGAACCCCTGAGCCACATACCCAGTGCTTTTATTTATTTTTATGTTGTTTTACTTTTTAAAACATTTTTTAAGTTGTTGACGGACCTTTATTTATTTATTTATTTATATGTGGTGCTGAGGATCAAACCCAGGGCATCACACATGCCAGGCAACCACTCTACCACTGAGTCACAACCTCAGCCCCTTATTTTTTGTTTTGAGTCAGGGTCTCACTAAGTGACTTAGGGCCTCACAAAGTTGCTGAGGCTGCCTTTGAACTTGTGACAAAGTTCTGAAGATGGATAGTGAGGGTTGGATGGCTGGGGACCACCTTTCTGACCAGAGGGAGCTGAGGAGGGAGGCACATGGATGTCCAATAAAGACTGTACCAGACAGCCTTGAGGGAAAATCTATCCTTGAACTTAATGTAATTGTCATCCATCTGCTGAAATCGGTAACTTGCTTGCTCTGTCCACATTATCAATCTCACATGTACTGATGCCAACCAACTGCCCTGTTCTATCTCCTAGCATTGTACAAATTAATAGGCTGCAATTTGTCCCTTCTCCTGTGGGTCGACACTTATGTGGTTTTCAGTTTGGGAGATTCTGTGGTTCCAAAAAAAACTTGTTTTCTTTTTAGCATTTTTTTTTTTTTTTTTTTTTTTTTTTTTTTTTTTTAAAGCAAGAGAGGAGGAATTTTATTTAAAAGGAAGGTGAAGGAAAGATTCAGAACTCCTGGCCCAGCAGGCCTGGGAGGGGCAAGAGTACCCTCATTTTTATTTTAGAACAACTAATTCATTTCTATGGTTTCAAAATCAAAAAGGCATGAAAGGGTTTTCCGGCAAGACCCCATTCTGCTTGTGGGCCCTTGTTACCCAGCTCGTTACTTAATTCAAAACTTATGAGTTAGGCATGATGGCGCACTCCTGTAACCCCAGGGATTGAGTAGGCTAAGACAGGAGGATCATGAGTTTAAGGCTAACCTGGGTAATTTAGCAACATTTTATCTCAAAATAAAAAATAAGGGTTGGAGAGGTATCTCAATGGTAGAGAGCCCCTGGGTTCAACCCCCAGTATACATACAGAAATAAAACCAAACCAAAAAACCCCTTCCAGTTGTCACCTGCTTCTCTGCTTCCCACTCAGGCACCAAGCACCAGAGAACCACACTCCATTTTGCAGTTCACTGTTTCCCCCTGGTGGTGATTGGCTTGGGCACGACAGCATTTCTGGCATCACTTTCATCCACTGCTCTGGCAGTTTCCTCAGGACCTACTGTGTGCCAGACTCCCTTCTCAGGACGGTGGACATTATAGGTAAAAAGGACTATTTCTGCCCTGGTGGCAACTACAGCACATGAAGGTAGACAAAACAGATCAGCAAAGCAGGGCACATGGTCAGGTGAGAGGCTGGGTAGCAAGGTGTGAAGGTGACTCAGAGGGGGTCAAGGAGTGAGTACTTCTGAAAGGTGGCACCAAGCTGTGATCTCAGGGACAAGCGGCTCCTAGAGAGTGGTGTCTCCTGGAACAGGCAGAGGGCTCCGCTGGGCTGGCAATATCCACGTCCAGGGTTGACTGAGTGGTGTATCATACTAGTCTTCACTCATTTGTAGTGCCGGAGACTGGAGTCAAACTCGGGGCCTTGCCCGTGGTAGGCAAGCACTCTACCACTGAGCTGCACCCAGCCCTGGGTTACTCTAAATCCTTTCCATGGTTGAAATGTTTCATGACCCTTTCAGGGAAGGGTGTTCCAGGAAGGATAATCAAGTGCCACAAACCACATTTTGAGCATCTACATGCCAGATGCCATGTTTGCCCAAAGGATTATCTCACTTGGGATCATGTCACTAACTAGCATTACCCTTGATGACCAAAGGGAGATACTGAGGCTAAGTTATCTAAGGCCACAGAGATAAAGAGAAACTTCAAAAGGCTGGGGCTGTAGTTTGGTGGTAGAGAGCACGGTGAGCACGTGAGGCCCTGGGTTCCATCCTTAGCACAGAAAATATAATAATTCAAGTGCTCAGATCAGCATGGAGGGAGTGGGGATGGAAGGAGTATGAGCAGAGGGACATGAGGGTGGGCACATGGTGCAGAGCCTGCTGAACTGTGAGGGCTTTGGTGTCAGCTCTAAGTGGGGAGCTGCCCTGACTCAAGTTCACAAGTGCCTGGTGCCTGCCTGGGGTGGGGGTGGGGGGTCCTGGAGGTGGTCAGCATAGCTTTTAGGGTTAGATGTGATAAGGACCCAGACCACGGTGGAGATGAGGGCAGGGGTCAGATTCCAGATCAGTTCTGGAGACAAAGCTGCTCTCTCATACGGGGATGGGGAAGGAGTAGCTGAGGAAGCTGCTCCTGAAGGATGGGCAGTGGAAGGGTGCTGGCAGGGATCTAGGACTCCTTTGATGCAGTGGAACAGCATGTGAACGGGTCAAGAATGAGGACTGAAAACAGCTGGAAGGCAAAAGTCTGGGGAGCAAAGGGCTCCGTCAATACTCCACCGAGCTCCCCTCCTGCCCCCAAGAGAATGGCTGTGCCCGCCATGAGCATCTGAAATCCTTTATTGGAAGATCACTGCTGTTTACCAAATAGAAGACTCGACAGACAGACCCACAGTGACCGGCCCCTTCACTGGGGACCCTCTGCCCAATGGAGGGCAGGCCTGGCGACCTCTGCCCCTCCCTGGACCCCTGGGCCTTTGGCATAATGCTGACAGGTTGGAGGGGGGCTGCAGGCAGTGAAGCCCCTTGACTCAAAGCAGAGATTTGGATGAGCACTGGGGAACAGGGCAGTAGATGAGGAACAAGGGGCAGGCCCCCGGGCCTGTGGGGAGCAGCAAGAGTGAGGAAGCCAGGGGCTGGAGAGGTGGTGTCTATATTGTTTTCTGTAAAGGGGAGCATATAGGCCTGTAGGCAGGCAGGTGGGTGGTGCCTGGGGTGGGTCACGCGCTGACATCTTTCTCATCATCTGGCTTGGGGACGGCTTCCAGCAATGGGTCCCCAGGGCCCGCCTCCTCCCCCTCCTTGGCCTCACTGGACTTGGAGTTGGGGACCCAGAGGCCAGAGTCGATGCAACGCTGCATGTGGTACTTTGCATCCTGTGGGGAGAAAGGTGAGCAGGTGAGGCTGGGCTGCCACTGCTTGGTGGCCCAGCTGTCCCCTGCATATCCTCAAAGCTGCTCACCACCTACTCTACTCATCAGAGTTGTCCACCATGAAGGAAATGTCTGCCCTATGCTCTACGCTGTCCTGCACAGTAATCATCAGCAAAATGGGGCTACTGAGCTTTTAAAGAACCTTTATTCTTTTTGTTGTAATTCTGGGAATTAAACCCTAGAGAGACCCATCACTGATCTAAATAACTAGCCCTGTTTGTTTGTTTGTTTGTTTTATTTATTCATTTATTTATTTTTTGGTACTGGGGATTGAACCCAAGGGTGCTCTACCACTGAGCCACATCCCAGCCCCTTTTTGTGTTTTTTTATTTTGAGACAGGGTCTTGCTAAGTTGATTAGGGCCTTGCTAAGTTGCTGACGCTATCCTCAAACTTGCGATCCTCCTGCCTTGGCCTCTGGAGTTGCTGGGATTACAGGTATTCTCACCATGTCCCATGCCTGGCTTCAACTTCAAATTTATATAGTGTAAGTCTAGAACTTAGCAAACTTTTGTGTTTTTCGCAGTGCTGGGGAGGAACCCAAGGCCTCACACATGCTAGGAAATTTCCCTACTTCTGAGCTACATTCCCCAGCCTCAGCGAACTTTCTTGTAAAGGGCTAAAGGGTAAATATTATTGGCTCTGTGAGCCATGTGGTCTCTGTCATCATGATTTAACTCATTACTCCTTAAATCTGTAGTCACAGTGCAAAATTAGTTGTGGACAATATAACAAGTGCAGGTGCTGTATTCCAGTAAAACTTTATTTCATAAAGGCAGGCAATGAGCCTTCCGGTTATAGTGTGCAAACCCTGATCTAGATGCTTATCCCCATAGAGGTTTCTAGAAACCCTGAGCCAGGTCCTGTCACTAGACCCATTTTATATACAAGGAAACCAATGTGGTCAAACAGGAAGCCAGATGGCAGGAATGGTGTCAAATCAAGGCCTACTAAGACTTTGGTTGGGGATGTAGCTCAGTGGTAGAGCCCTTGCCTGGCATGTCTGAGGCCCTGGGTAAAACCTCAGTCGCGCATACATTCCCCAGTCCTTGTCCACTCACTATTCCAGATAATAACTATTACAAGCTCTCATTGTCCAGTTCTTCCCACACACTCAGTCCCTCCCCACATGCATTCTATAAGTTAATACTGAGAAACTGGTTTGAATGAGGAAACTGAGGCAGGATTACAAATGGCCCATAGTGACAGTGATCAGCCATCACAGGAACATGGCTCAAAAGTGCCACGTTCAGTGCTGGATGCTGAGCACACTATAGGTGCTCAATAAACTTAAGTGCACACGTGGCACAGTGACATGACCCCCTCCTTACTTCCAGAAAAGCCCAGGAGGGACACTTTACCAGTCTTCTTCAGAGACTTGGGAGCAGGATTGGGAGGGGACATGTGGCTTGCCCCAAAGAGCCTGAGATGCAGTTGGATACTCACAGTGGGGTCCATCTTGCTGATGGCATCTTGGAGCATCTGCACATCCTTCACATCAAAGCACTTTTGAAGTTCCTGGGGGTGCAGAGGGGCCGGAGTCAGGGCCTGGCTCCCTGAGATCCCACGGGGGCCTGCTCATTGCCTGCCTGCCACCCGCCTGGGGCTAGGGAGCTGCACCTCAGGGAGGGATTCGTAGACCTCAACAGGGTCCAGACCACCAGGGCCCAGCCTCTTCTTGCGCTCCTCTGCCTCATACTCCTTCATGGCCTTCTCGATGCGCAGCTTGGCGCGGCCCCGCACACGCTCCTTGAAGGCCTCCAGCTCGTCGTTGAAGCCCTCCATGTACTGGCGGTCAGCCGTCTGCAGAGAACAGGCAGTGTTCACTGGACATGGACTTGACACCAAGGTGGGTTCTAAACTACATGATGGGCGCCCCAAGGCTTGGGCCTCTCCTCACCTCTCCTACATTTGGCTCCCCTACCTGGGACCCTGTCCACCTATGCCCTCCCCAACCACAGACACATGACATCGTGTCCTCAGTGTCTTCACATTGGGGTTTTACAAGCATCTCAAACTCCACACGGTCACATCCCAGCTCTGGATTTCCCCCCGAGCCTGCCCTGCCCTTCCCAATATCAGTATGGTTAGCTATTTCTCTAGGTGCTCAGATCAAAAACCCTGCACGCATCCTCGCCCCCCGTTATCAGGATGCTCAGTGCCTCCTTTGGCTCCATGCTCAAAACGTGGCTGCCACTGGACCACCTCTCACCCACCTTCCACAGACCCAAGCTCTCCTGCTCTCCTGACACACGATCTGACCACAGGGACTTGAATCTGAGTGCACACTATCTGCCCCCCCAGAGGACTGTGGGATGGTTCCTTGCAGAGGGGCCTCTGATCACGCAGCTGCTCAGGGTCCATACCTTAATCTTCGTGAAGAACTGTCTGAAGCAGGCACGGGGGTCCACCTTCAGACCCTTGGCTAGCTCCAGGATGAACTGCATGACAATGGTCTGATGGGCCACCTGCTCCATGAGTGCACATTTCTGCCAGGGAAGAGGCATGGCGTCACCAAGTGGCCGTTGCAGGAAGACCCTTCCCCAGTCTATAGCCAGGCTCCACTCACCTCTTCCACTTCTAGGTCAATGCACCAGATAACCAAGTAGTTGGCTGTTTCCTCACATACCAAGTGGACATTGTCTGACAGGTACTTCTGGCTGTCATCCCAGCGGCGGAGCATGCCTGTCAAAAGCATTGGCAAGGTGCTGAAAAGGATCTGGAGGCAAAGGGCCAGCCTCTACCTGGCCTTGCCTCCCACGTGCCACCCCAGCCCAACTCACCAAAGTGCTTGATCTGTTTCTCATACTTCTCCACAAAGGTTTTGTGTTTCTGCTCCCTCACTTCCTCCGAATCCTCCTCTGCCTTCTCAGGCTTGGTATTGACCATGCTCTGTGACAGGGCGAGAGGGGAAGTGGGCTGGGGCAAGGCTGCGGAGCGCCTGGAGCGCGGGGGCCGCGGCCGCAGTGCCCATCCCATCAACGGCGGAGGTGGCCTCAGAGCCATGTGCATCAAGGTGGCAGGAGCATGGGCGTGGGCCTTCGGGCAGATCTGAGGGGACCGGTGGGGTGCTTCATTCACCCAGTCCCCCAAACTGTCCCCCCAACATCTGAATTTGTGTGTGTGTGTGTGTGTGTGTGTGTGTGTGTGTGTGTGTTGCTGGGGACTCAGCGCAGGTCCTCACATTACTGCTCTACCGTGGAGCCACACCCAACCCCTTCCCCACCCTCCGATGTGGTCTGTGCAGTCCCCACACCCCACGTGGCCCTGACTGCCCCCCAGCACCCACACACCTTGCTGAAACCGTCTTTGCTGAGTGTGTCCACGTTCCAGGGCATGCTCTTTTCCTTCTTGCGCATCTCCTCCAGCTTCTGCTCCCAGCTCCGCTCCTCCTTGCGCAGTTGCTGTGCCTCAGCCTGCAGTCGCTCCAGCTCCACCTGGCCACCTTCGGCCACCTCCAGCTCCTTCAGCTTCCGTTGGCACTCAGCCACCTTGCGCTTGCACTCGCGGCAACCCCTGTCCAGCTCCTCCTTCTCCTTCTGGAACTGCTCCATGCGCTCCACCCGGGCCTGCAGGCAGGGACAATCAGTGAGCAGCCTGTCTCCGGGAACAGTCTGTGCCTTGACCCTGGCCTCATTGCAGCCTGGAACTTGTACTAGAGGTAGTCCCAGAAAATAACAGGCAGCAAACTTAGTGCCCTGCTACCCAGTTTCCACCCTCAGTCCCCCGGGCACTGGGGCACACCTGAGTCAGGTCAGGTACCTCCTCTGCTCAGAGTCCTCGCGGCTCCCACCTCCCTCAGAGCAAAGCCCAAGTCTTCACTGAAGCCCCCAGGACTCTGCATAATATGCCCTGTCACCTCCTCCCTCTAGTCACAGTGGCTGCCTCTCTTTTCCTTGAGCTCATTTCTCTTGAACCTCAGGGACCGTGCACTAGCTGGTCCACTCCCTAGAATGCTCATCCCCAGAGCCCCCTGCAGCTCGCTCCCTCATATCCTCACCATCTAGGCTGCATGTTGTTAGTAGACTTTTCCCGTTTCACTTTCAGTTACACTGAAGGTGGCAGCCTTCAGGCATTCTTGCCCTGCTTTGTCTTCCTCCTCAGGACTGGCCACTGGATATCTTGTGACAACTATTTGTGACATTTTGGGTGCTGTCCCCCTCCAAGGATATTAGCTTCATGAAGGTGAGGATTTGCTCACTGCAGAATCTCCAGGGCCAGATTGGGATTAGCACATGGTAGGGTTCCAGGAAAGGGTGGTCTGGTCAGGTAGATAAAGTAACGAGATGACAACCCACCCGCCGGCTCTCAGACTCTGCCTCTGAACTGGACCTGTCCTCAGCCACACGGGGCTCCCTGCCCTGCCAACAGTCCTCTTGGGCTACCTCTGCCTGGTGTCCTGCAGCCACCTCCAACTCCATGCTCAAAACAAACTCAGGCCCTTACTCCCCCAAACCAGGTCCTCTGCTGCGCCCTTGCTCCGTGCAGGCCCTGCCATCCTGCCACACGGGTTTCACTCTGACATTTACCCGCTTCCCTGTGCTCCAGCTTGGCACTGGGTTTACTGTTCAGGCCCCCTTGGCTGTCTCTAGGCCAGCGTGTCTTTCTGATCCCAGTGCTGTGTCCACTCTCAATCCTGGCCATCTCCCCTCTTGCTCAGACCACTATCCAGACCACCCTCAGATCTCTCGGCCTTCTCTACTCTACCCTCGCCTGGCTCCAGTGCTCCCAGCAGTGCCTTCTCTAGCCAGAGCTACTGACTGAGCTCATAAAATGTCCCTTTCCAAGTCAGGCGTGGAGCCTGCCAGGAGGGCCTTGGAAACCCATCCATCTGATGCAGCCCTCACCATCCCTCATCTTGGAGGGTCTGTGTTCAGATGGGCCTCCTGCCCCCTTGCTGGACCCCACCCAAAAGCCTGTTTGTGACCATCAGATGATATGAAGAGGTGCTAGACCTGGGGTCATACCCCACAGCTACTGTGGACCAGCTGCTTATCCCTGGGCATCCCCTAGCCTCTGGGGACCTGTTTCCTCAAGTGTCAATGCAGACAACAGCTCACCTCATGAGGTTGTAAAGATCTTCAACTTATGATGGGGGTCATATCCTAATAAACCCATCATAAGCTGAAAACATCAGTAAGTCAAAAAATGCATATAATAGCCAGGCGTGGTAGCACATGCCAGTAATCCCAGCAACTCAGGGGGCTGAGGCAGGAGGATCTCAAATTTGAGGGCAGCCTCAACAACTTAGACCCTGTCTCAAAACAGAAAATAAAAAGGGTTGGGGATGTGGTTCAGTAGTAGAGCACCCCAAGGTTCAATCCCCGGTACCAAAAAAAAAAGCAACAACTCACTCCAGAACATCCTAGCTTAGCCTAAGTGACCCTGAACATACCTGAGCCTACAGTTAGGCAAAATCATCTAATACAAAATTATTTTATATAACAAAGCATGACTATCTCATGTTTTTTATTTATTTGTTGGGGATGGGGTCTTGTTATGTTGCCCAAGTTGGCCCTGAACCCTTGGGCCCAAGCAATCCTCCTGCCTCAGCCTCCGGAGTGGCTGGGACTATAGGCATGCACCACTGCTCTGGCTCTCTCGTAACTTGTTGATACTACACTGAAAATAAAAATAGAACAGTTGCACAGGAATACTTTCACACCACTGGGGGGAAAAACAAAGTGAAACCATAGAAGTTAGGGACTGTCTGTACCAGCAGGAGCAAAAAAGATGATTAAAGTTAAAAGTCTAGAGCTGTGAACTGGGTATGGTGGCACACAGCTGTAATCCCAGCTACTCAGGAGGATCACAAGTTCATGGCCAGCTTCAGTAACTTAGTGAAACCCTGTCTCAAAGTAAAATAAAAAGGGCCAGCGTGAGGCTCAGTGGTACAGGGCCCCTGGGTTCAATCTCCAGCACCGGGGACAGGGGAAGAAAAAAAGAAAAAGTCCAGGGCTGTGCTGGATGCTCAGCAAGCACCACTTCCAAGTTGGCTACTATCACAACCAACTGTCCAAGCGGACAAGTTTTCTCTCTGAGGGCTGTTTTGGGACTTAAACAAGGAAATGTGTCTCAAGTGTTTAACTGGCTTTCTAGCCCAGAGGAAATGCTGGCTGACTGGGAGTAATCACTACCCAAGCATCACGGTACCTAGCTCGGCGATGTACTAGTAATTTGGCTAAGTCCCTTAAACTTCTGATCTTGGTTTTCTGCTCTGTGAAATGGGACCTCACGGGGTTGCTATGGAGACCCACTGAAAAAACTGCACCGAAAACTTCCAACACAGCACTCCATGTCCCACTGTTATCATCACTGTCCTTGTCATAGCCACTGGACAGGTCTACTGATTCACTTCTATGCCTTACTGAGGCAGTGTGCCCAGGCAGCGCAAGGCCAGACACACTGCAGGGGAGAAGAGAACAGGGACACCCAGAGCCTATTCTAATGCCCATGGAGACTAACAGCCAAGTCTGAGTCTCACTTTCTGCGTAGGACTCCCACTGCCTGGATAGGTAACAGAAAGCAGTCCTGGCCTCCATTTCCCCACAATGGGTCTGTCACCCTGGGGCCCTCCTGATGCTCTAAAGGCAAGGGGTTCTCTGGGGTTGGCACCATGCTGGCCCTGGGCAGCAGTAGGAACTGACCACCCTACTGGCTTCTGCTGGGCTGCACCACTCTCCCTAGCGTCCTCTGAGCAGCTGCCAGGGAGGCCAAAGCTAAAAAAGGCTTCCTGGAGCTGGTGGGGCGGCAGCCTGCCCGCCTGAGCTTTACACCTCCCATCTGGGAAGGGCCAAGGCAGGCTGGGCAGGATAGAAACCCTGGGAGCAAGAAGGTTCCACAGGTGTCACTGTCCTGCCTTAGAGAAGAAAACTGAGGCTCACAGCATGTCAATGGAAGAAGCCAGAAGAAGCCACAAATGGCAGCTATCTCTGGGCAAGGAAGTTGGGGAGATGGAGCTGGGAAGAGACTCATTTATTCCCTCTCAAACCTTTGGAATTTTTTTTTTTTTTTTTAACCATGAGCAAGAATTACCTAAATAATGATGACAATAGGAGCTAATGCCCCAAGAGCATTGCAGACATTAAATAAATACAGTAACCCTTTCAACAACCCTAAAGGGTGAATGAATCCTATTTACAGCCTCAGCTGGGGAAACTTAAGCACAAAGAGGTAAAGCAAATCACTGGAAGTCACACAACATGCCAATACAAAAGGAGCCAGAATTTGAACCCAGTCAGGACTGTGCTTGTAAACAAAACACTGCCGTGCTACCTTTTTATGAAGCTCCACTCCCTCTCCAGAATACATATTCCTCCCAGGCCCTGGTTCACATTTTCTTCAGAACTAGTCTCATTTCATTCTTAAAAGGGTCTCAGAGAAGCAGTGGGGCCATATTAGTCCAGTTTCACAAAGGTTCTGAAAACTTCTGTGTCACTCCATTGAAGCAAGAAAGGGCAGGGCTGGGATTAGAACCCAAGCCTGCCTGTCCCTGAACCTGCACTGGAGACACTGAGGTCCTCTGCTTCCCTCACTCTCTACTATAGCCACTGCTGCAGGACAGGAAACGGTTCTGTGCCAGAAGAGGGGAGGCCTCCCACCCAGCAGGACCAAACTGTTCTCTATGCAGTAGTAAAATTAACCTCTTTATGTGACAGAAATAGGTGTTCCCAAGAATAGTCTTTAGAGCTTTGCGGAGGTCTTAAATATTTCATAATAAAATGTTACACACTGCAAGAAATAGAAGTGCTAGAACTTTCTTCCCACACTCCAGGGACTTGCCCAGCAGGTACTATATCTAGGAGGCTGCAGCTTTAAGGAACAAGTCTGGAGGTAAGACTGGGGCTCAGATGTAGAGACTAATAACATATCCCAAGGGCTTTCTAGGAGTTTCTGGATAAATTCCTGGGAATTTCCATAAAAGAATGTGGGTGAGAAATTCCTAACTGGAGGTTCCTGAGAGGTATACACTTACAATTTGAGGGATAATGGGAACAGGTATGTGGGTGCTCTGATTTGGGGGAACAGGAAGTTAGACCATTAGGTTTTAGAGTACTCTACTGGCCTGAGCACTGCTGGGCAGAAGAGGGGTGGGTAGTACACAGATCATCCGAACTCCTGGATCTAAGGTATGGGCTGGACGGCAAGGAGTTGTTGATAGGTAGATAAAAGGGTCAGTGACTATGGAATCGAATCCAGAGGGTCACTAGGTAGAGCACAGACAATCCAGATGCTAGAATGCAGCCCATCAGGCTGGGAGAAAAGGAAGGCAGGGCAGTTTGGGGTCCGGGACTTGGGTTGTGTGAATTTCTGATGCTGGAGAAAGTTAATACAGGAAGTCATAGTCTTGGGAGATGGGCACTGATGGGCTCTGCAACACTACACGAAGGGGCATGGCTGGGCCGGAAGCTAAGTGGGCGGGATTTCCTGGTATAATGGAAAACGGGGTCTACAGGAGGTGAGGCCAAAGGAGAGCGGCTGGAATTGGACTCGCCATCAGGGTGGAGCTGCAAATTGAATCTGGAGGGGAACCGGGATCCAAAACTTAAGTCCTAGGTGGGACTGAGGACCCTTATGGGGCAGAGTCTACACTCTAAGAAGGGGTTCCTGAATCTTAAAGTTGGATGGAGTTCCTTGTTCAGTTTAAAAAAGGAGTGGGGTGTCTGGATCTGAACTGGAATCCCTGGCCAAGACTCAAGGAGACTCAGGACAGAATCAAATGATTGAGGGTCTGGACTCGAGGAATTGGGGGGAGGTCGAAGGGAGAACCCAAATCAGAAATAGGTACATGAATAGGTTCAGGGATCATCTTAGCGGAATTCCGGATCCAGACTGAGGTAAACTTCTGGGTGTAAACGAAAGGTCCCACACTGGATTAAGGGGACTCCCTAGGTTCGGCTTGGGAGACTAGATTATGATAAAGCCCTAAAGGTCAATATGAAGTCTCACGCAGAAAGCAGAGGGGGGGGGTCCAATGATACTGAGGTACCAGTTGAATCAAAGATCCTGAAAGTCTGGACTGTGGGGCAGGAATCCCAAGTGTCAACAGCGGGGTCCCTGGGCAGTATTAGGGGCTCAGAACTCTGGAGCAGGGTCCCGGGAGGGGGGAAAGGAGATAGGCGCGCAGGCTACCTGGTGCCGCCAGCGGAAGAGGCTGGCCGTGTCGATGTTGGGGTGCGTCTCGTCCTCATCGTCAGACACTTCAATGTGGTCCCACACGCTGTAGTCCACCATCTTGCCTCGGCGGCCCAGCCCGCTCTGGCTCTGGTAGCAGAGACGGCGGCAGTGCTGGAGATTTGGGCCGCGGAGCCCCGCCCCTTCCGCTTCCGTCCGGGAGCACAGCCCCCCACCAACGCTTGACGTCACATCCTTAGTAACCGCCGCAGCGACACTGGCAACCAGGCCCGCCTTAAAGGGCCCCGCGCACGTGTCCCGGAGCAACTAGAGTTCCCGCCGAGGCCCCGCCTCATCGGGCTCTGGGACTCGGCTAGGCATTTCTTGGGGACATACGGATAGTAACCCCAACCACGAGCCCTCCTCATCTCCCGCCGCCTTGCGGTGGACATTCGCGGCAACCGCGGGGGTGTGGGGTGAATTGAGATTGAGGAAGAGGATTGTCTCCTTAGCCACGCCGCAGTGACATCAGCCCGGGCCCACCCCCCCGGGTGGCTAGAACACCCACCCCTGCCCCTGGTGAAACAGGACTTAACCCTGCTCTGGGAAGGGGTAACTGATCTGATGGAACTTTTCCAGTCTGAAGGTGACATCATCCTGTCCTGGGAAGGTTTAAGTGTGGAGTGTTATGGTTCTGTCCCCGGGAGGGATCAGAGGTGGGGGGGGTGATTGTAGCCCTGCATTGGGAACTGGTGTTTCCCATGTTCAGACCACAACCTTCTGCCTCGCCTCCATCTCCTGCCACTCAGGTGATAACTTGAGCACACGTACCGCCTTCAGAATCCGCCAGACCGCCTAACGGGTCTCCTGCGCCTGTCCGTGGCGTCTCCCCGAACCGCCGCTGAGTGTCGCTAATGTCTACCTAGCTACCTGGACTCCTGGCCCCGCGCCCAGTCCGAGATCGCGGAGGCTCAGAGGGGGGTTTTCCTTGTTGTCGCAGTCTCTGGCTGCTCATAATCCCTCCCTGTTCATCTGGGGCCCGCAACCTCAGCAGAAGCCATTACTCTGAACTTGGGGGACCTCGGCTACACACTTTTATACATTCCAACCCACGCTTTGATAACGGGATAAAAAACCATGTTGCAGCCTAGGGCCAGGATTATCTCAGATTAAAGGGTGTCTGCGGGGTGCAGATGGATGGCAGGAGCTCCAGTCACCTGGGTGAAGGGTGCCTCTTCCCAGCCTTGCCCGGAGCTGGTGTTGGGGCAACTCTGGAGGGAAAGGAGTAAAGAGCTCCAGATTGGGCCGGGTAGGAAGGAAGGGGGGATTCCCCGACTCAGGGAGGGGGAGGGGCCATCGGGACAAAAGCGCCCTCCCACTGCCGCCCCTCCCCCTCGCGCTCCATTCAAACCCGCGAGTGGGCGGGCGGGGGAGTCCCCCTCTCTTTCCCCTCCCTCTGCAGCCGGGGCTGTCCAGCCCCAGCGGCCGTCACGGCCCGGGCACGCGCGCGCACGAGCCTACACCCGGCGGGTCTCACAATCGCGCACACACATTCACACACACTCACACACCAGCAAACAAAGGGTCTGGACACCCCTGTCCCCTCCCGCCCCCCAAAGCTGGAGAGGGCGGGGCATCCCCTCCCCAGACCCCCTACAAGGTAAGCTTTGGGTGGCGAGCTGCGGTGGGTAGGGGAGCCCGCGCACAGGAGGGAGGGAATCTAGATGGTGGGGCTTCCCTGGCTCCCCAGGAAAGCCGGACCCCCCACGGTACAATCTTTGAGGGCTTCGGCCCACAGCTGGGATGAGGGTGTGTGGGGAGGACCCCGGATGCTGGGAATTCCCGGGTAGGCGCGCTGGCGGTGTGTGTGTGTGGGGGGGTCTCCAACCAGCTTCGTAGACTAGCTGCTTGGTCCCATAGAAATGGGATTCCAGGAGCCCCAGCTCCCGTAACTGGGGACAGGAAAGCGGAAGCTTCCCACACCACCAGCAAGCGTTTCCTAATCTGCCGCCAGCACTGCATCTCCAGCCCCGGAAGACGGAGAAATAGAGACCCCCGAGTTACTTTGCACTATTCTTCTCTCCCATTCCCAGCAAACCTCGCCCCCCGCAGTGCATCCCTGTTGTGTCTCTTGCTCTTGTGGGTAGCGGCTAGGGAGAATTGGGAATGCTTTTAGGGGCTACCCTTGCTTCTACTGGTACATCCCACAGCCATACATCACGTAGCTGCGATGGGACCCCGCAAGCCGCTTTGCCTTCGTGAGCCTCAATTTCCCCATCTGCTAAGTGGATAATGACACTCTGAGGATTCCACGAGGTCCTGCATGCCGAGTGAGCTGTGTTTGCTCCATCATTTATTTCTTGGCTCATTTCATGCCTGTTTCCCAAATACCTATGTATGCCTGGCACTGTGGTTAGACCATAGGGCTGCAGCAACCAATGAAACCAGCAGGGTCCCTGCTCCTGGCTGAGGAAGGAGCAAGATCAGTGTATAAACAAAATAACCCTGATGATTTCAGCTGTGAAAACTAAAATTCTGTTGCCAGGCAGAGTGACTGGAGGGAGGGCACTCAAGATAAAATGAAATATTTCTGATACATATCTTGCTTTCTTCCTTCACTTTGAGCTCCATGAAGGCAGGATCAAGTCTAGAACAGTGCTGGGCACGTAGTAGGTGCTCAGTAAATGCGGTTCGAGCTAGAGAGGGGATTAGATTCAGAATAGATCCAGAGAATTTGAGATCCTAGAGGAGGCTTATCATAAATCAGTCTAGTCCCCCTCCCATTTTACATAGGGGTTGAGTGATTCCTGAAATGTCATCAAGAGGAAGGCTGAAGGAGTGTTCCCAAATAGCTAAAGGAATGAACCCTGTGGAGATCAGAATTGAGCACAAGGTCTTCAAGGCACTCCTAATGCTGTGCCCACCCCACATAAGATTCAGACACTGTCCTGCATCCATCAGTGACTACTCTAGGCAGGGGCTGAGGACAGTGGTGAGCAACTTTCCCCCCACACATACACACTACCCATGGAGCTGATAGAGGAGGAAACAGAAAAAATAAGCAAACAAATTAATATATAAAAACAATTGTGATTAAGGGGCGGAGCCCAGTGGTAAATCCTATGCTTAGCAAGTGCTAGGCCCTGGTTCAATTGTGATTAAGACTCTGATGACAATAAAGGACTGGTGCCAGGAGGGAAAAATGGGCAGATCTGCTTCAGGTTGGATGTTCAGGAAGACCTGTTGGAGGAACTGAATTTCTATTCAAACACAGACACTCAAATCCAGACAAATGTAATCACAGTACATGAAGCTGAGCTCTGTCTGTAGAGCCTGGGAACCTTGGCTATTGAGTAGCAGAGCAGAGATTTGAACTCAAGTGGGTTTTTTTGTTTGTTTTGTTTTGTTTTGTTTTTTTAGCTGGGCCAGGGATGGAACCATATGCTGGGCAAGGGCTCTACCACTGAGCTACATCCTCAGTGCAGAAGCAGCATTTTATTTTCCTTAGGTACTGGGGGTTGAAGCCAGGGGTGTTTTACCACCAACCTATCTCCCCAGACCTTTTTAAATTTTTATTTTGAGAGAGGATCTTACTGAGTTGCCGAGGCTCGCCAAGAAATTGCAATCTTCTTGCCTTAGTCTCCCCAGGCGTTGGGATATTAGGCATCTACCACTGCACCCAGCTTTAGAACCTGCATGGTTTTTGTTTGTTTATTTGTTTTACCGAAGGGCACTTTAGCACTGCGATATAATCTCAGCCCTTTTTATTTTTTAAAATTTTGAGACAATGTCTTGCTAAGTTGCTTAGGGCCTTGCTAAATTGCCAAGGCCAGCCTTGAACTTGATGTCCTCCTGCCTCAGCCTCTGGAGCCAGGGGGATTACAGGTGTATGTCAAGATGCTTGACTTTGGTACTGGAGATCGAATCCAGGGGTACTTAGCCACTGAGCCACATCCCCAGCCCTTTTTATATTTTATCTAGAGGCAGGGTCTCGCTAAGTTGCTTAGGGCCTCCCTGAGTTGCCGAGATGAGCTTTGAACTCACGATCCTCCTGCCCCAGCTTCCTGAGGAGCCACTGGGATTACAGTATAACCTTCATTTTTAACCACTGTGAATACTGCTTCCAGCTGCATCCAGTTGCAGAGTCACACAGAGGCACATCCAAGCACATGCCCACATATGCTGATGTGGCGCTGCTGTCATTTTCTCCAGCTATGATCTGATCTCAACTATGTAACATTTAGACTCATAGAAAAGCCTGCCTGTCCAATTACACATGCACTGATGTGTGTGCACCCATGTCTGAAGCCCTGGGGAATGCTTCCCAGGCCTGCTTTAGATCTGGGCATGGAGCTCATGTAGTTGCAAATGCCACAGTGTGAACAAGGGCTACTGGCTGAGCTGGTGGCTGACGACACTGAAGGGCTGGTTGGGTGGGGGAAGAAGCCTCACTCAGCCTGAGCCTGGTGCCAGCTGCCCAGAGAGGCCTGCTCTGCCATCTGGACCCCCTCCCCAGCCATCCTGCTGTCCAGAGGAGAGGGCAGGCTTAGAGGAACCCCTCCACCCAGTTCCTGAGTCTCTCCCTCCCTCCCGTGGGTTTCTGCAGGCTGATTTCTGTAGAATTGCTTTTTTTCTGGACAGTGTTAGGATGCGCGTCTCTGCCGTTCCCCTGGCCTAGGGGGCTTTACTGATGTCAATCCCTTCATTCTTTTCTTCATCCCATAAATCCTTGAATACCTACCATGGACTGTACAAGGGACTTGGGATATAGCCAGGATCCCCTACAGGATTTACAGGACCCAGAACAAATGCAAATACGAGCCCCTGTTCAAAATCGTCTTGCAAAAGAGTTGCAAGACAACAATTGCAGTGCTCTGAACCTAAGCATGGGGACATGTGTGACTTTACAGTTTGTATGTCCATGGACACAGTCTAGAACAAGGTAGAAAACCCCCTACTCTTGTAGAGCTGATGGGTGGGGGACAGATAAATATATATATGGGATGATAAAAGTTGAGAGGGCTGGACATGGTGGTGCACACCTATAATCCCTGCTACTTGGGAGGCTGAGGCAGGAGGATCACAAGTTCAAAATCAGCAAGGCCCTAAGCCTCTTAGGGAGGCCCTGTCTCAAAAAATAAAAAGGGGGGCTGGGGAGATAGCTCAGTCGGTAGAGTGCTTGCCTTGTAAGCACAAGGCCCTGGGTTCGATCCCCAGCACCCAAAAAAAAAAAAAAAAAAACCAAAAAATAAAAATAAAAAGGGCTGGGGATGTAACTCAGGTTAAAACAACCCTGGGTTTGATCCCTTATACCAAAATAATAAATAAAAATAAAAAATAAAAGTCAAGAGGAAGGCTGGGTGTGGTGACCCATGCCTGTAATTCATGTGAGTTGGGAGGCTGAGGCAGGAGGATCACAAGTTCAAAATCAGCCTCAGCAAAAGTAAGGCACTAAGCAACTCAGTGAGACCCTGCCTCTAAAATAAAATACAAAATAGGGCTGGGGATGTGGCTCAGTGGTCGAGTACCCCTGAGTTCAATCCCTGGTACCTGCCCCCCAAAAAAAAGTTGAGAGGAAGGATAAAGCTGAGAATGGGGCAGAAGGTTATAGAGTGAGGGAAGGCATCAGTGTCAGGGAAGGAGAGACCCCCAAAAGAGGTAAAGAAGTCAAGTAAATTAATTCATCCAACAGACATTGTTTGAGGATCTATTGTGTACTCATAGTACACAGTACTGTTCCCTACTAGGTGCTCTGGGGTCCCAGCAGGGAACAAAACTGTCCAACATCCCTATCCCATCAAAGCATACCAGTAACTGGGGCTAGAAATGTAGCTCAGTGGTAGAACACTTGCCCAGCATGCATGAGTCCCTAGGTTTACTCCTTGGTACTGGAAAAAAAAAATGAAAAAGAAAAGAAGCAATAACTAATAATCTAATAAGTGAATTATGTGACTTGTTAGAATATTATAAATCTAAAGTAAACAGATGAAACAAAAGCAGCATCAAGAGGATCAAGGGAGTTGGAAGAGAACAAGATATCTGAAACCTGTTTTCGGGGTAGAAGAACGGGCATTTGCAAAGGCCCTGAGATCTGAATATGTTTTAAGTGTGAGGAACATCAAGGAAGCTGGAGGGGACGGGCAAGGATGGGAGGAGGTGAGGTCTCTGTACCTCACAATGATCCCAGCAGTTAGGTCTAAATAGTATCCCTGTTTTACAGAGGATGAAATGGGCCCAGAGAGGCTGGTGACTTTCCCAAGGTTATACAACCAGGAAATGGCAGAGGCAGATTTGATTGCAAGTCTGTAAGCATAATTCTGGAAACTGGGCATTTTATACAAGACTGATTCTCTGCCTCTCTGCACCCTCTCTGTGTCCCCTTTCTCCCTTCAGAATTCTTTGAAATTATACTTGGGGAGCCATGATTAATGGATACTATTTTGCCATCCAGTGAGATAATGTTTACATTCATTTCTAGTTGACATTAAACTGAAGTCACAGCTATTGCAATAAGGCAAGAAAAAAAAAAGTACAGTTAGGAAGAATTAGTTCTGGGGTTCTATAGCAAAGTGGGGTAACTAGAGTCTGTGACAACTTCTTTTCTTCTTTTATTCTGAGACAAGTTCTCACTAAGTCTCCTAACCTGGCCTCAAATCCGTGATCCTCCTGCCTCAGTCTCCTGAGTAGTGGTGAGTACAGACATGTGCCATCGCACCCAGCTAATCTGCAACAATTTTTAGCTGGGGGGCTGGGGAGATAGCTCAGTTGGTAGAGTGCTTACCTTGCAAACACAAGGCCCTGGGTTCAATCCCCAGCACCGCAAAAAAATTTTTTTTTTAGCTGGGCAGTAGTGGTCCCAGCTACTCAGGAGGTTGAGGCAGGCAGTGTCTGGGCAACTTAGTTAGACTCTGTCTCAAAATAAAATAAAAAAGAGCTGGGGTAAAGCACACTTGGGTTCAATTCTCTGAACCGCAAAAACAAAACAAAGCCTATGCAAGCTATCTAGGGTTCTCAGCAGAAGAAGGACACGATCTGACTTGGGTTCTAAACAGCTCCCACGGGCTCAACTCTTAGTTCCTTCTCACGTGGACCCCATAGACATTGTAATCCCATTTTCACAGAGGAGAAACTGCGACTCAGAGTTTGTCAGTGACCCATGGCCACACTGCAAAAGTCTTCAGAGTCTGGGTGTGAAGGTAGAGTGAGCCGGCCTCTCCCTCCCCCAGGTCTTTAGACAAGGATCGGCGGCAGCAAAGCGCACCCATCATCGCGAGCTGCGTCTGTGTCCCTGTCTGTCTGTTTCTATTTCCACACGTCCCTGTCTGTCTCCGCGCGCCTCTGCCTGTGCGTCCCCCATCTGTGCCCAAAGCCGCCGTCTCCCTGCGGCCGGCCCCCGCACATCGGAGCTATTTCGGGTTTAGGCATAAAAACCCAACAGCTCTGAGGAGACGCTTCCTCCGGCCCCCGGCTCGGACCACGCGCTGCACGCGGCCAGCTCTGGGAGCTCCCAGACTTCTCCGTGGGATCCCCGGGCGGGGAAGCCCCCGCGGGAAGGAGGGTGGGGGCTGGGGCGGCTGGGCCGCGAGCCTCCGGGCCCCCCAGTGGCCAAACCGCGCATTGACGCTGTCCAGAGCCCTGCCGTGCGTCAGCTGTCGTCCTGACAACGAGTCGGCGACGTCACCGAGTGGCTATGCGTCAGCAGCTAACTGACGTCACACCCCGGGAGAGGCTCTAGAGGAGGGGCGGGGCGGGTTTCTGGCCCCGCCAGCAGGGGGAGCACCCGGGAGCTAATGGCGGATCCTTCACTTGGTCCTGCAGGTGGCCCTGATCTGGGCCCACATGTCTCCCGAAGCCCCCACGACACGCTAGGTTGGCGGGATGAAGAGGAGTCGCAGTGTCCTTTCCGTGGCCGGGACCCGGGACGAGGTGCGAGAGGCGGGGCCTGAACTGCCATTGAGGCTAAGGCCTTGACAGGGGAGTGGGAGGGAGACGCCAGGGTGGAGAAGATGCGCACCCTCTGGTGACCACGGCTGCTTCCTGGGCTTGGTCTGGAGTCGCATCCCCTTATGCCTCCGTTTACTCCTTTGAATCCACTTTTTTCCTGCTGCCCAGATTAATAGACTCTCAGCACAGGGGTAGAGGGCAAGGTCTCTCTTGGAGCTTCTCAAATCGGGGGAGGATTTGGGCCAGAAGGTGGAGGGGTACAGGGCTGGGATCTTGAGAGTCTTAGATATGGGGGAGCCGAGAGGAACGCTAACATAAGGCCAAGAGGGGGCCTCTTAGACGTGGAGGGTGGGAAGTGTCCCTAAAAGGATGATGTGTTCTAAGAGTCTCACATGAGAAAGAGCTGGTAGAGATGTCAGGGTCCAGGGCTGGGAATCCAGAGGGGGCCCAAAGACATTGCGGCTCAAAGAGGCACCCACTAAAGGGGTGGGAGGCTCAGACTCACGGGGGTCACAGGGGTTATACCCTATACCTTCATCAGCTACCCCTCAGGTGGCTAGGTGGGAGTGTTCCTGGAGGGAGGGTCTCAGATCTTGCAGTCCAGGCCATGCCCCCATCCCACTGGTGTCCCTCTACAGAGGCCCCGCGAGACCCCTGAGCCCGGCGGAACCAACTTGTTAGGGGCTGACCTGCGTCGTCCTCGCCGCCGCCTCTCTTCTGGTCCTGGGCTGGGCTGGGCCCAGCCGGAGCCCTCCGACCCTGGGGTCCCACTACCATCAAGGCCCACCACGCTGCCGCTGCTGATCCCGCCACGGATATCCATCACCAGGGCAGAGGCTGACAGGTAGGCAGGAGGGGCACCAGATTGGGAGGTGGGGTGGAGGAGCAAGGCCACCTGGGCTAGGGCCAGTCATCAGTCCTTCCCAGAGTTTTGGGCTCCCTGTACTTTACAAAACTAGCTGAAACTTCTGTACTCAGGAGGGTCAGGCTGCCACAGTCTGCGTCCAGGCAACCTTTACAGCCGCTGGGAACCCCTTTTTCCATTTTCCAAGCCGCTGGGAACCCCTTTTTCCATTTTCCAAGCTGACTGAATCAGCAAAAGGCAGGACAGAGGAAATGGGTTTCAGCTTTCCTGTGCCCTGGGATGCCCCCAAATGCAGAGCCACGACAAGCTGGGGAACAGGTCTGTGACCAGTTTGTGAGGCACTTGCCTCTATTTCCCCTACCGGGAAGATTCTGTATCTCCCATGCTTTAAAAGGGGATCTTGAAGGAGGTTAGGACTTGAATTTTTCTTTCTTCTGGGGAGATGTGAGTAATATCTGAGAGCTCTAGCATCACATTGTATTTTCTACCTATTTCTCAACTGAGATCCTCCCAGGGCACCCCAATGCTCCACCCCCTTGGACCAAGGATGAGTCTTAAAGCCAAACAGCTAAGCTGGGCCTGGCTGCTGGCCTGCCCCTACCTCCCTCCGCATTCCCTGATAACCTCTGCTCTCTGCAGCCCCAGGACCCTCCTCCCCATCTACTAAGTTGGAGGGCTTCAGGGTCTCTGCTTAGGTCTTGACAGGGCTCATTTCCAGATGGGTGGGAAGTGACTCTTATTCTTCACCCTCCCCGATTCCTCCAGCCTCTGTTTGGTTCAGGTCCAGCTTGATCCATCTCAGGGCTCATCAGAACTCCAAATACCAGCCCTGACCCACTGCTCTGTGTCCTCCTTCTTCTGCAACCCCAGTTGTGACCTGGCCCTCATCCTCCGCGGTACCCATCCTCCATTCGGTGCCCTGGTGAAGGCCACTTCCCCCACCTACCCCCAAGAATTTGGCCCAGCTCAGGATCCTCTAATGATCTGAGAAGGACCCACAGCCCTTGCAAATCCCTTAGAAGCCTTGTGGGAGGTTCCTGAAAGAAGTGGGGAACACAGTTCTGGCTTCTGGGATACCCTGCGGCTGTTGATGGGGGGCCAGTTCTTGCTCCGAGTTCGCCTACGACCGGAGCCCCCTCTGGCGGGGAGAAAAGTGGCTGTGGAGGTTGGAAACGGGAAGGATTTTTTTTTTTTTTTTTTTTTTTTTAAATAAGAACGGCTCTGGAGGGGGGAGGGGAAGGGGATTGCAGACGGCGCTGCCTGCCCTGGGGAGCCCGGGAGAAGGGGCGCACGGGGGCGAGGGTCTGGTTCTCGCGACCAGCACCGGAACCTTTTTGGGTTTGAGGGAGGATCCGCCTTGGGGGCAGGGCACAGGGGCGCAGGAGCCCCCTCCACCCAGCAACCGCTGGGGCTCGGTCGGGGCCCGGGGGGATGGGGGCGCGCTCGGATCCCTCTCGCTCTGTGCTCGCTTGCTCGGCGCGGCGCTGGGGGAGGCGGGAGCGTGAGTCACGGCGACTCCCGATTTAGGTCCGGAAGGGGGGTTCTGCCCGCGGGGGCCGGGGGGACGAGGCTCGGCTGTTTACTCGCCTGAAAAGGGCACAGGGGTGCTCCCTGCGGCTACTGAGGATCTGCCTCAGTTTACCTCCAGCAGAACCACCTTAGAAGAGACACCGAGTGGTGGGCGGGCATCAGCGGTATCCACACAGGATGTCTTCCTGAAACCACACGGGAACTAAAGGGACACACCCCAGAAACAACCCAAAGAGGTCCCAGGTCGACCACACGTACGCACACAACACCCATATACGCCCTCAGGCACCACAGTCAGACTACGGGGGCAGAATTGTGTGCACAACTCGGCAAGCACGCACCGACCATAAAACACACCCATGCTCGTGGGAACACATACGCAGCCCCCGGACCACGGGAAAAGACCCCGTAGAGGCGTCCATCCTGCAAACAGACAGCACACGTACGCACACATCCTTTACCCACAGATACACAAGATGTACACACAGCGAAAGAGAGAGAAACAGGCAGACAGTAGCAGCCAACCACGTGCACACACACACTTTCAACCGACATCGAAAACACAGACAACACTCGGAAGGGGCCACGTGCGCTCACATCCCGCCCGGAGCACGCATCATCACCTTCCTCCGACCCACAGACAGGATTCCCGGCACACCGCCATTGCCCGATCCAGGAACCACTCCGGTGGCACTAGGACCACCCCCCCAAAAGCTCTCCCAGGCTAGGGGTAGAGGCGAGGACAGGCCAGCTCCCGACTCCGCCCCCTCCATGATGGACGGACTGACTGACACTCGGGCAACCAGTCGGGTGTCTTCTTCCCGATCCGATTAACCGTTTAACTCCTTGGTGCCCGTGCGCGCCGCGGCTAGGCAGGGCGCACTGGTGAGAACCGAGTTCCGGCGCCCCCTCCCCGCCGGGAGCGGGGCTCTGCGTGGGCGGGGAGGGCCCCCCTCCTTGGGTGGCTGCCCCCCACTGGCCCGGACCGAGGAGGAGGAGGGGGGCGGCGCTGACAGTCGCGGCGGGCGGGGGGCAGGGAGGGGCGGGACGGGGCGGGGGAGTCGGGGCTGGAGCGGAGCGGGGCGCCGAGCGCTGAGAGCGCAGCCGGGCTCGGAGCCGAGCTCCAGCAACCGACAGGAAGCCGCGGCGCCCGGTCCGGGGGCGATCGGCCCGCAGCGCCCCCCGGTCTTCCCCGGGGCGCCATGGCTCCACTGAGGCCAGGCGCACCCGCGGGGCTCCCGGCGCGTCCGCTTGAGCGCAGCTGAGCTAGGCGCAGCTTGGAAGGTCCAGGACCCCCGGGGTGCAGGTGGGGGCCGGCGCTATGGAGCCCCCGGCCGCCCCCTCGGAGAGGAGCCTGTCTCTGTCTCTGCCCGGGCCCCGGGAGGGCCAGGCCACCCTGAAGCCGCCCCCCCAGCACCTGTGGCGGCAGCCCCGGACCCCCATCCGTATCCAGCAGCGCGGCTACTCAGACAGCGCGGAGCGCGCGGAGCCGGAGCGGCCGCCACACCGGCCCATAGAGCGCGCCGACGCCGTGGACACCAGCGACCGGCCCGGCCTGCGCACGACCCGCATGTCCTGGCCCTCGTCCTTCCACGGCACGGGCACTAGCGGCGGCGGCGCGGGCGGAGGCAGCTGCAGGCGGTAAGACTCTGGGCTGAGAACGCGCGCGGAGCGCATAGGCGCGCAGAGAGAACGCAACTCGTCCCGCCGACCGCAGGGGGCGCTGTGATGCGGGTGGGGTCAGTGGAGTGGCGGGGGCCAAGACCCGGGACTTCAGCTGCGGGGGCGTCTGGGACCCGGTCCCTACTTGTGCACTCAACAGAGGGGCTCCTACTGAAGGCTCATGGGTCGGTTTAGGGGGCGCCATGCTGCATGTGTAATTTATAGTCTGGGGTGGGAAAGGGTCTGCAGCTTCAGGGGTCGGTGTTCTTGGTCAGTGATAGTGCAGGCCAGCTGCTAGACTGAGTACCACTTGGAGCGACATTCCTGGGAGCACCATACTAAGGACTAGACTCACGGTTTAGGGCATCCTAGGGAGCACTCTGTAGGGGCATCTGCAGGCTGAAGGACACTCCGGGTCCTCTTGGGGGGTGGAGGACTCTGCAAGAGGGGCATTGGTGGACTTGCCTTACAGCAGCTAGGGTCAGGAATCCAGAGATGCCCTTTTGGGGAGCACTGTATTGGGGCCCTCGTGTTGAGTTGGAGCCCCCCATCTCAGGGCAGGAGTCTTAGGGTTCCAGAGCTGCCCTGTGGCAGGAACAGTGCAGAGGGGCACACAGTCCCAGCGCAGGGAGAAGGAGTCCCTCTTTAAGGTGAAAGTGTAGTGAGGGTGTGTGTCTTGGGCTGTTCCCATGGTATCCTCTGGCTGAACTCACTTTGCTCTGGCTTTCAGTGTATGACCAGCTGCCCCCGCTGCCTTGGTGGTGTGTACCATTCTGGGGTCCTCTGACTTTGACATGGTGACTGTACTTGTAGGAGAGCGTAGTTGTAACGTGGTAACTGTGAGCTTCTGGGATGGGGATTGTGACAGTGTGACTGTGTGCTTCTGGGATGTTGTGACTGTCACAGGATGACTGTGTCCTCAGGGGACACAGTGATGGTGACAATGACTGTGTGCTCCAGGAATACGAGTGTTGCAGGGTGATTGTTTCTGCTCCTGGAACAGTGGCGATTGTGACAGCAAGACCGTGTATGCTTCCAGGACAGTGTGATTGTGACATGATGACTATGTGTGCTTCAGGGACACTGTGGCTGTGACAGGGTCACTGTGTTTCCTCATGGGACATGGTGATTGTGCCAGAGTGGCTGTGTGTGCTCCCAGGACACTGAATATGAGGTGGTGTCTGTGTTCCAGGGTCAGAGCCATAGGAACAGAGAGTGTTCCACAGATGTACGATTGATGATGGTGGCACTGTAATGTGTACCTTCTCGGGGACAATGTGTCAGTGGCTGACACAAACTGTCTGTGCTCCCTGGGACCATGTGTGACACAATGCGACATGCCTTCATCTGTGCTGGGTGCACTTGTCTGAGAGTTGGTGTTCTGACTTTGGCTGTGCTCCTGTTTACCCTGGACACCCCAAGAAGTGGTATCCTGTCTCCACGTGGCAGTCTTAGTGACTGCATCTACTCTGCCTGTATGTGCTTCAGTGACATGGGGACTGACAACTTGGCCCCACCCATGGGAGCCTTTCTCCTTGGGACATCACTCAAATGGTCAGATTTGGGCCTCCATCCCTGGAGTTCTGCAATGAGGTCTCCAGGCTGTGACCTTATTCTTCCAAGGGCTCTCTGGAGACCTTCACCAGCCACCACACCTCCCCAAGCCACCTCCACCTCCATTCTGGACACCCCCAGCTTCAGTACCTCTGTCCCCACCAAGAAACAAGTGTCATGGGCCCAGTGCACACAGTCTAATATTTCCCACAGGGAACTAGAGAAAAAACTAAAGGAAAACAAAGCTAAAATCAACAGGAAATGCCAAGACCAGGGGCAGTGAGCCAAACTGGCTCAAGTCACTGTCCTGAGAGACCAAGGAGGGGGTGGGGTGCTAGGAACCAGGCCCCATTCCCTTTTAAGGCTCTAGGGACTTCCCTACCCTGGTCTCTCCCGGGTGTTAGCTCTCAGGGGACAGTGGCTGAGTGGTAATAATTATCATTATTTCAGGGTATCCATCTTCTAATGGCTCACTTTTAGGCTTCATGCCACAGACTTTTACACATGTCCTCACCCCCAGTGCCCCAGTGTGAGGTATCCCTGTTGGACAGATAGGGAAACAGGCCAGAGAGGTAAAATTCCTTCTCCTTCCCCCTGCCCAAATTCATAATACCAGAAAGTGGTAGAGCTAGGATTTCAGTTCTGATCTGCCTGATGCCTGTGTGTCTTTGTATAAGTGTCTTGCCCTCTCTGAACCTGTTTCCTGCCTGTATAGTGGGGCTGTTGCTGGCGCTGCCCTGTGGGGCTCAGTTTGAGAGTTCTGTGAGCTCAAGATGTGTGTGAAGGATTCAACACAGTCAATTCTTAGTTATTGCTCAGGGAGCTGAGGCTGTGGTGGACATTGCTTTTTTGGAGTGGGAAGAAAAAAAACAGGAACTTGAACCACATCCCTGCATGGGCTCGTTTCCTTTTCACTGTGGGCCTGTGCAGTCTCCAGTGGCAGAGCTGGTCTACAGCTGGCTTGGAGGGACTGGCTGTGGGCACCCTCTTCGCCTCCCCCCACAAAAGGAGGAAGGGGACAGAGAGGCCTCCAGTGGGAACCTCCTTCCTGAAATGGGGCATTTTGCCAGAAAGGGGGTTCTACCACTGCACACTCAGGGGATTCCAGCGCTCCCCACTTTGGAGTTCATCCAACCACCAGAAAGAGGGTTCAACCCGCCCACTAGACTTGCATCCTGGGGACCCCCAGAGAGGAGGCCCTGTCCCCCAGCTGAGATGTCATCCACACCCCCCACCTGGGGATGCATGAGACGCGGCTCCTGGCTCGCCCTGCAAGGCTGAGTCATGGCACCGCCGCGATCTGTCAAGAGGCAGATGGAGCGGGAGGAAGAGGAGGACAAGGAGGGAAGAAGAGGGACTGCTTGAATTGGGGGCCAAAGTATGGACCTACCCCTCTCCCTGGGCCCCCAAACTCGCCATCCAGGAGAGCGCTTCCTGGCCCAGGAGCGGGTGGAGGCAGCCAGGCTCAAGTCTATCTCTGACAAGCGGTCTGTCTCCACCTGGGCCCTCGCCTCCCCTTGTCCCTGGCCATCCCACGTGCCTGGATGGGTGGTGGGAAGTCGGTCTCTCGGCGCGCCCTCCCTCCGCGCGCCCTCTGCTGGACGGCAGGAAAGGCACAGCCTGCTTGTGCGCTCCAGGTCCTCACCTGTCTCAGAAACGCTAGTCCCGGAGCAGACCCAAGTCGTTGCGCCACTGCCACGCAGTCCCGTATTATTATTTCATGCTTATTGAATTTTCTGCAGAGCGGGCGCCAGGCCGGTCGACCGCAGGCTGCGGGTGGGATCCTCTCCTTCCCGGGGTGGGACCTGACCGCTGCCCCATTCTCCACCTGGTAGCCAAGTGGAGAGGAGACGCCGCCTGGTGGACAGGAGAGGAACTTGGCGGAAAAGTTGTGGACGTGGAGTTGCCAGGTCTGTTCCGCGAGCTCGTGTCCCACGCCAGTTCCAAGGCCTCCCAACACCACCCTGCGTTTTAATGCGCAGCATCCTTGGCTGTGTACTCCTACCCAGAAAACAGAGAAGAAATGACTTGTCCAAGGTCACACAACGAGGAAGGGCAAAGTTAGGGTTAAAAACTAGGTTTCCTCCACTGCAGAGCAGTGGGTAAGATTCCAACGGAAGCCTCACTTGCTGACCTGGGACCAAAGTCCGTGCCTCCATAAGCCTCATTTTTCTCATCAATAAACGGGACTGAAAACTAAGAAGTTCCCACCTCAGGGCTGTGGTACCACTGAAATAGCTGACGTAGAGGCTGGGCAACCAGGACCTGTTTTGAGAAAGCATTTCCTCAAATGACATCAGCAGAGAGAAAGCTTGTGTCCCTCAAACCACAAAGTCAGTGCCATCTTTCACTGGTAACAGATTCACTACAAACTCTCCTGGGTTACAGGAAACTGGGGCTTTGGGGCTGAGGAAGCCACAGGCTGGCCTGGTGAGGACAGAGTTTTAAGAGGCATCTAAACCCACTGTTTTTACTCCTGATATGTTTGGAGCCAGCCTTTGCCCTTTGCTTGCTTTGTGAACCTTGTCTGCCAGAACCTCAGTTTCCTCGTCCATAACAGGACCATTCATTCTGCACATGCATCCTTGAAGCTACAGCTCAGAATCCAATCGACTCAGTCTTACTGTCTGGAGTTCTCAGACTAGTGGGTGAAGCAGAAATAGCAAGTAAAACCATCTGATAATTATAGATGGTGACACATGGAATGTGAAGAACAGAGGGATCCTGAGGTCAAGCAGGGCCTCTCCAAGGTGGTGACATTTGAGCAGATATCTAAATAAATAGAAGGATGCTATGTGGTATCTGAAGGTAGAGGGTGCCAGCTAGAGAGAACCGCCAGTGCAAAGGTCCTGTGGTGGGAAGATGAGCTGGGAGACAAGCATGTCTGGGGCATAGTGAGGGTTGAGTGGAAGGAAATGAGGAAGGAAAGTGATGGGCGGCTCATAGACTGTGGTCAGTGTGGGCTTCAGGTCTCTGCTTATATCTAGCTTCCTAGGAAGGGACAAAAGTCACTGGACTGGAAGAAGACTCATCTATAAAAACCCTGTGTAGCCTAGTGACTAAAATCCCAAGCTCTGGAGCCAAACACTAGGTTCATAATCCAGCTCTGCTCTTTTTTGGGCTGGATGACCCTGGCCAAGTCACTTCCCCTCTCTGGATCGTGGTTTCTCTATCTTTGAAGTTGACCTAGGAAGAAACCTGTTCCCAAGAGCTTACCAGCCAGTGAACAAGAACAGCCTTGCTTCCTGTTTGTACCAGAAGTGCGGTCCTGATGGGCAGTGCAGCGGGGACCTTAGTAGGACTAGGACCAGAATCCTCACTTGGGAGCTGTTCTTGCCTCTCAAGGATCTGGCAATGGCTGGAAATATTTTAGTTGTCATAAGTGAAGGGTACTACTGACATCTAGTGGGTAGAGGCCAGGGATACTGCTTCAACTGCTCAACAGTACAGGACAGCCCACCCAGGGCAAAATATTACCCAATCCCAATCCCCAGTGCCAAGGGTGAGAAAGTTTGAATTCTTAACAAGGAGATGAGAATCGGTTCTTGCTGGGGATGGGGTAATTTTAAAAATCATGTGTGTGTGTGTGTGTGTGTGTGTGTGTGTGTGTGTTGCTGGGGATTGAACCCAGGCCCTGAGCATGCTAGGCAAGTGCTCAACTGCTGAGTAACATCCCAGCTCCCCACTTCGGTTGTATGTAGAGAGCACAGATATGCAGCTGTCCCTTGGTATGCATGCTGGGGGTTGATTCCAGGACTCCCCACCCCACCCCAATCTGCAGATGCTCAACTTCCTTAGGTAAGATGGCACAGTATTTGCATAGAACCTCCGCACATTTCCCTGTGAACTTTAAGTCATCTCTAGGTGACTTATAACACTTAGTACAAGGTAAATGCACTGTACACAGTTGTCATACTATATTGTATAGGGAGTAAGGACAAGGAAAAAAGTCTGTACATGTTCAGGACAGACACTTTCGATCTGCGGTCGGTTGAATCTGAGAATGCAAAACCTGAAGCTACAGAGGACTGTACACACTGTGCTTAAATGGGCATTAACATTTCATGGGGAAGGCAATTAGGATAAAAAAAAAGTCTACTCAGGCTGTCCCATAGGGGGACAGTAATAAAATAGAAGGTGGCAAAGACTGGATTAGAGCCTGACTCAGTCACTCACCAACTATGTGACCTTGAAACAACCTTGAACAGGCCATTTCTCTCCAAGACTCAGATTTCCTATCTGTAAAATGGGAACAATAATAGTAGCACTTCCTGGGAGTTTTATGAGGATTAAATGAGATCTTTCCTGGAGGTACTGAATGCATAGGAAGCATTCTAAAGGGTTAGCTGCTATCCTGCCATCCCAGGATATTCATCATCTGTCCTCTAGCTAGTACACTGGCTTGCACACTATAAAGTCCTCAATGCTTTGTTAAATAATGATGATAACTGTAGCAAATGTTTAGTGCACATCTTTTTTTTTTTTTACACTGAGGATTGAGCCCAGGGGCGCTTTACCACTGAGCCACATCCCCAGGCCTTTTTATTTTTTAGTCTGAGAAAGGGCCTCACTAAGTTGCTGAGGGCCTCACTAAATTGCTGAGGTTGGCTTTGAACTTGTGATCCTCCTGCCTCAACCTCCCAAGTCACTGGGATTACAGGTGTGTGCCACTGTACCCGGCCACATCTACTCTTCTGAGCCTTTTGCATGTGCATTCATGAGCTGGGTATTCTTATTACATCCATTTTTACACCTGGGAAAACTGAGGCTCAGTGAAATGAAGGGATTTGCCCAAGATCGAATGACCAAGAAGTGCCAAAGACCAGACTCAAATCCAGGCCACCTGACTGGGCCTCATGGCATTGCAGCCAATAGCTAGGGAGGAAAAATACTTCACAGAGTTGGGACCCTGAAATAGACTGGTAGACTGGTCCCCTTTTTAAATTTAAAGCAAGCTTCTCCCCCATCCTTGGCCCCAAAGAACCACAGATTGGGGGACACTGAGGAATCATAACCAACTGACTGTTCAAAGTTTTCTCCTCTGTGAGTCTGTTTTCATCATCTGTGAAAAGGGGACAAATGTGCCCACAGAGTCACAGTGTTGGGCATGGAGAACCATTATCGGGCCCAACCCAGAAAGTCCCCATCTAAGAGTGCTATTGTGCCTGCTGCTGAAGGAAGGTGGGTTCTTGGGGCTACCTTGAGCTGTGGGGGCTCATTTCTAAAAGGTGCCTCATGAATTCTAAGGATTGGGCAGTGCCTTAGGGTTCCACCCTAGAGGCTATGGGCATGCTAGAGGCTTCTAGGCATATATATTTTTAAATATATATATATATATATATATATATATATATATATATTTTTTAGTTGTTGATGGACCTTTATTTTCTTTCTTTCTTTATATGTGGTGCTGAGATCGAACTCAGTGCCTCACACATGTTAGGCAAGTGCTGTACCACTGAGCCACAACCCCAGCCCTATGCATATCTTTTCTATTTTTTAATTGTTATTTTTAGTTATATATGATAGCAGAGTGTATTTTGACATATCATACATATATGAAGTTCCCATTCTTGTGACTGTACGTGTTGTGGAGTTATATCAGTCATGTATTCATATTTGAACATAGAAAAGTTAAGTCCAATCTATTCTACTGTCTTTTGGTCATATCTTAAGAGGTATAAGGCACATCTCATGAGCTGTGGGTAGCATTTTAGGATGTCCCCAAGGATTTGGGGTACATCTTAGATTCTGGCCTGTTCCCAGAGATACAGAGGAATTTAGGTGTGCCTCTGAGCTCTAAGGGGCACCCCAGGATTTTGGTGGCATCTTCATGGCAATGAGACGTGCCCTGAGTAGGAAGACACCCTTGAGGGTGTGTTGGGGCCTCAGCACTTGAGGATTTGGGGGATGAGGTGGAGCCATTCAGGGATTGAGGAACTATGGAAGCACTCTTGGGTCTGTGAAGGAATCTAGGATTTGGGGGGTTCACATGTGGTCTGTGGAAATGGCTCTGTGCCTGTGTGGGCTGCTACGGTGCTCTGGGGGGCAATTCTGCATGACTGAGGGATAATGGTGGTGTTCTAGGGAAGTTTGGGACATCCTAGGAATTGTGCTGGTGCTCTTGGGATCTGAAGGGTGCTCTTGTGGGCTCTCAGAGCACCACTGGGGTTTGTGGGTGCATCCTGGAATTCTTGGGATGTCCCAGAAACTATGAGGATACTGCTAGGAATATAGGACAGCTGGGAAACCTTAAAAGAGCATCAGGGTCTATGGGGCCTCTTAGAACACCTCTGGGTTTTGTTGGGGGAACCCAGGGATTTGGGGAGTACTCCTGGTTGTGTGGGGACCTCAGGGACAGTTGGGGCTCTCCAGGGATTGTGAAGACATCTGAGGGACTGTCAGGCCTCCCTTGAGGTCTGTGGGGCCTGTCAACACCATGGGAGGTTTGTGGGCACACCTCGAGATTTAAGGGGTGCCGCTGGGGTTTGTGGAAACGCTTCTGGCAATTTGGGGACGTCGGAAGGACTGCTGGGAGGCCCTGGGGTCTGCGGGGGGAGTCCCCTCCGCACTGGTGTGGGGCCCCGCCCCGGGGGGCGGCCCCAGCTGGAAGCCGGAAGGGCCGAGGCGGCCGCGGGGCGGGGTGGGGCCCGCGGGCCCCAGGGCTGGGCGGCCGGCCTGCTAGGGCCGCGCGCCGGGCGGGCGGCGCAGCTCCCCAGCGCCCGCCGAGGCGGGCCCGCCCCGCGCCCCTGCGGCCATGGCGCGGCCGCGTGGCCTGGGCCGCATCCCCGAGCTGCAGCTGGCCGCCTTCCCGGCGGCGGCAGCCGAGGACGAGGCGTTCCTGCCAGAGCCCCCGGCCCCGCGCGCGCCCCGCCGCCCGCGCTCTCCGCCCTCCTCGCCAGTTTTCTTCGCTAGCCAGTCCCCAACTTTCCGCAGGCGCCTTCGGCTTCTCCGAAGCTTCCAGGATTTTGGCCGTCAGCCGTGGGCCGGGTAAGTGCGCGCTGATGGTCGTGAGTTCGAAGCCCCTCTGGCCAGCTGGCGCGCGCTTGGGTCTGGGATCTGTGACTTGCTCTCACCAGTCTTATTTTTCTTCTTCCGTCACAAGGCAGAGATTAAAATCATCCTTGCCCGCCAGGGTTGCCGTGGAGACATCTGATAGGGCATGCAGTAGGCGCTCAATAAACGCTACATTCCTCCCACTTCCTGTACAAACCTGAAGCTGCGGTTACGCTTTGGGTGACTGAGGCCGACCTGCCATCCAAGGTGACCTGGGACATGCGTTCACTTCTGTTAGCCTCAGTCGATGGCCTATGAAATGAGTCCAGCGGTGCCCTCTGGGGGTTAACTCGCTGTGAGGCTCAGGGATGTTACTGCGTGCACAGAGCACTGAGGGCAAATGGAAGTTCCCTGCCTAGCCAGACCTGGGGTGGGCTGCGGGGCAGGAAGCCGGGGGTGACAGGCTTGTAGGCCACATCCGGTCTGACTTCTCAGTGTTTCCCCCAGACACGGACGTTGACAGTCTGGAGGTGGGCACGCGCTGGTGCTAGGACTTCTCCCGGTTCTCTGCCTCCTTCATTGCTCCCTATTCTACATTTACTTGTTTAGGACATAGACTTGAGGAAGGCACTGTGGGACAGGACACAAGCCCAGCAGCTGGCCCTGGGGAAGAGATGGGGGCGGGGAAAGAAGAGGAGGTGGAGCCAGGGCCTTTGGGAACCCCGCGGGGGGTCCGGAGGGGTGGGGATCAGCGTCTCTCCAGTTTCCCTCCTGTGCCTCTGTCTCCACCTCTGTCTCTTCTGTCTCTGTTTCTTCCCCCAGCTTCACCTCCCTGAATCTGTCGACCCTCCCCAGGGTTGTTGTCACCCGGCTGGGGCGAGTCCCGTTCCCCCGGGCGCTCACGGCGATCTGGGACCTGGAGCCCGCACCGCTCGACGTCAGGGCTGGGGGGGGAGTGGGCGGGGCCAGAGCCAGCGCGGGAGGCGGGGCTGCCCAGAGCCGCGAAAAGCGGAGTCCCGGGCGCCCCCGAGACCCGCGCGGGAGGGGGCCGGGGAGTCCGCCGGGCCGCTGCAGAGGGAGGCAGGCTTTGAACCCGCCCTGGCGTTGCGGACGCGCTGGGACGCCGACCGCCCCGGGCCGTCCCGCGGGGGGGCGGGGGAGGGTCACCGAGGCGGGGTGCCGCGCCGGTGCGGAGGCGGCGCCGCCGCCGCGTCCGCAGACACCTCGGGCCTGGCGAGCAGTGCGCTGCACACCACCGAGCAGCCGTCCCCATGCGAGCCCCGACGGCTCTTAGCTCTCATGCGCTCTAGCGCAGCGCCCCGGGCCCGGCCCCGGCCCCCTGCCCTGGCACTGCCCCCCAGCCCTGAGTCCCTGACCCACTTCTCCTTCAGCGATGAGGATACTCGTCGGCACCCGCCGGGCAGATCTGTCAGGTGGGTGGCCTGTGGCTAGTTGCATTCTTGGCGACCCAAGGGCGCTGGCTGCGCTGGGAAAGGGGACCCCGAGTGTGCCTTAGGGGAGTCCCTTTAGTTGCTTCCAGGATCTCATTGGGGTTGCACCCCCTTCCCTCGCCCTAAAGAAACAAGTGCTACTGAGGGTTTCCTGAATGTGGCGGTCCCCAGAGCTGATGCCGGGTTCTGCCCATTCCTACTTGCCCAAAGTGGGATCCCTTCACCCTCTTTGGTGCCCCCAAACCTGAGATTCTGGCATTCACCCTGACAGCAAATACGAGTGTCCAGCGTCACCTGGGCTCCACTCCCAGGCCACTGGCGGGGAGCCAGGGCCCTAAGGCCCTATGCTGCTACGTCTCCAACTTACCCCCTCCTTCTTGCTGGGGCTGCCAGGCTGAAAACCAAGCTGGAGCAGCAGGGGTGGGGAGGGGAGGTTCCTGGATACCTGGAGGTTATTTAGAAAAGGCTGGGTAGAGCTGGGGCCAGGAAGTGGCCTTTTAAGTTCTCTGGATTTTCTAGACTTGTCCTTACCACCCAACATCAACCCCTTCAGATACCTGGACACACACACAGTCTCCAGCATGGGGACACACAGCCGAACTCAGAAGCACACAGACACACCCACGTGCAGGGCATTCGGGGTCACCCTGTGTTTACTATACTAGGTGTGGGTCTCCTGGCTAGTCAGGGCGCCAAAAGAACCCTCAAGTGACCCGCAACCACACACAGGTGACACACAAACCACAGCAACTTCGGCCCACCCCTCCAACAGCTCTGTACACACTGCATTCCCCAGGATGACCCCTATCACTTAAACACACCCCCAGACCCCACACAAGTTCCTGTGGACTGGTTTCCATGTGTGCCTCATACCCAAGCAGTCACAATATCTGTGTGGCACCTCTCACGAGGTCACACAGACTCAGGAACACAAAGATGTAGACACACACAGGCACCTAGGCACCCACCAATACCCAACACCCCACACACAGATGCACAATTCCACATAGACAACTGTGTGCACACAGACCTCCCCCAGACTCATACACCGACACTCATTACACACACAGCCTCACAAACAGCCGTGTCAGCTGGCACCATGCACCCGTCTGGCAGACACACGCCAGCGCTCGCCACCAACCTCCCTGTGACCTTCACGGAGCAAATGCCAGGCCATTCCATAAAGGCTGCCTGGCACCTCCTGTGAGCAGTCAGGTGGAGAGGGGCAGGGAGCCCAGGGAGACACCAGGCCTGCCTTCCTTGTCTGACTTGGGTGGAGATGGACACCCACTGATTGTGATTTAGCTTTCAGATTGGTAGCCTGACTACCGGGTTCAAGTCCATGTTTTACCTTTCTCTGCCTCGGTCCCCTCATCATGAAAAGGGGGCCTAGTACAGTGCCTAGCACCAGGCCTTCAACCGCCTTCCCAGCTGTGACGTGTGCCCCTCGCCCAGCATCCCCTCCAGCCTGTTTGTTTCCCATCATCCCCACAGCTGAACACCCTCAGGCCAAGACCTGCTCCTGGATTTATGGTCTTCTAGAGGCTTGATTTAATGTCCTGGGAAACCAGGTAGGCAGGCTTGGGAGCCCCATGGACGTGGAGAGTGCCAGGTGGTCAGCCTGCCGAAGGAAAAGCAGACTGGTCTTTGACCTCTGATGGAGTTCCTGGGCGTGTGGCTGTGGTGTTGGCATATTGCCTGTGGCCCCTGAGCGTAGTTGTGACTCTGGGTTCCACTGAGACATCTCTGGCTGACTTTGGGCCACATGAACTGTCAGTGGCAGGCTAGGAAGGCCCAGGGATCTGATTCCCTGGGATAGCAGAGCCCCCAACCCCAGGCTGCAGTTCACCAGCCATGATCCCCTCCCCTTTGCCTGCCCTCAGCCCAAGGGACATCCACTCTTGAAGTACAAACATCTGAGCCCTGGGGAGCATCCTCTTCCCATCCGGGCCTCTGGGCTCTTGCTTACGTGAGTCGTGTCTCCTGGGGCAGCTGTATTTGCCAGCACCATGCTAGCTAAGCATCCTCTTGGGCTGTAAGCTTAGGTTCCTGGGTGGAGGGACGGGGGCCTCTGTGTAGCTATGTTCCTCTCCCCTGCCCAGTGGCACTCATCAGGGCCTCGGGAGACAGGACATGGTTCTCCGGACATGAGGTCACCAACCTCTGACCATCCCTCTGTGCCTCCGTTTCCTCATTTAACTGGTTGTTAACAGGACCCACCTCAAGAACTGGTGGCAGAAATAAATGCATACAAAGTCCTTCGATGGTGCCAGGCACCCAGCAAGAACTTAAGAAGTGTCTTAATACAGTTTGAATCTCCCTAATCCAAAAGTCCAGAATCCAAAGCTGTTTGCTGACCTGCCACAAGTAGAAAGTTTGACATCTGAAACTGTTTCATGCACAACATTTATAAAACATAAAATGACTTTGAGGCCATGTGTATAAGGTATATATGAAATGGAAATGAATTTTGTGTTTAGGCTTGAGTCCCCTCCCCAGGAAAGCTCCTTGTGTATGTGGAGCTATTCCAAAATCCAAAAAAGTCTGAACTCTGAAACATTTCTGGCTTCAAAATATATGGGATGTGACTATAGCTGATAAGGGTACTCAGCCTGCACTATGTCCCTGAAAGGGTGTGACCTGTCAGTCACCTCATGTGTATTGATGATAATGGGCATCATCTTCGAAGGACACAGTTGATGATATATGAGTATTCAACCTTGAGGGTGTTTTCATTTTTTATTTTTTGTGCTGATGATCAACCCCAGGACCTCACACACCCTAGGCAAATGCTCTACTACTGATCTTTACTCCCAGCCCACAGCCCAACGCTTTTTTTCTTTTTCTTTCTTTCTTTTTTTTTTTTTTTTTTTTTTTTTTTTTGGTACCAGGATTGAACCCAGGGTCATTTAACCACTGAGCAACATCACCAGCCCTTTTTTTTATATGTTTTATTTTGAGACAGGGTCTTGCTAAATCCTTAGGGCATCACCAACTTGCTTAGGCTGGCCTCAAACTTGTATTCCTCCTACCTCAGCCTCCTGAGCCTCTGGGGCAGTTGGATTACAGGCGTGTACCACGTCCAACCCAGCCCTATTTTTGAATATACTTTTTAAAGTTAACATATAATAAAAAAAATTCACCCTTTTCAATGTACTATGAGGTTTTTATTATGGTAAAATAAAGCAACTTATAATTTATCATTTTAACCCTTTTTAATGTACTGTTCAGTTCAATTCTCCATCTCCCCGCAAACCACTATTCCACTTTCTCTATGAACTTGACTATTCTAAGTGTCTCATATAAGTGCAGTTGTACAATATCTGTCCCTTGGTGACTGGCTTATTTGCTCTGCTCTGTTTTTCAAGGCATCCATGTTGTGGCCTGTATCACAATTTCATTTCTTTTCTTTTTTTCCCCTCGAACTTGCGATCCTCCTGCCTCAGCCTTTATAAGGTTGAATAATATTCCCTTGCATGGATGTGTCACATTTGTTTTTCGGTTCACCCCTTGATGGACACTTGGGCTTTTCCACCCTTTGGCTGTTGTGAATAGAGCTGCTATGACCATGTGTGTGCCTGTATCTTTTTGAGTCCCTGCCTTCAGTTCTTTGGGGCTCTTCCTAGACGTGGAGTCGCTGGGTTATATAGTAACCTCTGTCTACCTTTAGCTGCCAAACCGTTTTCCACAACAAATGCACCATTTGACATTCTCTCTGGTGCATGATGATTCCCACATGTCCAACTCCTCACCAGCACTTGACATTTTCTGATTTTTGTTTTCATTTGAGTAATAGCCATTTGAAGGGAGTGTGAAATGGTGTTGGCATTGTGGGGTCATTTTGTTTTGTGTTTGAGATGGGATCTTGCTGTGTTGCTCAAGCTGGCCCCAACATCTGGGCTCACTGATCCTCCTGACTTGGCCTCCCCAGTAGCAGGGGGACCACAGGCACCTGCAGTTGAGCCCAGTTTACATTGTGGTTTTGATTTGTGTTTCTCTAATGACTAGTGATGTTGAGTATCTTTCCTGTGTTTTATTGGCCGTAAGCACATCTTTGGAGCAATGTCTATTCAAATCTTATGCCTTTTGTTTGCTTGTTTGTTCCTTTTAGGTATACATGAGAACAGAGTGTGTTTTGACATATATTACATTTGTGGCATATAACTTACTCTAATTAGGATCCCATTCTTGCTGTTGAAGATTATATGGAGTTTCACTGGTGGTGTATTCATATGTGAACATAAGAAAGTTATGTCCAATCCATTCTATTGAGAGGAGCAGTGGGGGTTATTGAGGGGAGCAGCGGGGGTTTAACCCAGGTGTAATTTACCACTAAGCTGCATCCCCAGCCATTTTTATTTTTTATTTTGAGACTGGATCTCACTAAATTGCTTGGGGCCTCACTGAGTTGTTAAGGCTGGCCTTGAATTTCGGATCGTCCTGTCCTCGCCTCCTGAACTGCTGAAATTACAGGCCTGTGCCACTGCACCTGGCTCATGCCATCTTTGAATGGGGTTTTTGTTGTTGAGTTTTAGAAATTTATAATCTGAAATATTCACTCCTGGTCATATATATTATTACAGTTTTTTTTTATTTACAATTTCTATGTGTGTATATGTGTGTGTGTGTGTGTGTGTGTGTGTGTGCATGCTTGTGCACAGGGCATGGGTTGAACCTGGAACCTCAAGCATATTAAGCAAGAATTCTACCACTGAGCTACTTATGGCCCTTAAAAATACTTTTTTTTCGGGGGAGCATCAGGGATTGAACGCAGGGGTATTTAACCATTGAGCCACATCCCCAGCGACATTTATTTTTTTATTTTGAGACAGGGTCAAAATCTAGGCCTTGCTAAATTGCTGAGGCTGGCTTTGAACTTGGATCCCCCTGCCTCAGCCTCCTGATTCGCTGGGATTATAGACATGCGTTCCCACACCCAGCTTAAAAATGCTTTTGATTTGAGTGTTAGTTGTTCGCAGTACCTGGTGGAAGAGCTCAATACCTTGGGAAGGCAGAGCACAGCAGCAGGGGCTAGACCTGGTTGTGGAGGTGGTCATCCCTGGGGGTGACCTCAGGGATGAGAAGAGTGGGCGAATGTAGGGTACCATCAAGACTCTTGACAAGGTCCTTCTCTGACGCTCAGATAAAAGGCCCAGGAAGCTAGCCAGAGGCCAGACGCGGGGGGATGGAGGGAGCAGTACTCACTTGGCCCCCTAGACCCTTGTCTTAAAGAAACCAGCTGCCTGAAATGGGGACAAGGGAGAACCGGCCAGGAGTAAAGGCCAGTTGCAAGGAGTATCCAGGAGAGACAGTGGCTCACCCATTCTTGCTTATAGAGAATAGATAAATCCCTCCATCTTCAAAGATAGGGGGTCCCCAAGATCTTTAAAGACGAAAGGCCTAGCGGAGCCATCTGACGGGCGGTGAAGTTGTATCTCACTGTCTTGACTTGCATTTTCCTGATGACTGCTGAGGTGAGCGTCATTTCACTTGTATATGTATATTTTTTTTCTGGAGAAACGTTGGTTCAAGTCCTTTGCTTATTTTTAATTGGGTGGTATAGATTGTTAAAAATTTTTTATCTACTTGTTCTAATTAGTTGTACATGACAGTGGAATACATTTATACATTTTGATAACTCATACCTAAATGGTGTTGAGCTGTAGAAGTCTTCATATAGTGTAGCTATCAATCCCTTCTCAGATATATGGCTTGCAGCATTGTTCTCCATTCTGTCCTCTGGTTCACAGACGTTCTTCATTCTGTTGAAATCAGTCGATTCTTCTGTTGCTTGTGCTTTTGGTCTCATTGCAATAAACCACTGTCAATCCAGTGTCATAATTTTTTTTTTTTAGTTCATTTCTGGGGATTCACCCAGGGGCACTTTACCAGCCAGCTGCATCCCCAAACCCTTTTAATTTTTTTGAGACAGGAGCTCCCTAAGTTGCACGGTCTGGCTTTTAACTTGCAATCCTTTTGCCTCAGCTTCCAAAGTAGCTGAGATGACAGTCATGTGCCTTTGCACTTGGCCAATGTCATAAAGCTTCTAAGAGTGTCATAGCTTCAGCACTTACATTTAGGGATTTCATTCATTGTGAGTTAATTTTGCTTATGATCACAAGATAAGGTCAACTTCCATTTTTTTTTTCTTTTTTGCGGTGCAGGGGATTGAACCAGGGCCTTGTACTTGCAAGGCAAGCACTCTACCAACTGAGCTACATCCCCAGCCCTCAACTCCATTTTTTTGTGTATAGATATCCAGCTTTCCAGTCACCACTGGACTGGAAAGACTCCTTTCTCCATTGAATGGTCTCATTAAAAGATCTTTATATCATATGTGCAAGAGTTTATTTCAGGGCCCTTTACTCTATTTCATTGGTCTTTATGTCTTTATTGCCAGTACAATGTTACAATTACTGTAGTTTTGTAGTACAGTCATTTTGAAATCCGGATGCATGAGTCTTCCAACTTTGTCCTTTTTTTTCAAGATTATGTTGGCTATTTAGGGTCTCCTGAAATTCTGTGTGAATTTATTTTTCTGTGTGAATTTTATTTTTATTTTTTATTTTTGGGGGTACTCTGGATTGAACTCGGACATTCAGCCACTGAGCCACATCCCCATTTATTTAGAGACACGATCTCACTGAGTTGCTTAGTGCCTCACTTTTGCTGAGACTGGCTTTGAACTCACAATCCTCCTGTCTCAGCCTCCCAAGCCACTGGGATTACAGGTGTGCACCACCACACCTGGCTTTCTGTGTGACTTTTAAGATAAGTTTTTCTATTTCTACAAAAAATATTTTTGGGGAGCTAATAGGAATACATTGCTTTGGTAATGTTGACATCCAAACAGTATTAAGTCTTCTAATCCACGAATATGGGATGACTTTCTATTTATGCCTTCTTTAATTCTTTTCAGCAATAGCTGGGTTTGGTGGTTAGTGCCTGTAATGCCAGCTACTTCAGTGACTGAGGCAGGAGGATCACAAGTTCCAGGCCAACCTGGGCAACTTAGTGAAACCCTGTCTCAAAGTAAACATAAAAAAGGCTGGGGATTGGGCTGGGGATATAACTCAGTTAGTAGAGTCCCTGCCTCACAAGCACAAGGCCCTGGGTTCAATCCCCAGCACCACAAAAAAAAAAAAAAAAAAAAAAAAAAAGAGACTGGGGATGTGGCTCAGTAGAAGACCACCCCTGGGTTTGATCCCTAGTAATGGGGGGAGGGTTTCTTTCAGCACTATTTCATAGTTTTCAGTATCACATTTTTTGCATCTTCTGATGTTTATTCCTAAGTATTTTATTTAGTTTGATGTTATTGTAAATGGAATGTGTTTCCTTTTCAGACTGTTCATTGTTAGTGTGTAGAAACCACATAGGGTTGGGGATTTATCTCAGAGGCAGGCTCTGGGTTTGGTCCTCAGCTCTGCTTTTGTATCCTGCAGTGTTGCTCAATTATTGCTAGTACTTTTTATTATTGTTGAATTTAGTACTCGATGGTGTAAATCTGCTGCAGCTTATTAATTCAGTTGCTGGACATTTGAGTTTCATATTTGATGGTTATGGACAAAGCTGCTATAAACGTGTGTGCAGGTTTTTGGGTAGACATATTTCATGTATCTTGGGTATATATATAGAAGTAGATTGTTGGCACATGTATGTTTAAAAATGACAAACTAGCCAGGCACAATGGTGCACACCTATAATCCCAGCTGCTTGGGAGGCTGAGGCAGGAGGATCACAAGTTGAGGGCAGCCTCAGCAACTTAGTGAGACCCTGTCTCAAAATAAACATATAAATAAAAAGAGCTGGGGATACAACTCAGTGGCAAAGCACTTGCCTAGCATCTTGAGGCCCTGAGTTTGATTCCCGTTATAGGGAAAAAAACAAAACCCTGATAAAACTGTCTTCCAAGTGGCTGTGCCACCTGGCGTTCCCACCAGCAATGTACTGGGGTTCCGGTGGCTCTACACCATTGGTATTGTCAGTTCTGTTTGTCCGTCTGTTTCAGCCACCCTGGTAGGTGTGAGGTAGTAGTCCATATTTACTTTGGTGCTGGGGCTTGGCACCCAGGGCCTGGGCAACAAGATGACACCCATCACTGGGCCACACCCCAGCTCAAGGCTCGCTCTCTAAGGACCCCCAGGTCCCACCTCTTTGTTTTATATTACAAAAGTGAAAGGAGTAGGATTTACTCCAGTGTGAGAATAGAAACAGAACTCTCGGAGGGCCAGAGGAGACCCCAGTAGGGGTGGCCTAGGCCCCACCTCTTAACAGCTCCACACTGAGGACCCAGTTCCCAGCCATGAACCCCTGGAGGACACGTGCCCAGCATATTCTAACACAGCCAAGTTCTTTGTACTTTCCTCTGTCTGTAACTCACCTTTTACTCTTTGGGCAGTGTCTTTTGCAGAGCTGAAGTTTCACAGTGACGTTGAAGACTTTTTAAGTTTTGTTTTCTTTTCCCGCACTGGGGGTTGAACCCAGGGGTGCCGTGCTACTGAGCTGCCCTCTGGCTGACCTGCAGCCCATCCTCACTTTTCTTTTTACATTGGCTCCCTGGTGCCCAGGGACATGGGCTCTCTGAGTTGAGGAGGCAGAGGATTGGAGTTAAAATTTTAGTCTGAGTGCACATTCTGATCTTGCCATGATCTTGCTGTGTGACCCAGACTACCTATTCTCCAGCCTGAACCTTGGTTTCTTCATTTATAAAATGAGCCTCAGAACGAGCCCACAAAGAAAAGACTCAGTATATGGAAACTGGTATTTCTCTCTTGGTCTAGGGTATTTCCTTATTTCTTAACAGAAAGCCCATTCCAATAGCATCCTTTACTGACCCTTAGTAGGTCTCCTATGCTCTGTCCTGCCCACTTTACCCCCACCCAGAGCATAGTCTGAATTCCACTGACCAGTCTAACCCCCTTGCCTTCACAATGGAATGACAGACCAGAGAGAGCAGCAACTTTCCTGAGGTCACACAGCACAAGGTGCAAGTTGTAAGTACCTGACTTACCCCTGTCATCCTCAGCTCTCCATATCGACTGCTTGCTGAGTCCAGTCTGAGACTGATAGACTTGATAATCGTCCATCTTTTTTGAGCTCTGTGCTAGTCTTTGTTCTGTGTTAGTGCTGGTAACTTAAATGACTCAGAGAGGGTGCTGATTCCTTGGGTGGATAAGGAAACTGGTGCATTACCACCCCTCAACCTTACGCAGCTGAGATATAACACAGCTGGGGTCTCCCGGCCTCACCTTGAGGGGTCTCTGTCTCATCATCTTCATTGCTTCCACCTCCACTGCCCTGTAGCTGTCTGTCTCTGTCCTATCTCCACTCCAACCACACCAACTTCCTTGCTCGTCTTCAAACAAAAAATAAATCCTATCAGGTGCTGCAGTGCACACCTGTAATCCCAGCCACTCAGGAGGTTGAGGTAGGAGGATGGAAAGTTTGAGGCCAGCCTGGGCAACTTAATGAGTTATCAAAATAAAATAAAATAAAATCATTGAAAAGGAGCTGGGGATGTAGCTCAGGGACAGAATGCTTGCCTAGCATGTGCAAGGCCCAGGTTCAATCCCCAGCTCCACAAAGAAGAAACAAACCAGTAAAACTAGGATTCCTGCTTGAGGGCCTGTACCCCTGCTGTTCCTCTGCCAGGAGTGCTTTCTGACTCATAGCTGGCTTCTCATCTTTAGGCCCTGCTGAGATGTCACCTCCTCAGAGAGACCTACCCTGGCCACAGGTCAGGTACCATGGCACACACCTGTAATCCCAGTGACTCAGGAGGCTGAGGCAGGAGGATCATAAATTTGAGGTCAACCTCAACAACTTCATGAGAACTTGTCTCAAAATAAAGAACAGAGCTGGGGATATGGCACAGTTAGTAGAGTACTTGCCATGCATGCACGAAGCCCTGGGTTCAGTTCCCAGCACCAAAAAAATAAAGAACAAACAAGCAAATAAAAGGACTGTGGTATAGCTCAGTAGAAGGGTGTCCCTGGGTTCAATGCCCAGTACTGGACACCCCAAAAAAACATGTGACATTCATTCATATGTTTAATGATTTGTTCAATAAACATTTATTGAGGGGCTAGGGAGATAGATCAGTCGGTAGAGTGCCCTGGGTTCGATCCCAGCACAAAAAAAAAATATCTATATGTGTATATATATATATATAGAACATCCACCGTGTTGGTCACTGTGGATGCCTGACGGGGGCAGGCCTTGTTCTTAGAGTTCCAGGGATGCAGTGGTGAGCAAATAGACAAAAACCCCTGCCTCTGCACAGCTTGGTTCAAAGGGCAGGTTGACAGTAAAGAAAGTATGTAAGATACAAATTATTTCAGGCAAATAGTGTGGTTTTCGTTCTCCGTGGGTTTTCTGGAGTGTGTGTGCTTTGTCTTTTGTGTTTGTACTGGGCTGAGCCTAGGGGCACCACTGAGCCACACCCCCAGCCCTTTTTATTTTTTTATTTTGGACAGGCTCACTAAACTGCTCAGGGCCTTGCTAAGTTGCTGAGACTGGCTTTGAACTTGCCGTTCTCCTGCTTCAACCTCTCAAGTCGTTGGGATTATAGGTGTGGGCCACTAGGCCTGCATGGTTTTTACGGAGGGGAAATAGAAAATATCAAGGCAGGAGTGGAACTTTTCTGTGGGTTGGTTGGAGCAAGGAAGATGCCATCGTGGGTGGAGTAGAGTGGGTGACACGCAAAGTGGGCGTCCTGGAGCAGGACCTGTGGGCTGCCACCAGGACTTCGGCTTTTTGTTTTCCTCAGGTGGGAGCTATAGAAAGTTCTGAGCCACAGCGAGGACCTGACTCAGGTGCTCACAAGCTGTCTCTGGTGGCTGCTGGAGGAACAGAGTGTGGGTCCCAGGGAGCCAGGGACCAGAGCTGTTGTGGACACCCAGGCTAGGGAAGGGCGGGGACTGGGAGGAAGGGGAGGGAAGGGGCTGGGTTACCGCTCAGTAGTAGAGCTGGGTTTGATCCCCAGCACCACATAAAAATAAATAAAATAAAGGTATTATGTTCATCTACAACTGAATTATTTTAAAAGGAAAAAGAAGGGTGAGTGGAGTGGACAGATCTGGATAGAGGCAGGCAGCCGGGCTGATTTGCAGTGCAGAGGGCAGAGCGAGGTGACGATGACCCTCAACTTCTGGCCCAGAGTGTTCCTGGCACCTGCAACAGGTCCTGGCACCAGAGGTACCCAGCACCAGTCTGTGGTCTGCAGGTCCCTGCCTCCAGGGGGTTCCTGTCTCTCTTGGCATCACTCCTCGTGACTCCCCCAGTCTTTTCAGAAACTCCCTGGGTCTCTCTTCCTCTTGACCTCCTCGACGCCATGTCAGCCTCTCTGATCCTTCTCCCACCTGTTCCCTGCAGCTTCGAGGCAGAAAATGGCCCAACGCCATCACCGGGCCGCAGCCCCCTGGACTCGCAGGCGAGCCCAGGGCTCGTACTGCACGCTGGGGCAGCCACCAGCCAGCGCCGGGGAATCCTTCCTCTACCGCTCTGACAGTGACTATGACATGTCACCCAAGACCATGTCCCGGAACTCATCGGTCACCAGCGAGGCGTGAGCACCCCTCTCCCTACCTGCCCCTCCTCCGGGCCCGGCCCCACCACAAGCTGCCCTTCCCAGCAGGGCGTGGGGGACACCCATCTCCACTTTGGTCACCCCCCCATACTGCCCTCTCTAGGGGCAAGAGTCAGCAGCCCTTCCCCCAACGTCTCAAAGGTCCAGTCCTCTATAAATGGCTTAGCCTCACTCTCCAGCCCTGCTAAGCCCTCATTACCATCGGCTGCTCTGGGCCCAGCTTCACCCCAACTGGGCCTCCAGGGAGGAAGGCCCCCTCCTGGAGTCCCCAGCCTACCCCAAGCCAGCCCCACTTCGCCTGAGCCCCTGTTGGGATGTGAGCCCTCCCAGATCTCTCTGCCTCATTCTCATCACTGCTGGCAGACATGCCCTTGCCCATCTGGGTGCCCACCTCAGCCTGGAAACCTGTTCCTGTCCTGCACTTCCCCCACCAACCCTCCCTCCCACCGCTCCCCTCCCTTTGTCTCCACGCCCCCAGCCGTTTCCTTCAGGCCCAGCCCTGGCAACATGTCCAGCCTTGGGTGCTGTAAGTGGCCTCTCCCCACTTCCATGCCCCTTGCCTCCCTCCAGCCAGCCACCATAATGTCCTCCCCAGCGATTTGCTTCTCTGGGGATCCCTAACCTGCCTCTGTCTTTATCGCAGGCATGCTGAGGACCTTATTGTTACGCCATTTGCCCAGGTGAGACTCCCCACCCGTCCACAACTGGGGAAGGGGCTCAGCCCCAGCTGCCCCTCCACCTCTACTTACTGCCACCCCCAACCCAGGTGCTCGCCAGTCCTCCGCAGTGTTCGAAGCAACTTCTCGCTCCTGACCAATGTGCCCATTCCCAGCAACAAGTAAGTTGAAGCTAGGCCCCACACCCATGATCGTGAGGTACGCACAGTGAGTTCAGTTGTCAGCCTGCTGTGTGACCTCAGGCAGGCACTTTTCTTCTCTGTCTGGTCATGTAATATTCCTTTTGAGCCAAAGAGCCATTGCAGTTGAAGGGTCTAAGATACAACTTTTATAAATAAAGCCCTGGTGTCTGCATGTATGGTGGTGAGGCTGCAGCCCCAGGCCTGGGCTTTGACATTAACTTGCTGGGCAAATGGCATCCTGTGGTCCCTTTGTTTCCCTTTTGTAAAGCGAGAATTAAGGTAGTGCTTCTGTTAGATATCTGCTGTGAAGAGTCCAGAAGATGGTATATAGAAAGTACAAGACTATTGCCCTGTGCATAGTAAGTGCTCAATATAGGAGCAGTTCTTATTATTTTGGGGCAGTGGGTCTAGCTCAGGACTGCCAGTTGCTCTAGGGGTTAGGGACAGAGCCATCCTCAGAAGGTTTGGGGAAGTGAGGAGGGTAGCCAGGGGAGCCAACTACCTGATCCTACTGCTGATCAGCTGTGTGCTTAAATAAGCCAGTTTTACCTGGTTGAACCTGTTTTCTCATCTGAAAAATGGGTTCTCACAGGGCTCATGGAGAGGCTGCAGGCCATGTGCATGGCAGCATGCTTGGGATGCAGTGAACTCTTGGAAGCAGGAAAACTGGCATTATTCATGGAGAGGGGGAGGCAAGGATCTGGGGGTCCCAGGGTGATATTGGAGCCCCATTTCTTTACAGGCGATCCCCGCTGGGAGGCCCAACCCCCGTCTGCAAGGCCACACTGTCAGGTAGCTAAGCTTAGGGGGGTGGAAAGGGCCCATCTTGCTGCCCCCAGTGGAAGTGCTTCAGCCCTGGTGACTGTCTCACCCCTTTCCCTGGCACCCCACCTACCTGGCGACCCCTCATAGTGGGCTGGGGTTCTGCCAGCGGACCCTCTCATTCATCACCCTGGCCTCCCCTTCTTAGAGGAGACATGTCAGCAGTTGGCCCGGGAAACTTTTGGAGGAGCTGGACTGGTGCCTGGAGCAACTGGAGAACCATGCATACCTACGCTCTGTCAAGCGAGATGGCTTCACACAAGGTTTGTGCAACAGGATTCGTGGGCGGGGCTGGGGGTGTGGCCCACCACCAGAGGAAGCTGGTGAGGTGGGGCTAATCCCTGGGTGTATGTGGTGGGCGTGGACCGTTGGGTGGGGCCAGGTAGGTGATGGGGCAGTGGGCGTGGCCGATTCCTGGGTAAGTCTATGGAGTGGGCACAGGGCCAAACAGTGGGCGGGGCCTGTGGGTGGTGCCAACTGCAAGGCAAGATGGTGGGGGTGATGCCAACTCCTGGGTAGGTTCTGTTCAGTGGGACCTAGGACCAACATTTGGCTGAGGCCAACCTCTAATAGAGTCAGTGGGTAGGCTCAACCCTAGGTGAGGCGGGGCTCGGGTGGGGCCCAAGGTGATGCCCAGTCTCTAGGTGCAGGCAGTCTTGGGTGTAGTTCCTGTGGATTCTGACTTTTCTCAGGGGGACAGAACCTGGTGCGTTGTGGGGTGGGGGGTCTGCTTTTATGTCTCCCGTAGGTGACCTTTCTCTTGGGGGGCGTTGTGCGGTCTGCAGCTGTGCGTGTGGATCAGGATATGGGTAGCTGTTGATTTGCTGGCTCCGCGTTTGTGGTGCGGGTGTGTTCGAAGTGTGTTCTGAGGGGTGTCTGGGTCTGCACAGGTGGTTTTGTGGGGCTTTGTGTTTTACATGTAGGCCCTGCAGATACCCAGTTGCCTCAGTGGGACTCTACGATGTCTCTAAGTGTCCGTGACTGTGTGCAGTGCTGCAGGGGAGGGCGCAAGCATTCCCTGTACCGCTTGTACAGTGCACACTGCACAGCCCCAGGGGGCGCCATTCAGAGCGCAGACTGTATGAATGATGTTTTCTGGAGTTCTGCAGCGTGGGTGCAGCCCTTGTGGGCGGTGCCTTTCAGAGTGAGTGTGCAGGCAGGTGTTTGCTGGGGAGCGCACATGTCTGTGGGTGGAGGCTCGTCTGGAGAAGTGCGAGTTTGAGGGTGATGGTGTCCCTGAGGGTGGTCGGGCAACTGAGAATGTGACTGTGCCTCTGGGTAGGGGTATGTGGGTGTTCCTGTGATGGGTGCGGGTGTGTGTCTATTTGTACATCTCTGGGTAAGAGTGTGAATATCTGTCCCCTTATGGATCTGTCAGGGTACAGTTTTGTCCAAGGACATATGGCTGTCTAGTTTGTTGAAATGTGTGCCTGTGGGTGTGTTGAGTGGTGTCTATAAGTGTACCTGGTATCTGGCTGTCTGTCCCTAGGGTTGTGTCTGAGTGTGAGTCTCTGTTCTTGGAAGGGTGTGTCCAGGTGCTCCACTCTATACCTGTGACTGTGTTGGGCATCAGAGTTGACTGTCCCCTGCTGTGTGCATGTGTGTCCTGTAAGAGTGGAACTGAGGGCCTTTGGGTGTCTGTGTGTTCCACTGGTTGGCAAGTGCCTGGGCTATGTGGTAGTGTCTGTGGAAGGTGTCTGGGGCATTTGTGTGTCTGTGTGCCAAGTGTCCAGGTGTGTGTTTCTGCCTCTGGGTGTGTGCATGGAAGGACTGTGTCCTGCCCTCCCAGTCCTGGCTGAGGCCCGTGGGCTCTGATGCCCCTTTAACGCCCCCCCCCCCCAGCACCACCTGACTTTGCATGCAGCCTGCCAGTGCTGCAGTGAGCGCGCACACGCACACACGGGTGCACCACACAGAGCCCCGAGCCTCTGCAAGCCTCTCCCGGGACCCTGGCCCGGCACCTCCCCATGGGTAGGGCCCCCCGCTGCCTCCAGCCACTGCCGCGGGGGGGCCCTTCAGGGCAGTGGCTGGCAGACCATGTAACCAGGGCTGCCACCGGGAGCGCGGAGGGGAAGGGAGCCCCCCAGCCCTGCTGGGCCGGCCCCGGCCCCTCCGCGGCTCCCCCTTCCACTGCCCCCAACCTGCCCAGCACCCCCCTCCCCTGTGGCTGTTCAGCCCGGGACTCGGGACTCGCCGAGCTCAGCCTGTGTGTGCGCGGAGCACCCCAGCAGGGCTCAGGCTCCAAAGATGCCCCTGGTTGATTTCTTCTGCGAGACCTGCTCCAAGCCGTGGCTGGTGGGCTGGTGGGACCAGGTAGGGGAACACAGGGTGGAGGATGGGAAGGAGACCTTCTGCCTTGGCTCCTACAGCCCCAGGATGGGCTGAGTGTACAGCTGTGCACGTGTGTGGCCCAGACCTGAACGTTGTGACTGTCTATGTGTGACCCAGGACTGGGCGTGGACGGCGGGTGGCTGGGGGTGTGTGGCTTCCCTTGGGGACAGTGGATCTCTCACTAGGTGTGACTGTGTCATTACCTGGATGTGTATGTGTCTGCAGTGATGTGTGTCCCTGCCTGGGTCATAGTGTGGCCCTGTCTGCAGTCCCATGGCTCTGACCATGATGTCATGTGCTGGACCATATTCGTGAGCCATAGCTACCTGATGTTTTGAGGGCATGTGACCCCCAGTAACACTGACTGCCTTATTGTATATGGCCTTGATTTGTATATCTGGGCTTTGTGACGCTGTGTAGGACGGGGCAGTCTGGGACGCTGTGCAGTTGTGAGAGATGTGTGTGTGTGTGTGTGTGTGTGTGTGTGCGCGTGTATGTGTCCAGGGTCTCTGGTCAGCACTGGGAGAAGTGACCATCCTGTCCAGCGTGGACCATCCTTCCTGTCTGGTGTTCCCCCTGCCTTGCTGGACAGTCTTCTCCTGGTTCGGGGATGCTTCAGCAGAGCTTGGGGGCGGGGAGCCGATGCCCTTTCTCCTCCATGCACAATGTCACAGCAGAGGCCTGTATGAAGTAGCATGGGGGGACCCAGGGGGACCCCAAGCTCAGTTTGGGTATGCTCCATTTATCTGGGTATCTGTTTGCCTCTCTGGGTTTGAGGAGAGGGGGCTGTAGTGGAACCCCTCACCCCCTTCCCCTGGGCGACCAAGCTGGGGTTTCTTTAACTAACTATTCTCCCGTGCCCTGGTCAAACCTCCTCCCTGAGAACTGGGCAATACATTCCTTTCTTCCAATCTGGACTGGGACTGAGGACTAGGATCCCACAGGGATTAGAATTGGGGTCGTGTCTGGTGAGACTTGGGCCAGGGGTATTTCTGGGAAGGCAAGGGTTAAGGGGCTTCTGGCTTGCCCCCTTTCCCCAGCTAGCAGCTGGTTGGAGGGGGAGTTGCTAAGGAGACTCCCCATCACCATGGCGACGGGATTCTCCTAGTACCCCATTGGTTCCCTGTTTAGGCAGGAGCCCCTCCCTTCCACAGGTGCCCCTCTGGCTCCTCCTTGGGAGGGGATTGGGAGGGGAGCCCCTCTTTCCTCAAGCAGAGAGGGTTATGCTGATCTCAGCACCTCCTGCCCGGGCCTGGGATCCCCCATCCAGAGCTGGGAGGAAAGGGCTGATTCCAGCTGTCTGGTAGAGGTTCTGAGGCATGAAATAGGAGGGGCTCCTGGGGTCTTCAGGAGTTTGTGGGAAGGGCTGGCACATATACAGCACCCCCAGCAATGATTCCCCATCACCCCTTCCTTCTTGGCTCCTTTACCTTAGTTCAAGAGGATGCTGAACCGAGAACTCACACACCTGTCAGAAATGAGCAGGTCAGGAAACCAGGTCTCAGAGTACATTTCCACAACATTCCTGGGTGAGTGAAGGGCAGCACTTGGGGCAGGGGGGACATCTGGGCTGGAGAGGGTTGGCCCAACCCTGGATGCTGTTGACCCTGACCCTTAATTCCCCAAAGGTTGAAGTCACTATGCTTAAGAGCTCCCATACTCTTGAGGCCACTAGATTAGTGGAACCACAACTTCTATGGAAATCACAAGTGAGAATATCTCAGGGCCAACAGAATAGCTCAGTGGTAGCATGTGCAAGGCCCCAGGTTCCATCCTTGGCACCAGAAACAAAAATCTCCAAACCCCTCCAAACTCAGTGAAACCCAGCGGAACTCTCAAACTCTAGACCCCAAGAAAATATTCAGGCCCCTTCTCAAATTCAAATTGAATTCCTAAACTTTAAAAAACTAAATTCAACAGAACCTGCAAAGTTAGATTAACCTTCTCAAATTTAGAAGACCTCCCCAAATCAAGAGTTGTCCAAACTCAATAAGTTCTAAAGCTTAAGGAACCTCTGAGCTTCAGAACCCACCAAAGTGCCCCCCCCAAAATCTTTAAACTGAAAAGTCCTCTGAATTCAATGGTTTCCCCAATTTGGTTTGACCATCCTCCCAAATTCAGTATATTCCCCCCAGACCTTAGATCCCCAAAGTTAAGAAAACCTATAAAGAGCTGGGTGTGGTGGCACACACCTATAATCCCAGTGACTCGGGAGACTGAGGCAAGAGGATCATAAGTTCAAGGCCAGCCTCAGCAACTAACTGAGACTCTGTCCCAAAATAAAAAATAAAAATAAGAAGCTCTGGGAATGTAGCTCAGAGGTGAAATAAACCTGTAAGGAATCCCCCAAAGATAAGGGTTCATTGGAACCCTTAAGTTCATGGGGAGCTCAAACCCCTCCTGACTTCTGAACCTAAGAACCCCCAAACTAAGGATATTCCCACACACGCAGGATAATTTCACCTCACAATGTATCACCAAATTCCAAAAGACCCCAAATTCAGGAGACACCCGCAGCTCAAAAAATAGGGTTCAGAATTGTGAACTGTGTCTGCCAATGAGGGTGCGGTGTGCCTCAGAGTTCTGAGGATCCTGCCAATGGGAGCTTGGCATGCAGATGACCCCATCAGGTTCTGTCATTGACTAGAGGTCCCAGGTCACAATAGGTGTCCCTGGCCCAGCTCTGAAAGACTTTGAAAGCTTAGGCAGTCTCCCGGGGCTGGCCCCCAGGCAGGCTGATGCCAAGGGGGGCCATGGAGCCAGAGATTCCCTTTCCCTCCTCCCTCCCACTGATGCCCCCTCCCACCACTACTCTGAGCCACCATGGGGGTGTCTTCCCTGGCCGAGAAGCTTCCCTGGGTATCAGGGACAGGCAGTGGCGCTCCCTCGGGAACTCACCCCACTTCCTGACTTCTCACACAACCTGGAGACCAAACCTGGCAATTGAACTGGGGCCATCCCATAACCCTGGGCCAGCTCCTGGGTCCCTGACCCAGCCCACCACCTCCCAAAAGGATTCCTGTACCCCCTTTGATATTCAGCCCTGGAATACCCATCAGCATGATACCCAGAAGGCTTTCACCCTTTTGGGTGAGGCTTCTCAGGATGTGGGGAGGGGTCAGGGGTGAGGGTGCCTCCCAGGGAGGTCTGGTCATGCCTGTCCCCATCTTCTACAGACAAACAAAATGAAGTGGAGATCCCATCACCCACAATGAAAGAGCGAGAACCCCAGGAAGCACCACGACAGAGACCCTCCCAGCATCCCCTGCCCCCAGGGCCACAGTTCCAGCCCATGTCACAGATCACAGGCGTGAAGAAGCTGATGCACAGCAGGAGTCTGAACACCAGCATCCCGCGCTTTGGGGTGAAGACTGACCAAGAGGACCTCCTGGCCCAAGTGGGTGGGGCTCAGTGGGGACAGGGGCCTCTAGGCGCCCAAAGAAGGATTAGGTGTGGGGTCACATCTTAAGCCAGGGTCCTCAGAAGCAGAACCTCAGACGATGAAAAACCTCAAGAGGGAGGACGTAGAGGACAGAAAGGAGGAGCACCTACGTGGCCTCAGCGCACTCAGCCTCCTTCCACGGGGCACTCCGGAGGCAGGCAGCATGGTGGAGTTGAGCCCACCTTGACTTCTGAGTCCTGGGCCTCGGTAGCCCTGAGTCAGTTGTTGGCTGAAGGCTGCCTCCAGGGATGGATGGCATCACCCCTTCCCTGGGGGCAAGAGCACTTTTCTAGAGAAAGGGTCACCATAAGCCACAGCAAGCAACACTCCCCAGCAGCTGGATGGATCTGGACATGGGTCTGGACAGGGCCCCAGTAGTGTCCACTACAGCCAGACCTGGTTTTGACTTCTGCTGCTTCCAGAACCCTTAGTGGCTCACTCTGCTGATATTTATCATGACCCTCTCTGAGGCGGCCTCTGGTGTGCCCACCATTCAGTGGCCTTAGGGTTATCAAGCACCTACCGTGTACCAGGATTATTCTAGATGCTGGGGAGACGGGAACATGTCCTTCCTCCTCCAACTTGAGATGGGGGACTCCTGAGCAGTTTAACTTAGAGACTGAGCTGGGTTTCCGTCATCCTGGCCTTGCCACTTATGAGTTACACAATCCTAGAGAAGTCCCACCTTGGTTCCCTTAGCTGCCAATAGAGATCAAGTGCTTGGTACAGTGCTTGGTGGATAATAAGTGCTCCAGAAACAGTGGGTGGGTTAAACTCTGTGCTCCTGACCTCAGAGTGAGCAGGGACTGTGCTTCCTTGAGACCCAGGCTCAGTGCTCCTAGGAAAGGCTCTCAGAGCCTTGGGTCTGGCAGGCTCCTGACCTCCAACCTCCATCTCCACCAGGAACTGGAGAACCTGAGCAAGTGGGGCCTGAACATCTTCTGTGTGTCTGACTACGCCGGGGGCCGCTCCCTCAGCTGCATCATGTACACCATATTCCAGGTGATGGGGGCAGCAGGGAGTGGGCCGGGCTGTCAGGGGCACAGGCAAGGTGCTCAGGGCCGGCAGGGGTCATCGCCCTGCCCCTGCCCGCCCCCAGGAGCGGGACCTGCTGAAGAAATTCCACATCCCTGTGGACACAATGGTGACGTACATGCTGACGCTGGAGGACCACTACCACGCCGATGTGGCCTACCACAACAGCCTGCACGCAGCTGACGTGCTGCAGTCCACCCACGTGCTGCTGGCCACGCCTGCCCTGGATGTGAGCACCTGCCACCTCCCCTGTCTCCCAGGTCCCTGTTTCCCTCTGGTTTTCCATTTCTGATCTGTCCCCCAACCTTTGCCTCTCTCTGACTCTGTTCCTCTCTAACCGTCATCCTTCTGTCCTGAGCTTCATCTCCCTCTGACCCCCTGTTCCTTTCTTGTCTTGTCTCTCAGCCCCTTCATTCTAATATCAGTCTCTCTGTCCCCATCTCTCTGCCCCCAGGCGGTGTTCACTGACCTAGAAATTCTCGCAGCCCTGTTTGCAGCTGCCATCCACGACGTGGACCACCCTGGGGTCTCCAACCAGTTCCTCATCAACACCAGTGAGCAGCCCTCCTGAGGCAGAGATGGCTGGGCCAGGGGAAGGGCCTGCTGGACTGGGAGCAGGGCTGGACCAAATGGAGGTGGAACTGCTAGGCTTGGGGGCTGGGCTGGCAGTCTAGAAGCAGTGCCCTCTGGGCTAACCCAGGGCCATCTGGGCGCAAGGCAGCGTGGCACCCATGGTTCCCTTCCCTGACCGCAGATTCGGAGCTGGCACTCATGTACAATGACGAGTCGGTGCTGGAGAACCACCACCTGGCCGTGGGCTTCAAGCTGCTGCAGGAGGAGAACTGTGACATCTTCCAGAACCTCAGCAAGCGCCAGCGGCAGAGCCTGCGCAAGATGGTCATCGACATGGTGGGCGGGACAGGGTGTGAGGACAGAGTGGGAAAGGAAGCCTTTGAGGTGTGGGCTTTGGCCAGGGGTGGGTCTGAGTCCCAGAGGAACCTCCTGAAACCTGGTCTGAGCCTAAGGGTTCTGCAGAGGGAAAACTTCCAAAGCCTGGGTAGGTACAGTGGGCAGCTAGTGGGCTTTGGCGGCCCCTGTGACACCCCCTAGCCCACAGGTGCTGGCCACAGACATGTCCAAGCACATGACACTCCTGGCTGACCTGAAAACCATGGTGGAGACTAAGAAAGTGACCAGCTCGGGGGTTCTCCTGCTGGACAACTACTCTGACCGCATCCAGGTACCCTACAACGACCTTATAAGGAGACTGGACCATTCTGCTCCCCAAGCCCTTTCGATCTGGGTAGCTGCCCCTGCCTCAGCCTCAGCCTCTCTCTCCAAGGCCGCCATCTTTCTGTTTCTTTTTCTCTCTGCCCATCTTTCTTTTCCACCATCTTTCCCTTCCAACCCCATCTCTCCTTCCAGGCCCCTTTCCCCTCCCCCTCTCTCTTCATCACTCCTGCATCTCTGACCATCTCCTCCTTCCCCCGCCATGGGCCCTCCTTCCCCCTCACCCTTCCACCCCACTTCCTGTCTCCCTCCTCTCCCCACCTTTGCTTCCCAGGACCTACACCACGGAGGGACCCATTGGAGGCCCCCACCTGACTTGGATGGGACAGGGCCTCTAATGGGTCCCTGCTCCTCCCCTCCATGCAGGTCCTTCGCAACATGGTGCACTGTGCAGACCTCAGCAACCCCACCAAGCCACTGGAGCTGTACCGCCAGTGGACGGACCGCATCATGGCCGAATTCTTCCAACAGGGTGACCGTGAGCGTGAGCGTGGCATGGAGATCAGCCCCATGTGTGACAAGCACACGGCCTCCGTGGAGAAGTCTCAGGTACGTGCTGAGGGCAGTGATGAAAGGGGCCAGGCCAGGCCTTCCTGCCCTGTCTTGGGGAAGCTTCCAGGTCCAGGAGCGCCCCCGTGATGTCACACTTTTCTCTCCTGAAGGGAAGTGGGCCACGTTCTCTCCTCCGCAGGGCAGCTCGAGCCCCTGGAGTCACCATGCTGTCAGGCCTGTCTAGCTCATTGGCAGCACCCACCATAACATCAGTCATGCTTCTTTCCTTTTTTCTATTTTTAAAAAATTTTTTTAGTTGTCGATAGACCTTTATTTATTTATTTATTTATTTACATGCAGCGCTGGGGATACGAATCCAGTGCCTCCCATGTGCTGGGCAAGTGCTCTACCCCTGAGCCACCTCCCGAGCCCCAGCCATGCTTCTTACCTGGCTCTTCTGTGCAGACCCCATGTCAGTTCTCCCTTGATTTCTCTGAAACCCCACCACCCATACTGTCTCTGACGGGCAGTGAATTTCGAGATGATTCGTTGTGTGCTTGTTTAATTTAACAAGGAGGACAGCCACAGGCTCGTAAAAATCCCACAACCAACTTGCAATGGAGCTTTTCTCACTTTCCTCTCTGGTGAAACCCCAGCTGGTGTGTCTTCTGTCCTTTTGAACCTGGGCTTCTCAGTCTCACCACTGTTGACATTTGGGGCAGACTGTCCTTGGTGGTGAAGGCTACTTTGGGCATTATGGGATATTTAGTAGCATCTCTGGTTTCTACCAGGGGTACATCCACCCCACCCTCCACTTAAAAACCACCAAAAATGCCTCCAGGCATCACCACATGTGCCTGGGGGTATAAAATCAATCTGTTTCTCTCAAAAACACACATCAGTCAGACACGATGGCACACACCTGTAATCCCAGTAGCTCAGGAGGCTGAGGCAGGAGGATCACAAGTTCAATGCCAGCTTAGCAAGGTCCTAAGCAACTCAGTAAGACCCTGTCTCTAAATAAAATATTTTAAAAACGGCTGGGGATATGGCTCAGTGGTTAAACGTCCCTGGGTTCAGTCCACAATTGATGTATATATGGAAGTGTTTCCAGTTTCCATTTATATCTCATGTGGTTTTAATTTCTTGCTTGTGCAAGGGGTTTGTGGAAGGAGAATTGCTAGGTCAAATGATAGGAGTCTGTTTTTGATTTTATTAGATCTCACCACCTGGTGGTGCCATCTGCCCCAAAGGCCACCTGTTTCTCCGTCCTTCCCTCCCCGCAGGTGGGTTTCATTGACTACATTGTGCACCCATTGTGGGAGACGTGGGCAGACCTCGTCCACCCAGATGCCCAGGAGATCCTGGACACATTGGAGGACAACCGGGACTGGTACTACAGTGCCATTCGACAGAGCCCATCGCCACCACTCGAGGAGGAACCGGCAGGGCTGGGCCATCCAGCCCCACCCGATAAGTTCCAGTTTGAGCTGACGCTGGAGGAGGAAGAAGAGGAGGAGGCATCCACGGCCCAGGATGCATTGGAAACGCAGGGGTTATCCATGGTCCAGACTGTATCCAAGGTCCAGGACCAGGAGGAACACTCAGAGGTGGTGGTAGAAGAAGCATATTTGACGCAGGGTGCAGATTCAGCACAGGATACACCTGTGACTCAGGATGGCTCTAGGTTCCAAGAGGAATCCATGGATGCTGTAAGCTGCAGCAGCTCTTCTGCCCTGTCTCTTAAAAGTCCCCTTCTGCCTGCCTTGAGGACCCCAGAAGAGGCCCCGGGCCTCCCGGGCCTCCCCTCCCCGGCGGCCGAGGTGGGGGCCCAAAGAGACCATCAGGCTGCCAAGAGGGCTTGCTGTGCCTGCACTGGGACATCAGGGGAGGACCCACTCATTCTACCGGCTCCGGGTGGGTGGGGGTCAGGTGGAGACCCTACCTGAGCCCCAGCCCCCTGACCCTGTGGCCCTCCCTGTCCCCTATAACCCCCATCTCCTTGCAACCACCTCCTCTGATGCCTCAAAGACTCTTGGTCCTCCTGAGAAAAAAGAAAACAGAAAAGTGGGGGGTTTTCTCTTTTCTTTTTTTCCCCTTTCCCCCTGCCCCCACCCATGGGGCCTTTTTTTGGACACGGGGGCTGGGGAATGAGGGGCTGAAGTCCCGGAAGGGATTTTATTTTTTGAATTTTAACAGTAACATTTTTAGAAAAAAGAACAAAAAAAGAAGAAAAAAAAAAAAAAAAAAAAAAGGATGAAACACAGCAACTGTAGACGCCCCCATTCCTGTTTCTCCCCTTCACCCTCGAGCCCCTCTCCCACCTCCTGCCCCTCCCGAGTCCCAGGCTCAGTCTTCCGGCCTCTTGGGCTTTTTCACTTAGACCCAAGCACAAGCATGGCGCCTCCTTCTGGGCTTTTCTTTGGAGTTTTGGAGGGTCTCTAGAACCCAGCTGGGAATAGCCATTCTGGGCAGGGCCGGGGTGGGGGTGTCGCGTGGGAGCCACTGGCTGCCCTGTCACAAGTCTTCCGCCTCGTTTCGCACAACCCCAGCCATACACAGAGGGGGTCAGCACCGCTGTTGGCTTTAGGGTGGTGTTGCTGCGCCGGCAGCTCGGCCGAGACTTGAAGATACTCACGCACATGCACACGCACACACGCACCCTCCTTCCAGCTGCTTCTCCTCTTGTTTCTGCCTTAATGATTCCTGTGGCCATAGCAGACGGGGTCTCAGTGGCTCCCGCTTACCTGCTCCTTGGGTGTGGTGGGGCCAGGCCCAGAGTCCCCATCCCAGGCTCACAGACACTCAGCCCCCCCAGCGTCCTCCTGTCCCCCTTGCACACTGACTCCAGTCCCTCAGCCCTTTGCCCTAGGAGGAAGCAATAACGGTGAATACCCACATCCCCCATCCTGGGCAACCCTGGCACCAAAGGAATTTCTCCTTTGTCCCCCTACCTTGACAAGCCTCTCCCCCTAGCTAATCCCGAGCAATACGACAGACAGATGCGAGGCCATTTTTTTTCCAAGCCATGGGGGACTGTTGGAAAGGAAAGACCCCCCTCCCCCTCTTCATGCCTTCAATCTGGCTTTGCAGCCAGATGGGGCAGGGGCCTCTCTCATTCATTGCCTGTCCCCCCACTTCTGAGCACACGGTACTGTAGCCCCCACTTCTCCAGCCTTCTGTCTGTCTGTCCAGCCATTCCCCCCTGCACCATAATGCTGTACAGGGTTCATTTTTGTAGTGAAAGTGGTTTGTCCCAGCCTGTGACTGGAATGGGCCATTTTTTCCCTTTTTTTTTTTTTTTTTTTGTATATACTGTAAGGTTGGTTTGTAAATTATTCTACAAAGGCAAAAAGGGAAAAATCAACTCGAACTCGCCCTTCCCTGGCTGACCAAGTCAGGAAGGTGGGGAGGGGGGTCCCCAGGGGAGAAGACCCCACTCCCGCTGTATTATACACACTGTACCATAACCCCAGGAAAGGGTGGACTTTGCAGTTTTATGGGAAGCTGTGTCATCACAGGGGACAAGGGCTGGGCAGAGCCTGTGCCCTGCCCCTTCCCCAGGAGCAGAGGTGACTGGTAAGAGACCCCCAACCCAGTCAGGGATCTTCTCCCCAGAGTGGGTGCAGGACCCCTGTGAATCCGTCAGCCCGTTGGTGGATGATCCATCATTCGATCTTGTCACCAATTAAACGGAGACTTTCACCAATGTTCCTGGCTGGTGTGGTTTCATTCCCCATCTCCTTTGTTGGCATGCCTCCCTCGCGCTGTCTGCCTTGGTTTGGGGAGATGGTGGATCCTGTCCCTGCCCCTCTCTGAGCAGATGGGAACATTGCCAGTGGATGGAACTGTGCATAGAACTCAGCCAGGTTAGCCCTGAACATTGCAGGTTCAGAATTGCCCCAGGGCTGGGGCTGGAGCCCAGGTCTTTGTGCGTGCTAGGCAAGCGCTCTAGCACTGCCCACATCCCAGCCACCAAGTCTTTAAAAGTCAACAGACCTGGGTAAGCCCTACTTCTCGCAGAGCTAGTAGGACACAGTGCTTGGGTTCTGGTACCCAGCAGTCACCCCTGAAACTCCAAGGGGACCTGAAGGATACAATGACCCACCATCTGGTGACTAAGAAAAGATCTCAGCCAAATTCCACCGGAGCTAATGAATTTGATAAACAATTACGAAATAATGTATACCTGTAAAGTCCCAGCATTCTGTCCATGTTAATGTCAGTGCCCCTCACACTAAAAAACACAGGTGGGGGGCTCAGTGGGAGAGCACTGGCCTCACTGTGTGAGGTCCTGGGTTCTATTCCCAGCACCACAAAAATAAGCCTCCAGCTACTCAGGAGGCTGAGGCAGAAGGGTCACAAGTTCAAGACCAGCCTGAGCAACTTGGCAAGATTCTGTCTCAATGAGTGGGTGTAGCTCAGTTTTAGAGCACCACTGGGTTCCCTCCCCAGAATCTGGGGGAAAAAATCCATTCTGAATATGCACAGACTTTGTTTTCATGACAGTGTCCTCTAAACAATATGGTATAACAACTGCACACACTGTACATACATTGCAGTAGAGGTGATGACGTACAGATGACAAAGTCCATGCAGGGTGTGTGCAGGTTCTGTGAAGATACCATGTGTGTTATTTTATGAGTGACTTGAGCGTCTACAGATTCTGGTGTCATCAGGGTCCTGGAAGCAATTCCTCATGGTTACCAGGGGACAACTGTATTGTTAATTTCATGTTTCCGACCTCTATTAGACTAACATCCTGGGTAAGCCCTACTTCTCGCAGAGCTAGTAGGACACAGTGCTTGGGTTCTGGTACCCAGCAGTCACCCCCTGAAACTCCAAGGGGTGTTATTTTATCAATAAAAGGGTCCTGGTAGTCATTGCGTACTAATGGGCAACATTTGCAGGTATAGATAAAAGTATGGAGGGTAGACTGTTGATGCAGACTTTTCTGGTCAGTAAGATATGACTTATCTCTGGATTTTTTCTTTTTTTTTGTCCTCTGCAGTGCTGGGAAGGAACCAGGGCCTCACATAAGCTCTCAACCCCTAAGTGACACCCCAACCCTGCTGATAGACCTTTATTTTATTCATTTATTTATATGCAGTGCTGAGAATCAAACTCAGTGCCTCAGACATGCCGGGCAAGTACTCCACCACTGAACACAACCCCAGCCTGCCTCTGGGCTTTAATAAACCAAGATACGGGCTGGGGAGATAGCTCAGCTGGTAAAGTGCTTGCCTCACAAGCACAAGGCCCTGAGTTCGATCCCCAGTACCGCAAATAAATAAATAAATAAATAAACCAAGATACACACCTGCTGATACAGTACTTAAGTCCTCAGACACAGTGAATCACTAGAAATGTGTAAAGGAATATTCTGAAAGAGAATACCTGGTGGGTCTAAGGAAAAGTAAATGGAAAGACTGACCTGCCTGATCTGCCTAATTTGTTTCTAGCCACCAGCGACTCGGGTTTTTGTCCCAGCACTAGCTGGTGACCTTGGAGGTGACCTTTCCAACCTTCAGTGTCTCCTGTAAAATAGAGGGGCTAGGGCTGTAGGTCAGTGACGAAGCATGTGCTTAGCATTCTCAAGCCCTGGGCTAAACCCTTGGCACACACACACAAAAAAAATGCAGACCACATTCCCATACTTGTGGGTGGGGGTTCCCTGGAGTGGGATTGTCCTGTCAAACTTTTCTGTGGTGATAATGTTCTATATCTGAGTTACCGAACTCAGCCGTTAGCCACGTATTACTGTTGGGCACTAGAAATGTGCCTACAACTGAGGAAATTTTGTTTCTATGAAGTAGTCGCATATGGCCAATGGCTACTGGGCTGGAGGTACAGTTCTTGAACTAAGCCAGGGAGTTCATGTAAAGGACAAAGAGTTTGCCTGCATGATTGTGGCAGTAGAATCTCAGAGGAGTGGGGGCCATCCGGATCCTGGGGAAAGAAGCAAATCTGGAAAACTAGGTAGAAGTTTCCAGGGGATCTGAACTTTATGCAAGAAGCAAAGAGGAGGCACAGAGTTGCCCCTAGAGAGTTTCAAAAGGAAGCAGATTTGGGGAAAGGGCATTGGGTTGGGGGTCAGGAGGCGACACCACCGATTCCAAGCTTCAGGGAATGGTTGAGTGAACCTAGGTGAACTTTCTTGTTCTGGGCCTCAGTTTACCCAGGTATAAAAAGGGCAGTTGCGATGTTCCAAACACCTCTTGCAGCCAGACATGGTGACAGGTTGAGAATGTGGGTCAAAGGGTGAGAATGGCATGTAATAATGGCTGGCTCTTAAAAATTGCCCCAGGGGAAGTGGGTTACCTTCCCTCAGGCAAAGATGACCCAGTTCGGTGGGATGCGGCCAGGAGGCCTTGAAATCTAAACAGGACCCACTGACCTGAGGAAGGGGTGGAGACATTAGTCACTTGCAAGATTAGTGAGTCTTGGGCAAGTGGTTCCCACAGTCAGAAAACAAAAAATAAATTTTTAAAAAGAAAGAAAAAACAATGAAAAAAAACACTCATTTTTCTCAATTGTCCTCATCTATTAGCAAATAATACAAAGATGGGTCATTTGGGGGGCAGACACTCGTTAGTGTGGGTAAGAGCTGATACATATAACTTTCTGGGAGTATCTGACAACATTATCAAAAGCATAACACCCATGTATGCATTTTGACTCAGACTTTGAGGTTTATTAAATATCCTTACAGAAACAATTGGATACACACTTAAAGGTGAAAATGCCCAAATGCCCAAAAGAAAAGGCATGCATTATAATATTGATCAAAATAATGCAGAATTATTAAGAACCCAGATATCCAGCATTAGGGAGTCATTAAATTATTCTTCACCTGTATGGTGGTGTAATATGCAGTCATTAATAAAGATGAGCTGGAGCTATATCTATTTAAATGCAAGATGTTGACAGAAGAGGTTTCAAAGCTTTCTTTACTATATGACCTTATTTAAAAATATGTGCATGCCCAAGTAATGCAAAAAATAATAAAAATAAGAACACATGCATAGAGGAGGCTGAGGCAGGAGGATCACAAGTTCAAACTTAGCAACTTAGCAAGACCCTAAGCAACTAAGCAAGATCTTCTCATAAAATAAAAATAAAGAAAGCTGGGGATGTGGCTCAGTGGTTAAGCCCCGCCCCCCGGGTTCAAAAACAAAAACAAAAACCCACACAAACAAAACAAACAATATGTGCATAGAAAAGATAGTGTCACCAGGTGCCATGGCACATGCCTGTAATCCCAGCTACACAAGCAGGAGGATCTAGTTGCTCAAGCCCTCACTAAATTGCTGAGGCTGGTTTTGAACCCCTCTTGCCTCAGCCTCCAGAGCAGCTGGGACTACAGGCGCGCGCCCTCGCACCGAGCAACCCCCTATCTCTTATCTGGAAGGTGCAAAAGCTTGGTAGATAAGCACACTGATTCTAGATTCAGCTTTCTGGTTTCAACTCTGCAAAGTTAATGACTGTGCCTATTGCTTACCTACTCTGTACTTCAGTTTCCCTCGCTGTTAGGCACTGTTTTTTTTTTTGTTTGTTTGTTTGTTTGTTTGTTTGTTTGTTTGTTTGTTTTGTTTTGTTTTTTTAATTTATCACTTTTAAAACAGCCCAATCAAGTAGTAACTATTATAATAAATGGGTCATAGACAGTCCGAGGCGGTAGGCTGGGCGCGCAAGGCCTCGAGTGCCCCCCAAGTGATGCTGGGGAGCTGACAGCAGCATCGGGAAGTGGCGCACGCGCAGAACAGTGAGAGGCACGCGAGATGCGCGGGTTCTCCTGCACTACGATTGGCTGGCATGGTTGTCCTTAACAGTGAGAGAAGACAATAAGGGAGCGACCGCCTCACCTTTAGAACCAGAGTACTAGAGCAGAAACCCTACGGAGTTGCTCCGACCGCAGCAGGTGTGATGGGCCCCCAGACTATTGAACTGATCCTGCCATCACTTCCTTTTTGAGAAGGACCCCATCGTTCTACTTTGTTAGGCAGACCCTGGCGCCGTCCTCCTTTCGGGAAAGAATCCTGGCATCAGTGCCCCCTGCCTTAGGGGAATACTTAGTGTCCTCTCTTTATTCTGAAAGTGACCCCAGGGTTGTTCCCGTGGCCTTGGGGGTAGGGGAGATCCTGACGTCATCCGCTCTTCGGGTGGGGATCCTACTGTCAGCCCTGGTTACTGGCCCCAGCACTGTTCTTCCTGCCTACAGGAGACCAGGCCATCATCCCATCTTATTGGGGATACCCCCATATCTTGTTCCTTGCTCAGGGGACCCCAGGAATGATTCCCTCTTCTTCAGATCTCCACATTGTTCCTTTTTCCGGAGTAGGACCTAGCCTTGTCCCCTGGTTTGCTGAGGGCTACCTGTCTTGGTTCTCCCCACACCCCAAAAGGGTCCATCATCCCCTTTATTTCTGAGAGAAACCCCTCTTCTCCATCCAATTCGAGGCAGATCCCTGCAAGGGCTTAGGTGATTCCCCACTGATATAACAAGCCCCTCCAGTTCTCCCCTGTCTTGCGCCTTGGGGAAAGGGGAAGAGAAGACAGCTCACTCCTTACAGTTAGAGGTGAAACTAACTGATAAAGGAACTTACCATGTCCCATGAGAAATCGTTTAAGGAACTGTAACCGTTTCTTTTAAAATAGAAACCACAAGAAAGATGTACAGCTGCTTTAAATATATTTATCAGGTGCTTCACACAGTTCCTGACATCATCAGCAGGTACTTATTGAGTAATTGAATATGTGCAGGGCTGTCACCTGGAAGAGGTATAACTTTGTTCTACAAAGTCCCAAGAGATCTGATGGTAATGTTAGAGGGTGATCAAAAGGGCTTCCTTGGGCTGAGGTTGTGGCTCAGTGGTAGAGCCCTTGCCTAGCATGTGTGAGGTACTGGGTTTGATTCTCAGCACCACATAAGAATAAATAAATACAGGTATTGCGTCCATCTAAAATTAAAAAAAAAACAAAACAAAACAGGGCTTCCTTGTGGCAGGGTATGTTCCTATGGGGCTCAGCCCTGTAATCTCAGCAACCCGAGAGGCTGACACAGGAGAATTGCAAGTTTAAGGCCAGCCTCAGCAACTTAGTAAGACCCTGCCTCAAAATAAAAAATAAAAAGGGCAGGGGAGCTGGGGTTGTAGCTCAGAGGTAGAGTGCTTGCCTAGAACATGTAAGGCACTGGGTTTGATTCACAACAACATTACATAAAATAAATACATAAATAAATAAAAGTCCATCAACAACTAAAAAATATATTTAAATTTTTTTTTTTAATTTTTTAAAAGGGCTGAGGGGGCTGGGGTAGAGAGCTTGCCTAGCATGCGACATCGGGTTTGATTCTCAGCACCGCATATATGTAAAATAAAGGTCCACTGACAACTAAAAAACTATTTTTTTAAAAAAGGGCTGGGGATGTAGCTCATTGGCTAAAGGCCCCTTGGTTCAATTCCTGGTTCCAAAAATGAAAGAAAGAAAGAAAGAAAAAGAGAGAGAGAGAGAGAGAAGAGAAGAGAAGAGAAGAGAAGAGAAGAGAAGAGAAAAGAAAAGAAAAAAGATGGGGAGGGGGGGAGGCTTCCTTGTGTTGAACTGAAATCCTAAAAGGTTGAATAGCTACTCTTCCACACAGCTGGCAAAATCCATACCCTTGCAGAAATATCTGGATGACTTGGTCAGTTCCCATTCAGTGCTGCACATTTATTCTACTACCATTGTGACCAAGAATTTGTCAACTCAGGGCCGGGATGTAGCTCAGTGGTACAGCACTTGCCTAGCATGCACAATGCCCTGGGTTGCATCCTTAGCAGTGCAAAACAAGTGTGAAGATAATAACAAGATAGAATAAGTATAGAAAAAGAGATGGGGGTGGGGAAATGGAGAGATGGGGGACAATCAAGGCGGACAAAAGATAACCCCATTCTGGAGATCTCATGGACAACAATATAGTTACAGTATTCTATATTGAAATTTGCTTCAGAGAAGATCTTTTCTTGGTGGGAGGTACTGGAAATTGAACCCAAGGATGCTTTCCCACTGGGCGCTCTTTTATTTTTTCTTTTGAGATATGGTCTCCCAAAGCTGCTGAAGTTCTTGCTAGGTCACCGAGGCTGGCCTTGTACTTGAGATTCTCCTACCTCGGCCTCCTGAGTTGCCACCATACTCAGTCACAGGGTAGATCTTAAGGAAAGGAAGGGAGGGTGGAAGGAATGCAGGAAGGGAGGGGAGAGAAGAAAGAAGGAGGAGCGGGAGAGTAGGAGGGAGGAGAGAGAAAGGAAGGGACAAAGAAAAAGGAAAAAAGGAAAGGAAAGGGAGGGAGAGAGAATGAAAACAGGAAAGAGTGAGAAGGAAGGAAAATTAGGTGAGGGGTGGAGCATTAGTTGGCTTAATTGTGAATATGCACAGTGTATATCAAATCATTCAGTTATACACTTCAACTATACGTAATTTAAAATATTTTTATTTTTAATTGACACATAATTGTATATATTATGGGCTACAGTGTGATATTTAAATAAATGTATACAGTATATAAAGATCAGTTCAGGGTAACTGGCATATGCACCATCTCAAACATTTATCCTCTTTGTATTGACAACATTGGTTACTTTCAAATATACAATTAATTGTTGCCAACCATAGTGACCCTCCTGTGCTACAGAATGCTAGAAGTTATTGCTCCTATTCAACTGCACCCTGGGACCGCTAACCATCCTCTTCGTCCCCTGTAAGCTATAGCATTTTATTCCAGGTTCCAATAACCTACAGCATTTTTTCCAGAGGCTTAAAACAATTATACTATATTTGCTCATGATTCTGTGGGTTGGTGATTTATTGTAAGCCCAGATAATTACTCTGCTCCTGGTGGTATTATCTGGGTCCATTCATAATTGGCAGGGAGGTCAATGAGAGGCGGGCTGGTGCTGGCATGGACTGCTGGTTGGGCCTCTCTCTCTGCATGGCCTCCTGTTCTCCCACTGACTAGACCAAGCCTCTTCACATGGTTGCACAGACATTCTAGGAGGGCAAAGTAGAAGCTGTGGCTGGGTGTGGTGGGACACACCTGTAATCCCAGTGGCTCAGGAGGCTGAGGCAGGAAGATCTCGAGTTCAAAGCCAGCCTCAGCAACAGTGAGGTGCTAAGCAATTCAGTGAGACCCTGTCTCTAAATAAAATACAAAATAGGGCTGGGGATGTGGCTCAGCGGTTGAGTGCCCCAGTACCAAAAAAAAAAAAAAAAAAAAAAAAAAAGAAAAAAAAGAAAAGAAAGAAAAAAAGAAAGAAAGAAAGAAACTAGGAGCTGTAGACTCTCCTGAGGCCTGTACTGGCAACTTCATTTGCTAAAGTGAAATACACAAAGCAATTAACTTATAAAGAGAAAAGGTTTGCCTGTGGAGTGGCACATACATACGATTTATTACTCAGGAGGTTGAGGCAGGAGGATCACAAGTTCAAGAGAAGCTTGGGTAGTTTAGTAAGACCCTGTCTCAAAATGAAAAGGCCGGGTGTGTAGCTCACTGTTACAGCATTTTCCTAGCATGAGCAGGGCCCTGGTTTGATCCCCCCCACAATGAAAAAAAAAAATTGGCATAATAAAATTAAAGTTATAATCAATGGTGGATATGGAGCTGGGACTTGCATGAGGACCAGTCCTTCAAATAGGAAGCTTCTTGGATGCCTTTGCACTTGTATTTGATTTGTAAGAAATACAAAGTGCTTATGAGTTTCAAAGAAAGTTAATTTTAAAAAGTAGCAACTAGCCAAAGTATTCTACACCCCAGAGATCTTTCTGTTTTGTTCCTTTTCCAACTTTGCCTTCACCCAGATACCCACAAGAGGGTGCTGCGCTCCTTTTGGACAACACTTCCTCGCTCAGCAGAGGGGGTCCTTCCTGAGCTACAAACCCTCATAGAAGACAGGCGTGGCTGACAGAGACACCCACGTTTCACAGGTAATGACAGCCAGTGAGGACTTTTAGATAACGAAGTGTGGTGATGTCATTAAAGATCATCATGAGCATTCTAACCTAATGACCTTGGTAATCCACCCAGATGTTGCAGATTTCCAGTACTTTCAGCATTCCAAATCAATAATACTTCATTTATTATTGCTGTAGTTTGGAGCTTAAGTGGACCCAAAGGTCCATGTATTAAGAGCTTGAATTCCCAGAGTGGCACTTTTGGGAGATAGTGAGCCTTAAGAAGTGGAGTCTAGTGGCAGGTCCTCAGGTCCCTGGGGGTATGCCTTGTAGGGAATCATGGGGCAATTAAGGGCCCGGTCTCTTTCTCTTTGTTTCATTTTCTGGTCATGAGGTGAATGGTTTTGCTCTGCCATCCACTGATGCCATGATGTACTGCCACGCCACAGGCCCAAAAGCAGGAGAGGCAACCAATCATGGACTGGAAATTCTCAAACTGTGAGCCACAATAAACCTTTTCTCTTTATCAGCTGATTATCTTGAGTATTTGTTATCGTGATGGAGAGCTAACTAACACAATTATATGCTTTACTGTGTTTCAGGTGCTAGATACTATTATACCCATTTTACAGATTCATCACAGATGAATCTCAAATTTAAACTATAACAAATATGTGAGATGATCAACTTATAAAGAGGTTTATTTCAGCTCACGGAGATTCCACACAGCACCACTAAGATCCCATTGATAATAGTGATAAGACCTATGAAATGCCCCTTTATAAGCCCCTGTGCAAACCCTTTTGGGGGAAATTATAAAGTTTTCTTGAGACATCAAAATGTTCTTTAAATAGAGAAATATACTATGTTCATGAATAAAGAAGCTTAATATTATAAAAATATAGTTTTGGACTGGGGATGTAGCTCAGTTGGTAGAATGCTCACCTCATATGCACAAGGCCCTGGATTCAATCCCCAGCACCAAAAAAATAAAATAAAATAAAATTATATATATATATATATATATATATATATATATATATATAAAATTACATATATAAAGTATATATATATAAAGTGGTAGAGTACTTGCATGTATGAAGTCCTGAGTTCCATCCCCAGCAACCCCTTCCCCAGTTTTTTTCCCCATGGAATTTCATTCTTAATAGTGAGGAATAAATAAGCAATAAAATCCCAGGTTACTTGAAAAGGGGGACTTTGTCTATCTGACATTAAGAGATGCTACAAATCAGTAGTGACTATAATAATGGATTTGATGCAAAGTGGACTTTATATCAATAAAACAGAATGGTCAAAACAGAAGAGTCCCATACATACATGGGGATTCGTTATATGGTAGGGATAACATTTTGAAACTATGGTTAAAGATCCAAGAAACGGTTTGAGAAATAAATAGTTGGGCAGCAATTTGCTAGCTATAGGGAAAAAAAAATCAAATTCCTACTTCATACCATATATACCAAAAAATTCTAAAAGGATGTTAAAACAATGTAAAAATAAAATTTAAACATATTTGAAAAAAATATTTTGTAAAAAAAAAAAATGTCTTGATGACTATACTAGTCAGGATACTTGGTCCTAACAGAATGAATAACAACTAAAAACAAACAAACAAACAAACAAAACTGTTAACTTTGATTAAAAAAAAAGGAATTAATTTATTGGCAGGAGGCAATAACTTAAGTAGATAGGAAGTTGCAGAAAACGGCAAGAATCAAAAGTCCTGCTGGGTATGGTGGCACACACCTGTAATCCTAGTGACTCAGGAGGCCGAGGCAGGAGGATTGCAAGTTTGAGGCCAGCCTCAGCAACTCAGCAAGACCCTATCTCAAAACAAAACAAAAAAGATTGGGGAAGTATGTAGCTCAGTAGTGGGCCCCTGAGTTAAATCCCCAGTACCAAAAAAAAAAAAAAAAAAAAAAATCACACAAAAGAAGACCAGGCTTGGTGGTGTATGCCTTCAGTCCCAGCTACTCAGGAGGCTGAGGCAAGGGGATTACTTGAGCCGAGTTCCGGGCTAGCTGGGCAACATGGTCAGATCCATCTTTAAAAAAAAAAGAAAAAGCAAGCAAACAAGCAAGCAAGCAGGCAGGCACAGGGTGAACAGTATGTAAATGTGATAAATTTATAAATAGAAACAGTAGGAACTGGAGCTGAACCCTGTCCTAAGAATATGATGTCATAGGCTGGGGTTGTGGCTTAGTGGTATCATGTCCACCTCCAACTAAAAATACATGTTTTTGAAAAATGTTTAAAAAATAAAAATTTTTAAAAAATGTTAAAAGTGAATTAAAAAGAAAAGAATATGTCACAACCCCTGGGAGAGGGCTCTGATAGTGCTGGTGAAACTGTGCCTGCCCTACCATCTAGTAAGTGCCACCTCTAGCATCCACCCTGAGAAATAGATGGTGCCTAAAGACACCTGCCCAAGGAGCATTTCAGCTTTGGAAGAAAATGGAAACAACCTCAACCATTGTCCATAGTAAAGAGATAAATAAATCAGAACATGGTGTCCTGTTGACAGGAAGGTGGTGTGGCCTGGGGGTGGAGGGGGATGGATGGAGTGCCTGTCTGGCTCCTGCAAGGCCAGGCTCCATCCCAAGCACAGGTAAATCTAGAAGTCTCACTGAGAGAGAAAAAGCAAGCTGCAGACCATGGGCAACTTTACACTGAACTTTCTATGTGGAATGTAGCACGTGGAACATGACTGCTAAGTTTTGTTTCTTAAGATTAAAAGGGTTGTAATGGGCCCGCGGTTGTGGCTCAGTGGTAGAGCGCTTGCCCAGCATGGGTGAGGTACTGGGTTGGATCCTCAGCACCACATAAAAGTAAATAAAATAAAGTATTGTGTCCATCTACAGCTAAAGAATTTTTTTTTAAAAGGGTTGGAATGGAGGGGCTGGGGAGATAGCTCAGATGGTAGAGTGCTTGCCTATCAAGCACAAGGCCCTGGGTTCAACCCCCCAGCATGGCAAAAAAAAAAAAAAGGTGGGGGTGGAATGTAGAGAGAGTAAGATTTCAGCTTTCTCTGCAACATTCGAATCTATTTCCATGAAGAATTTTATTTATTTATGTGGTGCTGGGGATAGAACGCCAGGCCAAGCACATGGCAGGCAAGTGTGCAACCAATGAGTCACACCCAGATCTTGCTGAATTGCCCAGGCTGCCTTGAATTTGTGATTCCCCTGCCTCAACCCTGAGTACTTGAGATTACAGGCGGACGCTACCACACCCGGGTTTTGTCCTTTTAATACTCAGTCACTCAAGTGAAATTTCAGAAAAATGGCTAGATAGATTTTCTCCAAACTTAGCCGGTATATTAGAGATCTTTAAAGGTGAATTGTCTGGGGATGGTGGCACGCTCATGTTGTTCCAGCTCTTGGAAGGCTGAGGCAAGGGGATCCTAGTTCAAGACAGCCTGGGCAACTTAGTGAGACCCTATCTTCAAAATAAAAAAAATAAAAATGGAGGGCTGGGGATGTAGCTCAGTGGTAGAGCACCCTTGAGTTCAATCTCTAGCACCAAAAAATAAAAATAAATAAAAACTGTACTCAGGTATGAAATGAACCTCAGGGCATCCTGGAAGATGTGTCAAGGAGTTAGGTCATTGGCTTCCAAAGCAGCTGAAACTCAGAGACAATTATGTGGTTGCCTGGGAGAGAAAGGGCAAAATGTGGTGAGTAGAGATTACAAACTGGTTTCAAATACAAACCTTAAGTTGAAGACTTTTAAGTGCATTTCAGGAGAAGCCCTTTCAGCGAGAGCCCGGGTGGAAGACACTAGTTAGTTTGTTCTTTATTCTCATTGGAAAGTTACAGGGTTACTTATCAACAAAATGACTGTCCAGGGCAGAGACACTCAGTGGCTTTTATGTACAGGCCCATCCCTGGGGATACTTCCTGGGGCCTCAGCCCCTGAGGCCTCACCTGACCCCTTAGAGGTCTCTGGGAACCAACTGCAAAGATGCAGGAAACGAAAGCCAGTCTGAGCTGGCACTTGCTTTCACCTCAAAGGGAGGTGGCAGCTGGTGGTGTCCTAGTCCCTCCCAAGTGGCTGTGGGACCTCTCCTGGGAGCGTGTCCTTCCTACACCCCTCCCAAGAGGTCTGTCTTGGACACTCCTGGGGCTACAGGGAGAGGCTGTGGGTCCCACTCTGGTCTGCTTGTGAGTGGTCATTTGGACATGGAGGCATCCAGCCTCCCTTCCTGGAGGAGGAGTATCTGCTGTCACCTCTTCTTTGTCTGTTGTTGGGTACAAATACAATGCTTTCTTTTCTCCCCCAAGTAACAAAAGTGCTTCAACAGGTGCAGTTCTGCTGGTCGATCTGTTTCCGGCAGGGTTCCATGGTGACAGCTACGCCCACCCCGCTCCGGCCCGATGTCATTCGAGTCACCTCACTCCAGGTGTCTTTTTCTGGGTCGTAGCATTCCACACTGTCCAGGAACGTGTGACCATCATAGCCTCCTGTAGGGAGAGTGGAGGGGACAGTCACTACTCATGCCAGCGGGCGGGGAGGGCAGGCACAAAGAAGAAGCAACTATGAAGAGCATTCCTATGCAGATCACAGCAAAAGCAGCCACCTGTCCCCCAACAATGGAGCAGGGTTCGGGGTGGAGCTCAAGACCTGGGTTTGATCCCCAGCATCAAAAAGAGGGGGACAGTCTGGACTATTCCACCCAGTCCCCAGGGCCTCACCGAGGACGTAGATTCTCCCCTGGTGCACAGTAATCCCCAGGGCACTTCGACGATGCTTCATGGGGGCTACAAAAGTCCATGTTTCTTTCTCCACATCGAAACGCTCCACACTGTTAAGCTGGTCCTGACCATCGTAGCCCCCAGCGGCATAGATACAGTTGTGCAAGACGCAGACTCCTAAATCACACCATGCAGAGAAGGTCACTCTGGGACCTGGCCTTGGGGACCCCAGCTACCATCTTCCCTCTCTCCCAGGGACCCCTCAGAAACAAAGCCGGGAGCAGGAATTTTGGAGTCTGGAAGATTCTAGTTCTTGAACATGCACCACAGGTTTGAGGGTTGAAACAGGAGGCCTCACCCAGGTCTGGTGGAGTTTTACCCCAGAATTGGGGGTGTTCCTGGATGCTCCCCACCCCATTGCCCCCGCCCACCTGCCCCACTTCGGATGGTGTTCATGGGGGTGATCATTCTCCACTCGTTCCTCTCCGGGTAGTAACACTCGGCTGAATTAAGGCGGTTCGTCCCATCAAAGCCCCCAACAGCATAGAGCAGGCGATTGAGAACAGCCACGCCCACCCCGATCCTCCGGGTCAGCATTGGGGACACCAAGTGCCACTCATCCCGCTCGGGCTCATACCTGCAAAGGGCATAATAAAGATGGTGACAACAGTAATCACAGCTGACCTTCCTGGCACACTTACAATGGGCCCCATACTTTATTTTTTCCCATGTGTACTACGGATTGAATCCAGCAGCACTTCACCACTGAGCTACATTCCCAGAGCTTTTTATTTCTTATTTGGAGGCAGGGTCTTGGCTAGTAGCCCAGGCTGGTCTTGAACTTGCAATCCTCCTGCCTCGGCTTCCTGAGTTGCTCAGATTACACGTGGGTGCCACTGGGCCCCATGGGCCCCACACTCTTCTAGCTCTTTATACACTGGACCTCGTTAGTCCTCACAACCATTCTCCAGAGGAGGGATCAGCAGCTCCATTTTTCCAGAGGAAAAATGTGACTTCACCACATCCCCGCCAGCCTGGTGAATAGGAGATCCCATTATTGTCCCTCACTTCATAGATGATGAGATGAGATGGCAGCTTGGAAAGGTGAGATGGCACATCCAGGGTCACTGAGGAGCAGCAGAGCTGGTATTCAATTCCAGAACCCCAATTCTAACAACGAGAATACTCTGGGGTGGTCTTCCTCAAAGCATGGTGATCAGAGATGGGGTGACCACACGTCTGGCTGTCAGGGGCACTTTTAGTTCATACCTGTGTTCCTGGAGTTATTAATAGTGTCCCTCTCTTTCTTGAAAGTGGCCTGCCGAGGGTGACACAACATCCCATCCTATTTGTAGACCACATACATTAGAAGCCTCTGGGCCACATTTTAAAAATTCCCATTTTCCAGTATGGCTCCAAACCCACCAACTCCAGAATTCTGGGATACTCTGTCAGCAAGGCGTCTGCTTTGTTTTTGTTTTTTGTTTGTTTTCCTTGTTTGTTTTCCGTTGGGTGCTAGGGGCAGAAACCCAGGCCTTACACTGCTAAGCAAGTGCTCTACCATGAGACCATGAGCTCCATCCCCACACCACTTGTTACGTTTTAACATAATTAGCATATAAAACAATTTCAAAGTAATAGAATTTTTTCCCAGTCTGCCCAAGGAGCCATATGGGTTTGTGACAATCCAGTCAGCAGTTCCAGACCTAGACACAACGACCAAGGTCACTAACTCTAAGTCTCCCATGAGTTTGGCTTCACGTGGAGGCTTCTACTTCCCCAAGACAGGGGGAAAGAGTGGGGGCCCATCTCAGAATTCCTGGATCCCAATGGGACCATCAGGAGTGGGACCGGGGAGCCCAGCCTCCAGGCCCTGTCACTTACCTCTCCACACTGTTGTGGTGAATGCAGCCGTGGGAGCCTCCAACTGCATAGATGTGCCCATCGATGACCCCGACCCCGATACGGTTGCGAGGCACGCTCATGGGAGCACAGGGCGACCACTGGTTGGTCATGGGATTGTAGCAGTCCAGAGCGTTGGAGTCAGTGTTGCCATCTGGGGAATTGTTTCGGCCGCCCACGGCGTACAGCAGCCCACCCACCACGCAACCTGCCAGGCCACTCCGTGGAACCTGTAGGTCGGCCAGCCTCAGCCAAGTGCCGTTGCTGGGGTTGTAGGCCTCCAGGTAGCTGAGGGATTGTCGGAAGTAGCCACCGGCCGTGTAGATGAGCCTGCCGACCTTGGGGGCCCGGCAGGGCATCACCTGCGTGGGTTTGTGCAGCGTGAGCTCCTGGAAGATCTTGACCAGGTAGTCCTTACAGCGCGAGTCCGACTGCAGGATCTCGCACTTTTGCAACTGCATTTGCAGGAAGTGAGGCGTGAGCGAGTGGCAGCGCACTGCACGTAGCAGCGCCTGCACGTAGAAACGCCGCTGCTCACAGTCGTATTTGACCCAGTTGATGCAGGCATGGAAGACCTCAGACTCGCAGCGCACGTTCAGATCGTCCCGGCTGATCAGAGTCACCAGCTGGCAGTGGGACAGGTTGAAGAACTCCTCTTGCTTGGCCACCTGCAGAGGGCGCTAGTGTGACAGGCTGATTCTCACGTGTATCCATTCCCCCCGCCCACAAAGTTCATCTCCAAGCACTAGCTGTGATACCGCCAACGAGGTTCTCAATGACCTTGAACAAGTGTATCATACCCCTCGGACAGGTCGTTTTTCATCCGTAAAACGGGGTTTCAAATAGCAGGCGCTTCATACATTATGAGAATTAAATGAATTAATATTACGTGCCAGCCATGTAGTACACATTCTGGTAAATGTGCAAAGACCAAACTCTCATGCCTCCCGGCCGCCCCACCTCCCTAACCCTGGTGCTGGGGGTGGAACCCAGGGCCTTCTAAGAAAGCACTCTACCTACCCCCAGCCCGGAGATGTACTTCAGATGAGTGAAATGAATAGATGAGTTAATACTATGTGGCAAAAAGACAAAAGGGCAAAGACACAACATACTTTTTTTGTATCATTTGCTTTTTGAACTATAAAAACATGTTACTGGGCTGGGTGGGAGAGGCTCCAGTAGCATGTATGAGGCACTGGGTTCCATTCTCAGCACCGCATAAAAATAAGTAGATAAAATAAAGGTCCATCAACACTAAAAAAAATGTTTTTAAAAACATGCTCCTTTTTTTTTTTTTAATAAAATTGCATTTTTCAAAAGGGCAGATTGACTAAAAATAGAAAATAGCAATATAGAGTAGGGGGGGGGGAATGTAAAGGTTCTAAAGTAGTCAGCCTAAGTTGCAATGTCAGCCCCACCATTTTCTATGGGATCCTGGGAAAATCTCTGAATGCCCAAGGCCTTGATTTTCTTCCACTGTAGAATGGAGACTGTATTAATAAATGCATCATAGCAGGGCTGCTCCTAGGGGACACAGGGAGGTGGGCTCAGACAAATATTTCCTGTCAGGCACCTGTCTATATAAACAATTTTGGTATAGGCATCCTAAGCCCAAGCAATCCCAAGAAGAAAATGGGGCAAGCTAGTGGAAGGACCTACTTGCCACACCCATGGTCACAGAAACCACAAGCCTTAGGCCTAATGCAGGAGCTCCTCAAGGCATCTAGTCAACCCCAACTCACATAGGAGTGGAGAACATTCAACCCTGAAGGAGAGGAACAGGGACCAGGGTAGCATCTACCCCAGTTAGTCCCAGGAAGCACCTCAAAACACAGGACTTCTTAAGGCTTATAGCCTGGGGCATAGAAGGTTGGTACTTCCTCAGAAGATGACTTAATGATTTAAGGGACGTAAATCACTTAGAACAGGGGCCAGCTTCCAACTAGTAAGGGTTCAATAAGTACTTCTTGCACTGAATGCCAGGCATGGTGGCACATGCCTGTAATTCCAGGGACTCCAGAAGCTGAGGCAGGAGAATGGCAAATTAAAGGCCAGCCTGGGACATTTAGTGAGAGCCTGTCTCAAAATAATAAATAAAAAGACTGGGGATGCGGTTCAGTGGTAAAGCACCCCTGGGTTCAACCCTTCCCCGGGGTAAAAAATAAAATAAAATAAAAGGCTGAGGATGTAGTGCAGGTCATGCATGAGCCCTGGATTTGATCCCTAGCACTGCAAAAATAATTAAGAAAAATAATAAAATTAATACATACACCTCATACACATGGCCTGAAGGATTTTTACACAGTGTTTAATATACCTGTGTTCTGGGAACCAGGGTATGAGGTCAGGTATGGAATTTTCCACTTGTGGCATTATGTCAGTGCCCAAAACATTTTAGATTTTGAAGCATTTCTGGTTTGGGATTTTCACACTAGAGTTGCTCAATATGTATTATCGTCTCCTGGGTAAAACCTCTACTTATTGCTGCCCAGGAATGAGGACTCCTGATTGTGATTTTTTTAAAAAAAGAATTCTCCTATTATTTTTACTTGACAACTTCCTGCACTGAAAAATGAAAATGAAACCAAAAATTGTAAAGACAACATTGTGTGGACCCAGAAAACGTAGCTAAGGGTCAAACTTGCAGTCTGCAGCCTGTCACAGGTTTTCAATAAATATTTGCTGACCGCCTGCTCAGCCTGTCATAGTCATCACCCTCTGTCCCCACCTCTGACCCCAGAGAAATCAGGAAACCTAGAGGCCCACAAAGACTCACTGTATCTCCCTCAGCTGTTCACCAGGGTCTTCCCAGATGTGTGCACTAAGAGCTCAGAACCACTGGGCGTGGTGGTGAACACCTGAAATTCCAGTGGCTTGGAAGGCTGAGGCAGGAGGATCGTGAGTTCAAAACCAGTCTCAGCAACTTAGCAAGGCCCTAAGCAACTCAGGGAAACCCTGTCTCTAAATAAAACATTAAAAAGGGCTGGAGATGTGGCTCAGTGGTTAAGCACCCTTGGGTTCAATTTCTGATACCAAAAAAAAAAAAAAAAAAAAAAAAACCTCAGAACTTAGATTTGCTCCAGGTCTCAGTTGGTCCCAACCACTAAAGGAGGAACTTAAACACTGCCAGGAAGTTCCCCAACACCTTGACCCTTCACATCTCGAGGCAGGATGGTGATGACCACCCATCCATCCTGGTCCTTCTCATGAAAACTGTCCCCCAGCCCCCTCCTTGCTCACCTCCCCAAAGTGCATGTAGATGTACTCCCGGGCACGCTGGTGCAGCTCAGCACAGCCAATCTGCTCGGCGAAGTTGGCAATGCCAATGGCGTTGCTGGGGTCCAGCTGCTGCACCAGGAAGTCGCTGCAGGCGCGGACCACACTGTCAATCTGGTACATGACAGCTCCGTTCATGACGTGGAGGACACACTTCTCACCCATGGAGATGGAGGCCGTGTAGGCGAACTCATGAGGCGCTCCATGACCTGCGGGTGGATGCCCTCGATGGGACAACCACCTCCATGCCCTGCTCCCAGCAGCCCTTGGTGAACATGCCTTGAAGACAGGGCTGGACGAGGCCAGCACCACCTTGTTGGGCCATGAACTGGGCGGCTGGTATGTCCTTGTACTTGACCTGCAGCGTGACATCGCAGAGCTGCTGGCTGAGCCGCAGTTCTTCATGATGCCGAAGGCCTGTTTGGTGTGATCCTCCAGCGTGTAGCTGAAGGTGCGGTTGCCATGCTGAGAAGGTGTCACCTCAGCCTTGCACTCAGTGGAAGCATACATCACCGCGTCCCCTGCCCCCTTGGGGCAAACTGCGACCACAGGGGCAGGAATCGGCTGCAGGCCCCAGCCCCGCTAGGCCCAGGTTCTGGCTGCATGGGGTTCCAGGTGACAAGGGGAAATACCACCGCTGGCAGTCAGGGGCCTGAGGAGGGAGAGTACAGCAGCTGGGGGGCAGGTTGGGCTGGGCCAGCACCTGCCAGGCCCTCCTAGCCAGTAACTGGGTGAAGCAGGGTCCATTGCACTGCTAACTTCCTCAGACCTACTAGGGTGCAAGGGCCCCTCTAAAAACAAGCTAGATCAGTTCCTTCCCCGACTCATCCTCCAACACTTCCTGTGTAAAACCAGACTCCTCGATGGGCCAGCAAGACCCCACGCAGTCTGCCCTGCACACCTCTTCCCTTCACCCTCTCTGCTCCAGCAGCAGGTGGCCCTCCTGGTCCTGGAGCATTTCCTTCAATCACCTCACCAACATTTATGGAGTGCAAACTCTGTACCAGGCACTATTCTGAGCACTGGAACACAGTGCTGAACAAGACAGACAAACCTTCACCTTCCTGGAGTTGACATTTGGGGAGGGAAGGACCATAAGTAAAATAAGCAAGATCTGAGCAGAAAATCAGGGTTAGGAAGAAAATTACAACAGCACTGTGACTATGTCCAGGCCTCTCTGAGAAGGTGAGGCTGAGCTGAGACAAGAATGTGCATAGAAAAAGGAGGGAGAGGTTCCAGGAGGAAGAAAGGGAAGCAAAGGCCCAGGGCAGAATAACAGCCTGGAGAATCAAGAAACTGCAGGAGAGACCGGGATTCGTGGAGACTCCTCAAGACTACAGTCAGGGAAAGAGTTGTGTTTTGAAAGGGGGTTGGGGACGGGTAGAATCTGCAAGAGGATCCCTAGGTTCTGGATCTCATCTTTCTGGGGCTCGGCCCACAGGCACCACCTCGCCGTTTTATTTCCTTCACAGCACGTGTCAGGAAATGAAAAGCTTTCCTTTGCTGGTTTGTCGAGGGATGGACGTCCCTCTGCCCCAGCGGTTCAGAGGGCAGAGGACTCCTGCAGGTCAGCCTTGTCCTCCCACCCCCCACACGGTTCTGTGCGTCCCGCCCCGGGCCTGGCACTGCTCAGGAGTCTGTAAGCGGGTGGCTGGCTGGCTGGCTGCCCACTCCACTGTGTCTGCCAGGGCGCCCTAATCCACCGGGCCCAGGGCGCCTCTCGGCCCCTTTCCGTGCCAAGGCCCCGGGCTTGCCTCTCAATCTTTGGCCAGTCGGTCAACGGTGATCTCTGGGGCGCTGGACACTTTCCTCAACTAAGCGACAAGTGGGGGATTGCGCATGCCCCGCCTGAGCCCAGCCACCGAGGCCTGGAGACAAGAGGAAGTGACCCCGCCGCAGCCTCTTCGGCTGCCAACCCCAAAACGCAGATCCAGCCCCCTAACCGCCCCGGGATCCCCAGACCTCCGCCAGGAGGCGCCCCCTGAGCCTCTTGCCGGTTTCAGTGGCTCGCTGACCACTCTGAGAGTCGCGCTGTCCACAAAACGATCAGATCCGGGCCGCGCCCTCCTGACCTGCGCGGGGCTGCGGGAACTCGGGAGCGCCCTGGGCGGCGGCGCTGGGTTCCCCCGATTCCCCGGCACGACCGCAGGGGCGTGTGCGGCCCACGGTGGCCTCAGCCAGAGCCCAGGCCCGCCTCACTCACCCCGCCATGGCCGCGCTCGGGCTCCGCCTCCGTCGCCCGGGCCCGGGCGCCTCCATCGCTGCGCGCCGGGGGGAGGCGCGGAGCGCGCGCAGGTCACCATGACTAAGCAGAGCCGGGCGCACGCCGTGTCACAATAAAAGTCCCCCGCGGCCCCTGCCTCGGGCGGCGGGGACAGGAGGGGGCCCCTCCCCACCCCCCCCCGCCCCGCCCGCTGTCGCCAAGCTGCGCGGCCCCAGAGCGGCGACCACAGCGCCAGCCATTGCGACGCGGCGGGCCGGGAGACCTCGGAGAGACTGGCACCCACCCGCGTGCCGGGAGTCAGAGCCCGGGTTCGAGGCCCGGTGCGCCCCCACCCTCTCTGTGGACACCCCTCCCCGCTGCCGCCGCGGGCTCTTACCTTACTCCTCGGTGTCCGCCTCCGCAGGTGTTCTCGGAATAGGGATACCCAAGGCCAGGCGGTGGCTCTGGACACAGTGGTGCCACCCACGCGCAGCGCTTCCCGGAAGCCCGAGGGTCCGAGGCCTGGTCGGTGGCGACTCCAGCTTAACTTCTCAGTATGGGACCAGCTGTCGGGGGACCTTGGTTCCAGGACACAGTGGCCTGGAATCACTCCACAGCGGCCGTCGGGTGGGGGGCAGCCTCCAGATGCCGGGGAAGGAGGGGCGGGGAGAGGGCGGAAAGGGCGCGGCGGGGAAGGAGAGGCGATTCCCCGCCCTTCCCGCAGGTGCTGGTCCTGGAGGAGCCGGGCCTAGAGCTAAGCTGGCCTGACTCAAGCCCACTTCGTGTTGCCCCTTCCATCCATCCACTTTCGTCCCAGGGCGATTCCACCACCTGCTCTTCTCCTTTTCACTCCACACAGCACACACCTGACTGCCCAGCAGCCTCAGGATCCCGCTAGAATTATCCACCTTGTTGGGTTTTTGTCGTCCACTCTCGATCTGCCTTTCCATAGCTCGGTGCCGGTGGGCCTATTACTTAACATCTCTGCTTCAGTTTCCTCTCTATAAAAGGATAATAATAATAGCACCTATCTGCTGGGTTATCGAGAGGACTAACTGAGAATACTAAAGCCCAATAATATAACGGTTGATTTTTTTTTTTTTTTTTTTTTTTTTATGGTAAGGGATTCTGATTTGCCATTTATGGGGCTACCTCAGAACTAAATCCTCAGCCCTATAACTATAAAGTTAACTTGTAAACAAATGTAGTTAAATTTAAAGAGTCCATCTAAACGAATAATAAAAGGAAAGGCTAGATGGAATAAGAGATGCTATATTAAAAAAAGAGAGAGAGAGAGAAAGGTTCCTGGAGCTTCCGGGTGAATGCGGGGGACTAAAAATTTGTGTCTCTTGGGCCTGGAATTAAACTACCCAGTGTCTAGGGTGGAGTCCTGCCTCCCACCCACCCCACTGCACACTCCTTGTGTGAAGCCGTAGTTACTGACATATACAGAGGAGGAGCCCTAGAGAATGCACCGAGTGGCAAAAAGTTGGAACCAGCAAGCTCCTGGCACATTCACCAGGATATCTTATTATTGCCCAAAAAACCAAACCTTCAGGCCCTGTGAACCAACAGTAGACATTTGTCCACAAGTACAGGATTATGTACATAAACATTGGCAGCATGATGTATCAGGATTGGACTCAACCCCTATGTGAGTAGAACAGTGGGCTTCATAGGTGATGGCACATCCATGCTGAGAATTAGTACGCAGCCAGTTAAAAGAAGTCATTTACTGTATGGATGTAAGTACCATTGACTGAATTAAGCACCCTCTGGCCCATTCATGTGCTGACCCAATGGGATGATATTTTGATATTTTGAGATTGGGACTTTTGAAAGGTAATTTGGTTTTGATGAGGTCAAGAGGATGGGGACCCTCCCCTATAATGGGCTTAGATTATTGGCCTTTTTGTTGTTGTTTGTTTGCTTTTTTTTGTTTTTTGGAGACAAGGTCTTGCTAAATTACTCAGACTGGCCTCAGATTATAATCCTTCTGCCTCAGCCTCCCAAATAGCTGGGATTACAGTTTTTGTGCCACTGTACCTAGTGGATTGGTGCCCTTCTAAGGAGAAATCTTGTGAAGAGAGATCTGGCTGTCCTCTTCCATGTGAAGACATGGTGAGGAGGCAGTGATTTGCAAACCAGAGAGATCTCACCAGAATTCAACCATGCTAGCACCCTGATCCTGAACTTCCTAACTTCCAGAACTGAAAGAAATAAATGTCTGTTATTTAAGTCATCCAGTTTGTTATGGCAGTTCAAGCAGACTGAGACAGCAAGACAGTATACAATGTGTGGATCATGGGTGCAGCAATGAGAGCTTGTAGTTCCAACACTAGGGAGGTTAAGGTTCGAGGGTTGCTAGATCCCAGGAGTTCAGGGCCAACCCAGGCACATAGCAAGACCTTATCTCCAAACACATAGTTAAATGAAACGTTGAGTGTGCAGCCATTTCCAAGATATGCTATTAAATGAACAAAGCAAGATGCAGAAGAGGGATAAATTAGTGTTGATAGAGAAAAGATGTTTACATTTCAGTTCATTTATCCATAGAATAGCTCTGAAATTTCCCCAGGAATCCCAATAGTGATCAGCAGTGATGGTAACCCAGAAGGGGAGGTGGGTGCTTTTTTAATGTATTTTTTTTGGTTTTCCTTTTGTTTTTTTATTGTATAACTCTGCTACCATCATACCACCAAACAAGAGAACAGGGTGGGGTGTCCAAGGAGGCCTTGGATTCTTCTGGAAGATTAGAGAAGCCAGGAAGGTGGGAGTTCTGGGAGCGCCCTAGGATGGCGACCTCGGTTTGGGGTGTACTCGTGTTCCTGGAAACATGTTGGTTTTACACGCATGTGGCGTGCAGAGGCAGCCTGAGCATGCTTGGCAGAAATGTGCCTCAAGACTGGGTCAGCGACTACACCACTGATTTCTGAAGCTGCTTGCAGTTCCCAGGTCTCCCGCAAGGTGGCGCGCCGCAATCTAAACCCCAAGCCAGACGCCCCCTCCCAACCCCCGGTGCCAGCCCCTCAGTGCAGTGTCAGGAATGTGCCTGGGGACTTGCCGGGTCGTGGCCTGCGCGCCTGGAGCCTTTTATGGACCAAACGGGGCCTGGTATCTCCCCCAGGCAAGAATGTCCACCCTGGGGCGGGGGCGTGTCGGCCTGATCTAGCCAGAGCCCTCCAGGGGGCCAGATAATGGGGGTTGACCTCCTCCTGCCTGGATCCAGACAGCCTGGGCTAGTATCCTGGTCAGGACACTGGGGCGAGGTGCTCACTGCTTGGAGTTTCTTTATCTGTCAATGGGGAAAAGGACAGCTACTTTACCAGGCTACAGTAGGGTGAAAAAATAAGTGATTCCCAGGTATCCCAGTGGAGGGGACTAGCCAAGCATTATAAACTGTAATCACTCTTATTATTTTATTACAATTATATTTCTTATGAAAGATCTGACACCACACTCAAAGAAATTTTGCTGTCAGGATTTGGCTCTCTCCCAGAATCAAATTTTGGGGTGCCCTGCTCTTGGAGTTGCTCCTGAGAGCTTTCTTTCCCTCATTCTCACGCCCATTTTCAGGAATTCTGTCTGCTGCCTCCAAAATCTATCTAGAATACACCTTGTGTGAGCATAGTGGGGTTCTTCCTTATTACTCCTCTGGGTCAGTGCTGTCCCTTCACCTGCTTCTGCCTTCCACTTTTGCCCTCTGCACTGGCCATAAGGTGCCTGCGAACATCTGAATCAGGGCAAGTCCCTCCTCTGCTTAGAACCCTTCCTGATGAACCTCGAACAAAAACCCAGGATCCACAGGGTCTTCCACATTCTGCTGGGTCATCTTCCTGTTCTTGTCTCCTCCCATTCTCTCCCGCTATTTGCTACTCTACCCACACGTAGATCCTTGCTTTTCCTAGGACACGTGGGCACATCCCAGCCTCAGGGTCTTTGACCAATACATGTCACCACCTCTACACCATCCCATCCCATTCCTGTACTGTCACTGGAATTATCTCCATTATTATTACATCACTGTGTTATTGTCCGTGCCCACACCAGAACGTCAGTTCCAGGAGGGTAAGAATTTTTGTCTCTTCCTTGTTGGGGAGTTTAGGCTTAATAAATACATCTTCCCTTTTTGTCTCTTCTGTCTCCACCATCTTTGGCTGTGTTTCCTACAAATTTCTCTTTTAAAAGAGAGAAAGTCTGTAAAACAGCTCTTGGGATAGGCAATGACAGGTTGATGGCGTCAGTCTGCTACCGGTTCGGGTACCAGAGTCCGAGGAGCTGTGGGCGCGCTGGGGCTACCCGTGGAGCCACTGGTGTCCAGTCCATCTCGCTGGGGCGACGAGCGCTCAGAGCGGCTGGAGCTGTGGTCCAGGCCCTGGGGTAGACAGCGGCGCAGGCCGCCCGAAGCTCCAGGTGCGCTTCCGGATCGCTGGGCGCTGCCGGGGCCTCCGCTGCAAGGACGGCGGCCGCAGCAGACAAGGCGCAGGAGCGCATGACGCAGGTCACGGTTGGTGAGTGTGTAGATGATGGGGTTCAGAAGCGAGTTGGCCATGGCCAAGCCCAGGAAGGGGTCCGCCTGTAGGAGCACAGGGCAGGCGCGGGCCGGGCAGGCCACGTCTAGCAACAGCAGCAGAAAGAGAGGGCCCCAACACACCACGAAGGCCAGGAGTACCACGCTGAGCGTGCGCAGCAGCGCCAGCGATCGCGGTGTGCGGCGCGAGCGGGTCGAGGTGCCCCTACTAGCCCCTGGTCGTGCTCGCAGTCGCCGTGCATTGGCTCGTACCTGGCAGTAGATGCGTGCATAGAGTGCACAGATGGCCGCCAGGATGCCCAGGAAGGCGAGCACGCAGAAGAGCACGTACGCCTTGGCGTAGAGCGGCAGGACAGTGGAGCAAGCCTCCAGGCGACCCAGACAGTTCCAACCGAGTGCGGGCAGTAACCCAAGGAGCAGCGACACGCTCCAAGCTGCGACGGCCATTGCCAGCGTGCGCCCTCGACTGGCAGCAGGCGCGGGTCCCCGGCGCGCCATGGTGAGATGGCGCTCAAGTGCAATGGCCAGGAGGCTCAGCACCGACGCGGCGAGCGCCACGAAGACGCCTCCCTCACGAGCGAACCAGAGCGCAGGTGACAATCGCAGCGTGAGTGGTCCGGACAGTAGAATGTTAATGGCGTAGGCAGCACCTGCTAGCATGTCAGACAACGTGAGGCTGCCCAGGAGCAGGAACATGGGCGCATGGAAGCGCGGATGGCGTCCGAGCACCAACAACACCGCCAAGTTCTCGAGCACAATAAATGCGCATACCGCCAAGCACACAACAGCGTCTGCACGCAATCCTGCGCCGGCTGGTAGCGCGCACCGCGTAGCTTGCCGTTGTAATTGTAATGCAGCACAATGACCTCGCTCACCGGCGCTGGTCGTAGCAACCCCGACTCCATGGGCTGCCGCCCAAGGCTACGAAGAAGACAGGGCAGTGTCAGTCCAGCTGTTCTCCCTGAGTACTGTCCCACGACCAGCAAGGCAGGAACAGACAAGGTCTAGGAGGCCCGGGAAAGGGGCCCTAACCCCAACCCACTACTCTTCCCAGAATGGGAGGGGAGTGTCAATGGAGAAACACACACGCACACTATCAGGAGAGGTCAGGGTGACGCACAGTCCTCTACAAAAGGAACACTAATAACACACAAGCAGGAATATCCAGAGGCATATTCAATCATAACTGCAGGAAAACCCCAAAACACAAGAGACTCACAGAAAGAGACACACAAACACAGTGACAGGAATTCGTGTGCACACATGTTCACAGAAAAGGGCAAAAACAGTCTTGCACCACCAAACAGAAGAAAAAGTGAAAATACATTCAGACATTAACTTAGTGACAAAGGCAGAGATAAGCAGGACACAAAATTCAATCACATGAAGACAGGTTCTCACACTGTAGAACAGGCCACAATTTCACAACCTCCATCCACCCACACCCAGTCTGTGGCCCAGAGCCCCACAGTCCACAAGCCTTGCTACACACAAAGCTTTTTCCTGGGGTGGGGTGGGGGGACCAACTGTGAGAAAGCCAACCCTACCCACTCATTTGTCGGAGGCAGAGTTCAAGGGCAGCGGTCAGAATCCTGAGCATAGACAGGCTCTTGCAGGGAGACACGCATGTCATTAAATCAAAATAATAGTTCACACCTGTGAGTATGCACTTTAATCCTCTTGACAATTCTACCCCAAGTCCCAATTTCCAGATGAGGAAACTGAGGCTCAAAAGAAATAATTCTCATGGACGCAAACACAGAGGTTTTCACTCTCTCACACAAGTACAGTCACACAGAAATGGTTTCACTGTCTTGTGGCTCCCACTTAACAGATAAGGAAGCCAAGGCCTGGGGAACAGAATTTTTTGCACACCGCCAGGGATGAGTGCATCCCAGCCATCTTCAGTCGAACACTGGGAACCACCCGCCAATGCAGACCTATAGGGAGTTACTGATTCAGTCACCCTAGGGGCGGGGAGGCTCCAAATACAGAGACTCCGGTTACGCATTGTCTGTCTTCTACAGCTAGCAGAGGAACACAGCCTCTGCACCAACCCCCTCGATCGACCAGGACTGATATAGCGGAACTTGCAGTTGTCTGGCCAGGAAAGGGAGAGGGCGAGGGTTTTCAAGAGACCCCAGCCCCAACTCGGACCCCGCACCTAGCCCGAGAGTCGTCGGCTTCCGCTCCCTAGAAGCCTCGGGAAAAGGATCAGAAAACCCCAACAAGGAGCCCTGTGCGTTTCCAGGCCCCGGGAGTGATCAAGGAGACCCCTTCCAGGCCATGCGGAGCCCGGTTCCTCCACGAGTCCAATGCTGAATACTCACTCTTGTGCCCAGGTGGTGCGCTCCTGGCAGTCGCGCTGCCTAGAGCCGAATGTGCAGCTCCGGGGGCGGGAGTGAAGCTGGCAGGCTAGGGGGCGGGCCCGAGGCGGGGAGGGACTGCGATTGCAGGCTGTTGCCCCCTCCCTTGGGACCTGGGCACTCAGCCCGTGGCTGCCAGCCTGTGCCACCCGCCGCGGCACCGGAGAGCGTCCCGGCGGCGACTGGCACCGGCGAGCCCTCGACTTCCCCCTCGGGGGCTGGGCTGCGCTCCCAGGGACGCTCCGTCGCGGTGAGAGAACCTGGAGCCGCGGGAATAGGGGGTTTCTTCAGCGCCGCCGGCCACAGCTTAAACGGCTTTCCCCCACTCGCAGCAAAGGGGGCCTCCTGAGCCTGAGCACTGACCATTCCTCACTTTCCACCCACCTTCCAACTGAGTCTCCTGTGTTGAACCCCAAGGACTCCTCGTCAATGAAGGACCGGGCAGCGCAGATTAGCAGGGGTCTTGAGCAGGGGCGGCGGCAACTTGTGTCCTCTCGCTGTTGCGGATAGGTCCCCACTGCTCCCAAGCAGAGGCCCCTCCCCATTTCCCTCCGATTCCCCGCTGGGGGTGAGTGGGGGGAGGGGCTGACGTAGACAGGATTCAAATGGGAACTTCCCTGTCCCCAGATAGGAGGGTCTGACTCGTCCCGCCTCCTGGTTCCAGCATCCCCCCACCCGATCTCTCCCATTCTTATCGCTCCTGAAGAGGTGATTTACTCATATGTTGTGTTCTGGGCTGTGTCCCCACAAGACTGCTGGCCTGTCAACCCACGGGGGCAGGGATTTGAATCCGTCTTAGGTACTGTGGAGACACAGCCAGTAAGTACCTACTGAAGGAGTGTGAATGAGTGAACGTTTCCCTCACTTCTCTGTGTGTCTCCCCTCGGTTCTCTCACAGTCTCTGTTTCTTTCTGTCTCTGGATGTCTCTCTCCGTCGCTGTGTCGTTCTCCCACGCCTCTCCCAGGACGCAACTCCTCCAGCCTGCCAGTCTCTGCTGGCCATACACCAATCACCCCACTCAGTTCCCGGAGTTTCCTGGAGGGTCCAGCTCCCCAACTCAGACCGGAGACCACAGCCGGGAGGGGGGCTGGGCTTGGCCACGCAATGGGAAGTGCCCTTTGCCCGGTCTCTACAGGCACTGTTGGCGACAGGTAGGGTGAAGATAGCCCAGGAGAGATGAGACAGAAGTCGATGGGCATGGGTCGATCAGTGTCCCTGTGGAAGGAATCATGAGGACCCCCAGTCCAGGTCCCCCATATAACCCTTTAGGAATCCTCGCAGGTCGCGCCCCGATGTGTCCCCTTGGGAATCCTGGCGGCTTCCGCCCCCGCGGTTCCCGAGTAGGCAGAACTGCGCCTACTTGCTCAGACCAATCAAAGACATGCGCGGGGGTAGCGCAGCCAATGGGATCCCTGGGGGAGGGGGCGTTAACCCTTCCGTAACCAGTTCCAGCCGCCCTAAAAACTAGCCTAGGGCTCGTGACCCTCTGAAATGAGAGCCGAAGATCCCCCAACGCCGCTGCGGGCCTCTCCTGGCACCGAGTAGGTGCTAGATAAAAGACCTCCTTCTGCAAAGGGGAAACAGCGCCCCAGGGTGGGGAGGTGGCCCCTTCACACCTCCCAGGCGGCAATCTCACCTCCTTGTGGGGCAGAGTAGTGCTCTTCCGGCCGTGGGCTTAGCACCCTCCACTCCCGCCTCCTCCCTGTGTGCCTCTTTCCCACGGATTGGGAGCCTGGGGACTCCGGCTGCGGCGTATCGGGCAGATGTCAGGAGTCCCCTGGAGAAACGGTGCTTTCATCCCTAATGTCGGCTCCACCACGAAGCCACAGTTCTTAATATTCGGATTGGTCTCTGCCCTGCTCTAAATCCTCTCATGGCTCCCTATGTCGCTAAACTACCATGTCCTCCCCAGAGCCCACAAGTCTTTACTTGTCCTCTCTGTACATCCCAGCCGCCTCACTCACTCTGCTTCAGCCCCACTGGCCTTCCTGTTCCTCAGGCACTTCAAACCCTTTGAAATCGAGGCTGGATCTGCCTGGAGTGTCCTTCCGCTAGCTCTTCCCAGCTGACATCTCCTCAGAGAGCCCTTCCCTAATCTGCCCCCACCCCATTCTCAAATGGCAGTTGGCATATCTACAATCACTGTTCATTTGTTCATCTCTGTGTGTGTCAGCCCTAGAGACTCAGTTTCAAGAAGGCAAGGATCCTGTCTGTCCCTCTATCTGGATGTGGAAAGGTTACTGGCTCAGAGTCTGGAGCCAGGCTCAGCCACTTTGTGATCTAGAACCCCATGCAGGTGAGGCCCCCTCTGTCTTGGCTTCGTCTGTAAAATGAAGGTAATCACAGTGCCCATCCCAGACCTGTTGCAGAAGATGAAGAGTTTTCATTGAGATTGGGCATACTATGGAAACTCCATTACATTAGTACAGGTCAGCATTGATTGCCTCTGTATCCCTGCAGGCAGATTAGGAAGGATCAGGGTTCAGGCCCTGTCAGTCTGGGACATCACCACCAACCACCCCACCCCATCCCCACTCCCACCCACCAGGCAGTGAGGTTTCACCCTCAGTCTCCCTGATCCTGCTGCAGCCTGCCTGCCTAAGACTTGCCTGGGCCAGCACACCTGCCCAGCAGGTTCTGCTGGGCCCTTGCCCACAGGGGCTGCCCCACCCAGTCTGTGCCCACTTTCTGGCAGAGCAGGGTCTGTGCCTCCCATGGCCCCCCCACACCCGTGACCCACCCTGGGAGCCAGAGGGCTGCTTCAGGTTTTCCTGTTCCCACCGCTTCAACACAATCCTGACGCTTGAACTTGACATCAGGAAGGTGTGAACTGACAACTTTTCCATGGCCAGAAATCAGAGTCACAGGGTTTGGGATGGCAGGCGGGGGGATTGTCTCAAACTGGAGGCCAGAGGGTCAACTTGCTCCTCCCCACAGGCCAATATGTCCCGCTCAGTCAGATTTCCCCCTGAAGTAGCAGTCAGAAAGACTATTCTTGTCAGTAAGTTTGATTCTCACAGGTGTACAGGTTAACAATTCTAAAAATATTTGCATGCTAGAGTTCAACAAATACATTACCTTGTAGATATTGCAGCCGGGTCTTATGCTGTTGGAGAAGGAAGGTTACAGATGAGTTACAAATAAGCAATGTGGCGCTGGACTGGGGTTATCAGTATATCATGCTTCTCTTAACACAGAAGAAAATAAATATAGATACCTGTGTGTACATGGATTAGGATGCATACACAGAGACACTGCTATGGTTTGTCCTCTCCAAAACTCATGTTGAAATTCTTTCCCGCTTGTGAAATATTAAGAAGTGGGACCAGGTGGGACCTTTAAGAGGTGATTAGCAATCTGCCCTCATGAATAGATTAATTAATGGATTAATGGGGTAATGCGTTATCTTGAAAATTGGTCTGCTATAAAAGTCAGGTTGGTTATGTTCTTCACATCTCCAGCTCTCTTGCCACATGATGTCATGCACCTCCTGGAGACTCTGCAAGGCCATCACCGGAGGGGCCTTTTGACCTTGAACCAGAACCATGAACCAAAATAGACCCTTCTTCTTTGTAAATTACCCAGTCTGTGACATTGTGCTATTTTCAAAATAAAATGGATTAAACACACACACCACACACACTTCCCAGTTCTGTAGATAATCCAATGTGATGACATCCCAAGAGCAAGGTGTACCCCCAATACCCTGATCTTGGTTTCTAAGTGCCATTTTCTGTTGTAAGGAACCAGCTCTCCATGGGGAAATGACTGATTCTAGAGCTGGAGCTAGAAACACACACACACACACACACACACACACACAAATACACAATGAGCCCAAAGCATCTTTCATTGCTTGAAAGTTCTTTATTTTAGGCTGGGTGCGGTGGTGTACCCGTGATCCCAGCAACTTGGGAGGCAGAGGCAGGAGGATGGGAAGTTTGAGGTCAGCCTCAGCAACCTAGCAAGACTGTCTCAGAATAAAAAGTAAAAAAGAAAAAAGGACTGGGGATGTGGCTCAGTGGTTAAGAACCTCTAGGTTTATTTGCTGATATAAAAATAAGCAAATAATAAAAAATATAAATTTAAAAAAATAAAATTGTTGTCAAAACATTAGGGGCTGGGGATATAGCTCAGTTGGTAGAGTGCTTGGCTTACAAGCACAAGGTCCTGGGTTCAATCCCCAGCACTGCAAAAAAAAAAAATTAGCAAGATATTTGCATAGTTTCAAAGTTTATCATATAAAATACTTATTAATCACCTTGGTGATTAATGTTTTCATCCACAAATACTTGGATACTCCTCCCTCTAGAGGATGGAGTTCAGTTCCCTTCCTCTGAGGGTGGGCTAGATGGAATGTCATCATCATCCCCTCCTCCTCCTCCTCCTCTTCCTCCTCCTCCTCCTCCTTTTTTTGTACTGGAGAGTGAATCCAAGGGCACTTACCACTGAGCTACATCCCCAGTCTTTTTTTTTTAATTTATTTTTATTATAAACAAATGGGATACATGTTGATTCTCTGTTTGTACATGGAGTAAAGGCATACTATTTGTGTAATCATACATTTACATAGGGTAATGTTGTATGATTCATTCTGTTATTTTTTTCCCTACCCTCCCACCCCTCTTTTCCCTCTATACAGTCCCTCCTTCCTCCATTCTTACCCCCTCCTCCCCATTATGTATCATCATCCGCTTATCAGAGAGATCATTCTTCCTTTGGTTTTTTGAGATTGGCTTATCTCACTTAGCATGATATTCTCCAGTTTCATCCATTTGCCTGCAAATGCCATAATTTTATTATTCTTTATGACTGAGTAATATTCCATTGTATATCTTTTTTATTTTGAAATGGTTTCTCCCTAAGTTGCTGAGGGTCTCACTAAATTGCTGAGGCTGGCCTGGAATTTGCAAACCTCCTCCTTCCCAAGCTGCTGGGATTACAGGCCTGTGCTACCACTCTTGACAGGAGTGCCTTACTTCTAAAGAACTGAATATAGTACACACAAATGCTAGTAGATGGATATTTATAGGAGTTTTATTTATAATTGCCAAAACATTGGTGGGGGAGAGAGGGGATCAAGAACTGGAATCAGTTTCCATGCATGTATGAACCCAGCTACTATGTATAACTAGAAAACCCTAATAATAATAATAACAATAATAATAATAAATTGCCAAAGTGTGGAAGAAACCTGAATGTCCTTCAGTGGGTGAATGAATCAACTGTGATACATCCAGACAATGGAATATTATCCAACGCTACAAAGAAATGAGGTCTCAGGACATAAGATGACATGAAAGAAGGTTAAATGTTCATACGTATGTGAGAGAAACCAACCTGAAAAGACTACACATCACATGACCCAACTACATTCATTCTGGAAAAGGCAAAGCTGTACAGACGGGAAAAGGGTGGGTGGTTGCTAGAGTTTAGCAGAGAGGGAGAGAGGTAGGGGGAACTCAGAATTTTTAGGGCAGTGGTAGTATGCTGTGTGAAACTACAATGGTGGATGCATGTTGTTCTACATTTGCCAAAACCCATTGACTATACACCCAAGAAGGACCCCTAATGTCAACTATGGAAACTTTGTATGATGATCCAAATTACTGAGGAATCAATGGAGGTTTATTGACTACACAGATACCACCACAGTGGGGATGTTTAGCAAAGGAGGCTATGTGTATTAGTTAGTTTTTCATCACTGTGACAAAATACCTGAGAAAGTCAACTTAAAGTGTAAAGATTTGTTTATTTATTTATTGGTTACCAGGGATTGAACTCAGGGGGGCTCAATCACTGAGCCACATTCCCAGCCCTATTTTGTATTTTATTTAGAGATAGGATCTCACTGAGTTGCTTAGCGCCTTGCTGTTGCTGAGGCTGGCTTTGAACTCATGATCCTCCTGCCTCAGCCTCCTAACTGAAGATTTATTTTGACTCACAGTTGCAGAGGTTTCCATCCATAGTCAGTTGGCTCCATTGCTCTGGGCCTGAGATGAGACAGAACTTCATGGTAAAGGGTGTGGTGGAGGAAAGCTGCTCAGTTCATGGCAGTATGGAGGAGAGAGAGAGAAAAAAAGGGAAGGGGAGAAGGCCAAGATACAACTTTCAAAGGCGCACACCCCAGTAACCTACGTCATCCAACTGGGCCCACCTCCTAATAGGCCTCCTGATCCAATCCATCCCACCTTGAGCATTGCTGCAATTGGGGATTAAACCTTGAACATATGAGTTTGGGGAACACTTCATACCAAACCATAACATTGTGTGTATACAGGGATCCAAGTGTGAACAGATACAACAAAGCCAGGCACAGTGGCGCCCACAGGTAATCCCAGTGGCTTGGAGGCAGAGGCAGGAGGATCGTGAATTCAAAACCAGCCTCAGCAATTTAGTGAGGCTCTGTTTCTAAATAAAAATATAAAAAGGACTGGGGTGGTAGCTCAGTAGTTAAGCACCCCTAGGTTCAATCCCTAAGGGGGATATAAAAAAAAAGGGGAGGGGATATTTGTACATTCCTTGCAATTTTTCCTGCGAATCTGAAAGTGCTTTAAAAAAAAAATAAAGTTTAGCCAGGCACAGTGGTGCATGCCTGTAATTTCAGTGGCTCAGGAGGCTGAGGCAGGAGGATCACAAGTTCAAAGCCAGCTGCAGCAATTTAGTGAGACCCTAAGTAACTCAGTAAGACCCTGTCTCTAAACATATATATATATATATATATAGAGAGAGAGAGAGAGAGACAGAGAGAGAGAGAGAGAGAGAGAGAGAGAGAGAGAGAGAGAGATAAAGGCTGGGGATGTGGCTCAGTAGTCAAGTGCCCCTGGGTTCAATCCTCATTACCAAAAATAAAAATTAAGTTCTAGGTGCAATGATGCAGGCCAGTAATCCCACCAATTTGGAAAGCCGTGGAACATAGCTCAGTGGTAAAGCACCCCTGGGTTTAAACCACAGAACCAAAGTAACAACAACAACAGCAATAATAAATAAATCAAGTTTACACTGGGGGCGGTGGTGCACACTTGAAATCTCAGCTACTTGGGAGCCTGAGGCAGGAGAATTACAGATTTGAGGCCAGTAATTTAGAGAGACCCTGTCTCAAAATAAAGCAAAATAAAAAAGAATGGGGTATGTAGCTCAGTGTAGAGCACTGTCAGTACAAAAAAAGAAAAAACGCAGAGGAAATGCTGTTCCTAACAGTGGACTCTGCATGAGCAAAGGCCAGGCGTACTTCCTTTTGTCTTATTTTAAGCATAATATAACATTACCTATTTTAAAGAAATAATGCAGTGGTATCCAATGCATTTACAACCATCTACTCTATCCAGTTTGAAAATATTTTCATCACCCACACCCATTAAGGAGTTGGTCCCTATTTCTTCCTCCCTGGGTCCCTGGCAAACACCAAATCTGCTTTCTGTCTCTGGTAAATAGGTAAAAAATATTTACCTATTTTTCCCCTGTGTGGTGCTGGAGATTGAACCAAGGGCCTCTTGTGTGGTAGGCAAATATCCAGACCACTGACTGAGCCACATCCCCAACCCTTTTTATTTATTTTTATTTTTATTTTTTCAAACAATTTTTTTGTCAATGGATTTTTAAATTTTATTTATTTATATGTAGGGCTGAGTATTAAACCCAAGGCCTCACACATGCCAGGCAAGTGCCCTACCACTGAGCTACAAATCCAGCCCTTATTTATTTATTTATTTTAATTTATTTAGTACTTTGTGTGTGTGTGGCGGGGGAGCTGGGGATTGAACCCAGGGCCTTGTGCATGTGAGGCAAGCTCTCTATCAACTGAGCTATATCCCCAGCCCCCCCGCCCCCTTTTTTTTATTGAGACAGGGTATCACTGTGTTCCCGGAGAGTCTTGCTAAATTGCTGAGGCTGGCCTCACAATCCTCCCACCTCAGCCTTCTGAGATGAGATTGCAGATGTGCACACGGCACGCAGCTCCTATTTAGCTGTCCTTGATACCTCACAGGAGTGGAGTCACACGCTGTGCGGTCTTTTGGGTTTTGGGTGCTGTTCCACGTTGTAGCATGGATCAGGTCTTCATTTCTTTCTGTAGCTGAGTCATAATCAATCAGGGCAGTGTTTCTTTTTGTTTTGTTTTGGTGGTGCTAGGGATCCAAGCCAGAGTCTCTCCCAGGCTGGGCACTTACGGTCCCCGAGCTACACCCCCAGCCCGGCAGGCTCCCTCAAATGCGCTTTGTTTAGTAATGGGAAGGAAGAGAAGGTAGCTTGGTACTGGGGGACCCACCTTCTCCCAAGGTGCTGAGTGGTACTGGGGTGCGGCCATGCCTCTCTCCTCTCACCTGCAGGCCTGGGAAATTCCCCAGGGAAAAATCTGACCTCATCCACCCACAAGTGTCCTCCATTCCAGCTTGGGTTAAACTGAGGCCACGGAGGAAGAGAGAGAGTGGCAAACACCCTGGAAGTGGGTCTGAGGCCAGGCCCTGAGGAGGGGGCAGAGGTGCGCCTCCTCTGGGGACCCTCTATAACCTCTTACCTCTCAGGTTCTAGCTTTGAAACCCTGGAGTCAGCACTTCCTCCTTCTTTCTGGCCTCTTCACACTTAATTTCACAACTCAGAGAGGGAAACAGCAGCCAAGAGATTGAATTGGCTCCTTCTGAGGCCTGGGGGCTTTACTGAAGAACCTGAAGTCACTTGGGCCAAATATGAGCTGGGTTTAGAGTGAAGAAGGAGTAGGGACAAAAGGTAAGACTTGGACCAGGTGTGGTGGCACATGCCGGTAATCCCGGTGGCTTGGGAGGTTGAGGCAGCCTCAAAGTTCAAAGCCAGCCACAGCAACTGAGGCAGGTCCTGTCTCTAAATAAAATATTAAAAAGGGCTGGAATGTGTCTCAGTGGTTAAGTGCCCTGTCTTCATTCTCTGTACCAGAAAACAAACAAAAACAAACAAACAACAACAAACAAAAACTGTGAGGCTTGGGATGGGGTAAGGGTCAGGACTGGTAGGGTCTTCAATGTCAGGCCCCTGGGGTCTGGCCCGCTGTTAACTGCGTAACCAGGGACGATTTGCTAAACTTCTCTGATCTCTGTTTCCTCACCTGTAAAATGGAAACATGAATGCCCCTTTCTTTGTCACAGTGATTTTTTTTTTTTTTTTTTTTTTTTTTTTTTTTTTTTGTGGTGCTGGGAATTGAACCCACAGCTTTGTGCTTGCAAGGCAAGCACTTTACCAACTGAGCTATCTCCCCAGCCCCTGATTTTCTTTTAATTTTTTTTTTTTTTTTTAGTTGTAGATGGACACAAGACCTTTATTTTATTTATTTACGTGGTGCTGAGGATCCAACCCAGTGCCTCGCACATGTGAGGCAAGCGCTGTACCACTGAGCCACAACCCCAGCCCCTGTCACAGTGATCTTAATAGGAACATGATCATTGGCGTAAGAACTTCTGCACATTGCCTGGTCCAGAACTAACCACACAAGATCAGTGTCAAACATTACATTTTAAAAGTTAATATTATTATTTGTACAGGATTGAGGATAGAACCCAGGCTCTTGCACATGTTAGGAAAGTGCTGTACCACTGAGATAGACTCCATCATAACTTTTATTTTGAGACAAGTTCCCCCTAAGTTGTCCAGGCTGGCCTCGAACTTGTGATCTTCCTGTTTTAGGAATAGCTGGGATTACAGACAGGTGCCAGAGTGCCCAGCTAGCATTACTGTGGTTTAACAGCTCTGTTGCAATATCATTCACATATCATATAATTTGCACATTTGGGGTCTGGGGATGTGGTTCAGTAATAGAGCACCTGCCTAGTATGGTGAGGCCCTGGGTTCAATCCCTAGCACCACAAAAAAGCAAAAAAAAAAAAAAAAAAAAAAAAAAAAAAAAAAACACATATATTTAAAGTATCCAATTCTATGGTTTTTAGTGTAATCAGAGTCAGGCAACCACCTCCATGATGAATTTTAGAACATGATTGTCACTGCAAAATCAAGCCCTGTACTCAGTTCTCACCCCACCCCCAGCACTTTCCTGAGAACCACCCCTTTGCTTTCTATCTTGATGGATTTGCCTGTTTTGGACATTGCCTAGAAATGAAATCATGCAATACGCGACCTTCTGTGTCTGGCTTCTTCCACAGAGCTTGATGTATTCAAGGTTCATCCTTGTAGCATAAATAGGTACATCATTCTTTTTAAAAAACCTGCGTTGAATTTTAATTTTAATTTTTTTTGAGATGGGGATTTTTTTTTTTTTAATCAAGGATTAAACCCAGGGGTACATGATCACTGAGCCACATCCCCAGTCCGTTTTTGTATTTTATTTAGAGACAGGTCTCACTGAGTTGCTTAGGGCCTTGCTGTTCTTGAGGCTGGCTTTGAACTCATGATCCTCCTGCCTCAGCCTCTGGAACCACTGGGTTTATAGGTATATACCACCATGTCCGGCTTGAGACAGTGTCTTGTTAAATTGCCCAGACTGGTCACAAACTTGAGATCCTCCTCAGTCTCTGAGTAGCTAGAATTTTTATTCCTTTTTTGGCTGAATAATATTCCATTGTATGGATAAATGCCACACATTTTGTTTATCCATTCTAGAGCTGCTGAACATTTGGGTTGTTCCTACTTTTTGCCTACCTTGAATAATGCTCCTATGAACACTTGTGTCTATGTTTTTTATATGCATGAATGTGTGCATGTTTTTCATTTCTACTGCATATATACCTTGGAGTGAAATATTGGGTCATATGGTAACTATGGTTAATTTTGGTACTGGGGATTGAACCCAGGGGTGCTTTACCACTGAACTGTATCACCAACCCTTTTAATGCCTTGAGACAGGGTCTCTCAATAAGTTGCTCAGGCTGGTCGTGAACTTGCAACCTTCCTGCAGCCTCCCAAATCACTGGGATTACAGACTTGTGCCACTGTGTCTGGTTTTTTTTTTTTTTTTTTTTTTGGGGGGGGGGTAGGGGCAGGGGGGAGTGCCAGGGACATAGGGATGGAAGCTGGGGCCTCCTGAGTGCTAGGCAAGCGCCCTGTCACTGAGGCATACCTGGGGCATGTGTTTAGCATGGGGGGAGCTGTTTTCCAACACAACCACATTCTTATATTTCCACTAACAATGGGGTAAGAGTTCCAGTTTCTGCACATCTTCCCCAACACTTGTTAATTCCTGTTTTATTATTTTTTTTCAATTACAGCCATCAAGTGGGTATGAGATGGTATCTCACCGTGCTTTGAATAGTTCCTACTTTCTGTTACTATTATCATTGTTGCTGTTCTTGTTGCCATGGGATCTCCTCACATTGCCCAAGTGGGTCTCAAACTTTGGCTCAAGGGATCCCAGACTTTGGGGATCCTCCTGAGAAGCTGGAACTACACGTGGTCACTACCACGTCTGGCTACTATTTTTATTATTCATCACACCGTCTGCGTGGCAGTTCATTCTTCCTGTCCTCCCCCTGTTCACCACCCTTTATGGCACCTCTTGGTACTCTCTGAAGAAAGTTCCCGCAGCCCAGGTCATTGGCATCTGACTTTCACCCCCACCCCCAATCTCACCAGTTGCTGCCTCTGACTGAGTGAATCTGGCCAGTGCTCTGTTCCTGGTACACAAGACAGGTAGGCTTTGGAGTCAGATAGATGTGAGTTGGAACCCTGGCTCTGTTGATTAAGAAAAATGGATTTGCCTGTATGAGCTTCAGTTTCTTCATCAATTAAATGAGAATTGCAATTATTATCCTTCTCAATGGATTCAGGGAGACAATTCGTATCCACTCTTTAATGTAATACCTGGCATGAAGTAGGAGTTATAGGGTTTTGTTTAGTTGAAAGTTGTAGAGAAACAAAAACAGCTACACAATTGAGTTCATTCATTAAAAAAAAAAAAAAGAAAAGAAAAAGAAAGAAATGAAGAAAAAAGTAACAGAAAAGAAAGAAGGACAGGAAAAAGAAAAAGAAAAGGAAAGAAAACACCAACTCAAAGTGATATAAGAAAGAGAGAAAGCATTTGGCCCGTGAAACTGAAAATTTAGAGATGTAGGGATTGGGCTGACTTTAGGCTTGGTTGAACGAAGACGTTCAAATGTGTACTGGGGTATGGTGGAACATGCCTGTAAACCCAGCTACTCTGGAGGCTGAGGCAGGAGGATTGTAAGTTCGAGGCCAGTCTGGCCAATTTAGAATGTAAATGTAAAATAAAAATTAAAGAGGGCTGGGGGTGTAGTTCAGTGGTAGAGTGCCCCTGGGTTCAATCCCAGATAACTCCCTCCCCCACCAAAAAAAAGGACGTTTCAATGAGGTTTGCGGTACAAGAGGTAGAGCTCTTCTGGCATGTGCAAAATCTAGGGTTTGATCCTCCGGGCGCAAACACACACACACACACACACACTTCCAAGGTCGCCAGGAATCTGACTTCCTTAGCCATGAAGTTTCTCTCTGGGCGTCAGTAGGGATCCATTATTCCCACACAGCAACTCCAACTGCCGTGTACTGAAATCATTAACCCCGGTTCACCTCGTATAACCAACCAATCACCTGGCTTGGGGATGAGACTGCTCTTATTGGCCAGGCTGGCGAGTGTGGGAGGGGTCTTCTCAAGGTCGGTTTAAAAGCTTTTATGTGGGCGATCAGGAGTCCCCAAGGCACGGTGGGTTGCGTATCTGGCTTCTGAGATAGGAAGGCCACAGGGAAGATAAAAGATCAGGGGTTCAGGTTGCGGTTAGTTAGGTTTGAGATGCCTCCAGCCATCGCGTGCTGCCTTTGAGTCACTGGCTGGAAATGAGACATGCACCCACTTGGTATCTTGGTGGCTTGCATTCTTTTTATTGCTTTTATGGAAATGTAATTTCATTTCCCTTTGAAGAATACAACGGAGAATTGTAATTATGAGGTATAATTTCTCCACCTGGAGCTAATTGCCCCCACAGCCTTTATTTGACTTGGCTTTTCTGGCAATGCCTCTAAATTTAACTTTTACTTGATCAAATCTGCTAGATAATCTATAGGGAGATTCTGTTTTCCTCTTGGGTACTCTCTACTAGGGAATTCTATCAACTCAGGAGAGAGAGAATTGAGCCACATTCTCAGCCTTTTTTTTTTTTTTTTTTTAATCTTTTATTTTGAAACAAGGTCTCACTAAGTTGCTTAGGGCCTTGCTAAGTTGCTGAGACTGGTTTTGAACTTGCAATCCTCCTGCCTCAGCCTCCAGAGCTGCTGGTATTATAGGCGTGCACCACAGCACAAGGTTATGCTTGTGTATTGTTTCTTATTTTACCTCTTTATTTTGGTGGCATGCATCCTGCAATAGCTTTAACAGAACATGGGAGCAAGAGAAGTAATATTTTTTGAGCCATTCCATCTTCTGAAATGTCTTTATTCATGCTTTACCTTGATCAGTATTTTGAGTGAAAATAGTGCACTAGGTTGAAAATTTTTTTCTGTCAGAGTTTTAAGCCCACAGACCCATTGTCTGTTTGCATCCAGTGGCCTTGAATGTGCTGTTTGTTCTGCTAGGTAGCAATTCTTTCCTTTCTTTTTCTGGCTAATTCTTATTCACCACTTAAATCCCATGGTAGACATTCCTAGTGTAACCACTATTCACTGAATGAAAAACTACCCTTTTCAATTAGGTGGCTCCCTTCACTAATGCTGGCCATTGAAATGGGGGTCAGGATGCATGCATCACTTCTGGACACAGCCATTAAAAATCCTAAACATGGGGCTGGGGAGATAGCTCAGTCGGTACAGTGCTTGCCTTGTAAGCACAAGGCCCTGAGTTCGATCCCCAGCACCAAAAAAAAAAAAAAAAAAAATCCTAAACATGGCTGGATATGGTGGTACACGCCTGTAATCCCAGCGATTTGGGAGCCTAAGTCAGGAAGAACACAAGTTCAAGGCCAGCCTTGGTCTGGGCTGTGAGGCTTGGATGTGGACTCTGTGTTCTGTCTCTCTGCTCTGGATCTATTCTCTGGACTATGCCTTCTATCTCTGAGGTCCGGCCTCTAGGTGCTGTGCTCTGTGCTCTAGGCTCTTGGTTATGGGCTCTGGGCTCTGGGCTCTAGACTCAGTGCTCTGTGCTCTGTGCTTTGTGCTCCATGCTGTGGCTCTGTGCTTTGTGCTCTGTTCTCTGTACTCTGGGCTTAGTGCTCTGGGCTCTGGCTCTAGTTTTTGCCTTGATACACTTGGTAAGACTCTGGTTTTGTTTTTTTTTTTTTTTTTTTTTTTGTTGTTGTTTTTTTTTGGGGGGGGGGGGTGCTGAGGATCAAACCCAGGCCTTGTGCTTGCATGGCAAGCACTCTACCGACTGAGCTATCTCCCCAGCCCCAAGACCCTGTTTTTGTTTTTTTTTTTTTTTGCAGCTATTTTTATTATTTATTTATTTATTTATTTATTGTAAACAAATGGGATACATGTTGTTTCTCTGTACATGGCGTAAAAGCGTACCATTTGTGTAATCATAAATATACATAGGGTAATGTTGTTTGATTCATTCTGTTATTTTTTCCCTTAAGACCCTGTTTTAAAATAAAAAATAAAAGGCCTCGAATGTTGCTCAGAGGTAGAGCATTACTGAATTCAATTCCCAGTACTGAATCCTAAAAAAAGAAACAAATAAAGGAAAGGAAATCCTACACATGCTTCTCCACTCTTGCGCCTCTGTATCAATGGAGGCAGTGAATTAGATATGGTATATTCACAATTTGGTGGCAACCTTGTCATCCTGGACCCTTGCATGCATAACTGTGTGGAATTGAGTCCCTGTCAGTTCATGTAAGATGAACGACATAAGCTAGGAATAAATTTTGATTGACTTAAACCACTGAGTTTTGGACTTCCTCATTACTGCAGCAAACCTTGATTTTTTCTGTCTGATACAAAGCCCCACTTAAATGTGGCTTCATCTGAGAAGTCCTACTGGATCAAAGTTCTCAAACTAGTTTACTTTTACCTATTGTAAGCTTGTATTTTCCTATAGAACCATTATTTCAATTGTAACTATGTAATGAGTTCATCATTTATCTCTCAGATCCCACCTGCAAGACCCAAAGGGAAGACCACAGTACCTACAGCTATCACCTGGTGTAATGTTTGACATGAAGCAATTACTCAGGATACATGGATGGAATGAAAGAATAATTTTACAATCTTTCAACTGAAAAGGCAGCGCTGAGAAGAGCTCATTTCTAGAACATTCTGTCACAAAACCCCATAGGTTTTGTTTTGTTTGTTTTGTTTTGTTTCGTTTTGTTTTTTAATGCTGGGGATCGAACAGGACTTCCCACATCCATTGTGTAATAAATGCATAAGAGGCAAGACAGGATGACTCCAAAAAAGCAGGGAAAGTTTGACAAGGAAAGTGATCTACTGTGAGAAAGCGCCTATCCACTTATTTATGTTTTCTTTAAGACTGTGAAATTTATTCCAGCAACTGCGCAGGCTGGAGGGATTTCCAGGGCGTGATTTATTTTACCAAGGGGCATGGGAACTGGGTGGAGATGCACGGAAACATTTTTGGAATTGCTGAGAGTCCTATGATAAAATTCATGGGCACACACCATAGTACAGTCATCAGGAGAAAATCCTACCTTATTGAAAGCTACTCAAGTGGAATTTTGAGTTGGTGTCCCAATGTCATCCATTTTTCTTTTCTTCTCTCCCCACCCTCATGCTGGGGGATGGAAGGAAACCTCATGTTTCTTGCATGGTAGGCAAGTGCTCAAATGCTGAGCTACACTTCCATCTACTTTTTAAAAACACGTTTACTAGAATATCAAAAATTATTTCTCGTGCTATTTTTCTGCTGGATTATGCTGCCCCAATCTTTTTTGGTCTGGTGGAAATTCTTCATAAAAATAATTTCATAAACTACTCCTTTAAGTTACTGTGTGAATTGGAAGAATCAGAGATCAGAGCCAGGAAGCCAAGATCTGTGCTGATGGGACTGAACCCCAGGAGGGCAGTGGTAGAAATAAGAATTATAACCACAAAACCAGTCACAAGCTGGCTTGGAAGGCTGAGGCAGAAGGATCTCGAGTTCAAAGCCAGCTTCAGCAATTCTGTGAGACCCCGTCTCTAAATAAAATATAAAAAGGGCTGGCAATATGGCGCAGTGGTTAAGCATCCCTGGGTTCAATCCCCAGTACCAAACAAACAAAACCCAGTAACAATTCCCACAGTGGTTGCTGAGTGCCAGGTACTGTCCTAAGCTTTTGGCATTATTTGTTTCAACCTTCTTCCAAACCCAGGGAGGTAGGTATTACCCCATTTGGCAGACGCTGAAGCAGAGTCCCTGCTCCAAACCATCTAACTGCATCGACTGCCTGGGTGGTCATGACTAGTTGTTGTTTTACTGATTTAGGGGGACAGGACAACTGGGGATATAATAGGAAGTAGATCCATATGTGGTAGAGGCTAGGAGGGCTGGGCTGGCCTCCTGGAGGCTAGAAGCACAGGAGGAAAAGCTTGTGGGGACAAAATCAATACAGTTAGGGTCCCACCAATGCTAGGGATCCTGGCAGACATCTCAGGAAGGATGACAGGTGGTGACTAGACTGCACACTGGAGACTGATATTACAGGGGTCCTCATGGGGAGGGAGAGTGAAGGGCGAGGGAGGCAGGTTCCTCCTTAAAGGAGGAACCAGCTGAGGCCACAGTGGGGTGGGAGTGAACCAATCAAAAATAGGGAGATCATCACCCCCAAAGCCCATCTGTCCCTTGTGAGGCAATAAGGACCCCTGCCTGGGTGTCAGCTGGGAGGACCCCTAGCCCCATCTCACCAACGCGTGGGCTCTGCAACCCAGCCTTTACCCACTGGGTCTCCATCTCTTCACCCAGGTCTCCCTGTCCCCTGGCTCTGCTTTCTCCTTTAGCCCCTGTTCCTCCTTTTCCCTCCCTTTACCTGCCTCAGCATCATCTTTGTCATCCTCGTTCTCCTCCTCCTCCTCCTCCTCTTCCTCCTCCTCCTCTTCTTCTCTCTCTTTCTTCTTCTCTTCCTCTCTCTCTCTCTCTCTCTCTCTCTCTCTCTCCCTCTCCCCCTCTCTCCCCCCTCCCCCTTTCCTCTTCTCCCCCTCTCCCCCACCCCACCCAGTGCTGGGGATTGAACCCAGGGCCTCCCTTATGCCACCAAGCACTCCCTCTACTGCTGAGCTACACCTCTTCCTCTCTTTATTTTGAGATGGGGTCTGGTCTCAATAAGTTCCCCTGGCTGGCCTTGAACTCAGGGCCCTCCTGATCCAGCCCTCGGAGACACTGGAATTACAGGTGTGTACCACCACGGCAGCCCTGCTACTGTGTTTTTGAGTGTTTATCATGTGCACGGTCATATGCTCAGTACTGAGGACGCAGCAGTGACCAAGACAAGGACCTCCCCATTCTGGGTCCCACCCACAAGAGGAGAGGACACACGCGTGCATACACACACACACACACACATACTTTATATCTAATATCAGATGCTATGAACTGGAAGTTTGTGTCTCCACAGGAAAAAAATCATGTTTGAACCCTAATCCCTCATGCGATGATACTTGAAGGTTGGGACGCAGGGAGATAACTGGAGGTAGATGAGGTCATGAGTGTGGGGCTCTCATGAGGGGATTAATGCCCTTATAAAAAGAGGAAGACAGACTGAGGGGGCAACTCAGTGTAGAGCACTTGCCTGGTATGCACAGGGCCCTGGGCTCTGTCCCAACACTGCAAAATGAAGAAGGGAAGGAAAGACAGAAGGCAGTCTCTGCGTGCATGTACCAAGGAAGAGAATGTGAGGGCACAGCAGGAAGAGGACCCTCACCAAGACCCTCACCAGACTGGGGATCTGATTTTGGACTTCAGCCTCCAGGACTGTGACCAATAAATGCCTGTTGCTTCAGTCACCCATATCATTTATATATGTGTGTGTGTGTGTATATGTTATATATTATATATCATATATATATACTATTTACACACCCACACCCACACACACCGGTGATTGACCCCAGTGGCACTTAACCACATCTCCAGCCCTTTTTCTTTTTGTTTTTTATTTTGAGGCAAGGTCTTACTACATTGCTGAGACTGACTTTGAACTGTTGATCCTCCTGCCTCAGCCTCCTGGGTTGCTGGGATTAGAAGCGTGCCTGGTTCAGTTTATAGTATTTGTGATGGCAGCCCAAGTTGATTAAGACAGTGGGATTGTAATGACCACTCTAGAAAAAAATAAAACTGGGAAGAGGGAAGAAGGCCAGGGGTATGGGTGGAGCAGAGTTTTGAGAGTGATGAGAATGATTACCCATGGGGAGTGACATTAGAATCTCTGTGTGTATGTGTGTGTGTGTGTGTGTGTGTGTGTGTGTGTGTGTGTTCCTGGGGATGGAACCCAAGGCATTGCTGGTTCTACCACTGAACTACATTCTCAGTCCCTGGAGGTGATATTTGAATAAAGACCAGAAGGAAGTGAGGAAGAGTCATGCAGAGAAGAGTGGCCCAGGCATTGGGATGGCAAGTGCAAAGGCCCTGAGGTGGAGCTGCACCTGTCCAGTTTGAGAAAGGAGACAGGTAAGAGTGAATGGAGAGGAGAATAACAGGAGGGAAAGTCGGGAAGGTGACTGCCCTTTAGTGCCCTTTTCACAGCCCACATCCTCATCCAAGTCCTCATCTGACTTCCTTCAGGTGACTAAGGCAGAACACTTGGACTGGCCACTAGAGGTCACACTCTGGGTGGTTCACAGAGTCACCTCATCATCATGCAGTTGGCTCTTGCTGAGCCCTAACTGTCCCTCAAATGCCATGCTAAGCACTTTACGAGGATGAACTCAGCTCATCCTCCAACATCTTTATGAGTTAGATGCTTTTAAACTTTTTACAGCTTTATTGAGGCATAATTCAAGTATCATAAACTACACACATTTTGAGTACAATCTGATGAAATCTCACATTAGGAAAACCACCACCACAATGCAGATATTGAACTTGCCCTTTTTTAATCCCTCCCTCTCCCTCCTCCCTATTCCCATCCCCAGGCAACCACTGATCTACCTTCAGGAACTATAATGAGGTTGCATTTGCTCCAATTTATATTAAATAGAACCAGTGTGTGTGTGTATGCAATTTTTTTTTTTTTTTTTTTACTGAATTCTTTCCCTGGGCATTATTCATATGAAGGTTCTATTTGGCGGCAAGGAGTTGATACCCCTGGTGATGAAAACCAATCAGGGCCGAGTTCCCGTTTCCCCAGATGTGAACATTGAACACCGGAGCCGAGAGGCAAGCGTAGAAAGCAAGTTTTATTTAAAGGTCGGAACAGAGATAGACTTCTCCGCAGATAAGGGGTCTCCAAAGCTGGGTATTCGAGAAAGTGGGGGTGCCTTGTCCCTCTTATACATTTTAGAATTTCTCTGTTCTCCTAGCGTCCCCCCTCCATCCTGCCTACTTGCCTCATGATCAAAGTGACTCGTGATCAGAGGTGGCCCAAAGGTGCAGTGATTCTAGGACTGGAATGAAGCTGTCCAGGGGTCCAGGCAGGAAGGGAGCATTCATTAACAGCCCCTGTAGGGAGGACCCTGAAGGCAGGTCACCTTGACAACAGGTGGGGAGGAAGGGTAAGGGCTCTTGATTTCCTTTTCAACCAGGCCCCATGTTCCCGATCAAACCCAATTATTTATTATCTATACTGTCTTTATGCCCCTCCCCCTCAGAGTGTCGGTCAGTGGAAGCGGGTTTCCCTAGCACGAGAGGCCCTGAGTTTCATCCTCAGCATTGAAGAAGAAAGGAGGAGGTGGAGGTGGGGGGGGGGGGGGAGGGGGAGGATGAAGATAAAAGAAGGGGCTGGGGTTGTGGTTCGGTGGTAGAGCCCTTGCCTAGCATGCCTGAGGCACTGGGTTCAATTCTCAGTACCGCATACATAAATAAATAAAAGGTCTACTGACAACTAAAAATATATTTTTAAAAAAGGAAAGAAAGATAGATGATTGATTGTGCGCTAGCAGGTATGCATTGGAGCCCAGAGCCCATTTTGCACATTAAGAAGCAGATGTATAGCCTGTAATCCCAGCGACTCCGGAGTCTGAGGCAGGAGGATCACGAGTTCAAAGCTAGCCTCAGCAACTCAGTGAGATCCTGTCTCCAAAGAAAATACAAAAAAAGGGCAAGGGAGGGTTGGGGCTGGGGCTCAGTGGCAGAGCGCTTGCCTAGTATGTGTGAGGTACTGGGTTTGATTCTTAGTACCACATAAAAGTAAACAAAATAGAGACATTCTGTCCATCTACAACTACAAATTTTTTTTTAAAAAAGGGGGGGCTGGGGATGTGGCTCAGTGGTTAAGAGCCCTTGAGTTCAATCCAAAGAAAAGGAAAGAGGATATCATGCTAAGTGAGATAAGCCAATCTCAAAAAATCAAAGGAAGAATGATATCGCTAATAAATGGATGAGGACACATAATGGGGGGTGGGAAGAGTTAGTATTAGGATTAGAGTTAGGTTTAGGGAGGGGGGCAAGAATGGAGGAAGGAAGGACTGTATAGAGGGAAAAGAGGGGTGGGAGGGGTGGGGGGAAGGGAAAAAATATCAGAATGAATCAAACATTACCCTATGTAAATTTATGATTACACAAATGGTATGCCTTTATGCCTTGTACAAATAGAGAAACAACATGTATCCCATTTGTGTACAATAAAAAAAAAAGTTTAAAAAAAAAAAAGGAAAGAGGAAAGGAAAAGGAAGAAAGGAGAGAGAGAGAAGGAAAGGAAGGAAAGAAGGAAGGAAAGAAAGAACTACAGCGCCTTGGCTTCAGGCGTGCGGGGCACAAGGTGGGGGGTAACACCCAGATTTGGGCTGAACGGCCCGCCTAGGAGACTTACCCCTTCTAGATTCGTTTATGTGGATACACGTACTCGAATTCTATTTTGCACATGAGAAAACGGGCAGAGAGAGGCACGGCTGGTCAGAGGGTCGTACGCAGAAGACCGTGCCCAGACTGAAGCGCGGCTGGTCCGGAGCCACCGAGGGCGCTCTGCTGGGAGAGCACGCCCGCAGGTGCGCCCTCTCCCGACGCCCCCGCCTCCAAGACCTCGGAGGGGCGGTCCTGGGGGCGTGTCCGGGGAGGGGCTTCCCTGCTCTGGGGCCTCTGATAAGGGCCAGCAGGGGCTCGCGCGCGCCTGGGCGGCGCGATAAGGCGGGCGTGCGGGGGCTGCGGGGAGGGGCCGGGTCTTCTGGTCCGCGTGCGGCGACCGGGGGCCGGGCAGGGGACCGGCAGGGGGCCGGGGCGGGGTGGGGCGTGCGGCCGGGTCACGCCCGCCTCCATCCGGGGGCCTGGGCCGCTAAGATGGCGATGTCCGTAGCAGTGGCGGCGGCTCGCGCCGCGCCCGGGAGCCCAGGGCTAGGGCCCGAGTAGCCCGGTCCCGGGATCCGCGTCCTGGCCGCGGGGCGCCCTGGGGCGCGGCGGCCGCAGCCCCACCCTAATCCTCGGTCTGCCCTCCTGGCGCGTCCATGAACTCGGTGTCGCCGGCCGCCGCGCAGTACCGGAGCGGGAGCCCGGAGGACGCGCGCCGGCCCGAAAGCCGCAGGCCAAGGGTTCCCCGAGTCCCGGACCCCAACGGCCTGGGGCCCTCCGGAGCCAGCGGCCCGGCTCTTGGCTCTCCCGGAGCTGCCCCCGTTGAGCCGGACGAAGTGGACAAGTTCAAGGCCAAGTTTCTGACTGCCTGGAACAACGTCAAGTATGGTGAGGAAGGGGACTGAGAGGTCAGGGTTGGAGGGACTCAAGGAAAACCAGATCCCGTCCCTGCCCATTATTCCACCATATGTTCCCATTCTGTGAGTCACCTGTGGGTCTTTGCCGAGCCCAGGGTGGACCTGGGGCAGGTCCAACAGGGAATGTTTCCAAGCCCCGCCCATCCCCCCGTTTGACCTTGGGCAAGCTGCTTTGCTTCCCTAAGCTTCCGTTCCCCACTCCGTAAAATGGGTACAACAATCAGAACTGCTCCAATTCATCCTGAGTTGTTGGTGGACACACATCCAGCTGTTACCGGGGGCCCCACCTCCTTGGGAGGATGTTACATGAATTTTCCAGAGCCATCCCTGAGTAAGGAGCTAGGATCATGTCCATTTCACAGATAGGGGAATGGAAGCTCTATTGCTGACAAGCAAGTGCTTGATTTCTCTGGCTACCCCACGTCTCCCCAGGTTGGGCGGTTAAAAGCCGGACCAGCTTTAGCAAGATCTCCAGCATTCACCTCTGTGGACGCCGCTACCGTTTTGAGGGCGAGGGTGAGCATGGGGCTGGGACCAGGGTTGGGGAGGCTTCCAGGGGGGTCCCTGGTGGCAGCTGACAGGTCTGCTTTTGTAGGTGACATCCAGCGTTTCCAGCGAGACTTTGTGTCCCGCCTGTGGCTTACTTATCGCAGGGACTTTCCACCCCTGGCCGGGGGCTGCCTGACCTCTGATTGTGGCTGGGGATGCATGTTGCGCAGTGGCCAGATGATGCTGGCCCAGGGCCTGCTACTGCATTTCCTGCCCAGAGGTGAGCCTGTGGGGGAAGGGGTGTATTAGTAGTACAGTGCCAACCATGTGTCAGCAGTGTTACAACTGTTTGCAGACTGTTTAAAGCCATGTTAGAATGGTATGTTAAGTAATTAATTTTAGGGAGTGTGAGAGTTGTTTGTAAAGTAAGAGTTTCAGGTGCAGTGGTGCACCTACTGAGTGCACCTACTGAGCTACTTGGAAGGCTGGAGTAGGAGGATGGAAAGTTCTGGGCCAACCTGGGCAACTTAATAAGACCCTATCTCAAAGTAAAATTTAAAAAAAAGGACTAGGGTGCAGCTCAGTAGTAGGATGCTTGCCTAGCATGTGTGAGGCCCTGGGTTCCATCTCCAGTACCACCAAAAAAAAAAAAAAAAAAAAGGAAAGGAAGAAAGAAATGGAGTTTCAGGCATGTGAAAATTGTAGTTAAATTTGTGGTTCTCAGAAGTATTAGAATTGTGTGTAAACTATGAATAAATGGGAACTGTGTCCCTCCATACACACACTAGCACTGTTTGACTATGTACTCCATCCCCACCAGACTGGAGATGGGCCGAGGGCACAGGCTTGCTTCACTCTGAGCTGTCAGGGGTGGCCTCTCCCAGCCGGTACCATGGGCCTGCCCGCTGGATGTCCCCACACTGGGCTCAGGGCACCCCTGAGCTGGAACAGGAACGTCGGCACCGGCAGATTGTGTCCTGGTTTGCTGACAACCCCCGGGCCCCTTTTGGCCTACATCGGCTGGTGGAGCTGGGACAGAGCTCAGGCAAGAAGGCGGGTGACTGGTATGGGCCATCGCTGGTGGCACACATCCTCAGGTGAGGACAGCCGCAGGGAACATGGGAGCTACTAGGTATACCCAGGAACTCAGACCTTCCCTTCTACCCCCAGGAAAGCTGTGGAGAGCTGCTCAGAGGTCACCCGCCTGGTAGTGTATGTTTCTCAGGACTGCACAGGTAAGGGGCTAGGAGCCAGTGTCATAGGGGTTTAGCTTGAGCCAGTCATTGCCTTAACTGCCCCTTAGTACTCGCCTTTTTCAGAGGCTGCAAAAAGTTCTGGGGTACAGGAACACTTGGGAAGAATTCTAGACCCATGGCCTCAGAGGTATAGAGTCCCTTTCCTCTGCCTCTTTCTGGAACCAGGAGAGGAAACTTCAGGGGCTTCACCTTGAGTGATAGAGTCATAAGGTTCTCTCTCTCCTGTCCCATTCACTCTTGCTGTAGAACTGTTATAACATCTGGAGGTCTGGTCTCCTCTGCCACAGAGCTGTCTTGAGGATTCACCGAATGTATAATACAAGTACAGCACTTAGAGCAGGCTTTTCACTAAATATTCACTAAATAGTAGCTATTATTATAATTTCCTGCAACCTTCCGAATCAGTTTAAAAAGGGTCTTGATGGGTGCACTATGGTTTCCTATCAGGGCATCTACATAACCTATAAGTTTTTGTGAAAATTGTGGGTGTTTGGGACAAGATTGGATTTTCAGAGAATGGGGACTCCAAAAGGTTTGAGTCCACTTGCTGGGAGCCAGGAAAGGGGCCCTACAAAAAGGAGAAGGAGATTGGGGATGAGCAAACAGTGAACTCATGGAGGAGGGACCCACAGGGCCAAAGAGCCATTTCCATATAGGCAAACCACGGTGCTGTGTCACTGGGGCCCAGGCCAGTCTGGTACTCCAGAGGGGCATTGGCTTGGAGGAGGGGCTGCTTTCTGGCTTTATGATCTTGATCTCCGGACCTTAGTTGCCCTCTCTGTTAAATGGAGATATCCACATTTGCCTGGAGATCCCAGGACTGTCTGGCAGTTTTGGAGGGCACTAGAAATTTTTTGCTGACAACGACAGTATTGTTTACCAAAAGGTTGCACAGATAAGGTTGGGCCTCTGGGGTTTGAGGGCTTGAAGGGTAGGTAGGAAGGTGAACTACAGCTGCCCTGTCATATCCCCCACACACCCTAGTTTACAAGGCGGATGTGGCACGCCTGGTGGCCAGGCCGGACCCTACAGCTGAGTGGAAGTCTGTGGTCATCCTGGTGCCTGTGCGACTGGGTGGTGAGACGCTCAACCCTGTGTACGTGCCCTGCGTGAAGGTAGGTTTGGACAGATTCTGGGAGCCCTCCAACCTTTTTAGCTTGGGTTAGGATCACACTTGGTGTCTCCTTCATCCCTTCATCCTTTTTTTTCAGTAGTCATGGGGCACCTCCTGTGTGCCACTTGCAGTCCTGGGTGCCAAGATCCAAGGATGAACAGACAGGCAGAAATTGTGAATGTGCCCAGTGGAAACAGTTGTGCTCTGAGAAGAATGAACTCTGATTAAGTTAGAGGGTGGGGTGGGGTTCAGTGGGAGAGCACATGTTAATAGCACACCAAAAAAAAAGAAAAAGTTGGTACTGTGCTCTGAACTCTAAAGGGAAGGGAGCTACCCCAACACAGGGTACATGGGTGGCCATGGAGCACAGGAAAGCCCCTGTCCAGGCTAGAAGCACATGAGGAACCAGGGAAGTGGTCTAGGCAAAAGGAACAGCAGGACCACAACCCAGAAGCTGGAAAAACCCGGATGCATTTGTACTCGAGTTCTCCCTGTAGCCCACAAGGCCCTGAACCATTTGTTCCTGTCACCTCCGTGAACTCTCCACACACTCTGCTTTGGTCACATGGGCCTCCTCACTGTCTTCACAATGCCCCTGCCTCTGGCCCTCTGCACTTGTTCCCACTGCCTGGAGGGTGTTTTTTCCTAGCCATGCTATTGCTGCCCTCCCTCAGCTTCCCCAGGTCCTTGCTGAGACCTCACTTCTCAAGGAGGCCTTTCCTGACTTCCCTGTTTAAAAGCACAAAGTCTGCCCCACATGGTGGCACACACTTGTAATCTCAGTGACCCTGGGGGCAGAGTCAAGAGGATCACAAGTTCAAGTCTCTATTTTTTTTGGCGGGGGGATGGGTACTGGCAGTTGAACTCAGGGATACTCCACCGCTGAGCCACATCCCAGCCCTAGTTTGTATTTTATTTAGAGACAAGGTCTCACTGAGTTGCTTAGCATGCTGTTGCTGAGGCTGGCTTTGAACTCACCATCCTCCTGTCTCAGCCTCCCAAGCTGCTGGGATCGCAGATGTGCGCCACCACGTCCTGCCCAAGTCTAAGTCTTGTCTGACAACTTATTGAGATTCTGTCTCAAATAAAAAAAATTAAAAAGGGCTGTATATGTAGTTTAGTGGTAGAGTGCCCCTGGGTTCAATCCTCAGTACTATAATAAATAATAATAATAAATAAAATTGCAAAGTCTGGTGCTTGACTTGTAACTCAATGGTAGAGCACTTGCCTAGTATGTGCAAGGCCCTGGGGTCAATCCCTAACACAGAGAAAAATAAGTAAATAAAATTGCAAGCCACCTTCCCTCTATCCTTTTCCATAATGTTATTACCTATAATAAGTAATTCTTCATCTTCCTTGTCCATTTCCCACCCTAGAATGTCAGCTCCATGAGGGCAGGGTGTGTTCATTTGACCATGGCTACTCCCACAGGGCTTAGCACAGGACTGGGTTTACATCTGCTAGGTGTCTGCTAAGGGTTTGAGTGACTGCCTGACGCCACCTGCCTCTGCTTCTGCCCGCCCCCCGCCCTTTAGGAGCTACTGCGGTCAGAACTGTGCTTAGGCATCATGGGGGGCAAGCCACGGCACTCACTGTACTTCATCGGCTACCAGGGTAGGCCTTGCCCCACCATGCCCTTCCCCACCTCCTTGCCCTTCCCCTGCTCACGTATGCCCCCTGCAGATGACTTCCTACTCTACCTGGACCCCCACTACTGCCAGCCAACAGTGGATGTCAGCCAGGCTGATTTTCCCCTGGAGGTGAGTTGGTTTCCCCAGGGTGGGGCTGGAGTTATGGAGAGGGAGTTGGGGCCCCCTAAACCTCCTTCATCTTTCTGTCCCAGTCTTTCCATTGTACCTCACCCCGCAAGATGGCCTTCGCCAAGATGGACCCTAGCTGTACTGTGGGGTTCTATGCTGGAGACCGAAAGGAGTTTGAGACGCTCTGCTCAGAGCTAACCAGGGTGAGCAAGAGGAATGGTGGGAGGCAAGGGCAGGGCTTGGGTTAAAAGAGGAACAGAGACCTGAGTTCAGTAGACCTGGGGGTGCAGGCTGAGCGTTATAGTCTAGAAAATGTAAAAAATGTCTTTCTCAGGCCAGATGTGGTGATGCATGTTTGCAATCCTGGTGACTTGGGAGGCTGAGGCAGGATCACACAAATTCAGGGCCAGCATTAGCAACTTAGTAAGGTCCTAAGGAACTTCTTTGAGACCCTGTCTCAAAAGAAAAAATAAAAAGAGCAGAGGATATAGCTCTGTGGCAAAGTACCCCTGGGTTTAAAAAAAAAAAAACAAGAATCAACCTCTGACAGCAGGTGGTGGCCCATGGCTATAATCCCAGCTCTTCAGGGACTGAGGCGGAGGATCAGAAGTTACAGCAGCCTGGGCAAAGCGGCAAGACCCTGTCTTAAAGGGTTGAGGATGTAGTTCTGCGGGGGAGTGCTTGCCTAGCATGTGTAAGGGCCTGGGTTCCACCCCTAGAATGCTGGGAGGAAAAATCTGGCAAAGATTACGGTGTCCACGAGACAGAAAAGTCCCAGCTTTTGATGAGCAAGATGGGGTATGAATGAAAAGGCTTGGGGCATTGCTGCCTTGGGGACAGTACCAGTTTTAAGTGGCAGGACCTGTCTCTTGGCCTTTATTGACATAAGATGGCCACCAGTCCTGCCGGGTATCCCAACCCCGGTTCATCGGAAGGGTACTCCATTTTTGCAGCAGCTCCCACAGATATCCCAGAGCCATGCTCATTGTTCATGACTGGCCTGACCTTTGCCCTCAACGTGTGGCCACTGGGCTGGGGGAATGGTCACTATTGGAAGCCGAGCTTCTCACCTCTCAACAGGTCCTCAGCTCCTCTTCGGCCACAGAACGGTACCCCATGTTCACCCTGGCCGAGGGCCATGCTCAGGACCACAGCCTGGATGACCTCTGCTCCCAGCTTTCCCAGCCAGCCACTCTGCGCCTCCCTCGCACAGGGCGCCTCCTCAAGGCCAAGCGTCCAAGCTCCGAGGACTTTGTGTTTTTATAATGGGATCGGGGGAAAGATGCAAGACTATTTATTTTTTTATTTATGTCATCTTGGGCATGGGATCTAGAACCCTGGTGATAGGATTTCCCATTCTCACCCTCTCCACCAACCCAGCTGAGACCTGTCTAGTAGTCCACGGGGCTGGGGCTACTGAAGCAGGGGATGAGCCCCAGGCAGCCCACCTCCTGCCAGCTGAGTCCTCCTCACAGGCAGGGAGTGAGAGGACTCCCGGGCACTCACTCAGGGCCTGACTCAAGTACTGTAGTTTGCACTGGACCAGCTGTGCCCCTCGTGTTCCCAAAGCTCCCCGTTAGGGGAACTTTGGCTGCTGGGGGATAATAAAGCTGCTGAACTTGAACATGGAAATGGCTAGACTCAGCATTCACTGCAAGGGGATGGAGGGTCCAGGGTTGTTCAAGATCAGCTTTCCAAACCACCTGGGGAAGCCAGTTAAGCCAGCCTCAATTTCATCATCTTTAAGGGAGGAAGATACCCCTCCCTGCCGGCAGGTAGACATGAAGTTCCCCAGAGCAGGTATACAGCACAGGTTGGCAGGAGGGAAGACCTGGCCCAGGGAAGGAACCCCGCACCCTGTCTGTTCCATGGTCTTCAGGGGCAGCTTTTGGGGCCATGCTGTTTCCTTCGTTGCTTGCCCAGCTGGCGGAAGTGCAGCCGTTTGGGATTGAGGCCAAAGGCCTGAAGTCTCTGACGGCTGAACTCCCGGCCACCAAGTGTCACCGTGGGGCCCAGTAGCCGTGCCTTCTTGCCCCTCTTCCGTCTCTGGGGGGCTGGCTTTTCAATGGGTGAAACAGATACCTCCTCTTCCTGTGCTGGGGGGCTGTCTGGCAGGGGCCGCTTCCCACAGGTCCCATCAGGCACCAGCAGCTGCCCCTGTTTGTCAGCTTTGTCTCTCTGTGGCTTCCTTGTGGCTTCTGTGGGCATCTGTGTCCTAGAAGCAAAAAGCCAGGGGTCAAGCCAATATGATTAGGCCTGCTCTTGAGCAACACCCCCCCATTCTATAGATAAGAAAAGGCATCAACAGAGATTCAGTCCCTGCCTGGGGTTCAAACCTGGGTCTGATGTCAAAGTTGTTTTTCTTACTGAACACTTAAAGATGGGCTGTGATGCTGATAATTTTGCCTGGGCCTACTTTAAGCTGTTCAAATAAATCAACTCTGAAGCCAGATATGGTGGCAATTAGGGAGGCTAAGACAGGAGGATCTTCAAGTTCAAGGTTAGCCTGGACAACTTAGAAATTCTTTCTCAAAATTAAAATAAAAAGGGGGCTGGGGTTGTGGCTCAGTGGTAAAGCACTTGCCTAGCATGTGTGAAACCCTGAGCTCAATTTCCCATGTTGAAAAATTTTTTTAAAATAAACTGAGCTTCTATCATCGTAATACCTAATAACTAGAAGGCATTTTCTATGCTTTTTGATGCTGGGAATTGAACTACATCCTGAGCTACATCCCTATCCCTCTTATATAGATTAACTCTGTCAATCTTCAACAACCAGATGAAATAAGAACCATAAATTGATCTCCATTTTATCAATGAAGTGGGCAGTGACTTGCTCTAGACACACGGCTGTGGTGCAGCTAGGACTGGAACCTAAGGCTCAGATAGGGAAGTCGGTTGCAATCAATGGCTGACAAAGTGAGACAAACCCAAGCCCCAGGTTACAGCCCAGCAGTGCTTACTCTTCTGGGCAGAGCGACTTGAAGATCTGCCTCTTTTTCCATGAGTTCTGGGCCTTCTGGCTATACGCCCGCTTGTCTTGCAGCTCCTCCTGCTCTGACCTGCAGGTACTCAGCAGATGTGCCCGTCACCTGGTGCTCTGGGAGGTGTTCATACTTGCTGCCCATCAGCCTGCTCCCGGGCACCTCCCCACCCTGCCCTGTCACCTGTACATGCAGGTCTTCTTCAGGGAACACCACCGATTCAGCTCCTTGTCGTCAGCAGCAAGGATCTGTGTGAAAGGGAGAGGGGGACCTGGTGCATGACTGCCGGGGAGCCCTGACTGAGGACGCAGGGTCACGTGAGGACTACCTAGCAGAAGTGTCGTGATGGTGGAAGGGGGCTGACCTCCGTTGTGGACGCTTGATATTTTGGTGGATGGTCTCAAATGGAGAAACTGGCTCAGGAAGAGGATTCCTGCTCTAGATCACAGGGCCAGGAAGTTGGCTAGTTAGATTCCAGGTTGAGCCCAGGTGAGAGCCCTTGAGCTCTCACCTGCCATACAATACTGTCCCGAAGCCTCGAATCAAGGCAGGGCAGAGGTCCCATGCCAAATACCTTTCCCAACCAAGATAAAGCCCAGGTTCCCAAGTGTTTCCCCATTTGTGAGGAGGGCATCATTTCAGAACCCCACGGAAGATCCCTGGGGAAACTATGGGAGTGTCTCATGGAATAAGCTCAGTAAACATGGGCCATTTTTACTGACCATAAATCAATAGTCAAACTAGGGATGGTGGGCATTCACAGCCTGTCAGGTGCTATTCAAAGAGCAACATACATTAGCTCTCGTTTCTGCGTCACAGCCTTGAGGTTGGGGTGTTATCAGTCCCATTTTACAGATGGGGAAACTGAGGTGTGGATGTTAAAATCATTTGTCAAGCTCACACTACTGCTCAGCTACCTAGCCAGGACTTGAACCTGGGCCATCTCGTTCCAGAGACCATCAAGTTTTTTTTTTGTTGTTTTGAGGGATCCCAGCAAATCCTGATGTCCACCCCCAGGTGATAAACACTAATAGAATTAAGTCATTTAGGAGGACTGGGGCTGTAACTTCAGTGGTAAAGCATGTCCTTAGCATGCATGAGGCTCTGGGTTCCACTAGCATCCCAACTCTGGGCCAAAAGATCATAATGGATTGTGCCATGGGCACTATGCCATGCCCTCCAGCCCTGGGCTTCATGGAGAACCTTTGAGACAGGTAATGTTATTAGTGCCAACATTAGCACTATTGTTACTATTATATATGAGATGAGGAAATAGGCCACAGTATTGTGGCACCTTTGGGCCTGGGCCAGCTCTCTGCTCTGTTTGCATCTTGTTGTCCCTTGCCTTGCCCCTGTGCCCCTGTGCCCCTTGCCTGCCCAAGGCACTGACCTCCTCAGTACTGAGTCCAAAGTCACAGGGCACCACAGTACGGTACTTGAAGCGACAGGGGAGGTCATCAATGATGTCTTCATAGTCTAGCCGGTAATATTCATCCAGGTACTCCTCAAAGGTCTTGTCCTCTGCAAGGAAGACAGAACCAAGTTGCTGGGGTGTTCCAGGCCCTGTGGAGTCCTACCGCCACCCAGGGCCCATTGAGCCTCACCAGGGTTGAACACAGGTTTGTCCTGCCCCACAGCTGTGGCAAAGGGTGATTTGCGCTTCTTCTTGCCTGTGGAGGGGATCTCTCGCTTCTTCTTCCGCTGCTGGCTGGGGTCATAGTCAGCGTCCATCTGCCAGGACACACAAGTTAAAATTCCAGCAGCTCTCTAGGCCCCTAGGACAACCCTCACTGGTGACACCTACATTGAAGTCTGGGTCCTCACAGTGTGGCTCCTGCTGGCTCCAAGCTCCGTCCTGCTCCTGTCCATCCCATGTGTCCCAGTTCCAGTTGTCTGATTCCAGAGAGGACAGACAGCTGGGGTCAGGGTGGGACCTGGGCTGCAGGCCCAACTCCTGCCCTAGCCTCCTGTGCAGCTGATGTCACCTTCCAACCCTTCCTCTTCCTCAAAGTGTGGCTTCTCCTCTTCCGCGGTGCCATAGAAGTCATCTCCAAAGCATTTCTGCAGGGTCAGAGCTGGGAGTCAGCAGGGCCCCCTTGCTTCACAGGAGGCCATGATGATGCCAACAACCCACTTGGCACCTTTACTCCCATACCTTATGTGGTTCCCAGTGCCCTCCTAACACTGAGCTCCTAAAGCCAGGGAACCTGGGGGTTCAGGATTCTTCACAGACCCCTGCTGGCTACTCTATCATTCTAGCTACCACTGTGTTCCACAGATCCAGTTCTTTCCAGCTTGCAGGCCTTTACCCTATAGTACCTCTGCCTGCTGCACCATCCTGTCTTGGGCTGGCTAATTGCTACTCAGGCTTTAGCACTTATTTTAGTAGCAAGGGACTCCTCTAAGATCACACCATTCTCTGCATGTCCCCATGACCACCCTGATCCTGTGGGTTGTACCCACAGATATATTCCTGGCACACAGTAGGTGTTCAATGAATGTTAAACTGATTTTCACCACTGCATGAAATTCAAGAAGGGTGAAATAAGGCCCCTGCTGGAACCCCAGCATCCAGTAGGGGCCTGGCAAAGGCAGATATTGTGAGCTACATCATTTATTAAGCACCTACTGCATGTCCAACCCCGGAGAGCATCCTTCTGCTTTCTTTTTACTTATTTTATTTTTTTGGTGGTGCTGGGGATCGAACCCAGAGCCTTGTGCATGCAAGGCAAGCACTTTACCGACTGAGCTATCTCCCCAGCCCCCCTTCTGCTTTCTTAAAAGCACCCTGAGATGGTTTTTCCATCTGAAAAACCAAAGCTCAGGACTGAGAAGCTCCCAGAAAATGAAGGCTAAATTCCACAGCACCAACTCATTCCAGTTTTGACCTGACACACCTATTCATCCTTGGGTCTTCTTCCCCACGCCCCAGGCTCAGTCAGGGCTTCACTGGGTCCCTTGAAGTGCCCACTTCTCCCATAAAGCCTCACCTAAGCTGTGTTCTCTCATATACAACAATAAACATTAACAGCTCAAAAAATGAGCTGAAAGATCCAGATGGTCCCTGACAATGGTTCGACTTAGGATTTTTCAATATGAACTCTCAGATGGTGTGTGCAGATTTCTGATGTTTAGTAGAAATCATATTTTCAATTTTTTTTTTTTTTTTTTTTTTTTTTTTTTTTTGTGGTGCTGGAGATGGAACCCAGGGCATCACAGATGCCATGCAAGAGGTCTACCACTAAGCTATACCCACAGCCCCTGAAATTATGAATTTTGTTTTTTTCTTAGACTAGTGATGTTTAACAGGATAGTTTCACAATACTAGACAGTCATTCCCATGGATCAGGATGAGAAACAGCTGATCTGAGCTGAGCTGTCCTGCAGGTTAGACACATAAAGTGCATTTTTGACTGATGGTTGGGATGCAAACTGTTCTAAGTCCAGGAGCCTCCGACTGTGACCCACTATTCCTGAGTGCTTACCAACTAAGCTCTTTTTTTTTTTTTTTTTTTTAAGAATTTATCCTGTAGTTTATTTGTTTTTATGTGGTACTGAGGGTCAAACCCTGTGCTCACCCATGCTAGGCAAGCACTCCACCACTGAGCTACAACCTCAGTTCCCAACTAAGCTTTAATGTGAATTCTTTCCAATCTATCCTTACAACAGTCTTGAGGTAGATACTGTCTATCATCAGGCCTACTTTACAAGTAGGGAAAGAGGCTCAGAAAGAGCAAGTCACTTCTCTGAGGCCACACATCCAGGAAACAACCTGATTTCACAGCCAAGTTCCTGAGGACTTGGCTCCATGACTGAACTGTACCTGCATAAGCTGGTCATGTCGGGCAGGGTCAAAATCATCCTCAAGGTCCTGCTCCTCAAGGCCCAGTGTCTCATTGCCGGTCACCTTCCGCAGCTTCTCTAGCTTCGCCAGAATCTCCTTCCTCTTCAGGTTCTTCAGTTGCTTCAGCTCCTCCTGCTTCCTGGCTTTCTCCTATGGGCAGGGGGCAGGTCGTGGGCTTTCCTAGTGGGCTGGGGGGCCCCGCCCTAGCTGGCCTCCCCCCACTCACCCTCCTCTTCCGCTCCCGGGTTTCTTCCCTCTTCTCCTTCCTGCGTTCATCCTTGCGGCGCACAGAGGAGGCAATGCTACGTGGATAGGTCTTGACCTGAGGGTAGAAGAGCCCAGAAGAGGTGCAGAGATGACCTGGGGCTCTCCAGCCTGGAACTGAGGTCTGGGTCCTCCCTCTCCCCAGCCCTGGTCACACACCGAGGCCGAGTCTGGCTCCTCAAACCGGAAGTTGTACTTGTGCTCAAAGTCTTCCTGCTTCTTCAGGAACAGCTCCCCCTCATCTGAGGAATCATCCACAGCCAGCTGGACTGGGGGACCGAGGACCCTGAAGGGAAGGGCAGGGCAGGGCTGGGTTGGAGGTGCCAGCTGAGGTAGGTTGGGCCACATGCATGGGTGGGTACCAGAGGAATCTACTCATTTAATCCCCATGAGAATCCTACAAGGTGCACGATTCCATGACCTATTTCACATGTAGGGAAACTAGGCCTGGGGTTCTAGCACAGGGCCAGGTAAAACCAGTGCTATGGGGTTCCAGAGCCCAAACTTTGTGATTCTTTCTCTACCTTTGTGTAAAAAAACAAGCACACAGTGTCTTTGACTCTTGGCCAGCACTTCAGGAGATACAGGTGCAGCCCTGGGAGACATGAGGCTCACCCTTCCTCTTCCTCCTCCTCTTCATCCTCATCTTCCTCTTCCTCATAGCGTTTGTTGAGGATATAATCCCGTAGGAATTGCTCCCCTTCGTCCAGCTCTGGGTCATTCCAATATTCTTTGAGATGTGTCTGGAGGGAGCAGAAGTGGGTGACAGAACCCAGGTCACCAACTGAGGGACAGGCAAGGTGGGGTGGGCATGGACACCAAATGGATTTAGGGAAATGAAACTTCAGAGTCAACTTACAGCAGGTGGGTTTACCCCCATTTTAGAGACAGAAACTGAGGCCTACATATGGGTACAGCTCATCTTTAGGGTATATGCCCTTATTTTGCTTTTTGGTTTTTTGGTGCTGGGATGGAACCCAGGGCCTCATTCATGGTAAGCATGTGTTCTACTACTGAGGTAGACCCACAAGAGTCGTTTTCTAGAGGAAGTTTGGATGGAGGTGGAACAAGCAGTTTAGGCCATCAGGGACAGTGTGTGAGATCTCACCAGTTCCTTCAGGGACTCGGGATTCGGAATCTCCTTCTGTCCCTTCAGCCACTTCACGTAGTCAGCCTCCTCCTGGGCCTGAGGAAAGCCAGTGCTGAAGGATTGTGGGAGCCCCAGCTGCCTGTCCCCCAAGCAGTCCAGCTGGGCACCAGTACCCACCTTCTCTTCCTTGGTTTTTGCATGTTTCTGCAGCAACCCAGAGCCACCTTCCCCAGCACTGTCCTCATCCTCACTGTCCTCCACGAACACCCGGAAGCTGCAGACAACAGGAAACAAGCCTCAGGACAGGCAGGTTGGCACCTGAATGAGGTCCCAAGATAAACCTTCTTCACTAAGCCCTAGCTTGCTTTCCAAAAGCTCAGAATAGCACTGTGACATTAACCTCATGTAACAGATGAAAAAACTGAGTCACACATACAGCAAATATTAGAGCTTGCTTTGATCCCGGGCCACCCCAACCCCTGCCTCAACTCCTATCCATCTGGCCACTTGTGCTGGCCGAGGCTTACCTTTCCTTGAGCTGCTTCTGTTCTTCCGCATAACTTTGCGACGAGATTTGCTGCAGAGGAGGGACTGACATGGGCCTTGGGCCAGTCCTGGCCCCCTTGGCCCATCCCCAGCTTCCTCCAATCTATATACCTTGACTCTTTGATGGCAGGTCTCCCCATCTGAGTTCTCCTCATCAACATATTTGCTGTGCAGGAAAAGATGGGGGCTTTAGAATAAAGTCCCTGACTCACAATAGCTCAACGTATGACAGCTTGATTTTACAATAGACTTCTGGGTAATAAATGCAGAATATTTTAATTTTTTTTTAATATTTTAAATTTATGATAGATGTATCAGGGTGTAACCCTATCTGTATATGCTCCAAGGCCTGTCTGTCCCCAATGAGGTGGGAAGCTATTGTCCCCAGGGTAGTTCCATGGGAGCATATGAAGGATCTCAGAGGTTCCCTGAATTCTGTGGAGTTTGGGGCTTTTCCCACCTCTATCTATAAGACTCCCAAGATCCCAGGAACATTGAGAGCTGAGGGCTAGGGATTAGGCTTTCTCCTTACCCTTCCTTCTCTAAGATAACCTTCCTCTCATAGTCTTTCAAGTACATGGGCCGCACCTTCTTCTGCTTCTCCAAGGCCGCTGGTTCCTCCTCACTCTCTGAGGATGAGGATGATGCTGTGGGACAGTCAGACACACTTGCCATCACTCATAATTCCCTATTCCCCTGGCAGTAAATGCCACAGGGCAGTGTCGAGGCAGAGAAGTTTCAATTCCCATCTACCACTTCCTTACTGTAAAACAAGTATCACACTTGGTGGGGGTGGGATCATTCAGTCACTTTGATATGCCACCACTTCCTGACATAGGATGGTTCAACTTACCATTCTTCAACTTTATGATGGGATTATAAGAGTATTAAATTATTTTTTATCATATATAATTTTTCCAGTACTGAGAACTGAGCTCAGGGGTGCCTTTCCACTAAGCTACACCTCTAGCCCCTAATTTTTTTTTTCCCAGTACTAAAGATGCAACCCAAGAGCATTTCACCCCTGAGCCAAATTCCTAGTCCTTTTGAGACAGAATCTCACCAAATGACCAGGCTGGTCTCAAACTTCTGATCCTTTTGTCACAGACTCCAGAGTCACTGGGATTACAAACATGAGCCACTGTGCCCAGCTGTGATTTATGGGTTTATAGGGATCCAACCCCACTGTAAATCAAGAGCATCTGCAGTCACTATTACCACCCCACAAGGTAATAATCCAAGATACTTGCCTAAGAGGTTTTTTTAAAATTTATTTTTATTGTAAAAAAATGGGATACATCATTTTTCTCTGTACATGAAGTAGAGGCATACCCTTTGTGTAATCATACATTTACATAGGGTAACAGTTTTTGATTCATTGTTATTTTTTTTCCTTCCCCCGACCCGAGTTTTTTTTTTTTTTAGATTTTTAAAAAATATGTTTTTAGTTGGCAATGGACCTTTATTTTATGTATTTTATGCAGTGCTGAGAATCAAACCCAGTACCTCCCACATGCTAGGCAAGCACTCTGCCACTGAGCCACAACCCCAGCCCCTCCAAAGCACTTTTTTTTTTTTTTTTCTTTTTTGGGTGCTGGGGATTGAACTCAGGGCCTTGTGCTTACAAGGCAAGCACTCTACCGACTGAGCTATCTCCCCAGCCCCTCTTAAGCAATGTAAAATAATTCATTCAATAGTTACAAGAACCAGTAGGGCACAGAGGAAACAGCACCCACACACACCTGTTCTCTGATAGAAGGTGGCATCTTTCTGATAAATGCGGGGGTCCTTCTTCTTCAATAAAGAAAGGGTCCTGTAAAAGTCACGCTCCTGCTGGGGGTCAAACTCCTAGGGCAGGAAAAGGGAAGGCAGTCATCAGAAGGGCATAGCTCTGTAGGGAACTAGTGATGGGGACAATATGCAACAGGGACAGGTGGATCAGAGGACAGGGGGTGGGAGGGCATGTGTTATAGGAAAGGGCAGAGAATCCAGCTGGGGAGAAGTAGGTGGGGAGCTGATTAGTGGTCAGAGGAGTGAGGGACCAACTTGGAGGTGGGCAGGGGGCCAGCCACAGGTAGTTAGTTATAGGATATGGGCAAAGAAAAGTATAGGACAAAAGGAGGTACTTCCTAGGAAAGACAAGGGATCCACAAAGGAACAGGTGAGCTCAGGACAGTTGGGAAACCGCAAGCAGTGGCCGGGCTGCACAATGGAGCCAGGAAGAACATCAAAGCGGGTATGGGAAGAAGCTGGGCGCTCCACATGACGCAGAATAGTACACTGACAAATGGTCAGACTCTTGGGAATGAGAAAAGGGGGAGAGGGGACAGAGGGCTCGCAACACCTATCAGGGGAGCAGGAAAGAGGGGGGTTTGGCGACATCGGGGAATGGAGAAGGAGCTGTATGATCCTCTAGGGATTAGGGCGGGGCTTGGACTATACAGTCGGGAATATACAGAGGGGTTTGGAGGATAAGGCTCCCCCTGTAAATCGGGGCTGGAGTGCGACGGGAGGCTTGAACGCCTGGATAAGTCCGGACAGGGGCGGGAAGCGCACCACGCGCTCCTCGCTGGAGTCAGACTCGGAGCTGGAGTCACCGCCGCTGTCCCGGTCCCCGTAGCGATCCTTCACTGTGGGGCACAGACCGGATCAGCCTTGGAGACCAGATCAATTCCCCCCAACTTCCCGAAGACCCTTCCGGGCCTGGCGCCCAGCGCGCATGCGCCCCCGGACTCACGGCGCTGCAGCTCCTCCCGCTCCCGGTAGCGGCCGTACCGCGCGGCAAAAGCAGCGTTCACCCGCAAGGGTGACGACCCGCGCGGTTCGGGCATGGCGGCACTCCAGCCCACTGCGCATGTGCCGCAGGCAGCTCCAGAAGGGGCGTGGCCACGTTGTCACGCCCGCTTCGAACTTTAAAAGAGGTGGGGCTGCGCGTACCGGTCTAACCCCGCCCCCAGCTCTTCCGGTATCCCGCTTGCCTCGTGACCGCTGTCCCGCCCATGGGTCACGCCTCTGCGGGGAAGGCCGCAGCCACCGCCCACCTCCCCACCCTCCTGGCTCCGGGCGCCCAGCTGACATCTGGGGGCCCTTTCTCCACTCGCGGTTTCCTGCCTCCCTTCCGTTCCGACAGCGCCAACCGCTGCCCCACCCAGCTCGCTCACCCTAGAGCCCTGGGAGTGACCACGCTCTCCCCTCCCCCACAGTATCCACGATCCCGGTGCTCATCCCCACCGACATTCTGGTTGCGCGAGTCTTCATTTCAGCCTCACAAATCAGAAGCCACCCAAGCCGTGATCATGCACAAGTTTTAATTTAATGGATTAGAAACATTAAATTATCACACACAAATTTTTCCATAAAGCTTAATAAATAGAATCTCTTTTTTTAAACGCTGTACAAGAGACTGGAAAACAAGCTTCCAACAAAATATGAACTCATGCTACCCTTTTATTGATTTAAAACACTTCCCTCCCTACCCCCATGCCCCAAACAGCGCACACTTCAGGGATCTCTCTGAGCACAGCCGGCCAAGGTCACCAGGTTCCAGGAGCCTTGGAGGTGATGACCTCACTCTGGGGCTGGGGCTTTAAACGCTTTGCCCTTGGGTCTAGTCTGCAGCCCCAGCAGCCCAGGATGCAGACAAAATGAACCGTTTTGGTGGCTGTTGCCTATAGGAGCCCTTCTCTGTCCAACACACCAAAAGGGGTGAGAAAAACAAATGAGAAATGTCCCCCAAACACTCCCCCCCAAAAAATCAACACCAATAAGCCACAAACTGGTCCTCCTCCCCCTTCTGTAAAGGGCAAGAGGAGTGAGGAGAGAAAGTGTTTCTTCCCTCCCCTTCTGACATAACTTAGTGGGTTCTGTTGCTGGAGAGAGTGGCCCTGGCTCACAGTGGGATCACTGTGCACCCCTGAAGGATGTCCACGAGGTCCTGAGACCCTCTCTGCCGTGCCAGCTCCAAGGGTGTAAGCCCCCTGGCGTCCCTGTGATGGAGATCAGACTCAGGAGCCAGGAAACTGACCACAGCACTGTGGCCCTCCTGCACAGCCAGGTGGATAGGAAGCGCTCCAGTGCTATCAGGCGCGTTGACATCAGCACCATGTTCCACGAGGACTTTCAGGGTGTCCAGGAATCCAGTGCGGGCTGCATCATGGACTGGACTGGTACCAGAGGCATCCTGAACATTGGGGCTAGCACCTTGCTTCAGAAGTTCCAGAGCAATGGTGGGACTGCCAAACATCATGACCTACATGGGAACACAGGGTCAGGAAGTCCCCAAGGAAGGGGGTCCAGAAAGAGGGGTCACTGGAGAGAAAATGGTCATCCACAAAGAGGGGTCTTCAGGAATAGAGAATGCCAGGGGAGAGGTCCTCTAGAGAATGGGGGCACTCCAGAAAACATCAGCCCCCACGGAGTCTGAGACCCCCAGAGAACAAGTTCTGGGACCCCCAATAAGCTGATCATTTCCTTAATAACATAGTGAAACCTAACAAAAAGAATAACCCCCATGAGAACTTTCAAGGAACCAAGACCCTACCTCAAGTAAATAAGCCCCCCACATATGGGAAAGCACCAGGAAATCTAAATCCCCCTCTAGGAAATGAGCTCCTCTAGACGGAGAACTGTCCCCAAATAACTTGGCAGTTGTCTCAAGGGAAAGGAAATGCCCATAAAATTTGAAAATACTTTCTCCAGGGAAAAGCCCCTTCCTATATAAGGGGATGTTCCTGGGGATACCTGATACCCTCAAGATATCTTGATACCCTCAAGAAGTGGAGGGTTTCCCCTGTAAATGTTCCCAGGGAATAGAGACCTCATACAATATGACACTGTTCTATTGTGGACTCCACAAGATGCCAAGAATCCGTACAATCCGTAGGAATGAGGACTCCCCCCAAGTAACCATAACTTTTAAAGGACTACCCAGGAAAAGGGGTTCCTCCTCCCCAGGGAGACAAGAATTTCTCTTTTCCAGAGACTGGGTCTCCGCACGGAAGCCCCAGACAACCTAAACTGTCTCACGAACTGGATCCAAAGAAGCTGAAACCCCACCAGCTGAATAAAAACCTCCCAAAGGAAAATGAATTTTCCCCGCCTGCGGAGAACAAGGAATCCTCAAGAAAAGATGAAAAGTCCACCCATCCCCCCACCTTCACCTCACTCATTACCCACCTAAGAAAGGGACCTAGAGGAATGATATTAGCCCAAAGAAGGACTAGAGCCCAGGGGGTCATCAAGGAAGGGGTCTAAGGCCTCTGTCCTCCTCTGGCTCCCCTGCCCCGCCTTTGCCCCGGGCTCACCTGCAGAGCCGTTTTGCCGAAGCGATTCAGGGCGTCGGGGTGCACCAGCTCGCGGTGCAGAAGGCGGCGCACCTCCTGCACGTCGCCCCGGGCCGCGGCCCCACTCAGTCGGTCGCCAACGCGGACCTCCTCTAGCAACATGTCGATACTGGTGACCTGAGAAGCCCCCCGCCACACCCCAGCCCGGTTAGTGCGGGGGAGCCAGCCGCTGCTGGCCCAAACAGCCCTCCCCAGGCTCGGCCCCGGTGCGCCCACCCTGCGCTAGACTCCCGGCCTGGCTCGCCGGCCCAGGGCTCCCGTGAGACCCTCGCCCTCGTAGCCGGCTCCTCCCCCTGTCAACCCGGAGGGCGTAGAGGGGCTGGAAACCCAGCCCAACCATCCGCCTCCCTCAGGGCACTGCCCGGCGCCCGCCCCTTGGGGGCAGGGTCTCTCCGCAACTCACCCTCCCTCCTCCACGACGGGCGGGGTCTGCTCTGAGCCTGCGCAGCCGCCGCTGCCGCAAAATCAGCCGCCAGGGGGCGGGGTCAGCGCACTGGCGGCGCCACCCGCGGACACCGCCGACTTGTTTTCTTACAAACTCGCAACACTGTAGCGGAGCCTGGATGCCTATCCCTCAACCTTGCGGAGCTCCGCCCACATGCTCCTCACAGCCAATGACTGACCGCCCCCGGGGAGGTTTCGCACGCCAGCGTGGGCGGTATCGCTCCTGATTGGCCAGAAAGCGGCGACCGATGGACCGCCCGCAATGGCGGGGTTTTTGGTTTTCAAACCAGCCGGTCGGGCGGGAAAGAGAGCTGGTATAACTGCCCCGAGGAGAAAGGTCAGGAACAGTTTAAAGTGAACTCCGAGACTCCGGTGCCCCGAAAGGGAAGGGAGGCAAGGCTGGTGCCTCTCAGTCCGGCCTTCTATCCATGAAGCATGTATTAGCCTTTAATAGTCCTCCACGGCATGCAAGAACCGTTCTAGGCGCTTGGGATCGCATATTCAAGCAACTTTTAGACAGCGTCAGAAACCACGAAAAAGGGGAAATGGGTTGCGTGAGAAAGAAATCATATTCTGGCTCAGAGTGAGCCAGTGAGGAAAGTTGACCACATGAAGGAGCCTTCAGGAGAGTCGCAGAAGGTGGCTGCAGAGGCCTTTATTCAAATATTTAGAGCACCTCTTGGAGGCGCCCAACTGGAGAGTTAGCCAGGGGGCTCCTGCTGCAGGACGCCTGAGGTCTAGAACTGGAGGAAACAATAATTAAATCTTCTCAGAGTGGTAAAAGCTATGGAACTGATAAAACAGGTTAAGAGAAAGGAGAGCTGTTAACATAAGAAGGTTACAGGGATGACTCCCTAAAGAGGTGGCATTTGACTTAAAACCTGAAGGTGAGGAAGGGGGCCACATGGCTGGGGGAAAATATGCCAGGCCTAAGGCACAAAGGCCCTGAGGTTGGTGTGCCTGGTATGACTTAGAAAGGAAGAGTGGGATGAGGCCAGGGCAGGTGGGTAGGGAATGGGGAGGGGTTGTGCCCCTGGGCTGCAGTGGCTTTTATTTTGAACAAGACCAGGAACCACGGAAAGGGTCTAGGTAGAGAAACCTTGATATATGTGACAAAGAAGTTAACAACCTCAGGTCAGGCAGGTGGTGCATGCCTTCGGCTCAGGAGGCTGAGGCATGAGGATCATAAGTTCAAAACCAGCCTCAGCAACTTAGCAAGGCTGTAAAGAGCCTACTGAGACCCAGTCTCAAAATAAAAATTTAAAAGGGCTGGGGATGTGGCTCAGTGGTTAGGCCCCTTAGGTTAAATCCCTGGAACAAAAAAAAAAAAAAAAAAAGAAGAAGAAGAAGTTAACATCCGCTCTCTGCCTACTACTGGGAAAACAGACTGGTGGGGAAGTTCAGGCAAGAGCAGGTCACCAGGGCGATGACTGCCCTAGCCCAGGGGAGTGATGAACAGGGCTGAGGAATGAGGAATGGACATGTGTCAAATGGACACTACCAACCTGCACTGCAGGGTCATAGCTGGCATCCCCAGTCCCCAGCCAAGAAGCATGTACTCAGCAAGTAGATTCATCATTTTAATGACATCCTAAAGCTCAGAGTAACAGGCCAGAGAGGCCTCTGGGCTCAGCAGCTGTGAAGAAGGAGGGGTCCCCAGTACACCCTAAGGCAGGTCACTGCAAGAAGGCACTCATGAGGGGGGCTTCAAGCCCCTCTGATATTTCTTCATATAAAACCAGGGTGGGGGAACCCCAAAAGTAAGGGAGGCAAAGAGACCATCACAAGAAGGGGTTGAGTGCTGGAAGCAAGAAACTTGCTAAATCAGTGGCAAGCCCAAACACCCCCCCCCCACACACACACACACACAACATCCCACCACACATTCCCAACCCCTCTCTAAAACAGGCAATGGGGCCCTGAGGAGAGGGAGCCCCTGTGTTCAAACCCCCACTTCTTCTCCCATCTAGCTGGTTCGAAGTTGATAATCTGCAGAAAAACAATGAGCAGAAGCCCTATAAGAATTGAGGAAAGGAGGAAAAGGAACAGTTCCCCCAAATCCATCCCCTGCCCTAGCATCCAGAATCATTCCTGGAAGTATTTAACAAAGCTTAGGATGGAGTTAAACAAGGTAACCTTCACAACAGTCTGGTTTCCAGGCAGCAGATGGAGGTGCTAAGTATTCAATTCCTTGTCCTAACCTTACCCAACTTGGACCTGGTCACTGACCCCATTTTAGAGGTGTACAAACAGGTTCACGGTGGCATGTGAACAGGCAGGGCTGGCCTGGGGGCAGACCTATTGAGTTTTAGCACTAATCCCCGAGACCCCACTCCCCTCCATCTCCCTGACTCCATCATCCCAGGAGCCAGTGCCTTACCGCCACTCTGAGTGATATAACGAACCCAGGGCAGGGCCTGGTAACCACTTTTCTCAATGATCTTCATGTAACGGACCTGGAAGGGAACAAAATGATGTGGCCCAGGCTTGCAGGAGTGAGATGGCATGGGTGGGAAGGGAATGTGGTTTGGGTCAAGGGACTATGACACCAGGGAATAAGAACACAAGCACAGACAGAGAGAAGGTGGCCCACAACAGAAAGAAAGAGGTGAGCTGGGCATGGTGGCTCACACCTGTAATCCCAGGTGACTTGAGACAAGGGGCAGGAGAAACAGGGAACCCACTGAAGTCACAGAGAGGCACTCCCCTGCCCGCTTCCCTCACCTGGATGCCAGAGACGGTGAAGTAGGGAATCTCAAACTTGACCCCAATGGGGGGCCGGCCATCTACCTCTTCCTTCTCCACACTGGGGAGGCCAAAGTGGGCTCGCATCAGGTACTCCTTGCCCCCCTGAGGGCACATGGGGGCATCAGACTCAAGAGGGCCCCCTACCCATTCCACACCATCTTCACAGCAGTCCCTGGAGGTGGCTCTGCACTCAGCCCATTACATAGACAAGAAAATAAACAACCAGGTGGGGTAGTGCACGACTGTAATTCCAGTGACTCAGGAGGCTGAGGCAGGAGGATCACAAATTCAAGGTCAGCCTGAGCAACTTAGCAAGACTGTCTCAAAATAAAATATAAAAAGGGCTGGCGATGTGGCTCAGTAGTGAAGCACTCCTGGATTCCATCTCCAGTACCAAAAAAAGAAAGGAAAGGCCCCTGGCTAAGACTCATGGAAGATTCTAACTGTAAAACCCAGAGGTGGGGGGGTTGAATTACCATCTCCTGTTTTCTCAAGCCCTGAGGACAACCCCACACCCAGATGACTTGAACAGATCAAATCCTTCAGTGGCTAAGGGCAGTTGGTGCCCCAGTAGTCACACCTACTCAGGAGGGTGAGTCAGGAGATCACTTGAGCCCACGAGTTTGAGGCCAGCCTGGGCAACATAGCAAGATCACATCTCAAAAAAAAAAAAAAAAACTTCCAGTGGCCCAAGGATGTCAGTCAGCCTATTTGACAGAGGAGCAAACTGAGTTCATGAGGGGTAGCAGGTTTTCCAAGCTCATCAGGCTCAGAAAGTCAAAGGTGAGAAATCTGCATCCAGGGCTGGTTTCCTTAAGAACTTGGGGGTGGGATGTGGCATTTAAACCCACTTCCCATCTTGCAGCCTCAGTTTACCCCTCTGTGATACACACAGGTTTGAGTTCTACCTTTATCACTCCCAAAAGATAAGCACACGCATACGCATGTGGGTTTCTGGTCCATTCCCCACCTCATCCCCCACACCATTCCAGCCCCCTTTCCCTCACATGCCCTGCCTGTCCCCAGTACTCACTGGGAAGGATTTGATACTCCAAATAACGACATTCTTTTCTGGCACATACTTAGCGCTGCCCACGCTGGTCTTGAAGCGTGGGGAGTCAGCATCGCTGGGTACAGGAACAGATATCTCCACGCCATTAGCCACTGACTGCTTCTTAAACTGGCCCTTGGCCTGACCAGGGAGAGAGCACGGAGCATGAAGCATTCATTCATATATTCTGCAAACATCCACCAAGTCCTTTCTTTTCTTTCTTTTCTTTTCAGTAATGAAAATGAACCCAGGGCCTCCACTGAATGCTAGGCAAGTGTTCTGTCACTGAACTACATCCCCTGGGACTACAAATTTAAAGTCAGGGAAAGCTTCTGGGAGGTGACATTTTAGCAAAGAACTGAAGGAGATGGAAGGTGCCATGTGGTATCTGGGTGGTGCAGGCAGGATAATCCAGGGAGAGGGAACAGCCAGTACAAAAGTCCTGTGGTAGGATTTTGCTAGGTGTGCTTCAGGAACAGCAAGAAGGCTGGTGTGGCTGGAAGGGAGTCAAGGAAGGGGATAGTGAAAGGAAATGCAGACAGGGAGATGACAGAGCAAACCTTGCAGGGCCTTGTACCCCCTTGGGTTCCTGGCTTTTATGCCAGGTCAAGTGGAAGCCATGGAGGGTGTTTTTTTGTTGTTGTTGTTTTGTTTTGTTTTTTAAGATGTTGATAGACCTTTTTTAAAAAATTAATTTATTTATATGCAGTGCTGAGACTCAAACCCAGTGCTGCACACATGCTAGGCAAGCGCTCTACCACTGAACCATGACCCCAGCCCACCTTAGGTGTTCACAGGTACCCTCTTTTGTTCTCTCATATCGCTCAGTCTCTGTACAAAGTAGAAACTCAGTTAAAATCACATAATGAAAACTTAATACTCCTTTCGCTATTGAAACATTGAGAATTTTCTTTGTGAAAGTCACAAGTTAAGGACTCTAAAGAGGTGGGCATAGTGGCACATGCCTGTAATCCCAGCTACTCAGGAGGCTGAGGCAGGAGGATGATAAGTTTGAAGTCGGCTTGGGCAACTTAGACTCCATCTCCAAATAAAATAAAAAGGGGTGGGATATAGCTCAGTGGGAGAGCACTTGCCTAGCATGCACGATGTCCTGGATTCAATTCCCAGTATAAAGAGAAAAAAAAAAAAATGAAGAGAAAAAAAATGCAACGGGCAGAAGAATGACAAGAGAGTCAGACTAGGAAGAAGACAGGTGGGAAAGGTCATGCCTCCATAATGTATTTTCCAGGCCCACCTTAACCATGATCTCCACTCGGCTATGAGAGAATTTCTCAATGACGGATTCAATCCAGATCAATGGCTTGACCTGCAGACAGAAGAACAGAAGCGTTTTCAGAGACTCTGGGATCAACCCTGATTCACCTCATCAACACCACCACCCTATTCCCACAGGGCTTGACCCTGTCTCACCTGGGTGCTGAGGCGGTAGGACATAAGCTCAAAGTCACCATCAGGTGGAATGAAGGAAATGGTGCGGTCATTGTCAAAGCGTGAGAGTCGCACACATTGGTGGAATTTGACATCCTCCAGTTCCACAGACTTGTTCTTGCTGCCTGAAACTCGGAGCCCAGTAAAGAGAGTGACCTTGGGTGCTGGGGTAGGGTCTGTATCTCCACCTTCCCTACCCAGCACTACCATTGCTTAGACAGATGAGGAAACTGAGACCTTAGAAAGCATAAGAAACTGGTAGGGCAGAGCTAAGATGTAAATCCAGAGCCTGGATTTTTCTGTCAGGCTTTTTTTTTTTTTTTTTTGGGGGGGGGGGGTGCTGGGGATTAAACCCAGGGCCTTGTGCTTGCAAGGCAAGCACTCTACCAACTGAGCTATCTCCCCAGCCCACTCTGTGAGGCTTTTAAACATGATGTTAATGTGTCTTTTCCCACTAGAATATCAAGGCCATGGGGCAAGACAGAGAACTGGGCCTGGAATGCAGCAGGTGGTCTGTCCACAATGAAAAAGTTTTGGCTCCGTGATCTTGCAACTGCAGTACTGGGATTAACCAGCAGAGAGCACACGAGCAATTATTTCAGAACTGGCTGCAATTCTTTGGGTTCCCAGGTGCCACGGGGTCTCTGGTTCCCTTGTGCATGTCTGGGAACCGGGTCCCCCCAGAATCTTACGGCCAGTGAGCTCAAAGAGCACGCGGTCATTGAGGCCAAGCCGCAGCTCAGGCATTCCGGACAGAAACACCTTGAGCTTGATGGTACCCACGATCTCGCTCAGCAGGACGCTACCATTGGCATTGACCTGCAGACAGACACATGGGAGATCAACAGGCATAGGGCCCCCTCTCCTGCTGTTAGGCCGTGATGGGGGTGGAATGGAGGTGGGGGGGCTCACCAGCAGGTTGACAGACTCTATGACATCAATGAAGACCTCATTCTTCTTGTACTTGATGCCCTCAGAGCGCCAAGACACTGCGTTAGTTACAGTGGGTGGCACCCGTGACTTGCCAGTCTCCAGTTTGTTGCCCTGCTGGGTGATGTACCTGGCAAGAGGGCAACAGGGACCAGCAACTAGTCCCAGGAACACCTCTGGGCCTTCCTGGATTCCTTTCACCCACGGCCCAGCCTGTAGCTACCCATGTGGCTCACTCACTCCTGTAGGATCTTGCTGTCCGTGGTCTGTGGGAAACCAAAGTCCATGAGCTCATCCAGCAGCTCATAGACAATGACAAAGTTGTCTCGGATGCTCTCTTCTTCCAGCTCCTTGAAATATTCACAGAAGACCTGGGGTGGGGGCAGACAGATGCCCACGTAGATGAGGCTATGACCATCGCTGTGTCTCCGGTCACTGAGCTTACTATCCAACAAGCAATTATTGAGTACCTACTCTGTGCCTGTGCTGGGACATTAATGGTGGACAAAGCAGACAGGTTCTCTCCCCTCATGGAACAGTCTAATGAGGAAAATGGATGGATCACAGGACCAACACAAGCCACCTGGGGACAGTAAGGAGGAAAATGCAAGCAGCTACAGGAGCCTAGAGAGCAGAGAGGTCTGGGAAGATTCTGGAAGGAAGACTCTGGAGGGAGAAATTAAAAGGACTTTTATACATACATAATATATATAATATATATTTTATATTATATATATTATATATATATTATGTATGTGTGAATTTTTTTGTTGTTGTGTGAGAGTCATAGAAAACTGTGTAACTATCTAGTCATGTTCCCAAACTAATGAGATTTGTAAATGCCAGTTCCAGGGGTGCATGCCTATAACTCCAGTGACTCAGAAGGCTGAGGTGGGAGGATTGCAAGCTTGAGGCCAGCCTCAGCAACTTAGCAAGACCCTTTCCAAATTAAAAAATAAAAAAGATGAGGGAAGTCAGACAGGTGACACACACCTGTCACCCCAGCTGCATGAGAGGATGAGGCAGATCACAATTTTGAAGCCAGTCTCAGAAATTCAGTGAGACCCTGTCTTAAAATAAAAAAGGGGTGGGGATATAGCTCAGTAGTAGAATGCCCCTGTGTTCAACCCCCAATACTGTAAATAAATAAATGAGGGGCTGGGGAGATAGCTCAGTTGGTAGAGTGCTTGCCTTGTAAGCACAAGGCCCTGGGTTCGATCCCCAGCACCCTAAATAAATAAATAAATAAATAAATAAATAAATAAAATGCACTGAAAAATGAACCCACTACATAGAAACATTCAAGATCACGGACATCCTGAATTCTACCCACAGGCCTTTCACTATGTTGGGTTGCTACATGAAGAGCCTCTGGGAATGAGTAGGTCAGGTTTACCATCCCTAATCTGAAAATCCAAAAGGCTCTAAAATCAGAAAATTTTTCAGCACAAACATGATGTAACATGTGGAAACTGCACTCCATGAAATTGTTTCATGCAAAAATTTATTTAAAACATTATATAAAAAGATCTTCAGTCTATAGGTATAAAGTGTATATAAAGCATAAATTTATTTTCTTTTTTAGTGGGGGCACTGGGGATTGAAGTCAGGGGTGATTTATCGCTGAGACACAGCCACAGCACTTTTTATTTTTTGTTTTGAGACAGGGTCTAAGTTGCTTGCGATCCTCCTGGCCTTTGCCTCTTGAATCACCAAGATTACAGGTGTATGCCACCACCCAGCAAAACATAAATTAATTTCATGTTTGAACCTGGGTCATATCCCCAAGGTAGCTCAGTGCTAAAATATCCTTGGGTTCAATTTTTGGAACAAAACAAAACAAAACTCCAAAAAGAAAGTTGTATGTTGTACTGAACATGAATAAAATTCTGTCATTATTCCTAAACAATACAATCTAACAACTTTATATAGATTTTCATAGCACTCAGTATTCTAATTCATCTTGAGATTACTTAGAGTCTGTAGAAGGATGTGCACAGCTTCTATGAAATACTAGAATATTTTATAGAAGGGACTTGAGCATCCTTGGATACTGGCAGCTTGGAGGGTCCTGGGACCAAATCCTCAATGGATATCAAGGGTGACTGCACTGGGGACTGTTCTAGGTACTTTGTAGGTATTAATTTCATTAACTTGCACAGCAACCCTGAGGCAGGACTTTTTTAAGGTCGAGCAATGGGAAGTGGGGTGGGGGTGGGCTAGGGCTGGATCCCAAGTACTCTGGCTCAGGGAGTTACCTGGTTCCTGCATTAGAGGAAGAGATGATATATAAATATATATCAAGGACTGAAACAACCCAGGGGTGCTTTACCACTGAGCCACATCTCCAGCCCTTTTTTATATTTTATGAGACAGGGTCTTTCTGAGTTGCTGAGGCTGGCTTTGAACTCTTGATCCTCCTGCCTCAGCCTCCCAAGTTGCTGAGATTACAGGCATGCACCAGTGCGTCCAGCAGAAAAGATTAGCAGCTAAGGAGACATGAATGATGAGCCTTTGATGAAGAAAGCACAGGCTAACCCTGAGACCCCTAGGGAAGGTCAGGGCAGGCTGACTTCCTGGGAGATATGACTCTAAAAAGAGGTGGGCACAATAGGTAGACAGGCAGACCAGCCGGCCAATGAGAGGCCAGTACTTACCTCCACAGTCTTGTAGAGGAAGGAGTATACCATGGAGGCATTGGCGTTCTTCAGTGTGGTGGCCACCACTGCGGGCAGCAAGGTTAAGGAAAAGATGCCAGCCGGAGGGGTGGGGCTCAAATGCATTACAGATTCTGAACTTCCAATCTATGCCCTGCCATTACCCCCATTGCAAACCTCCCCCACAGGTAACCCAAGTCACTGCAGATGTGCTCTGCAATTCCTGTCCTTAGCTCACCCTCTCAGGGCCCAGGTGCCACCACCCCGAGCCCCCAGGGGCCCCACCTGGGCTGGATACAGTAGAGGTTACTGTGTTTGATCCACAGGAAGTGGACCCGGCCATGGCTGAGTAGCGGTGCTAGGGCACCCTCCTCTTCCCGTTGCATGAGCAGAGGCATGAAGTGGTCGATCTCGCTCATGGCCACATCACCCTTGTAGTTGCGGCTGATCAGGGGCTAAGGATGGACAAAGGGGGTGATCTGGTCACCCACAGTGTTCCAGAACCCACAACATCGGTGCCTCAGAGTGTCTAATTCTGACTGGATTTCCTAGCTGAGGGGACCTGGGCAAAGGCTCTACCTTTTTGTGCCTCTGTTTGCCTACCTATAAAATGGGCATGTGATAACAATAGTTAAAGTACTCAGAGCCCTACCTGAAGTCCAATTTGCTAAGGATTGATTATGTTAGCATGGTGGTGCACAACCTGTAACCCCAGCTACTCCCAGTGACTGGGGAGGCTGAAGCAAGAGGATTTCAAGTTCAAGGCCAGCCTGAGTAATTTAGCAAGATCCTATCCTTTTTTTTTTTTTTTTTTTAGATGTGGATAGACCGGGTTTTTTTATTCTTTTATATTTATGTGGTGCTGAGAATCAAACCCAGAGCCTCACACATGCTAGGCAAGTGCTCTACCACTGAACCACAACCCCAGTCCCGCAAGATCCTATCTTAAAGAAGGGCTGGGATGTAACTCAGTGGCAGAGTGCTTGCTTCCAATGCATGAGGCCCTAGGTTCACTCTCTGTCACCGCAAAAAATAAAAGAAAAGGAAAAAAGAAAGCTTGATGTTTCTTAGCTGATTTCATTCTTGCCACACCCCTGTGAGGAGGTATTATCAGCATCTCCATTTTACAGATCCCATAAATTGAGCTTTTAAGCCCTATCCATAGGAAGTTCAGAGACGACGGAATTCAACCAATTCTGCTCTTGTCCATGGTGAGGTTGGGATTATTTGGTTTTGTGGTTTTGTTTTTGTTTTTGTTTTTTTGCTGGTTTTCTTGAGGCTGGGTTTCCCTATGTTGCTCAGGCTAATCTGAAACTCGGAGCCCCGAGTAGCTGGACTAGAGGCCAGCACCACCCCCTGACTGAGCTCTCACTACTCTTACTAGCAGGACTATGATGCTCACCTCCACTGTCTTCATCACCTTTAAGAGCAAGGGGCTTCAGGCCGCTTGGGGAAGGAGGGCTTCCTGCCCAGGCGGCAATCCCAAATGTGCCATTAACACTGTTGACACCGATGGTGACGGAAATAATCTCACTTTAGGAGGGACTTAACTTCGCAGCAGGGCTAGCTCGCTCGGTGGTCTACACGCAGCGCTCAGTCATTCATGCTCACTGGGTGGGGACCTTTGTCGTTCCCATTTTTACAGAAAGGCTCTGAGAGCCTAACTGCCCCAGGTACAGGGACTAAGCGGTGGAGGTGGGACCGCTGGGGAGGGCGGTGTTCCCACGCCTCTTCTACGGCCTGCCTAGCCCGTGCGAGAGGTCGGCCCTGGACCCAGGGAGCGCGCCTCACCTGTCGGTCCCACAGTCCCTCCAGTCTACCCTCACCTTGCCCTTGACGTCAAGAATGAAGACTGCCGAGGCGGACATGGTGGAGGCCGGTGGACCTGGGAGGCGGACGGGGAGATCCAAGAGGCGACGACCGTGCCGCTTCCTCTTCCTGCGGAAGCGCCCGCGCCCAGGTGAGCGCCCAGGTGTGCACGTCTTAAAGGGGAGGCCGCCAGGTGAGCGTCGCGGTCGGCCGACCTCAAGACTGGCTGCAGGAGCTGGGAGGGGCGAGACTTAGTGTGGGTCCGCGGCCCCGCCTCATTCTCCCTTGGCGCTCGGGGGTGTTGTTGCGCAGAGATCCCAGTTCAGTTATCCACCCATCCCTCCGTTCACCCGTCCCTCCCTCCCTCCCTCCATGCACCCCTCCATGCATCATCCATCTCTTCATCCTCCCTGTTCATGCCCTCTCTCTCCCACAGGAATGTCAATCCCAGTAGGGAAGGGCTTTGTCCTGTTTATGTTTGTGTCCCCAGGGCCCCTCGCTGCCTAGTCAATATTTGTCCAATTCATTCATTAATTCATCCAAATTTTACTAGCTAAGTTACCCTTTCACTCACTCGATTGTCCATTCAGTGCCAGAAACTGTGATAGCACTCAGAATAGCACAAAAGTAGCTGCTTTTATTATTCCTAATGTTCTTTTTCACTCGTTTAAAAAAAGGGGGGCAGGGGGCGGGACTGGGGATATAGCTCAGTTGGTAGAGTGCTTGCCTGGCATGCACAAGACCTTGGTTCAATCCCCAGCACCACAAAAAAAAAAAAAAAAAAAAAAAAAGGGTTGGAGGTGTAGCACAGTGGTAGTGTTCCTGCAGTAGAACATGTGAGGCCTTGAGTTTCATCATTCCATTCTCAGCAAAAACAAACAAACAAAGCTCCTACTCTGATACACTCAGATATTGATAGAACAGTGAAAAACAAGTGAATGATTCTATAAATATAATAGTATTCATTTAACAAATATTTCTTGAGCAACTACTGTGTGCTAAACTGGGCATATGGAAACTGTTTCCTTTTTTCTTTTTATTTATTTTTTCTTTTTTTCTTCTGGTACCAGGGATTGAACTCAGGGGCACTTAACCACTAAGCCATATCCCCAGTCACTACTCCCCTATATTTTTTATGATCCTCCTATCAGTCTCCCGAGCTGCTGGGATTAGAGAGTTGCTGGGATTACAGGAGAGCACCACCATGGCCTGCAGGAAGCTGTTTCTTTATGATGATGATTTATTTAGTAAGTGAATATTTGTTGAGCGTCATCTGTGGTGCAGTGAAAGTTGAAATAGATAAAGTTACTGCTCTTTTTCTAGGGATGCCAAAGACACAAGATAGAAACAAACAAACCAAAAAAGAAAAAGGAAAACAAAACAAAAAAACCACGAGATGATCCCCAAAGAAACAGGAAAAAATAAAAGGCCAGACAAGGTGTGCATGCCTACAATCCCAGCGACTCTGGAGGCTGAGGAAGAAGTGCAAGTTCGGGGTCAGCCTCAGCAATTTAGGGAGATCCTGTCTCAAAATAAACAATGAAAAGGGTTAGGGATGTTGCTCAGTGGTAAAGCTCCCCTGGGTTCAACCCCAATTGCCAGATAGCTAGAGAGACAACCTGGAGATGTACCTTGGTGGTAAAGCACCCCCGGGTTCAATCCCGGTACCGAAAAACAAAACCACAATGTAGGGGGTTTTTTCTGTTTGCTTTTTCAGGGTTGGGGATGGGACCCAGGGCCTGGATCATGCTAGGGAAGCTCTCTTACCACTGAGCCTTACCCTCCACCATCATTTTCCTCCAGTACTGGGGATTGACACAAGGGGGCGCTCTAGTACTGAGCTACATCTCTCTGCCCTTTTTATTTTTTTATTTTGAGACAGGTTCTCACTAAATGCCCTGGCTGGCCTGGAACTTCCATCCTCCTGCCTCAGACTCTGGAGTCGCTGCGTTAACAGCCTGGACGCCCTCAGCGAGCTGCAGCGTTGTTTCTGCTGCTGCATGTGTGCTGGCGAAGCACCAGCACCCTGGAGCTGGCTGCCTGTGCTGTGCCCAAGTCCTGGCTTTGTAACTTCCTGGATTTCAGTTTGCACATCTGTGAGGTGGGGCTAATCATTCTGCTTTCCTCATTAACTATGGTGCAAATTAAATTAGTTATTTTATGCAACCTGGTGTTGAAACACAGCCTGGGATGTAGCTGACACAGCATTGTGTTATTATTTCAGGCTGAGCATCCCTAATTTGAAAATATGAAATCAGAAATAAATAAACCACCACCAACTCCCAAATCCAGAACTTTCTGAGTGCTGACAAGATGTGGCCATAGGCAGTAAGCCCTACACCTGACGTCCTATGACCATGTGTGCTAAAAATGTTATAGAACTTTTATGTGTGATTGCACCACCTGTAACTGTTTTCCCTTCTGTTAAATGGACATAATGGAGCTGCGTGTGGTGGCTCATACCTGTAATCCCAGCAACTCAGAAGGCTGAGGCAGGGGGATGGCAAGTTCAAGGCCAGCCTCAGCAATTTAGACAACTTAGACCCTGTTTCAAAATGAAAAATAAAAGGGCTGGGGATGTAGCTCAGTGATGAAGTAATCCCTGGGCTGAATCCCTAGTTACCCTCACCTCCCTCGCCTAATGGAGGTAATAGTCGCGATGCCTTTCCTTAGACCGCCTAATGGGACGCAGGGCAGGGCTTTGCTCTCCGGTCCACTCGTGCTCCATGAACATCGGCTGTTGAGGAGCCCAGGGCTTTCTGTGATCTTAATTAATTGCGGGACAGTTTTTGGGAAGATGGGGGAAAGAAAGAGAAACTAGGGGCTGGGGATGTAGCTTGGCTGGCAGAGTGCTTGCCTCTCAAGCACAAGGTCCTGGGTTCAATCCCCAGCACCACCACCAAAAAAAAAAAAAAAAAAAAAAAAAAAAAGAGAGAGAGAGATAAAGAAGCTAGATCTCAGCCTACTCCAGATACATGATGACCTACTACGGGGCATCCCAGGAAGAGTACTCAGCAGGCCCAGGTCTCATCACTCCTTCCCCTATCCCAGTCTCAGACCTTTATCAGCCCCAGAGTGGGGACTTACGGGAGGAATTTGAAAAGGCAACAGTTATCAGAACCCCCCACTCCCTTCTCCACTCCAATTCATCTCCAACAACACAACAGAAGTGCACATATATTAAGAGTTTATCATTTGGCACAGTTAGTTTTTGTTCATATCATCAGCAGAGCAGAGAGGTCAAGCCATTTGCTCAAGGCCACACATCAAGGAAGTTGTGAAGCCAGAATTTAAACCTGGGTTTCAAGAGCCTGGTCCAAGCTGGCTCCTGACTGCTTTGCAGTCTTGATAGACACAAGTATGACCCTTAGTAACACTATCTAAAGCCTAGAGGCACTTTATATTCAGGCAGTGCCTTGAATGTTTCCAAGCAGGAATCCTCAAGAAAACACTTTAGGAAACAGTTTAGGAAAGCTGTTATTTTCATTTGACAGAGAAACTGAGGCTCAGAGAAGATAAGTGACTTGCAGAAAGTCATCCAGCTGGAGTTCAGCTCTTCTGAGCTCAAGCCCAAGATTTTATACTGCTTCTGCCCAGAGAAGTGTGGGGGACTCCATGTTCCCACCAGCCCCCTGCTCAGAAGGCACTCCAGTGGGAGGCAGGCCCTCACAGGCCCTCTCCCCAGCCTAAGGATCAATGAAACTCCAAAGAATCCCTCTCCTGGGGCAGAGATGTTTTCAGACAGTATAGAGAACCCGAAAGCCTGGGCCCAGCGCCCTGGAATTTGAAACTCAAGGTTTGTTTGGCTGAAAAATTCATGAGCCCAAAAGCTTCAGTGGGGTCAGAGAACAGAGCAGCTCTGTGTTCTGGCTCTGCCCAGCCTGCTCTGCCTTAGATACAGCCACCCCCACCCCCAGAGGCAGTAGCCCTGTCCCAGTTCCTCCTAAATGTCTGCTTCCTCCCTCAGCGACTCTACCTCCAGGCCCCATCCTCATTCCCTTCTCCACCCCACTAAAGGATCTCTCTGACACTCAGTTACTGTGGCCCTCACTCACCCCCCCATCCCCCATCCCTTCCCATTACCCTGGGGCTGCCCTTTCTGCCACAGGGCACCACTTGAACTCCTTGCCCCAGACATAGTGACTTCCCTAATTCAGTTCCTCTCTCTCTCCCTCCCTCTCTCTCTTTCTTCACTTGCCCCGCCCCTCCTTGCAGACTCTCACCTCCTCCTCTTTTGCTTTCTTCACCTCCTGCCACTCAGCGCTCAGTGATCAGTGCTCAGTCTTGGGGGACTTCTCGGACTTCCCAACCCTGTCCAGGCAGAGCCCCGCTCCGTGCTTTCCCAGGACTTAGTGAACCCCTCAGAGCTGGGTTGTACATTTTGAAATCAAAAATTGTTATGGTGGCAAAATATACACAACACAAAATTTGTCATTCGAACCACTTTTAAGTGGCATGGGACACACTCCTGATGCTGCCATCCCCACCATCCATTTCCAGAACTTTCTCATCTCCCCACATTGAAACTGAACCCATTCAACACTAACTCCCTGTCCCCTGTGTCCAGGCTTATCTAAATTTATATTTTGCAATACAGTTTTTAATTACCCCAGAAACACATGAACACTTTATCTCAGAGAGAATGTTACAGATAAAGCAATCCCCTTGATACCTCCCCCGCACCCTGTTAACTGCGGCCATGTTCAGATCTTTCTCTGTTTAGCTGCTTGTGAGCATGTGAATGATGTCCTGTCCCTGATTACTGTTCTTCTCTCCCTGTCTTTTCCCCATACCATCTGGGACTAAATGACCAAGTGTAACTTGCTAGTCTTACTCAACAACACAAGCTGGGAGTCTAGCTGGGCTATGCAAAAGGGATATGGCAGGGGACAGGGGTGGAGAGTGCCTGGGGCTCTGGGTTCAAGTCCTTATACAGCTCACTGTGTGACTGTGACTGTGGGTCAATTGCTTAACCTCTCTGTGTCACTTTCCCTCATTGGAAAGTGGTTACGAAGATTTAACATGAAGCACTTAATACCTTGCCTAATGCTGAGTAAGCTCTGAATAAACATTCAGTACTATTATAACCTGCCCAACCACCTCCTTTTTTTTTTTTTTTTTTTTTTTTTTTTAACCATGCTAGGAATTGAACCCAGGGCCTCACACACGCTAAGCAAATGCTTTACCGCTGAGCAACACCCCAGCCCTTTCATGAAGTATTTATGGAAAAAAGTATTTTTTTCCATTTTAAAAATGAAACATATACTGAGAAAAGGAAGAAGTCAAGTTTTCACACACTGAACCACCTGTGTAAACCACAATTCTGTTTTCCGTGACCCGGAAGCCCCCCTGCTAGTCACTACCACCCCTGAAGGCAAAATGTAATCTATGCTCTGCTACCATAAATTGATTATGTGTTCTAGAATTTTAAGGAAAAAAGTGTCTGATCTCTTTCAGTAGGCATTATTATGATTATTATTTTGGCATTGAAGATTAAACCCATGTTGCTTTACTGCAGAGATACATACATCTTCAGCCCTTTTTAAAAAAAAAATTTTTTTTTTAGTTGTCAATGAAACTTTATTTTTATTTATTTATATCTATGTGAGAATCAAATCCAGTGTCTCACACAGGCTAGGCAAGGGCTCTACCACTGAGTTACCACCCCAGCCCCATCTTCAGCCCTTTTTATCTTGAAAGAGGGTCTTATTAATTGCCTAGGCAGGCCTTGAACTTGTGATCCTCCTTCCTCAGCCTCCCAAGCCCCTGGGGTTCCAGGTGTGCACCACAGAGTCCAGCATGCCTCTTTTTTTTTTTTTTTTTTTTTGGTACCAGGAATTGAACCCAGGGGTGCTTAACCACTGAGCCACATCCCCAGCCCTATTTTGTATTTTATTTAGTGACAGGATCTCACTGAGTTATTTACTGCCTCGCCATTGCTGAGGCTGGCTTTGAACTCTCGATACTCCTGCTCAGCCTCCTGAACCACTGGGATTATAGGCATGTGCCCCCTCACTGGGCCCCAGGATGCTTTTGTTTTTAGATTCATCCTTGCTGTATGTATCAGTAGTTCATTCCTTTTATTTAAAAAAAAAAATTATTTTTTAAATTGATTAATTGTAGTTGTCCATATGGGAGGATTCACTGTTACATATTCGTACCTGCACATGATATAACAATAGACTCTGTTCAACACCACTCCCAGTATTTCCCCTTTCCCCACCCTCCCTCCCCCTAACTCATTCTTTGTATTGCTGAGACTTACATGACATGGATGGAATACAGTTTGTCTAGCCATTTACCTGTTGATGGACATTTTGGTTGCTTCCAGGTTTTGGGCCACTATGAAGAAAGCTGCTACAAACATATATAAAAGTTGTATGGGTCTTTTCTTTATTTTTTTATTTTTAAGCCTAATTAATTTGGGGTACAAGGGATTGAACCCCATCTCCCCACTCATGTTTGACAAGGCATTGCTAAGTTGCTGAGACTGGCCTGAAACTTGCCATCCTCCTGCCTCAGCCTCATGAGGCACTGTGATTATAGGCGTGTGGCTCAGAGCCCAGCTCTTTCTATATATATATATAGTTTTTTTTTTTTTTTTTTACTATATATACTATACACATATCGTTTTACTTTTCTTGGGTAAATACCTGGGAGTAGAATGGCTAAGTCATTGGTAGATGTCCATTTAACTTTACAAGAAACTGCCAGTTCTTTTCCAAGAGACTGTGTCATTTTACACTCCTACCAGCTCCAGATCCTAGTCACCACTTGGCATTATCAGTCTTTTTAGTTTTGGCCCTTCTCGTGGGTGTGTAGCAGTATCTCATCAGGTTACTGGGGTTTTAATTTGTATTCCCAGTGACTTCATTCTTTTTATCCACTGTATCATGTTTTCTCTTGCTAAATGTGTTGTATCACACCCCCCCCCGCCCCCCCATGGGCATGTATATTTTTGGCAGTAAGGATCAAGGTTTCTGAGAACCCCCTTTGACACATATGCTCCATGCACATACGCCTGTGCCGGCTTCTCAAAGGTCAATGATAGAGACAGGAGTCACACAGCATGAACATGGGTTGGATTTAATCGCTCTGAGAACATTCTGCCCTGCAGCATTTGCTCACTCCTGTTTGATGTTACCAAACTCAAATTCTTGCCAATCTGATGAATGAAAAATGTCATCTTCTTTTTGTCCGTTCATAGGCACACGGTCAGCACTCAGTATCTATTTGACGAATCTATGAATGGATGGACGAATGAATGAATGACAACCGATCTCTCCAGACCCTTCACGCTCTGCAAGAGGGTTCTCAGGAGGGCCCAGACTAGAAACAAAGGTTGGGGCCCTACGCTCCGGGTCCCGGCCCCGCCCCCAGGCCCCGCCCCCTCCCGCGCAGGGCTCCCATTGGCGAGGACACGCGGGGGCTGGCCAGGCGGGCGGGGCGGGGCCCCGACCCGGGGCGGGGCGCTGCAGCCCGCGGAGCCTCGCGCCCGCCGGGGCTGGGGTCTCGCTGGCTGGGACACCCCTTCCTGCCTGCTGCGGCCATGGAGGACGATCGGAAGGACGGAGCCTACGGTAGGACTCGCCTCCGGCCTGGGTCGCCTCCGCGGAGTCGGGAGGCTGCGGATCTTGAGGGAGGGGGACATCTAGACCTCAAACAGCCGCGCTGCAACCGGAGGTCCCTCCGCCTCCAGGCCTCTGCATCCTGCGCTGCGCGCAGCCCACGCTCCCTGCTCTGGTCTGGTTACCCCGCGTTCCCTCCCGAGAGCCCCAGTTCCCCTTCAGGCTGATGGGCCGGGGCTCACAGCGCATGCTCTGCCCGCGGAGGTCCCGTTATCTGGGCGGCTCAGATGGCAGGCGGGGGAGGGGAGGAGTGGTGATCGCGGCTGGGAAAAGGAACAGGGCCCTGACCTCTCCAAATCCCCCTCCTCTTCCAGACCCCTTTGTTTACTTCTTCCTCCGACCCACACCCCCCTTCCCCAAGAAGTAACCATCCCGGGCTTTTGGCTAGATGGGGAAACTGAGGCAAGATTGGAGAGACCTCATACTGGGATGGGAGCCCACCGGGTCTGGCCAGGAGCCTGGGAAGGGCGGAAACAAGGGCGCCTCCGGTGAGGGGGCAGGAAGGAAGCCGGAAACAATTGAGAAACTTTCCTTGCCCTGTACGAATAACTAGGAGGCCCGCCTCCCGTTTTAGCAGGTCCGGGAGACTGAGACCCCCTTGGTGAACCTCTGAGGGCGGCCTTAGCCTTTTGGCACTGGGATGGGGCCAGGATGTGGGCCCCTTCTCACTCGAGCGCGCCCTACGGTGAGACCATCCCCTTGGGTTCCCACGGGCTCGTGTCGAGGACCTCAGTTTCTCCTTTCTCTTCTCCATTTTGGGTTCCCAGGACCCAATTCAGTCCAAGACTCAAGTGGCATTGCTCTGGGGTAAAGGGGCCCTGTGCTCGCCTGGTTGTGTGATAGGAACTTCCTGGAAACTGCTGAGAACCAAGGGCCTTGGGAAGGGGGCCGGAAACTGCTCGAAAATAATCAAGAAAAACAAGTAGACTAGCGCTGTGCCTTCCTTTCCCCAGGGACTGTGGCCTGTGGAGGCTGCAGGGAGAGATAGGTGGGAGAGGCTGGGACCCTCCCTGCCCAGCCCAGCCAAGAGGGAGGTACCATGACCTGGCCATCTCCCAGTCACCTCCCTGACTGTTTGAAGCTGCCTGCCTAGACCTCCAGAAGGGTCCCCAGGCTCTTGGGTTTGGATCAAGCCCCAGACTTTGTGACTACTGGCGCTGTGCATCCCTTGGGTGTGGCTGGCTATCTCTGATATGGGAATCTGGGGTACAGGCCTGCCTGCCTGTGGTCAGTACCTGAGGGATCTTTAGTTTCCATGAGGGCTGGCTGGAATGGGGGTGTGAGGGCAGAGTGGACAATGATGTGATTCACCCAGTTTTGAATTTGGTCAAAGGCTAAGACTGAGCCATGGATGGAACTGAGTAAACCCTCTCAGACCTAGTCAGACTTGCCCAGGAGACAAGACAGGCCACCTCTGTCCAACAGACCTGACAGCCCTGGGACTGGACTCTGGGACTATACTCCATCATGAAGATTTTTTTTTGGTGGTGGTGGTGGTGTTTTTTTCCGGGGTGCTGGGGATTAAAACCAGGACCTTGCCCATGGTGGGCAAGTACTCTACCACTGAGCTACACCCTCAACCCCAAACAACAAGTATTTACTAAGCACCTTAACAGGCAGAGGCCTAGACACTGGGAAGGTAGCAGTGGACAAAGTAGAAAAATCCTAGACCGCAGGGAGTGGACAAGAGAATAAATATGTAATTATAGGTTGTTTAAGGTTGTGAAGCAAAGAAGAGGACAGTGTGTGGAAGAATCATTGGGCTCTATTTTAAGCAGCTAAGGACTGGATGTGGACTGACCATGGGAAGATTTCAGGGGAGTGTGCTCTAGGCAGAAGGAACAGCAAACAAACCACATAGTTGCTTAATTAGTTCCCTGTATGAGACCCAGCAGAGCCTGGGATGGAAACTGCATCTGAATCCTGCGGTCAGGCCCTACTGTCTTCAGAGGGCCCCCCTGGCTTCAGTGCTTGCTGGGTTCATCAGAACCAAAAATGCAGGGCTGTTGGGCTTTCCCAAGAAGTCTCTGTCAGATAATGGAGAGCTTTTCCTTGGAAATGAGGTACAAGACTGAGTGGTTCTTATATCCTTCCCTATTACCCCCATGGCTTCCCATAGGTTACCTTGAATGTAGGGGTGACATCAGATAGATCTGGCCCAAATCACGGTTCTGACATTTAACATGCTGTGTGGCTCTAGGTGAGTCATGACCTCTCTGAAACTCTGCATCCTTGTCTGTACGGCTGGGCACAGTCACTCACTGGCGGGAAATAATTTGCATGGTGCCCGGCAAGCTTAATGTGCTCAGGAGTCCTTTGGGGTTGGTGACACACAGGACATGTTTCTCACAAGCTAATAGAGAAACAACCCTCTCTGTAGAGACGTGGACTTGGGATGAACTGGGCAGGACCCAAAACTCCTTCCTCAGTAGAGACCATATCTCCAGAGGAAGGCGGCAGCTCCAAGGGAAACGGCCTAGACCCTGGCGGATGTTGTCAACGGGCACTGCCATTCTTAGCCCATCCGTGGCATGAGCAGCACAGGAAAGAATTCTGAAGCCCCAAATAGTAAACTTTGGCCAGGGAGGAGAAAAACAGAAAACATTAGCCGTGCTTAGTTAAAAAGCAAATTCCTGAAGGTCTGGGGTTGTGGCTCAGTGGTAGAGGGCTTGACTAGCATGTGTGAGGCACTCGGTTGATTCTCAGCACTGCATACACATAAATAAAGGCTCATCAACAGCTAATATATATATGAAGCAGATTCCTGGGCTAGGGTGTAGCTCAGTGGTAGAGTACTTGTCTAGCATGCCAGAGACCTTGGATTTCATCCCCAGTACTGGGGGCAGGGGGAACTGTGGGGGAGGGAGATATTTAATTATTAATTGCAACTTTTGGAGCAGCAAGATAACACATTTACATGCTTCCAAGTACAAAACATATGCCAGATGCAATGGTGCATACATGTGCAATGGGTATACATGTAATCCCAGCTGCTTAGGAGGCTGAGGCAGGAGGATCCCTAGTTCAAGGCCAGACTAGGCAACATGGTGAGATGCTGTCTCAAAATCAAAAATAAAAAGGACTGGGAGCTGGGAGCGGTGGTACACACCTCTAATCCCAGCAACTTGGGAGGCTAAGGCAAGAAGTTCATAAGTTCAAAGCCAGCCTCAGTAATTTAGCAAGGTCCTAAGCAACTTAGCAAGACCCTGTCTCAAAATAATAAAAAATAAAAAGGTGGGCTGGGGAGATAGCTCAGTTGGTAGAGTGCTTGCCTTGCAAGCACAAGGCCCTGGGTTTGATCCCCAGCACCGCAAAAAATAAAAAAATTTAAAAAAAATAATAATAATAATAAATAAGTAAAAATGAAAATAAAAAGGTCTGGGGATGTGGCTCAGTGGCTAAGTACCCCTGGGTTCCATCCCCAGTACAAAAAAAAAAAAAAAAAAAAAAAAAAAAAAAAAAACTGGGAATTTAGCTTGGTGGTAGAGCACCCCTGGGTTCCATCCCCAGTACTAAAAGCAATTGTAACAAATGTATGATTTTAAACTCTTGTACATCAAAATTAGTATCTTCTCTCTTTTGGGCTAAGGAAGACTAAAAACTAAAAATAAATAAGCCCTGAAACACATGGAAGATTTTTAGTTTTCCATGTGAAAGAAACTTCTACAAGCCCCTGGCCAGCTGTCCTCACCCCAGACATAACAGTCTCCTAGAGCTTAGTCTATTTGTTTCAGTGCTTGTGTGCGACATCTGTATCTTTTTAAAGCTCCCTGGGCTGGTTTAATGAGAAAAATGGTGGGGTTCCACAGCGGAATACTATGTAGTCTTTTAAAAAGATGAAACAGTTCCAGGCTTGCTAGTGGGAAACACTGTCCCATTATGTTGTTCTGTGAAAAGGCAAATAGGGGAACAGTGTGCGACAAGATCAGGTTAGGGGCTGGGGTGTGGTTCGGTGGCACAGTGCCAGCTGAGCATGTGCAAGGCCCTGTTTAGTTATAAATCTGTTCCTCACTCTCAGCAGTGTCTGGGAAGAGAGAAAAGGGAAATTGGTGAGAGGAACTTGCCCCAGGGAGAACAAGTGAGGATTCTAAGAATATAAGTGAGAGGGACAGTGATTTTTTTTTTTAAGTCGAAACTGAATTTTTCTTTCTTTCTTATTCTTTTTTCTTTCTCTCTTTCTTTTCTTTTCTTTTTTTTTTTTTTTTTTTTTCTTTCTGGTACTGGGGATTGAACCCAAAGGCACTTTGCTGGTGAGTCACATCCCCAGCCCTTTTTATCTTTCATTTTGATACAGGGTCTCACTAAATTGCTTAGGGCCTCTAAGTTGCTGAGACTGACCTTGAATTTACAATCCTCCTGCCTCAGCTGCCTGAGTCACTGGGATGACAGGCGTGCACCACTGCACCCAATTCTGAACTGAATTGTGATTTTTTTTTCTTTTTCTTTTTCTTTTTTTCTTTTTTTTTTTTTTTTTTGTTCTGGGTATTGAAGGAAAGGAACACTTAACCACATCCCCACATCCTGAACTTTTGATCTTGATAAGTGTATAGGTTGTTTCGTATAAATCAATTTGCCTATAGCTCCCTTTAGCCAACATTCATTGAACCAATGCTGTATGCCAAGTTCTGTTCTAGACACTGAAGACAGGAGTGGACAGAACAAAAATGCTGCCCTCATGGAACTGACATTATGGAAAGGGAGACACATAAGAACTAAGGTGAATGATTGGGAAATACTTAGAATATCAAATAAGGGTTCTGGAGAAAATTTAATTGCCGAAGAGGGGTGGGAGTGATCTCTAGGTTCTGGAGGTGGGTTTGAGATTTAAAGTACAGGGATCAGAGAGGGTCAGCCTGACAAATGACCAAAGGAGGGAGAGGGAGCTGTGAGGAGCTTTTCAGACCAAATGCACATGCAAAGCCCCTGTGGTAGGAGGAGCATGTCTGGTGTGATTAGGCAATGAGGAGGCCCATGTGACTGGAGGAGGTAAAGACGGAGGGGAAAGGCCAGAGAGTTCAAAGCCTTTTTAGACTTCTGTTCGGAAAGAGGTGAGACCGTGAGAATCTTGGGCAAAGAAGGATGTTGCCTGACTCAGGTGTTCACAGGCTCCCTCGGGTCTCTATGGGGTCCAGTGGCAGAAGTCAGGAGGTCAAGAGAGAGGCCATAGCAATAGTCACAGGTGTGAGTCAGCTGATTCTAAGGTGTAAATAAAAGAACACATCTAGCTGGGTACTGTGGCGCACACCTGTAATCCCAGCGGCTGGAGAGTCTGAGGCAGGAGAATTGCAGGTTCATAGCCAGCCTAGGCAAATTAACAAAACTGTCTCAAAATCAAATTTATAAAAGGGATGGAGGTATAGCTCAGTGGTGGAGTGCTTGCTGAGCATGCTCAAGGTCCTGAATTCAATTCCCTGTACAATTCTGACCCTGTTAGGTTCCAGTACCTGGTACCAGTCCTGTTTGAATTTCAGCTCCATCCTAACTCACTGGCACCATCTGCTACCTTCCGTAGTCCTGAGCCTCAGTTTCTCCATTCATAAAATGGAATACACTGCTGGGCATGGTGGTGCATGCCTGTAATCCCAGTAGCAGGCTGAGGCAGGAGGATGGCAGGTTCAAAGTCAGACTCAGCAATTTACCAAGACCCTGTCTCAAAATAAAATATAAAAAGTGCTGGGGATGTGACTCAGTGGTTAAGTGCTCTTGGGTTCAATCTCTGGTACAAAAAAAAAAAAAAAAGGGTGGGGGAAGGGGGCAGAGAGAGAGAGTATACAACAGTGCGGGCCCCTGAGGCTGCTGTAAGGGCTCAGTGAACTGATATGGGTGCAGCCCTTGGCCATGCGCTAGGAGAGCGTGGTAAATGCCACTTGCTGGGGATTATTCACATAACATGCAGTTCAAGAGCATAGAGTAAGAAGCAGCATTCAAATCCCAGTCCCCATGCCCATGTGACCCTGAACAAGTTCTGAAGCTATTTTTTATTTTATTATTATTATTTTTTGGTACTAGGATTGAACCCAGGGGTACTTTATCACTTAGCTACATCCCTAGCCTCTTTAATTTTTTTTTTATTTTGAGACAGGATCTCGCTAAGTTAGGGCCTTGCTAAATTGCTGAGGCTGGCCTTGAATTTGGGATCCTCCTGCCTCAGCCTCCTGAGTCCCTGGGGTTACAGGCATGTGCCACCACATCCTGCTTAAGCATTTCTGTGCCTCAGTTTCTTCACTGGGTCATCTGCCCTCAGAGCATCATTGTGAGGATTAAACATTCTTGGAAGAAAACCTCTTGTTCATTGCCTGTCGCATATGGTGAACACTCTATCTTTTTCTATTAGCATTTCTTTATTGTTTTGTTTTTTTAGTTGTCGATGGTCTTTTATTTTATTTCTTTTTATTAGGTGCTGAAGATCAAACCCAGTGCCCCACACATGCTAGGCAAGTGCTCTACCACTGAGCTGCAGACCCAGCCCCTCTATTAGCATTTCTATGCTTTTCTATTCAGATGTTTTCCTCAAACCCTTTGTCAAAGGGACCTGTCTGAGCAGCTGGGATGCTCATTACTTAGGGACAAACTTCTGGGAGGGCGGGGGCTGCCGGCCTGGCTGTGTGGGCGAGGCCTCGGGCCACTGCAGCCCTTGGGGACTTGGCTGGAGTCCGGAAGCTGTGGGGGCTGGGTGGCATCTGATGTCCTGGCACAAGCATTGTGACAGGGCAGCCTGTGTCAGTTGGCCTGATCCAGCAGCCCAACTTCCATTTCCTCTCCCCCCACTTTTGCCTCTCTCAGGGTCTTGGTCCATTTTCTGTTGCAAATAACTTCGTACCATAGACTGGGAAAGTTATAAAGAAAAGTTTCCTTAGCTCAAACTTTTAAGATTGAGGGGCCATATCTGCCTGTCTTGCTGGCCAAGTCCCCAAGTGACACATGGAGGGAATCACAAGGTGAGAAATAGGCAGTGCATGTATTCAGAATCTCTTTCCCTTCCTGTGCTGGGGATGGAACCCAGGGCCTCTCTCACGCAGTCTCACGTGACCCACTGAGCCACGCCCACAGATCCGCTCTCACTTTGCGTGTGGTTTTTTTTTTTTTTTTTTTTTTTTTCCTGTACTGGGAATTGAACCCAAGGTGCTCTACCCCTGAGCCACGTCCTAACCCTTTTTATTTTTTATTTTTTTTATTTTGACATAGGGTCTTGGCTAAGTTGCTGAGGCTGGCCTTGAACTTGCAATTCTTCTGCTTTAGCCTCCCAGGTTGCTGGGATGACAGTGGGTGCCACCGTGCCTGGCACTTCTTATATAACCACCAGTACTCAGTCAGGAGGGCTCAACCCAGGTGATCTCTAGTCCTAACCACCTCCCAAAGGGCCCACCTCTAAACATCATGGTCCAATTCAGTTTCTACCCTCTTAATACCTCCCAAGAGGAACTAAACTCCCATGAGTTTCAGAGAGGACAAACTACATTTGAACCACAGCACTCAGGATCTGCCAAAGAAAAGGCCCGATCGCCTCCAGAGGGGCTCTGCTCTGTTTCTCTGTCCTTCAGCAACTGTGTGGCGTGAGTGTCTCAGTTCCCCCTATCAAGTGAGAACAATTTATGGTTAGTTTATTTATTTATATTTTTCCTTCTTTTTTTTTTTTTTTTTTGTGGTGCTGGGGATCGAACTCAGGGCCTTGTGCTTACAGGGCAAGCACTCTACCAACTGAGCTATCTACCCAGCCCCTATATTTTTCCTTCTTATGGTGCTGGAGAGTGAACCAAATGCTGGCCAAGTGCTCTACCCCTGAGCCACACCCCCAGCACTTAGCGCTTCTTGAAGCTGTGAACCCCAGACCTGGGCTAGGTGCTTTTGGAGCATTAAGTCCTTACAACATCTTCAAGGGAAATGTCAGTATTAGCTTCATTTTCCAGTCAGGAAAATGGCGGCTGGGAGATGGAAAGGTGTGTCCAACATCACCCAAGAAGGATGGGAGCCCTGTTGGGTCCGACACCCCTCACCCCACTTGCAAGCTGTGGACCCTTTGGAGCAATTACATTCCTTCTCAGTGCCTCCACGCCCCACTCCATATTGTGGGAAATAAATGACAAGATGTACCACCTGCACTTAACGCTGCCATTGTAGTGTAGCAGCCGCAGAGAATATGAAATGTATGAGCCTGGTGTGTGTGAATAAAACTTCTCGTGGAAAACATGGACACTAACATGTATATTTCACATCATTTTCTCATCACCAAATATTCCTTTTAATTAAATGTAATTAATTAAAACAAAATTTTTGTTGTAGTTGTTTTGGGCTCTTCATTCTTTTGATTTTTTCAACCATTTAAAAATAGGTGGGATTTACCTGTAAACCCAGCAGTTCAGGAGGATAAAACAGGAAGATGGCAAGTTTGAGGCCAGTCTCAGCAATTTAGTGAGGGCCTAAGCAATTTAGTGAGATTCTGTCTCAAAATAAAAGGACTAGGGATGTGGCTCAGTAGTTAAGCACCCTTGGGTTCAATTCCTGGTACCAAAAATAAACAAACAAAAATAAATAAGGCTGGGGACAGTGGCGCACGCCTGTAATCCCAGCGTTTTGGGAGGCTGAGACAGGAGGATCGTGAGTTCAGTCAGCCGCAGCAAAAGCAAGGTGCTAAGCAACTCAGTGAGACGCTGTCTCTAAATAAAATATGAAATAGGGCTGGGGATGTGGCTCAGTGGTCAAGTGCCATGAGTTCAATTCCCAGTACCTCCCCTCCCCCCCAAAAAAGGACTGTGGCTGGGATGTAGCTCAGGGGTGGAGTGCTTGCCTAGCATGCACAGGCTCTAGACTCAACCCCTAGCATAAAGGATGGAAAAAAGAAAAATAGAAGAAGCAATAGCAGCAGCAGCAATGACAGGCAGAATACTAGCCCCCAAATATATCCCCATGGCAAGTTCCTGAACCTGGGTATATGTTGTTAGTTTACATGGCAAAAATGGGACTTTGAAGGTGAATTTAAACTAAGAATCTTAAAATGGTAGATTATTCTGGATAATCCAGGTGAACCCTTGGGCACCTGGGTAAGAGTCCTTATAAATGAAAGAGGGAGGTGGGGAATCAGAGAAGGACATATGACAATGGAAGCTGACATGGGCTTGAGGCGATTATTAACTTTAAAGATGGTCAAAAGCCTGCCGCACTGGGGCACGCCTATAATCCCAGCTAATCCCAACTACTCAAGAGCCGAAGGCTAGAGGACAGAAAATTCAAGGCCAACTTGGGCAGTAGAGCAAGACCCTGTTTCAAAATAAAAATTTTTAGAAAAGGGCTGGGGATGTAACTCAGTGGCAGATCAGTTGCCCAGCATGTGTGCGACCCCAGATTCCATCCCCCGTACAACACATGCAAAAAATAAAATAAAATAAAATAAAGATGATAGAAAATAAAGCCTCTAGAACCTGGAATCAATTCTTCCCTAGAATCTCAGAAGACTCTAGAGTTTCTCAGATTATTTCAGAGAATCTAGAATCCTCAGAAGACATGGATGCTTGATCACAGCCTAGGGAGATGCGTATTGGACTTCTGGCTTCCTGAACTGTAGGATAATTGGCTGGGGGTGCATCTTGTGGCAAGAGGGTGCTGAGCACCTGGGAGGTCCTGGGTTTGAGCCCCAGCACTGCAAAAAATTTTTAAAAAGCTGGTGTAGTGTTGCACCCCTATAATCCCAGCCACTCTGGGGGCTGAGGCAGGAGGATTGAGGGAGCTCAATGCCAGTCTCAGCAATTTATCGAGGTGCTAAGCAACTCAGGAAGACCCTGTCTCTAAATAAAATACAAAAAAGGGCTGGGGATATGGCTTAGTTAAGTACCCCTGAGTTCAATCCCTGGTACAAAAAAAAAAAAAAAAAAAAATTAAAAATTAAAAGTAAAATAAATTTTGTGTTGTTTTAAGTCATCAAATTGTTGGTTTTGTTACAGTGACCAATGGAAACTCATACAGATACTAGTTCAGGAATTGGACAGCCTGTTTCTGTTGCTCACAGTCTTTGAGATCATGGGCATGTTATTTCCCTCTCAGCTTCATTTACTGCATCTGTCTAATGAACTTAATGGTGGGCTCAATCTCACAAGGTTGCTATACAGATGAAATGAGGTCAACTCTGTGACTTTATGTATTTTTGGTACTGGGGATTGAACCCAGAGATGCTCTATCACTAAGCTGCATCCCCAGCCCTTTTTATTTTTTATTTGGAGACTTCAAACTCAGGGTCCTCCTGCCTCAACCTCCACTGGGATTACAGGCATATGCCACTGTGCCTGGCACCTGGGTGACATTTTAGAAGAGTGCCTGGCACATGGCAAACCTCAGGAAAGGGGACATGAGTGCTGTTCTGATGGTGTCTTCCAGCGTCTTCTGCAGAGATTTGTTCAGCAAATTCCCCACCCAGCAAGTTTTGGATTGGGCTCAATTAAAAACCATTAGTATTTGTTGCTCACTCCATTCCCTTCGGCTCCACCCAGTAAGGTTCACAGGAGCTAATGGAACCCATCAGATGGCAAGGTCAGTGTCCCTCTTATGTTTCCTGAGAGCCCACAGGACCAGGACTGGTGCCAACCCTATCCCTGGTGCCCTCTGCACTTTTAGCTCCATCTCACAGAGGGGTGATTCATGTTCACCCAGCAAGACTCTGCTGCCACACCCATGGCACCAAATCCTCAGGCTCTGCAATCTCTCCCTGACTGAAAGAGCTGTCCCCGTGCATCTCCCTTCCCTAGTCTGGCCTGGTCATGCTCAAACACCCTTAGTGGCTCCTTCTTTACCAGTCAAACCTAGATCAGAGATGGACCTCTTTGGTGATGGGTAAACTGTCACTGCTCCCTAAGCCTTCATTTCCTCTGCTGTTAAATGTGTTGATAGAGTGTCCATTATGGCAAAGAGGGTCTGAAAGGTGTTGGGACCTCTGGGGTCAACACTGACTTTTTTTTTCTCCCCCTTGTGGTGCTAGGGATTGAACCTAGGATCTTATGCACGCTAGGCAAGTGTTTTACTGCTTTTTGTTTTATTTTGAGGTAGGGTCTTACTGAGTAGTGCAGGCTGGCTTCAAACCTGTACTCAGCTGCCTGAGTGGCTGGACTACAGGCAAGTCCCTGGCTCAAAATTGTCTGCTTTTATGTGACTGCAACCTGTTTGGCAGCCTGTAGATATTCCAGCTGGCACCAGAAACTTCTGGTAATCTCTTATCTCTCCTCCCACATGCCTTGCTGGTCTCACCTCCTATCTCACGGTAGATGTTTCTCCTGTGTTTTCTTTCTCATACTTGTAATACTTCTGTTTTTATGTATTTGCATGATTAATGCATGTGGAATTTATTTTGCTATGCGTTTGGGGGTGGGGTTAAGTTTATTTTCCTCCAAATGTGCATCAATGCTACTGACCAAAGGATTTGTCCTCTCTCTGAAAGACTGAGAATTCCACCTTTGTCATATATTAAATTGTTTTAAGTAAAAAATCCACAAACTAACTTTTTTTTTTTTTTTTTTTAGCCCTAGGGATGGAAACTGGGACCTTGCAAATGCTAGGCAAGCACTCTCCCACTGAGCCATAGCCCCAGTCCCTCACAAATTTGTTTTTAAAATATGTGTACCTTTAGCCTGGTATAGTGGTACACTCCTCTAATCTCCGTGTCTCCGGAGGCTGAAGCAAGAGGATCACAAGTTCAAGGCCAGCCTGGACAATGTAGTGAGACCCTGATTCAAAATAAAAAGGGCTCAGGACATAGCTCAGTGGTAAAGTGTACCTGGTTCGAATCCCCAGTGCAAAAAAAAAAAAAAAAAAAAAAAGAAAGAAACACCCCAAACCAACCCTGCTCACTGATAACTCTAAGCCGCAATTTTCAATCTTAGTTCTGCCTATGTGGATTACATATTGTGGTTATTCATTCATGGTACCCTTACTGAGGTCCTGCTTTATGTCATGTGCTAATGCTGGTCACTGGGGGCAGAGTTATGAACAAAAGAGGCAAGGGGGCCACACTTAACCACCAATAAGAAAGAGATGGTGATAAGTGACACATTTAAAAGGTAGCTGAGCTGGCCTTAGAGGCAAGCCCACCTACCTGGTCCTAGCTACTTGGGATGCTAGGGCAGGAGGATCTCGAGCCCAGATTTTAGGCCAACCTTGGCAATGTATCGAGACCCTGGCTGTATAAAACGTTAAAATAAAATGAATGTGATGGGATAGAGAAGAAAGGGGCCCTGCCTTATCTATTTGTTTATTTGCTTATTTATTTTTCATGGTAGTGGGGATGGAACCCAGAACCTGTGCCCACTAGGAATGTGCTCTTCCACTGAGCTATACTGTTTAGATAAGGTTGACAGAGAAAACCTCTCCAAGGAGATATTTCAGCACATGCCCAAAGGAGGTGGTACACATAGACATCTGGAAGAAGAGTTTCTGTGCAGAGGGAACAGAACCGCCAGTGCCAAGGCCCTGAGGTGGGGCTATGCTTGGTGATTCTGTGGTATAGCCAGGAGGCTGGTGAGACTGCAGAGCAAGCAAAGGATAGAGTGGGAGTAGACGAGGTCAAGGGAGAGGCCATGAGGAGGAGTTCTGCCTTTCCTCAGAGCAAGGTGGAAGTCACACAGGGTTCCGAGCAGAGGAGGTGCACTCTGATTTGGGCGTTCACAGGCACCTATGCCTGCTGTGGAGAGGACAGACTGTGGAGGCTGCACAGGGTAAGGGTAGGAGCCAGGAAACCTGGTGGAGGTGCCTGCACTGGTCCAGGCAGGAGATGGCCGGCTGTGTGACAGGGGTGGGGGTGAAGAGGGAGATGAGGAAAGCTTGGTTCTGGATGAGTCTGAAGGCGGGGCAGGTGGGAAGCAGAGGGGTCTCCCACGTTTCTGGCCTGAGCATCTGGAAGGATGGAGCTTCCATTACCATGCCTGGGTAACCTTGCTGAGCATGAGGTGACAGTGAGATCTCCACGTGGAGTGAGGGGAGGGAGGTGCCTCACAAATGTGCAGCAGGAGGTGAGGCCTGTGTAGGAAGCAGACATTCTGGAGCTGTCAATGAGGACCTTGTAGGTGGGGTCTTGAGTCTGAGTATCCCAGGGACCAGGTAGCCAGGAACAGATGAGGCTTTTGACCTGGGACCGGCCTGATCTCTGTCCACTGCTCAGACTGGGTGGGGTGGGACTAGACCGCCTTAGGGTTGGCAGGCATTGCAGGAACCACAGGGTTTCTTTGGGAGTCCTGGTCACCCAAGGGCATGGCTTGGCGCCTTGGACCTCGCCTGTTTGCTGAAGCCTGTGGCCCAGGAGTCAGGCAGGGCCTCCTTAGCAGGAGGCCACGGGGAAAGATGGCATTTTCTCCAGGGACAAAATAAGTCAGTGACCCCCCTCCCCCAGGGGGCGGGGTTTGACTGAAGTAGCACCTAGTACAATTATGGAACACCAAATATACATATCTCACCACACTGATTGTATACCCCACCTTGCTGAATACACCCCTATACGACTGTATAATACCTGTGATGGGCTGTACTGTATACAACTGGCCTCAAAGAGATTGGGAAACCTTGCTGTGTGCTGATTCTGTAGTCTAAGCTATTGGGGAGGCTGAGGGAGGAGGCCTGCTAGAGCCCAGGAGAGAGACTGTCTCAAAAAAGAAGAAACAAAAACCAAACAAAAACAAACAAACAGAACTAAAAACAGACCAAAATAAATAAAATCCACCAGTCTGAGGTTTCAACCCCAATACTTTATTTATAGTTGGTTGTTTGGGCCCAGCCATCTCCCAAACCTCCTCTGCCTCAGTTTCTACACTTGCAGAATGGAATAGTGGAGGCGCACCTTGGGGGTTGGAAACTGTTCCCTGCTGTGTCGCTTGGTGGGTGGCAGGAGGGTAGGCTGAGGCCCCCGGGTGAAGCCACCGGGTTCCCGGGTGGGGGCTGGGTCGGTGTGGGGGGCGGGGAGGGCTAAATCCGGCGGTTGGTGAGTGGCGGGAGCAGCTGCTGCCCGGATCGGCCCCCTCTTCCGTCCCTCCCCTCCGTCCCTTGGCTCGGGCCGGTCTGACCGGTTTGGGCCGCCCAGCCTGGCACTTGGCTGGGAGGAGCCGCCGCCAGTCGCTCGCTCGCTCGGTGTCTCTCTCGGGACGTCTGCGCGTCCAGACCCCGGGACTGAGAGGGCGCGGGAGCAGGCGGGCGCCGTCGGGGCCCGGCGCCCGCAGGGATGGGGGGCGATCGGCAGGATTACTACGGGAAGCACGGTAGGCTGACCCCCTTCCCGCACCCCCGGGCTGGCTCCTTGGAGGGCGCAGCGGGGGGACCTCGGGGAGGAGAGGAAAGACCCCTAGAGGGAGGGAGAAGCGGAATTGCAGATCTCTGCCTGAGCCCCCATCTCCTGCCAGCCTCCCTCACCCCAGTTCTGTCCAGAGCTGCCTCTTGTACGTTCCAACAAACCCCCTTCCCCTAAGAACATGCTTCTGTTTCTGTAGCCCCTTCCGCTGCAGAAGCCCCCTGCCCCATGTCACCTTGAACCTTACCCTTTCCGTCAGGTTCCCTGGCGGTAGCCCTTCCTGGCTTCCCACCTCTGGTTGGCGCCAGCTGATAAATCTTGCTGTTAACAATTAGGGGCTCTCCCGCCCCTTGCTGTGGTATGCACTGACTGGGGACTTGGGTGTGGTGGCCCGGAGGTACAGTGCAGCCAAAAATTTGCACTAGAGTTCTAAATTTTACTCCTGCCCACGCACAGCACACCTAGGGTCATCTGGGGCAATGGGTTCCCCAGCCTTTTTTTAGTTCAGATCTTCTGACCCCCAAGCTTAATCCTATTGACTTTCAGGAACTCCCCAGAAGTACGATCCTACCTTCAAAGGACCCATTTACAACAGGTAAGGGCTCTGGATTCCTGGCAGCAGGGGATGCTGTTCCTTCTTAAGCGACCCCAACCCTCCTTTCTGCACCCCTCCAGTCTGTTCTCCAATACACTGGTGATAAATGTTTGCAGCCTGATAGAAGGACTGATTTTCTGTAATATAAAAAGAAGTTCATACAGATTTTTAATTTTTTTTTTTTTTTTTTTTTTTTTTTTTTTTTGTGGTACTGGAAATTGAGCCCAGGGACGCTCCTACCACTGAGCTACATTCCCAGTCCTGTATTTTATTTTATTTTTTTGGTACTGGAAATTGAACCCAGAGGCACTTTACCTATCACTGAGCTCGGTACATCACCATCTCTTTATTTTTTTGCTCTGAGACAGGATCTCACTCACTAAATTGCTTAGGGCCTAAATTGCTGAGGGTGGCCTCCAGTTTGCCATCCTCCTGCCTCAGCCTCCCAAGTCACTGGGATTCTAGGCAGGCACCACCGCATCTGATGAGATTTCTTCTTCTCTCCATCTTTTTTTCTTTTGTACTGGGGATCAACTTTTCCACTGAGCTACACCTCCAACTTCGCAAATGGATATTAAAACTAAGCAAAAGACAGGATCAGATCATTGACAGAATAAGTACTGTAGACAATGAACTTAAGAAAAGATGCTCAACTTCAGGAAAAAATAAAATAAAGGAATGTAATTTGAAACAATACCAGATCATATTTCCCCATAAGAGATTAGCACAAATAAAAGATTGATATATATTCTGCTCTGAAATTGTTGCAGTCTTTATTTATTAATTTATTTTTTGCAATTCTTGGGATCCAGCCTGGGGCCTAGCAAATGGCTAAGCAAGTATTCTCTACCACTGAGCTACATCCCTAGCCCTATTCTTTTATTTTGAGGCAGGTTCTCACTCAATTGCTCAAACTGACCTTGAATTTGAGCTCCTCCTTCCTCAATCTCCAGAGTAACTGGGATTACAGGTTTGTACCATCAAGCCCGGCTAGTCTTCATTAATTTTTTATTCAAAAAAATTTTTTTTAGTTGTTAGTGGACCTTTATTTAATTAATTTATTTATATACAGTACTGAGAATCAAACCCAGGGCCTCACACATGCCAGGCAAGCACTCTACCACTGAGCCACAACCCCAGCCCCTTCGTTTATTTTTGAGATAGGGTCTTGCCGTATTCCCCAGGCTGGCCTAAAATCCTAGGCTCAAGTGATCCTCCTGGGGAGTGGGAACTACAGATGCATACCTCTATAACTGGCTGGTGCAATCTTTTGGGGAGGTAATTAAAAATATAAAGTTTCTGCCTTCTTTTTCTCCCAAGTACTAAGGGTTGAGCCCAGGGGTGCTCTAACACTGAGTTACACCCCCAACCGTTTTTCTTTTTTATTTTGTGACAGGGTCTCTCTAAGTTGCCTAGACTGGCCTCGAACTTGTGATCCTCCTGCCTCAGCCTCCTGAGTCTCTGGGATTACAGGTGTGCACCACTGTGCCCAACTGGAATATAAAATTTTCTTAATGTAAATCTCTTTGTTCCCAAGACTTTAACTCTTCCTCTTTTTTAAATTTTTTGTTTTTGGTTGGTTGGTTGGTTGGTTTTTTGGCAGTGCTAAGGATGGAGCCCAAGGCCAGGAGCATGCTAAGCAAGCACCCTACCACTGAGCTACACTCACAGCCCCCCAGATTTTAATTCTAGGGAAAACATTTCCCAATAAACCTTGCATACATGGACAAAATGTTACTAGGAATTGCTGGCAAAGATGTGGTAAAATAGCCGGGTGGAGTGGTGGATGCCTGTCATCCTAGCCACTCAGGAGGCTGAGGCAAGGTGGCAAATTTAAGGCCAGCCTCAGCAACTTAGTGAGGCCCTAAGCAATTTTGTGAGACCTTGTCTCAAAATACAAAATAAAAGATAAAAAGGACTGGGGATGTAAAAAGGACGCTGGGTAAAGCGTCCCTGTGTTCAATTCCCAGTACCAAAAGAAGAAAAAGAAAATGATGAGGGAAAATGGACACTTTGAAGCACAAGAGACATTGCTGTCATAACCTGTCTCAAGGACAGTGTAGCATTTAGATATCAAAACATAAATTGCACATGCTCTTTGGCACAGCATTTAAGCTACTCAGGAAAATGTGCATTATTGCATGGATACCTAGGGGCCAGATGGACCCTTGCCCTGATGCTCTCCTTCTGTTCCCAGGGGTTGCACAGACGTCATTTGCTGTGTGGTCCTTCTTCTGGCCATTGTGGGCTACGTGGCCGTGGGCATCATAGGTGAGTGGAAGAGCCGGTAGGAGAAGGAGGTTACAGGGTGGGAGGGGACAGTGCAGCCTTTGGGGCAGGGGTAGGGCTGGTACTCAAGGGTGGCAGTACCTCAGCTCTGCTGAATCCCTCCACAGCTTGGACCCATGGGGACCCTCGAAAGGTGATCTATCCCACTGACAGCCGTGGGGAGTTCTGCGGACAGAAGGGCACAAAAAATGCGTGAGTGGGCTTCCCTTGGTGGGCAGAGGGCTTCATGAGCACAGGGGAGATGGTTCTAGGCTTTCCCCATCGGCTCCATCCATTAATCCCTCCACAAATACAGTCAACCCTCAGAACCCAAGGGTGGTTTCTCCCAGGCCCCCTGCAGATTAAAATGTTTGAGTGCTCTGGTTCCTCATATTAAGGGGAATGGTATTTGCATAGGATCAAGGCCCATCCTTGATCACACCTCAGGGCACTTTAGCATCTCTAGTCATTTAAGGTGACTTGTGGTGGGTGCACAGTACGATGTACATGCCACATAGGCGCCTGCTGTACTGTGTTGTTTAGGGAACAATAAGAAAGACAAGTCTGTACTTATTCCTTTTTTTTGCACGTGCAAGTGCTGGTGACCCAGCCCAGGGCTTCAAGTTTGCACCATCTAACACGGAGCCATACCCTTGGCCCTGAGCCTCCTTCATCCCTAAAAGGAGGACCACAACAGTTCCACCTCCAGGGGTCTGTTTTTGTTTGTTTGTTTTTTTGTTTGTTTTGTTTTGTTTTTGTGCCAGGGATTGAACTTGGGTGCACTTGACCACTGAGCCACAACCCCAGCCCTTTTTATTTTTTATTTTGACAGAATCTTAGCCAAGTGCCCAGGCTGGACTTGAACTTGCCATCTTCCTGTCTCAGCCTCCCAAGTAGCTGGGATGACAGGGGCCTGGCTTCCAGTTTTTATTGGTTGTTTTTGTAAATTTTTATGTGGGGTGGTTGAGAAGTATTGACTATTTCCATTCTTCCTTTCCCGACCCTAGGAACAAGCCCTTCTTATTCTACTTCAACATTGTGAAGTGTGCCAGCCCCCTCGTCCTGCTGGAATTCCAGTGTCCCACCCCACAGGTAACTTGTTCCCACCTTTCCTCTTTGCTCTCCTGTTCACTTTCTGTCTCCCATAAATATGGAGTGGAACCGTTGTCCTGAGTGGGGATCTGGTGTCTGTCTTGACTGCATCTTCTCTTGTCTTTCTGTCCCCCAGATCTGTGTGGAGAAATGCCCCGACCGCTACCTCACCTTCCTGAATGCTCGAAACAGTCGGGACTTTGAGTACTACAAGCAGTTCTGTGTTCCGGGCTTCCAGAACAACAAGGTGAGCAGGAGACTGCCCTGGGAGCTCAGAGGCATGTACCTAGTGGTGCCAACCTGGGGGATTGCCCTCTTCCCTCTCTCGGCAGGGTGTGGCCGAAGTGCTGCGGGATGGTGACTGCCCTGCTGTCCTCACCCCCAGCAAACCCTGTGAGTCCGGAGTTCCATAAGGCCAGGGGGGTAGGGGGAGGGTCTGCAGGGCTCAGCCTGACAGCTCATGTACCCTGTTGCCTGCAGTGGCCCGGCGATGCTTCCCAGCCATCCATGCCCACAAAGGGGTCCTCATGGTGGGCAATGAGACGACCTATGAAGATGGGCTCGGCTCTCGGAAGAACATCACGGAGCTTGTGGAGGGTGCCAAGTGAGGATCAAGGCCCCCCACACCGGTGTCACGCTGCACTGGCTGGGAGAGGGCATGCCCTGGGGTGGGAGGGGTGTCTGACCTGAGCCTCTTCCACCTTCCCCCAGAAAGGCCAATGGGGTTCTGGAGGCACGGCAGCTGGCCATGCGGATATTTGAAGATTATACCGTCTCTTGGTACTGGATTGTCATGTAAGAGGGAAGGTGGCTCTCCCCTGGCTGCCCCATATGAGGCTCTCGTGGGATAGGATCTTCTAATGTCCCTATTTTATCCCCCAGAGGCCTGGTCATTGCCATGGTGATGAGCCTCCTTTTCATCATCCTGTTGCGCTTCTTGGCTGGCATTATGGTCTGGGTGATGATCGTCATGGTGATTCTGGTGCTGGGCTACGGTGTGTCTCTCCCTCCCTGTATCCATCCTTGCCTAAGGTTGATAAAATGCCCATGCCCTTTGACCTATTTGTAAGAGCAGCCACTTGAAAACAGCCTCAGTGCCATTAATAGGGGACAGGTTAAGTCCAGCTCTCTGGTGCTGGGGATACAGCTCTTCGGTAGAGTACTTGCCTGATCTATGCAATCCCCTTGTGTTCAATCCCCAGTGCCACAAACAAAAACAATACTAAGGGCGGTGGGGGGGGGCTGGTGTCATCGGCTGTAGCTCAGTGGCAGAGAGCACCTGCCTAGCATGGACAAAGCCGTGGGTTCCTTCCCAAGTACTGCCCAGAACAAACAAAAAAACAAGAATCTCTGGCTATTTGTAGCCTTCCAAACCAGGACCTAGGTCAGTATTTTATGAACACCAAAAGACATTCTCGAGCAGTTTTTTTTTTTTTTTTTTTTTTTTAGCACAGGGGAAAGGGGTGCCTGTGCTGGCACCAGAATGCCTGGGGATCAAATCCTGGTTCTGTCACTTCCTAGCTCTGTGTCCTTGGGCACGTGACTAAACCTCACCGTGCCTCAATTGCTTCCTTTCTTTTATGGGGATAATTAATATTTACCAGTTGGGAGGCCTATGAGAAGGAGACAATGTGAGGATAAAGCCAGGGGAAGGGCCTGTCTAGATTAGGATGATAGACTCTGGAGGCACCGCTCACAAAGCAGTGCTTCATAGGCCGATGCTTCACTTCATCTTGCTTTAGGATAAGTGCTTGGCTGCCCAGTCTGAGGACACAGTATCCAACCGTTCATGTTAATAGTGGTTTCTGGCTGGGTGCTGGCACTTTAGATTGCTTGATTTGTGTTTTAATAACTGTAGTTGATAATTTTATTTATTATTTATTTTTGTGGTGCTGGGGTAGAGCTGAGGGCCTCACATATGCCAGGAACGCACTCTACCACCAAGATACATACACCCTTGTCCTACAGTTTTATCTTACAAGGAGCTAAGGGGAACAGGCGAGGCAGCAAGATCACAAGTTCAAGGCCAGCCTCAGCAACTTAGGCCCTAAGCAACTTAGTGAGACCCTGGTGCAAAATTAAAAATTAAAAAAGGGGGATCTGGGGATGTGGCTCAGTGATTAAGCACCCCTGGGTTCAATGCCTGGTACCAGAAAAAAGAAAAGAAAAAGGAAATGTGATAGATATACACAATGGAGTTGGTGGGCTGAGGTTGTGATTCTGTGCAGGAATATTTCACTGCTACATGGAGTATTCCCGACTGCGTGGGGAGGCTGGCTCTGATGTCTCCCTGGTGGACCTTGGCTTCCAGACAGACCTCCGGGTGTACTTGCACTTACGGCAGACTTGGATGGCCTTCAGTGAGTTGAAGCCCCCTGATCCTGCCTCTGATGGAGCCTTGGAGGTGGTGGGGAGCCCGAACAGCTCATCCTCTCTGCCCCTTACAGTGATCATTCTGAGCATTCTTGAAGTGGTCATCATCTTGCTGCTCATCTTTCTCCGGAAGAGAATTCTCATCGCCATTGCACTCATCAAAGAAGCCAGCAGGTGGGGGCCAGGGCACTAGGGGACCTGGCTGGGTTTTTCCCTAAGGCTGTTCAGGTCCTGATGCCTGTGTCTCTGCTCCTCCCCAGGGCTGTGGGATACGTCATGTGCTCCCTGCTGTACCCTCTGGTCACTTTCTTCCTGCTGTGTCTTTGCATCGCATACTGGGCCAGCACTGCTGTGTATCCACCTCCGGACTCCATTTCTGACAGCCTATGGACAGGGCTGGAACATGGTGGTGGTGGTTATGGTGGTGGTAGAGGTGGTAGTGGGGGTGTGGATCCTTTCTCACAAGCCCCTGGGGTTCCCTATCCAAGATTTCAAGTTCCTTAATGAGCCCTTCAGCTTCCTGTCCACTTCTAATGAAGCTGTCTATAAGATTTTCGATGATGCCTCCTGCTCACTAGCTGGGAAAACCTGCAACCCTGAGGTGAGTGTCCCTGGGGCAGGGAGGGCAGGTACTGCCCCAGCAGCCCCCAGACATTTTGAAACCTCTCATTCCTACTTGGAGATCATGTGGCAGACATTTGGCACCAACTGTATGCCATGTAAGGGGTATCAGTGACATGGAGTTGAAGAGACCCCCATGCCTGGATCTGGCAACTTTCCAGGACACACTGGGAAGTGATGCACCCAGCATCCTGGGTGCTGAAGTACACATCTTGTTCCCCCTTCATTTCATGTCCAGTGCCTACACCCTTTTCTCCACCTCTGTGATGACTGTTCTTGTTTCTAGAATTCCTTGTGTTCCATGTGTTCCTATCTTGAACCCCCAATTCCTTGATGGCACCCTGATCCTCATGACTTGTGTCTTATCCCATGGTCTAACCTGATTGGTGGCTCAATGATGCCCGGAGCCCAGCTGAACTCTTGGCCCCTGTATTTTGACTTAGACTTGTGTCCCTGCCCCAGACCTTCCCTTCCTCCAATGAATCCCGCCTGTGCCCCAACGCCCGATGCCAGTTCGCCTTCTATGGTGGTGAGTCGGGCTACCACCGTGCACTGCTGGGCCTGCAAATCTTCAATGCCTTCATGTTCTTTTGGCTGGCCAACTTCGTGCTGGCGCTGGGCCAGGTCACACTGGCTGGGGCCTTTGCCTCCTACTACTGGGCCCTGCGCAAGCCAGACGACCTGCCAGCCTTTCCGCTCTTCTCCGCCTTTGGCCGGGCACTCAGGTAGTCCAGGGCTGGGGATGGGGTGGGTGGCGTGGAGGTGTTCTGGCCCAGCCGCTAACCGTCTCCTCTGCCCACAGGTACCACACAGGATCCTTGGCCTTTGGCGCCCTCATTCTCGCCATCGTGCAGATTATTCGAGTGATGCTTGAGTATTTGGATCAGCGCCTGAAAGGTGTGGCCCCGCCACAGCTGTTGTTGTCTCTTGCTGAGGGCGGGGCTGTGTGACAAACTGGGGATTGGTTCTTGCTTGTGTGGTGGGTGAAAAAAAGTGGTCGGACCCTAGTTGGTTTCTGCCTGTTTGGATGGAGCTGAGAGGCTAATGTGATTGGTTCCTGCGGTGGAGGAGTAGGGGAGAGAGCCCAGTGTAACCCTGAGGGGCGGGGTCCAAGAGGCCTGACCCACCATTGGGTCCTGCTAGGAGGGCGGGACTAAGGCGGTTACTTTTTCTCTGAGAAGGGTCCTGGGGCCGGGACTGGTTTATTTTGAGATTGGGAGGCAGGAGGATGGGCTTCTGCTTGGGCTTGGGGGCGGGGCCTGCATAGCAGTGTGTGTTTTGATTGGGTTGTCTTGTGGGCGGGGCTAAAATGCTTTACAATTGACTCACTTATTAGGGGCGGAGCCGAGGGCTCGGATGAAGTCTTCTGCTTGTCTTTGAGGGGAGTTTCCTACTTACTTCTGCATCCCTTTATTTCTCTTCCAGCTGCAGAGAACAAGTTTGCCAAGTTTCTCATGACCTGTCTTAAGTGTTGCTTTTGGTGCCTGGAGAAGTTCATCAAATTCCTCAACAGGAATGCCTACATCATGGTGAGTGGACCTGACCTCCCGTGAATGAACTCACCAGCTCCTGCCGGGTGAGTTCCCCACCCAGTGGGCCTGATCCTTCCTCTTCCCTTCCAGATTGCCATCTATGGCACCAACTTCTGCACCTCAGCTAGGAACGCCTTCTTCCTGCTCATGAGAAACATCATCAGGTCAGGGAAGATACCTTCCTCTCGCTGCTTCCCTCTCCCCCTAGTCCTGGAGCCAACATTCACACCTGGCCCTCCCTGTTTCCTGCAGAGTGGCCGTCCTAGACAAAGTCACGGACTTCCTCTTCCTGTTGGGCAAACTTCTGATCGTGGGCAGTGTAGGTGAGTGCCATCCCCCAGGCTGTCAGTGTATGGTAGCCTGTTGGAAGTGACTTGTGGACTGCTTTCGTGCCTTATCTCTTCTGTGATAAGTATCATCTTGGAGGGTTCTTTTCCTATAGCCAGAACTCTCAGCCTTGGTTTCTTTCCCTTACCTCCAGGGATCCTTGCTTTCTTCTTCTTCACCCATCGTATCAGGATCGTGCAGGATACAGCACCACCTCTCAATTATTACTGGGTTCCAATACTGGTATGTAGACTTTTGGGGACAGATAGAGGTCTGGGGATAAGGAGGTGTTGGGACTTGTTGGGACTTGTTTGGCCTCCTTTGGATGAAAATCAGATGGTGAGGGATTAAGTATTTATTCAGTCCACAGACATACCTACTGCATGCCAGGCACTGGGGTGGAGAGGTCCTTTAGAGGTTTTATGATTTAGAAGTGAACAGACATTAATCAAGAATGATATTGGACCAGGTGTGGTGGCACACACCTGTAATCCCATCAACTCTGGAGGCTGAGGCAGGAGGATTGCAAGTTCTCAGCCAGCCTTAGCAACTAAGTGAAGCCCTAAGCAATTTAGTGAGACACTGACTAAAAATAAAAAAAAATAAAAAGGACTAGGGATGTGTCCTAGTGGTAAAGCACCTCTGGGTTTAATCCACAGTCCAAAAAACAAACAAACAAACAAATAAGTAAATAATAGTACTGGTATTCCAGGTGAGGTGACACATACCTGTAATCCCAGTGACTCGGGAGGCTGAGGCAGTAGGAGTGGCCTCAGCAAATTAGAAAGGCTTTACACAGTTTAGACCCTGTTTCAAAATAAAACATAAAAAGGGCTGGGGATGTAACTCAGTGGTAGAGTACCTTCCTGGCATGATCAAGAAAGACCTGGGTTTGGTTCCCAGAACCTAAAAAAAAAAATAGAATGATACTGATGTGTGATTGCAACCTGGAATGTGTCATTGGGACATCTACACAGTATGGGGAATTATTAGGGTCTGTAGTGAAGGATCTGGGTACGTCAAGGGGTCTAGGTGACTTCATCATTCAAGTAATACTGAATCTGAAATCTGAAGATGTAGGTGATATCCAGGCAGAGGAAACAGCAAGTACAGAGGCCCTGAGGTAGGACCCTGTACTAGGAACTGTGAGGAGACCAATGTGGTTGATGTGGAGAGAGTAAAGAGGTAGAGATAGGGATAAGGAGGTGACAGACCTTGGATATGGGTTGAGTCTCCATCTTGAGAGCAGTGCAGGCCTTGGAGCCCAGAGACCTAGATTTTTTTTTTTTTTTTTTTTTAATCTTAGAACCAAAATGAGTAACTGGGCAAATTATTTAATCTCTCTAAAGTCAACTTCAGTCAACAAATGTTTATCAGGCAGCTCTCAAGGAACCAGGAGTCTCCAAATTGCTAGGGATATAGCAATAAATGCACCAACACAGTCTAGTAGGTAGGTGAGTATTAAACCCACAATGTCCTAAAAACATGTAAAATTGCAGCTGAATGCAGGCCTGAGGTGGGGGGCACAGTGCCAGGAGAACACAAAACAGGGTCTAGATGTTGGAGGCAACTTCTGGAGTAGGTGGTACTTGAGAACTTGCTATTTGCTTTCTGCTATTGAAAGCAGAAAGATGATGAGGCATGAACTACACTTAAGTCAGGATAGCAGAAAGTACAAAGGTCCTGAGGTTGAAGAAAAGAAGATGTGACATATGGGATGATGGGATCCTGTCAGCAGGGTGAGAAGTTATTCCAGTGAGGGCTTATCAGCAGGGGATTGACATGAGCCCAGTCTGGAAAGGACATGGTGGGTGGGGGTTGCTCTGGGCAGGAACTTGGGCAGAAATAGGCCATCTCCCCTCACCCAGACGGTGATCGTTGGGTCCTACTTGATTGCCCATGGTTTCTTCAGCGTCTACGGCATGTGTGTGGATACGCTGTTCCTCTGCTTCTGTGAGTGACCCCTCACCCCAGCCCTCATGGGGCCCTGACTCCCTTCTCCCCACGGGTCATGACATCTCCCTCCAGTGGAGCCATGCTCAGCTGTTCAGTGCTCTCCGCTTCCTCAGGTTGTCCCTTGTCCCAGGGCCCTTGCATGCCTTCCTGGCTTCCTCACTGCACAGAGCTGCTCCATCCCATGGTCCCCCAGCCCGGCAACAGCTGGAGCACTCTGCCCTGGGTCCTCAGCTTTGGAGTTGCTGGCTTTGTTGGGGGGCGGATCTGTGGCTGCCACTAACTCTGGTCTCTCCCGTCTGTCTGTTTTTGTTTTTTATTTTCTCTTCCTCTCCTCCATGCCTGCTGGCTTCCCTGTTCTTCCCCTGCCTCCCTTTTCCCCTCCTTTCCTGACTACCCCATTTTCCCCCTGCCGGTTCCTGGGGGGCCCAGGTGAGGACCTTGAGAGGAATGACGGCTCTCAGGAGCGACCCTACTTCATGTCGCCCGAGCTGAGAGACATCCTGTTAAAGGGGAGTGCGGAGGAGGGCAAGCAGGAGGAAGTCGAGGAGTAGAGAGTGAGGGAGACTGGCCTGGGAGCCAGGTGTCCTCCCTGTAGCCTGGGGGGAGGTGCATGTGGGGGGGCTCCCTTGCCTGGGAGTGTGGGATCATGTGGTCCCTTCCCAAGCCCACTACAGCGTGCCCCTCTGGTCCTAGTGTGTCTTGCTTTCTAACCCTCTGAGGCTTCTCTGTGGCCCTCATCCCCTCACCCTGTCCCCATGGCCCCTGCCCGTGGACGCCCTCTCATGCCACCTGCTCTGGGGCCTCTCTCTGCAGTGGAGGATCTGGAGAGAAATGATGGGTCAGCTGAAAGGCCTTACTTCATGTCTTCCACTCTCAAGAAGCTCTTGAACAAGACCAACAAGAAGCTGGCAGAGTCCTAAAGGTCCAGGCCTTCCCTGCCTCTCCAGAGCCCTCCGCTGGGTGCTTGGTCGGCAGCTTGGGTCAGTACCCCCAGCCCGTCCGACTTGCCTGAAGTCCTATCACTGCCTCTCTGCCCCCTCTTCATGATCCAGTTACTGCCAGTTTCTGGGGACCTGGAGGATTTGGGGCATATCTTCCCTATGCCAAGGGGTGCTCAGAGTTTTCACAGCAGCCCTGCAAGACTGAGATGAAATGAGTCACTTTAGCTCTCACTGACTCGGATGGGGACAAATCCGGACGGGGACAAATCCGGCGCAGCTTCTTGGTATCTGGGGTGGGAGGTGGCCAGATCTGCAGGCTCCTTCAAGCTTCCTGTCCTACTCTTAGACCACAGTGGGACAAACTATGGGAAGGACTGTGACTGTATATGAGGGAGCAGTGACTACAATGAACTTGAGTTCCAAGTTCCCCCTGCCTGCTCCAGCTGGGACTGAAACCCGTCTCTGTGGCTGAACAGTTGGCTCAAGGGCCGCCGGATGCATTTCTTTATTATTATTTTTTAACCTGGACATGCATTAAAGGGTCTATTAGCTTTTATTCCATCTGTCTCCACAGCTGGGATGGAGCTGCCAGGGAGTGCCTTCATTTGTCCCTGCCCCTACTGGTTTTGGCTGGGCTGGGAGAATGTGCATGCAGGTGGAGTCCCCACTACAGAGGTGGTATTGGGGGGGCTCATTGAGGGAGCCTTTGATGGGAGGAGATGGGGCCAGATGGTTGGGAGTGGCAGCAGGAAGTGGGCTTGTGTGACCACCAGAGCACGTGGAAGGAGACGCTAATGACTGCTTAATGGAAACCTGCTGGCCAGTTGCCTGACTGGAGAATCGGGCCCAATGTACACCCCCCACCACCCCGCCTCTGCCAGTTATTGACACTGCTCTCTTTGTAAGAGAGAAAAGAAACTGAATCTACCCTAGGGATGGTCTTCAGGGGACAGGGATGGGTGGGGCAGGTGCCCTGGGCTAACTGGGCCCTGTGCCCACTCACCTACCTTGGGGATCCTTTTGCCAAACTGTTGAACTCGGGGGACCTGGTTGTCTGGTTCCCCCTTTGCCCACCACATCCCGAGCAGTCCCCCACCCACAATTCATGCCTTTACCCATCTGCACTATCAGCACTATCCATCAGGATCCTGGAGAGGGAGAATTCCCAGCCTGTGGTCTCCTGTCTCCTGTGCCTGCCACCTGCCATCCCCATCCTGTCTGCCCAGCTCTATGCATCTGTTAACTGCATTCCAACCACTAATAAAGTGCCTATTGTACAGGTCTGGGCCTGGCGTATTTGTGGGAGAATGAGAGGATGGTAGGGGGAACCCCAGCTTCCAGAGCTCTCAGATTCTCAGAGTTGGGGTTATTTCCCAAAGGGAAGAAGGAGGGGCAGGAAACCCACTGTCTGCCCGCTTGGTCTCCTCCCAATTCTTCCATTCAAGCTGCTCAAGTTTCTCCTGAAGGCGTCTGGTTGGAAAATGTTCCTTGGGCTCTGATCCCTGGAGTTCAGAAGGCAGCCACTTCCCACCCACGTCCTCTGTCACATGTCCTGGACACATCCCCCAGGTGTTTGTCCCAGTACAATTCACCTAAGGCCCCAGTCTAGCCCAGCAGTTTTGGATTTGTCCTGCTTCCTGCTGGCTTGCTGCTGCCCCCTGGTGCCAGCTGTTGTCATTGCCTCCAGGCCATCTCCTGCCCCACTTTTTTCCTTTTCCCCTTCTTTCCTTTCTCCCTCCCTCCATCCCTTCCTTCCTTCCTTTTTTTTTTTTTTTTTTTTTTTTTGGTGGTGCTGCAGCTTAAACCCAGGACCCTGAGCATGCTAGGCAAGCACTCTACCACTCAGCTGCATCCAGTCCTTTTTTTTTTTTTTTTTTTTTTTTTTTTTTTTTTTTTTGGTACCTGGGATTGAACCCAGGGGCACCGAACTACTGAGTCACACTCCTAGCCCTTTTTATATTTTATTTTGAGATGGAGTCTTGCTAACCTGCATAGGGCTTTGCTAAGTTCCTGAGGCAGGCCTTGAATTTGTGATCCTCCTGCCTCAGCCTCCTGAGCTGCTGGGATTATGGGCGTGCACCATAATCCTTGTCCCTTTTTGAGAAAAGGTTTCACTAAATTGCTCATACTGTCCCCAAACTTTAGGTCCCATTGCCTCTGTCTCCTGAATAGCTGGGATTACAGGTATGTGCTACCCACCTGGACAATTCTTAGGTAACAACTTTTTGTGTATGATGGGTATGAAATCTACAACTTTTATTAATGCTAAGCATATACTCTAATACTGAGCTACATCTTCAGCCCCATTTACTTTATTTTGAGTATAGTCATCCCTCAGTATTCTTGGGGAGTTTATTACAGAACCCCCCTGAAGGATACCAAATTTTGCAGATTCTCAAATCCCTTACTCATAATGAGGTAATATGTTAACAGCTTCCTGTAGACTCAATCATCTCTAAATGACTTGTAATACCTAATGCAATGTAAATGGTATGGAAATAGATGTTATAATGTTGCTTAGGGAATAACGACTAGAAAAAAAACCTGTACTTGTTCATTACAGATGCATTGCACAGGGCCATACACATGGGAGGCAAAAAAAGCTCTACCACTGGCCTTCAAACCCAAATCCACTCATCTTTTTTAAAAAAATTTTTTTCATATGCTATTGGAATCTGCAGATGCAGAACTCACAGTTAAACAGCGCCAGTCATCCTTCCTCGATGTGCACAGTACCCCACTCCTATTATTCCCTTCCCTTTAACAAGAATGAAAATGAAGGAAGTTTTGGTGATATGGCTAAAGGATGCCCAGTTGCAAAGGGGCCAAGAAGGCTTTCGAATGCATGCTCCTTGACGCCAAAGTCCTCAGTCTCTGCTCTGTACTAGTACTGACACCTGAGTATGCTGTCTTTTACCTGGATATTTTGAATCTGGTTTTTCCTCACCTCCAACTCATATTACCCATACCTGCCTCCAAAACAGCTCCTAACCCCACCCACTTCTTTCCTCCTCTCCAGCTTTCAGTTCCCACCAGCAATCATATGGGCCACAGCAGTCCTGCCAAGCTGCTCCCCAGTTCCTGCCTCTGCTTCCTAGATACATTGTTACCCCTTTAGGGGAAGGAAGGCTCTTGTGAACCCCTAAGTGAGGTCATGCCCCCTTTTCAAGAATCCTCCTTCCAAAGATCAAGGTCAGCCTGGCAACATAGAAAGACTGTGTCTCAAAATAAGAAAATAAAAAAGAACTGGGGGTCTGGGGTTGTGGCTCAGTGGTAGCGTGCTCGCCTAGCACACTGGGTTCGATCCTCAGCACAACATAAAGGTAAAATAAAGGTATTGTGTCCACCTACAACTAAAAATGTATATATTATTAAAAAAAAAAAAAAAAAAGAACTGGGGATGTAGCTCAGTAAAAAAGCACTCTGGGTTCAATACCTAGGACCAAAAGCCAAGAACAAACAAGAGCCAAGGTAACTAACTGGATGCTACTGCAATGGTCCAGACATTGTGGTGGACTGCACTCAGATGGTCTACAGAGAGTATTATGGAAAGTGTTCAGATTTTGATTATAATTTGAAGATGGAGCTAATTTGATTATTACACGTGGAATGTGAAAGAAGTCAGAGCGGGGACAAGTGAGGGTGGAAAGAGGGAAGGAAAAAAAAAAAAAAACACCAAGGTGAGGGTGCAATGTCACAAACATTCTTTTAGGGGGTGTGTGACCACTGCCAGATTCTGTCGTGAGCTTGGCATGTGGATTGCAGCTTTGTATATTCTTGCACTGAATAGTCAATGAGGAAAGGCTACTCTAGGGGACTCTGAACTCCCAGAGACTTCTGATTCTCTGTGTAGGCAGAAGTGCACTGGCAACGTGGTCCTGAGCCCGAGGATGGCCACTGATGAAGAGCTGCAAGTGTGGGGTATGGGGAGTAACATTTCACGAAGCCCAGGTAAGGGTGCAAAAACACCCCAATAAAACATGTGTGTCGAAAAGATGACTGGACATGTGTCTGAACTCCCAAGAATTTCAAGCTGGAAGCATGCAAGAAAAAAAAAATTTTTTTTTTTTTTTTTTGTACTAGGGATTGAACCCAGTGGGAGCTTAACCACTGAGCTACATTGCCAACCCATTTTATTTTATTTTTAAAAGTACTTTTGGGCTGGGGAGATAGCTCAGCTGGTAGAGTGCTTGCCTCACAAGCACAAGGCCCTGAGTTCGATCTCCAGCACCACAAAAAACAAAACTAAACAAAAACTACTTTTGTAGTTGTCAATGAACCTTTATTTATTTATATACAGCACTGAGAATTGAACCCAGTGCCTCACACATAGTAGACAAGTGCTTTACCACTCACTGAGTTACAACCCGAGCCCACCCATTTTAGGTTTTGAGATTCTGTTAAGGTGCCCAGGCTGGGCTCAAACTTGTGATCCTCCTGTCCCTGTATGAGCCTCAAGAAGAGCTAGGATTATAGGCTTGTGCCACTGCACCTGGCTCTCTCAGTATTTTGGTAGTGGGAATTGAACCCAGGGACACTTTATCACTGTGCTCTGTCCCCAGTTCCCTGGTTTTTCACTGTACCAGGGATTGAACCCTGGGGTGCTTAATCATTGAGACATACCCCCATTCCCTCCTTATTTTTTTATTTTGAGGCAGAGTCTCACTAAGTTACTGAGGGTCTTGCTAAGTGGCTGAGGCTGGCCTTGAACTTGCAATCCTCCAGCCTCAGCCTCCCAAGTTGCTACAATTACAGGCATGCACCACAGTACCCAGCTATATTTGAGACTCCATCATACCATTTTCTGGTTCAGCTTCCTTCTGGGTTAGTGTCTTTCTCTACCAAGTTCTTTCAGTAGGATATAATTTCTGTCCTCAACCACACCTTGTCTTCCTGACTTCAAGATCAGAATAAAGAGGACTTCTCTTGCTTCAAAAACCTAAGCTTTGTGCTCACTGGCTCCACAGAGCCTAATTTTGGTGAATTACTTTTTTTTTTTTTTTTAATTAACTAGCCTCACACATGCTAGGCAAGCATTCTACCACTGAGCTGCAACTCCAGCCCCTAATGAATTACTCTTAAGCAAAAAATATGTTTGGGCCACTGGGCCTAGTTTTGGAGTCCGGCAGGAGGATCTCCCATTTGAACTACAGATTAAGCAAGGAAGAGAAATGGTTCTCCAAAGCACTGTGGCATTCATCTAAATTCATCTAATGAGATGAAGGAAGGCAGCAGCAGGGGGTAGCTTTCAAGGGGAGTTCTGGGTGTGATCAGGAGAGTGTCTGTGATCCTTAAGGATTGAGGAAGGCAATGGATGGAGAAGGGTGTTGTTAATGAAGATACTAAGATCTGTGAGGTCCACAGCACCTGTGACAGAAGACAGCAAGAGCAAGGGCTGAACCTCATTCTTAAACTAATGAGGGTGAGGGTGGGAAAAGCAGAAGGGGAAACAACTAGATGACAGGGGTATCTGTAAAGCAAGATGGTGATGGAAAAGGGAACTGTTAACCCTGGGATGGGAGAAATCAAGGACAATGGTAGGAGGCTGGAGGATGGCAGGGATGCAGGGAGGAGAGAGGATAGATGGCATCCTGCATCTTCTATGTTTTATGGTGGCTAAGGAGTAAGATGGACAAGGAGCAATGCTGGATGTGGCTCATCAGGTTGGGCTGAAAACCTCTTACCCACCTGCACCTGGGGGTAGGGTATGGTTGGGCCCAGAAAAACTACACTTTCTTGGGGGGGTAGTATGGGGGAATCCAATCCATGGGTGTTTAAGGGCTGAGTCACCTACCCAATCACCTTCCCGCCCCCCTTTTTTTGAGACAGGGTCTCACTAAGTTGCTTAGGTCTTGCTAAGTTGCTGAGGATGGCTTTAAACTTGGATTCTTCTGCCTCAGTCTCCTGAGTTGCTGGGATTACAGGCATATGCCACCGTGCTCAGCAAGTCTGCACTTCTAAGGGAATTCTGGTTTTCTTGATTTTTTTTTTTTTTTGCATTGCACTTTTACCCCTGAGTTGCTTCCCCAGCGGCCCCTCCCCTTTAATTTTGATACAGGCTCTTGCTAAGTTGCTGAGGTTGGCTTTGAATTTACCATCCTCCTGCGTCTCTGAGATTATAGGTGTGTACAACCTTGCCTGGCCTTTTCTTGACATTTCTAATCCAGCCCAGTGGACCTTATAAAAAAGTGCAAATTGGCCTGGCATAGTGGTGCAGGCCTGTAATCCCCACTCTTCTGGAGGCTAAAGCAGGAGGATAACAACTTCGAGGACAGCCTCAGCAACTTAGTGAAACCCTGTCTTGAAGTAAGATATAAAGTCCTGGAATGTAACTCAGTGGTAAAGTACTTACCTAGCATGTATGAGGCCTTGGGTTCAAACTAAAGAAAAAAATCCCAGGATGGATGGGATGCCAGTCAATAGGTATCATTGTAAGCATGACTGATTTTTTAAGGACTTGCTCCATGCCAGGTACTTGCATGTACAGCAATTTGAGGTTTAAATAACTACAAATTAGCCCTGGGTTCCTCGTGGAGGAGGTTGTGGTTTGAGCCAAGACCTGTGCTTAAAACTGTGATCTCCCTGTCCTTAAATGGGTTTGCATGCCTTATAGGAATGAGAGCTCCAGAAGTAAGTGAAGGAAGGAAGGAAGGAAGGAAGGGAGGGAGGGAGGGAGGAAGGACAACAAAAGTATTTTCTTCAGAAAAGTAACATGAAGTCCTCTCAAGAAAGACCTATGGGCTTGGAAGTCAAAAAACTAGAAACCATTCTTGTTCTGCCACTCGGTGGCGCTGTTAGTTTAGGCAAATCCCCTGGGACACCTCCAGTGTCAAAGAGGTGCTGTTGGTCTTTCTTCAAATATCATGTTAAAAACAATTTAGGTTGTTATTACCATTCATTCAGAGAATTTTATCTGAATACAAGACCCATTCAGGTTACCGAATTTTCTTTTAATCTGAACTCTATTTGAGTGAGCTGATCTCTGAAACCTATCAAATGAATTAAAAATGTCAGAGGCACTCATTATCTATTTTTGTGTGAAATAAATCAATAATTCCTGTAGAGACAAAACTTTTACAATTGCTGCCAAGAGGGAGGAGTCCTGGGTGCCTGAGGGAGTACTCTCATTTTTTCGCACATTTGACACTTCATATCATGTGAATATGAGAGTTCCTAAAAACTCCTTAAATAGTTGGATGCAGGGCTGGGGAGATAGCTCAGTTGGTAAAGTGCTTGCCTTACAAGTACAGGGCCCTGGGTTCCATCCCCAGCACCAAAAAAAAAAAAAAAGTTGGCCACCAGTGGTGTGTGCCTGTAATCCCAGCTATGTGGGGACAAGGCAAGACCCCGTCTGAGGAAATCAAAACCCCAAAACCCTAAGTAAAGTGCAAAAACAAAAAAAAAAAAGCAGGGGCTGGGGCTATAGCTCAGTTGGTAGGGTGCTTGTCTTGCATGCACAATGCCCTGGGTCCAGTCCCCAGCACCACAAAACAAACAAAACAAAACAAAAAACAGTAGGCACAGCAGGTATCAGGTATCAATTTGTATAATCGTGTTTTTACACCATATATATATATATATATATTTTTTTTTTTTTTTTTTTTCTTTCTTTCTTTCTTTTGCGGTACTGGGGATCGAACTCAGGGCCTTGATGCTTGCGAGGCAAGCACTCTACCAGCTGAGCTATCTCCCCAGCCCAACACCTTATATTCTTAATAAAACCTATGATTTTTGGGGATTCCTTTCGCACAAATATCTGTACCGATGCTTTATTTTAACAAGACAGGGAGGCGCAGTGTCCTTGGTCACAATGGGTGACTCAAACCCAGGACAAAAACTTGATTCTCCATCTTTAAATATGCTGCAATATACCTGAGCTTTTGCAAGAAAGATCAGATATTAAATCGTCTTTTTTCGTTCATTTCCCTAGGTCCCCGTCTTTTCACCTCCTTCAGAAAGTATTTTTTAAAAATATTTTTAGTTGCAGTTGGACACAATACCCCTATTTTTACGCGGTGCTGAGGATGGAACTCAGTGCCTCACACGTGCAAGCTGAGCGATCTACCACTAGTCGCAACCTCAGCCCCCTCAGCAACTATCTACCCCGAATCCTGGCAACGTCTGACCCGAAAAGCACCGCATTTGTCAACCTGCCTAGCAACTACGCCTGTTGAGCTCCACCGCACCCTGGACTTATGTTTACGTACATTCGGTTCTTCACAAGGCGCCTGTGAAGACCCAGGTAAACAACGCTAGGACGGTACGTGGTCACCAGTGCCTTTACTTGTAAGCCCACGCGCACCCTAGCTAAACGTCCCGAGTCAGCCCGCCTCTTCCAAGAACCGGAGTGGAGCCCTGGAGTGCGGTCTTTATCTGTGTGGGCCTGTTTCTCCAACTGCGAAAGGAGTGGGGAGCGCTGGAGGATCCCGACTCAACTAATCTCCGGTATTTGGCGGCTCCAGGCGGGGAAGACCAATGGGCTCTACACCGAGGAAGGTTTTTGGGACTAAAGAACTGGGGCGCTATGCAGCGCTGGTCCCCGGCTTGATTTACAAGTCTTCTCGTCTTCGCTTGTAGTGGAAGAAGAGTGTGGCCCCCCTCCACCGGAAGCCGAATCCGGCAGGACAGCATTCCCAGCGCAGAAGACAAACACGTGCCAGACTTTCAGGGTAGTTTCCGCCAACATACTCCTGGGGATCCACTTAGATGGAGGCCGCGCAGACCTACGAACTCTCAGAGGCTGTAAGGCCCGGTCCTTTCCGAGCATCAAGTGGCAACAACTGCACCAAAACCGCCATTGGGGGAAGAAAAAAAAAAAAGTCGATCTCGTCACGTGACGCTGGCCTAACCAATGCAGAAAAAAGAAGCCGCGAAAGGCCTTGTCACGTGGAAAAGACGGCTTTGCATTTGAGTGTCACGTGACAAAGCAAATACGTCGAGGGGAGGGACAAGGACTGGAGACACGTGACAGACCACACAGATATGCTCGTGTCACGTGACAAGAACACGCCTTCTCCTCTTTCCGCCCCTCCCTCATATTCCGGCTGGGCTTGCGTCGAGTGAAAACGCGAGGAAAGGGCGGGGCTTCGGTCGGTCACGTGCTCCCGCACCTCCCCGGCGCGCGCCCGCCCGCCCGCTCGCCCCCGGCCCCGGCTCCTCCTCCCTCCTCTTCTCGCCATTGCAGTTGGACTCAGCCGCCCGGCGCGTACCGCGTGGCTTTTGGGGGGAGACCCCGGTGGGCTGTGGCAGGAGGGCGGCGGCGGAGGCTCCGAAAGGGGAAGGGGACGCCGACAAGGTAAGCGTCAGTGTGGCGGCTGCCCGGCCCGCTCCCGCCTCTGCCCCTCCCCCCCGTCCGTTCTCCCTCTCAGCACGGTCCCAGTTGAGGGGTTGCGGTGACAATGCTGGTGGCGCCCGGTGCCTCTTGCTTGCACTTGACCCGCTGGTCCGGATGCCTGATTCCTTTCTCCCTCGCCGGCCTCGCTCCCGCGCTCGGCCGTTACTCTCCCCCATTGTGCCGAAGAAACAAAATGGCGGCGGCGGCGGCGAGGGCCCAGTGCGCGCGCATCCTCCCCCCCCCCCCCGTCGTGGCCCCTCGGCCCGCGTCGGCGCCTCTTGCGGGGGGTGCGCGCGCACCGGACCCTCGGCTGCCGCCTCTCCCGGGCAGGGCTTTGTCTGTTGCTGCACCCGGCGCACGCGCGCACGTGCTTAGAGCACACACCCCCTCCAGCCTGGAGCATCCTGGCAGGAGCGACTCTCCCCTCCACTCTCTCCTCTTTGTTCGGGTGTGTTCCTGGGTTCCTGGAGGGTCACAGGTTTCTAAGGCGGGAAACCTCCCCTCCTTTGTCCTCACGAGGCGAGGAGAGACGGATTCCCCCTTACTGTAAACCTTTTCTCCGGGTGTATTACAGTGGAAGCTTTTGTGGGTTCATCGGGTCCCCAAATCTCTGGTCCAGAGACCTCCCGGGGGTAGTGGCCAAACCTGGGAGGATTTAAGCTGGCTTGTTCTTTAGATCAGGTGGATTGCATTGGTGTTGAATGTTTTCCTGGGCATTTAGGAGTAGCATCCTACCCCCACACGAAGATGTAGTGCCATACTTGGGGAATGTAATCTGCAAAATTGGGACCCAAACGTGCTTAAGCCCTTTTCTACCTTTATTAAGTTGAACAGTTGAGATTCTTGAGGTTAACCATGAGGTTCTAACCCAATTAATCTCCCTGGCTGGATTATTTGTGCTGTATGATGACCTGCATGTACTTCCCCTGTTCATTGACTATTTGGGGAGAGTAAGCTTACTTCTCTCAATATTTCAAAAATTGCTTGCAAGTTGCTGCTTAGGGATATGATGGATCAGCAAGAAGGCAGCATTTTCGGTGATAAACCTCCCTTTTCTGGATTCTGAATCTTTCTGGTTGTTCAAGATTCTGCCGTCTGAACATAGGGTTTAAATTTAGACTTTACATTCTCTTTTCCTCAGGTATTTGTGGTTGAGAACCTCCATGGATTGCTCACAGAGTTGCGACTATGCTTTGTATGTGGTGCTTTGTGTGTGGTCTCTTGGGATGTGTTCACCAGCAGCCACTTAGACTGTGAATGAAGTGTGTAGACCAGAGCCTCATTTCCAGTTGGAAAGGGGAAGGGAAAAGGCCTAGGATGCTGACAGGTGTTACTGAACCTGCCCAGTAGTACTGGAGTCTTGCCTCTAAGCTGTATCTTGGATATTTGGGTAGCTCCTGTACCCTGAGATTTGTGAATGGAATCCGCAAGCTCTAGTGTTGTCTGCAGTATTCTATAGCTCAGATTGGAGGCTAGTGATTACTACCGAGGCTTGGCCTTGCCAACACTGAATGCTGATTTATCAGTCTCCCTATCTTCTAGGAGCATGGACATCACTTACTTTCTGCAGCTGAAAGGTGCGGGATTATTTACAGTTAGTTTCTCCTGATGGAAATTGTTTAGTACCTATAAGCAAGAATTCCTTTAGCTTGTTCTAGTGTTCTTAGAGTTTCGCAAGTTTATATTCCTGAGAGTGAAGAATCTAAATTTGTTACCTTGTTGTTTTTCTTCTTTTTTGTTTTTAATCCTGTCCTGGGGTTTGAACCCAGGGTCTTTTGAAGGGTAACTCTCCACTGAGGTTCTGATTTTTCTTAAATTCTTCCTGTCCAATTACACACTGACAAGAGCAGCTGCCAAGACTTTGATCTCACAGATGTACTCTTTTTTTAGGATCCCTGGATAAGGCCTTCAGGTAGGACCAGGTGGAGCCAGTGCTGGGGAGAGGGCCTTCTGTGTAAGTTAACCTCTTTCCTTTGGGTAAATCCTAGGCAGCATCTTTTCTGTCTTTGGGCTTTAGCAAGATGTGGGATTTAGAAATGCTTTTTCTGTAAAAGATGTTAGATGTTTTTGTTTAGTATGGGACAGCTCTCTCTCACTTCTTTCACCCTCATTTGCTGTGTCTTCCAGTCACCCTTCATGGCCCCATGGGAGTGATTTCTTTCCCCAAGAAACTTGAATTTGGTGTGCTGCTACATTTTGTCAACAAGTTAAATCCACCTTTTGCCATTGTGAAAGGTGGATAGTGTCACCATCTGGTGTTAGCATGAAAGACTCAGGAACATAGGCCCCTTTATTTCAATCTTGATTTGATTGAAACTTTGCAGCAATTAGAATTTTCTAGGTTTTTGGGTGCTTTTTATTTCAGTAAAGTCCTAGGAGAGAGAGATTTGGTTACCGTTAACAATGATTTGGAGTTGGAGCAAACACAGTGGATTAGTGAAATGTGGTTGGGTCTCTGCAAGGGTGATGTGGACTAGTTTTCTGCTGTAGCATTTGGCAGTTTTATCTGAAACAAGTAGGTTATATCTCTGCTTTATTATTTAGAATAAGTCAGTGCTGAAATGGTAGTGAAGGCAGGTGTGTGTGAGGGAACATTCTGTTTTTGAAAATTGTTTGTGGTAGTTATCTTTTTTCCTAAGACAACACACAGATGATCCCCTTATAAATAACAATTGGAAATTTAAACATTTTAAGTATCTGCTGTTTTTCAGATGTCTTGAGAAATACCAGTTGAAATTTTTTTTTCCTCCTTCTCATGTGTAACAAAGACTGAAAATGTAACTGTGTATGTTGATGGGGATGGAATCCTAAACCTTTTGAATCTGAGGCAAGTGCTCTGCCACTGAGCCACACTCAGAGGGCTCAAAAATGTAATTAGTTTTTTCGGTTTTTGGTCAGGGATTGAACCCAGGGTCTCTTAACCACTGAGCCACATCCCCAGCCCAGTAGAGACAGGGTCTCAGAGTTGTTTAGAGCCTTGCTGAGTTGCTGAGGCTGACTTTTGAGCTTGAGATCCTCCTGCCTCAGTCTCTTTAGCCTCTGGGATTGCAGGCGGGCCCCGCAAGATTTAACTAGGTTTTTTTTTTTTTTTTTTTTTTTTTTTTAATATTTTTAGTTGTGTATGGGCACAAACTTTATTCAGTTTATTTTATTTATTTATTTATTTATTTATTTTTTTGGGTGCTGGGGATCGAACCCAGGGCCTTGTGCTTGCAAGGCAAGCACTCTACCTACTGAGCTATCTCCCCAGCCCCTATTCAGTTTATTTTTATGTGGTGCTGAGGATTGAACCCAGTGCCTCACAGTTGCTAGGCAAGTGCTGTACCACAGAGCCACAACCCCAGGCACCATATAACTAGTTTTAAAATCAAAATGTGTTTACTACCTAAGGCCATTTATGATCACCAGGGATCATTAAGTTACAGAGTTGAATGTGTGTATCTTTTTTATTAAAGTGCATAAACTTGCTTCAGATTATAATTTTAGTGATTAGTGAGAAGTGGCTCTGCTGGCAATTTGACATCCGTAGTTTTTCTTGAACTTGCCAAACAACTCTCTTTCTTTTCTCTCTTGCTCCATTGGGAATTGAACCCACTACTCTTCTATCTCTGAGCCACATCCCCTGCTTTTTTTAATTATATTTTGATTCAGGTCTTGCTAATTGCTCATGGTTGTCTTGAACTCTTGGGCTAAAGTGATCATGCTGCCTCAGCTTCCCAAGTTCATAATTTATTTTAAAAAATCTAACCCATGAACTTCTGTAGTCCCAGCTACTTTGGATGCTGAGGCAGGAGGATCAGGAACCCAGGAGCTCAGGGCCAGCCTGGGTAATGTAGACTCAATATTAAAAAAAAAAAAAAAAAAAAGGGCTAAATGTCAACAACATGGAAATAAACAGCTCAGGTTCATAGAACTTAATAATCACTTGATCCATAGGTGCAGTGCAGTATCGCTACAGGAGGGAATAATCATTGACCAGTAAATGTGGAGGTTCTGTGAACTGCCTGGTCACTGCTCACCTGGTGGGTGGTGACTACAGTTTCACAAAGCAGATGTATAAACTGGCAGGAGGGGAGAGTGGAAATTAAATGAATTTGATGAAGTTACTTGAGTCTTTTTTTTTTTTTTTTTTTTTTAATACTGGGAATTGAACCCAGAGGGTGCTATACCACTGAGCCACATTCCCATCCCTTTTTATATTTTATTTTAAGACAGGTCTCACTAAATTGTTTAGGACCTCTCTGAGTTGCTGGGATTACAGGCGTCTTCCTCCACACGCTGCACTTTAGTCTTTTTTACCACCCAAAATTATTTTTTTTGCAGTGCTAGTGATAGAACCCAGAGCCACAAACTTGCTAATAAGCTACATCCTTAAGTCTCAGGTCTGTTTTTTAAAATCCAAGGTAGCAACTTGGAAAACAGTTTTAACAGTTTTTTATACAACTGAACTGGCAACTGGACTGAGAGAGTAACTCAGTGGTAGATAACTTGCTTAGCATGTGCGAGACTCTGGGTTGATCTCCAGCACCCCCAAAAACTAAACTGGTTACTCTCGTGTCCCAAAAAAGTGAAGGTTTATGTTCACCTGTAAACTTATACATGTTCATAGTGACTTTCCGTCTTTAAGAGATCTGGAAACAACCCAGGTGTCCTTCAGTCTATGAATAGTTAAACAGTAGCACATGCATCCTAATAATATTCAGCAACCAAAGAAAACTGCTGAGGGAAACAAGGAAATCATGAAAGGTTACATATTCTGCAATACCATTTCTATGACAGTCTCTGTGTGTGTGCTGAGGATTGAATCCAGGGCCTTGTGCATGGTAAGCACTTGCTTTACTACTGAGATAATATCCTCAGTTTTCTGACTTTTTTTTATTTTTATATTTTTGGTGCCTGGGATTGAACCCAAGGGTGCTTAACCACTGAGCCACATCCCAGCTCTTCTTTTTTTTTTTTTTTTTAATATTTTTATCTTTTATTTAAAAAAATATTTTGTTTTTAGTTATAGATGGGCACAGTACCTTTATGTTATTTTTATGTGATGTTGAGGATTGAACCCAGTGCCTCATACATGCTGGGCCGGCACTCTACCACTGAGCCACAACCCCAGTCCCCCAACTTTTATTTTTATTTTGATACAGTCTTACTAAGTTGCTGAGGGTTTTGCTAAATTGCTGAAGCTGATGGCTAATTTGCTGTCCTCCTGCCTCAGCCTCCTGAGTTGCTGGGATTATAGGTCTGCACAGCCATGCTCAGCTAAATGGTCGATTGGATTAGTGGTTGCTAGGGACTAGGGAGTAGAGAAGGTTGAAAAGTAGATTTAAGCATAAGAGCAGCAGAAGAATCTTTGTGTCAAGGGAGCATTCTATACTTTGTTTCAGTGTCCTTTGGTGGTTAAGATATCTTGCTGTGATATTTTTTGCAAGACATTACCACTGGAGGAAAAGAGTCCAGTGGATTTTTTTTTTTTTTTGGTTCTAGAGATTGGGGGCCTGGACCACTAAACTACATTCTTAGCCCTTTAAATTTTTGTTATTTATGGGCACCAGTGAGTAAACCAAGGGGTGCTTTAGAACTGAGCTATCTCTTCAGTCCTTTTTTATTTTTTATTTTGAGATGGGGTCTTACTAAGTTGCTGAGACTGACCTCTTGGTTCAGCTTCCCTGTCACTGGAATTATAGGTGCGTGCCACCACCTTGCCTGGCCCCAAATATTTTTGACACTAAAAATGAAGGAAAAAAAATAAACTCGAAGGTGATAGTCCTTTAAATAGAAAATATTAAAAGCAATGTATTCCTAACTTTTGACCTGTTGATGAGGGGAAACGTTGTTGCACACAGAACCAAGGACAATTGAACTAGACTTTTAGATTTGTGGTGGACTATTCAATTTCTCAGAGTAGCATAGAATTTAGATTGACATCATCTGGCTAGGTTGCTTTCCATATGTCCTTGAAGATATGAATCTATAAAAAGTTTAAGGAGTCACTAAGAGTAGCTCATTTGTATTGTTTTACTTCACAGCCCAGGATGGGCTAGCTTTTAGAGACATCCAGAAGCTGTCTTCAGTCCATGCAAATTTCAAAGCCTCATTCAGTCTTTTTAAGGTGGACATCCACTTCAAGACCATCCCCCAGAGTTGCTGGGAAGGCTTTTAAGATTTTGTGAAACACTGGCAAACAGGTGGGCCATACCTGTTTATTCATTCTCCAAACATTTATTGATAAGTGTACCAACTTGGGCATGCTCTTTTCCATCTGCAAGTTCCTTGAACTTCATATTATAGTCAGTGAGGTCAGGAAGAAGGCCATCGCACCACAGGCTTAAAGGTTTTGTGGTTTTACCTCTTACTCTGCATGTTGTGGGTGGGCTGGTTTCGAGAACAAAAGAAAGAAACCAATATGTGCATGTTAGACTATCCAAACCACACACAAAACATGTTTCAAGTCTTGGTGCTTTACTTACCACTTTTTCCTGCCTTGGGTTTCTTTCTTTCCCCATGAGGCTGGTCTTGCCAGTGCCAGGCTGAGTCATGACCATGGTTGCAGGAGCAACTTTTGTACAGGGAGATTGCAAGGGGGCAGTGAAGGCTTGTGTGTAGGTGGGTGCTGTGGGCTTGTCACCATTATTGTTCATTCCCTAAAAATCTCTTGGAAAGAGGTTGGTGCTCACCTTAAAGACTCTGTAGTCAGTTTATGAGATGGAATCCCTGGTGTTCAAGGCCAGGTCAGCTGTCTTGACAGATAGATCTGGACTGGAGGAGACATTTATTTGATGCTAGTTTTGTTGCCTTGCAAAGAAAGCATAGCTCGAGCTTGTTTTTTTTTTTTTTTTAATTTTAAATTTTAACTGCGTTTTGATTCATTGTACACAAGTAGGGTACAACTTTTCATTTCTATGGTTGTACACAATGTAGATTCACACCATTCATGTAATCATATATATGCATAGAGTAATACTGTTTTGATTCTACTATCTTTCTGTCCCCCATCCCTTCCCAACCTTTTCCTCTACACCATCGTAAGTTCCTTCATTCTCTTTCCCCTGCCACCCCCCTCATTATATATTGTCATGCACTTATCAGAGAAAGCATTCAGCCTTTGATTTTTTGGGTTTGACCTATTTCACTTAGCATATTTTCCAACTTCATCCATTTACCAGCAGATGCTATAATTTTATTCTTTTTTATGGCTGAGTAATATTCCATTGTGTATATATACCACAGTTTCTTTATCCATTTGTCAGTTGAAGTGCATCTAGGTTGGTTCCACAATCTACATAGCTTGAGTTTTTAAATGTGGAGTTTTAGTTCAGCTAATTAGCACTCTTACCTGCTTGCTTTGTCTGATTCAGGAGGCATTGCCACAGTGACCTGGTCTAAAGGAGGAGGGCCCAGGGATGAATGGGACTTTAGGCAAGCCAGTCAAATGGAACCCAGTGAGTCACTTCAAGGGTTGTGTGGTGGGCTTGCCTACTAGAGGAGAGGATGAAGTGAAGCAGCCCCCTGTAGCCAAGACTTACTTACATTTTTCTTCAACAGTGAACACAGCAGATAGAAAACCTATATATGCAGGCTTCTTTTTTTTTTTTTTTTTTTTTTTTTTTGCGATACTGGGGATCGAACTCAGGGCCTTGTGCTTGCAAGGTACCAGCTGAGCTATCTCCCCAACCCTGGGTTATTTTTTGAGACAGAGTCTCACTATACTTTTTCCAGGCTGGCTTCAAACTTGTGATCCTCCTGCCTCAGCCTCCTGAGTAACTGGAATTACAGGTGTGCATACCTTCCTGGCTAGGCCTCTTATGTGAAGATGTGTATTTGGGGGTGTGGGCTGTGCTTGAGGCATGTTAGTAGATGGTGGGGGCTCTTTTTTTTCTTTTTTGTTCTCTATTTGGAATTGAACCCTGGGGTGCTTTGCCACTGAGCTACATCTCCAGCTCTTTTTCATATTTTATTTTGAGACGAAGTCTTGCTGAGTTCCTTGCCCAGGCAGGCCTCAAACTTGTGATTTTCCTGCCTCAACCTCCCCAGTAGCTGGGTTTACAGATGAGTGGCATTGCACCTGGCTGTAGGGTGATATGTTGACTTGGTGAATATCATTTCTACTGTTGGAAGGGTGGTTTTCTATTCAGGATCCCTGCTACCTGTCAAATGGTGTTTTTCAGTTTTGCATCAGCTAAGGGTAATGTTTCCTCTTGCAGTTAACAATATTCAGAATACAATGTAGTATGTTTTTTAAAAAGTATAGATTAATGGATTTGTATAAATTTAATGTGTTGAAACATTTTAATCATATTCTTGTTACTATTATGAAATGTTTAAACACAAAGAGAAAGGTGACAAAAGTGAGCACCTATCTTTATACACAGCTTCGGCTGTGCCTTTGACGTTTGATTAAACCTGTGCTTCACACACTGTCCTTCAGTCACTTTACTTTTTATGGTGTATTTCAATCTAAGTATCAGCAGAAAGTTGAAATTTTCCCTCTGTTCGTTAACTGGAGTTATTTTTTTGTGGGGGCGACTGGAGATTGAAACCAGGGCTGCTTTACCACTGAGCTACAATCCCCATCTGTTAAATTTTCTATTGAGACACCACCAAGTTGCCCAGCTTTCAACTTGAGTCTCCTACCTCAGTCTCCCAAGTACCTGGGATTATGGGTATGCAGCATCATGCTGGCAGTGTCAGTAGTTTTTGTAGAGAATTATTGTTCTTTTTTTCCCCTTCCTTTCTTCCTTCTTCCATACCTCACCCCAATAATGGGGAATGAATTCAGGGGTGTGCTTTGCCACCAAGCCACATCCCTAGCACTTTCTTCTTCTTTTTTTTTTTTTTTTTTTTTTTTATGGGGAGTACTGGGGATTACATTCAGGGGCACTCAACTACTGAGCCACATCCCCAGACCTTTTTTGCGTTTGATTTAGATAACAGGGTCTCACTGAGTTGCTTAGCACCTTGCTAAATTACTGAGGCTGGCTTTAACTTGAGATCATCCTGCCTTAGCCTCCTGAATCACTGGGATTATAGGTGTGCGCCACTACACCAACTCTATTTTTTGTTCTGAGACAGGGTTTTCCTTACTTGCCTGGGGTGACCTCCAACTTGGCAATCTTCCTGAGTCATGGGGATTACAGGTATATGCCTCTATGGCTGTCTCCTCACCCCACCCCCTTTTTTAAAAGTCACATACAGATCTTGAATGTGCTATTTAGTGAGTTTTGACCAGTGCATCATCCTTTTGCCCCCTTAGGCCCCTTCCCAAAGTAATGGTCCCTGTCACCATCCCCAAGCATGACTCTGAATTTTTTTGCAGTGTTCATTAGTTTTGCCTGTTCTAAAACTACTTGAAGAGTTTGACCCCAAGGGTGTTTAGTCACTGAGCCACATCTCCAGCACTTTTTTGTACTTTATTTAGAGACAGGTTCTCACTGAATTGCTTAGGGCCTCACTGTGTTGCTGAGGCTGACTTTGAACTCATGATTCTCCTGCCTCAGCCTCCTGAGCTGTTAGGATTACAGGCGTGTGCCACCATGCCTGACCCCTAGAGCTTATTAGAGATGGAAATATTACTCATTTTGGTTCTCAGTTGTCCAAAACAGTTATTAGAATCCCTCACAAATCCGTTCCTACATCTTCTGGGAGCCTGTATTAGTTTCCAACACGTCTGTACCTTTTGACAGTGCAGTGTGACCCTGGTATATGTCCTGTTTCAGTCAACTACTTTTCCAAGGAGCTTGTTGTAAGCTATCAGTCCTATGAACCCATTAATAAAATGGTCTTATCCTTAACCTTGCTGTAAAATCTATTCAGTATTTGTAGTGGAGGCAGACTTTGAGATGAAGAGGTGGTACATGTGTCATGAACCTTTGGTGTGTGGCACCATGTTGCACCTGGAAGGAAGGAATGATTTTTCTCCTTTAGGATATGCAAGATGGTCAAGTCCCTAGGAATGGACCAGTTGGCCTTGCCCATCACTGTCCCAACATCCAGCCCAGGGTCTGACTCAAAAGAGATGCTAAATACTTTTTGAATAAATAAATATATAGTTTTAAAATATTTTTTAGTTGTTAGTGGACCTTTATTTTATTTATATGTGGTGCTGAGACTCAGATCTAGTGCCTCACACGTGCTAGGCAAGTGCTCTCTACCATTGAGCCATAACCCCAACCCAAATAAATACTGTTTTAAACTGTACTCTCCGTGATCATATTGATGAGATTTAGCATAAATAAGACCAAATTTGGTGACCATGTGACACAGGACTTGGGGTTTTGCCATGTAGCTCAGGTGTCTCCTTTGCCTGTCAGAAAACAGGCTGTGGTTATTTCAATTTTTAGTTTTTCTGTCATGTCCGTACCTTTGTAGAAGTTTTTTAAGTTTACTATGCATTAAAAATAAAACTGTCATGGAACTTTTCAAACACACATAATGAACCCCAGTATATCTGTCTCCCAACTTCAGCAGCTGTCAACGCTGATAACCGTTGAACCCAAGACACTTGACCATTGAGCTACAATATCCAGTCCTTGTATTTTTATTTGATTGGTACTGGGGATTGAACCCGGGGGGCACTTTACCACTGAGCCATATCCCTAGCCATTTTTTATTGTGAGACAGTCTCTCTAAATTGTTTAGGGCCTTGTGAAGTTGCTGAGGCTGACCTCGAATTTGTGATCCTCCTATCTCAGCCTCCTGAGCCATTGAGCACTGCACCCAGCTCAGACTTTTTATTGTTTTGGTACTAGGGATTAAACCCAAGGGTGCTTTAACATTGAGCTATATTTCCATTTATTTTAATTTCTTTCATTTTGAGACAGGATCTCACAAAGTTGTTGAGACTGGTCTCAAACTTAGGATTTTCCTTCCGCAGTCTTCTGAGTAGCTAGGACTATAGGCGTGTGCCTCCTTGCCTGATAGGGTCAGAATTTTTTTTTTTTTTTTTTTTTTTTTTAATAATCCCCCCACTGCCCCCAGCCCTTGATTCTTTCCTTCCTCTGTTGGGGATTGAATTCAGGGGCATTCTATCACTGAGCCACATCACCAACCCTTTTCATTCTGAGAATGACGGTCTTCCTCAGTTGCCCAGGCTGACCTGGTATTTCATCCTGCTCCCTACTTCTCCTTTTTGTAATATTTTATGGTAAATACCAGGCATGTAATTTCAGTCATTGATGTATCTGAAATACGTATCAAATAAGTAATGATGTTCTTTCTAAACATGACTACAGTTTCGTACGTTCCTAGTTGGAAGATAATTCTTCAATACAGGACACACTGGGTGTGCAACTTGCTTATCACTTAGCCCTCATCAGTCTGGTAATGTTGATCTTTCAGGAATACAAGTTGGTGCTATTTTTGAGGCTCCCTGGGATTTGTGCCATACACTTTCTGTAGGTTAACTCCTGCAATTTTCATAGCCCCCTGCATAGAGTAGAGGGACTGCCATGCCGCAGGTGTAAGGGGGACGCTGCCCTGAAACTGTCACATGACTGAGCACACAGGGTTTCAGGCCCAGGTCTGTGTGGAAACTCCCACTTGATGGAACATTGAGTGGCTCACTGGGGATCCAGGTGCAGGGGTCAGCTAAGCCTTGGACTTGGTCTCCCACTTTTCCTACCCCTTTCTCCCTCATGTTCCTTTATCCCTCTCCTCTCATGAAGACTTTAACCTTCCAAGACCCTGTTGCCTGGCTCCGTGAGAGTGAAACCCACGGTTCTTCCCTAGGTGTTAAGGTTTAACTTTGGAACCTTCAAGTTGCACTTCAAATTGCTAGGTGAGAAATTCTTGATTTGACCAATTATGTTAGAATTTATTCACAAAACTTGTACCTTTCCAGAGTTTGAGCATGCTAACTAAATTGAAGGGACTTGCTGTTTGTGTGTTTGAAAGGGAAGGTGGAGTCATCTGGTATGTGGATGACTTTTGTTGTTGTTTACTCCTTTGGAAGATTTCAGTATGGGCAGACTGTTTGCAAAGAGTGGGAATTGAGTAGGTTGTAATCGGCATGTTATTTAGAGACCAGAATTGTAATTATAGCCACTTTTATTGTGAAGACTTCCATTATCTGTTTTCGTTTCTCTCAACCTCTCTAGAGTTGAGCCCAAAGGGGTGCGAACTTGATATAGTTGTCATATGTTCCTGTTCATTTTTCAGGTTTTTGCCATTTCATAAAACAAGCCTTTTGGCGCACTCTCATGCCTTTCTTCCATCTCTTTAGCACATTTAAGTCCTAGAGTTCCTCCAAACTTTTTTTTCCTTCTCTAAGATTTTGATGAACATTTCTGCCCCCCCCCCCGCCCCCCCCGCTTGTTAGTATTTTTATGTTACGTATTTTTTGGTTTTTGGTCCTGTTGATAGAACTCAGGGCTTCATGCATACTAAGCATGTGCTCTACCACTGAGCTATACTCCCAACCTTATTTTGTATTTATAAAAATTGGCAGACTGGGGATGGGGGTGAGACGCAGGGATAGAACATTTTGCCTGGCATGTGCAAGGCACTGCAAGAAAGGCAAAAAGAATGCTTACTATATATGAAGAGATGATGAAGGAAGATAGAGACGAGAGTTAAAACTGTCTTGAGCGTGGGCTTGAAGTCAGACCTGGCTTCTAGAAAGTAGCTGTTTTCATTTTAAGGGAATGTATAGTTCAGTGCCTTGGCTTAGTGGTGGTTACTTGGAAACAAAGATGTATCCTCCTGTGTTAATAGACCTGTTTGTGAGGTAGCACCCATGTTCTTACTGCCAGATATCTGACTGCTAAAATGAATCTATGAAATATTTGCAACTAATAAGATTTTCTGGTCTTATAGATAGTTGAAGTATTGATAACACCAAGGAAATCTGTGACAGTTTGAAAAGATAAGCAAAAGTTTGATTTCCAGACACTACAGAAAAAGAAGTAAAAATGGTAAGAAAGTTGTATTTTTGTTTTTGGTCACAGATATGTCTTCATTTATGAGCAAAGATGTTCGTAGTATTTCCCTAAAGCATTTGACTGTTACATTTTGTATTAGACATTTTGATTTATAAAGTAATGAGTCATAATAATTCAAATACAGTAGTCCCCCCTTATCCGCGTTTTTGCTTGCCATGGTTTTAGTTACCTGTGGTCCACCGTGGTCTGAACATACTAAATTGAAAATTCCAGAAATAAACAATACATAGGTTTTAAATTGTGCACCGTCACAATGCCTGCGTCATTCACCTCACTTCATCTCATCACGTAGGCATTGTATCATCATCACTTCATCACAAGAAGAAGAAGGGTGAGTACAGTGCAATAAGATATTTTGAGAGAGTCCACAGTCACAGAACTTATTACATTTTTTGTTGTAATTGTTAAAATCTGTTACTTGCCTAATTTACCAGTTAAACTTTATTATACTTACGTATGTAGAGGAAAAACATAAGATTATATTGGGTTTGACACTTGACGGTTTTAGGCATCCACTGGGGGTCTTCCAAAGTATCCCCCGCGGATAAGGGGGGACTACTGTAGTATAGAGGTGTATGATGCCCCCTTCCTTCTGCCTGGCGAGAACAGCTTAATTTGGTTGTCCAAATTCCCAGTCCTTCAGTTGTATTCATACAGTCATCTTTTATGTGACTGTTTGGAAATGTGCAACTCAAATGAGAAGTGGTGGGTTGCCTGGTCTCTTTACATCATTTTTAGCTTAGTTTTCACATTTCCAGCGTCCTATGCGAATTTTTGTGAATGATGATCGCCACGTGATGGCCAAGCATTCTTCGGTTTATCCAACTCAAGAGGAACTGGAGGCAGTGCAGAACATGGTGTCCCATACTGAGCGGGCCCTCAAAGCTGTGTCCGATTGGATTGATGAGCAGGAGAAGGGCAGTGGCGAGCATGCTGAGTCTGACAACATGGATGTGCCCCCAGACGATGAAAGCAAAGAAGGGGCAGGGTAAGTTTGAGACTTCGTGTTGTGAAACCAGCCAGTGTAGAGGTCAGCATCTCTTTTTCCTAAGAAACTCCACTTCTCTGGTCCTGGCTAGACCCATTCCCCACTGAGCCAGACTTTGGTCTGTCCCTCAGGGAACAGAAGGCAGAACACATGACCAGGACTCTGCGGGGTGTGATGCGGGTTGGCCTTGTGGCAAAGGGCCTTCTCCTGAAGGGAGACTTGGATCTGGAGCTGGTGCTGCTATGTAAGGAGAAGCCCACAACTGCCCTCCTGGACAAAGTGGCTGACAACTTGGCCATCCAGCTCGCTGTGAGTGTTAATAACACCAGAGGCCTGGGGTGGGGGCAGGCAGGAGGGTGTTGTGGAGGATGTGAGGCAAAGGAAAAGGATCACACAGGCTCCCTCTTATACCTGCATGTGGACCCCTTCTCTGTAGGTAATAGGAAGAACACCACAGAGCAACTGAGGGTCTGTATGAAGTTACCTGCTGGTGATAATGGCATCTAGACATTGCCAGCTAGGACCTAGTGGTTGTTATATACTAGGCTGCACAAGACCAAGGCCATTGGGTTGGAAACATGGCCAGGCTCTGTTGGATGGGTGGATAGATGATATAAGAATTAATGTTTCCCCCCTGAGCCAGACCTGGTTACACACAGACATAGTTTTTTAAACATTTATTTGTTCCATTAAAAAAGCATTATAGCTGTTTGTGGGGTGCACACCTATAATCTCAGCAATTTGGGAGGCTAAAGGCAGGAGAATCACAAGTTCAGGTCCAATCTAGGCTATTTATTGAGACCCTGTCTCAAAAAATAAAAAAGATTTGGGGATGTAGCTCCAAGATAAAGAATGCCCCTGGGGTCAATCCCCAGTGCAAGAAAGAAAGGCAGGCAGGCACAAAGTTAATGTGGTGGCACTCCCCTATAATTCCCTGCTTCGTAGTAGGCCGAGGCAGGAAATTCTTAGAGTCCAGCCTGTACATCACTGCTACACGCTGCCTCTTCAGGATGATCTCTCTGGATTTAGCTACAAGGTAAGGAAAAAAAGAAATGAAAAATGAGCCTTAAATCTTGTTCCACTGAAAAAAATATTTTCACTTGTAACCATTTGTTCTTGCACATGGGGTTGCTGGTTTTCGGGGGACAGGGTCTTACTAAATGGCTGAAGCTGGCCTTGAACTTGCAGTCCTCCTGTGTCGGCCTCCAAAGTTGGGATTTTAGGTGTGGTGATACCTGCCTATAATTCCCCCACCACCACCAAACTCAGGAATCTGAGGCAAGAGGATCACAAGTTAAAGGCCAGCCTCAGCAACTTGGCAAGACCCTGCCTTAAAATAAAAAAATAAAAAGGATTGGGGATCTTGCTTTAGTGGTGAAGCACCTCTTTAAAAATAAATAAAAAAAATTGGTAGGAAACTGGTAGTATAGTTGAGTGACAGAGTTTATTTATCATATGCCAGGCCCTAAGTTCAATGCCCAGCTCAAAAAAGAGTGATCTTGATCATTTGAGTTTTATCCCCCTCCCCCCCCAGGATGATCCCTACTTCCAGGATATTTGGTTGTATCTGGAGACACAGGTGGAGTGGATACACTTCCCACACCTAGTAGTTAGAAGACAGGGATGTTGCTGAACATCCTATAATGCACAGAGCAGCTTCCCCCTCAACTGAGTTATACAGCCCAAACTGAACACAATGGCACATGCCTGTAATCCTAGCAATTTAAGAAGCTCAGACAGGATGATGTCAAGTTCGAGACCAGGCTTGGCAATTTAGCAAGGTCCTGTCTCAAAATACCAAGGTCTAGGGATGTAACTCATTGGATTTATTCCCAGTACCACCACCACCAAACAAAACAAAACAAAACAAAAACCAACCCAGAAGGTTGACTGTGCCTAGGTGGAGATTTTTTTTTTTTTTTCTTTTCTTTTCTTTTTTTGGTACTGGGTACCCTAGAGGCACTTTACCACTGAGCTACATCCCCATCCCTTTTTTTTTTTAATGTTTTTATTTTGAGGTAGGATCTCACCAAATTGATCAGGGTCTTGCTAAGATGCTGAGGCTTGTTGCCAACTTGTGAACTTCCTTTCCTCTGAATGACAGGGATTATAGGTTGACACCGAGAAAGAAATCTTAATTTAGATTTTCTGGTCCCTTTATCTTTTCCACAGCACATTTACTTTGTTTCTTTTAACAGTAAAAGCTGAGTTTTTGTCATGAAGGACTATAAACCGCAGTAAAGAAAGGAAAGGTCAGATTGTTGTAAACATTTCAATAGATTTGCATTTGTAGCAAGTACATTCTTATATACATGTAAATAGGATATACACTTTGGTGTGTGTGTGTGTGTGTGTGTGTGTGTGTATCAGGGATTGAACCCAGCGTTTCTTAACCAGAGAGCTACATCCTCAACCTTAGTTTTTTATTTTGAGAAATAGTCCAAGTTGCTGAGGCTGGCTTTGAACTTGAAATCCTCCTGCCTCAGCCTCCCAAGTGATTATAGGATTATAGGCATGTGCCACCATGTCCAGTTCAGAAACCTCAGTCTTAAGAAAATTGATTAATCGAAAGTTATCAATTACTAAGTAACAAAAGGAAGATTCACACTCTGTTATCCTTCAATAATTTTTCTTTTTTTAGATCTTTAGTGGAGCAGGGGATTCAAACCAGGGCTTAGTACATACTAGGCAAATGCTACATCCCCAACCCCACATTGTTCTCTACCTGATCTTAAGCTGTTACGTGTTGCATTTTTTGTTTCATGAGGGTCTCACTGACTTTGAACTCTGGGCCCATGTGATCCTCTTGCCTCAGCCTCCAGAGTAGTTGGGACTGCTGCCCACTGTTCTTGGCTCTCATTGCTTTTTCCTTTTTGGTACCGGCAGTTGAATCCCGGGTAGTTTACCACTGAGCTATATCCTCAGCCCTTTTTATTTTAAGACAGGGTTTCACTGAGTCCCCGAGGCTGACCTCCAACCGGGGATCTTCCTGTCTCATCTTCCCAAGTCACTGGGAGTACAGGTGTGTGCCACTGTGCCTGGCACCCATTGCATCATAAAGCTAGTGGAAATGATTTTTCTTGCCTATGAAATTAGTGACTCCTCCTCTGGAATGGCAAGGAAAAAACTCTAGGACAAGCCAGCCAAAGGGACAGGCTAGATGGAGGCTCCTGGTGGTAAATCACACTCTGAAAAGTTGGCCTCTGCCACAGGAACTGTTCAGGTCAACCAGAACTTTCAGTTGCCCTGGGGGGAGAGTTTTGAAAGTTGCATTTTCTATTTCAGGCTGTAACAGAAGACAAGTACGAAATACTTCAGTCTGTGGATGATGCTGCAATTGTGATAAAAAACACAAAAGAACCTCCATTGTCCCTGACCATCCACCTGACATCCCCTGTTGTCAGAGAAGAAATGGAAAAAGTATTAGCTGGAGGTAGGGAAGCTGAAGCAAGCTGGCAGGACATTGAAAACTTGGTGTTCCCTCACTGTTCAAATGTGCTATTCAGTTTTAGACTGCTTTGATTAGAGGGTATAGGTGTAGATTTGTCCACCTTTACTCTTGAGATCACATCTCCCATTGGGTTTGATCAGTGGGAGTTTGTCCAATTGGTGGCACTAAAAGTGAGTAGCACTTTTCATAGGGAATTGCACCATTGTTTTTCGTAATTCTTGAATATTCTTGAATATAAGCATTAAACTTGTCTCCCTGTCGAGCCATTCTCTGGCCTTGGAAAAATGGGTCCCCGGTAATCTTACAATTTTGCAGTTGTTAATGACAAACAGATGGTTTGTGCATGAATGTCACATTGGAGTTAGGTCAGTTTGTGTTGCAGCAGAACTGAGGGCTGCTTCCTTTGTCCTCTGCCATTGGTGCTTCTCTCGGGTCAAATGTCTGAGACACCAAGGGCCCATGCAGAGTGTCAGATAACATTTTTAAACTGTTGCAAGCTTTTCCAATTGAACATTTGCACATAGGACACTGATTCTGTGTCCACAATTCATTGTCCACCCCGAGCCCCTCCCATGACTGTCTCAGACTTTATCAAAGTCCCGGATAGATGGCAGAACAGATAACACACTCCAGCTCTGCTGCAGCATAGAGTGACATGGCACCCTTTTTGCAGTAATGTTGATTACCTTTGGCTCTCATATCTGATGCTGAAAGCAAAGCCCTTCTAGCTTATCCATTTAGGGACGCTGGACCTTTGACCAACAGGACTCTCTCTGTCAAGGGCTGGGGCTAGGGCAGTCCCGCCTAGTGGGCGGAGGTGGTCCCCTTTGCTGCAGATGGCCTTGGGATGGCTATTGTGGGAAGCCGAGAGGGAGTTTATTTCCCCTCCGCCACCTTTTTTGTAATTTTTTTTCTATTGAAAATTCTAGTCTAGCTAATTTATGGGGAGGAAGCAAGGGAATAGTCTCTTAGAAGATAGGATCCACCTATCTTTTCTCCCTTCCCCATGGATTATTCCTTTTAGAATAACTTCCTACTTTTAATTTTGTTTTTTGTTTTTGTGGGTTTTTTTGTTTTTTTTGTTGTTTTTTTGGTTTTTTTTTTTTCTTTTTTCTTTTTTCTTTTTCTTTTTCTTTTTCTTTTTCTTTTTTTTTTTTTTTTTTTTTTTTTTTTTTTTTTTTTTTTTTTTTTGGAGGGGGCCTCCGATTTTTCTGATTTCCTCTCAGGGCAGAGTTCATTGCACTCTAGCTTCTCCTTCCCTGGTCCAGGGTGGAGATGAATTCAGATTCTGGGAGACTCAGCTGCCCTTTAGGAAGCTGCCATATCCCCTTTCCACCTGACAGAAACCCCTTGGTCAAACTGTACCTTGTCTTCTTATTCCATCCATGAATAGAAACGCTATCAGTCAACGATCCCCCGGATGTTCTGGACAGGCAGAAATGCCTTGCTGCCTTGGCGTCCCTCCGACACGCCAAATGGTTCCAGGTTTGCATTTTGTTCTTCTCTTTGTCTTTTGGTAGAGAATTCCTAAGTTTTAACTTGGCTAACTTTACCATAAAGTTTCTGTAACATTGACGATAGCCGTGCTGATCTTAGCACCTGTGACCGTGCAGCTGCTAACAGAGAGCACGTAAACAAATTTGACACCCCTCAGGAGCCTTGTGACCAAGCAGGTGGGCTGCTGCTGCTTTGTGTTAAGAGTAACAGCAGTGTCATACACCCGGTGAAGTTACTGCTGACCGCACGCTTGGTGGTTGCGCACACTCACCGTTTACCCTTGGCAAAGCAGCACCGTGAAACTTGTGTTGTCCATGTTGGCCTTGTTTCTAGGGAAGTACTTTCATGTAAAGAGTCTGTCCTTTCTTCTTTAGGCCAGAGCCAACGGGCTGAAGTCATGTGTCATTGTCATCCGAGTACTGAGGGATCTATGTACCCGTGTACCCACCTGGGGCCCCCTCAGAGGATGGGTAAGGCACCTGTAGCCATGACCAGCAGGGTGGTATGTGCAGAGGCTGTCTCCTATCTCAGGAATACTGGGCGATAGGGCTTGTGTGGCCCTTCGAGGTGTGGCTATCATCTACCTTTGCTGATAATTGTCGGGCAGTTACTGTGGTCCATATTCTGGGTGGCCTAAGAGCTAGAAAAGGACCCTCCATGGGGGAACGTACAGACTTAGCCCAGGAAAGAAGGCAGGCGAGCCTGAACTGTGTGACTTGCTTCATAGGAAACATTTGCAGATGCTCTTGGATAGTCCGCAAACTAGAGCCTATCAACTATTCCTGGCCAGCTGCCTGTTTCCTTATAGCCCACAGTTAAGAATGGTGTGGGTATTTTATGTACCTATTTGTATCCTCAATATTGTGTCTTGGTACACACAGCCTAAAAGATTTCTTTTCTGGCACTTCTTAAAGTTGGGCAGGGCTATGGTGTGGCTCAGTGATAGAGTACTTGTTAGGCATGTGCAAGGGCCCTGGGTTCCATTCCCAGAATCTCTCCAAAAGAGAGAAAAGAGAGGCTGTGTCTTTGGAGGTACCCTGCATTCTCCCTTGAAAATATATTCCTTGGTTTATTTTAAAAGGTTCTTACTCTCATCTCAAGATGGCTCACATTCTTCCTTGAACATCTCTGCTTTCCTAAAGAAACTTTTATATCTGTGTGAAAAAAAAAAAAGAAAGAAAAATTGTTTACTGGCTCCTGCCCATGGCTCACCTTTGGCTTTGACATAGCAAGATGGCTATGATTCTCCCTATTCCTTACCCCATCCCACTCACCCAGTAATATTGCCTTGCTTTGGAGTTAGCTGGCCCCTTCCCAAAACCAGTGGCTCATTTTCACTCTTTTCTTTCAGCCCCTGGAGCTCCTGTGTGAGAAGTCCATTGGAACAGCCAATAGGCCGATGGGTGCCGGCGAGGCTCTGAGGAGAGTGCTGGAGTGCTTGGCGTCCGGCATCGTGATGCCAGGTTGGGGCCTTGTGCTTTGCAAGTTGCAGGGAAAGACAGGATCAAGGCCCTTTGGCCACCTCCTCGCTGGTCCACTGACTGGGTTAGGGCAGCAGCAACAGCAGCAGCAGCTCCGTGTCCCCCCCCTTAGGGCTGAAGCATGTGACTACCCTCTTGCACCATCATATCCAGCCCTGTGCCGGGTCCGCAGCTATGATTCAGAGGGCGGATCCGGGGGCAGTGGTGACCCACTCCCACGTGACTTTCTTGCTCTGAGACATATGTGGATTATTTCTGTCAAGGGCTGGATGCCGAGTGGGTCACCGAGCTCGGCATGTTTTCCAGAGCTGGGTGTGGATGGGGCGCGGGGGAGTAATGCACCTGGTCCCCTCAGCCAGCACAACTCTTCTGAGATGCTAAAAGATAATCCTCTGCATATCTTCCTTGTTTCCTGCCTTCAGATGGTTCTGGCATTTATGACCCTTGTGAAAAAGAAGCCACTGATGCTATTGGGCATCTAGACAGACAGCAACGGGAAGATATCACACAGAGTGCGCAGGTATAGTTGTCGCCATTGCCAACGTGAGCCCGTACCCAGTTTGCACTCACTGGCTTCCAGTTCCATTACTGGGTATTCACAGGGCAGCCCCTTGATCATAGGTTTAGGTCGGGGACTGAAGGCAAGGCATGGATTTTGATACAGGGTGCCCCAATCTGGGAATCTTCTTTCCCCCTGGTGCCATGCGTGGTTGTTGTCTGCCCTCAGTCTGCCTGAGTGCCCTGTTGGCACATTGAGTGCAGTGGGGAGATGTGTTTGCTAAAGACCGCTCCAGGGGTCCTTCCCTTGTGCAGGCCCACCACCTGGCTCCGTGTGGCAACCAGTCCCCAGGTTGGGGTCTCCTGTATTCTTCTTTAAGGGGGGTGGTCACTGGCTGGCCTTCCCCCACAGCAAGGCTGGGCTAAAGCAGTCAGGCAGGCCCTGCCCTGGCTGTCGGGGGACCCCTCGTTGATTTAGGGGAGATCATTAGCAGTTACCAGCTCCCGCTCCATCTCAGAAGGCATTAGTGAGCACACACACTGTAGTCTTGAGCACAGGCAGCCAGATCAGACTCTTCTTCCCCTTCTCCAGCATGCACTTCGACTTGCTGCATTTGGCCAGCTCCATAAAGTACTGGGAATGGACCCCCTGCCTTCCAAGATGCCCAAGAAACCAAAGAATGAGAACCCAGTGGATTATACCGGTAAGCATACAAAGACACTGGGTTACTAGGCCCTCCAGAATGGCCACCTATAGCCCTTCCACCCTGTTTTCCTCTTTCAGTACAAATCCCTCCCAGCACTACCTATGCCATTACGCCCATGAAACGCCCAATGGAAGAGGATGGAGAAGAGAAGTCTCCCAGCAAGAAGAAGAAGAAGATTCAAAAGAAAGGTATAGGCATATATTCATATTTTGTTAGGGGTATTGTTTATTTAGTCCTTTATGTGTTTCAATTAAGGTTGACCCTAATGGGGTGATCACAACACCTCTAATTTTGCTTGGGGCTTTTTTTTTTTTTTTTTTTTTTTGCTGGGGATTGAACCCAGGGGCACTTAACCACTGAGACACATCCCCAGGCCCTTTTTTTTTTTTTTTTTTTTTTTTTTTAAATTTTGATTCATTGTACACAAATGGGGTACAACTGTTGTTTCTCTGGTTGTACACAAAGTTGCACCATTTGTGTAATCATACATGTACATAGGGTAATGATGTTTGTCTCATTCTGTTATTTCCCCTCTGCCCCCACCAAGCCTTTTTTCTTTTGAGACAGGGTCTCCCTGAGTTGCTGAGGGCCAGCCTTGAACTTGCTGTCCTCCTGCCTCAGCCTCCCAACTTGCTGGGATTACAGGTGTGTACCACCACACCTGGCATCTTGATTTTTCTTTTTTTCCTTTTTCTTTCTTTAGTTTTGTTTTAGTATGGGGGATTGAACCCAGGGGCTCTCAACTACTGAACCACATCCCCAACCCTTTTTTATATTTTAATGACACAGGGTCTCACTAAATTAGTGAGTCCTTGGTAAGTTCCTGAGGCTGGCTTTGAACTGGCAATCCTCCTGCCTTGGCCTCCCGAGCAGCTGAGATTACAGTTATGCACCACTGTGCCAGCCTTTGTTTTTCTTGAATGTGGTTTTTAAATGCTTTTAAAAATTAGATTGGGGTTATATTTTAGTGGAGAGCCCTTGCCTAGCCATGTTTGAGGCTCTAGTTTGATACCTAACACTAAGTAATTAATAACTCAGGTGTCTGGAACAGGTTGCTGTGGAGAAAGCGCAGGCCAAAATGCCTGACACTGCTGCACACACAGCAGTCACTGAGAATTTAGTGTCACTTGGGCTTTCTGTGATGGAGGCATTTTGATGTCTCATTCCAGTCTGTCTTGGTGTTCTGTTCTCTTCTCAGAGGAGAAGGCTGAGCCTCCCCAAGCTATGAATGCTTTGATGAGGTTGAACCAGCTGAAGCCAGGGTTGCAGTATAAGCTGGTTTCCCAGACGGGCCCTGTTCATGCCCCTATCTTCACTATGTCTGTGGAGGTAGATGGAAGTTCATTTGAGGCCTCTGGGCCATCCAAAAAGACTGCCAAGCTGCACGTGGCCGTTAAGGTAAGAGTGGCTGATGTCTTCTGAATGGCAAAACCAGTTTCCTTCTGGGCTCCTGTAGAGCCTTCACTCCATGGGTGTATCATGCATCTTGGGAGGGCATGGAAACACTGAGGTGGTTAGATTTTCAAACATTTGCAGAGTACCACATGGCAAGAGTGCCTTTAGAGGGTCCTCAAAAGTAGCTGTAAGTTGTCAGGTAGACCATCTGATCCAGGATGCCCCAGGCAACTCTGAGGTGCAGGAAGGACCTGCAGGGATGGCTCCGTGCTGAGCCTCTCCTCACCAGGGATCTGAATCTGGCCTCCTTGCAGGTGTTACAGGACATGGGCCTGCCAACAGGCGCTGAAGGCAGGGACTCCAGCAAGGGGGAAGACTCTGCTGAGGAGACCGACGCAAAGCCTGCGGTGGTGGCCCCACCTCCCGTGGTGGAAGCTGTCTCAACGCCCAGTGCTGCTTTTCCCTCAGATGCAACTGCCGAGGTGAGCGTGTGGTGGATGCTGGGAGTGAAGTTGCCAGGTCAGAGCAGGCAGGCACTGTGATCCCTTTCCCTCCCCCTCCCCCTAGACTGTAGCCGTAGCATACAGGGGATGATTCAGTTCACCAGAGTGGGGACTAGTGCGGTTGGTTGTATTACTTGGTATTCATTTGTGAGTTGGCAGAGATACTCAGATGGGGATGGCAGCGAATGTGAAGCAGAGGGCCTCAGTTCTGATTGTTACATCCCCCACCCACCATGTGTTTGGATAGCCCGTAGCTGAGTTTGTTGGTTTTCTTTTGTGTTTTCCCTGAGAACGTAAAACAGCAGGGGCCGATCCTAACTAAACATGGCAAGAACCCAGTTATGGAGCTTAATGAGAAGAGGCGCGGCCTCAAGTATGAGCTCATCTCAGAGACTGGGGGCAGCCACGACAAGCGCTTTGTCATGGAGGTGAGTGACCAAGGGTCAGTCCCGAGCTTCCTGGATTGGGTTCTCTGGAGGCTGGGGTCTCTGCAGAAGGTCTCTGATTTGGGACTTCTCCCCTAGAGGAAAGCACTATGTCATCTCCATGCCCATCCATTCTCTTCAGGTCGAGGTGGATGGACAGAAGTTTCAAGGTGCTGGTTCAAACAAAAGGTGGCAAAGGCATATGCTGCCCTTGCTGCTCTGGAAAAGCTTTTCCCCGATGCGCCCCTTGCCCTTGAAGCCAACAAAAAAAAGAGAGCTCCAGTCCCTGTCAGAGGCGGACCTAAATTTGCTGCCAAGGTAGGCACATACCCTTGAACCCTTCAGCCTCAGCAGAAATTCTTTCATAATGTGATGGGGAGGTGACCCTCACTTGTCTGGTCTCTCTTACAGCCACACAATCCTGGCTTTGGCATGGGAGGTCCCATGCACAATGAAGTGCCTCCGCCTCCGAACCTCCGAGGTCGGGGAAGAGGAGGCAACATCCGTGGGCGAGGGAGAGGTAGAGGATTTGGTGGCGCCAATCATGGAGGCTACATGAATGCAGGTGAGGGCCCTTATCCTGTGCTGTCTCCATCTAGCCAATTTATATGTTCTGGGTGCGTCCATGTGTTTTCTGGGGTGCCGGCTCTTGGGTGGGGCTGAAATGCAGGGAGGTGGGTAGGGGAGGGCAGGACAGACACACGTCTACCTCATTACCCTGTCTGCTGTCTTCCAGGCGCTGGGTACGGGAGTTATGGTTACGGAGGCAACTCAGCGACAGCAGGCTACAGTAAGTGTCTTCTCTCTGTGTCCGCGTGGGAGGAAGCTGCAGCTTAGTCGTGGGCCTGAGTTAGCGCAGGGCGGCCCAGCCGCAGCCTTCCTGAGGCTGAAGAGCGACCCGCACTTTTTTGCGGGTATTAGGTCAGACAGCCCTCAGGTCTCCCCCACCCCACAAGTGTGTCCTTGACTCTTAAGTGTTAACACACCAACTTGTGTGACTTCCAGTCTCCTTAGAAGTCAGAATTTTAAATTTCTCTGCTTTAAGCCATGCGAAGCACCCATCTTGCAAATGCACCTTTCCTGCCAGTGCACCGCTCTTGTCTTGAGAAGGAGCCTTCATTGGGGGTCACAGGAGCAGAGAAATCTAAAACATGAATTTCATATGTGGCGCTCTGTGCCATTTTTCAAAAGAATTCTAATTTCTTCTCTCTGCTCTGTCTCCCCCTTTTGTAGGTGACTTTTTCACAGACTGCTACGGCTATCATGATTTTGGGTCTTCCTAGAGCGTCTAAAAGTATTGCACACAAAATCAACTTTTTACTCCAATTTTCTCCAACTCCAAAACCCAAAGTGTCCGTGCTGTGTCCCTGTGCTTCACTGGGTTTCTCAACCGTGGCTTTCCACCGCAGCTTGTCTGAAACTCTTAGCCTGCAGAATTTAAGACAATGGCAGTTTTTATCGTGATTTGCCTTTGAACTTGGTCATATTGAAGTTCACAATAAGTGGAAAACAATTTTCTCAGAGAATGTATTTTTGTGCAGACTTGCACAGAATTCTAGAGCCAGCGTTGTTCAGCATCAAGGCAAAAGCCCACCTTTGCTTTTTATGGAAAGCATTACTTTATTTAAAGAGACAGATACTGATGCATTTTAATCTACCTTTGTCTTAATTTACAGCAGGTTTTGTATGAATTTTTAACCTTTTAACAAATTCCCACATCTGGTTGATGCCTTTGACAGTGATGAAAATAATTTCACCACATCTGAATCCAGAGCAACTGAGATTTTTTTTTTTTTTATTCCTTAAACAAGCATGTAAAATGTTGGGAACATGGGGAATTGTACACTGTGCTAAGTTACCTCCTCCCGCCTTTGTAAATGCTCTGGTGGGTTCTTGTTTGGGGTGCGGTATTTTGTGGCTGGTTTAGCTAGAGAGTGAACTCTCAAAGGTATCAAAACTGTGCTTCCATTACCTGTGCAAGAAACAGACAGGCTTTAAGGGGTAGAAAACATGAAATTTTGCAAGTCTTGGTCACAGTTGCAAATGCATGGGATTCTGAATTTTTTTTTCTTTCTTATTTTGGATGGGGCTTGAAAAATACCTAGTAGAGCTAGGCGTGGTGGCACACATTTATAGTCTCAGCTACTCCGGAGACTGAGCCTGGAAGATCACAAGATTGAGGCCAGTCTGGGCAACTTACCAAGACACTGTCTTAGAAAAAAGTATAATAATAAAAAGGTTGGGGATGTGGTTCAGTGGTAAATTGCCCCTGGGGTCATTCCCCAGTACCATTAAAATAAAAATACACACTGAGACTCAGTGGTAGAGTGCATGCTCATAATGCGAAGCCCTGGGTTCAATCCCCAACACTGCAAAAATAAGAAAAAGAGCCTAGCACATTCCCGGATTTCTGCTGAGCACACAGCTGCAGCCTCCAGAGGCCTGGATATTTTCCTCTGTGCGCAAAGGCACATAGTCTCTTTTGGCTCTTCACTGAGACCCCCATTTTTTGGTGGGATCCATCCTTGAGTACTGGGGTTTGGGATCTGTTTGGCAGTTCTTTTTGCAGGAAAGCCTGCTTCTGTGCTGACTTGCAAGATTTTGCGTTTGTTCAGGCAAAAACTGGTCAAAACGGTTAATATGTGATTTGTTCCCCAAGGTTTGAAACATTCAGTGAAACTTTTTAAAACTTTGATTGCATGATGTATTATTATTTTTTTTTAGAAAGTTATTGTTTGGGAATAATGTCTTTTTATACCAGGAAATAGTTATCCTGAATGACGTTGAAAACTTCCCCTTCCCTTTATTTTTTTTTAATCAATACATGTTAAAGTAACGAGCCCTCGGTACTTGCGTCTTCATTCATTCCCGGCTTCAGGCGGGGCAAGGTGGGGTGCTCAGTGCAGGACACTGGGGAAGCTGGGATTTGGGGTGGTGGGGGCAATGCTCCAAGGGAGCATTCTGAAGCTCTCATCCTCCCAGTCTCCTCACTGAGCCTCCACGTGTTTGCTTTCTTGCTTTGTGGGACACATCCTCCTCCTCGGTGTTGTGGCTTTGTGATGGAGGGAGGGGAAAGGAGGCCTGCCTGAAGAAACAAACTCAAGTTTGCAGACCAGTTCTCTCTCCAAGTGCTTGTGCCAGTAGCCCATGGCACATCAACACGGGCTACACATCTGCTGAGGATGGAAGGCATGTGAGAACTCCAAATGTCCCCATCCAGAAGGCATGGAATTCTCATGCTTGATATAGGAAGAAAGGACAGGCTGTGTGGGAGCATCCCTTCCCATTCCCATCCACCCTGGGACCTAGCAGGGCAGACGCCTTTGATGTCAGTGGGCAAAGGTGTCTGCATGCTCAGTTCTACCTTCTCCAGGAGCCCGGGAACACTGCAGCCCCTGTTGAAGTGCTGGTGAACCCCTAACTGGGCTGGAGAGCTGCCTGCACAGCCTGGCCTCCCAAGCCTCTCATCTAGTATATTCTGGGACTTCCCACAGCCAAGCCTGAACCTTCTGATACAGGACTCCTTTGTAAAACTGGGGATGAAGTGTTCCTTAGCTCAGCCCCTGTTGTACCTCTTAGAGCTACAGTAATGTGTTGAAAACCTAGTGATCAGAAGCCAGGTCCTCACTAACATCCTGTTTCAGGACTGAGCATGTGGCAGCCACAGTGCAAATTTGTCATTTCTCCTGCTCTCTCTCACTTGTGCCCCAGCAGCTATATTGGGAATAAGGAAGGGACCTTGGGGAGGCCAGTGAGGCTATCATTTAAGGCTCTGCCTGACACCCCAATCCCATCCTCACCCTGAGCTGGTCTTCCCAAGAGGCTGGAAACTTGAATTGCTTCCTAGTCATGTTTTTCTACAAGTAGTAACCAAGAAGCCCACATCATTTGAGTCCCAATTTGCTTTTCTAAGAACTAACTCTATACCAGTTGGTCTTCCAGGGTGGTTTTTAGGGGCCTCATTACAGGACACTTCTGGGGTCCCCAGGCCTCTGCCTGCTGAACCTGTTCCCAGCACAGAGGGGAGGAGGTAGGGGTGGCTTGCTGCTTCTCTGGGGCTTTGCTTTTCCTGTCACCGTTGGGGGACATCTGGGTACCCGTCAGATAGTCCTGAATGTCATCTGCGCTGGGAGCCCATCTCATTGTAATGTTGACATCTGCTGCAAAAGCTGCTGTCGTGCCGCTGCTTGGCAAAGATCCTTTGTTGTCGTCAGCTGATGGGTGAGTGGAGCTGAAGGCTGGGCCGGTCCAAGCCAGGCGCCTTACCAGCAGAGCCAGGCCTCTCCTTCCTCCTTGATACCTCTGGGCAGCCCGCTTATGGGTCAGCCTTCAGGGCCCACGGCTGCCATCTCCCTCTCCCTCCCCGCCCCCGTGCCTTTCCTTTTTGTCCACCTGACCCACTGCCTCCCTGTTTAGGTCAATTCTACAGCAACGGAGGGCATTCTGGGAATGCTGGTGGTGGCGGCGGCGGGGGCGGTGGTGGCTCCTCCGGCTACGGCTCCTATTACCAAGGGGACAACTACAACTCACCAGTACCCCCAAAACATGCTGGGAAGAAACCACCACATGGGGGCCAGCAGAAGCCCTCCTACAGCTCGGGCTACCAGTCCCACCAAGGCCAGCAGCAGTCGTACAACCAGAGCCAGTACAGCAACTACGGTCCCCCTCAGGGCAAACAGAAAGGCTATAACCATGGACAAGGCAACTACTCCTCCTACTCCAACTCCTACAACTCTCCCGGAGGCGGGGGCGGGTCAGACTACAACTACGAGAGCAAATTCAGTGAGTTGGCTTCCAGCGTCTCTGGGTTGGCCTGGCAGAGTTCTGTGGAGTATCAGAAGCCTAAAAGTGCCCTGGCCTCTGGCTGAGGGACTAGGAGGAAAACACATGGTGTTGGCTCAAGGCAGAGTTAGGAAGGATTTCATGGCCCAGGCCTCTGCTCTTTCCTCTGCTTTTCCCCATGGACAGGTGTAGCTGAGGCCTCCCTCCTGAGGGTTGACTAGGCACAAGGGTACAGGCTGAGAGGCGGTCTCTCAGGATATATTAATATCCAACCCCCAAAACCAAATTCTTTGCCTATACCTCATGCACGGACCCAGCAGGCAGTGGCTGTATTGTTGGTCCAGTTGACAGGGTAGGTATGCAGTTATCCTTGATACAGAATAGTGGTCTCCAGTAAGGCTGGAGACTTGAAAGAGGGAGCACCATGTCCCTGAATTCCATTTGGAAAGCTTGGGAATGCTGGAAAGATCATGGCTTCAGAGCCTAGAGGCCACCTTAACCACAGGTGGAGTGACCTTGAAGGGCTTTGGTTGACCTTTTTACTTCTTTATTGGCTTGATGTGCCAAATTTAAGACGACAAACATCTGCCAAAGCCAGAGGTGAGGCTGTGTTTAGGGGAGCCTCACCAGGGCCCTGGCCCATGTCAACCATGTAGTCCTCAGGCCCCCTAATATCCTAATCACACTGTCTTCTCTCCCTTAGACTACAGTGGTAGCGGAGGCCGAAGCGGCGGGAACAGCTATGGCTCAGGCGGGTCATCCTACAACCCAGGGTCACACGGGGGCTACGGTGGAGGCTCTGGGGGCGGCGGCTCATATCAAGGCAAACAAGGTGGGCCTGGGGCAGCAGGTGGCACAGCAGGGTGGCCCTGGGCCTGGCAGGAACAGCACTGCGTGGGCAGGGCAGTGGTGGCAGCTGCACCACTGCTTCCTTGTGGGGCGTTTGGGGCCCTACAAAAGTTGGGGCTCTGGCCACACCGGCTGCTTGGGCTTTTTTGAAGCTGGAGACCAGGAGTTGCCCAACTCCTCAGTATTGGCACCTCTTGAAGAGATATTGACAACACTGAGGGCCATACTGAGTCATGGTCTTGGATGCCACCTTTGGTTCAGGGTGGTGAGTTCAGGCAAACCCCAGTTCTATAACCAGGAAAATTACCATTTGCCATCACCCTCCTAGAAACCAGGGTCACAGTGGTTCCACCTCTTAGTGTGCTGGGTCCTAATTAGAAGTGAAAAGGCACTTAGAGCACAGAAGGGTCCTGTGAGGCTCCCCACCTGGGGACACAACTCAGGTACAGCTGAGGTCCTGAGCCCTGAGGTGGCCAAGCAGGTCCTTGTCCCCCACCTCTAACCTACCCTCTCTCTTGTAGGAGGCTACTCGTCACAGTCGAACTACAACTCCCCAGGGTCTGGCCAGAACTACAGCGGCCCTCCCGGCTCCTACCAGTCCTCACAGGGTGGCTATGGCAGAAACGCAGACCACAGCATGAACTACCAGTACAGATAAAGGCCCTGGGGCTGCCCATTTGTACCTTCTGCATTTATACCGTTGGAAGATTCAGTTTTACGTATCACAGTTACCATGTCGGCCGGCCCTCCAGGCGCCCCCACCCGTCCACGTTGCTGTGTTGTGAGGTGCAGCGGTTCCTCATGGGACCTGTGCTGTGACCCATATTTAGCCGTGTTTGGGACTCCGTGTCTTCAATGGTTTGTTAGTTGCCATTACAACCTTGTCTGGGTAGAGTTTTGCGTTCTTGCCGTTCAGTATCCCTCTGTCTATTTACACTTGGTGTTAGTGTTGACTCAGTTTGTCTTTAAATAGTTACAGAAGGGATACGTCATCTGTTAATGCTTTTGTGAAGTGAGTTAAATGAGCTTTCTGTATTTTAATGCTTTAGTGTTTCAGTTTTATAAGTGAAGATTTTATTTTAAAAAACAATGGGAAAGAGTGGGGTTTTTGTATGTCTGGCTCATTCAGGCACTACATCTGAATACAGCTGACTGTAGACAATAAAGAAAAAGAAAACTGCGCCTGCCTCAGGCCTGGGTGTCTGACCCTCCAGCAGGGCAATGGGCAGGTTCCTCCACTCTGTTCCCGCTCTTGGGAAGCAGGCTGGGGATGATAGGACAGTGCCTGGTCAGCATAGAGGGTTCAACTCCAAGCCTCCAGACATTACTCACTGCTTGGCTAGGGTCACCAACCTGCTTACCTGAGACCTTGCCAACCCAGCGCACAGTGGGTTACAGAGCTCTAATTCCTGGCACTGTGCTGTGGGCCCTCAAGGTTGGATCAAAAAATGGAAGCACATTCTTTGCTGCTCCACAAATTCTGGTGGTCGTAAGTGCAATTTTAGATCATCATGGAATAAAATGTCCCTGTAGAGTTCACAGTTACAGTGGTACATGTACCCCCAGTTGGGAAAGGGCAGCTGTGACCCGGCTGATGTAACCCAGCCACAGGGAGACTCACATGGAGTGTTTGCTCTTTTTAGTTGTCCAGGCTTATTCCAGCAAACTTCTCTGGAGCAGTGATTTTCACACCCAAGGGAGATTGTGCAACATTTGAGGGACTTTTTTCATAGCTGGAGAGAGGCTCCTGCATCTCGTGGGTAGACACTAAGTATGCTTCCAAACATCCTGCACTGCATGGAACAGTGCCCACTGCAGAGAACTGTGTTTCAAAAGTGTCAGCAGTGGAAGTGGAGAAAACCCACCCTAAGGTTGCCCTGCCCATGGGAGGGGTGGGGGTGGGGGTGGTGGAGCAGCAGTCCAGGCTCCAGTTCAGCCTGTTTGGGAAGAAACTGCACACCTCTCAACAGAGTTCCTCAGCCTTTCAGCTGCGCGCCGCCTCTCTCATCTTCTGAGACCTGGTGCTGTTGACAGTCTGAACTCCAGGTGCCCCTTGACCTCCCCCATGTGTGTAATTGGCCACTGGGAGAAGCAAGAAATATTCTACACTGGAAATCCCTCAGCCGACACAGCAAATCAAGTACATTTTTGAAGGAGTGAAAGTTGGCTTTCTTGGATTGGTGAAAGAAAGGAATCCTGTATCAAAGGAGAAAATATTGGAGCAGTTCTTCTTTATGCTGATGTAGAGGATGCCCATATACAGTGTGAATCCAACCCAGGAAGAGGCAGGAAGGAGGACGTGACTACTCTACATGAAGCCAAGAGGTGATCCACAATTGGAGCTTTCAAGTTAAGTGTCCCAGGATCCCACCAAGGCACACAGTATTAGAGAGATGGACCCTACCATGACACTGATGGGATGTGTCCATAATCTGCTTCTCCCAGCCATGTCCAGGGGCTGGGACAAGAAGAAACTGATTGGCACTTTGAGAGAGAACATGGAGTGGAGGAAGCCGCATTGCTCAGAAATCCCTGGGAGAGACTGACCCCAGCCCTACCTGCCAGGCACCACTAAGCCAGTCAAGCATCTATAACCTCAACCCAAGGGTTTTCTTTCCCATTGATTTTAAGTCAGCAACAACCACCACGTTCAAGTTTCTGAATACAGACCCACCAAGAGGGAAGGAATCACCCACCCACACCCCAGGAATGTGGCAGTCTGTCCCAAAGACAGTTGGAGAGCACAATACCCTTGGTAGCCTACCTGGAGCTGATGAGCCTTCCAGCTGGTGACCCTGTGATTCCAGGAATCCAGTCTGGGGGATTTTTGTTGGGCCCAGCAAAAGATAGGCAAGAACTACCTTAAGATGGAGAGACTCCTTGTGCATCATGACTCAGGTGGATGGTGTCCAGCATTTTGAATCACCAGCAGTGGTTACCAAGAGATTGAGTAGGTTTACTACTGCTGTTCATGGATCTGATCAGGATGAGGTACTTGGTGTGAGCTGGTGTCAGGGATGGGGCATGAGGCACACCACCCTGATCGGCTCTGGATGCTGCTGGTGGTGGGGAAGGAAACGAAAAGGATCACACAAAGACAGAAGTGGTTGACAGTTGACATTTGGGAGAGGGGCAGGGCCTTAGGGAATTTGGACTTGTCCTTGAGTTCTGGAGGAATATTAGGAATTGATGACTAGGAAGGAAGGAAGATCAGCCACAATGAAGGACCCAGCATTTCTACTTCCTTGGTTAATCAGTGCCACCAGGCCCTGTTTTTTCTGTTCTGGGAGTTATCACCCCGCTGCCTGATCACCCTCTACTGTGGCAGGAAAGTGTACTCCTTGACTGCTTGCTGCACATTCTTGTGTAGTTCATAAAGGCTCATCCCTGAAGCTCTATGTGTACCTGGTTACTGCGACCTGGCTCTCTGCAGCTGGGGTGTTCATCTGCACATTCAGTCTTGGTGTTAGCTCCACACTGGCCATGCATTTTACATAACCTGAGACTTCTGGATAAAGTTTTGGGCAACAACCTTATCGGAGGCTCAGATACTCTAATCGGTCCCAGAATAAAGAGAGACTTCATGTGTTTGTTGCTTCTTTCACTTACCATGTGTCTGTTGGGTGGCATTTATACATTAGGTCCTGTGCTGGGAATAAAATAGCCTAGTCCCTGCCCATTGGAGCTTGGAGGAGCCAGGAGGGCCCTGTCCCCGCTGGGCAGGAAGTGTGAGGGGGTGGTAGAAGGGTATGCCACCAGAGGGAGCAGCATGCACAAAAACAGCAGGGAGTGAGGATTAACTTAAAGGAACTGCAGTGCAGTAGGTGAAGGATTTTGAATTCAAGAGGAAGGGAAAGTGAGAAGTGACAAGATCAGTGGAGGAGGGGGTGTTGGTGTTACCAGATGCAGGTGTTCTGACTGCTAGGCAGAGGATTCAAACCCTTATAGGATTTCTGAAGCACAAGGATTCTGAGCCTGGAAAAAAATGCTTTATTTTTGCTTCAGAACAATCCTTTGGGCTAGGCTTTGTGGCACACCTGTAATCTCAGCTGCTCAAGAGATGCAAGGGGGATGAGAAGCTTGAGGCCATCCTAGGCAACATTTCAAGACCCTGTCTCAAAAAGGAGTAGTGATGTAGCTCAGTGGTACAGTACCTGAATTCAATTCCCACTTCTGAGAAATGAACTCTACAGTCATCCAGTTACAGTGTAGGTGAGGTGAGAAAGGAGGTCAGGAGGCCAGCAGAAGCTTGGGTTCTAGCTCAAGTTCGAAGTGGGTTTTGTTTTATTTTGCTTTTTTGTGGTGGGGGGCAGTGCTGAGAATTAAACTGAAGGGTACCCTGCACTAGGTGAGGGTATTACTCAGACCCAATTATTTAAAAACTGCATGTCCAGCAGTACCCGGAAGGACATTTGGAGAGTGACCCAGGTGTCAGGACCCTTCCCTCTGCCATGAGAGACAAGCAGGATTGTCAACAGTGGTCACCATGATCACAAGTCCAAGCCCCAGGGTCTTCCCAAGGGCTGAGCCTGTGTGACACCTGGACTTTGTAGGCTAACTTTTTTGTTGACTGAACTTTGTGTAGTACACCTCAATCTAGATAAACCAGAGTAAATAAATGTTAGGTGTGTTCAAAACAACCAAATCCCCACCAGAAATTCCCCATTCTCCCACTATGCACAGAAATACAGCTCTTGCCTATCTTGGTTCCAGATTACGGCGCCAACGCTCCCTAATGCCAATTACCTAGTCCACAGATCGGGAGCTTTCCTTCGACATCCAAAAAATGTAAAGTTGGGCTGAGAGTCCCAAATATTTTCCCAGCTCACCAGGTGGTGATGCACAGGCCTCTTGGCAAATACGCAAAACCTCAGGTTCAAATGTGAACACTCCCATTCTAAACCTCCAGCGTGCCCCGAAGTCGCCCCACACTTATTGCCCTTTCCTTACCCAATCAATAAGCTCCGCTCCGAAAAGAATTTCGCAGACAACGCCCCCTGGGTTGTCAACCCAGTGAATTCAGCCAGTTTCGTAGAAGACCCATCAAATTATTTTACTGTAAATTTAAAACTCCGTCCTCATACGGTGGGCTCTGTACTTAAACCCTTTTCTAATAGGACACTTCTGAGGGTCCAGCCCAACAGGATGGGCTCCGTTCAGTTAGAGCGCCGCGTCTAATCAGGCATTTGAAGGCCCGACTCTGTGGAGTGCTCTGTGCACAAAGCACGCCACACGGAATAGGCCACTTGTGGAACCCCCTCCATAACGTGTGCCTGGTTCAGGGAGCTCGCTGGTTCCAGTAGGACGGTTTCATAGGCTCCGCCCCTGGGACGACCGCTTTCCGGGTCTCAGGGCCAAGAGCGCGGCGCTGTCCGTTGTGCTGAAGCCGCGTTCTCAGTGCCTCAAGGGAGCGCTCAAGGTGCCTCCAGCCCTCCCAGCAGAGCGGCGCCAATACCCTAAGGCAGGATGCCACTGAGCCTTCACTTGCCCTTCCTACTCTTTGTTTACCTCTTTGTGATAAGGCTCATTACCCTCCTTTATCCATTAAGAACGCTCCACCCTCCCATAAGCCCAAGTCCTTGCTCCAGAATAACCACCCGTGGTCACCTCTCTGCCTTCTCCCCTCAATCTTTCCAACCACAATGACTCCCGCCCCGCACTGCAAACAATCTTGGCACATTCTTATCTCTGGGGTTGACTGTTTTTCTGCTGCCTGCAAAGATTTCTCAGGTCTTGGAATAATAACTCCTGCCCCTTCCATTCAGGCATTAATTCAAATCCATAACTTCTCAATTATCTAGGCTCTGGCCAACTTATTTAAAATAGACCTCTCAAGCAGGGTGCAGTGGCATAACTCTGTAAGCCCAACTACTTGGGAGGTTGAGGTATAGGAATGTAGTTATATGTCTGTGTCCGAATTTATGGATATTTCATATTGGATTAGGTCCAACCCTAACAACTTTATTTCTTATTATCCTTCTCTTTCATTGTATTTTCATTATTTATTTATTTATTGTGTCTTAATGGTTCTGTGGATCAAACCCAGGGCTGAATGCATGCTAAGTAAGTGCTCCACCATTGAGTACCCCAGCCCCTTAACTTAATATTTCAGATGGAAAATAAATTGAAATTGGGCTTGTTCAAACATCAAAAAGTATAAAGATTAATTTTTGTATGATAATGCAAGGTGCTTCAGGGACCCACTCCATGAAACTAATGAAAAGCATTAAAAGATAACCATTTAGGGGCTAGGGTGTTTGCTCAGTGATGTGTGCTTAACATGCACTAGATCCTTGCTCTAATCCCCTGCATTGAAAAAGAAAAAAATTTTTTTAAATTAATCAATACTGGATGAACAAGTCTGAGTTGAGTTAAATTGTTTAGGAGATTTATGTTGTTTGGGATCATGGTAAAGGTATTGGCTAACTATTTGTTACATACCACTTCAAATTGATAGAGCATGAACAAAAATACAAAAATGAACAAAGTAAAAACAAGCACAGAGTGCAAAAGTTTCATGATACTGAAGGAAAACATGAATTAAGAACTGAGTGTGCTAGCACATACGCAACCCCAGAGGCTCAGGCAGGAGGATTGCCCAGCCTAGGCAACTTAGCAAAACCTTACATTTCCAATAATAATGATTATTATTATAATATAATGTGATATTATTATTATTATTACTATTAGAGTACAATAAGCACATAGTAAGTCCATGACTCAACATCCCTCACTCCCGAGCACCATGGAGGATGGCTATATACATACACGTATATGTATACATGTATAGATAGATGTGTGTGTGTGTGTGTGTGTGTGTGTGTGTCAAAAAATAAAGGGTTATGGATATACTTTTATGGTAGAGCACTCCTGGATTCTACCACCAGTACTGCCAAAATAAATAAATAAATAAAAATTGGGCATTGCTAATGTGTAGAGATCTTACAAAGCATATCAGTTATAAATGATGTGAAATACAGTGATGGAAGATGGACTGTTTATTTATTTACTTCTTTTTGGTACTGGAAATTGAACCGAGGGGCACTTTACCACTGAGCTACATCCCAGCCACCCTCCCTCCCTTTTTGAGGTACTGGGAATTGAATTCAGGGGCACTTGGCCACCGAGCCACATCCCCAGCACTATTTTGCATTTTATTTACAGACAGGGTCTCACTGAGGCGCTTACAGCCTTGCTCTAGCTGAGGCTTTTTTTTTTCACTTGTCAATGGACCTTTACTTTATTTGTTTATATATGGTACTGAGAATTGAACCCAGTGCCTGGCACATGCTAGGCAAGTGCTCTACCACTGAGCTACAATCCCAGGCCCTGAGGCTGGTTTTGAACTCTCAATTCTCCTGTCTCAGTCTCCCAAGCCACTGGGATTACAGGCATGCACCACTATGCCTGGCTGGAGTAGAGTGGTCTTGAGATTGTGTAGTGGTTTTAGAATTTTCCTAGGAAGAACAAACAGTGAAAAATACAAGCCATAGATACATGGGGAATTCAGAAGGAATGAACTGTCAAAGGCAACAGCTAGTGTAAAGGTCATGAACTGAACCACCTTGATGGGTATTCTTCAGGTGTGATCTCACTGATGTCTCTCCACTGCCTTGAGAACCTGGCATCACTAGGCTTTATTACAATATAAGAGGCCTGAGACTTCCAGAGAGGTAGTCTTGCCCAGAGCAGTCCAGTTTAGGACACTTGCCATCTCAGAGAAAGTGTTTTAGATCAATGGCGCTCCCTGCTGGCCACATAATATCACCTCCATTTCCAACAGTAAGGATTATTATATATTATGTAATATTATATTATTATTAATAGAGAACAACCAGTGCACAGTAAATCTGTGACTCAGCCCCCCTCACTCCTGAACTGCATGGAGGAAGAGGATATACATATATGCGTGTGTGTTTGCATGCATACATATATGTAAACGCGTGTATGCATTGAATGAATGAACCAATATATGTGGACAGTTTACTGGCCTTAGTAGACTCCCCTACCTTAAATCTAGGATTCTTCCGCTGGGAGCAGTGGCACACGCTAATAATCCCAGCGACTCGGGAGGCTGAGGCAGGAGATCCTGAGTTCAAAGGTAAGCTCAGCAACCCTAAGCAACTCAGCGAGACCCTGTCTCTAAATGAAATATAAAAAAGGGCTGGGGATGTGGCTCAGTGTAAGTGCCCCTGGGTTTAATCCCCAGTACCCCTGATCCCCTTAAAAACTCCAACAAACTAGGATTCTTCCTTCATTGAATGAACTAATGTTTACTGAGCACTTACTGTGTCTAGGCCTGGATCTAAGCTATTGGGACAAAGGAGTGAACGAGATAACACAAAAACTGGAGCCAGACACTGGGTAAAAAGAGTATAACTATCCTTCTCATTATATGTGTGTGTGTGCCCTCCCCCCACTGTTTTTTTTTTTTTTTTTTTCCCCACTGGGTTTTGAAGCGAAGGGCACTTTACCACTGAACTACATCTCCAGCATTTAAATATTTTACACAGCACACACACTTTTTTTTTTTTTTCTTTGCGGGGGGGGGTGTTATTGGGTATTGAAATCAGGGGTGCTTTCCCACTGAGAAATAACCCCATCCTATTTATTATTTATTTATTTACCTGCCTATTTTAAGATAGGGTCTTGCTATTGCTGAGGTTTCACCAAATTGCTGAGGGCCTAGCTGTTGTTTTACCCAGGGTTCGAACTCGTAACCCTCCTGCCTCATCCTCCGGAGTTGCTGGGATTAGAATTGTACATCACATGACCGAATTCTCAATCTGTATAACGTTCTTATGCCGAATTGGCTACATTTCATGCAGGTGAAAATTACGGCTCTTAGAGGCTTTGACTGTAGAGCTAAAAGTCTCCCGAGTGGAATTTGAAGCTAGAAAATTTTTGATTCTTTACATTAGAGCGCTGCGGGAGAGAATTTACAGGGCATCCAGCTAAGAGCACGCACGCGTCGGTTGCCATGGTCCCCAGACACTCCTGGCTTCTCCCGCTCTGAGCGTCACGTGATTGTAGAAAATATGGCGCCGCCCACCGAGGGGTTCTACGTCTCACGTGGTTCCGGCAGTCAAGATGGCGGGAGCAGCCAGCCCGGTTTCCCTGGAGTCAGCCCCGCGGATCATGCGTCTGGTGGCCGAGTGCAGTCGCTCCAGGGCTCGGGCGGGCGAACTGCGGCTGCCTCACGGACCGGTGGCCACTCCAGTGTTCATGCCAGTGGGCACTCAGGCCACCATGAAGGGTATCACAGCCGAGCAGCTGGACGCCCTGGGCTGCCGCATCTGCTTGGGCAACACCTATCATCTGGGTTTGAGACCGGTGGGTGTGCTCTGCTCTGGGAGGGCTGAGGGGAGCGTTGTGGGGCTCAAGCACCTTCCAGGTCCAGGCACGGCTCCAAAAGTCAATCGATAAATGTGTATTGAGTGCCTCTGGTTGCTCAGGCTTTGTGCTGGGCATGGGAGAGCTCCGGGGGTTCTAGCTGGCAGCTCTGTCCCCAATACGGGCCCCCAGAATTGCGCTCACCAGTAACCCGATACTTTCTTACCCTCAATACAGGGCCCTGAGCTGATCCAAAAAGCCGACGGTCTCCATGGCTTCATGAATTGGCCCCACAATTTGCTGACAGTGAGTGAAGTGGGGATGGGGTTGGGAGCCCACTAAATCCCTTAGCTTCTCTGGGATGAGGAGTCTGCTTTCTCCATACCGTGACAGCTCTGTGGTGGGGTGTCCTCCAGGACAGCGGTGGTTTCCAGATGGTGTCCCTAGTATCCCTGTCCGAGGTGACGGAGGAGGGCGTCCGCTTTCGCTCCCCCTATGACGGCGATGAGACCCTTTTGAGCCCAGAGAGGTCTGTGGAAATCCAGAATGCACTGGGTGAGTGGAACCTTCAGAATTGCCCATTAAAGTCTAGGGGATGAACATTAGGAGGGTCATTCCCCTTAGGCTTGCGTGGTTTTGGGGAAGTCACTCCCCTTCCCTGAGCTTCACTTAGTGCAACTCAAATGTGATAGCACATCCTCGGTCCTTAGGATCATTGACAAAAATAAATGAAGTAATGCCGGTAAACCTCTTAGCACAGTGCCTGATATGTAATAACTTTTATTATCATTATTGCTATTATTTCTCTTAACAAATTTTCCGGACAAAATCCTGGTGGCAACAAGAGGAGATAGGGAAGGCTTCTGGCCCCTTGATTCCATCAATATCCCCTATTCCTTCATAAGGACAATTAGTATTTGTCAATCTTTGTATTTTTCTGTTCTTCTTTTCTTTTTGTGGTGCTGGGGTGGAATCCAGGGCTTTGGACATGGTAGGCATGTGCTGTATCACAGAACTACACTCCCAACCCCAAATCATGTGTATTTTATGCTGGGTTTGATGATGAAGTGATAGTTATGAAGAAGTATTGTGACTGGAGAAGAGGGGTCTCTGAAGAAGGGACCCAGGAGTCCCTGAGAGAAGGGAGAACTGCATTCAGGACAGTGGGGTTCTTGGCTTACCTGATGGAGAAGAATTTCCACATATACCAGTCAGAGACATAGAGGTTTATTTAGGAAAGAAGATACACATTCAAGGGGGGAAGGCTGGCAATCTCAAGAGAGAGGCATTTGGGGTAAAGCAAGGAATACATATTCAAAGTAGAATGTGGGCCATCTTGAGAGTGAGAGATGTGTTTTGGGGGTTCCCAGTTCTTCTTTGAAGGTAAACTTGGTGAGGGGTGGGTATAGGAAGGTATGTAGGAATATCAATATGGTTACCTCAAGATGATTTATTATAGTGTGGTTAATCTCAGAAACCTCAGGCTGATGTGATCAGTAGATAACACTGAAAAGTCCCCTAAATGGTAGGTTCTCAAAATATCATCTCTCTTTACTTAATTATTTTATGGTGGGAGGTTAATTACCAATACACAGGTAGATTTACAGATTCCTAGGAATTTGGGAGTAATAGGCCTAAGAAAGAGAATGATTTAGGGCTACAGAAGTAGGCAGATTTTTTTTCTTTGCTTTGCTTTTGGTACTGAGGATTGAACCCACTGCCACTTAACCACCGAGCCTCATCTCAGTCCTTTTTATTGTTTATTTTGAGACAGGGTTTCACTGAGTTGCTTAGGGCTTCGCTAAGTTGCTGAGGCTGGCCTCAAACTTTGTTCCCACCCTACACACACTTTTTATTGGTACATTATAATTGTACTGGTCTCGAACTTTCAATCCTTGTGCCTCAGCTTCCTGAGTCACTGGGATTATAGTCATGCACTATAAATTCAAATTTTATCTCATTGTCCTTTATGTCTCCTTTCTACTTATTTCTTTTTCTCTCTTTTTATTTTTGTATTGAGGATTGAGCCTAGTGGCACTCTACTACTGAGCTCCATACCGTTTTCTTAATTTTTTATTTTGAGATAAGGTCTCACTAAGTTGCTCAGGCTGCCCTCCAACTTGGCAATCCTCCTGCCTCAGCCTTCTGGGTTGCTGGGACTACAACTGTACACCACTGTGCCTGGTTTCCTTTCTACATATTTCTTATTCCTTTTATTTTACCTCAGTATGATTGGACAAATGGTGTGTCATCTAATTATAATAAGCTGAGGTGAACTTGGCAAAACCTTTTGGATTCTTCTTGATCTTCAGAGGGAAGGACACGCCTTTCCTTCAGGTATAGGGCAGGCCCAGTGACTTGCCCTGTCTTATGTCAGGCTCAGATATCATCATGCAGCTGGACGATGTGGTCAGCAGCACTGTGACAGGTCCACGTGTGGAAGAAGCCATGTACAGGTGCGTGTGCATGTGTGTGTTGGAGGGGGCCTGGGTACTACAGCCCTGCCTTGCTACCCTTTTTCAGGCCCCTAGGGCTTGTGACCAGAGCCCTCTTACAGGTCAATCCGCTGGCTGGACCGGTGCATTGCAGCCCATCAGCAACCGGACAAGCAGAACCTGTTCGCCATCATCCAGGGTGGGCTGGATGCGGATCTGCGGGCCACCTGCCTTGAAGGTAGAACCACATGCCAGCAGGACCAGGGCTTGTCCATTGCTGAGGCCCTCCCACAGACCTGGCATACAGTGCTGTTCCTGTAGTGGTTGTTATTATGTTTCAGGTGGAAGGAGCAAGGCAAAGACCCTGAGGCAGCATGCAATAGAACGTATTTGAGAATGGGAGTAATTCCAGTAGCTAATGGTTTTTGGGTATTCACCAGGTACCATGCTAAATACTGGTCACAGATTGATGCTTTGAGTCTTTATAACCATCCTGTAAGGTAGAGACTGCCAGACTTCCAAGGTTACAGATGGGAAAACTGAGGCAGAGACCTATTAAGTATGTTACTTATCCCAGGCCTCACAGCTTGGATGTTTTAGAGCTGGAATTTAGACCCAGGCTTTGCGTACAGAACTTACAGCATTAACTGCTGTAGTGTGTTTTTGCTGCCTAGTATAGTAGGATACACGGGGTCAGGAGTGAGAGGCTGGGCTTGGGGTATTGCTCAATGGTGGAGACCCTGGGACACTGAGGTAGACCCAAGGGACATCACAGACAAGTTTATGGGGGGAACAGAAATTGGACACCCATTGGATGGCTGGAGTACTTGCTCACGGAAAAAATGACAAGGTTGTGGCCATGGAGTTAAGTTGCGGGCAGAGAGGAAGGCAGTCAAAGTCAGTGAGACATTCTGAGCAACTTGTGGGCATCAGGTCTGTCCATCTGAATCCCTTGATCTTTTGCTTTGTGGCTGTGTGTTCTTGGGCCAGCATCTTCACCTCTCTGAGCCTCTTTTCCTCTGTAAAATGGAAACTGACTCCCAATATCTTGGGGTGGAGGTGAGGATTAAATGGAAGAATCTGTTCAAATTGTCCTACCAGTTCCTGCCATTAGTAGGCACTGAAGAGGTCACTGTTGTCCTCAGACCTTCTCTTTCCCCATTTCTGGTCCAGTAAGTCTTTTGAACAGAGACCCACAGTCAGAGATTCAGTTAATGTCTTGGTTCATTGAGTATGGATGTTTATGAAAGTTGAAACCAAACCTTTGTGAAGCATTACTTTTATACATCTGACACTTTCTGATATTTTCTGTTCTCTTTCATTAAAAAACAAAAAACAAAAAACAGGGCTGATATCACTTGAGCAAATTCATTTCTTGGCCATCTGTAACTTGATAAGCACCAAAGTGCTCAAAATATGGCTCCAAGGTTTACCTGCAGCAGAACAGTCTACTGGGTCTTCTAGTAATATGCAGCCCTTTGGGCTCCTCTCCCATTCCTGGGTCAGAATCAGGACTGGGGAAGGCCTTGGTTCTTGCATTGAGCAGTCAGTTCTACTGCTTACCCTCACATCCAGCCAGGCACAGTGATACATGCCTGTAATCCCAGCAACTCAGGAGGCTGAGGCAGGAGGATAGCTAGTTTGAAGTTAACCTCAGCAATTTAGTGAGGACCTCAGTAACTTAGCAAGACCCTGTCTCAAAATATAAAAAAGATTGGGGATGTAGCTCAGTGGTAAAGTGCCCCTGGGTTCAAACCCCAGTACCAAAAAAAAAAAAAAAAAAAGAAACCTGGTAGGTTGGGGGTATAGAACACTTGCCTAGCACATATGAGGCACTGGGTTCCATCCTCAGCACTGCGTAAAAGAATAAATTGAATAAAGGTATTGTGTCCATCTACAACAACAAAAACAAGTTTTTTTAGTTAAAAAGAAAAGAAAAGAAAAGAAAGAAAGAAACATGCCCCCAGACAGCACCTGCTTTATCCACAATGTGGCCTCACTAGGTTGAACTGGGTAGTTGGGGTCTGAGACATGCGTGTGCTTAGAGGCCAGGCTGGAGTTCCAGTTCAGCTTCTGGCATATAAGGCCTGGGCTAATGGTTTAAGCTGTGAAGCCTTAGTGTCCTCATCTGTCCAGTGAGTTGAATGACAGTACATTTGCACCTCTTTTACCGTGAGTTCTACAACTGTAGACTCAACCGATCACAGACTGAAAATATGTGGGAAAAAAAGTGCTGAGTCAGATGCAGTAGTGCACACCTATAACCCCAGCAACACTTAGGAGGTGAGACAGGAAAATCACAAGCCTCAGCAATTTAGTGAGACCCTCAGGAACCTAGCAACTCTTTCTCAAAAAAAAAAAAAAGGAATAGAATAGAATAGAAAAACTGGGTACAAAGCTCCATGGGTTTTCCTGGGTTCAGTTCCCAGTACCCCAAGCCTCAAATAACAACAATGTACATGGCATTTATGTTGTATGGCATTATAAGTCATCCAGAGATGATTTAAATTCTATAAGAGGACTGGGCATGGTGGTGCATGCCTATAATCCCAGCAGCTTGGGAGACTGAGGTAGGAGGATCACTAGTTCAAAGGCAGCCTGAGGAACTTAGAGAGGTCTGAAGTAACTTAGTGAGACGCTGTCTCAAACAATAAAAAGGGCTGGGGATGTGGCTCAGTGGTTAAGCCTCTCTGGGTTTAATCCCTGACACCAAAATAAATAAAGTCTATAAAAGGATGTGTGTAGGGTTTGTACCATTTGGTAAAAGGGACTTAAGCATCCTTAGGTTTTGGTATTCACAGGGGTCCTGGAACCAATCCCTGTAGATTGGTTAGGGATAACTTTACAGGTCTCTAACCACCTTAGTCATTTTAGAGCTTCAAGACCCAATTCTAAAATCCAGCACACTTCGGAATTTGCCATTCATTTAGTGGCTTACCAGAATTCACATATTAAATTACAGAAATGTTACAAGATTTGATGCCAGGATTTTACTCAGCATATGCAATGTTTACATATTCTCAAATCTGGAAAATTCTGAACTCCTAAACTCATTTGACTCCAAAGGTTTCAGCAGTGGAAGTGTGGGTCACAGGCTTCTCCTGAGAATTAAGTAGAGGGTCTTACATGTAGCAGGCACTAAGCGAGAGTCAAAATCATCAGCAGCATCCACAGACAGACAGATTCTTCTCTCCTCTCTGTTTCTCTGTCCCCTTTCCTCTCTCTGTCCTGTGGATATCTGCTGGACAAGGTCTTTCTTGGGGACAAGGATATGAGGTACATTTCCTTTTTGTCTGGTCAACCCTCACCTTACGCTCTTCTTCAACTCAATGATGAGGTCATCCAGATAAACCCATCATAAGTTGAAAATATTGTAAGTTGAATTCATTTAATACATTTATTCTACTGAACATCCTAGCCTAGCTTAGGCAATCTTAAATGTGCTCAGGACATGTACATTAGCCTGTGGTTGGGCAAAATCATTTAACAGAAAGCCCGTCTCATAAGAAAATGCTGATGTTCTCATGTAATTTATTGAATATACTCCTGAATGTAAAATACAGAATGGTTGTATGGGTATGCTTTTGCATCTTCTTAAAGTTGAAAAATTAGAAATCATTGTAAGTTGAGGACCATCTGTACCCTCAGAGATGACCAAGAGGGATGTGCCAGGCTTCGCCATCGGAGGCCTGAGTGGGGGCGAAAGCAAGGCCCAGTTTTGGAAGATGGTGGCGCTGAGCACCTCCAGGCTACCTAAGGACAAGCCTCGCTACCTGATGGGGGTTGGGTATGTTGGGGTGCGGGGAAACAGAGCCCTGCCTATCAGGAGCACATTCCTGAGCACCCTTTACCTTGCTTGCAGAAGATACGGGGAAAAGGATATAGCCTTTCTGTGGGGGGACTGAGGAGGACATGGCTGCCCCCTGGGGATGGTTTTGAGACAATATGGCCCAGCCAGGGGTGAAATAGGGACCTGGGAAGCCCATGTAAAGGCTTCAGGCTCTCTCTTACTCCCTCCATGGCTGCCCCCTCACCCCTAGCTATGCTACCGATTTGGTGGTCTGCGTGGCTCTTGGATGTGACATGTTCGACTGTGTGTATCCCACAAGGACAGCGGTGAGGCCCTGGGCAGGGAGCTGATGGATGGGCAGGGTGCTGGCAGGGAGGGAGGATGGGGGAAGAGGGAATCAAGAGAGGGACTAGGAAGGATGTAGACCTCATGACCTGCCCTTCACTGCCATTCTTGATCCCTAGCGCTTTGGCTCTGCCCTGGTGCCCACAGGCAACCTGCAGTTGAAGAAGAAGCAGTATGAGAAGGACTTTGGCCCCATAGACCCTGAGTGCACCTGCCCCACTTGCAAGAAGTAGGTGATATAGTGGGGGGCTGGAGGTGGGGAGGGCCGGGCTCTGCTCAGCCACCCCCTGCTGACCTACAGGCACAGTCGGGCCTTCCTGCACGCTCTGCTCCACAGTGACAACACAGCCGCCCTGCACCACCTCACTGTCCACAACATCGCCTACCAGGTAGGCTTGTAACTCGGGGTGGGTGAGGGCAGGGGTAGGTCTCCTGGTGCCTCTGACCCATGCTGATGCCCCCTTCCTGCAGCTGCAGCTGATGAGTGCAATGCGCACTAGTATCGTGGAGAAGCGTTTCCCTGACTTCGTGAGGAACTTCATGGGCACCATGTATGGGGACCACACCCTTTGTCCCACCTGGGCCACTGAAGCCCTGGCTTCAGTGGGAATAACACTGGGCTGACCTGGCCCAGGGAAAGGGAGGTTGGGGCTGGAAGATACTGAAGGATTTTTTTAAGCTTTTAAAAATTCTAATGTAGTGTGTGTCTGTTTTCTTTTGGGGACATGCCTGTCCGCATTACCTTCTCACTGTAAGCATGTGTGACCCTCCCACTAAGAGTAAGACTTGACCCCATGGCTCAGTGGTAGCCAAAGTACTTAAGCATCTAGGAATCCTTGGGTTCCATCCCCAGCACTGCAGTGGAAGAACCATGGCAGCAGCTGGTAACTGGAAACCATTTGGCATAGCCCAGCATGTAGGATGTGGCCTCAGGGTAGGAGCTAAATCCTTTTTCTTGCGGCTCGGGCTCCCCAACCACTCTGGAGGTGAGCATTCTTATTCATTGACAGGTGAAGAAACAGGCCCGGGGAGAGGAAATAGCCTACCAAAGGTCACCATCAAGCAAGTGGCAGTTTGTCTCTGGTGCTCTTGCTTTCAGTCTTTTTTTATTTTGGGTACTGGGGATTGAATTCAGGGGTACTAGAACACTCAGCCACATCCCCAGACCTATTTTGTATTTTTATTTAGAGACAGGGGCTCACTGAGTTGCTTCATGCCTTGCTTTTGCTGAGACTGGCTTTGAACTCAAGATCTCCTGCCTCAGCCTCCTGAGCCTCTAGGATTACCGGTGGGCGCCACCAAGCCCAACTAGTCTTGACTCTTAATTGAATAGGGCCTCACCTATGTTAGGCAAGTGCTCCAATCCTAAGCTATGTCCCCACAAGTGCTGCTCTTTTAAATTTTATTTTGAGACAGGGTATCACTAAGTTGCCCAGACTACTTGGAACTTGTGGTTCTCCTGCCTCAGCCTTCCAAGTAGCTAGGATTACAGGCATGTGCCACCATGCCTGGCATTTAGTCTCAACTCTGTAGTCATGTGGCACAGTGTAGCTCTTGGTAAATGCAATGAATATACATATGATGTAACAGATTCTTAAACTATGGCACTGTTTTTTCTTTTCTGGGGATGGTCCTGGGGATGGAACCCAGAGCCTCTGGCAAGCTAGGCACACACTCTGCCACTGAGCTGCCCTGTCATTCCCTGTGCTTTAAAGGATTGTCATGTGTATTTAATTCTTGCAAAGTTATGATGCAAGATTAGGTATGTTCCCATTTTACAGATGAGGAAACAAGTTCAGAGCTATGAAGCTACTTGGGCACAATATCAGTGTCTGCCTGTTCAGGCTGTTATAACAAAATGCTATGAACTAGGTGGCTTAGGAACATCACTGTTTTGAAGGCTGCAAAGCCTAAGATCATGGTGCTAGCAGATTTGGTGTTTGGTGAGGATTTGCCTCCTGGTTCATAGATGGGTGTCTTTTCACTGTGTTCTCACATGGTATAAGGGACAAGGCAGCTTCCTTGGGTCTCTTATATGGCACTAATTACATTTAAAAGGTCTTTGCCCTTATGACCTAATCAGTTCCCTCCTCCAAATACCATCACATTGTGGGGTTAGATTTCAACATTCAAGTTTTGTGGAAATCAGAAACATTTAGGTCATAGGATCACACAGTAAACAAAATGGCCCATGATCTAACCCAGATTTGAGCTGTTACAGAGCTGGTGTTTTTAAATTAGGTTTTTGAAACTGAAAAAGTTGTGAGGAACCACAACTCAGTAGTGCAACTATTTGTATTAATTTATGTATTCCACAAAATTTCCATATATGTATATTTTTTCATGAATGTCAGCATCCTTACAATGCAGTTCTGAATTTTATTTCGCCTCCCCTTAGTATATCTCAAATTGTACACAGGCCAATACATAAAGAGCTTTTTAAACATTTTTTTTTTTTTTTTACAGTTTCTGCATATTATTATTCAACCAACTCCTTGAATGGACAGGGTGTCTCTAGGTTTCTGCAATTGAGATCAAGTCTGCAATATCAAACTTGTTTGTGCCCTCTCCCACAATTTTCAGTTTGGGAGAGTAAAAAGCTCTTTATTATCACAAAAGAAAAAAAGTTAGATTTTTTTTTCCAGTGTGTAAATAATTTATTTGCCCGTTTTTTGAGACCTGTCATGGAGCAACGCATATACCACTGGGCCACTCTGCTATCCTTCTTCCCACTGTTTCTGCGTAATCACCGTACCCAATCGTGTCAACCCCTTCCGCATTCTATGTTACTCCTACTAACTCACCGAGTTCCCTGTTCTCTGGCACATGTATGCCCAGGGGGTCAAAAGTTCGTTTCTAGAACACCCAACTTTTCTGAAAAATAACGCGTTTGCATTAGTGAAAGGATCCGTTTTCACTGGGTTCTTATATCCATGATGTGCTAAAATTAAAGAGGCTGGGAAACAACGTTGGAGCGTTTCCCACATTAAGACGGGACACCAGCAAATGGGGGCACCATATTTGCAAAGGCACCGTGACTTTATGACCTGTCCCTAGGAAGCAACAGTGTCGTCTGACTCACCTTCAAAGCGTGCAGGGACCCTGCTCCTGGCTTGCGGGCTGGGAGCCAAGATGCATTCTGGGACTCGTAGTTTTCTCGAGACCCCGGAAACAAGTGACAATCACCGACTACCACCACGAGGTGTCACCCATCGTCAAGTACGATGGATCCTACCCTTCACTTCAGAAGACTGTAACAGGAACATCACTAGTAAGAACGGAGTTACTTTAACTGGCAGATACAGTCTTCAATCGAAGTTAAGATTCGGACTTTAAAGCCCACCCTCTTTTCCTTATTGGCACGAAGTTACGAAGTGGTATTTATATAAGCCAATAGGAAATTTATAGGGAAGTAGGTAGCGTCAGGAGACAAATCAGTGTTTAGGATCGGTTCCTAACATCATTGGTCAGGTTTCCCGACTGGCGTGTCTGCCCTACCAATAACACGGTAGATTTCTCTACTGGGCAGATCCAACGTGTATTTTCCCGAGACACCGCCTTGCCCCTTTGACAACTCGGTTTCCGCTCCTATTGGCCTTTGAACACCAGCGACAGTTCATTCATCCAATGAACTTGCGGGATGTTCCCTAAGGGGCGGGTTTACTTAACCCTAGGTCCGTGCCTCACTTTCACTGGCTTCTGTTCAGGAGTGACAGCAGGTCCGGCCAATTGGCTGCGACACAAGTGATTTGGGAGCAGCCCACAGGCCGGGGCGGGAGGTCGCTCAGGTCGGATGTCGGCTGAGAACCGGATGAGGCGGCGACCGTGAGGCCGAGCCGGGAGCGGGCGTCGCGCCGAGGCCCGGGCGGGCGGGGAGCAACGGCCACAGACGCCGCGGGGCCGGGTCGTTAAGGGTCGGGGGCGGGCGGGGAGCGCCGGGCGCTCGGGCCGGGGCCGCCGGCGCCATGGGCAACCGCGGAATGGAAGAGCTGATTCCGCTGGTCAACAAGCTGCAGGACGCTTTCAGCTCCATCGGCCAGAGTTGCCACCTGGACCTGCCGCAGATCGCTGTGGTGGGCGGCCAGAGCGCCGGCAAGAGCTCAGTGCTCGAGAACTTCGTGGGTCGGTGAGCGAGCGCGGCTGGGACTGCGGGAGGGCGGCGGCCTAGGGCGCGGAGGGCGTACCGGGAATGGCGCTCCCTGCGCAGCCGGCGTAACTGCGGCGTTTGCGTGCCCGCGACTGGGACAGGGAGGCGGGCCCTCTGGGACGCCTGGGCAGAGGGTTCTCTGCATCGGCTGGGTCGCAGACCCGGGGGTGGTCGCAAGGGCTGGGTGGCATGCGGTAGATCCGGGGTGTATCTGGTCCCATTTTGCGTAGGTCACCTCTGCCACCTGGTTGCCTGTGTGTCAGGGATAGATCAGATCCTCCTGTTCTTTCTGCCCTTCTTCAGGGATGAAACCTGCCACCTAGATGTTTTTTGGGGGAGACCCCTGCAGTCTGACTGGCGGTTCATTTATCTGGGGCAGCCCCCGTTGTTTGGTTGGCTGTCTTTCGTTCTGGACATGCCTCCCTAATACCACCATATTCAGCTGTCCATCTGTCCAGACTCACCCAGCAGCACACCCCTCATTCTCCCTGCGTCCGCCCGCTGTCTGGCCTGCTATCCCGGGTGATCGCTGCCGTCCGTCTGCCCATCTGTGTCCTTTGCAGACTAATACTTATTTCCTCCGATTACCCTAGCTGTCTTACTGACTGAATTCTCCAGGGCCGACTTTTCAACTTTGTGTCTGCTGACTCCTCTCTTGCCATTTAATCCTGTTTGCCCTGGTGACCGCTCGTTACTGTCTTGACTCTCTGGCCTGACCCCTCTAGCCGGGGCTGACAGGAGGGTGAGACTTGAACCCCTTCCTCTTTCAAATGGAAACAGGACCTTGGAGGGGTATTTTTCTGGTCTACCTCAGGGCATTCTGGGGCCTACCCCTGCACACAGGGCTAGCCCCCAAGCTAAAGCTTGTAAATGGGGTCCCTCTGGGAATGGGCTACTTGCCTAGTCCGGCCAAAGAAGTAGTAACTGGGATGTAACTTTCCTTGGGCAGCCCTGAGAAGCCTGCTTTTCCCAGCAAATTTCACTCTTGGGATTTGGGAAGTGAATGAATGAGAAAAGTCCTTGCCGCCACCAAGGATGTTGATTTACCCCTTCCCCCTTTCTTCTTGTCCTTCTGCTTCCCACATGGGCGTCCTCTGCTGCATTCCAGGAAGTACTCCATTTGTGATGTTGTGCCTGCCAAGTGATAACATCCTCATCATGACTGTCATCGTCATCATAATTATTGTTATTATTGTTGTTATCAGTCTTAAGGGATAGCATTCATCCAGCAGGTCTCAGGCTAAGCTCCTTCTTGGTTCTGTGTTTTGAATCCCAACAGTGAGCAAGTGGCAAGGTTTTTTTTTTTTTTTTTTTTTTTTGGTCACCTCCACCTTAGAGATGAGCTGGGAGGTTCCGGAAGGATTTGCCACCCATACAAGGCCACCAGGCTGGTACACAGCAGAGCCTGACAGCTCTCAGGCCTGCCCTGCCTTCTCAGAGCCCTGGGATTTTTCTCATATTAGCTGGAATTTTCTCCTTTGCTGCTTTGTCTCTGGTACATCATCTGCTGTCTACTGTGGCAGAAAGGTGTGGAGTTGGGGGCAGTTGGGCCTGGTCTGAAACTAAGTCCAGGCTGTGGGTCCTTCTGAATAGATGTCTTCCTTCCTGCCCAGGCTTCCAATGGGCATCTACAGAACTCTTTTTCATTTGTCTTGTGACCTTGCACAAGTGTTTTGATTGAGCTCCGCGCCCCCCCCCCCAAAAAAAAATTGGACTGTGGTTCCTCAAAAAGAATGTGGCAAGGATATAGTGATATAGTCCTTTGAAAGTGCTTGCTTTAAGGGCTGGGGATATGGCCCCGTAGTAGAGTGCTTGCTCAGTGTGTATGAGACCCTGGGTTTGATCCATAGCACTGGCGGATTAAAAAGAACTTGTTTTAGCTGGCCGGTAGGTGTGCATCTGTAGTCCTGGCTAATTGGGAGACTGCAGCAGGAAGATGCCTTGAGCTTGGGAGCTCAGTCCAGGCTGGGCAACATAGTGAGACTCTATCTCCAAAAAAAAAAAAAAAAGTGTTTACTTAGTGCAATGCCTGGTACACAGTAGATCTCCTTGGATGGAGCTATTACTTTTCTAGCTGATTCCTTTTATATCAGTGGCAAAATTGAACCAGAATTAAAATGCTTTCAAGTTATGAATTAGACTTTTTTTTTTTTTTTCTTTAATTTTGAGACAGGGTCTTGCTAAGTTGCTTAGGCCTTGCTAAATTGCCAGGGCTGTTGTGTACAACCATAGAAATGAAAAGTTGTACCCCATTTGTGTACAATGAATCAAAATGCAGTGTGTAAAAATTTAAAAAAAATTAAAGTGCAAAAAAATTAAATAAATTGCTGAGGCTGACTTTGAACTTGAGATTCTCCTACTACTGGGATTACAGGTGTTCACCACTGTGCCTGACTGAACTTTATTTTATTTTATTTTATTTTTTTGCGGTGCTGGGGATCGAACCCAGGACCTTGTGCTTGCAAGGCAAGCACTCTACCGACTGAGCTATCTCCCCAGCCCTGAACTTTATTTTTTAAAATTAATTTTTAGATTGAACTTTATCTAAGTCTTATGAGGGTGGCACTGCAGTGGTCCCCATTTTACAGAGCAGGAAACTGAGACTTGGAGAGCTGAGCCAAACACTCTTGCTTGAGGCTGTTCAATGAGGAATTGGGATTTTGGATTGGGGACTCAAGTCTCTGACCCTTCCCCACCTCCATCAGTCCCTCTGCCCCTTGCCTTGCCTCCTCACACCCACCACTCCCTGTCCCTTCAACCTGGTGCCAGCCAGTGACTACTGAGGTGGCTCCGGAGCATGGCATTGTCTCCTAGAATCCTATAATGCAGACATCAGTAGTTAAGATCATTAATTCAGTGCCTGAAAATTGAAGTTGTAAAAAGATCTTAGGTACAGGGTACTCAAAGAGAGCTTAAATTCTTTTATTTCTGGAATGTGGGTAAGGCATCTCAGCTACAAAGCCCTGCTAGGGAGGGGACCACAGGTGGGCCTCACTCTGAATTACACTCCCCATTTCCTTCTGAATTTGGCCCAACTGATCTATAGCTGAGAACCTGTTTCTTCCTGGCGTGTGTTGGGCATATACAGTGGGCATCTGGTGGGCTTAAGTAGTGAGTGAAAGTGAGTCACTATGGCTGGGCAAGTGCCTAGGGGTCAGCACAGGTTACTTTGTTTCATTGCTTCCTCCTGGTGGATTTTCTAAGAATGGTAGTCCAAGTGGGAATGGCCTAGTTACTTCAGCCCTATACCAGGGGTTGTAGATCACTGGCCCTTGGAACTGAGAGGTGCCAACATTTAAAATGTAGATTTCACATTAAATCTAGATTCCTGTGGTGCTAGAAGAAAACCCACATCTTTAGAGGTGCTTAGACCTTGGGATCCACCATGTTTGTGTGACTTTGCCAAATGGATTTGTCTTTCTGGGCCTTAGGTTCCTTTGTTGTAAATTGGGGGTGATAGGGCTGAGGTGTAGCTGTGGTACAGTGTGTGCTTAGCCTGTGTAAGGTCCTGGATTCCCTCCCAGTATTCAAAAAAAAAAAAAAAAAAAAAAAGAAAAAAGAAAAAAAAGAAAAGAAAGAAAGAAAGAAAAGGAAAGAAAAAAAATAGGGACAATAACTGGATTCTCCCCCAGAACTGGATAAGTTAATGATTAATTCCTTTAGTTCTCTACCTATGACTGCAGTCATTCTCATTACTACCTCACTCTGCTGGGCCTGCATCTGGTGTAGCACTAGCTCTTTGAATTTCAGAACCAGCAGCTCCTGCTCCATCAGGCTAGGAGTGACCACTTCCCCACTGTACCCTAGCTCTCACCAGGCTCATTTCACATTTGCCAGGATCTTTCTGGCATTGGAGACATTGGAGTTTGAGACCCCTGGTTTTCTGCTCTGCGCTAGCAGATAGATCTGTACACCTAAGGGGAGGGGAAGGCCTTCTCCTTGTTTTTTTTTTTTTTTTTTTTTTTTTTTTTAATGCTGAGGATTAAACCCAGGGCCTTGCCAGGAATTGGCAAGTGGGAGGAGCTGGGGAATTTTTTTCTTTTTTTCTTTTTTCTCTTTTTGGTAGTGGGGATTGAACCCAGGGACTTTCTACCACTGAGCTACATCCCCAGCTCTTTCATTTTTTGAGACAGGGTCTCACCAAATTGCTGAGGCTGGCCTCAAACTTGGGAATCCTCCCTCTTTAGCCTCCTGAGTAGCTGGGATTACAGGTGTGCACCATCGTGCCCAACAGAATTTTTTTTTTCTAGTGAGGAGCAGGAGGAGACTGAGGAATCTAGTTTGGATGGCCTTGAGCTTGATATCATGAGTTTATTACCTCTCTGAGCCTCTGTTCACTCAGTGAGGAAATGGAACTGTTAATACACCAGGTGGGTCTGTTTCACCTCATAGGGTGGCACCTCTCACTGCATGCTTGTGAGTCCTTAGGCAAGGAACTTAACTCCTTTTTAAAATGGGAGTTATAATAAGACAAAAATTTTGGGGGTTGATGGGGATTAGATGAGACCATTTAGAGTGCTTGGAGTTAGCACAGAGAAAGAGCTTAAAACAAAAGGTATTCATTGAAAAATGTTTTTAACACAGCGATTTTGCTATGTGCCTGGGGACATGGCCCTGATATAGATACCAAAACTCCTGGCTTGGGGAGCTGACCTTCCAGCGAGGAGCAGATAAAGGAGAAACTGTGGTTCAAGGTGATAACACTTACAGAAAAAAGGATAAAGGAGAGATCATAATGTGTGGGGGGATTATATTTTAAATAGGGGAGTCAAGTGACATTTGAGTAGGGACTGGGAGGTGAGGAATCAAGCTTGTGGAGACTGAGGGAAGAGCATCCCAGGTTGTGGAAACAGCCAGTGCAAAGGCCCTGAGGTAAGATTAGGTACCTGGAGGCCAGTGTAGTGAGATACAAGGTCAAAGAGGAGTTGGGGTGGGATTGCTGGCCATCCTAGTCTTGGGAGCAGGGAGGGATCTGAACAGAGGAAAAGTGGCCCTTGACACTGTTCCTATCTCTCTGAACCTGGTCCCAAGCAAGCTTGAGGGTGCTCTCCTCTGATTTTCAGCTTTCCCTCGATTTTATTAGAGTAGATTCTTCTGTATGTAGTGGCCTTCTGCCCTTTTTCTTTTAACAAGAAGCTGCTGTCAATGGGACTCCACCGTCTCCAGCTACATTAACATTTGATCATGGTGATGTGTCCTTCCAGAGAGATGTAGATGTTGATGAGGGCTGCTGCCTCTGCCTCGATGAGTGCTGGACAGATGTATTCCAGATGGCCATTGGCTCTCAGTCCTGCCATACTGAAAGGCACATGACCCACCTCTTGGACTGGTTTGTACCTTAGTGGATCTTAGGTGTTCAAAGCCACTTAGAAATGATGGCTGTTTTTTCCATTAACCTTTCTTTTGGTGAAAACCATATTGCATCTTGAAAATGCCATACAGTCCCCTTGCTCAGGTGGTCTCTAGTACCTGGACCATCCTAAATGGGTAGAGTCCAGAGGTGTCTGGGAGTGTGACTCTTTTGGTGACCTCATTTGTCTGGGCTGCAGTTTCTTCATCTGAGAAATAGGATCATGATGCTTTCTGTCTTCTGTTGACTGAGAATCAAATGAGCTAATCCTTGAGAAACAGACCTTTTGCCATCTTGCTATTGAGTGCTATCTGCCTTTAGCCTGGATCAGGACTTTGATGATCAGTGTTCTTTTTCCTTAAAGAGAAGGAACTCATCGTTACTTTGTTAATATCAGTAACTCCTCATTGATAGCACATACTTGAATTGAGTGCCCATTAGTCCAAGTAGTGTCATAGCTCTTAGGGGTACAGCTGTGACCAGGACCTGTGAGATGCTCACACTCACAGAAGAATGCACATCCTGTTCCTCAGATCCTGAAAATGCCAGCTGGAGGCTGTTGCTGGTTTGTTTCTAAGTGGGCATCATGGCTGCAAACAAATATTTGGCTGCGAGTGTTATTTACACCCATTTTGTGTCTGGTGGTGGGAATTTGGGAGCAAAAACACCCAACAATAGAGGATTTGGCCAAATGTGTCCAGACAACTGACTATGAAATGCACTGAGAATGATCTAGAAGAAGAGTTAATGACCCAGAAAGCGTTAGAAGACTTGTTATATACCAGACTGAATGGCAGCATGGTCCCATCTTATTCATTTATGTATGTGTGTATATGCGCCTACATTTTAGCGGTACTAGAGATTGAACCTAGGGGTGCTGTGACACTGAGCTGCATCCCCAGCCCTTTTCATTTTTTATTTTGAGACAGAGTCTTGCTAAGTTGCTGAGGCTGGCTTTGGACTTGTGATCCTCCAGCCTCAGGCTCCCCGGTGGCTGGGATTACAGATATGTGCCATTGTGCCCAGCACCAGTCTTGTTTTAAAACAGTTGTGTTTTTTAAATTAAAAAGCCTGGAAAGTTGTACATCACCCTGACCTCCACCGTGGTTTACCTCCCATGATGGTTTGATTTGCTTTTGCTCATTTGGGGTTTATGTTTATAACTAGAAAGACAAATCTCTCTAAAGTTCAGCCCTGGGCTGTCCCAAGTGTAGGTGTTTTTCAGAGCTATTTGTCCAGAAATAGCCCTCCCTATGTACAGGATATAGAAATTCCCTGGTAACAAGCTGGATCATTTTGAGTGAGGGTAGAAGGTGGCCTTGTAGATAGTTCTAGACCTTTCAGAACTGGGAAAGAAGGAATTGGTCACCAAATGGAACCCCACATTTCTTTCTGCATTTGCATTTGTCTGAGAGCAGCAGCTGCCAACTTTTGCCCGATTTAAATGTGAATGCTGAAATTATAGGTTCCCCAACTACTGAAAAAAATGGGAGTGCCCGCTAAACCCTAATTTACTGGGGTAAAGCCAACTGCATGCTGTAATTAGACCCTTATTGTGTCAAAGCTTTGGAGAAATGCAAGCCAGTAATGAGATATTTATAGGGCATTAACTGTAATCTGAATGAAAGAAAAAAATTGCCAAGCCTCCACACGAGATGGCACAGGAGAGAAAAGACTCCTGCTTCCGGTTACATTTTAGGTTCCTGTTAGTATTTGGCAACTAGGGTCTCGTTGAGTGATGGGGAATTTCCCCTGTGGAGACATCCTCAGCTGGAACCAGGGACTGGTTGACCATTTTAGTTTCATCTACTGTTGAGTAGTTGTGACATGATAGCTGACATTTGTAGAGATGTCCTTCCTGGAGACTTATGTGTAAAATCTGATTATATGGTCCCAGCACCCCTGGCAAGACACTGCATTACAGGAAGGGAAATAGAAGCCAGAGCGAAAGGACTGGGCTGAAGTTCCACAAGGAGGAGCATAGAGGTTAGAGTGTGACCAAGTCTGTGTCCTCCTGGACCCTTATTGGGGGCAGTGGGGATGGGCAGGTGTGGGCCTGTCTTGGGAGTGGGACTGAGTGGTAGGCATGGCACTTGTGACTAAAGATGGGGCCAGGATCACATAATGGAGCAGTTTCTGGCTCTCAGGATCCTTCCCCCCCCAGCCCCCCCAACCCACCCCACTGAGCTATACTCCTTTTTATTTTTGAGACAACTTATTTTACTAAGTTGCCCAGGATGACCTTGAGTTTGTTTTCCTCCTGCCTCGGCCTCCTGAGTAACTGCAGTTATGGACATGTGCCACTGCACCCAGCTTCTCTGGATCTGTTAAGGTCATCCAGTGTGTATGCAACTGGCAGGCTTAAGTACCTACTCTGAGCCAGGTGCTGGGGACCCAAGAGGGACTAAGATGGATAGAAAAACAGGGGACAAGGTAAATGAAGAACAGTTTGAAGGATGAGAAGTGCAGTGAAATGGGTAATCAGAGTGAGAAAGGGGCTGCAGTGGCCGCTTCAGATGGGGCTCTTAGGTGGGTGTTCTGCAGTTGAATCAGCTCTTGAAAGACTTGGAAACAGCACCTCATGCAGAGGAAACAGCAGGCACTGAGGTCCCTGCACACTCTTGGCCTGCTGCTTGCCCACTGTGACTTGAAGGAACCAGTGGGCACATGAGAAAACTAACCATCAGATGCCTGCTTTGCCTAAATTTAATTATGCAAGGTGAGCATGAAGACAGCTTTCTTGTAAAATGCAAAACCATCACAGATGAGGAAGAGCACCTACCCTGTCCCTTCCTCTCAGCTTCATGTAGGAAAACCATTGTCAGTTCCGAGTCTATCCTGCCAGACCCCTCTGGTTGGTTGGTTGATCTATTTATCTATTTATTTTGGTACCAGGGTACATGCCGATAGGCATGTGCCACAGGGCCCAGTCCCTCTGGTCTATTTATGTATGTGCTGATACCAGTAGAAAATATGCAGGATTGTTAGGGATTGGGTCTGTTTTGGCTTGTTTTCTTGAACTGGGATCATCCTGCTTATATTATTCAGCAACTAGGTTTCCAAACAAAGGACACTCTGTAGAGATCTTTCTGTATTGGTATGTTTGCAACTGCAACTTGGAGCAATTCTGAGTACCCCAAGGGGTAAGGAATAGAGTCAGGGAGGGGACAGCATTGGGGATTCATCTTGTCTGTCCCACTGAGAGACATCAGCACCCTCAATGTACTGTGATCTACTCTGGGCCCTGCTACAAGGTGCCTTGCCCAGTTTGGGACTGGTGCTTGATCCCACAATTATCAATGAGGAAACTGAGTTTGTCCATGGATACTGTTGTTTTAGTGTACAGACTTGAACCCAGAGCCTTGGCCTTCATGGGTGGCCTTACCCCCTAACTTGGTTGCCTATAATTTATCCCTGGCTTCATTGGATTTTCCAGCCTTCCTTTTCCTCTGGTCTAGGTTCATGTCTTTGGCACACTTTCCATGTGCCAGACACTATTTTCGGTCACGTGGTCCCAGGATTTAGAATGCACTTGGACATGTAGGAGAGTGCTAGCTTTGTGACCCTCACCCTGGCTGTGGCAGCCTCACTGCTGGTATTAGATGAGTGGATCCCAACCAGTTAGAGAGTCCTCCACAGTGTCCCCATATCCTATGTCAGTGCCCACACTACATTCCTCCTCTGCTCAGAACCCTCCATGGCTCCCACCTCACTCAAAGCAAACCCAAGATCTCCCATAACCCACCGGGCCCTGTTGCCTCCCTGCCTTCAACTCTCCTCTCCTCTTGCTCACTCTCCACCCACATGTCCCGCCTGCCTTAGGACCCCCAGGCACACTCTGTTCCCATCATCTGCATTTCCTTTGTCTGTATTTCCCTGTGACTTGCTGTGCCCTCATCAGTCCCTAGCAGATCTCATGTCCCAGAGGCACCCCCTTTCCCTGGTCAGTGAAAAGCCCCTGCCATTCTCAGGTGGGCTGCCGGGTGGGTTTTCTTTAGAGAGTTTTGCAGTCCTGCAGCTATTTAGTGCAGGTTCGGTTGCTCTCCCAGATCTCCCAGAACATCAGCTTCTCAAGGACAGGGATTTTGGTCTGCTTGTTCCTTGCTACCCTGGCATGTTGTAGGAGCTTATATGTATACTGTTGAACAAATGTGCCTAGAAACTAGAATTGAATGAATAAATGCATATTTATTGAGCAGGGGAGCCAGACAACAGCCCTGAGACTTGCCTTTTGGGGCTCACAATCTGCCTGGGGTGTGGGTAGACCCTGAAGCAAGGACATCTTCCTTCCGGGAAGGACTAAGCCTTGCCCCTTTTGATACAAAGAATAAGAACAATAGTTGGGCTAAGGGAAAAATATGGCTCCGATCCTATTGGCTTCTCTGGCTATAAGATGGGGTGAGCAGGGTCCCATACAGCTACCAGTGGGCCATCCCCTCTGACTCCTGCTTCCTGTATGGGGGCCAGGTGGCCATGGAAGGTGTGGGCCCCCTGCTGTCTTTGTAACAGAGACCTCCTTCATGTCAACCTGAATGCACAGAGTGTGGACCCATGGGTGTGGACAAGAGCCCAGGAGTTGTTCAGGACCCTAGTGACACCCCCACGCCCAGATGATTGGGAGGCACCCTAAAGATCCAGACCTATGACACATTTTTCCAGTGATAAGAGTCTTTCAGGGCTGCAAGGCTGGCGGGTGAGCTGAGTAGGCAGCAGCAGTTCCTGCTGGGGTGACACCCACCCACTGGGTGATACACCCTGGCACAGTCCCAGAGGAAGCGCCCAAGTGGACTGGGGACACAGCCCCATCTGTGCTGACCCTGGGGCCCAGTCTTCTGTGCTGAGAGAGGGTAGCAGCTTCCTGACCTCAGAGGCCCCCAACTGACCCCGGGGCCACAAACCTGCACACTACTGAATGGTGCCTTTGGATTGTTCTTTTCTACCTGAGGGCAGTGGAGTACTAGGGACCCATAAATCAAAATCAGGGAACTGTGGCTGGACACCACGAGCTACCAGCTCAGCTTGAGGGAGTCTTCCTGTGGTTTGGGTTGGTACGTCTTTTGGTTTTGCAACACTGAGTTCCCTGTCGTCTGGGCGGAAGCCAGTCAGACAGAAGCCCAGCTTCTATAGCATCTGCCTTGGTGGCATCGCTTGGTGGCACTGACTGGCACAGGCTGCCAGGGAGCTCTGGACAGGCTTTCTTTTTTTTATTTTAATTTAATTAATTAATTTACTTTTATTATTCTTTATTTGTTTTAATTACTTAAGGCTTTCTTTATTTCTGTTTTTGTGGTAATAGAGATTAAATCCTAGAGAATGTTACCACTGAGTTCCATCCCTCACCCTTTTTATTTTTTGAAACAGGGTCTTGCTAAATTGCTGAGGCTGATCTAGAGCTGTGATCCTCTAACTTTAGCCTCCAGAGCAGCTGTACGTGTGCAACACTGCTTTTGTCTCTGAGTGATTTTGTTTGTTTTTGTGGTGGTGCTGGGGATGGAAACCTGAACCTCATGCATGCTCAGCAAGTATTCTATCGCTGAGCCACATCCCCAGCCCCTGAGTTAATTTTTGTATGAGTTATGAGGTGTTGGTTGAAATTTTATTTTGGTTTGGTTTTATTTTGCATAGGAATGTCCAATTCTTCTAGTACTATTTATTAAAAAAGACCATCCTTTCTCCATTGAACTGCCTCAGTCAGAAATCAGTTGGCCAGATTTATGTGGGTCCTTTCTGGGCATTCATCTCTAACATAGATCTGTGCCTTTGTCCATTTGTCAAAACCACGTTTCTTTATTACTATAGCTTTATGGTTAGTCCTGAAATCAGGCCGTGTGAATCTTCTGTTCTCTGAGTTGCTTTGGCTAGTCTAGTTCCTTTAAATACACATTTTAGCATTTATTTATTTATTTATTTGATACCAGGGATTGAACTCAGCAGCACTCAACCTCAAACATGTCAGGCTCCATCCCACTTCAGGGCCTTTGCATGTGCTCTTCCTCCACCTAGACTGCTCTTCTCCTCAGGTAGCCCTAGGCTCATTTTGTCAGCAGTAGGAGGCTTGTGCTTAAATGTCTCCTTTCCAAGAGGCCTTCCCTGGCCACTCTGCCCAAATGTCCTACCCTGTCACTCTGTCCCCTTGCCCTCTAAATTTTTTTTTTAAACACTTATCATATTTCTACTCTACCTGTTTGTTTGGTACATTGTTCCTCTCCACCCATGAGAAGGAGGTTGAGTGACTAATGGTGGGGCCTTCTTCCTGTCTGTGCCCTAGTCTCTCACTGTGCCCAACCTGTGATAGGTAATCAGGAAACCCATCTCTCTTTCTGTGTACTCTTATGATTGGTGTATGCATCAATCACTAAGTAAGACTTGCTCAGCAAAGGTGGCCTACTTAGCTAAACTCTGACCTGGGCCACCACCCAGCTGGGACCAAACTGACCCAATACCCACTTCATCCAGCTAGGCCAGGTGGGGGAGACACACATCACAAAGAAGTGGAAGCTCTAAGATAAGGGCCACAGAGGAGGGGAGGCTCTGGGAGTATAGAATGATGAGAGGTTATAATCAGGGCCTTCCTTGGAGTGTTTGTGTAGGTCAGCAGTGAGTTTTGATCTTAAAGAAGATTTTGCTGGCACATGGGGAGTCCCAATGCTTATTTTTGCCTTTTCTCTTATCATTCTTTTCTCCCCCCCCCATCCCCTCTTCTTTCTTTATTTCTCAAAGGTGCATTACAGGTATGTGCCACCGTGCATAGCTGTTACATGTTTTTATTGAAATATAAGTCACATACCATAAAATTCATCTTTTCACAGTATGCTCTTCTGTGGTTTTGAGTTTATTCACAGAATTGTGCTCCCACCACCACTATCTAGTTTCAGAACATTTCCATCTCCCCAGAATCCGATACCCATTAAGCAACCAGTCACTACTAGCCCTGGCTCCTGGCAACCTCTAATATGTTTTCTGCCTCTGAATTGGCCTATTCTGGTATTTCATGTAAGTGGAATCATATAACATGTGACTTTTAGTGTCTGGCTTCTTTCACGTAAAATGTTTTAAAGATTCTAACATGCTGTAGTAAGTATCAGAGCTTCATTACTTTCTTGGGTCCTAATAATATTCCATTGTATGGCTGTGACCCATTTTTTTATCCATTCATCCCTTGTAGACATTTGGATTGTTTCTACCTTTTGCCTATTAAGACTAATGCTATTATGAATATTTGTGTACAAATATTTTGTACATATTTCTCTTGGGCACAAACCTAGGAGCAGAATTGCTATATCATCTAGTAACTCATGTTCAACTTTTTAAGAAATGGCCATACTATTTTCCCATGTGGATGCATCAGTTTACATTCTCACCAGCAGTGTCACGGTTCCAGTTTCTCCATATCCCTGCCAGCGCTTGGGTTTGTCTTTGCATTTAGCCTCTTAGTAGGTGTGAAGTGGTATTCCTCTCATTCCTTAATGACTAATGATGAGTTTCTCATATGCTTTAGTTATTGTGTATCTTCTTTGGAGAAATATCTTTTCAAACTCTTTTAAAAATCTTTTTTTTTTTGCAGTACTTGGGATTGAACTCAGGGCCTTGTGCTTGTGAGGCAAGCACTCTACCAGCTGAACTATCTCCCCAGCCCTAAAAATCTATTTTTTAAAAAATATTTTTTTGATGTAGGTGGACACAATACCTTTATATTATTTATTTATTTATTTTATGTGGTGCTGAGGATTGAACCCAGGGCCTCACACGTGCTAGGCACGTGCTCTACCACTGAGCCACAACCCCAACCCTTAAAAATCCATTTTAAGGCATTTGTTAAAGCTCTTTATATAGCTTTTCTGTTCTTTTCTTTCTTTCTTTTTTTCTTTTTTAATGGTATAGGGGTGCTGTTACCACTGAGCTACACCCCTAAGGCTTTATTTTTTATTTTGAGATGGGGTTTTACTAAGTTGCATCGGGCTTCACTAAGTTGCTGAGATGGGTTGGGAACTTGGTGTTCTCCTGACTCTGCCTCTCAGTCACTGGGATTGCAGTCGTGTGCCACCAGATGCTCCTATAGTTTTGTTTTAAAATATATATATGTTTTTGTTTTTTTTTTTTGCTTGGTACCGGGGGTTGAACTTAGGGGCACTGGGCCACTGAGCCACAGCCCCAGTCCTCCTATTTTGTATTTTATTTAGAGACAGAGTCTCACTGAGTTGCCTCCTGCCCCAACCTCCTGAGCTGCTGGGATTACAGGCATGTGCCACCACGCCTGGCTCTGATCCATTTTGAAATACTTTGTGTATATAATGTGGGGTAAGAGAACAGCTTTTTCATTTTTTTGAATGGATATCCAATTATCCAATGCTGTTTGTTGAAAAGACTGTTCTTTCTTTATTGAATGATCCTAACACCTTTGGTTGAAAATCATTTGGCCATAAGTGCAAGAATGTATTTCCAAACTGACTGTCAATTCTGTTCCTTTGATCTGTGTATCTTTCCTTGTGCCAGTACCACACTGTCTTGATTACTGTAGATTTGTAGTAAGTTTTCAAATTAGAAAGTGTGAATTCTCTTACTTTGTCTTTTTCAAGACAGTTTTGGATGTTTTAGGTTACTTGCATTCCATATGAATCTTAGGATCAACTTATCCATTATTGTAGATGTCATTGGTATTTTGGTGGGGATTTCATTGATTCAATTTGGGGAGTATTACTACCTTAATAATGTGAAATCTCAAGATTTGGCTCAGTGGTAGAGCACTTGCCTAGCATGTGTGAGGCCCTCGGTTTGATTCCTAGCACCACATAGGCATCGTATGAAATTTTCCAGCCCATGAATGCAAGGGTTTTGTTTTGTTTTTTTCTATTTATTTAGGTGTTTAATTTCTGTTTTTTAATAAACAACAGAAATTTATTTTCTCATCATTATAAGTAGGTCTTTAATTTCTTTCAACATATTTTGGTTTTAGTTTTTCTCATAAAACTTTTGTGCTTCTTTTGTTAAATTTATTACTATTTGGTTTGGGGCTGTAGGTTAGTGGTGGACCACTTGCCTCGCATGTATGAGGCACTGGGTTTGATCTTTAGCACCTCACAAAAATAGACAAATAAAATAAAGGTATTGTGTTCAGCTACAACTAAAATATATTTTTTAAAAAGTGTGAAGTATTACTATTTTATTTTTTCTTTGTGTATGTTTGTTTCCTTTAAAAATTTTTTGTTCTCACTTTATTTTAGTGGATAAATTTTGAATAGGTATGAGTATGAGATTCAGTTACTATCTGAGCCAGATTTTCTTTTTTTTCCCCTTTAGGTTATACACATGCTAGACAAGTGCTGTACCACTGAGCTACACTCAGCCCTTTTTACTTTATTTTGAGACAGGTTTTTGCTAAGTTGCTCAGGCTGTCCTTGAACTTGTGTTTCCCCTGCCTCAGCCTCCTATGTAGCTGGGACTCAAGTATTTTATTCTTTGTGGAATTTTATTTATTTATTTATTTGTTTGTTTGTTTGTTTTTGGTGCCAGGATTGAACCCAGGGGTGCTTAACCACTGAGCCACATCCCCAGCCCTTTTTATTGTTTATTTTAAGAAAGATTCTCACTAAGTTGCTTGGGGCCTCACTGAGTTGCTCAGGCTGGCTTTGGACTTGTGATCCTCCTGCCTCAACCTTTTGAGTTGCTGGAATTACAGGCATGCACCACCACACCTGGCTTTTTATGGTGTTATTTTAAGTGAAATTATTTTCTTGGTTTCATTTCCAGATTATTCATTGCTAGTGTAAAAATAACAGCTGAGTTTTTGTTTATTGATCTTATATTTGGCAACCTTGCTGAACTCATTATTTCTAACAGTTGTTAATTTCTTTTTTTTGTCCCCCTATAATTCCTTAGGATTTTATGTAGACATAATAATTTTATCCATAAATTGTTTTCCTTCTCATTTCCAAACTGGCTGCTTGTTTTTTCTTTTTTTCAGGTAATTGCTCTGCCTAGAACCTCCAGTACAGTGTTGAATAGAAGTAACAGAATAATGCCAGGAGTGGTGGCACATGTCTATAACCCCAGTGATTTGGGATGCTGAGGCAGGAGGATTGCAAGTTCAAGGGCAGTCTTGGCAATTTAGGGAGACCCTGTCTAAAACTAAAAAAATAAAAAGCTGAGCATTTGCTGGAGACTATCTTGCTAGTGAAATAAGCCAGTCCCCAAAAAACAAAGGCCAGATATCCTCTTTGTTATGTGGATGCTAACACACAATGAGGTGGGGGAGTGAAGAATAGAAGCTCACTGGATTAGACAAAGGGGAATGAAGGGAGGGGAGGAGAGATGGGAATAGGAGAGAGTAGGATGAATGGGACATAACTTTCATGTGTTCATATATGAATACACGATCAGTGAAACTCCATATCGTGTACAATCACAAGACTGGGATCCTTATTAGAATAAGTTATACTCCATGTAGTAAAAAGAACAAATAAAATATAATTTAAAAAAAGAACTGAGATGTATCTCAGTGGTATAGCATCCCTGGGTTCAATCCCTGGTACTGCCAAAAAAAAAAAAAAAAAAAAAGTAACTAGAGTGGATAGAGGAAATCTTTCATGATTTCACCCTCAAGCATGACAGAGCTGTGGGCTTATGTTGAAGTTTGTATTGAAGAAGTTCACTTCTGTATCTAGTTCGTTGATTTTTTTTTTTTTTGCGGTGCTGGGGATTTGAACCCAGGGCCTTGTGCTTGTGAGGCAAACACTCTACCAACTGAGCTATATCCCCAGCCCTCGTTGATTGTTTTTAATCATGAAAGGATTTTGGATTTTGTCTACTGCTTTTTCTGCATCTATTGAGATGATCAGATAGCTTTTTTCATCGACTCTGTTAGTGTGGTATATTGTTCATTGATTAAAATATTTTGAACCACCATTTTATTCCTTGGACAAATCCTGCTTTGGCCATGATGTGTAATCCTTTTTATATGTTACTGAATTTGGTTAGTACTTTGTTAAGGTATTTTTTTGTGTGTAGTACATCCTTAAAAGATATTAGTCTGTCATTTTCTTGAAATGTTTTTGGCTGATCTTGGTATCAGGGTAATGCTGGCCTCACAGAATGAAGCAGGAAGCGCTTCCTCCCCTTCCTCTATTTGGAAGAGTTTGAGGAATCAGTGATAATTCTTTTTTAAATGTTTGTTAGAATTTACCAGTGAAGTTTGTTGGTCCTGGGCTGTTCTTCTTGGGAAGTTTTTTTGAACACTAGTTTAATTTCTTTGTTCCTTAGTAGTCTATTTCTATTTATTCTTTTTTTTTTTTTTTTTTTGTACTGGGGATTGAATCCAGGGGCACTTTATCATTGAGCTACATTTAGAGCCCATTTTATTTTTTATTTTGAGACAGGGTCTTACTGAGTTACTGAGGCTGACCTCCAACTTGGAATCCTGCTGCCTCAACCTCCCAAGTAGCTGTAATGACAGGCATGCATTGCTGCACCTGGCTTCCTTATTTCTGTTTTGATTAATTGTATATTTCAGCTTATTTGTTGAAATTTCTTTTTGTTATTGATTATGAATTTTATTCTGTTTTAAATAGAGAATATACTTTGATTTCAGTTCTTTCACATTTATTGAGTCTTACTCTGTGGCTTAGCCTAAAATACGGTTCATAGTGGAGAATGTTCCATGTATACTTGATAAGAATATGTGTTTTTCTGTTGTTGATTAGAGTGTACCATGACTATTAGGTCATGTTGGTTTGTGGTCTTATTCATATTTTCTATTTCCTTATTGATCTTTCATTTCGTTTTCTCTATCTGTTATTTATTATATTACTAAGAATTGAACCCAGGGTCTCACACATGCTAAGCAAGCACTCTACCACTGAGCTATTTCCCCAGCCCTTTTTATTTTATTTAGAGGCAGGGCCTTGCTAAGTTGCCCATGCTGACCTTGAACTTCTGATCCTTCTACCTCAGCCTTCCCAGTAGCTAGGATTATAGGTGTGTGCCTGACATCCCATTCTTTTTTTTTTTTCCTTATGTTGTATTTTTTTATACCATTTATTTATTTATTTATTTATTTATGTGGTGTTGAGGATCGAACGCAGTGCCTCACATAAGCTAGGCAAGCGCTGTACCACTGAGCCATAACCACCACCCCCCTTCTTTTTAATGGTTGGATAGTAGTCCTTTGTCCCAAGTAGTGTGCTAAATTCATTCACTTTCCTACAGGCCAAGGTCGCCTAACTGGCATGTGGGAGGGCTGATCATGGGACTCAGGCCATCTGCTGAATGTAGAGTAGTTAGGACACATCAAAGGGACCTCCAGGAAGCAGAGTTGAGAACCCAGGATTCCAAAATGCCAGCAGTTTACTTGTCACTTGCAAATACTGCCTGGTTAACAAGTTGCTTTGAGAATTCTCAGTCCAATGGGCAAGTTACAAGTTAAATATTTGCCTGTTATAAAAATTATAAAAAGTTATAAAAGAGTCATAAAAGACTGAAATTCAAGTCACAATGTAGACTATATGAAACAGATACTTTTATCATTCCCATTTCACAGATGACCTCCATCAAGCCTCCACAAGCAAGGAATATGGTTGTGCCCCAGAGCCCCCAGATGGCAGGATAGCTTCCGGCATATTGAAGCCAGTCTGCACTTCACACTTTGCTTTTAGCACTGCAGTCTGGATTGCTTCCCAGACTAGTTCCCAAGATTGATTTAGCCAGTTCCCTGCTGCTGGACATTTAGGTCGTGAATGGTTTTCCCTCTGAAAAGTACTGCCCCAGGCAGTTGGCCGACCTTGTAGTCCCAGGCAGACAGGCTCTCCGTGTGGGGCACCTGCTTTGCGCCAGCGTTGTCATGGGTGCTGGGCCTGGAGTAGGGGAGTACATCTCGCAACCCTTCCATCAAGGTGCTGACCGTTAGTTGGGGCCAGTCAATAAGTAGGTAAACCAGAAAAGTTCTGCCTCCTGAAGGGTGCCATGTAGAGAACTAAGCAGAGTTGGCTAGGTGTGGTGGTGCACACCCATAATCCCAAGCGACTCAGGAGGTTGAGGCGGGAGGACACCAAGTTTGAGACCAGTTTTGGCAACCTAGTGAGATCTTGTCTCCAAAACAAAAACAGGGTGACATGGGATAAGGGTCAGTAGGGTCAACCAGGCCTTTTTGGGGAGGTGACATCTTTGCTGAGCCCTGAATGACCAGAGGAAGTTGGGGTTGTCAAGTGTAGGGTTGTCCTTCCCGGTGATGCGAAGGTCATTCAGCATGTGCAGAGGCCCTGAGGCAGGAGTGTGTTTGACCTTCCTGCTGTTCTTTGACCACCAGTGTGCTGGAGGGAGTGGGCAGAGGGGAGGGTGGGGGAGGGCAGGGAGATGATGCTCTCAGACACCTTGAGGAAGCCCTCAGGTTGAGCAGAGAATCATGATCTTGCTTTGTATTGAGTTTTACTTTGATCTTAGAGACAATTGCTCTCTGTTGGGCACCATTGGTAAGAGCTTGGCAAGCTTCCAACATCCCTCTGAGGCAGGTGCCATCCCCATGTAACCAAAGAGGAAACCACATCTTTGAGGCCCATCCTGCCCAGATTATCCAAAGGACATGATAGTTCCTGGATTCTAGTGGTAGCTTGAAGAGTCACAGATCCATGGCCACAAATCACAGTGGACTTCTTCTTGCTTTTTGCTGCCAGCCTGGCTTGTCCTTCAAATGAGACCACAGCAGGTGACAATAAGGCCTGAGTGCCAAGGGTGGGGCTCTGGAAGCTGCAGGATTCCTGAGCAGGGAGGAGCTGCTGGGTTGGGAATGTGGTCCTGGAGCAGTGCCAGGAGTGAGCTCAGGGCCAAGTAGGCAGTGGGCTGTACCACTGTCTGAGCCTCAGTCCCCTTCTCTGTGAAATGGCAAATTCGATTCTTCATTCCACCAGCATTTTGCACCTGCTTAGTGCTTGCCTCAGGCCTGTGGGTGCTGGGGAGAGAGTTAAAATCCACCAGGCCACAGAATACCACACCCATGAGGCTGCTGCTGGAATGGGTGGTGGGATGGGGAGACAGGGCTGGACTAGGAATAGGGAGGTGACAGTTGAACTGTGAGTTGCCAGCCTGCTCTGTGAGTGCTGCAGGAAGAAGGTTCCAGTCCAGGAAAGCAACCTGGGCACAGACCCTGAGGTGGCATTGTGCCTAGTGTGTTTGGGGATCATGGAGGAAGCCTCATGGCCTAACAGAGCAAGCAAGCAGGAGAGGAGGAGGAGGGGTGTGCAGGGAGGGGACAGTGCAGGTTGTGCGGGACCTAGTGGCCACAGGGAGAATTTGGACTTTTCCCCGGAAAGAGATGGGAATCCTTGTTGTCGTCCAGGGAGAGATGACCCTGGGAGGTCTTAACGAAGAAGAGATAAATGTGCCCTGACTTCATTTTCACAGGTACCTCATGGCCCCTTGAGGGGTGACAGAATATGGAAGGGAAGGCCCAGGCAAGTGATAATGAGACCAAGCAACCAGTGGCCTTGATGTGGAAGGAACTGAGCATGTTCTGGCTTGATTTGGAGGTGATGCCAGCAGATGTGAGGCGTGAGGGGTGGGAAGAGCCCTGGTCTGACCTGTGTGGGACGCACACTATGGCACCTGCCTGAGAATGCTGAGTGGGCCTGACACCGTGACAGCTGTAGCATCCACATCAAGTGACAATTTGTCATTGTTAGGAGTTCAGAGGGGCCCATTGGGGGCTTGGGTTGTGACTCAGCGGTAGAGCGCTTGCCTAGCACATGTGAGGCACTGGGTTCGATCATCAGCACCACATGAAAATAAATAAAAAGTAAAGATAAAACAAAAAAGAGTAGCACCATGGGCTGGCAGTGGCACTCCACTCTTGCTCTAGTCAAGCCACAAGGAGGCTCCAGGGTGGCTAGAGTGGCCTCATTGATGTCTTACCCGCATTCCTGTCAGGGTTCTCTCCCCTCCTCTTTGTGTGTCCTGGGCAAGAACTAAAATGCTGAGCATCAGTCTGCCCATCTATAAAGTGGAGGTGTTGGTTCATTCCTTTGGGGTTGCCTGAAGATTTACTAAGATGGTGCCTAAGATGGGGTTGGAGCCAGCTCAACGGGCAGCAAATATGGCTCTTATCAGAGTCTTTAGGGGACCAGGTGTGACCAGGGCATTGGAGTGTGATGCACCTGCTGAGGGACTCCTTGTGGCCCTGTGCAGAGGTATGGCTATGGTATTTCTTCTCAGACTCTGAGAAGCGGTGAATCACCCCACAAGTGTATGACCGTGAGGAAGGGATACCAGCCCAGGGCCTTTGCTGAGCACCATGCCAGCACCAGCCTGCTCAGGTGACTCATCCTCTATTGACTTATCTATTTGTTTTCTGTACCCTGAGAAGACCTTGGTTTTCAGTCTCCATTGTTCCTGCACATAGCTGTCCCCACCCTCATGGGGGCTAGAAGTCAAAGGGCTCCTGGTGGGACCTTGTGCTCTGTTCAAGACTATAAATAAATAGTCTGACCTTCTAGTCTGACAGGGGTTCCTCCCTGTCCCTTGCCAAGCATCCTCATCGCCTTCCAGGGAGAGAGAGCCCAGTTGAGAGCTTTGAAACAAGCTTTGGTGGGGTGAAGTGATTTTTTTTTGCCAGGTCCTACAGGTAACTGGTGGAAGTCCTGCCTGCCAACAGGACTAGCTTCTATTGAAGGCTGTGTTAACAAGCATTTGGTGAGGGACAAGTGCAAGTCATACCCTCTGACCATGTCTAGGTTGGAGGGCCTAGGTAGGTTTCCTGGCATGGGAGCAGCCCCTGCAAAGACTTGGAGGCCAGAAATGCCAGAGAGATCCTAGAGGCCAGGAGTGGAGCGGGTGTGACTGGAGGACCTCTGCATTCCTGGAACTGGGCACTTGGCTTCTGCAGGAAAGAGTCTTGAAAGTCTTTGTTATAGAAAGATAATAGGAGCGGGAGGGAGGATGGGCTGGTAGATAAGAGGCCAGGTATAGAAATGATATAATAGAGAACGCTTTATTGAGTATCTGCTGTGTGGCAGCCCTGTCGTAGGCCTGGGGACACAGCATAGGAGATCCTGCCCTGGGGAACTGACATGGGGTGCATGAGCACCTTAAGAAGCAGCCGAATGACATTTAGAATGTTAGCCTATGGACAGAAATGAGGAAGGGAAGGAGAGGGGGGTTAGAGGTATGGATGAGGTGAGAGGAGGTTTCTGATGAGGTGTTCTTGGAGCCAGAGCCCTCAGAGTTTGGCCGAGTTACTCTCTTATATTCTAGGAAACCCAGACCAGAGAGGCAGGAAAGCTGGTGCAAGGTCACGCAGCACAGAGGTAACTAAGCTGGATCTGGAATACAGGGTAGCCTGGGTACACAGGAGCCATTGCAGCAGTAGTGAAGAGAGAGAAGAGGAGAAGGGTAGCTTTCAGTGACCAGGAGGGACTTGGTGACCTGTGGGACGTGGGTGGGATCAGGGAGGAGGAAGCTGATGAAGCTTGAAAGTGATTACCATTTCCAACTAAGTGTACAGTCAGTATTCTGGGTAGAGCTGCTTAGAAAGTGTTTCCAGAATGCCCTGAGAGTGCTCCTGCTACTGTGTCCAGGAAACATTTTGGACTGGGTCCCTTCTCATTGAACCCCTGGGAGATTTCGTGGGGGCTGTCCAGGCTAAGGGTGGGTTTTGCTGCCCTAGCACTCAGCAGTTTGGGAGCTTCCAGCAGCACTATTGGATGAGTTCCAGGACTTCTGGCGTTCCCAACCTATCATGTGATATGCCTGGCAGCCTCATCCTTAGCCTCTTCCTCCCTTGAGCTCTTCACTCGGGCTGTGCCCTCCCCTTGTCTTTCCTGCTGGCCACCAAGATCTCAGTCCCAGAAAGCTGCCTTTTCCTGTGAGGTCAAGAGCATCTCTTGGATATCACGCCCAACTCCTGTTCTTCTGAGGCTCTGATTGTCCCTTGTCTATGATGAATGCTGGTGGCTTCTGGGGTGTCACCATTGTCTTCATGGTACCTGGTGTCTCAGACATGCCCAAAGCACAGCCACAGGACAGGATACAAGCAGACACCAATGGTTTGAAGTCTTGTCCTAGCTAAGGAGTTGTGTGGCTTCTGCATCCTGTGTTCACATTGAGAGACTGCTGGCTGGTGGTCAGAGGGTTCCATGTACATTCCCACCATTCCTGCATGCTGTGTGACCTTGCCAGGCGCCCAACTCCTAGACTTAAGTTGCTTTTCAAGATGGAGCCAGCAGGATATGAGTGCGATCTGGCTGCCAGGTGTCCCTTTCCTCCTTGACCACTCCATGTGTATTGCTCCTGAAGCTACATGCTCAGACGAAGAGGACTACCTTCCTAGATAGAGGAGTCTGTTCTTTAGTCAAAGGTGTATCTACATAGTAGAGTATAGAGAGAGCAGCTGTGCTTCCCTGCTGGAACTGCCAGGCAAGCTCTCAAGATGGAGCCTGCAGACCCCGTCACTGTGTCTTGCCATAATCCAGTTGGCTAATCCATTGCAAAATTCTCGACTCCCTGCTTGGCGTACAGTGAGAACTCAACTGTTAGTTCCTCTTATTTTTTTTTTAGGTAATTTTTTTAGCTGTGTGCAGTGGCACATGCATTATAATCCCAGTGACTGGGGAGGCCGAAGCAGAAGGATCATAAGTTCAAGGCCATCTTAGCAACTTAGTAAGACCCTATCTCTAAATAAAAAAAAAAAAAAAAAAAAGAAAGGCTGAGGATGTAGCTCAGTGGTAAAGCACCTCTGGGTTCAATCCCTGGTACAAAAAAATTTTTAAATCTTTTTTTTTTTTTTTTTTTGCAGTGCTGGGAATTGAACCCAGGGCCTCATCTATGCTAGGCAAGCACTCTACCACTGAACCACATCCCCAGTTCTTAAAAATTTTAAAGTTGTTTTTGGAAGCAGTAATGCATGCGTATGATGTATAGTTCAAAGACATTTGAGAACACACAGTGCCTCTCCTGACAGCCCCTACTCCCGGGGCTCTATTGTGTTTTGTTTTGTTTTCTTTAGTCACAAAGCGCAGACATTCTTCCGCACCTTTTTACCCTACTCACTTGGTATATCCAGAAGGAAGTTCCATGTCAGAAGATAAAAGATTTTTTCTTTTTATGTGTGTGACTGCACAGTGACATGGATGGGCTGTCATTATTTAACTAGTGCTCCCTACCCCCACTGGGCTTTAGAGTTACTCAGATGCAAGCTTTTCTTCTAATTGTGAAACTAACAAGAGTACAAGGATGCGGCACATTTTCCTGCAGTGATGTCTCTCTGCTTTCATTCTTAAATCTTCTTAAGCTGTGCCCTCCTGCATTTTATATTTGTGACTTTTTTATGTTCTTTTTTGTTGTTATTGGTGCTAAGGATGGAACCCAGGGCCTTGAGTATGCAAGGGAAGAATCCTAACAATGAACCAACCCCCAGTCCCACCGTCTTCTTTATATGTATATGTATATGTATGTATATCTATCTATCTATCTATATGTATGTATGTATATGGGGTTTTTTTAGCTGTACATGGACACAATGCCTTTATTTTATTTACTTATTTTTATGTGGTGCTGAGAATCAAACCCAGGGCCTCACATGTGCTGGGCAAGAGCTCTACCACTGAGCTGCAGCCCCAGCCAGCCCTTCTTGTTTTTTGATGCTGGGAATGGAACCTTGGGCCTCCTCGGCTGAGCACATCTCCAGGCCAGTGTGCCCATTTTTTGAGATTTAACTTAGAGTAAACCACACAAATCTTAAGTGTACACCTTGATTATTTTTATAACTGCATGGAACCCTGGTGACCACTGAATAGATCAAGATTTAAAAGGTTTTTATCACACCAGCCAGTTCCCTTATGTCCCTTACATCCAGTCCCCCTAAAGGAAACCCTCCAGTGCTCTGATTCCTATCACCAAAGACTTGTTTTGCCTGTTTCAGTTCAAGTCCACCCTATGACTCAGCTGGAGAAACAAGGGCGTATGTCTTCAAAGATGTGTATAGGGATATCCAGAGCAGCTTTATCTGTTACAACCTCAAACTGTAAAGACCCCAGTCATCTCTGTCAGCTGATGAAAGGGTGACCAGACTGTGCTCCATCCATGTATCCATGTAACAGGATACAGTTTGGCAATAAGAAGGGACAGAGGCACTGCACCAGTGTTGGTGACTCCACTTACATGCTGCTCTGGTGTTGTCTAGCCATTGAGCCTTCCTCTTCTGTGATTAGAAAATAGTTATCAAAGAGTGTAGTGGAACAGGCGACTCTTGTGAAGATGGCACACTGTCATTGCTACTGCTGGTGACTCTGTTAGCACCCATGGTTTCTGAGATGCCTCCTACATATAAGATGCCTGTCATCTCTGTCTCTTAGGTCCCTGCATGTGAGTCAGTGTGGGGTCCCAGGAGGACCTGGATCAGGACTACCTGTAATATCCTAAAGGTTAAGGCTCAGCAGACCCACTATGTCCTTCAAAGAGCCTGCTATCACTGTGTCCGCCATGCAGGGGAGTCTGTGGGATGCCCCTTCTGGATGCAGTGATGAAGAGCCAGCATTGGGATCCGATGACCCACATGTGGTTTCCTTGCTCTTTCTCTCACGCTGCCCACTCCACCAGGGCTGCATGTGGCTCACACCGTTGTTCTTCCTTCTCAGAGTCCTCTTTGATCAGACTAGCCCCCAGCCCGTTTACCCCCACAGCCTATCTTCTTGACACCCACCCCACCAGAATTAGAGTCACCCTTGAGCAGGGGACCTTCCTGCCTCAGTCTCCTCATTGGCCAAATGAGAGACTAGTGGTGTAGAGGACTACTCGGTGTGTCAGCATGAAGTGGGGCATGGAGTGTGAAGTGGGCAGGGCAGCACAGGGCAGGCAGGGTCTTTGGGCTCTGTTATCCTCTGGAATGTGACACCAGAGCCCTTAGCACCCACAGTGTGTAAAGTTGACTTTGCTACCCTAAGGCTGCAGGAGACAAGGTATGGAGCTGGCACATTCCCTTGGGGTGTTTTCCTCTCCTTGCAACGGGTATTTTAAAAAGCTGACATTTGGCCTAGGTATGGTGGTGCCTTTCCAGTGACCTAGACAGCTGAGGCAGGAGAAACAAATTTGAGGGCAGCCTGAACAACTTGGTGAGACCCTGTCTTGAAATAAAACTAAAGGGGTTGGGGGTATAGCCCAGTGGCAGAGCACTTGCCTAGCATGTACGAGACTCTGGGTTTAATCCCTACTGCCACAAAACCAAAAAAAATCCCCCAAACATGAACATCTGTTATTATCGAAACCCCACCAGGTGACTTTGCTCTAAGAATGATGAGCAGCTTCTTCATTGTTACCCCCACCCTCTCCCTCAACATCACCCCTGCTGGGTCTGTCTACTGAAGGACTATTCTGGAACTTCAGTGCCTGACTCTACTGCTAGTTAGCAGTGTCCTCATGGGTGCTCTGATGCCTGTGGAGATCCCTATAAGGTTGCAGGTCACGTGGTCACTGCCATGTCCCTGCACCCAGGTAGAAGAGGTACGCATAGCATGGTGGGATGGCCCTCAGGCTGACGGATCCACACCTCATCATGCACCTTGCTTCCCTGGTGTGCCTCTCCACCTGCCTTCCTTACACTGGCTTAGGATTCTGACCCCTGTCCAGACTGAGAGCCAGCACTCTCCTTTGGGACCCTGCAGTACCCCAATTGAGTTCCCAATGTGGGGAGGGCACCCCCTGCTACAGAGGACGTTAGTGCTAGTGGCAATTGGTCTGCATATTGTTGAGAACTGGGATCTGCTGTCTGTCTTGCCATGTATGGAATATACATGCCCAGCACTGTTATCCTGTGTCCTGTGTGAATTTTGGACAATCCTAATAGTTATCTAGGTGCAACCCTTGTTTAAAATTCCCTGTACCTAGAACCTTTATCTCATTTAGAACAAGAGACCTTCACGCGGCTTTACTATCCTCTAAATATGTGAGTGCTTCCTAAGGGACCACCTGAGCATTCTCACTTTTCTTTCTTTTAATTTTACTTAATTTTATCTTGAGACAGGGTCTTGTTAAGTTACCCAGACTGGCCTCTAACTTGCAATCTCAGGTCTTTGGAGTTACAGACATACAGCACTGTGCTTGGCTTAGGTTTAATTTTTCTGGACATGAACCACATCATAATTTGCTGTCAGCTACTTTTATTTTGCCTTTATATCATATATGTGTCTCTATAGTAACTTCAAATAGGTAGGAAGTATATCGGTAGAGGTTGTCCAATTACTTTTTTAAAAGTTTTTCTTTTATAGATTGCATTTTGGTTCATCGTTCACAAATGGGGTACAACTTTTCATTTCTATGGTTGTACACAAAGTAGATTCATACCATTCATGTAATCATACATGTACATAAGGTAATAATGTCTAACTCAGTCTACTCTTTCTCCTTCCCCCATCCCCTCCTGCCCCATTTTCCTCTATACCATCCAAAGTTCCTCCATTCTTCTCTTGCCCCCACCTGCCATCACCCCCCTTGTTATGTGTCATCATCCACTTATCAGAGAAAACATTCAGCCTATGGGTTTTTGGGCTTGGCTTATTTCATTTAGCATGATATTTTCCTACTCCATCCATTTACCAGCAGATGCCATAATTTTATTCTTCTTTATGGCTGAGTAATATTCCATTGTGTATATATACCACAGTCTCTTTATCCATTCATCAATTAAAGGGCATCTGGATTGGTTCTACAGTCTAGCTATTGTGAATTGAGCAGCTGTGAACATTGATGTATCTATATCACTGTAGTATGCTAATCTTAAATTCTTTGGGTATAAACCAAGGAGTGGGATTACTGGGTCAAATGGTGGGTTCATTCCAAGTTTTCTGAGGAATCTCCATGCTGCTTTCCAGAGTGACTACACCAATTTGCAACTCCACCAGCAACATTTTTATTGTTGTACAATAAAAATAAGGGTTGCATCCACACCAACACTTATTATTGCTTGTGTTCTTGATAATAACCATTCTAATTGGAGTTAAGTGAAATCTTAGGTTGGTTTTATTTTGCCTTTCTCTAATTACTAGAGATGATGAGCAGTTTTTCATATATTTGTTGATCACCTGTATATCTTCTGTGAAGTGTCTGCCCCATTCCTTAGCCCATTTATTTATTTTTAATTTTTTTTTTTTTTTTTTTTGCGGTGCTGGGGATCGAACCCAGGGCCTTGTGCTTGCAAGGCAAGCACTCTACCGACTGAGCTATCTCCCCAGCCCCTTAGCCCATTTATTGATTGGGTTCTTTGTATTTGGTGTAAAATTTTTTAAGTTCTTTATAAATTTTGGAGATTAGTGCTCTGTCTGAAGTGTGTGTGGAAAAGATTTTCTCCCACTCCGTAGGCTCTCTTTTCACATTATTGTTTCCTTTGCTGAGAAAAAGCTTTTTAGTTTGAATCCATCCCATTTATTGATTCTTGCCTTTATTTCTTACACTATGGGGGTCTTGTTAAGGAAGTCTGGTCCTAAACTAATGTGATGGAGATTCAGGCCTACTTTTTTCTTCTATTTGGTGAAGGGTCTCAGGTCTAATTCCTAGATCCTTGATCCATTTTGAGTTGAGTTTTGGACAGCGGGAGAAATAGGGGTTTCATTTCATTTTCCTGCATATGGATGTCCAGTTTTGTTAGCACCATTTGTGGAAGAGGCTACCTTTTCTTTTTTTTTTTTTAATTTTTTTTAGTTGTCAGTGGACCTTTATTTTATGTATTTATTTTTATGCGGTTCTGAGAATCGAACCCAGCGCCTCACACGTTCTAGGCAAGTGCTCTGTCACTGAGCCACAACCCCAGCCCAAAGAGGCTGTCTTTTCTCATTGTATGTTTTTGACTCCTTTGTCTAGTATGAGGTAACTCTATTTATGTGGGTTTGTCTCTGTGTCTTCTATCCTGTGCCATTGGTCTACCTGTATGTTTTGGTGCCAATACCATGCCGTTTTTGTTACTATTGCTCTATAGTAGAGTTTAAGGTCTAGTCTTGTGATACCTCCTGCATCACTCTTCTGCCCAGGATTGCTTTGGCTATTCTGCGTCTTTTTTTCTTCCATATGAATTTCATGGTTGCTTTTTTTATTTCTATGAGGAATGTCTTTGGAATTTTAACTGGAATTGTGTTAAATTTGTATAGCGCCTTTGAAAGTGTGCCATTTTGATAATATTAATTCTGCCTACCCAAGAACACAGGAGATCTTTCCATCTTCTAAGGTTTTCTTTAATTTCTTTCTTTAGAGTTCCGTTGTCCAATTACTTTTTAAGGAGAGGATCCCCCTGAAAATGTCTGTTTTGGAACACAGCCTGCCAGAGGGAAAGAATCTGTCCCCATGACCTTTGGTCCTTCCTCAGCCCCTTGGGCCTTAGGACCCTTCAAGACGAGAGTGTTCTTTGCTAAGCTTTGCAGAAGCGAGTTGATCCACCATTTGTGGTCATGCTTCCTGCCCCTCCAGCCCAACATGTGAGTAATTTCTGTTCCTTTGTTCTCTCACAGAGACTTCCTTCCCCGTGGATCAGGAATCGTCACTCGGCGGCCTCTCATTCTGCAGCTCATCTTCTCCAAAACAGGTATGGTGTGGCTCCCACAGTTTCAGCAGGAAGTAAACTTGGACATGGTGCCCAGGAAGAGCTGGGGCTTAGGGTGGAATCCTGAGTTCTGGGCTATCATTTGGGTTTTAATTTACACATCCCACTTGTGTAAGGAAGTTGAAAAACAGCCCAGTGAATACCCACACCCCCAGAGTCCTCAACGGTAACCACGCCACCCGGTGCCATAGTTGCTTTCTAACATGTTTGTGCTGAATCCTTTCAAAATCAGTAACATACTTCAGCCGGAAATGCCTCAGCACACTTCTGTGCAATGAGGACACTTTCCTGTGTCGTCACAGAAGCTGGCCCAAGAAAAGCAATCATTGCTGCATGTTGTCTGAGGTGCAGTGCATACTCACATGTTGCCAGTGGGCCCCAGAGGTCTTCTGTAGTTGGTTTTTACCAACAGGGAGACTGAGACTTAGCCAGTTTACCTGCCTTTCTAGTGAGTGGCAGATCAGGGATTCTCACTTAGGCGTACCCAAATCCCCACCTGAGACCCAACTCTTGACTGACCTTCTCACTTTCATCCTTTGATTCTGCTCCGCCCCGTGTGGGGTGTGTTGCTCCGATGGGCAGTGGCAGTGGATTGGCCCAGCTCTTCCTCTTTGTGAGTCTCACCCTGTGATATAGGTCACAGGTGGGCCAGTGGACTACTGCCTCTGGATTAGGCATCCAGACAGCTATGCTAGTCCAGTGCAGTGGCAGAGCTGCTGGTTTCAGATGTCAGCAAGTCACTAGGAGGCTCGTCCTACGTTGGGTTTCTGTTTCCCATTCAACAAGTTGGGGTGCAGGTGTGAGCATTTTTCACGTGTTCCCAGGGTATGCTTCTGCTGCTGGCTCCTGGCGGCACTGTAAAGCCTGCACTGGTGGATGGGGACTGGGAGCCAAGACTTTCCAGGTTCCCTTCCTGGCTCCTGGGGTGAGACTCCTGTTCAGGGCCTTGTTTCCTGTCTCTACAATGAGGATAATGCCAAGGAGGTCATGGCATTCAGTACATATGCCTGGCACACACTAGGTGCTGCTTCCCTGATGACTGTGGTTTTGTGCTTGTCACCAGCATGTCTTGGGATAGCCTGAGAAAGCGGGTCAGCTTCCTGCATCGCAAGGTTACTCCTGGTCTTCATGGCAGGCTGAAGGGTGCTTCCTTATCACTTACAGAGTCCATCACCCAACAGTGGTTTATTGGGCACTTCTGGTGTGTCACAGGCTGGTCCAGGGACTAGGGCATACCACCATGTGCCACCTGCCATCCTGGTGCTCCCTTCAGTCCCTGGAGACAGGTAGGGGAGGCTCAAGAGGAAGATGCACATGCCTGGCCCTCACTGGATGGGAGTGTGGTCATGGTGGAGGAAGACTGCAACTCTGACTGGGAGGGCACAGCGTCCCAAGATTCTCTGAGGAAGTGACTTTGCAGCTGAGGCTGACAGGAACTGTGTGTGTCATGAATGAGGAGCTTTCTTTCCTAGCAGAACATGGTGCGTATGAAGACTCTGGGGCAGTAATAGGTTGTTGGAGAATTGAAATCCCTTCTGAGGGGTGAGAGGAGAGAAGCATACGAAGGGCCTCAGCTGACCAGAGCACCACAGACAGGAACGTGTGCCAAGTGCCTGATGGGAGCTTCCTTAATATATTCCCAACGGTCCCATGTTAGGGAGGAAGAAGCCAAGGCTTCCTGACCTCTTTCATGAAGGCACAGGGAGGGTTATCTTCAAAGTCTGACCTGAGACCTACTCTTGGGGAAGGTGGCCTTAGGCCAAGTTGTGGACTAACCATATCCCTATGGCTGCTGGTAGGAAGGGACCTGGGGTTGGGGGGTTCTGAGATGGGGCCACTGGGGGAGGGTGGCAGTCATGAAGATGTAGGTGTAATTGAATCCTATTGGGCTGCAGGGGTGGTTGGAATGAAAGGGAACCCCAGGGGTGCCTCACATGAGAGTGACCTAGCTTATCTCTCACCTTGAATACCCTCTGCCCCTGCCTGATCATGGAATTTCTAGTCTCATTACTCCAAATTGTGCCTTGATGGTACATTAGGGAGGTAGCCTGAGTTCTCCAACATGGTCCCCACCCCAGCCCCAGCCTGGTGGGGACAGCAGGCATGGAGTCATTATGTTCAGCCTGAGGGGACCATTCAGGGTGCTGTGGGAGAGTACCTTGGGATTTGGATCTACTTTGGGTCCAGGGATCCTGGGAGAACTTTCTAGGAGGGACAGCAGCATGTACAAAGCTGGGATGGGAGATTGTGAGGTGAAGGTGGGTCCAGGAGGCAGGCGGGACAGGACCAGGAAGGCATGGAGAGGGATTTAGGCAGCAGGAGCCGGAGTGGCAGTGGGATGGAAAGAGAATGGCTCTTTCCACTTGGGGAAGGACAGGTAAGGACAGTAGTGCAGTGGGGGGTGCCTGTCCATCTGGCCTTGGTTTCTCCTACTACAGAGGTAAAGGTAACAGCATGGCCCTGGGTAAGGGGTGACCCAGGAGTGCTTTAGTGGTGAGGGGCAGTCTAGAGGGCCCCCAGGCCAGGCATCAAGTGGCAGAGGAGTCTGGGCTGGGGGAGGCAGGGCACTAATAACAGGAAGGAGGCAGATGAGCACCCTATGGGACTCTGTGGGGTGCTGAGGGGGCTCCACAGGGCTGTGTTACTCCTAGAGATGCAAGTTCTGGGGACTGAACTCCAGAGCCAAGCTATTAACTACTTACTAGCCAGGGACTTCAGCAGGCAGTTTTCCTTTCTGTATCTTGGTTTCCTCAACTATAAGTGGGGGTGACAATGTGCCTCCATCATGTCCCTATTAGACTATGTCCTGGCTGTATCCTTCTGTGGGGTCTAAAATGCAAGGATATGGCCCCTAAAGTTGGCTCTGGGTCCTCCTGTGTGTCTCCTGAGACTCCCAGAGTTTCAGTCTTCTTGTTCAGACTGGTCTCGGTGAACCATTTCTTTTAACCAGGGTGGTTTAAAAATTACCTAAGACTGCATCCAGCAGGAACTTTAGTGACCCATGGGTGAACCTGCCTTCTCTGGGACTCACCCTTGGCCTTGTAAACTCTGTGCTAGGGACTTTTCTGTGTGGAATGTGGATAACATGGCCTGCTGAGCCCCCTACCCCCAACCTTGACTTTGACTTTGCTCAGTTCTCACAGAAGCCAGAGAAGAGATGTCAGGATTTGACTCCCAAGCTTCCCATTGGCCTCAGGATAAAATCCAGCCTCTTCCTCAAGGCTTTGTGGCCTTGGCCAGTCCCTGCTAGGTCTTACGGCCCCTCCTGGTATGTGGCTCCTCACTCTCAGACTCATTTGTTCCCTACCTCCAGGCCTTTGTGCTCACCGTGCTCTCTCCCTGGAATACCCTGCGTAGCTCTTCCCCTCTGCTAGATGACCCTCACCCCTCTGCCATTCTGTGCATCCTGTGGCACCGTCCTGTTCTTGTTTCTGCCTTGGTTTCTCCTACTACAGTGGCTGTGCCCCAAGTCATTCATACTGATGCACTTTGTGCCCTGCTCTTCCCTGGTGCCCAGCACAGGGCCCAGGCCAGGTACCAGGCATGGGCTTAGTGTCTGAGGGTACTACAAGGGCCTCTGTGTGCCCCTTCTCTTCTGTGGAAAGTGCTTTAAGCCAGGCATGGTTACACCTGTAGCCCCAGCTATTAGGTAGGCTGAGACAGGAAAATCTCTTGAGGCCAGGAGTTTAAGACCCTATCTTAAAAAAAAAAAAAAAAAGGGGGAGGGGGGGACTGGGATTATCAGCCACTCTTTATCCAGCACTTTCTTCCTGGACCATGCACTCCCCCAGTATCCCAGCATTTTTTTTTTTTTTTTTTTTTTCCACGTTCTTGTCCCCATAATACTTTTCCTGACCATGGTAACCTGCCTGTCCATCTGTCCTTCCATCCTTCCTTTTCTTCCTTCCATATTGGGGATCAAACCCAGGGGAGCTCTACCACTGAGCTACACCCTCAACCCTTTTTACTTTTTCTTTTGAGACAGGATCTTGCTAAGTTGCCAGGGTTAACCTCAAACTTGATCGATCCTTTTGCTTTGGCCTCCCAGTTTCTGGGATTACAGGTGTGTGCCACTATCCCTGGAACAGCAGTCTCTTTCTTTAAACCTGACAGTAGGGGTCAGGTTGAAGACTGGGTGCTGGCTGGGTCTTCAACAACAGACTAAGTATGCTGGTCTCTGGGTTGCTCTGTCTCTAAGAGGAAACTAACCCTGGAGGCTGGTTGGGATGCCAGCTTACATTTGTCACCTTCCCATTTACAGTGTGTCCTCAACTGGGAGATGTTGACCACTTAGATCAGATGGAGTTTGAGGACCACGTTGGAATGGAAATGCTGTGTGCTGTACACTGTCTGGGTGGCTGAAGGCTCTGGAAAGTCCTGCATGAATGGATCCTGTTTGTAGGGTAGTCAGGATCTCCTAAGTGTGTCTGAACCCTGAGTCACTCATGCGCAGGCAAGCCTGTCAAAATGCCAGGTCAAAGGAAGGCAGATCTCGTCTTTCTGCTGTCAGGAGTCAGCCTGGTGGTTTTGTTCTTTGCTGGGTTGGAGTTGGGGAGGACAGCAAGCTCCCCTCTCTGTGCAAAGTGCTCAGAACACGAAACAGACGGACACCTAAGCTGCCGGGGGCTCCCTGTGCACCCACATTGGGATTTGTTTGCATTCTCATGGCACTAGGTTGGGGTTCTGTGCTGGCCCTTTGCCTTCTGGGAAACTGAGGCACTGAATGAAGCCTGGGTTGGGTGCAGTTGCCCTGAGGAGCTTATATTGCCAAAGCACTTCCACCTCTCTCTTTTCTTTCTGTTACTTCCCCAGATCCTGAGTCAGCCTCCCCAAACCTGAGGACCCAGGCTAAATGCAGATTTCTCAGCAGAACTTTGACTTTGTTATGACTTATAGGAAATGCCGGTGGGCATGTGCCCAGGTGTGTCTTTGGGGTAGGGAGGCCATCTTCTGATCATATGTGGACTGCTTCTAGATCTCAGGAGGGCCCCAGTGGAAATCCTTGCAGGACCTTGATCTCAATCAAAGGGCTACTGCCTTATATCCCAGGTGGGGATGGACTGTTTCAAACAATGGGAACCTATTGGGGGTCACAGGGATGATATCCTCCTAGGCCAGAGCATCTAATGCTTTGTAATAAATAGATTGGTTCATGCATGTTTATTAAGCAGCTGTTATGTACCAGTTTCTGGGGAAAGCAGTTACCCAAACCAAGCCCCTGCTCTTGCAGTTCCAGCTTCTGTGGAAACAGATGAGCCTGGAAGGAGAGCAGAACCTCACTCTAGAAAAAATTCATGAGTGCATCCACCAAGCCCACCATCTGGCCACTGTTGGAAACCCCACAGTGGATGAGGATGGTTGGCTTGCTACAGTTGGCAGCCCAGCTGCTGAGCCAGGGCCTAGTTTCTTCCTTTATTCCTGCTGTGTGCTGTGGCTTAGAGCACAGGGGGCAGAGAGGAGAAGACACTGCTGCCAGGGATATGTATGTGTGTGTGTGTGTGTGTGTGTGTGTGTGTTGCTGTCAAAATGCCACACCATTGGCCCAGGGACCAGAGGAACCGGCTTTGTCACCTGGAAGTGATGGGACGAGGGAGTGAGGAGTGCAGCCCACCAGTAAGGACTAGGCTGGGCAGTGCTGGCAGTGGTAGGTGGCTTGACTTGGCAGCAGAGACGGGCCTCTGAGTTCTTTTTTCCTATCTACCTACCTATCTGTCTACCTATCCAGCCATCCCTCCATCCCTCCATCCATCCCACTCCTATCCAGGACTCCCACCCCAGGCCTCACACGTGCTAGACAAGTGCTTTACCACTGAGCTCCACCCCCGGCTCCTTTTTGTTTGTATTTATTTATTTATTTATTTATTTTTATTTTTATTTTTATTTTTTTGCGGTGCTAGGGATTGAACTCAGGGCCTTGTGCTTGCAAGGCAAGCACTCTACCAACTTGAGCTATATCCCAAGACCTTGTATTTTTATTTTTATTTTGAAACAGGGTCTTGCTAAATTGCCCAGGCTGGTCTAAAACTTGTAAGCAATCCTCTTTCCTCAGCCTCCCCAGTAGCTAGGACTGTAGGCATGCATCACCGCACCTAGCGCCTCTGACATAGTCTTTGAGTCAGTGGGTCAGTAACAAAATCATTGCCAGCATTTGACCACATACAGGAAGGGGGACATTTGTATCAGGACCTGCAGGAGCAGATGGAGTGCCGTTTGACTTGTGAGACTCACTTGCTCTTTTGATTCCCTTTGTTTAGGTTAGGGAAATGCAGAGCCCTCGGCCCCCATCACTGTTCTTGTCATATTATGTATGCCATGGGGTCCTTTGCCCACTCAGATGGCAGCAGTGCTGACTGCCTGTGTTCCTATGCAGACATTGATTCCTCAAGACTTCGTAGAAGTCCTGTGGTGATGCCCATTTTACAAACCAGAAGACTGAGACAGGGGTGGCCCTCCACTGCAGACTAAGCTAATAACTTAACAGTGCATACTGATCCCTGAGGTGCCGCAGCTGGTGGGCCTGGCCCCATAAACACAATGCAGATTGAACTCAGATAGGGAAGGAAGCCAAGGTGCAGACTGCAGGGAAGTCTGCCTGGAAGAAACAGGAAGACAGGCAGGTAGGCCCTGGAGGAGGAGGAAGTGAGGCCAGGCCCTCCAGACACCAGGGGAGAGGACTTGTGTCCTACTCCTCAACTTCTTTTGTGTCCCTCATCCTTTTGCACTCCTTGAAGGCGAGTGGCCTCTCTTGGGGGCCAAACCAGGGCCCAGAACTGGAAGAGAAGTGAGGTTCTGTGGGGGAGGGGCTATTCCATTTTTAGTGGCTGCTACAGGAAGAGTAGCGGAGTGTTTCCTCTTGTCCCTGTGTAGGGCCAGAGTGTGACTGTCCTTGGGAACTGGGTCAGCTGATAGCCTGGGTGGGGTGGGGGAAGGGATCCTGAATCCTCTAGCCTGTGTCCTTATTGCCCTGCTTCTGGGTGGCCTGTGCTTGTGCTGGACATGGCTCTGAGCCCACTGAGGCCCACTTACCCTGCAGCAGAAACTCAGAGAAGTGAAGATCCTTCCAGTGGCTTCATGGCCCTCTGGCTTAAGAGTCACTAACTCCACCAGTCTGTCTGGGTACCAAATCCTGTCCCCCACCCCCCGAGCTTTGTCCAAGACATTTCACCTCTCTGAGCCTTAGCTTTCCAATCTTTGAAATGGGGGTCATGGAGATACCTACCTGCTTAGGGACTCAGGGAGAGCATGGGACCACAGACAAGGCCTGGCTAAAGTGAAGGAGGGTTGAAGGTTGGCCGTAGTCCTTTAGGTTATGGTGATGGAAAGACACTCACTTCTTTTGGCCTCCTTGTTCCTCTGGATAGAGATACTCCACCAGCCCAGGCTTTCTGCATCTCTGGGCTCCCTCTTGGTCTTTTCTGTTGAGGCAGCTTCTTGATAGCTATGCTATTCATGCAACCAGGTCTCCTCCTGGTGGACATCTTGGACATTTCCAGTTTTTCACTCAGAAATGCCATGTCAGTGCGCATCTTTGCATCTCTGCCCTGGGCTGGTTCTCCAGCCTCTTGGCCAGCGTGACTTGCTTCCCTTGTCTTTTCAGCATCACTGCAGGAGCCGTGATCTCTAAACCTTGATGGTCCCTCCTTCCTAGCATTTTACTGTGAAGATTCAAAGATCTGGAGAAGTGCGGAAATTGCACAATAAACACCTTTGTGTTCAGCACCCACATTCCACCATGAATGTGTTTCATTATTATTATTATTTTATGTGGTACTGGGGGTTGAACCCAGGGGTGATCTACCACTGAGCCTCATCTCCAGCCCTTTTTATTTTTTATTTTTATCTTTATTATTTTGGCACTAGAGACTAAGCCCAAGGGCACTTTTACCACTCAGCTACATCCCCAGTCCATTTTTATTTTTTATTTGGAGGTAGGGTCTCCCTAAGTTGCCAGGGCTGAACTTGAACTTGGTATCCTCCTGCCTCAGCCTCCCAAGTTGCTGGGATTACAGATGTACGCCATTACAACTGATTGAACATTTTTTCTATTTGCTTATTCCATCTCTGTGCTTTAGGACTGGATTCCCTAGTTCAGGAGCCACACTGCCATGTTAGTCACTTATTTGTTCCCTTTGTTCTCATTCCCAATGTGGCTCTCAGACACCCCGAGCTCCTACATCTGCTTGAGGTCCTGCCAGGAAAGCAATTCTCTTAGTTGTTTATATCCAGGTGGGATTCCCATCAAATATATAGGAGGGGAAGGAGGAACATCAAGATGACTTTGGCAAGGCCAGCAGAGGTACTATGTTCTCAATTCCTTGGGGAAGGACAAAATACTTTGGGAGCTGGGTGGCGTACGCCTGTTATCTCAGTGACTTGAGAGACTTGAGACAGGAGGATCACAAATTCAAGACCAGCTTCAGCAACTTAGTGATACCCTAAGCAACTTAATGAGACTCTGTCTCAAAATAAAAAATAAAATGGGCTGGGGATGTGGCTTAGGGGTAAAAGCACCCCTGGTTTCAGTCCCCTGCCCCCCAAAACATGCTATGTGAGAATGTCTGTTACATACTAAGTCTGCCAATACAGTTTGAGCATCCCTGATTCAAAATCCAAAACTTTTTGAGTACCAACATGACACCCCAAATGTTAAATTTTACACTTGACTGCATGGATGGTTGCAGTCAGTACATAGGGATACTAAAAATATTGCATAAAATCACCGTTAGGCTGTGTGTCTTGGGTTTACAAGAAATAAATAAGTTTCATATTTAGACTTAGGTCCATCCCCAAGGTGTACGCACAAATATTCCAGAATCTGAAAAATACCCAAATCTGAAACACTTCCAGCCTTGGTATTTTGGAAAAGAGCTACTCTGCTTATCATTTCTTTTCGAATCTCCAGATCTGAAAAGGGGCTCTCTCTATAGGAGCCCCCCTCAGTACTAGTCACCAGAATGAATCTCTTGTTCCCAAAATCCTAGAGTGATTGTAGCTATTTCTGCTCTTCCCCTGCTTGACAAAGCACTTATTCCAGAAGTCTGTCTATTCTCCACACTTGACAAGACTACTTCCCTTTCTTATATTGAGCATCTCTCTTCCCTTTTCAGAATACGCGGAGTTTTTGCACTGCAAGTCCAAAAAGTTTACAGACTTTGATGAAGTCCGGCAGGAGATCGAAGCAGAGACTGACAGGGTCACGGGAACCAACAAAGGCATCTCCCCAGTGCCCATCAACCTGCGCGTCTACTCGCCACATGGTAGGCAGCTCAAAATGAGACCTGTCACACATGGGAGGCAGAGGAATGCTGACTGTCTCTGCCAGTCATGGGAAGATCTGCCTACTCACAAAGACTATTCTTCCTCTTTTCTTCACATACACAAAGCTCTGAGAAAAACCACATGCCAAGAAGGCTGCTGGGAGTGGTAGGGACTGGGACAAATTGCAGCTCTCTACTTATAATCAGGGCATCATCCTTGCTGCCTGTCCTGTTCCTCAAGGGAAACCAGAAACCAGACTTATTTGCAAATGTCCTCTTTTCTTTTTTTTTTTCTTTTTTTTTTTTTTTTTTTGCGGTGCTGGGGATTGAACCCAGGGCCTTGTGTTTGCAGGGCAAGCACTCTACCAACTGAGCTATCTCCCAGCCCTGCAAATGTCCTCATTTAAAAACTCTGAATTATAACATCAGCCTGCTGTCATATGTTGCTGATGGCTCAGAGGCCTGGATTGTGACATGAGATGGCATTTGGGGACCATCTCAACATATTTTTCTTTAGATGGGTTCTTAAAATATTTTTTAAATATAAAATATATTTATGTTTGAATCAATGATGGCTATGTATGACTCAGAATTTGAAAATTACCTGAGAGGCTAGGAATATTGCTCAGCAGTAGAGCACTTGCTTAGCGTACGTAAGGCCCTGGGTTCCATGCCCAGTACCCAAAAAAAAAAAAGTTATCCAACAGTATGTGGCAAAAACCTACCTTGCTTTGTCACCAGTGTTACAAATATATTTCATGTTTGTCAAATGACTTTGCACATGCAGTTATGAATATGTACATGTATATATCATGTATGTGCATATCACCAATTCTCCTGAAATCGTAGCATACCATAGAAATCATTTGTGCCTCTTTTTTGGTGCGAATCCATCTCAGAGTATGTTTCTTCTCAGAGTATTGTCTTTTTGTTTCTTATGATTCCTTGGTATTGGCTGAATGGGTGGACAGATGGGCTGGAATATATTTAGCTATTTATGAATTCCACTCTATAGCTACAGACATCCTGGTTTAAACATCTATATCTCTGAAATGAAGTAGGTAGAGGGTGGAGGGTGTCTGTTGAGTGGGATCCTAGGAAAGTTACTGGATCAAAGGTATAGTTAGGGTTGGAGGTGTGGCTCAGTGGTAGAGCTTGACTAGGATGCATGAAGCCCTGGGTTCCATCCCTGGCACCATATTTAAAAAGGAGGGTGTGGTCCAATTGCAGTGTCTAGGAGTCATCCTGAAATCAGACCCCCTCCAGGAAATTAGGGATGTCAGCTGAATCTGTGTATTAGGGCTGTGTATGCTTTGCCTTTCGCAGGTTCTGACCACTTTTACCTCTGATTTCCTTTCCAGTGTTGAACTTGACCCTCATTGACCTTCCAGGCATCACCAAGGTGCCTGTGGGGGACCAGCCCCCAGACATTGAGTACCAGATCAAAGACATGATCCTGCAGTTCATCAGTCGGGAGAGCAGCCTGATCCTTGCTGTCACACCTGCCAACATGGACTTGGCCAACTCAGATGCTCTTAAGCTGGCCAAGGAGGTTGACCCTCAAGGTAACCAGGCAGCAGCTGCTCATCTAGTCCCAGTATTGGACTTGCCCAGAACTCTTGATTCTAAGTTGTGGCATTCTCTTTGGCACATGGCCCTTTAGGAAAAGGCCTCTGTGACCCACATTCCCTGAGAGGACTTGCCATGGTGGTGGATGTCCCCTGGGAGCCCACTGTGGGGCAGTTGTGTGTCCCTCCTTGGATCTAAAGGTGCCCACTTTGCCAGTGCAGGAGGGTTGCCTAGGGAAGTAGGAATAGTACAACTATGTTGTCATCTTTCTGTTACTTTAGCAAATACTGGAGATAATCAGCTTATAAAGAGAAAATGTTTATTTTGGCTCACAGTCTGATCAGTTGGCCCCATTGCTTTGGGACCTGTGGAAAGGCAGCACGTGACAGCACATTCATGGAGTAAAACCACTTACCTCATAGTCAGGGAGTGGAAAAGAAAGGGACCAGAATCCCATAATTTCCTGCAAGGTCATACCCCACAAAACCTAAAGACCTCCTTAAAGTCTCACCTCTTTTAGATTCCACCACCTCCCATTGTTGCCACTATGGGGAACAATCCTTTAACATTGTCCTTTGGAGGGCCTTTAAAATTCAAACTATAGCACCTGCCCTCACAGGGCACAGACTCAATTCCAAATCCCACCTTTAGAAGGTACTTATGCTCCCAAGGTTTGGTTCCACTCTGTCAAAACTAGAACATCAATCTGAACCGGTAGAGTGACTTTAAGAACTGTAGATAATCTCCATGAACTGCTTCAGAGCCAGGAAGGTAAAGGAAAAGAGTAACAAGTTACTAAAGAAAGTTGGGGTAATAGAGAGTAGTCGAGACTGTGGTATTCCTGGCCAGAGGCTTACAAAACCAAACATTTCAAATGGACATATATCCACTGAGTGTTTGTTAAGCACCTGATACGTGTCAGGCTCAGGAATGCAGGCTTGGGAATGGAGCAGGGAACAAAATCAACAGGTGGGCTGGGGATATAGCTCAGTTGGTAGCATACTTGCCTTGCAGGCACAGGGTCCTGGGTTCAATCCCCAGTACCGCAAAAAAAAAAAAAAAATCAACAGATTCCTTAGATGCTGACGTTCCATTGAGAGTACAGAATAATAACCAGGGAACAAGCAAGTGAGGTCCTTGCAGGTAATGACAAGTGTTGGGGAGAACATAGCTGGGAGAATGGTCAGGGACCTCTGTGGAGGTAAGGTTTGAACAAGACCAGAATGATAAAAAGATGAAAAGAGAAAAAAAAAATCCAGAAAATTTCACAGTGGGTACTAATAAATGGGGTGGGGAAGGGAGCAATTTGAGACTGGGGTATTCAAGATATAGTGAGGAGACTTTGTGTGACTTAGGCAGAGTAAACTAAAAGGGTGAGGGGTGGGAGGGGACACACTATGGGGAACAATCCTTTAACATTGTCCTTTGCAAAGGACCTTGCGAGCTGCTGCAGGGAGCAGTGGTTTATTCTGAGAGTGTTGGGGGTTTTAGCCACGTACAACACAAATGGAAATGCACTTTGTGTGATGCCCTCTGACTTCCAGTGTTATTAGTAGTTTGGAGGAAGTTGGGTACCAGTAAGGAGCTGGGGGGAATTGTTGAGGCCAGGCAGTCTTATAGCTCATGCTTCCAAGTCAACAGTCAGACCCAGGGGTTGGTTAGTCTTGTATATGACTGAAAGCTCCTCAGAGTCCAGGGCTGGGGGTGTGGCTTGGTGGGAGAGCACTTGCCTATCATGCTGGAGGCCCTGGGTTCCACCCCAGCACTGCAAAATAAATAAAAACAAGTCCAGGGCTATTCACTGAGCACTTCAGTGCTGCTAATGAAGAGACTGTGCCTGCTCCTCCTGAGTCTTCCAGGGCACAGGTGCACACTTTCTTGGGAGAGGCTGCACCTGCCTCCCTGTCAACGCCAGTCTTGTCCTCTGCTGTCTTCACCTGAAATTGGGTATGGCTATGACAAAGGTTTAATCAGGTGGTGCAAAAATGGGCATCAGTACAGTTAAGTGCCATTTGTGAACCTGATGCTGGCCTTAACATTTTTTTCTGTCTTCGAAAGCATTCGTGATTATTACCCAAAAATAAAAGTCACCATGGAAAAATAGAGAACTCAGAAAGTGACAGCTCCCCTCCCCCTGCAGAGATACGGCTGGCTACATTTGGTAAATATCTTTCCAGAGTCGTTTTTACCCATAAACGTGCGTTTTTAAAAGTAGGACTGTCGGCCAGGTGCAGTGGTATGCGCCTGCAGTCCCAGCCACTTGGGAGGCAGAGGCAGGAGGCTTGTGAATTTGAGGCCAGCCTGGGCAACAGAGTGAGAACTTGTTTTGAAAGGAAGGAAGGAAGGAAGGAAGGAAGGAAGGAAGGAAGAAACGAACGAACGAACGAGGGGAAGAGGGAGGGAAGGAAACATGGCTTTCACCCCTTCCATGCCCAGTGATTCCCCTGGGCTTCTGTCTGTCTCCTGTGTGTCTTACACATGTGACACACATTAGCATGCACACCTAGTTAGCACAGAGCCCTGAACTCAGGCCCTGCAGGGGCATTTGATGTGCAGGTTTAAAGCTATGCTATGAGGATTTCCTTGATTTTGACTGAGTAGGGGAGAGGAGGAATTCAGTGGGGTGGGCCCCAGAGTGGCACTTTGCCATTCAGGTGAGAGAAAACAATGGAAACAGTTGCTGCAGGTACAAGTGTGGTGCTGGGACTTATATGCAACTCAGAGCACAGCTTGGAAACCGCATAGAAACTGACCGGGGATAACTGGAGTTTCCGTGAGGTTCCACTGGGCCCTGAAGCAGCAGGTGCTATTGCTAATACAAGTGATAAAAATGATGGTGGCCACTGTTTATTTATTGAGCATTTGAATGTGCCAGGCTTATCCTGTGGATTACCCTCTAAGATCCGAGCTTGTAACTGTCTTCATTTGATACTTGAGATACTGGGGTCCAGACAGTTAACATGTTTTGTCACCACATGACCTGACAGTGGCAGGGCGAATTGAACCTCCTGTGGCCCGGGGCCACCTGCCTGTATTCCTTCCTCATGGTGCCCTCTGACATCTGGGCTTTTTCAGGCCTGCGGACTATTGGTGTTATCACTAAACTCGACCTGATGGACGAAGGCACAGATGCCAGGGATGTCCTGGAGAACAAGCTGCTGCCCCTGAGAAGAGGTGGGGCTGGGGACAGGGGCTGGGGACTATAGGGTGGGGAGTATGGACTTGGGAAGTCATTGGGTGATGGCGGGGTAGGGAGAATGGGCTGGGTCAGGTTTGTGTCTTTTTCTTCTGACTTTTATACTTTGACTTTTTCAGTTACACAGTGAACACCTGCCCCTTTTTGGAACATTAGTAAACAAGTATACAGAAAGAGGAAACCAAACTCACCCACAGCCCTACTTCCCCCAGAGTGCCAGTAGTTAATACTTTGTGGCTAACCTTCCAAATTGTTCACCAAAGTTTGAAACTTTTTTTTTGGTGCTAGCAGGCAAGGGCTGTGTGTATACTAAGCCCAAATTCTACTAGTGAGCTATGCCCCTAGCTCTTTGTACTGTTACCAATTTATTTTACTTTTATTTTTTTATGTATTTGTTTGTTTATTCTTTTTTTTTTTTTTTTTTTTTTAATTTGCTGGGGATAGAAGCAGGACCCAGCATATGCTAGACAAGCATTCTACCACTGAGCTACATCCCCCCCTTTTATTAATTTTTTTAAAATTACTTTCTAATATAAACATTTCCAAATATCAGGAAGTAGGAAAGCTTGAACAGCCCCTGTGGGCCTGTTGCTCAGCTTCAGTGGGTATCATACACAGCTAATTTTGAATCTCCTGAATGTCCTTGTCAACTATTGTTATTTTTTTCTTAGGGGATTTTTTTAAGCAAATCCTAGGCATTATATCATTTTATACATAAATATGTACATTTCTTTTCCCTTTGCTTCTCATCCCTTTGCTTTTTCTCTACCATTTATTTGTGGAAAAAACTAGATCATATCCCACATTTGGAATTTGCCCAATTGTCATTCCCTGTCAACTGGTAATTAGATGCAGATGGAAGCCTGATTATCTTTAGGCTTCAAGTTCAGGGTCAGGTATTCTCATAGGAGTAGCCTCTCAGCATCTTTTTTTTTTTTTTTTTTTTTAATCTGTACTTGGAAATTTTACTCTTTTTTTTCCTTTTATTTATTTATTTGTTTTTTATTATTGTAAACAAATGGGATACATGTTGTTTCTCTATTTGTACATGGAGTCAAGGCATACCATTTGTGTAATCATAAATTTACATAGGGCAATGTTGTTTGATTCATTCTGTTATTTTTTTTCCTTTCCCCCCCACACCTCCCACCCCTCTTTTCCCTCTATACAGTCCTTCCTTCCTCTATTCTTATCACCCTCTTTATCCCTAACCCTAAACCTAACCCTAACCTTAACGCTAACCCTTCCCACCCCCCATTATATGTCCTCATCCGCTTATCAGCGAGATCATTCGTCCTTTAGTTTTTTGAGATTGGCTTATCTCACTTAGCATGATATTCTCCAATTTCATCCATTTGCCTGCAAATGCCATAATTCTCTCAGCATCTTAATATATTTTGTTTTTCAATTTTTAAGATTTAAAAAGTTTTTTGGTTGTAGATGGACACGATACCTTTATTTTGTTTGTTTATTTATTTTTATTTGGTGCTGAGAATGGAACCCAGTGCCTCACATGTGCTAGGCAAGAGCTCTACCACTGAGCTACAACCCCAGCCCCAAGATTCCTTTTTCTCGTGAGGTGGGGACTTGCTATGTGCCAGCCTTGAACTCCTGGACTCAAGGAATCCTCCTGCCTCAGCCTCCTAAGAAACTGAGATTATAGATGTGTACCACACCTAAGACTTTTTTTAAAGCAGCAGTGTTAGATTCACAGCCAAGCTGAGAGGGAAGTACAGAGATTTTCCCATAGTTTCCATGTGCCCCCACTATCAACATCCTGCCCCAGAGAGGTGCATTCAGTATAATTCATGAACTTCCATTGACACATCTTCATCACCTCAAATCCATAGTTTACAGTAAGGTTCACTCTTGGTATTATAAATATTTTTGTTTTCAAAACATGAGAATAGCAAACATTTATTGAGTATCTGTATGTACCAGACACTATTCTAAGCTCAATGTGTAAGAACTCATTTAATCCTGATAGCAGTTCAACCAGATGGTTCATTCTATTCTCATCCGCATTTTATAAAAGAAAAATCTGAGGGACTAGATCCCTTTTTCCAGCTCTTAGAACTAGGGAGTAGCAAAACTAGTTTTTTGAGCCCTAGCCCTTTGGCATCATGCTACTTGTGACCCTCTTTTACATTTCAAACGTTTCACCATGACAGGTAAATAGTCTTCTTTAATGTGACTCCAGGATGTCTCAGGGAATTCCTTACATGGGGCCCAGAGGCCATCATGTCATCCCCATTTGTTGGACACTGAGGCCGCTTCCTGATTTTCACCATGGCACAATGTTGGCTATCCATCTGGCTGTTTGATTTTTAAGACCATCCTTCTTTCTAGGATGTGCTCTCAGCTGTGGTCGTCGTCTGGTCTCCACCTGTGCTGGCATGATACACCTTTTCTTTTGCTCTTGAAGTTCCTGCCTTGATGACTAGGATGGACCTGGGAAAAACATTCAGGCTTTGGTTGTCACTTCAGTTGTCCCCCCACACTGCTGAGACACTGAGTAATGAGGTGGTCCCAAATCAGAAGGGAGCATGGTCAGAGGCCAAACCTAAAAACACTTGGTTGTAAGGATCAGGGTCTGAGAAGGGAATCAACTGCCAGCCAGCGTTGAGGGAGTACGTGCTAGGGCTGAATAGGAAACCATCCTCACACCCTTCACCAGCCACTCTACCCTGAGCTCCCTTGAATACTCTTGAACCTCCTGCTTAGGCTCCCAGGGGGCTCAGCATCTCTGGGCACTAGCGGAGCAGAGTCCGATGACATGGACCTCATCTACCTCCTTCCTCACTGATACCCACATCACCCCTTCCTCTATTGTTTGTCAAGGAAGACAGCTGTTGTGGGCCTGCTCCCATGTTGTCTTCTGACATCAGGCTCTCTCTTTCTCAGTTTTCCTCTCTCTCCATGTGGCTTCAGAACTCTTCGCACTGGGATCTGAAGGTGTTGCTCAGTGGTGTGCTTAGCATGCGGGAGACCCTGGATTCCATCCTTAGTACCACAAAATAAACAAAAGAATCCTTTCCATTGGATCCTTAGTCCTGGCTTACAAGATGTTTAGAACTCTAGCACCTTTATAGGAACCCAAATCCAAGCCAGATGACCTCTGTCTGCTCCACACTATCTCCCTCTGCACCCTGTTACATGTACATTAGTCAGTATAGCTTAACACAGTTCTAGTTTCAGAGTTTGGTTCACCTACTATGACCTCATCTTGTCATGCCTCAGTTTCCCCATCTGTAAAGTGGACATGACAGCTTATGAATGAGCCATCTTGTCTGCACAAGTCTTGGCAGTGTAAATGCCAGGCACTACTCCGCTTCCCAAGAGAGACTTGTGCAACCCCCACCACTGGTGGTGTTGTATACCACATGGAGTACAAGTACATGTGTTTGTCACTTTAGACCTTTTGCCACTACCTTCCCAGTTTATGTTGATAGCAACAGCCATATCTCCATATCTGTTTATCAAGTACCTACCCTGCGTCTGCTACTAGGGTTTTTGTTTTGGTGATACTGAGAATTGAGCCCAGGGGTGCTCACTTCCATTGAACTATATCCCCAACCTTTTTTTTTTTTTTTTTGCGGTGCTGGGGATTTAACCCAGGGCCTTGTGCTTGCAGACCAAGCCCTTTACCAACTGAGCTATCTCCCCAGCCTCTTTTAGCTTGCTTGCTTAATTATTTATTTATTTGTTTGTTTATTTATTTTTGCAATACTGGGGATTGAACCCAGGGCTTTGTGCTTGCAAGGCAAGCACTCTACCAGTTGATCTATATCCCCAGCCGTAGTTTTTTTTTTTTTTTTTTTTTTTTGCGGTACTGGGGATTGAACTCAGAGCCTTGTGCTTGCGAGACAAGCACTCTACCAGCTGAGCTATCTCCCCAGCCCTCGTAGTTTATTTTTGAGACAGGTCTTGCTAAGATGCTGAGGCTGCCTCAAACTTGTGATCTTCCTGCCTCAGCCTCCCGAGTAGCTAGGTAAAATTCTTTATTTCCCATGATTCTCATCTGTACACACTTATTGCTGAGTGCCTCATGCCTATATTCAGGGGTCCTGGCTCTTTTGGCTTTTTTTTTTTCCTTCCCTCTTTCTCTTTCTCTCTCTCCCTCTCCCCCCCACCCCCCTGTTTCTTTTTTTGTTGGGGGTGGAGGGTTATGCTGGGATTGAACCCAGGGCCTTCTGCATGCCAGACAAGTGCTCTACCACTGAGCTTTTTCCCCAGTCATTTTTTTTTTGTTTTTTATATATTCCTTTTTGCTTTATTATTATTATTATTTTCATCAGTTTGTTCATTCTTTCATTAAAAAGACAGGGTTCCCATACTAGACCCAATGTCCATACTGGGCTCAATCCATCCTCCCATGTTCTAAGTTTTTGTTTATTTGTTTGCAGTACTAGGGATTGAACCCAGGGCACTCTACCACTGAGCTACATCTCCGGCCCTTTTTATTTTTTATTTTGAAACAGGGTCTGGTTAAGTTGCCCAGGCTGGCCTTGAACTTGCCATCCTGCCTCAGACTCCCGAGTCGCTGGGATTACAGGTGTGTGCCCCTGCACCAGCCCATGTTCTTCCTTTTTGAATGCCATGCCTTGCCCTTCTTCTTTCTGGGTTTTTTTATTTTCAAATACTGTACATCTTTTCTCCAAACTATCATTTTTATTCTAAGTGTTTTTTCCCACTAGAAAAGTTAAAAATGATACCAAAAGCATCAAATTGAGGAGATTATCTCCTGATTCCCCTAAGTTACACTGAGCCACACCTCCAGCCCTCTTCTTTGATTACTTTTAACTGTTTCTTGTTAAACTGTTTCTTGTGTTTCATTCCAGAAAATTTTACCACAAATGCATTCATTTAAAAAAAATCATTCATATTTTCTGCAAGTTCTTTTCTGATTTTGTTTTCTGTTTAGATCTGTGATCCCTTAAGAATTTATTTTGGTAGGCACCCAATGTTGATTCTTTGCCAGCAGAACCCAGATTTTTTTCTTTACCAAATAACCCAGCGTTTATGCTGCCAATTTTGAAATCTCGACCTTCAGTTCCCACCTGCTTCTAGTGATGTTTTTGGACTTTTAATTTGGTGCCATTCAAATATCTGTGCTTAAGGTCCCCAGTATGTCAGCTATTGAAAATACAGTAGCTTTGTAGTGTTGTTATTGTTGCTTGTTTGTTTTTGTCTTTGTGTTTCTTTGCTTTGTTTTTCAGGGGGCCAGGGATGGAACCCAGGGCTTTTTGCATGCAATAATGATCTACCCCTGTGCCATATTATCCCAGCCCTGTAGTGGCTTTTAATGTCTGGCAAGATTTAGCTGCCTTCTGATTCCCTCCTTTCAAATATGTATTTTTTTTTTTTTACCTGTCTTGAAACTTTTTCTGGTGTCTGCCACACAGACTGGATATGAGTTATCTTTCCTCCAAACTTTTATGTTGCTTTTCCTAACTGCTTTCTGCTGGGTTTGCACCCTCAGTTGTTTCTTAGTGTTGTTTGTTGACCTGTATGTGCATATCTCTGCAGGTCCATCTCTACACCTAAACCTGGTCCTGCCCATTCCATGTCCATAGTAGATACCCAGGCATCTTAGTTCTCCTGACCAAGGTCTTATCCTTCCTCTGTCTTCCCACAGGCTACATCGGTGTGGTGAACCGCAGCCAAAAGGACATCGAGGGCAAAAAGGACATCCGTGCGGCACTGGCAGCAGAGAGGAAGTTCTTCCTCTCCCACCCGGCCTACCGGCACATGGCTGATCGCATGGGTACCCCACACCTGCAGAAGACCCTGAATCAGGTACAGTGGGGATTTGAGGTCTCTGTGTGTGGTGGGACAGGCTGTACACTGCACAACAGCTACTGTCCACACTTGCATCTTCTTCAGTTTAAACCAGCACTTGTTTTAGTAAAATGGGTTTAACCCACATTTATTACTTTTAATTTGGAACCTGATAAAGATTGGGTTAGTTCAATCAGTTGGTAATTTGACTTTTTAATATTGGTGTTATTTTTGTTCTTTTAATTACCATTGTAATTTAGTCAAAGGCTCAGAAGTTCACATATAGTTCTGGAGATGGTGACCTGGATTAAGGTTGCCTAGACTAAAGCAAGGCCAAGTGACCCTCAGCACCTGACTGACTAAGTAGGAAGACTGTGCAGTCTGAGCCTCAACAGTCCAAAACCAGCCCAGTCTCAGAGCGGGTGGTCCTGGCCCACCTTTTCCAAGGTTCCCTCCTCTTGGGTCCACTGATACAGAATCATCACTGTCCCTGCTTCCTAGGGCTGGTGTCCAGAATTAGCAAGGCCATGTGTGTTCAGTGTTCAGCACAGACACCACATGGAATGTAATGATACCTGGTAGCAGCCACACTGGTGCTTGACTGTTTTCCTGTCCCACTTTTTTAGGTAGTGTATCCTTAGGGTTCATAAACAAACATAGTATTGAAAGGTCCTTCCTTCTGTGGGCTCCACCATGGTTACTCTGTATGAATTTCTTTGTCCATAACAGCAGGAGAGCTTTGAAAAGTCCCCTTTTTCCCTTCCTTTCCTTGGATAATGATGTGCCAGGGGTCCCTGCTGCACTTTCTCTTTCTGCTACCCACTTACCATGGGGGAGCTCCATCCCTGTGGTTAGACCCTTCCTTACTACCAGAAGCTGGGCCCTGATCTGCTCAACAGGCTTTTCTTTTTTCTTTTTCTTTTTCTTTTTTCTTTTTTTTTTTTTTTTGCAAGCCCTTGGGATGGTTTCTAATCTTCCCAGTCAATGAACAGCTATAGTTTCTATCATTTTGTAGATGTGCACATTTCCTGGTGGGTAGACGCCCTGCTGTGGAGTTGTGTAGAAACAGGTAATAGGTTGTGCCTGACCTGGCCTTTGCTGTTTTCCTGGTTTACCCAGCCAGGGTTGCCCTCTCAGCTGTCCCTGTGGTTGAGCAGATCAGGGCCCAGCTGTTGGGAACTAAGCACTTACAGCAAAGAGTAAAGAAGAACCCTTTACTATAGGGATAGAACTCCCCGAGACAGTATGGGGCAGAAGACAACAAGCAAGCAGGAATCCCTGACTACAGTCATTGTTTATAAGAAAGGGAGAATGGGAACTTCTCAAAGTGCTTCCTTCTTTCTGGCAACTTTCAGGATGGCAATCTGAAAGTCATACCCTCATGCACAAACTGGAGAGCCAGTGGCATTGTGAGAACAGGATGCTGTCCATAGAGAGGGCTTTCTTTTTCCTTTTTTTTTTGTGTGCATGTGGTACTGGGGCTAAGGGAAGGCTTATTTTTAGTGGTGGGCCAGGAAGCAAGCATTTACCACCAGGTAAATGCATTGTCAAGTGTTAACTTGGGCTGGGGTGGGGGGCCAGAGGTAACAGGAACAGGCAGCTCAGGGGAGGGAAGAGAGAAGTAAGTCCCCCTTGGGAGGGGCCCTCCAGCACCGGAAGCAGGCAGGCCTGGGCAGAAGGGAGGAGGCAGAAAAAAGGAAGGAAAACTCCACTGCAGGTGGCTGAGGCCTCCCAAGGGCCAATGAGTGAGTGACCCAGAGGCCCCTTGGGAGTCAGGAAGGGCTTGGCCCCTTTCAAGTGGTTACCCCTGCTCCTGTGTTTCCCCAAATTAAATACTCTAAGGTGCTATCACAGACCAGAGCAAAGGTCTGCAGAGCCCCAGGCAATCACCCCCACCTTTTGAGATTCACAGCTCCCATAGGGAGGGACCTGTGAGCTGGACCATGGGGGCAGGGACCCCCAGTTACAGAGGACTCCCTGGTGGCCTGTCAGATCTACACCACAGATGAGAGACTCTTTTCTAGCTTGATGGATACTTAGTAAATTTTCCTCTATTAGAGGATAGATGACAGCAGAATTCTTCACTTTTGGGGTAGTAGCTAAGTTTATGGTTTTTGTTTTTTCATTTATGTTTTTCCTGTATTTTATATTAATGAGGGGAAAAACAGTCATCTATCCCCAAACTAGTGACTTTGGCTTCTTCCTGTCCTCCAGTGGATGTTTGTGCCTTCTCCAGAGGTAGCCTTTGTCATCACTTCCTGTTTCCTTCTAGGGCCTGGAGAGAGGGACTTGTCTGTGTACTGCAGAGCCCTCCTTCCCCTCGCCGTCTCCCCTTCTTCCTTCTCTTCTTCTCTTCCTCCCTCCCTTCCTTTTCTCTTTCTTCTTTTACTTTCTAGTTTTCTGCCTTTTTCCCTTCTCTCTCTTTTTTTCGGGGAGGAGGGGTACTGGGGATTGAGTCCAGCTCCCACTGAGCTACATCCCCCACTGCCGCCCCCTTTTGTTTGAGCTAGGATTTTGCTTAACTGCCCAGGCTGGCCTGGGAACTTGTGATCCTCTGGTCTTAGCCCACTGAGTAACAGGTGTGCCACTGCACCCCACCTTCCTTCTCTTCTCTTCCTTCCTTTCCTCTGTCCCTCTTTTCCTCCGTTCCTCCTCCTTTACCCCTCTCTTCCTTACTTTTTTCCCTGTAGGCAGGGAATGGAACCTAGGGCCTCGTGTGCTGGGCAGGCGCTCTGCAGCAGAGCTACATCACTAGCCCTTCCACACCTCTTTCGGCCTCCCCTACACAACAATAGCTTACACACGTTCCATATCTCGTTTTCTGCCAAACAGTACATCTTGTGGGTCATTCCCTTTTTTCTGCAGTGAACCTCCCTTTAAGAGAGGAACAGATTCATACAGTCCAAAAGCAGAATAAAGGGGCTGGGGGTATAGTTCAGTGGTAGATTGCTGGCGTGTTGGAGGTCCTGGGCCCCATCCTAAGCACTGCAAAAAATAAATTAAAGTAGAACAATAGAGCAAAAGGGAGCACTGAGAAGGTTATCCTTCCAGCTGCCCTCTGCTCCATTCTACTTTCTTCCATGGTAGTTTCTTCAGAATCTCTTCTGTTGAGGCAAATGCAGGTGCTCTTTTCCACAGCAGGGAGCCCATCATATGTGCGTTCTATGCTCAGGGTGTCTTTTCCACCTAAGTTTGCAGGATCATCACTGTGCCTGCACTTTACCCAAGCATTGCACGGTCCACATGGCCCGCCACCCAGTTGTCAGTCCTCCAGTCAGTGGGCTCTGCAGGACTGCCTGAACTTCTCACCGAGCAGTGTTGTGGCAGTGTTCTGGGTCAGCAGGCCTCCCTGCCTGATCCTTGCCAACATCTGTGTATCCTCCTTGGTGTAATCACCTCATTGATCATCCAGTGCCCTGGGGGAGGGGGTCCATTGGGCTCTCTGCTGTCTATTACTCCACTGTAGCCCCTCTTAGCCTGGTTGTGAGCATATACCCATTGCTGGATGTTTTTTTTTTATTGCTTTTGCTTGAGGCTGTGGGTTGTGCTGGTCTTAGGTGGCATCAGCCCTCCATGGGGAGAACAGGGCCTCCACTCACCAGGTTGCCAGCCCACAATGACCTCTCTCATGTCTGACCTTTCTCTTGTAGCAACTGACCAACCATATCCGGGAGTCATTGCCAGCCCTGCGCAGTAAGCTGCAAAGCCAACTGCTGTCCCTAGAGAAGGAGGTAGAGGAGTACAAGAACTTCCGTCCCGATGACCCCACACGGAAAACCAAAGCCCTGCTACAGTATGTGCCTCTCCTTCCACTCCTCCCTTCCCACGGCATCCCCATTCTGGGTGCCTATCAACCTTGTCTGTCTGTTTTTTTTTTGTTTGTTTGTTTGTTTGTTTTTTTGGCGGTGCTGGGGATTGAACCCAGGGCCTTGTGCTTGAGAGGCAGTCACTCTACCAACTGAGCCATATCCCCAGCCTGTCTGTCTGTTCTTTTAACAAGTATTTGTTGAGAACCACCTGTGTGCCAGGCCTTATCCTAAGCACTGTGGTGTGGGAGTGAACAGGGCAAATGCCCATCCCTCTCCCCAGGGTGTGCAGGAAGCAGGGATAGGGAAGGAAGGGAACAGAAAGTAAGTAAGAAAACATATGGTGGAAAATTGAGCATGGCAGTGCACACCTGTAATCCCAGCTCAAGAGGCTGAGGCAGGAGGGTGGCCAGTTTGAGATCAGTCTGGGTTACTTAGTACAACCATCTCAAAATTTAAAAAAAAAAAAAAAAAAAAAAAAATTGGCAATGGGAGTTTGAGATGAATTGCTATTAGTTGGCAACATCTTTCTTTTTTGTGGGTACCCAGAATAACTAAGTATTTTAGGGTCAGTGACTCCTTGAAGTTGATAAAATCTAAAAATGCCTTCAGTACTCAACAGTGACATTGTGAGGTAGATATTGTCCCTATGAACCCACTGTGCACATGAAGGAAGTGAGGTGCAGAGGACAGCTTTACCTGTCCAAGGCCTAAAAGCCAGTCAGTGTTACAGACCCCACCTGAACAGACTGGAAAGATGGTGCAAATCTGTGCAGCCACCTGAGTTGTTGGAGGGGCTACCCTTTTACCCCACCATCTGCCAAATCAAGTTGAGCCCCCCGGCAGAGGTTGAGTAGCTATGACGTCAGATCTTTATCTACAAACTAAGAGTAATAATTGACCAACTAAGATTCAGTGAGTGGATAGTTGTAAGAGGCTTTGCACGTGTTTGCCATCAGCAACTATTGCGTTGTGTTTGTTTATTTGTTTTAACATAAGCATATATTTTGCTGCTAAAAATGATAAGTAAGTACACCATGGCTCCACTGGAAACATGATTCCTGAGCCATGCAGACACCTGTGCTTTGACATTTGTGGTTTTTTTTCCTCATAGGATGGTCCAGCAATTTGGAGTGGACTTTGAGAAAAGAATCGAGGGCTCAGGAGACCAAGTGGACACGCTGGAGCTCTCAGGGGGCGCTCGAATCAATCGCATCTTCCATGAGCGCTTTCCCTTTGAGCTGGTGAAGGTAGCACCCCAGGGATGGGCCCCATCTCTAGCCAGGCACCCTCCCGCTTGGTCTTGACTCTGGCCTCCTTTCTGGTCATAATGTCTGTGAGCAGAGCATGGCCTGGAGGAGGCATCCCCGTGGGCTTTCTTCCCGCAATGGGCAGCCTAGGAGTTTGGGGCAAAACTATATTTAAGTTCCAGTTGTTTTCATTGAAAAAAACAATACATGTTCTTTGCAAAATTCCATCAGCCCTCCAAGTTCATGTGTTTCTCATTAATTGCAGATCAAAAATACTAGAAAAGAAAAAATGTATCTGTACTAAACACTACAGACTTTTTTCTTGTCATTATTCCCTTGCAATACAGTGTAGCTATAGCATTTACATTGCGTTAGGTATTATAAGTCATCTAGAAATGATTTAATGTCTATGGAAAGATGTGCATAGGTTCTATTCAAATACTGCCCCATGGCATAGTATATATAAAGGACTTGAGCATCTCTAGATTTGGTCTACTGGGGGAGTATCCTAGAGCCATCCACTGTGGATACCAAGGGACAAGAGAAGACAGAGGTAAACCCATAAAGAAAAATGTCCTCAGCATGTTGTTAAAGGTAGAACCACTTATGGAACCTGCAGGTACATTGTAGTGTTTAGATGACATAGTAACAGCCTTCTGTATGAAATTGTATCCGTATGTCTAGGAGTACGTCTGTGAGAAACGGATCTGCCAGGACGTTCTTGAAAATGTCAACTCTGGGCCTTGAGATTTGGGACTCTCCCTTCCTCTCTCCTTCCCTTCCTTTTTTGCTGATTTGCTTGACATTTTACATTTTTTATAATGAGCATATAACATTGTTACAAAAAAACAGTAAAATGCTTTTCAATAAAAAGAGAGAAACACCCATAATCTTAATAGCCACAGACAAGTCCTATTAACATCTGGCTAGGCATTTTTTCAGAATTATTTCTGTGCAGATGGGTAAGCCTGCCACAAATGCAGCATGTCCTTATCCATAATTTTGTATACGTATCTATTTTGTAATCAAAAATAAATTATGTCTCTTGGTGGGAGGGGTGGGGGGAAGGGAAAAAATAACAGAATCAAACAACATTACCCTATGTAAATTTAAGATTACACAAATGGTATGCCTTTACTCCATGTACAAACAGAGAAACAACATGTATCCCATTTGTTTACAATAAAAAAAAAAAAGAAAAAAAAGAACAGCTTACAGCTGGGGAAAAAAAAAATTATGTCTCTTTGTGACTTGCATTTTTCATGCAGTAAGCATCTTCCCAAACTAGTTATCAACATATAGCAAATCGTTAGTGGCAAAATAGTATGCTGTTTTATGGCCATACAATCATGCACTTAATCTGTCTCCCATTTTTGGATATTTAGGTTGTATTTACATTTTTGGCAGTTACGAATAGTTCTGTGCATGATGCTAAGTCTTTGTTAATTCCTTAATATAAATTCCTAGAGTATTGGAACTAGTGAGTGACACTAGGCATGTTTTGGGGGGATTATTGCTTTACACAGACCATGTGAGAGTTAGTTTTAGAGCATCTTTGCTGAAACTGGGTTATAATTTTTTTTCTTTTTATTCTTGAATTAAATATTCTGCCCTGTGAATACAACTGCACTTGGAGATCACCTTCCCCAAATACATACCTCTCATGGGGTCTCCCAGGAACCTCCCTGCATGCGTTTGGCTTATCTCTTCACAGATGGAGTTTGATGAGAAAGACTTAAGACGAGAGATCAGCTACGCCATTAAGAATATTCACGGAGTCAGGCAAGTTCCCTTCCCCTTCATAGTGATACCTCCAGCCATTTGGGATCCCCAAACCTCTGGGCACCCCAATTGTGAGGCTCTTGGGTGATTTGCAGGAGCTTTATGCCTGTCCTTGTGGGTCTCCAAAGGCGTTGAGGGTGGCCATGTTTCAGTCCTTCCTGAATCTGTTGCAGGCCACCAGGCTGTCCATGGCCCCAGGTTTAGACACAGCTGGTTGCATTGGCATAAGCTTTAGTCACTGGTAAACTAAGAAAGCTTACCACAAATTTGCCTGGGGCAGGGTAGCAGAGCTGATTCAGGTTCATAGAAATCTAGCAATCCTTATCAAAGGTCCCTCGTGATCCTCTTGGGTCCCCTTCTTTGCTATTTCCACAATCCCAGAATGCTGGGGACTCGAACTCGGGTCTTCAGCATGAGAGGCAGGCACTCTATGAGATGGGCTATATGGCCTGCACTGGGTCCCCTTCTTATTCCAACAAAGGTCTTTCCAATTGTCCAGCCTTTATTGCCATGGGGTCCTCAGGTCACCCTGGTTTTTCCCGCTGTGGACTCAGGCATCAGATCCCCAGATTTGATTACCCTTCTTCCTTCTCAGGGACCTGGCCAGTACTTAGGAAATTGCTGATCATGCTTTGTTTCTTTCTGACTTATCTCCCCTGCCCCCGGGTACGGATGGTTTTAGGACTGGGCTCTTCACCCCGGACTTGGCATTCGAGGCCATTGTGAAAAAGCAGGTCGTCAAGCTGAAAGAGCCCTGTCTGAAATGTGTCGACCTGGTTATCCAGGAGCTAATCAATACAGTTAGGCAGTGTACCAGTAAGGTATTGGATTCTTGGCAGGGTGACTCCTGGCCTTGTGGAAACCGGGATATGGGAGTTTGGTATCAGGCCCCCAGTGCTGGTCATCCCCCAAGTTACCTAAATTTCAAAGAACTTGACCTCTGTCCAGAGGAAGGGATGGGATCATGTCAGCTGGGGCCCAATGGGGGGTGTCAGGCCTCCTGAACTGGCCAGACATGTGAACAGGCCTCCCTGGGACCCTGATACCAAGCCTAGCATGTGTCTGGTGGCATTGGGGCTTCACTGGGCTGTTGCTTTGCTGCCTTCTGGGAAGCAGAGAGAGGGACCCCACGTCAGCTGCTGGAGGCCAAGCCCCTGAAATCTCCCCGTCACCCTTTCTTGACAAGTGTCCAGTGTCCTCTGGCTTTTCTGAAGCCAACCCCTTCTGTGTCCCCGTGGTACTGGGAAAGACCCAGATGCCAACCACATAACAAGCGTTTAGTGCCCAGCTTGACAAAGCCACCTGATCTCCCAAGTGCCCCATGCCAACTCCCCTGCACCCCATGCCACACACCCCTGCCCCCCATGCCACACACCCCTGCCCCTGACCCAGCCTGTCCTCAGTCCACCTGATCACAAGTGCATGTGTGCCACTTTTCACAGGTGACTGCCTCCACTCAGCAGGATGTGCTGGGCTCCCCAGAAGGGCCTGTTTCCCAGGGTAGCACGCTTTGGCCAAGCCACTCAAGTGCTTCCCAGTGGGCAGTCTGCTTGTGCGACCATGATGTCCTCAGCGCTCTGGGTTGGCAGGGAATTTCTGCTTGAGCCCTTTGTTCTTAGTCTGGATAAGTCCCCATTTGCTTCTTAAGCTCCTTCAACTGGTAGAGGGGGAAACAAACCTGCTTGGGTTGCGGATTGTCATCCTAGAACCCTTTGTCATGAATGTGACCATTCAAGGCCTCCGTACATCATAGCTGTACATAGATCATGGTGACCCATAGCACTTCCATAATTAATGCTAGACCAGCCCTCCCCTCCCCCTAGGCCTCTGTGATCTGAAGCAGCTTCCGGGGCAAATGTGGGCACAGGCCCTCCATGCACGTACTAACCAGCTGATTCTCGTTTCTTCTCTCTCTCTGTCTCCTGTCTTGTTTGTGGCCTGCACTATCCCTGGGTGTCTTTCTACTTCGTCCCACCCTCCGCATGACCCAGGACGGGGCTCTTCACCCCCGACATGGCCTTTGAAGCCATTGTGAAAAAACAGATTGTAAAACTCAAAGAGCCAAGTTTGAAGTGTGTTGATCTCGTGGTCTCAGAACTGGCCACAGTCATTAAAAAGTGTGCTGAGAAGGTAACAGGTTTTGTTCTTATCGTCTCCGCATTTGTCCCCCATCTTATCCCTTACATTTGTTTGTCTCAACCCGAGCATCTGGAAAATTCTTCCTTGGAGGAATCCCCTTCTGTGGACCAGTTGTCACCTATTGATATCTCACCTTTGCATGGGCAGTAACTGGGTCACACACATACATCCCACCTTTGCAGATTCGGGTACAGTGGCGACTGGAGGCCTTTGACATCATACAGATGCATTGCTTCTACAATGCCTATCCCTGCGACCCCTGGAAAAGGGTAGTTTCCCAGCTGTCAGCAGATCACTGAAATACATTTGTCAACTTGTAGGCCCATACGTTCTTAGGTTGCAGGGCATTTGAGAAGTTTTCAGGAGTAATTTGACCACTCATTCCATTTTCCCCAACTTGTGAATTTAGCCCAAACCATGAAAGATGTAACTCCCACAGGAGTGTGCTTTGGTTCAGTCACTGCTACAGACAAAGGTGAGGGGCACCGGGGTGTTCACCCAGTGGGTGCCAAAAAGTGCAATAATCAGGAATGGTTTCTGGCAAGGGGGTCCCTCCGAAGTGGATGGCCCAGATGCTGCCCACATCATCCTAGAGGAAGTGCTATATACTCACAAACTTGGAAAGCGCCCTCCACGGTCTCTGTCACCTAGCACTGAGCGGGAGGGGCCTGCTGGAACCTTGGGTGGCAAACACAGGCCATTTGCTTTCTCTGCCACCTTTCACCTACCAATCTCTGGCTCGCAAAGCAGCTCCTGGTGTGCATGCATGGGCACCCTCTCTCTTTCCACTCTGCCCCCTACCCACCATCCTGTTCTTGTCTCCCAGCTGGAGCTGCTGTGAGATGGGAGCAGGGTGGGGACTTGGCCCCTCCATATCACTCCCTTGCATTTTCCACTTGTGTGCTTCTCCCTGGACAGGCCACTACGACCCCACCAACTCGAGCCCTATGCTTGTTCCCCAGCTCAGCTCTTACCCGCGTTTGCGAGAGGAGACAGAACGAATTGTCACCACTTACATCCGGGAACGAGAGGGGAGAACCAAGGACCAGGTATTGGCCTTTTGTCTTATTTTTCAGGTATAATTTTTATGCCATCAATTTTGAGTGTAGGTTCTATAAGTTTTGAAAAATGCATAGAGCACTAATCAAGATTTAGTGTGGTGGGCTAAGGATGTGGCTCACTGGTAGAACGCTTGTCTAGTGTACTTTTGATCCCCAGCAACGTTAAAAAAAAAAATCCCCCAAATGTATCTTATGGTTCTGATACCTCCCTCCACATTCCCAGCCTTGTGCCCCTCTGTGGGAGACTCTTCCACCCCCAGGCCCCAGCTCCTGCCAGCTCCTCCCTGTTCCTGCAGGATCTTATATGAGCTCCTATGGTAGCTGTCCTGGTGTTTGGGCTTCCCTGGCCCAGCACCATGCACGTGGGGTTCATGGTGGTGCTTGCTGCACATGTTGGGAGCTCATGGCTGTTGATGCTGAGTGGCAGTCCCTGTGGATAGAGCACAGCACCTGTCATTCACGTGCCCCTCAGAGGGTGGCTGGGGTGCCATGGGGCAGAGTGGAGTATACCCCCATTAGCCACCGTCCTCTGTAGCAGTCTCATCTGTCACCTGCTGAGCCCTGGGCTGTCATTACAACTTCAGATGGCTCCACATGTGGATTGTGTCACTTTTCCGTCGTCCTTTGTGGTCTTATAGCAGCTGTTCAGTCCAGAACCAAATGAGCATATGTGTTGTATTTGCTTATATCTTGCTTTGTTTAGATCAGTCCCCCTGTTCTTGTCATCATTGGGGAAGAAACTGGCTCATTTGTCCTGCAGGGCCTCCCCTAGTTTCTACTGGACTACTCGTTTCCTCTGTGAGCCAGTCCACTGTCACCTCGTTGCTTCGTAGCTTCTGAAGCCTGGAAATTTTATCAGAAGTCTGGAAGATTCCAATTCATTTTGTCATTGTTGGCAGAAATGCTGCTGTCCCTTGCAAATGTAGACAGCCCCTGGTGCCCCACAGTTGACAATGCCAGGCTTGAACCAAGGGCTCTGGGATGATAATTCAGGCTTTACAAAACCAGCCCACAGGAGTTCCCTTGAACAGAGCACCCCTTTGCAGTCTCCAACAACCCCCAAAGTCCCATTTATCCTTGAGGTCTGTGAGGCACAGTGAGGGAAAGTGACTGGCCAGGGATCAGTGGGAGCCTGGTTGGGGGCACCAGAGCTCCTCCTCCCCAGCAGTCTGACCTGGTCTTAATGGGAATTGGGTCAAAGAACTGCCTGAACCTGTGCTTCCCATCAAGCACCTTCATGCTGGGCACACTCGGATAAGAAGCGTGTGGGGGAATTTTCATAGCATGGTGTGTTTGCAGGTGCCTCTTCTGTGTCTGAGTCTGCATCCTTCCTGATGTGTACATCAGGATGTGTATACGTGTGCACACATGTGTGGGTGCCTGTGTGTGTGTGTGTCTCATTTTAATGTTCTCACTTGGCTAGGTTATCTTTGCAGTTTTTGTTGTCATTCTTTTTGGTTTTAACATTTTATTTGGAATTAATTTCATTAGAGGAAAATTTCAAAAAATAGAACAAGAGCCTGTATACTATTTACTTAGAATTAGCTACTGTTACCTTTTTACCCATCTGCTTTTTCATTCATTTGGTGTTTTAGAATATATGCACACTTGCACACATCACACACGTGTGTGTGTGTGTGTGTGTGTAAGCTCTTCAATTTGAAAGTTGCGTTTATAATGTGTCAGGTGCTAAAGATTTGATGCACTGTAAACATGGCTGAGGCAAAGCTGAGTGGTCGAGTGCATGCTGAGCATGTGCCAGGCCAAGGGTTCTATCACTAGCACTGCAGAGGAAAAAGAAGATTGAACCCTGTGCAGTAGAGCCTCCTGTTAATCACAGTCCACAGCTTAGTAATAAAAGATGCGGGGTCACGAGGCTACTTAGAGTCGGAACTGAACCTCTAGCTCTTGTGGTCTACCTGTGCTGCCTGGCACTGTGCTCTTTTAGCTCAGTCTTTTTTTTTTTTTTTTTCCCCAGTACTATGGTTAGAACCCTGAGGACTTTACCACCAACTACAACCCCAGTTCTTTTTTTTTTTTTTTTTTTTTTTTTTTACTTTGAGGCGGGTTCTCACTAAGTTGCTGAGGCTGGCTTTGAGCTTGCAATCCTCCTGCCTCAGCCTCCCAAGTTGCTGGTATTATAGGCATGTCCCACTTGCCCAGTTTAGCCCAGTCTTGCTTGCCGGTGAGGTCCCTACTGTGGAATTACCCTGTCCCCTCTGAGTGCTTGTGAGCCCCCAACCCCACTCCTCCTGGCTCTTGCCTGGGAGGCTAAGTGTTTCTGGGTCCACTGCTGACAGGGTGCATAAAGTGCTCTGGCTGCTGCCCCTCCTGTCCTGGCCGGGCTTTATACCCACAGCAACCCCACTTTCCCCCAGATTCTTCTTCTGATAGACATCGAGCAGTCCTACATCAACACGAACCATGAAGACTTCATTGGATTTGCCAAGTATGTACTTTTGGGGACAGTATCTGGTGGGGTGGCCCCAGTTCCTACCCCCAGTGCCTAAGGGAGGAGTTCCCTCAGAGGGCAGGCGCCAGAGGGTCTCTGTCAGGGGTCCCTGATTGAGGCATAGAGCCATTAGAGAGTTTGTGGCCCCATCCCAGTGTCCCCACCCAACATGCTTTCTGTGGGCATCCCAGTAGTTTATAAAATAAAAAGACGGTCCTTGGTCAGACTCAGTTAGGGGTGGGGCTGGCCAACTGCAGTGTTCTTCTCATCTGGGACCTTTCAGTGTCTCTCATGAACCATTGTGTAGCTTTTTCTAAACTTGGTCCTTTCATAGCCAGAGCCTCCTACAGGCTCTGAGTTTCAGAGGGTCTCTGAGATGTGCTGTTTGGGGTGTGTCTGACTTCTGGGCATATGTTGGAGGTTTAAAACCAGAACCTTGTGGCACCCAGATGTGGGATGGGCTTTGTTTTAGGAAAGTTGTAGACAGAAATGGTAATGGTCTTGGGTGTCACCCACCTGATTCCATTAGCTCTGGGTTCCCTTGACAAGCTTGAGCATCACTTGGATTGTTTGATCCCACCAGGAGCCAGCTTCCTTGTTCTGCTGGTCTGCCTTCCGTGCCAGGCATGGTGATAGAGCAGCATGCAAGCCCCAGCCAGGTTCCCACCCTCAAGGAAGGCCCCTTGCAAGGCTCAGTCTTGCACCCTTGCAGTTAGCATACAGGATGCTCAGGGCCAGGTGGGGGCTGTGAGGGAGTCCCAAGGGTGTCCTTGAGGGCTGGTCTTGGAAGTCCTGGAGCTTCCTTAAAGAGGGCCTGCTGGTGCTAAGACTTGAGCAGCATAGGTCTTTGGGTAGAAAGTGTGCCAATACACTGGACAGTTGATGCAGGGTCTGTTCTATGCTGGGCAGGTGGTAGATGAGTGGAATAAATGAATGAATGAGGGCATGATCAAGGCTCCTCCCCAAGCTGAGGGGGGTGGGCTGGGGAGCCCTGTGGGCTATACTCAGGTGCGGTTCTTAGAGCCTGAGACAGACAGCTATTCAGCCCTGAGATAGCCCCTCCCACCCCTGTTCTCCCTGCCACCAGGTGTGCATGGGTGGAAAACGCTGGTCCCCCTCTTTGGTTTGCTGCTGTTTTCCTCACTTTGATGTCTCTGCTTCTCACACTTCATCCACAGTTCCTTCTCACAATCTCTCCTGTTTTTCCTTTGACCACTCCACTCTTTCCTCTGGATTCCGGGGCCTTCCCACTTACCCCAGCTGTTACTATACTGAGCAGCTGGTCACCGGGTGGGTATTGCCTGCTGTGTGCCTTTTCCCTGGTGTGTGAATGGGGACACCTTGGCTGGGTGGCCCTAAGGCCCGGGGGGACATCCCAGAGGTCCACTGAATAGCAATGGAGCACTGTCTCAGAGATGGGGCCAGTGCAGAGCCTTTGGATAATCAGGGAATGAGGCAATTATAACCCCTGCCCTTTTGGAACTCACAGGCTAGGGAGATGGAGTTATCGATCAAGTCATCACAGAAAGAATAGGCTAGAAATGGAGAATAGGCAAGGGGCTGCAGGAAAGGAGAGTAAGGCGTGAGGACTGGAGAGATGTTCCTGAGGGAGTCATGACAGCAGGTGAGAGGCAGGGAACTCCAGGGAATCAAGACAGAGAAGGAAGTCCAAGAAACAGGAGCAACCAAGGCAAGGTGGAGGTGACACCAGGAGGACCCAGTAGGCTGCAGGGAAGAATTTGGAATTTGGATGCCCTCCAGGTACCTGCAAATCTCTGATTGGGTCCAACAAGGGTGAGGGCCCACCACATGGGCTGCTGTTTGAGGGAGGTTGGAAGCCTTTAAGCAGTGGGATCTCCCTGTCCCCCAACCCTGCTGTGAGTGTGGCTGTGCTTGTTCTCACCTCCTTCAGATGCCATTGATGCCACACTTCTTCCTGTGCTTAGATGTCCTGCAAATGTTACAAACAACTCAGAGTAAATGGCCTATGGTAATCTCATTGAATATTAGGAAATTGTTCAATGACATTCTGTCTTCATTCTTAATATTCCAACCTTTACTGATTGAGAACTAGAAGCTTCCTATACACACACATTCATTCTGCCCTATCCATCGACCAACTGAAGCTGTAAGACAAAACCCCAGAGGCAATCAAAAAGCTGGTTTGCTTTTTGATATTATTTGAAAAGTTCCAGCTGAAGCAATGAGATAAGAAAATGTGATGAAGATGTAAGCTGTTTGCAGGTGGTGGTATGATTATTTCAATAACAAATATATTAGAACTAGTAAGGGGGTCTTCATTTGTACCTACACGAAGTAGCTAGGAAATAAGATGAACAGAGAAGAAAAGAAGCCGAGCATGGTGGCACACACCTATAATCCCAGCTGCTTTGGAGGCTGGGGCAAGAGGATTGCAAGTGGGAGGCCAGCCTGGGTTATTTAGGGAGACTGCCTCAAAGTAAAATAGGAATTGGGTGTGTGGCCCAGTGGTAGAGTCTGGGTTCAGTCCCTAGTACCATTAAAAAGAAGGAGTGTAGGAGGGAACAGGAGAGGGAGGAAAAGAGAAAGGAGATCAGAGACTGTAGACAGATTAGGAACCTTGTAGATGGTTCCCTGTTGAACTTAAATGTCTTCTGACTTGGGTCAGGAGCCATGGCAGACTAGTGCCATTTTCATAGACAGCAGCTATCCCACAGTCTGACCTGCAGGGCTGGATTTCCTCGTGGTTAGAGCTTACAGTCTGGTTGGTGTCAGGGATGGGAAGAGAAAGAACAGGAAGAAGCCTCAAGTGTCTGACCCCCAACCATCCTGGTGCTGTGGTACTCCTGGAGTCACCTCCTGCCTGCCTTCCAGCTACCTGGCACTCCAGCTTCTCCTGTCCCCTCTTTGAAGCTCCAATGTCTTGTGAAAATAACTAATATTTTTGGGGTGTCTGAGATTAGGGTCTGGAAGCCTTAGTTCAACCACATATGCTTTCTTGTTCAGTGGGCCCAAGCTGTTTTTCTTTGGCAGCTCTCTGCATGCAGAGAGCATCTCTCTTCCTCTGTCCATAGCTGGTTAATTGGCCCCCAGGGAAATAACCCCCACCTGGGCCACTGGGGCCTCTTGCTCCTTATCCCTCCTGGCATCTCATCCACATATGCCTTCTCTGTGCTTTGATTTCAGCGCCCAGCAGAGGAGCACACAGCTGAACAAGAAGAGAGCCATCCCCAACCAGGTAGCTTCACCAGGCTGCAGCCACCACTCCACCTGTGGGCGTGGGGGAGGGCGCAAGGGATGACCGAGACTCAGCAGTGGCACTTGGTACATGAACTGCCCTGCCAGGACCCCACCCCTAAACACCAGACTATCCACTCTATTAGCCTCTGAAGTCTACTTAGATATCAGTGTTTCCAGAAAACAATCTTGAGTGCTGATGCCTTGGTAGGGCCACAGGGGCAAATTTCACACGTAGAAGGTCCTGTTCTGTTGGACATCTAAGTCAGGATGGGGTGACACAACCATCACATCAGGGTGTCTGTAAGCAAATTGAATTTCCCATCTCCTACTGCAAGTATTAGGGACTGTAAGTGAGACCCATGGAGACTATATTGTCACTGGCAGCTCAGGGAAGTCTGGGGTGGTTTGAACCCCACACCTGGACAGATCCTGAGCCTTAATTACTTGTCCCAGCTAGAGGCCTTGCAAAATATGGCTTTATAAATGCCAATATTAGGTATGTCTTTTTTTTTTTTTTTTTTTAAGAAAACATTGTCTTTGTAAAGTTTCTGCCATTTGTCCCTGCCTTTCCCACATCAGGCTGGGGTGGGGGTGGGGGTGGGGGCTCTGCTGTTTATCTTGCACGATTATAGTCGGATGAAAAAAAGAATGTAACCTCTGCATGATTATTATTATTATTTTTTTTTTTGCTGCTTGCCATAGGTAATATGTACATTGTTGCTTTTTCATTTTGAGAAATGATAATGAATTAAATATTAACACCATGAATATAATTAATAGCATGTAATTTTTTTTCTTTTGCTGTTTTTTCCCTGCTCCTCTCTTCTCCCATTATTGTGCTTTTTCCTGCTTTTTCTCCGTCCCCCCATGTCCCTTTCGTCTCTTTTCCTCTGCCTGCTCTTCCTTGATTTACCCACAACCCTAACTTTGCATTCTCAAAGGGGGAGATCTTGGTAAGTACCTTCTTAGTGTGGTAGCAATCATAGAGAATCTAGTATGGGTGGAGACCCTGCCCAACCCATAACATTCCCTTCCCCAAAAAATAACCAAAAAAAAACCAAACAAACTAAAAATAGAGCTAACCTGGAAACCCCACATCAAGTTGTTATTGGACTGGGTGTCAGTTGCCCTCACACAAACACTAACCTGACCACCCCCTTTGTCAGAAGCCTGTCCCTCCAGCTGATGCCTGGCAGGTTCACCTGGTGTCTGGCAGGTTCACCTGGTGTCCTATAGATCAGGGATGGCAAATATTCAGCTTCTATACTGCCCCTGCCTCTGTCCCACTTCCCTGGCTATGGAAGATTCTCCTCAAGTCCTGCTGAAATTTGTTCTTGCTGCTGCCACTCCTCTTACTGCCTTCAGTGAAGACATTACTCACTGACCAGAGCATGTTTTTCCATGTGTAGAAATTTCCCCTCCTGTACCCATGGCAGGCATGGCTAATCAATCCAGCTCTTCCCCTTGTGCCTTTCCTTCATCATGTGCCCAGGTGGCAGACATTGTTCATCAATCCTGACATTCTCTTCTAACACATATGCCACCACTCCCCATTCTATGACTGATGTGACTAACTGATCAGGGTTTTAAAATTTCTTCATGTAATACTGCTTTTATATCCGTGACAGGCATGACTAATCATTCAGGATCCTATCCTGGATTGCTGCCACTAGCTTCCTGCCTCCATAGCAGATATGACCATTGATGAAACTGTTCTGTTCCACTTGCCCCTTTCCTTATCCTTTGCCTGGGACAGGCATCAATAATTGATCCTAGCACCTATTCCTGCCATTCTGAGAAGTCTCACCATAGTATTCTGGGCAGGGTGAATTGTATTTGCCATCCCTGCTGTAGGTAACACCTCCTCCCCTTGCTTAAGCCCTTGACTGGCCCAACCCAGCCCCGGAGTGGGAAGAGGCCCTTGCATCTGAGAGCTGAGTCCAGTTCAGGGCACTCACTGCGGGCACCTGGCCTAAGCCCCAGGTTGCACCTCAGAGAGCACTGCCTGATCTCCAGTCCTCAAGAGGTCCCCTTCTCCAGGACTTTCTCTGAGAACTGCCAATCTCTGAGAACTGGGCAGGCCCCACTTACCCCAGGGTCAGTAGCTGAGACAATGCTGTCTCAGGGCTTTGATGTGCCTGGGTTCCTGGAAGATGAAGATAGAGCCAAAGTGAAAGCCTGGACCCGTGGGGAGGGTGTAATGGTGAAGAGATTTGCCTTAGGCCTTTGGTTCCCACTCTCCACACATGACCCTCCTCCCCTCACCAAGTTCCTTTGAACTTGAAATGGTCCTCTCCAAACAGTTCAGGCACATGCCTGCTTCTCTCCTCCCCACACCCCAGGTATTTAGTCATTATTTTCCTCTCAGATTCCATAACCCTGGCCGTAAAAGCCTTGAGTATGGCTGTGGCCTCTGGGTGTCCCAGCCATGGTTTTCATCCCTGCCTGGGACCCTGACTCAGAGAAGGCTGGCCTAGCCTGCCCGCTGACCCCAGCTGCACTGCTGCTTGCCTGCTGCCCCTGGCTGGCCCTACTTCCCTCCCTGCACCTACCTGCCTGTCATTTGTTCACCCCGGACCTCAGGAGCCCTACCTGTCTCTCCTGTCTCCCCACCCTATACTACCCCCCAACCCTATCTTGTAAGCCAGGTCCCCTGGGGATGGACCCCTTGGGTCTCCCCTTTCTTTGGATCACAGTATGAATTTGCCCACCACTCACAGTTCACTAGTGGGGGATTTAGTCTCTGACCATTTCAAGCTCTCATGCAGGTAGTTCTCTAGGTGGCTTGAAGGGAGGGTGCCTCAGGGCTTTTGCCAGGTCTCACCAGCAGCCTGCGCTCCAGCCTCCTGCTCCAAGGCCTGGGTATGTCTTTCCAAGGATGTGCTCTGGGAAGGTCTCAGGCCTCCCCTAGCCTCGGGTAGAAGCAGGCGGACCAGGCCACAGAGGGATGGTTGGAGCACAACTCTCTCCTAGGAGAACAGAGATCACACCACGTGAGATTTCTTCTTTGGGGGAGCAGACAGCCTAGGTCCCTGTTTCATTCCATGACTGAACCTAGGCCTACTATGCTCTTAATCTGTGCCAGGCCCTGGGCTAAAACTGGGTGAGGCAACCCCTCTACCTGCCATGGGTGGATGAAGGAACAGAACAAGGCCATAGAAGGCCATCAGGTCTGGGCCATATTGTTAGAACCAGGGTGTCCTTTCTGGGTCCTGCACAAGTTGACCTTGGCCTTGGTCTGTCTAGAGACGAGCTTTGCTAACAACACAGCAACTATCCCAGTGTGTCTGGGATTGAGGGCATTCCAGGACACTGAGCTAGCTTTTAGTGCTTATATCAGGACATCCTGGAAAAATTAGGATGAGTTGGTCACCATCTTGTCAGGGAGAGTACCATGACCTTGTTTGGGCTGCTGCCCTCTGTTCCGGATGGCTCCAGTGGTCCTGAGATCTCTCTCATCATCCCAGTGAAGGATAAGTCTATGCCCTTGACCTTAACAAAGGGTGCCAGGTGGCAGCTTATGCTGTCCCCAGCATGGACAGGGACTTCAGCATGGCACAGGGTCCCTGGGGCTGTCAATGGCCATTCTGTCTTCCTGGCCTTCTGCAGCTTGAAGCCAACATACAATCACCATGGATAGGCAGGAACCATGGGCTGGTGACCCTGTTAAAATTTGATAGCCTAGGGGGAGATCTGATAGATACAGTGAAACCCATTCTGAGAGCTGCCTGCCAGGAAGGCATCGAGGCCCCAGACTCTCCCTAGAGACACCCTCTCAGGTTCTCCTGCCTAGTGCTGCCCTAGGAGGACCCAATACCAGCTCTTCCCGGCTGTTCATGGCCATGTGCAGCTCACCCTCTAGAGCTTGGCCTGTCTGTTGCTGTCTTGGCCCCAGGCAGCCCTGTCTGTGCCTCCATGTGCTTTCACTGCCCCGGGGTTCCCAGTTCAGTGGAGGGGGTCTCTGGTCCACATGTACCTACCTCCATGTCCCAGGGATCATGGGAGCATAAGAATGTGACCAGCCCCTGGGCTGCTCGCGTTTAGCCATCAGGTAAGTCTCTATGCAGGCCTGGGTTCTTCCCTGCACTTGGAAGACAGCTACAGCCAGACAACCCCCATCTATGGGGTTTCCCAGCCCAGAACCCCGAGGTGCCTTGCAGAGAAAACTGCAATTTATGGGCTTAAAGCCATGCCGGTGCATGATCCTCACCCATGATGGCCCTTTTAGGGTCCCTGAGGAGGTTCCTCTGTGCTCCAGCCTTTGTCCCCAGGCCTCTAGGTAGAAATGTTCCCCCAACTCTAATGACCTGGGCACAGATGAACCAATAGTGAGGGCAGCAGTCAGACTGTACATTTGGAGTGTTTGCTGGTTGGCCCCAAAAGGAAAGTGAGTAAGAGCCATTTCATGGTATGGGCAACTCCTTTAGTTCTCCAGCAGCAGCCACCTGCCAGAAGGTGTCGGGGGCAGCACTGAGGGGACCCTTGTTTACCTTATCTCACCCAAAGAACATGTCACCTTCCACATGCCCCTGCCCTGAACCCAAGCCCCAGACTTCCCTGGGCCTCTTTCCACCTGGTGGGCATGCATTATGCCTCCTATGTTAACCAGATTAACCCCACACACAGAGGGGCTCACAGGGTCCTGGTCCCATCAGCCTTGAGCCAGTGAGTTGCTGTTTGTCTATCTGTCTGCCCACCTGCCTGGGCACCCTGCCTGGTTTCCAACTGAGTGCTTGGGGTGAGATGGAGTTGGGTTCCTGGCTTAGGGCTAGAGGTGTCTCTGCCATGGTTCCCAGCTTCTTGCCTTGCTATGGGATGAGGGTGCTGGCTGCTGTGCTGGGGGGTAGTCAGGGTGGTGGAGCACTGTCCCCTGCTAAGCCATGTCCTCCCCCCCAGGTGATCCGCAGGGGCTGGCTGACCATCAACAACATCAGCCTGATGAAGGGTGGCTCCAAGGAGTACTGGTTTGTGCTGACAGCTGAGTCACTGTCCTGGTACAAAGATGAGGAGGTGAGTGGCTGGTGTCAAGGGCTGGGTGACAGTGAGAATGGGCAGGTGTGCCCCACACATCCCTCTAGGCGGCATCCATCCATCTGTCTGTGTTTGGGTGTATGTGCTCATTCACTTGGTCATTTGGAAAGGTTCTCTTGAGTGCCACTCTGTCGCAGGAGCTCAGCAACTAGGACTAGAGGACAGATTTGGTATGCTGGGCACTTCTAATCATAACCCAGCCCCTCTGTCCCCTGTGGGGTCAGGCCTGATGGTGTCAGTTCCCATAGGGGGAAAGGGGCATACAAGGTGAAGAGCTGCCAGCAGGTTGGAAATGAACCTTAGGCCACAGCACCATAATGAAGGGGGCCTCACTCTCAAGAGAGGGGTCCCAGCAAAGGGTTAGGAACCCCAGTGCACAGCCAGGCTGCTGGAATGTGGGTTTTGTCGCTCATGGACTTGGCCAGGCCCTCTGGGCCTCAGCTTCCTTACCTGTGAAGTGAGGTAGAATGGTCCCTGTCCCCTGTGCAGTGCATACCCACAATGAGTGTCTTTTAAACATCCACATTCGTGTGAGAAGGAGCCACAGAGGCCTCTGGGGACTATGGGGGCAATATTGGACGGAGTTCTAGCAAGGGGCTTATCCATTCAGCCTAAAACTGCCCCAGCACAGCCCCGGGCCAGTGGACACTCTCTGGGCAGTTCAACTGGGCACTGGCAACCCAGGCCACTTCTCCTCTGTGCTGGCCCACCTTCCCCTTCTGACAGACCCATTTCTTGATCCTGTCAGTATAATGACAACCACAGCTTCGCAACTTGGGAGTGAAGCCACTTCTTCTTCTTCTTTTTTTTAAATATATATTTTTAGTTGTAGGTGAACACAATACCTGTATTTTATTTTTATGTGGTGCTGAGGCTCAAACCGAGGGCCTCACGTGTGCTAGGTGGGCATGCTACCACTGAGCTGCAAGGCCAGACCATGAAGCCACTTCTTCACAGTGATGACCTACTGTCACTAGGGCCAACCACAGGGGTGCAATGTTCCTCTCCATAAACTCAGCCAAGATTACATTAAGTGGGTTATCAATTTGGGTCTGCAGCAGAAGTCCCCAGTGAAGGCATGTAGAAATTCAGAAATCTGTTTCTTGTTTATGTGTCTGTGAACTTGGTGTGTCCCTGCTGCCAGACTGTCCAGGGCTTGGGCTCTGTCTTCTCCATCACCACCTTAACACATGGCTCCTCCTTACTTTCCAAGATGGCTGCCCCCATGCCCATCACCACGTGGCTTCCAGTAGCCCCAAGAAGGGAAAGAAGAATTGGGTACAGGGTCTGGGGTTGTGGCTCAATGGTAGAGTGCTTGCCTGACGTGTATGAGGCACTGGGTTCAATCCTCAGCACCACATAAAAATAAATAAGTAAAATTAAAAAAAAAAAAAAAAAGAATTGGTACAGTGGTGCACACTTGTAATCTCAGGGGCTTAGGAGGCTGAGGCAGGAGGATTGCAAGCTCAAAGCAAGCCTCAGCAACTTAGTGAGGCCCTGAGCAACTTAGCAAGACTCCTGTCTCAAAAAATAAAAGCTTCGTGATGTGGCTCATAGTTAAGCACCCCTGGGTTTAATCCCACATACCAGAAAAAAAAAAAAAAAAAAGGAAAAGGGAAAGAAAGGGGCCAGATGAGGTGAATGCTGGCTCCATTTATGGGCCTCTGAGCAGCCATATGTTCACAGGGCCACTCTGTGTGGAAACTGGGCACCCAGCTAACAGTTCTACCATTCTGAGAAGAAAATGGGTGTCAGTGGTTTCTGAGTATGATGACTAGAGTTTGATGCCTAGGGTTTTGCCAGGATCATGGGCAGGTGTCCTCACCTTTATGTCTTGTCTCTCCATCTGTAAAGTCAAGACCATGGCCTGCTTTCTCTGGGGCTGTGGGAGTCAGGGATGTAGCTCAGTGGTAAAGTGACCCTGGGTTTGATCCCCAATACTGCCCCCCCCCAAAAAAAAAAAAAAAACAAATAGAAGAATAAGCAGCTGCAGCAGCCATGGGATCCATTACTCCTCAAAATGGCCGGGGTGAGGGAGTGGCGACAGCCCTTTCCCCTTCCGCCCCCCTCCTCTTTCTGCCACCAGTCTGAAACTCAGTCTGCTTTGTGGAATGTCTGCTGTCCAGGGTGTTTGGTCCCCTAGGGCAGAACCAGGCAGAAGCACCCAAGATGGCAAGGCATTGGATTCCCATCTCTGGCACTGCACAGCAGAAAAAAGAAAACTCAGGACTGGCCCCCTGCCTTTTGTTGTTTCAGGAGTGTGGGGATCTTCTGGGTTCTGTAGAAGGAAAGGCCAGGCCTTGGGCAGGGTGCTACAGAGCTTCTGCTGGACCGAAACCTGGACCCTGCAGGCCACTGTATGACAACCCTGCAAGTTCAATTTTAAGAGCGTCTCTTCTTTTCCTTGAGGAAGTGCCCTTTGATTTTCCCTCATTGGGGGGCATTTTAAGCAGGAGCCCCCTACCCTCTCTTGGGGCCCCAGGCTGGAGGCAGGAGCAGGGTTGGGAGGAGGGTCAGGCGCCGGTGGTAATGAGAACCAGCCAGACGCGTGAAAGGGGCCCTGTGTGTGCTCCAGACACAAAGCAGGCTAAGATCAGAAGGGGCAGGCACAAAATAACTGCCCCCTCCCCATGCAGCACTACCCAAGTTAGGATCCAAGCAGGGACCCTCAACGTCACACACCTAGCAGTCAGCCCCAAAGGCCAGGCCACCTTCGTAAAAAAGATTTGGTGAGAGGCAAGATGTCAGGATTTCTTTATTTCAGAAATTAGCAAGGAGACATTAACTGCGGATAGGGAGGGGGAAGAGTTCAGCTAGAGGCCCCAACCCCAGCGCTCCCTTGGCCTTTATCCGGCACCTCTTCTCCCACCCAAATCTTTCTTCTTTGCTCCAGAATCTTCAGTTAAGTCTCCAACCCAGTGGGCAGCAGGACTTTGGAAGATGACACTTACCTCCAGGTCTGCCTCACTCTGGGGGTGGCACCAAGTTTAGGGGTTTGGCGGGGGCCATCCTGAAGAGCTGCTTGCCCAAGCCCAGCCTAACCAATGTGCAGACTACTGTACACATTCAGAATCTCCTGAACAGGTAGTCTGAACACTGGGATGGCGGAGCCGGCTGTCCATCCCTTGGGCCCCCAGCGCGGCGATGGCAGGGCCACCATGCCAGGCCATGCCCCAGCTCCTCTGAACAGGCGAGAAAGCCACTGCTCCTCCCGCGACAGTCTGCTCTGTCGTGTCTTCTGACGTGGCAAAGCTGCAGCCGGCTCACATCTGGAGAAAGTTGTGGGTTTTCAGGAAATCCAAAGGGGGAGTGGGGGAGGAGGGTGGAGGGAGGGAGGGTTTGGGTCGGTGGCCTGTGCGCAGAAGGAGGTCTCCTGGGGTGGGGGAGGGGCTCAAGCGCTCCTCTGTGTCTGTGTGTCTGTGTTCTGTGTGCGTGTGTGTGTGTGTGTGTGTGTGTGTGTGTGTGTAAGCGCATGTGTTTGTGTGTGCGCATGTGCCGGCAGTTTCAGGAAGGCAGCCACCAAGTTCTGGGCGGAATCACCCTATAAACAGTTCCAGATGTGGTGTCTCGCTAGGAGCCGAGATGGCTTGTGACTCAGTTACTTGGCCTGGCTGGTAGACTGGAAGCTTCCTGCCTTATGACATGATAGGGTGGGGGCCACAGAGGCCCTTCTGCAAACTTCCAGACAGGGGACAGAAGCTTATGCTGAGGCCCCAACCCTGACCCCCCTTCTAAAGCCTCAAGAAGGTGGAGGGCACTGGGCCCTGCATTCCTGTTTTGTCTGTAGCAGCTGTGACAGCCTTTCTTGGATGCCCTCTTTCCCCTGGACTCCCAGGGTGCTCCTATTTCCATGGCCAGTGGGCCCTTCTGCCCGTGTGGTATCCTAACTTCTCCTTGCCCAGAACCCTAGGGGCTGGCCCTGGAGCTAGTCATAAGAGCAACAGTAGAAAACCTCTGGGGCCTCCGTGGGCACCACGCTGGGGCTTTGCCATGTCGTGGCAAGCCTCACTTTCCGTCAGGAGTGTGGAATGTATGTTCTCCATTGACAGATGGGGAAACCAAGACACCGGTGGGGGAAGTGACTTGTCCAAGGGCACACAGCCAGGAAGGGGCAGAGCTGGCACTTAGCCTCAGCTAGGCATCCATGTGTCCAGCCTCCCATAAGTTCTGCTGCCTGCTGGGGACCCCCTGGGCCCTTTCCTTCCATCACTGTGGCTGCTCTTAAATTCAGAGGTGGCAGCAGGGTTAAACATTTCCAACAGTGTGGTGGCAAGACATGTGACATCTGTGTGGTGAAGAAAGAATCACAGAGAGAACCTGGCTTTGCGTCAGGTGGACGTGGCCTATGAAGTCCCACAATGGCTCACACCACCTGCTGTGTGCCCCTGGACAGCCAGCTTTCCTCACTGAGCACAGTGTTGTCCTAAGCAGATTGAAGAAGTTTCCTTGAGCTGATGGATGAGCACATGGCCTTGGTCACTGGAACCTCTGCTGCTGCTGTGGATCACATATGTGTGGGAATTAGGGACTGACTGCTTTGATTCCCTGATATAGAAAATTGGTCATGGGCCAGGGAGCAGCTCAATGGTAGAATGTTTGCCCTACATGCACAAGGCCCTGGGTTCCAACTCCAATACAGCAAAAATAAATAAAAATAAAAGCAAGTTGGGGCTGGGGTTGTAGCTCAGGGGTAGAGAGCGCTTGCCTGGGCTCAATTCTCAGCACCACATATAAATAAATAAAATAAAAAAAGTTGATATTTAAAGAAAAAAAGCAAGTGACACCACTGAAGGGACTCAGCCCCATAATTGGGCACATAGTAACTGCTTAGTCATACTTGGTTAGCACAGGTCTTATGGTACCACCTTCAGCTGTGACTTGCAGGCCTATGCCCTGGGCCAAGGGCCACACCTCTGAGCTTCCTCCCCAGCCACTGATGGAACTGCATGTCCAACACTTGGTGAGCACTCCCTGAAGGGGCCACCCTTGCAAAGCCACTGACAGCGGGGCACGGAAGTGAATGCCTATAATCCCAGGCTCTTGTCAGGCCAAGGCAAGAGATCACAAGTTCGAAGCTAGCCTGGGCAACTTAGGGAGACCCTATCTCAAAATAAAAAGGGCTGGGAATATGGCTCAGAGGTACAGTATCCCTGGCTTCGACCCCATTCAAACAAAACAAAAAACAACAAAGTCACCGATAACTTACATGGCACTGGGGCCTGGTCATCAAATTTCCAGCTCTGGGATCATGTGAAGTGGTCAAGGTATAAAACCCAACTTGCCCCCACTTCTGCCTGCCCCTCTGTGCCTCAGTCTCTCTCCATATATATATAAAATGAGATTTTATATATATATATATATATATATAAAATGAGATCATCATGGTAGCTCACTCCTAGGCCCTTTGGGAAGCTTTAGCCCAGTGAGTGCCACTATTCACTCACTAGAGATAGGGAGGGTTGTGTTCTTATGCCCCCACTGAACAAGATAGATGGGTGTCTGTCCTCCAGGAACTATTGAGCCAGCCCAAGTGACAGGCTGTCACCTGGGTCACTAAAAGCAAGGTCCATCAGGGTGTGGGGTGAGGTCAGTCCATGAGGGTCCCTTCTGCATAAAGCCATGAGGTAGACAAAAGAAATTAATGTAGTTCAAGGCCGTTGGGGTAGGAGCATTCTATGCAAAGGTCCTGGGGTGGGAACCCACTTGGAATGTTCTGAGTGTCAGGAGGACAGAGTAAGGAAGAGAGCTGTGGCAAATGAGTTAATTCACATAAAGTCAGGAGCATGGGAAGTGCCACATGCTGGCAGTGGCCCTGGCCCAGCATTCTGGCTTGAGCTTCTTTGGGTTGCTGGACAGCCCAAAGCAACTCCTCTCCCCTCTGCCCTCAGGAGAAGGAAAAGAAGTACATGTTGCCCCTGGACAACCTCAAAATCCGTGATGTGGAAAAAGGTTTCATGTCCAACAAGCATGTCTTTGCCATCTTCAACACAGAGCAGAGGTAAGGGGTCCGTCCACAGGGCCTGGGAAGGCTTGGGGTGCAGACTAACAGCCTTGTTCCTGGCCCTTGAGCAGCATACACTGAGTGCTGCTCTCAGCAGTTCCTGCCTCATGTTCCAGAGAGGGAGTAGGGTGAGAAACAGAGGAAGGAAAAAAAAAACAAAAAAACACCTGAGGAGTCAGGGCAGAACTCTCTGGGCAGAGATGGGGATGAGGTGAGCCCCAGTGGGGAGGAGGCACAGAGGCTTCTGAGCCCAGGTAGCGCAGGGAACTGACTCTGGTCCTCATAGGCGCCCTCTGGTGGTTGTGGGGCAACACTCGGTGGGTGGGGAAGGAGAGGGCCTGGGGCTGCGCTGGGCCAGGTAGGAGATAATGGAGGCAAGGATACAGAAGAGGAAGGAATGGATTCCAGGTAGATCTAGACAGAGCTGAGGAAATCCTCTTGGACAGGTATGAGAGAGAGGCATTAATGGCAAGCCTGAGGACTTGGGACTGAGCTGCTGCAGAAGGCTGAATGGAGCAACAAGGCAGGGCAGGCTTGGAGTCTGTCAGAAGCTCAGCTGGGACCATGCTGAGGGGAGGAAGCCTGTGAGATACCCACAGAGTTAGTGGGAGGTGGGGGAGATGCAGAACCTGGTGTCCAGAGATGAAACCTAGGCAGAGATATGAACTGGGGAGTTGCTACTACATGGATGGAACTCATAGTCTTAAAATCAAGCAGAGGATGTAGCTCTGTGCCAGAGCGCTTGCCCAGTATGCCATCCTGGGAAAAAGGGAAAAGAGAGAAAGAAAACAGGACTGAAATCAAATGAGTCTCCCTTCAAGGGTAGATAGAAAACAGGGAGGACCCAGGAGCTCTTAGGACCTACCTGAGTCAGGGATCAACTATCAGCAAAGGCCCAGCAGTTCTGTGCGACCAGCCAGTGGGCCTTGGTGTCCTTCTTGCTAGCCTCAGCACCATCATCCCCACTGCTTATCCCACCCATTCCAGATGTCTACTGTTTTCTGTAAGAAAAATTCTGTCCTGGGCTAGCTGACCTGCAACTCTGAGACTCAGTTTGGCCACTAAACAGTTCCCAAAACCTTTCAGTTCTAGATTCAGCTCCCTCCCCCGGAAGCCTTCATGTGAACAGGAGAACCTGAGCTCTCCAGTGGGACATGAAGGCCCTCCTAGCTGCATGACACAAGGCAGCTGTCCCATCTCCAAGCCCTATGCATCCTTGAACAGGGGTGACAGTATTACCAGATATGTCTTTTTTTTGGGGGGGAGGGTACCTGGGATTGAACTCAGGGGTACTCGACCACTGAGCCACATCCCCAGACCTATTTGGCATTTTATTTAGAGATAGGACCTCACTGAGTTGCTTAGCACTTTGCTTTTGCTGAGGCTGGCTTTAAACTCTTGATCCTTCTGCCTCAGCCTCCCAAGCTGCTGGGATTACAGGCGTGCACCACTGAGCCCGGCATATCTTTTAATACTGGGATCAAGGCAATTGGAATAGTAATGGAAACTAGATAAACAATTCCTTGTGTAGTTACGGAAATTAAGTCTAAACTTTACCATCAGGGGAAGGGAGGCAGTTCTAGGTATTGGGGCCCAGACCCTGCTTCTTGTTTCTCAGACTTCCTGAACACATGGCTCCTACCTCTTTGCCCTTGAGGGCTGCCCAAATTCTAGCCATTGTGAAGCAAGGAACAGAAAGGAGAAGAGCAACAAAGGCCTGCCCTTTCCCTTTGACTTCCTCCAGAAGTATTTCAGGGCAACCACTCACTGAGGCTGGTTAGTCAAAGTTCTGTGATGGAGCCCTGCCTAACCTCCTAAGCAGTACTCACTTGAGAACTTTAGGCCAACTTGGCTGTCTTAGCCCCACCTGTGTATGGGATGGGCTGGCATGTGCGCCATTTGACACCACAGGGCCTGACCTGTAGAAACAAACCCCGTCCCTCCTGTCTTACTTCTCATTTCCTTGGTGCTCTGCTTCTACCAACCCACACTGGCACAGCACAGCACAAACCTTGCCAGGAGTCTTGGTCCTATCCTGGGGTTCCCATTCCACCCACTCCTGGGAATCAGCCACATGCTAGACCTCGATGTACTATAGCCACTGGCCACATGTAGTTATTTACATGCAAAGTAGTCAGATGAAGTGAAATTAAAAATGCATTCCTTTGGTTGCTCTGGCCCCATTCCTAGTGTTGAGAAGCCTTCTGTGGTGGGGCAGCAGGAGGGGGTGGAACTCAGTGACACAACACTTACCTAGCATAGGTGAGTTCCCGGATTCAGTCCCCAGCACTGCAAAAAATAAAAATTCAAAGCATTTTATAGAAGCTGCCTGTAGCTTGGGGCTGCCTCATTGAACAGTATGAGTAAGAACATTTCTACCAATGGGCATGGTGGTGTATACCTGTAATCCCAGCAGCTCTGGAGGCTGAGGCAGGAGGATTGCAAGCTCAAAGCCAGCCTCAGCAACTCAGTGCAACCCTGTCTTAAAAAATTAAAAGTGCTGGGGATATGGCTCACCCTGGGTTCAATTCCTAGTACCGAAAAATTAAAAAAGAACATTTCCACTGTCACAGAAAGTTCTGGTGGATGTTATCTCTGTAGGCTTCCTCAATGGGACCTTCCCAACCAAAGGAGGGTGTTATGAATCACATGCCCTCCTTGGGGCTTTCTGACAGCCCTTGTCCCCCTCAATAAGGGGTATAGGCAGTTTCCAGAAAAGAGTTGGCACAGCCAACTAAAACTAAAAGCTGTAGGTGCTACTGTACCAGGCACTCCCTGATCCTAACTCACAGTGACCCCTTAGCATGATGGCGGAAGGTGAAGCCATCCTGGAGTCAAGCTCAGGTTTGAGTCCCTGCTCAGGCAGAAAGAGCCCAGAGCCCACACCTCTTAGAGGTCAGTCAAGTCCACAGGCAGGGTCAAGCACATGCCCCTTCTCTCCTGCCTCAGGAACGTCTACAAGGATTTGCGGCAGATCGAGCTAGCCTGTGACTCCCAGGAGGATGTGGACAGCTGGAAGGCTTCCTTCCTACGAGCCGGGGTCTACCCTGAGAAGGATCAGGTGAGGAGCCGCCCCTCCACCCAGCACACCTGATGCTGAGCTGACCCATCTGGGAGGGAAAGGAGGCAGGTCATGTCTAAGCCTTATTTGCAAGGATTCTCTGAAGGCACGTAGCTGACACCCATGTAAGCGAGCAAAGCAGAAAAGGGATCAACTAGTCATCAGAATCCTAAAAGTTCTTCAACTGAAGCCACGAACAAGGATCTACACGGACTTGGGTCCCATCTGCTTGGTTCTCTCTTCTCCTCCCGTCCTTGAGGTGGAGTGAGCATGGATGCCCTTGGTCTCCAAATATGTTGTTACCACACCTAGGGGAAAGGATCTGGTGGGGGTGGAAGTTATCTACAAGGCTGTCAGAGGCCCTGACAACCAGAGGTGTTTAGTTATTGGTGGTACGGGGCAAGCAATACCCGAAGAAAGGGGACTCACCACAGTCGCCTCGGGCCACAGTCACCCCTCACCACCTCTACTCCCTCTTGCAGGCAGAGAATGAGGATGGGGCTCAGGAGAACACCTTCTCCATGGACCCGCAGCTGGAGCGGCAGGTGGAAACCATTCGCAACCTGGTAGACTCATATGTGGCCATCATCAACAAGTCCATCCGCGACCTCATGCCAAAGACCATCATGCACCTCATGATCAACAATGTGAGTGCAAAATTCAAATTAGAATGAATCACACCTTTTAAACATTGGAACCTGGATTGCAGGCCACACTCGCTCCTGGTTCCATTTAATCAGGTAATTTGAACTAACACTCTGATCTTACCTAAGTTTGTCCTATCCTGGGACAAGGATAAAATTAACAAGCAAAAACTGGTAATATTTAAAGAAAAGCAGTTAAAAAATGTAATGGGAGAAAAGATATCAATAAAGGAATAAGATGCTAGGAATAAGGGCTGGGGATGGAGCTCAGTGGTAGAGCCCTTGCCTAGCATGTCCTTAGTACCACATAAAAATGAACAAATAAAATAAAGGCATACTGTCCATCTGCAACTACAAAAAATTGAAATAAATTTTAAACAATTTTAAAAGACATAATGGGATAAAAGATATCAAGAGAGGGATAAGATACAAGGAATAAGGGCTTGGGGGATGGCTTAGTGGTAGAGCACTTGCCTAGCATGCATGAGGCCCTTGGTTTCATCCCCAGCACTACAAAAAGAAAAAGAAAAAAGATACTAGAAATCGTTTGAATGAGAATCTTGTGAGTGAGAAAAGCATTTTGAATACACCCTGAGGGACTCAGCAGACAGCTGGGTGGAAAGCTTACCAGATACACTTCCAGCTATGCACTCCAATGTAAAGGAAAAACCAGGTCAGGTACATGGCGCATGCCTGTAATCCCAACTGAGCACAGGTTCAAGGCCAGCCTGGACAATTTAGTGAGACCCAATTTAGTGAGATTTTTTTTTTTATCTCAAAATAAAAAGGGCTGGGGATATCGCTCAGTGGTAGAGTGTTTGCCTAGCTTATGTTGGTTTCAATTCCTAAGACTGCAAAAAGTAAAAGGGGATTAAAAAGGTAAAGCCAAAGAAATCTCTGCTTTGGGTAAAGGGTGGTTTTTCAGTCATGGTGGACCACTGAGTTCTTGGCCGGGGTGATTTTTGTCTCCAGACGAAGGCCTTCATCCACCACGAGCTACTGGCCTACCTATACTCGTCAGCAGACCAGAGCAGCCTTATGGAAGAGTCAGCCGACCAGGCCCAGCGGCGGGATGACATGCTGCGCATGTACCATGCACTCAAAGAGGCACTCAACATCATTGGGGACATCAGCACCAGCACTGTGTCCACCCCCGTGCCCCCACCTGTTGACGACACTTGGCTCCAGAGCACCAGCAGCCACAGGTCTGGGAGACTTTCCCTTGCATGCAGTGGAAGCTGCTGCCTGTGGGTGCCCAGCTCCCTCCAAATGTCCTTGAGGGTCCTGGCAGGAAATAGGGCACAACCAAAGGGTAGGCGGGATAAAGGGGCCCAACCCCAGATGGCACAGCACGAAGGGCTGAGCTCCTGTCCTGACTAAAGAAACAAAGGAAGAGGTGGGTTCAAGGTGCCAGTCAGGGCTGGAGGGGTAGAAGCTGCACATATATAACCCCTACTCCTTATTTTCCTACTTTCCTGCTTTCTGTGCTTCCCATTAGTTAAACCCTACTGAGAGCAAGAGGCCTGGGTGATGCTGGCCATAGGGGGTTAGCCTCCTGGAACAGAGAAGGAAAAATAGGGAGGCAAAAGGGGCGCCTAACCAGCATAACCCACCACCCAGAGCCATTAGGTAGAACCTATACCTATTTGCGTGGGATTTGGGAATACCAAGCAGGAACACTAACCAGCGACAAGAAAGGTGGTGGCTCTGCTGAGACCTCAGAGCACCACAGAGTGACCCAATGTCCAGGTCTAGGGAACAGTGGGTGCCCAGGCTCAGCAGGGAACCCATGTCGGGACTTGCTGGCTCTGCAGTGTCTGGAGGCAGTAGGACTGGATTCTGGAAGAGTCTTGGACTGTGAGGGTGAATCAGAGGTCATGGGAAAGTCCAAGTCGGGTCTGCTACGTGGTAAATGTCCCTCGGGGGTGCAGGCATGACATCAGAGAAGCTGGAGCGCTTGGTGGCGTAGGCAAGGCAGTGTCGGGACTTGGCTCCAGCTGTGGGTGGTAATAGTCACTGCTGAGCAGCAGGTCTGGGGAAGGGAAGAGAATCTCACTGCACCTTTGTTGCCTCTGTGGCCAGCAGCCCCCAAATCTGGGCCCCCAGTGCCACCCTGGGGCCAGTGCTAACACCCACCCACTTCACCTCACAGCCTCTCCCGCTTCCTCCACAGCCCCACTCCACAGCGCCGACCGGTGTCAAGCGTGCACCCACCAGGCCGGCCCCCTGCAGTGAGAGGTCCCACACCAGGGCCCCCCCTGATTCCCGTGCCTGTGGGGGTCGCAGGCTCCTTCTCGGCACCCCCCATTCCATCCCGACCTGGACCCCAGAGCGTGTTTGCCAACAATGATCCCTTCTCAGCCCCGCCTCAGATCCCATCTCGGCCAGCACGGATTCCCCCTGGAATACCCCCTGGAGTGCCCAGGTAAGGCTATACCCCCCTGGCTGCCTGTCATCTAGAGCCCCCAGCCTACACCCTGGGGTCTCCTCTTGAATCTGACTCCCTCCCTCCTAAAGATCTCCTACCATGGTCCAAGCAGGGAGTGGAGTTGTCACCTTCCTGGACAAATTGGGGCCCAAAGAGGCAAAGTCCTTTGCCCAAGGTCACAGAATAGTAGAATCAGGGTGACTCCAGAGTTTCTGGCTTGTCCTCTTAGACCTAACTTGTGGGCAGCCATGTAGCTTGGCACCTCTCACCCTGGCGCCGTGCATACCATTTACCTGTTTCCCCACTGAGGACAAACGCCTGTGCCAGCTGTTGCACTTTGCTTGTCCTGTGGGCCAGCTCTGTTCTTTCCACTTCTGTGAAGAACCTGAGATCCAGGGAGGGCAGGGGACTTGCCCAGGGTCATACAGCAAGCCAGTGACTATGACACTACCAGACAAAGCTAGATTTGTCAATTCCTTCCTGGCACCCAAGCAGCCTGTGGTGTACCCAGTACTGGGAACACCTTGGGGTGGGGTGGGCTGGGCTGGACTGGGTCTTGCCCTGCTTCCAGCCTCACTGCCCTCTCCCCCCCCCCATCTGTCTTTATTCTCTTTGCAGCAGAAGACCCCCTGCTGCGCCCAGCCGGCCCACCATTATCCGCCCAGCCGAGCCCTCCCTGCTCGACTAGGCCGCACAGGGGCGTTTCCTCGGGGGGCTTCACGTACCTGCAGTGCAGGAGCTTCGGTGGTCTGGGCCCCTCGGCTGCCCCTGGCCCTCCTGCCCATTCTGGGACCAGGCTCCCTGTGGGCAGCCCCTGCCCCTTCCTCCCTAACCTTGGCCCCAGTCAGGGGCTGGCCTGGCCCCCATTCCTGACTGGACACCAGAGTGAAGGGGCCCCTGGAGCCCCAGGCAGGGGTGGGGGGGTTCCAGGGCACTGCACTTTGCGGGATGGGGTCTCAGGGTGGCAGTGGGAATAACCACCTTGGATACCATCTTGAATGACGGATCCAGGCTGTGGTGGCAGGGACTCTGCCAGGAGCCCCTCCGGCCAGGGAAATTCATATAGGAACAGGCTTTCTGGAAGCTGGGGTGCCAAGGGCATCTGTATCCCCTAGCCCTTGTTGGACAAGGAGTATTTCCACCTCTCTCTGGGAGCTCCCCAGCAGCAAGCCAGGCCCGGTGGGCATAGGACTGCCCACCCCGCCCAAGTTGTACATATTCCTTCTTAGGCCATATTAACCACAGCCTGAGCCCAGCCCAGCCTTGGCTACCGGAGGTGCCTTCACCAGGCCTGGGACCGTCAGCCCGGGCCAGCCTCACTTTCCTCTCTGGGTGCCCTCCTTCTTCTGGGTCCCTCAGGGTGGCCTGGGCTCTGTGTGGGTTGCAGAGGCTTTGGGAGCCTCTCAGCTCCCATCAGGCCTCCTCCACCAGGCGGGCCCCGGGCACCTCTCTCTGAGCAGAACTTCTTGCTCACGCCTTGCTCGGTTTGACCACTGTAAGTGCCTGCACTCTGTATCCTATTAATAAACTAAAATAAAGGGAAGAACCTTCTGGTGGCTGCTGTGTGGGCCTTTTGTGTCAGTGTTCAGGCTGAGGTTGTGGCTGCCAGCCTCCCCCTGGGCTTCTCACCAGACCCCTTTCCCTTCCATGAAACGCCCCACCCCCACCCCCACCTCACTCAGCAAGGGCTCTGCTCTGCTCTGGGGCAGTCATGTTTTCTGAAGGAAGCCTGACTCTAGGGGAGAGCTTTCACCTTCCTCAGCACCCCAGGAATCTGGACAGATGGCTCCCTGCTCACCCCCAACCCCCACCCCCATGCCTGGCTGCTGCAAGTGACCCAGCACTGATGTGGAACAGGAATCCCAGCTGCCACCCAGACCCTGCATGGTCTGACTCCCTCCCCACCTCCAGGTCCCTCTTTTCCCTCTCTTGCTCTCCTGGGGGACCCAGGCCTTTTGGCCCAGCTGGGGACACAGTCAAACTTTGCTTTCTGATTTTTCTTTTGTGCCCAGGCGACCACCTCCATCGGCTCCCGCCCGACCTTTCTTCTGAGCTACTTCGTGGGAGATCCCTCCCGCCTGCCTGGCTGCCCTCTTAGGGGCAGGTCTGTCCCAGCTGGTGTCCCTGAGCCCCAATCACCAGGCTCTGTGATTTTCTGACCATAATTTATTGACTCCAGTATGCAGGCTGGACCACCCTTTGTTCCTTGGGGCTCCTGCACCGGCTTTGGCCAGACCACCCTCAGCCCTGTCAGAGCCCCATGCAGGGGGAGGGGAGGGTGGTCCTGCAGGCCATCTCCTGGAGTTCTGTTACCAGACCTCATACCCAGCAGGCCCCCCGCTGGGCCGAGGGGCCAGGGCCCCTTCCTGTCAAATAAAGTGACTATCCTGGCAAGAATTCTGCAGGCGTGTCTCCTTTTCAACCCCTGGCACGGGCAGGCCACCCCCAGCCTAAAAGAGAAACTAAGGCGTAGGGTCCCACAAGCAGCAGGCACCCTCCCACCATGAGCTGGCTTGGAGGGTCCAGGTGGGGACACAGGGGAAGTCCGCTTCCTGGTCCTGTCCTCCTCCAGGTGGTGCTGGTGCAGGCTAGAAGACTTGAGCTAAGGCACATTTACAGGGGGTGGGGCCAGGAAATCCAAGGGTTGCATTCAAATACTGCAACTCCCACCGTGCACAATTTCCAGGAAAGTAGAAGCAGACGCTGCGCTGCCCCTTTGGAGGGCCCAGGTTTGCAAGCCAGTGGTGCTCTCTGCACAACCCAGGAAAGGAGGAAACGCGTGGGGCCACACTTGTGGTTGTCACTGCATAGTCTCCCCTCCTACAGGAAGCTACATGGGGAGAAACCCCCAATTCACACCCGCACACACCCACTGCCCCTTTTTCCAGTTTTTCCTCCAGTGCAGGGGCTACGTGGGTACTGGGTGCTTGTCCTGGAAGAAGCGCTTGAGCGTGCAGACTTGCAGCACGGCCACCAGCAGCAGCACTGCTACATTGACAGCTGACCAGAAGTTGACCCGCTCCAGGTTGCCTTCCTGCAAGTTGCGGTCCCGAGCCTCGAAGGCCCGCAGCAGTGTGAGCATCTGGATGCTGCGTTCCAGCCGGGTCCTCATGGTCTCAATGGATTCCTGTAGGCAGAGTAAGGGGCAGGGGCAGGCCTCCAATAAAATGAGGAAACAGCAATGCCATGTTGGGCAGGAGAGAGAGAATTGAGAACACAAAATTCAGCCAGGATGCCTAAGTCTGAATCCTCTCTGCCACTCTGGCTTTGTAACTATAAACAAGTTAAATAACCTATTTAGGCCTCAGTTCACTCTCCCCACCACCCCCATATTTGGTACTGGAGACTGCGTCAAGGACACTCTATTTGGAGCTACATCCCCAGCCATTTTTTATTTTGAGGCAGTCTTGCAAAGTTGCTGAGGCTGGTCTCGAACTTGCATACCTACTGCCTCAGCCTCAAGTAGCTAGAATTACAAGCACATGCCGCCACATCCAGCTCTGTTTACTCTTCTGTTGACCTCAGCGTTGCTGTGAAAATTGAATTCCTAGGGTTGTGGATGTAGCTCAGTGGCAGAGTGCCTGCTTAGCATGCGTAAGGTCCTCAGTTGAATTTCCAACACCAAAAAAAGAAAAAGAAAACAGGTTAAATGTCTAGACATAAGTGTACAGAATATATTTACTAGCAATTAACAGAATAATTGGTTGTAGCCAGATACATTGGCACACTCCTGTTATCCCAGAAACTCAGGAGTTTGGGAGACTGAAGGAGGAGGACTGCAAGTTCACCTTGCCAGTCTTGGCAACACAGGGAGACCCTGTCTTAAAATAAAAAATAAAATGGGCTGGGAATGTGGTTCAGTGATAAAGCACCCCTGGGCTCAATCCCCAGTGCCTGGGGGGAAAAAAAAAAAAGATTGTTGAAGTCACACTGCCTGGGTTCAAATACCAGCCCTGATAGTTGGCTAGTTATGTGGCCTTAGTTACTTGACCATGTGCCTCAATTTTACCACCTACAAAATGGGGAGACAGCACAGCCCCTACTTCATGGGGTGCTTATGAAGACTTGTTATATGAGTTATTTATGGCATAACTATGTATTATTTAAGCCCTTAGAACAGCATTTACTCCTAGAAATGAGCTACTGTTTTAACTGACATACTACTATTAAGTTGGGGACAGCACTACGTAGGTGAGGCAGTCAGACCAAGAGGGAGATAGTCAACGAGGAAGAGTAGGATGCCCTGCTAACATGCTAGAAATCTGACAAGCGGCCCAGCTCAGCCTGGTCGCACCTTGATGTCCTCCATTTTGACATCCAGCATCTCCTCTGGCTCCACAGCCTCTGCCCAGCCCTCCACCTCCTCATCATCTTGCAAGCTGTCAAAGATGAGCTCGAAGAACACCAGTTTCTCGGAGATGGTGCTAAAGGAGTTGTCAAAGCACAGCTTGTAGTCCCCGGCCTCTGTAGGCTCCACGCTGGGCAGACAGACACACAGACGTGACCATTAGCGGCCAGCAAGACGGACTCTGGGGCAGGCAGAGGGGTAGTAACCCGAGGCCGCTGCAGAGGGGCAGGGCTGTAACTGAACCCAGGCAGGCAGCAAGACTTAACTCACGTGTGCACCCCGTCAGCCTTGCGGGACTCACTGACCAACAGCACACCCTGAGGGCTCTCCAACGTGAAATCCACGTCCAGACCAGCACCTCCGATCACCTGGGGGACAGGTAAGAATGGGTAGAGGTAGAAGGGCACCTACCACAGAAGTCCGAGCTGAACCAACCTGCCCAGATGCAAAGAGACCACCAAAGGGCTGAGCGCTGACACGTACGCCTACACCTACAACCGGGTCACGCCTCCCAACTGCCCCTCTAGTGGCACCCTTGGCCCTGCCTCCGTCCTCACTGATTTGACAGCCTCAGAGTGAGTTCTTTCATCAGGGCATACCCTGTCAGAAGTCCTTGATCGATGTTTACTTTGCCACGCCACTTTACTTGGCACTGCTCCAACTGAGATGCCAGGGCCTGCTTCCCTTTAAACCAACCTCGGAGAAACCCTCATGTTGACCACTCCCTTTCATTTTAGCCTACATATAAACATGGCCACGCCCACCCGCAAGGCTCCCGCCCTGTCTTTTATTTCCCATTGGCCCCCCCCCCCCCCCCCCCCCCCGACTCTCCACTCTAGCCCTGCCTACACTGCTCCCACCCCTTCCGCTCACACGCGCCGCGCCATCCGGCTAAGCTCTCCCTAGCTCCGCCCCCGCGTTCACTCAATGGCTCCTCCCGCTTCCCGCTTTAATGCACGCCTTGCCTCGGCTGCTTGGCCACGCCCCGCTTCCTCTGGCCCCCACTAGTTCCAGGGTCCAGGACCCTCTACCTGGTACTCGGCCTCGAGGCTTGCGTTGGCCGGCGCGGACTGGTAGAAGCACTGCTTCCTCCCCGCGGGCAACAAGAACGTGAACTCGCCGTCCTGGATCGGCGGAGGCCCTGCCCCTCCCACCCCCACTGGCAGCAGTAGCAGCCACAGGGCCAGGAATAGGGCCGAGCCGGCCGCCATCCTCCGGGTCACCCTCTGGTCTGCAAACTGGTTGCGGCTCCTTTAAGGGTTAGCCCTGCCCACTCTGCTACTCGGCGGAGCTCATTGGTAGCCACTTCTTCGCGTTTACCAGAAACGCTGAGGGAACCGTGAAGGACCCCCTGAGAGGGAAGCTGACCGAGTGAATGCCATATGCGTATGAAAAGACTCAACGGAGAATTTTTTTTTTTTTTTTTTTTAAGTCTCAAGCTTTAGTCTCAGTTTTTGAGGGTGGGGAATAAAAAAACTAAGCGCCATGATGGCACATCTTTTGCAGGCCTAAGTTAAGACAACTAAGGTAGAGGTGGCTGGGTCCTCCTAGAGCGCCTTGCGGAGGTTTTCCCAGAGTACACGGCGCCAGGACCGTTGGTAGATCTAGTCAGAACGGAGCGGACTAGTGATACCTGTTTGATATGGCCCTGCGCGCGACCCGTAGGGCTCGCCTATTAAAAACTCCCAGTTGAGGCCGGGTGGGGATGCTTCATTATGGAGGCTCTAGTGTTATTGTTGGTTACTGAGTGTCGGCCGCCTCCCTCGAGACTCGACGCCCGACCCTCCATTCTCTGCACCTTAAACCATCACTTTGTCAATTTTGTCTGTAAGTTGGGGGCTCTGGGCGCCCAACCCATAGGACGGCTGTGAGAATTCAGTGAGAGGACGTTGGAGGTTTGGTCCATAGTGAGTGCAGTGCTTTCCTTGCATCAAGTCTCCGTGGCCCCAACCTGCATCCCATAGGTCTTAACTAGAGGACCCGCATATAAACCTGAGGCCCTGGGTCAGGAAAATGACAAAAGAGGTGAAAGTGTGGGCCTGGGAGCCAAAGTGCTTAATTCAAACCCACTCCACCCTTTACTTAAGGCGATGGCCCTGCTGGGCCTCAGTTTTCTTGTATGCAAAATGGGGATGATGATAACCCCAACTGTGACTAGCAGCCTCCTTGGGTTGGACTTAGATAATGCTTGCCAAGTGCTTACTCTTGGCACGTTATAGGCTAGTGAGTAATTTTTACTTGGTTCCTGGTATATTGCCCTCTGTTGAGCAACCTGTCACTTAACCATTCCTTCAGCCTGGCTTTAGAAAATCTGGAGGCCACCAAAGAAGTAATTGGGCCAAATGGAATCTACGTCTAAATATAAGAAAAAAAAAAAAAATGTTAGCCAGGCATGGTAACTCACGTCTGTAATCCCAGGGGCTTGGGAGACTGAGGCAGGAAGATTACCAGTTCAAATCCAGCCTACGCAGTTTAGCAAGACCCTGAGCAGTTTAGCGAGATAAAATATTTTTAAATCCGGGCGTGGTGGCACACACCTGTAATCCCAGCGGGAGGATCGTGAGTTTGAAGCCAGCCTCATCAATTTAGGGAGGCCATAAGAAACTTAATGAGACCCCTTCTCAAAATGAAAAGGGTTGGGGATGTAGTTCAGTGGGAAAGTACCCCTGGGTTCAATCCCCAATTTAAGAAAGAAAAAAAAAAAAAAACAATGTTTAGACGGAAATCTTGATAGCCTTCCAGGATAGACTGAATGAGGTTGGTAACTGATAACAGTTACTCTTCAAATAAAGCTAGAGGTTGTCAGTTCTTTCCTGCATTTGGGGAACTTGAGGAAGTAGCATGGATTTGTAATATCAAAGATTATATACACAGTATTTCTTTTCAATGCCAAGATTTTTTTTTCATTTAGATACACTGCTTATACATTTTAAAGTTGCAGCAGAGAATAGGTAATTCCTGTCTTTATTTTATTCAGATTTTTTAAAGATGCAGTAAAATTCACATTATATAAGATTAGCCATTTTAAAGGGAACAGTCAATGGCATTTAATAGATTCACAGTATTGTGCAACCATCATGTAGGAGGCCAACCTCAGCAACTTGGTGAAACTATGTCTCAAAATCAAAACTGAACTGGGAATGTAGCTCAGTGGAAATCACCCCAGGGTCCAATCCCCAGTACCAAAAAATATGTGTATTCCGTCAGAAAGAATCCCATTAAGAGATAATTCCTCATTCCTCCTCATCCCACCTCTGGCAACCACCAATCCACTTTCTGTCTCTATGGATTTACCAACTCTAAGTATTCCATCGAAATTGAATCATATAATATGTGAACATTATGTATCTATCTTCTTTCAGATAGCATGTTTCTTTTATATGCCATTGTATGATTACACCATAATGTGTTTATCCATTCATCCATTAATGGACATTTGGGTTGTTTCCATCTTTTGGCTGTGGTGAACAGTTCTGTTGTGAACATGTGAGCAAGTATTTTTTATTACCTTCTTTCAGTTCTTTTATATATATACCTAGGAGTGGAATTGCTGGATCATATGTTGATTGTATGTTTAACTCTTTGAAGAACTGCCAAAATATCTCAGTAGCTACATTTTCCATTCCTTCCAACCATGCATGTGATTGGAACATGATTGTTTTGTTGAGATAGGGTCTAGCTATGTTGCCGAGGATGCCTTCAAACTCCTGGGCTCTAGTGATCCTCCTACCTTAGCCTCCCCAGTAGCTATCACTTGTCACTGCAGATGCACACCAACACAGCTGGCCTGAAATGTGGTTTGTCTGATTTTTGCAGTATTAAGATAGAACCCAGGGCCTTAAGCACGCTGGGCAAGTGCTCTACCACTGAGCTACATCCCCAGCCCCCTTTATATTTTTTATTTTGAGACAGAGTCTTGCTAAATTGCTGAGACTGGCTTCAAACTTGTGATCCTCCTGCTTCAGCCTCTCAAATTGCTGGGATTACAGGTGTTTGCCACAGTGCACAGTTTGGAACGTGAGTCTTAAAACTTCACAATCCACAATGTTCAGTGAAATAAAGCCATGCCATCCTGGGAATCTAAGGGTTCCAATTTCTCCGCATCCTCATCAATACTTGTTATTTTCTGTTTTTTTTCTTTTTGCAGTGCTGGGGCTTGAACTCAGGGCCTTGGATATGTGAGGCAGGCACTCTACTAACTGAGCTATATCCCCAACCCTGTATCATTTTTATTATATCACCCTTATGGGTGTCAGTGATCTAATTTTGGTTTTGATTTATATTTCCCCAATGAGTAAGGATGTTGAGCATCTGTTCATGTGTTTGTTAGTCATTTGTATATCTTCTTTGGAGAAATATTTATTCAAGTCTTGCCAATCTTATGTTGTTGAGTTGTGAGAGTTTTTTGTTTATTATACAGACAAAAGAAAGAACAAAGAAACTCTCAGTCCTTGTGAATCTGTACTGGGGTACCCTAATAGATTACAAGGGCATTTACAGCTCTACCTTAGCCTTCACCTCTTGCTTATAGTTGGCATAGAGATCAGCCAGAGGTGAACTCATAGGATCCTCTTGGGTTCATTTATTCTTTTCTTCTTTATTTCCTTTTTTTTTTGTTTTTTTTTTTTTTGTGTGTGTGTGCATGTGTGTAGTACCAGGGATTGAACCCAAGGGTGCTCTGCCACTTAAGCTATATCCCCAGACCTTTTAATTTTTTATTCTGAGACAGTGTCTTGCTATGTTGCCCAGGCTGGCCTGGAACTTGAGATTCTCCTGTCTTAGCTTCCTGAGTCTCTAGATTTAGCCTCTTAGGTCTTTTTCTGATCACATGCATGTTCATTGTTTTCCTGTGTGTGTGTGTATTGGGGACTGAACCCAGGGCCTGGCACATGCTAGGCAAGCACTCTACCACTGAGCTACTCTTTCAGTAGCCCCCAAACACTTTAGAACAAACAAACAAAACTTCAAGAATGGGGCTCCTTTCCCCAGTAGGCACCAGGGCCTCATACGGGGAACACAGGATTCTGTCTTCAAGATCTCTGCTACACTGGGGAAGGAAATGGGGTAAAGCTTTCCTGTCATATTCAAGTTGTCTTTTTCTTAATTGAATGTTCACTTGGCTTACCTAAACTTTTGTTTTTCAGAGATCAGACAAAGTTGATTCCAGCCATTTTTGTTGTCTTATTGTTTCTGTGACAGGATGGGCCCTTGGAGATACTCTGCCATTCTTGCTGACCTCTAGGGTCTAGATGGGTGATTCATGTCCCTCCATTAGACAGAAGCAAAGACTTTCCCCCTCCCCAATTAGTCAACCAATATTTGCTGAGCATCTGACACTGAATTAAACCAACACTGTCCATGTCCTCATGATGCTGATGTCTTAGTGCAGAGATGAAACAACAGACAAGCAAGTTCAGCATGAAAACAATTTCAGGTAGCCAAAGGCACCAAGAAGTAAAACTGGGTGGTAGATGATGATGGAGTAAGTAATTTAGCCTTAGTGGAATCAAGTAGGTCTTCCCTGAGGAAGTATCACTTAAGATGACATTTGAAGTGGAAGGGAGAGAACGGCACCCTGAGGTCAGAAGGCACTTGGGAAGTTCAGGGACATGAAGAAGACCAGAAGGCCTAGGGTGAGACAAGTAACCAGATAAGAGATGGAAACAGCTGGTAAGAGCCACGTCAAGGGTTCCTCTTCGCTTTGTAGTGTTGACCTAGGGTCTAGCCGACTGGGTTTCTTAGAACCTCGAATTTACAGACTGCCTTCCGGAGGTCACTGATCTCCTGAGATCACAACCCAAAGATTCTGTGAGTGTGCGGGCAGTTTCTGTTCTCCTTCTACCCTGGACTTCTCTGTACTCCAGGAGGCTGATAGCCACACATAAGGACAACTTGGCTGCCATGCACCCTCACCTGCAGTTGAGTTTGGCTTTGGTAGATTATCTGAGTGCTAGCAGAGAAGGAAGCCTATGTCTGCATTCCTTAGCTCCTGCCTAGTTGTTCTGCATCTCTTTACCAAAACCTGCAACTACAGCACTCTTAAAACAATTTCCACAATTCCTGTTCCACAGGTGGTAACAGCCCCCTGGCCTGAGGCTTCATCACCATCCGTTTTCCCTTCACCCTGCCATGATCCTCAGTGGCTTTCGAGGGCATCATCCAATACAGTATATATGGCTATTTTTCTGAGCAAGGGTCAAATGAATTCAAAATGCCAGGTTGCTGATCCCATGCCATATTAACTGCTCCCAGAATGAAGCCTTTACATGTATCCAGGTCCCTTCCTGCACAGTACTTACTCTACCTGGAATGCCCTTCCCGCCTCCCAGGAACCTCCTCCCAGAAGCCTTCCTTAAACCTCCTGAAGCTGTGGTAAAAGCCCCTCGCCATCACTACCATACCACTTCACCAGCTGAACTCTCCTCGCTTACTCGTCTGACGGACGGACCTCTGAGCTCCTCAAGCAGAAGTTATTTCACTTAACATCTCTGGCACCCTCACAATTCTGGGCTTTTGGTGACCCTTGACAAGTTGCTGGAGGAATAAATAAATGAGGAATCTCTCTTAACTCCATCTTCATACCTAGCATAGAGTCACACACAAAAAAATGGACTGAATGGGTGGTTTTGGAGTTTCAGGTCAGACAATGAAGAAAATTTATGGTTCACTGTGTGCCAAGCATTTGATAGGCTTTAGGGACACTGCAGGTGACATCACAGACTGCAACTCTGCACTCCTGGAGGAAGAAAGCTTTTTAGAGAAATCTGGATGAAGTCAACAAATTCAGAAGTGTTCCTGAATCACAGTGACCTAGTCTAATTGATAATTGCAGAAAATTATTCCAAATTGCTGAGTATATTTTCATTTCTATTATACATTCAAAGTGAATCAAGATAGGGTTGCTAGATCATTAAAAGTGTCAATAAATTTCAAAGGATTGAAATATATGGAGTATATTCTTTGATCACAGAGGAATTAGAAATCACTAACATTCAAGCTACCAAAAAAAGCCTAAATATTTGAAAAGTAAACTGCATACGCCCAAGTAATCTCTGGGTCATAGAAAATTTCACAAGGAAAATACGAATATAACAATGACACTAAAGCATACAGTATATGAAGATGTGTGAGGTGAAGTTAAAGCAGTGCTTTAGAGGGCAAGGTATAACTTTAAATGCTTTAGAACAAAAGTTTTATCTGGGTGCCGTCATGTACGCCTATAATCTCAGTGGCTCTGGAGGCAGAAGCAGGGAGATCACAAGGGGGATCAGAGGCAGCCTCAGCAGTTTAGTGAGACCCTGTCTCAAAAAATAAAAGGGTTAGGGATGTGGCTCAGTGGTTAAGGACCCTGGGGTTCAGTTCCTGGTACCAAAATAAAAAGTGTTAGAAGAAAAGTTTTAAGACAAATAACCTAAGCTTTCATATTAAGCAGCTAAAAAAAGAAGACCCAGTTAAACACAGGGTAACTAAAAGAAAAGAATGAAGACCAAAAAAAGTCATGGAATAGAAAGCAGAAAATAGAGGGAGAAAAAAGCCAAAAGCTAGTTCTTTGAAAAGATGAATAAAACTAACCCCTAGTGCTAGGCGTGGTGGCTCACATCTGTAATCCCAGCAGCTCGGGAGTCTGAGGATCATGAGTTCAAAGCCAACCTCAACAACTCAGTGAGCCCCTGTCTCTAGGTAAAATACAAAAAAAGGGGATGTGACTCAGTGGCTAAGTGCTCCTGAGTTCATCCCTGGTACCAGAAAAAAAAAACTATCCCCTAGCAAGACTAATCAAGAAAAGAGAAGCTGGGCATGGTGATGCACTCCTGTAAGCCAGAAGTTCACAAAGCTGTGAGGCAGGAAGATCACAAGTTCTAAGCCTGCTGCCTGCCTCAGCAATTTAGCAAGGCCCTAAGCAATTTAGTGAGACCCTGTCTCTAAATAAAATTTTAAAAAGTGCTGGGGATAAAATATAAAAAAGTGGGCTGGGGAGATAGCTCAGTCGGTAGAGTGCTTGCTTTGCAAGTACAAAGCTCTGGGTTCAATCCCTAGTACCAAAAAAAAAAAAAAAAAAAGGTTTGGGGTGTAACTCAGTAGTATAGCACCCCTGGTTTTAATCTCCAGTAACACAAACACACACAATGCTAATTGCAACAAAGAGCACAGGGAACTATCCAGCTGGAGGTGTTTGGCTTAGACACAAACAGCATAACCAAAGCAAATCTACTCATAAGACAGAGACTCAGAAGATTCTGGGCTATAAACAGGAGGCAATAAATCCTGCAAACTATACCATTTTCTCAAACTAGACAAGTGCTACATTTTTCCTGACTGGTGAAGCCCCAAGATTCTCCTCCGTGGATACCCATTGGGAGCACTCAGTACCCACTAGGCATTGCCTATTTTTTTTTTTTTTCTTTTGATACCAGGAATTGAACTCAGGGGCACTCGACCACTGAGCCACATCCCCAGTCTTATTTTCTATTTTATTTAGAGGCAGGGTCTCACTGAGTTGCTTAGTGCCTCACTTTTGCTAAGGCTGGCTTTGAACTCGAGATCCTCCTGCCTCAGCCTCCCGAGCCCCTGGGATTACAGGTGTGCGCCACCGCACCTGGCTAGCCATTGCCTTTTATGCCATTAATTTTTTGAATCTTATGTCCACTAATCTTAGCCCCATTCTATAGAGCAGCAAACTGAAGCTTCAGACAAGTCAGGTCTCACTTTCAGTCAGAGGCCAAACCCTAACCACCATGCCCTCCCGTGTTTGGCCCCCTTTGGCATTCCTTGGACCATGGTTTTTGTCTTGGGCATGAGTTTCCCAGACAGCCACTGCTGTCACCCTTCCTTGTGCACAGGAGTCCTCCTAGATGGAGGGAGGGAAAAAACAAACACCATCTCCTTCATTTCCCTCCTAATCTGCAAACTGCACAGGGGCCGGAGCCTCTGTACTGTGCATTTAGGGAAGGGGTGGGGAGAAGAGAGTCTCTTTCAGAGCCCAAGTGTGTGTGCAACTTCCTGCCACTGAGGAAACACTTAGTTCGAATCAGTCCTGGTTCTCCTTTCCCTGCTCTGGCCTCATAGGAGGAGTTGGCGGGGAGCCCTGGACCCTCTGGTCCCAGCCAGATTTCCCGGCCAAACGCAGGAGGAGAGATGCCTTGGACTGTCCTGCTTTTCGCAGCCGGTGAGTCTGACGGCCCCTCCAGCACCCCAGCCTGCTCCCCCGTCTCCTGCATAGGTTGCTGCTCTGAGGACAGCGTCCAGAGGCAGGCTGCTCATCTGAGGGGATGGAGGAGGCGGATCCTGGACTGATTTGCCCAAGAGCCTTAGAAACTTCCCAGCCTTTTCTTCCTAGGCTCCTCCTCACGCCCAAGTCAAGATTTTCAGAAATATCACCCCACTGTAGACAGCTGTGCCTACACCCCTTGCCTCAGCCCCACTTGACCTCCGCAGGCTCCTGCCTTTGAGGACAGGAGTTGGGGCAGTAGGGGCGTCTGCCTCTGGGGGGACTGGCCGCAGAGCCCATGGAAGCTGGATAAGGGAAGGCTTGTGCTGACCATACCTGCCGCTCACTTGAGAGCCTGTGGGCAGCTGGCGAGAAACTCTTCCCGGGAGGAGCGCCCTCTGCAGGAAGCCCCGGTCCAACTCCCCCAGCCACCCTGGCCTCCCCACCTCTCCTGGATTTCCCTCCTTCCTTCCTTTCTTTCACTAAGGATGGAACCCAGAGCCTTGCACATGGTAGGCAAGTGCTCTGCTGCTGGGCGCCGCCCCCAGCTTGACTCACCCCACGACCCATCCATCCTCTGGGCCTTTGCCCCTGCCATTGCCTCGAACTGAAAGGCTGTCACCCAGCTCACACCCAACTCACATTGACACCTCTTCCAGGAAGCCCTCCAGCCCATGCAGCTTTCCTTTTGCCCAGAACTCCTTGCCTCCTTGAGACACCATCAGCTGCCTGTCTCTTCATTTGTCTCCTTCATTACTTTATCCCCAACACCTAGAACAGGGCCTGGTGCACAGCGTTGCTGACTGAAATAGTGTACTTGTGTCACTATATAATAACCATGGCCATCATTCTAAAAGGCTCAACCACCGTGACCCCTAGATGTGCCAGGAACCCAATGCCCTGAATACTGCAGTGGGCAGTGGGGTGGAGATTGCCAGCCTCCTGGTGCACAGAAAAAAACAAAAAAACAAAAACAAACAAACAAAAAAAAAAAACAAGGCCCAGGTACTGGGGGTGTCACTCAGCGGTAGAGCCCCATGCTAAGCAGGCGCAAGGCTTGGGTTTGGTCCCCAGCACCAAAATCAAAATAAAAACAACAGGGTCCAGAGAGGTGATCTGCTTGCCGGGGTCACACGGTGCTCTCTAACCATGCACCCACACTGCCACCTCCCCTTATTCCGCATTGCAGGTTCCTTGGCCATCCCAGCGCCAGCCATCTTCCTGGTGCCCCCCTACCCGAGCAGCCAAGAGGACCCCATCCACATCTCATGCACAGCCCCCAAGGACTTCCTGGGGGTAAATTTCACGCTGTATCGAGAGGGGCAGGTAGTCCAGCTCCTGCAGGCCCCAGCAGACCAGCTCGGAGTCACCTTCAACCTGAGTGGTGGCGGCGAGGCTCCTGGGGGGAAATTCCACTGTCAGTACAGCGTGATAGGCGAGCACAGCCAGACCCAGCTGTCGGACCTCAGCCAGACCGTGCACGTCTCCTTCCCAGGTAAGCCCTCCCCTGGGCTCACCCCAGCTGTGGCACGTGCTGTGCCCTCTCCTGGGAGGTCATTGCAGGAAGGCCAGGCCTAACTGGCCAGAGGCCCCTTGCCTTTCCCTCCTGTCTCCTCAGCTGCCCTGCAAGATGGGCACAGTGATTCTGCTTTTTACAGATAAGAAACGGAAGCACAGATGTGCAAGGACTTGCCCAAGGCACACAGGTAGCAGAGCTGGGATGCCATGAGCCCCTCAAACTCCAGGTCTTGGGTCTCCACACTAGTAGCTCGGGGCAGAGCATCTGCCTTGCACATGTGAGCCCTGTACTCCATACTTAGCACTGAAGAAAAATCTCCACGGTCCACTACACCTTCCCATTTTGGTCACTTAACATTTTTGTACGTCAACTATGTATCAGATTCTGTCCTTATCACTGGAGGTCCAGCAGAGAACAAAATGGTGTTCCTGCCCTCCTGCAACCCATGTTCCCAGGGGGTGGGACAGACGATAAACACAGGGTCCAATAAATAGTGTGCCAGTAAAGTGCAAAGCTGATACACAGGGGAGAGTAGGGTGAACAAGGAAGAGCTCTCTGAAGAGGCCATGTTGGAGAAAAGATCTGAATAAAGTCAGGTGTGATAGGGCTTATCTCTAGTTCCAGCTACTTAGGAAGCTGAAGCAGGAGGATCACTTCAATTCAGGAGTTTGGGGACAACATAGGTGACATAGTGAGACCCCATCTTGGAAAAAAAGAGAAGAAAGATCTGAATGATGAGAAGGAGCTAACCATGTGGATTTCAAGAGCAAGAGTATAGCAAGCAGAGGAAACAGGCTATGCAAAGGCCCTGAGGTTGAAGCATGCTTTGTGTGTTTGAAGAACACTGAGGACCCCAGAATGGCTGAAGTACAGTGAACGAGGAAGAATGTGTGGGGAGACAAGGGAAGGGAGGCTGTGAGGAGGGTCATGCAGGGCCTAGTGGACTGCAGCAGGGACTTTAGCTTTTCATCTGAGTGAGAAGGGAGCCCTGGGAGGGCGGATGTCTTTCTCTGGTCTTTCCAGGAGAAGGGACTGGGCATGGGTTATGGATCAAGAAGCCAAGGGGTGGGGCTAAGGATGTAGCTCAGGGGTAGAGCATTTGCCTGGCATGCGCAAGCCCTAGGCTCAATTCCCAGCACCAGGGGTGTGGGGAGCCGTCACCAGGACTTTTCCACTGCAAAGAGGACCTTGCTACCCGCCAGTCTGCAAGCTGTGATGACAGAGGGGTTTCTGTGTCCTTCCTGGCCTCAAGCTCCTCTGTCAAAGGCTGCCTTCTCTCACCTTGGCCTTGTGGTCTTAGAGTAGGGAGGTCACAACAGCCCTCCTACCACAGGTTAATGAATGGATAAGGCCAGACACTGTGAGAATCTCCCCTGTACGTTTTTTCCTTCCCCTCCTGGCTCCTCAGCTCCTGACCTACAATGGGGTCAGGGGACCTCCCCTCAGGGGCCCTAAAGAGATCCCCTCTCTCTTCCAGGAGGGAAGCTGAGTCCTTTACTTCCATTTCCCTGTGACTGACCTCTGTGAATTCAGGGGTCACTGCGTGGCTTGGGATGGATGTCACTGACACCTTCATAGCCTGGACAAACAGGGCTCTTGAGGTGACAAGTAACTGAGAACCTGGCTCACACTGGCTTCAGAAACCAAGGAAGATTTTGTTGGTTCACTGAAGTCAGTCCATATTAGGACTTCAGGTGCAGCTGAATCCAGAAGCTTGAAGTTTTCAGGAATTATTTGCCACCTCTCAACTTGGCTTTGTTCTATGTCCACGCCCAGAAGCCCCAGATGAATATCCTATCAGGGATACAATACAAGCCAGAGGCCTAATCCTCTTCTCCCAGTGGTCCAGCCAAAGCCCCAGCATTACCTTTCATTGTCCGGGATTGAACCAATCACAGTGACAGTGGGAGGGAATATGCTAATTACAAGACATATGCTAATTGGCTAATTCCCAGGGTCCCACTGCACCCAAATCACAGGGTTCTTTTGGAAGAGGATTGGAGCCTCAAGGTAACCTGGAGACATGACAGAGGTCCCACCCTCCCCCACAGCTCCTTCACCTGCCCACTCGCTCTCTTCCTGTTTCCCTCTAGTGCCCACTTGGATCCTGGCCCTCTGGCTGAGCCTGGCTGGAGCCCTCCTCCTCCTCACTGGGCTGGCGGCTTTTGCTGTGGTGGTCAGGAGAGGTGAGAGAACGGAAAGAAGACAGGGCCATGCGCTACCGACTGGCCACTTCTGAATGTGCCGTGTGCTCACACGCTCACACGCTCACATGCTCACACCCGTGTTTCTAGAAGCACAGAGACAGGCAGTTTGGGGAGGGCTTATTCTACAACTTAGCAGTGAAGAAACCTTCCATAAGGGAGATGGTGGTGAGCAGGGCAAACTCACACATTCTCCAGACAGTTTCCAGGCCCCTCCATGGACACTGAAAACCATGGACCCTCAAGTCCCTTATGTAAAATGACCTTGTACAACTGGCCCTCCCTACCCACAGATTCAGTATCCATGGATTCCATATCTGCAGACTCAACTGATAATGGATTCAGAGATGCTGGGGACACATTTGTGTCTAGGGGCTGCCGTGTAGCCCAGTGGTAGATCACATGCTTCCCATGCACAGGGCCCTGGGTTCCACCCCCAGCACTGTGAAAGGGGAAAAAATTGGTGTCTTTGTGAACACGTGTAGACTTTTTTCTTGTCATTAATTCTCAGTATAACAACTCTTTATATTGTGTATAATTTTATTAGGTATTGTAAGTCATCTACAGCCAGGTGTGGTCATGCATGCCTATAATCCCAGCAACTTGGGAGGCCGAGGCAGGAGCATCACAAGTTCAAGACCAGCCTCAGCATTAGGGAGGCTCTAAGCAACTCAGCGAGACCCTGTCTCAAAATAAAAAAATATAAGGGGCTGGGATGTGTCTCAGTGGTTAAGTGCCCCTGGGTTCAATCCCCAGTACCAAAAAAAAAAAAAAAAAAAAAAAAAAAGCCATCTAGAGATGATTTTGATGATTTTGAAGTCTAGAGGAGAAACAGAAGAGAGACCAGTAGAGTGTGAGAAAGAAGATCGAGGGGGAGGGAGGAAAGGAGGGGAAGCGGAAGTAGAGAGGATGAAATGTACAAATTATGTTACATCTGTGTATGACTATACTACAGTGAATCCTGCTTATATGTATGTAATTCTAATGCACTTATTAAAATAATAATGGTGATAATAATAAAAAGGAGATCAGTATATTAGAGCAAGCAAATGGGGGAGGGAGGAAGAAAGGGAAAGGGAAGGATCTGGGAAGGAGACTGATCAAATAGTTATCTGCATGTACAAATATGGTACAATGACTGCCATCTAATTATAAGGTACCCAGAATAAATAAAAATGTAGAATAAGTCTACAGAGGAGGCAAATCACCAAGTCACATTTTATGTAAGGTACCCGAGCTTCCATGGATTTTGCTATACTTTGGGGGTTCCTGTAACCAATCCCCCACAGATACTGGAACAACTATACCTAGATAGCTAGCTAGATAGATAGATAGATAGAGTGGTACTGGGGATTGACCCCAGGGATGTTCCACTGCCCCAACCCCACTGAGAACTTTGTCTAGAGACAGGGCATCAATAAGTTGCCCAGGCTGGCCTCGAGCATGTGATCCTCCTGCCTCAACCTTCTAAGTTGTTGGGATCACAGGTGTGCACCCACTCGCATAGCCGTAATTCTTTGATTGTGGTAAAATATACATAGCAATTCAGTAGCTTCAGCACATCCACACTATTGTGCATCCATCGCCACCATCCATCTCCAGAACTTTTTCATCAGCTCAAACTGGGAAACCCTGTCCACATTAAGCAATAACTTCCCATTCCCTCCACCCTCAGCTTCAGCTCCTGGCAACAACTGCAACTCAAATATATTTATAGCAACTCAAATATATATATACACACACATATCAGTGACTCAGGAGGCTGAGGCACAAGGATCACAAGTTCAAGGTCAACCTCAGCAACTTAGCGAGGCTCTAAGCAACTCAGCGAGATCCCATTGCTAAATAAAATATAAAAAAGGCTGGGGATATGGGTTAGTGGTTAAACACTTCGGGGTTCAGTTCCCTGCTACCAAATGTGTGTGTGTATGTGTGTGTGTGTGTGTGTGTAAATTTGAGACAGGTTCTTGCTAAGTTGACCAGGCTGACCTCAAACTTGCAATCCTCCTGCCTCAGCCTCCCAAATCTGTGCAATTACAGGCGTGTACCACTACATCCTGTACAACTCATACTTTTTAAGAAAAACGGTGTCATATGTTGTGCCTTGCTTGAAGTTTTGTTTAACATATATTACTACTGTAAGTGAAAAAAAATTTTAAAAGAGAGAGAGAGAGACAGAGAGAGAGAGACAGAGAGAGAGAGACAGAGAGAGAGAGAAGTTCAGGTTTGGTGACACTAGACTGCAGTCCCAGCTACTTAGAAGCCTGAGGCAGGAGAATGGTGAGTTGGAGGTGATTATATGGACAACAGTGAGACTCCATCTGGAAAAAAGAAGAAATAAAAGCATTTGTTAGCAGTAGGTCTCACATTGAGTAGCAAATTTCCACCCAAAGAGGCAAGGTTGGGTTGCAAAGGTAAAAAGGGGGTTTTAGATTTTCTGGGTGTAGAAAAATTGTTTGGTGCAGTCAAAACCATGATCTAACAAATGCTTGTTTATTTCCTATTCCAGTGAAAGTAAAAAAATTACAGAAAAAAAGGTAAGACCATCCCTAGGGCCCTCATAGGGTAGTTTGGGATCAGAAGGGCACTCCTTTGGCTGGGGGGGCAGTCTTCAAACATCCACCTCTGGTGGGAGTGTTGAACAGAACAGGTGGCATTCCTTAAGCACCTACTGCCTTTTGGGCAATGTGCTAGCAGTGATCCCACCTCACAGCCCTGGAAGCAGGAACGATGAATAACCCCATTTTACAGATGAAAGGACAGAGGCTCAGTGCTCAGTCACACAAGGAGAAAGTGTCTTAATCTTTCTCACATCCCCTTACAGCCAGCTGCCAGAAAAGACCACTCTAGATGTCCTCCCTGAACTTTCGTGGATCCACTTGGTTTTAAGTAGAGCTCAAATGACCCTAGAAGTGGGCCTGGTTCCTGATAGCCAAGAACTGTTGCACAGTGTTATAGCTCTGGAA